>NW_027507686.1:193409497-194609497 GCF_037356315.1 Lithobates pipiens | reverse complement strand
CTCAGAGTATTAGACTGCAGTATTTGTAAATCCAACAGGGAAAAACAAGTGGACAGCAGACTGTATGATAGGTGATATGCTGATAATAGTGTACTTTCAAAACAGAAGGCGCTGGTAATACTTTCTCCTTAGCAGTGGCAGTGATGCAGCATCAACTTCACAGCACATTGAAGAGCAACCCTGCAGTTCCACTGTATGCAGGCTATGGATGAATGAGAACACTTCTGTGGGACTACAAGTCCCACCAGCAGTCTGTAACTAAATAACACGGCAACAGTACACTATAATGATCTCGGCAAGTTCCCGCTCACCACAACAGGCCCAGATGCTTGCCAGGCTCCTTTCCTGGTATCTCAGTCCCAATCCAAGCTAGCACCATCACACCGCACCAGTCCTTCTGATGGCTGATGTAACTGTAATGCAGGAAACCTTTAGAAATCTTGGGTCCTCCAGTCCATCCGCACACTGGTCCCATTGACTGTGCTCTGGAGCTCTTCAGAGGACAAACGATTCTGTTCCGTGTCTTCCAATCTGTCACACACACAGTCCTTACTACAGGCAGGCTTTGAATGTTCTGAAACACAGACCGATCCTCCTGCTCGATCAGCAGGGCTGTTCACAAGGATCCCTCTGGGACAGGCGATCCCCTCTCCGCACTCCCAGCCCTGTGCCCACAAACAGACCTCCTGCTGTGTGTTGAATGGCGTCCGGAGATAGAGAAAAAGTGCCACGTCTGTCCCTTACTCAGCAGGCTGTTCTGTGGCTTGGCCTTGTGGGTAAGGGAATTGTCATTGTGGGTCAGTAGTTCGTTGACTGAGTTAAACACATGAATATCTTGAACATTGAACTACATTTCCCTTAATGCTTTGCAGCGCTGTTTCTCTAGAATTTTAAGAAAAGTCCTAACAGCATTAACATCAAAAGGACACTAGAGGGAGCCATTCCCTTATTTAAGGAACAACATATTAACATGATAGCTTGGGTGGCAAAACCCCTGCGCTACACATGCATTGAAATTACGTCACCCTGCGCTCAACATTTAAGACAGCTGAAGATTGGCACTTGTGAAATGCTGGGAAGATGATGCTGGTGCTGGCAAGGGACTACACAAGCACCAAATGTCACTTCTATCACAACACAGGTGGTCATACACTATAGCTGGCTACTGTGTTCTTCATCTATAGCAGCCCCCTTTCCCATAAGGCAAGCAGGCCTACCGGTACTCGATTGCCCCCATGTCTTATGTCTTATACACAATGTTATAGTGCCTGGCCAACACGCCAGGGCAAGCGCAAACTGAGCAAAGCAAACAGGTATTTGCGGTTGGCAGACAGGCAGACTGGTTCTATGTCCAGGTAAAAGGCAGGCTGAGTTCAGGGAATAGTCTGAAATCCAGTTCAAGGTCATACACAGGGAAATCCAATCTAGCAGGGCAGACAGATGGGGGCTTGATCAGGAATACACACATATCACTCTCTATCACAAGCATGAGACTGGCTTTCTTATAACAGGTGTGGTTTCCACCCAGAGACTAGCCAAGTCAATCACCTTGCAGGTGGACATAGACAGGGAGAATGCAATAGCCAAAACCAGGATGCTGGAATGAGGAGCAGAAGTGCTAGACGCTCCTAACACCAGACCATTAGTGCCTCTAGTTCCACTTAATGAAAAAGTTATTGCAGAGTAAACAGGCCCAAATGTGAAAAAAAACTTCTTAGGCTCATAGTGGTGTACAGGTGTGAGAGGGGAAGTGGTAAACTGGCCATTTGTATTGTTGTCATTGGCAGCTTCTCATTTTGATTTGATGGGGAGTGGAGAACAGCATCTACACACCTCAGAACAGTGTCATCATACCTCCCAAGATTTTGAGATGGAAAGGAGGGACACCTATTAGCAAAAGTATGTAGACATAGGACACACCCCCTGCCAAGATTAGTTAAACCCACAAGTGCTTTTTTTTTTTTACCACTACTATTTCTTTATACTGGCTTTTGAAATTTACAAATGCAGCAATTTAGATATTGAATGAAAGGTTTAGCATTGTGAAAGACTTTTTGAACATTAAAAATGTGCATTTATATATACAACAATATAGATAAGATCAAAATGAGGGACAAATAAGGAGGAAAGAGGGACAGAGGGACTTTGTTTCAAATCAGGGACAGTTGGGTGCTATGGTGTCATAAACAGCTGCACACTGGAGATAAGCCCCATTAGTCACTCGCTATTGGTCCCTATTTAATTTTCACAAATAGGAACCTAAGTGTTATTTTAATTCACATTGTGCATGTCAGTGACATGCACAAAGGTAGGGTTTTTGAAACCAACTTCTGCAAACATTCTACGCAGTAACTGATCTTTAACCATATTTATATTTCAATGTTTTTATTGAAAAGTAACAGAGTACAGATTAGCCAAACACAAAGGCAAAATGGTAGTAATTATTCAAATCATTATATACCAATGCAGATAAATAAAAAGTATGATTGCATTACTTATCCATCATTTAACACAATGTCAAAGCATAGCGAGTGTGATAAGATTCCAAAAATTGATTTAGTTTAACAATAGTCTCCCAGTTATGATCCGGGGAACCTCAGTTTGAGGGGATAGTGGAGACCCCAAGTCCCAGGGGGGGGGGCCCGGCTGTAGGTTCAGGGACACCCCTAGGACTCACGGTCGTAGGAGACCTTATATATAATTGTCTGCATTGTGTATGAAATTTCTAGGGAAAGAAAAAAAAAAAAAAACAAGAGTAAAAAAGAGGGGAGAGGAGAGAAGAAAGGGAGAAACGAGGGAGTAAGAAGAGAAGAGAGGAAAGAGGGTCATCTTGCAGTTAGTTTATGGAGTCGAGATGTAGTCAATCCATGGGTCCCATATCTTGTTAAATTTTTATTACAGAGAATATGAGTGAGTTTATCATTGATCATAATCCAATTGAGTTTGCTTTTAACCTGGTCAAGAGGGATTATCGACTGTCTCCAATGTCTTGCGATTGTAATTCTTGCCTCCAGCAATATATACTGAATCAATTTTACCGATTTTTTTGGGGGTATTTCATCAGTTAGTTTGTGAAAGAGGGCGACTTCAGGAGATGTATGTTTACCCCTTGATTAAATGAAAGATTCGAATCCAAAATCTAGTAATGAGGGGGCATTGCCACCAGATACGGTGCAACGTCCCTAATGGTCCGAATTGTCGGAAACAGTTTGGCGAGGTGGAAGGATGAGGTGGCACGGTGAGAGATGTATATATCGCCGATATCCGAGCCCTCTGAAGGCCTCTGGCCTGACATGTTAATTCAAACTTTGTAAGTGTGAGAGGGTCCACCACTTGGCAAAGTTTGGATCTGGCAAATTATATGATTTGGTTGTATTGAAATATTTCATTAGGGGGCACTAGAAACTCAGATTTTCAGCAACCCTTTATTAAGCCACCACTGTAAGAGTTGTGGAGTCAAACCAGGTGGAAACTCCGGGTTACAGAAAATGGGAGCTAGGGGTGTATGAGGGGATGATAAAGAACTACGGTTGCGTTTCCTATCCTATATTGCTAAAGAATGCGATAAGATGGGGCATAATATAGGCGGGTGTCGGCGATTAGGAAGCCACATTAAGGATCCTATAGCAAATGAATGGCAAGCAAGCACTTCTATGGAGACCTAAAGACCCACCTTTAGCTGTGGTATAGGCTAGCTGGGCTATCTGAGCTGACTGGTAATATGCCTGTAAGTTGGGGAGATCCAGCCCCCCCCCCATAGGTTTAGGTGTATATTGTGTTTGTTTTTGTATCCAAGGTCTTTTATTACCTCATACGTAAACGCAGAACTTCAGCCTGTAAACGTTGTATGTCTCCCCTCGGGACTGCTACTGGCAAAGTTCTAATGTAGCCTAGGTAGGAAAGTCATTTTTATTGAATTGACTCTGCCAAACCATGAATAGGGATGGCCGAACGGTTCGCCCGGCGGTCGTTTTGCGGCGAATTTCGGGTGTTCGCGGTCCGCCGGATCGGCGGACTATTACCACCGTTCGCCCAGCGGACTTCCGTGTTTACTGTGTAAAAGAACTTTGACCTATGATGACACATCCATCATGGGGTACAGGACAACCAATTGAGACATTACAGCACATGGACACTTGGACATTCCCCCTAACTTATAAATAGACCCGATCCGGCGGCCATTTTACATTCTTTCTTCTGTCACTATAGGGAGAGGTTGCTGTGTGGAGCAGGGAGAGATTGTAGTGACCCAAATCGCTAGCTATTTGGTACACAAAAGTTCTTTTCAGGACTGGTATAGGTGTTAGGTGTAGTTCAGGATATAGGTTTGAGGCAGTGCTGTGCTAGTGATTGTTGCAGCAGCCTGAGTGTCTTTTGTCAGTGTAGAGAAAGGGACAGGACGGTGTGTGCTGCAGGGACAGTCAGTTTAATCATTAGTTGTTACTATCAGGTCCACATAAGTGCTATTCAAGTTATTGTTCCAGCAGCCTCTGTTTTGTCAGTTTATATAGGGACAGGCAGGAAGCTGTGTGTGAGGCAGTGAGGGTCAGTTTAATCAGTAGCTGTTACTACTATTAGGTCCACAAAGGTTCTTTTCAGGACTGGTATGGTAATAGGCTTGTACACATATAATATTCTTTCTTCCAAATATAGAAATAATATTATACTTGACTGCTGCCCTTCTGCTGCAGTCTGCTAATCAGTCACAACCTACTTGTTCCACAAAGGTCCTTATAAGGACTTGTAACTTGGTCTAGGGTGCTACAGTACATAGGGTTGAGTGAGGTACAGTCTGCTATTCCTTAAGGACTGGTATAGGTCCACAATACATAAGGTTAAGGTGCACTACTGCTGACCGCTGCCCTATACTGCAGCAGTCCTTCATCAGTATAGGGACTGACGTACAGTCTGCTAATCAGTCACAACAACCTACTTGTTCCACAAAGGTCCTTATAAGGACTGGTAACTTGGTCTAGGGTGCTACAGTACATAGGGTTGAGTGAGGTACAGTCTGCTATTCTGTAAGGACTGGTATAGGTCCACAATACATAGGGTTGAGGTGCACTACTGCTGACCGCTGCCCTATACTGCAGCAGTCCTTCATCAGTATAGGGACTGACGTACAGTCTGCTAATCAGTCACAACAACCTACTTGTTCCACAAAGGTCCTTATAAGGACTGGTAACTTGGTCTAGGGTGCTACAGTACATAGGGTTGAGTGAGGTACAGTCTGCTATTCTGTAAGGACTGGTATAGGTCCACAATACATAGGGTTGAGGTGCACTACTGCTGACCGCTGCCCTATAATGCAGCAGTCCTTCATCAGTATAGGGACTGACGTACAGTCTGCTAATCAGTCACAACAACCTACTTGTTTCACAAAGGTCCTTATAAGGACTGGTAACTTGGTCTAGGGTGCTACAGTACATAGGGTTGAGTGAGGTACAGTCTGCTAATCCTTAAGGACTGATATAGGTCCACAATATATAGGCTTGACCTCTGGCCAGAGCTTGCCCAATTTGCAATCGAACTGTTGGCTTTTCCCTTGTCCAGTGTCCTGTCCGAAAGGACGTTCAGCGCAGCAGGGGGGATCGTGACCGATAAGCGTACTCGCCTAGCTCACGACAGTGTTAACTACCTCACATTTCTAAAAATGAATGAGGCATGGATCTCGGAGGAATTCAACACATGTGACCAGTAGACCATGTATATGTCTATAAACAATTTTTTTAATCGAGCACACAGACCTTCTTTCTTCATTTGGCTCACTTCCTTGTCCAAAAAAAGCACACCGTACTATATGCCCGTACCCTCCTCTTTGAAGAGGTTGAGCGGTGTCATATTTCTACTGGGGCTGCTTATTATGAGGGGCTCCCACCATCCCTGTGCTGTGCTGACTTCCTCCTGGGGCTGTACCTCTAATGTGCATATTATGAGGGGCTCCCACCATCCCTGTGCTATGCTTATTATGAGGGGCTCCCACCATCCCTGTGCTGTGCTGACTTCCTCCTGGGGCTGATTATTATGAGGGGCTCCCACCATCCCTGTGCTATGCTGACATCCTCCTGGGGCTGCTTATTATGAGGGGCTCCCACCATCCCTGTGCTGTTCTGACTTCCTCCTGGAGCTGTACCTCCACTGTGCATATTATGAGGGGCTCCCACCATCCCTGTGCTATGCTCATTATGAGGGGCTCCCACCATCCCTGTGCTATGCTGACTTCCTCCTGGGGCTGCTTATTATGAGGGACTCCCACCATCCCTGTGCTGTGCTGACTTCCTCCTGGGGCTGTACCTCTGCTGTGCATATTATGAGGGGCTCCCACCATCCCTGTGCTATGCTGACTTCCTCCTGGGGCTGCTTATTATGAGGGGCTCCCACCATCCCTGTGCTGTGCTGACTTCCTCCTGGGGCTGTACCTCTGCTGTGCATATTATGAGGGGCTCCCACCATCCCTGTGCTATGCTCATTATGAGGGGCTCCCACCATCCCTGTGCTATGCTGACTTCCTCCTGGGGCTGCTTACGGTGCAGGTGTCATTGCTGTATGTCACGCTGCTGATGTCAGTGCTTTATGTCACGCTGCTGATGTCAGTGCTCTCTATCACGGTGCTATTGTCAGATCACTCTATCACGGTGCAGGTGTCATTGCTGTATGTCACGCTGCTGATGTCAGTGCTCTCTATCACGGTGCTCCTGTCAGTGCTGTATATCATGGTGCTGGTGTTAGTGCTTTATGTCACGCTGCTGATGTCAGTGCTCTCTATTACGGTGCTGTTGTCAGTGCTCTCTATCACGGTGCAGGTGTCATTGCTGTACGTCACGCTGCTGATGTCAGTGCTCTCTATCACGGTGCTGGTGTCAGATGACTCTATCACGGTGCTGCTGTCAGTGCTGTATATCATGGTGCTGGTGTGAGTGCTTTATGTCACGCTGCTGATGTCAGTGCTCTCTATCACGGTGCTGCTGTCAGTGCTGTATATCACGGTGCTGGTGTTAGTGCTTTATTTCACGCTGCTGATGTCAGTGCTCTCTATTACGGTGCTGCTATCAGTGCTGTATATCACGGTGCTGGTGTTAGTGCTTTATGTCACGCTGCTAATGTCAGTGCTCTCTATCACGGTGCTGTTGTCAGATCACTCTATCACGGTGCAGGTGTCATTGCTGTATGTCACGCTGCTGATGTCAGTGCTCTCTATCACGGTGCTACTGTCAGTGCTGTATATCACGGTGCTGGTGTTAGTGCTTTATGTCACGCTGCTGATGTCAGTGCTCTCTATTACGGTGCTGTTGTCAGTGCTCTCTATCAGGGTGCAGGTGTCATTGCTGTATGTCACGCTGCTGATGTCAGTGCTCTCTATCACGGTGCTGGTGTCAGATGACTCTATCACGGTGCAGGTGTCATTGCTGTATGTCACGCTGCTGGTGATCATCTCCTGCACCCTCTTCTTTGCCTACCCTGACCTTCCCTCTCCTCCATTGCCTTCATGCACTCCACAGTCCTGAATTGTCACAACAATTTCCCATATAAAAAAAGAATGCTTGTAGTTGTCGATCCCAGATTCACCTCATACATGTGTTATGTCATTGGCCATGTGGTGGGACTATGTTTGCACAGCTATTAATTATTTTGTGGCTGCAAATTTGACCTGTAGGTTTGCAAAGTTCGCCTCCCATTGAAGTCAATGGGGCCCGCCGCGAACGTTGCGGTTCGCGAACTATCGGCCATGTCCGCGATCCGCGTTCACGAAACGTCCCGTCGGAAGTTCGTCCATCACTAACCATGAAAGAGAATAATCTGCCCAACAACGAAGATCTTCCTTAAGTTTTTTAAATAATGGGGGATAATTTGCCTTATATATAGTGTCTATAGAAGAAGTCAGCTGGACCCCTAAGCACAGGAGAGAGCGAGGAGAGAGCGAGGAGTCCACTTAAAGCTGGGTGATGTCCCCGCCCCTTATGATGTCACAGTCCCAGCATCCTCTGGGACTGTAACATCATAATGGGTGGGGACATCACCCGGTGACCCCGCCCATTGTCCCTATATAAGTCACCGTGCAACAGGTCCCTGTCATTGCGGCCAAAGAGAGTGTCGAGTCAAAATCTCAAGGAAGAAAAAGAGAAGGCGGCAGTGGCGGTTATAGAAGACCGGGCCACTGCTTGTAAAAGAGCTGGAAGAAGGAGTGGAGGCCTGGCAAGAAGAACCGAAGAGGGGGACAAGACCCCCGAAGTCAGAAGAAGAGGCGGCGGCGACAGAAGACCGGGCCACCGCTAGTAAAAGAGCTAAAGGAAGAAAGCGGAGGCCCTGCAAGAAGAACCGAAGAGGGGGACAAGACCCCCGAAGTCCGAAGAAGACCCCTGGGCGGCGACTAAGAAGAAAGCCGGGCTCCTCCACTAGTAAAGGAGCTAGCAGAAAATAGCAGAGGAGTACGGCGTGAAGACCCCCCAAGACGGAAGAAGACCCCCTGGAGCTGTGCAATAAATTATTTTAAACCCTTGTGTGGTGTTTTTTTTTACATTTTTTTCACCAGGTGAATGGGTAGGGGTACATTGTATCACGGTGCTGTTGTCAGATCACTCTATCACGGTGCAGGTGTCATTGCTGTATGTCACGCTGCTGATGTCAGTGCTCTCTATCACGGGGCTGCTGTCAGTGCACTAACACCAGCACCGTGATATACAGCACTGACAGCAGCACCGTGATAGAGAGCACTGACATCAGCAGCGTGACATTCATTCACATAGGGTGGGGGCCGGTATCTGGGGCCCCCTTATTAAAGGGGGCTCCCAGATTCTGATAAGCCCCCCGCCTGCAGACCCCGACAACCAACGGCCAGGGTTGTCGGGAAGGCCCTTGGCCTCATCAACATGGGGACATGGTGCTTTGGGGTGGAGGGCCGCAGGGCCCCCCCTTCTCCAAAGCACCCCCCATGCTGAGGGCACACGGCCTGGTACGGCTCAGGAGGGGGGGTGCTCGCTCGTCCCCACCCCCTTTCCTGACCGGCCGGGTTTTGTGCACGGATAAAGGTCTTATATGGACCTTGGGGGGACTCCCATGCCGTTTTTTCGGCGTAGGGCTTCCCCTTTAAGTCCATACCAGGTGACGGGGCCAGCGATGTGTCAATCTCGCCGCCGAAGGTGGTGACATTGACCTCCTTCACTAGTCCGGGCTACCTGGAGCCGCGTTCAAAATGAACAGACTTTCCTCCGTGTGCGGGAAAGTCCTTCATTTCAAAAGTCTGGCGGACTAGCACACAGACGGCCAGGTATGGCGGACAATTTTTGAGTCAAAACTACTTTCTAGGTCCGCCAGACTTTTGGGAAAAAAAGTCCGCCGGAGCCCACACACGGGCGGATGGTCCGGCAGACCAAGTCTGCCGGATAGTCTGATCGTGTGTACGCGGCATAAGAGTTCCCGGGTGAGTGGGGCATCCCAGTTGGACCACGCTGCTGAAATTAGGGTTATGGATCTACGAATTTGGTCTAGGGTCTGGAGTCCTGTTATAAATCCAGATTGGTCTTTATGAATGTAATGCTCTAAAAGGGTATTAAGGCGAGAGGCTAAGATTTTCGTAAGAATTTTTAGATCACAGTTTATTAGCGAAATCATACAGTAGTTGCGAATGTCAGTAGAGTCCCTGTTGGGTTTAGGAATAACACTGATGTATGATTTATTTTCATCCAGAGGGACCATGCCTCCATCCCGCAGGGAATTGAAATAAAGAACCATGTGTGGAACCAATTGTCCAGAGAACTTTTTATAATAAAGATTAGGAAGACCAGGAGGGGCCAGGAGATTTATGAAGTGAAAGTGATTTGAAAGCAGCACAGATCTTCTCGCCTGTCAAAGGCTGGCCCATAAGGTCTTTATGATCATTTGTGATGGACAGAAGGGGGAGATTTCCCAAGAATTCCCTAATGGATGGAGGGGCTGTGTCCCGAGGATTGCTATATAGATCAGCGTAGAAATTGAGAAATTCCTGAAGAATTTTTTGGGGGTCCTGAGAGAGATGGCCTCCTGATATCCTAATTTTAAGGAGTGCCAAAAGAGAGTGTCTAGGAGTAAGCTTTTGTGCTAATAAAGAACCCGGGCGATCCCGCCAGGTGAAAAATTTGCGATTCTTCCACCGTAGTTGTTTCTCGGCCCTAGTGGTAAGGCAGATTTAAGTTCCAAGCGGGAGTGTTCCAATTTAATAAATAGTTTGGGAGATGGAGAGCGTTTATGTTTTTTGGTTAAAGCTTCAAACTCTCTGGTTTTGGCAGAGAGTTTAAAGTTTTTATCACACTGTAGGTATAATAAAGCTACAGTAAAATCTTGGTTTGAGAGTAACTTAGTTTACAAAGTTTGCAAAGTAAAAATGTTTTAATACATTTTGACTTGATATACAAGCCATGTCTTGATATACAAGTAGCGCCAGGTCACAACTGAGTATAAAATAGAAGAGAGGCGCCTCCAAGTGTAGCTATATGGTTCCATTTAATGAAGGTACAACATTTAGTAACATATTGTTACACTTAGCCTTCTCTTCTTCTCTTTTATACTCTGTAGCTTTTGCTGGATTTTGCTTCTAATCCCTTTGATTTAAGTGCTTTGGATTACAAGCATGTTTCTGCTACCCAGGCCAGGGTCTGGGTAGGAGGAACCTGATCATTTGACCTCTCTGAATATTTATATACTTTCCCAGCACACACCAGTGACCCAAAAAACTTCTAATGATTAGCTGAGAGAAGTATGCATATTAATAACGCAGATTTACTGCAGCTCATCATACTAATGCTATTGGCACCAGTAACACCCACTGACAAAAGGGAGGAACTACAGTCATACCAGATTTAGGAGAAAAGCCAAATGGTCACAAAGACTACAAATCAACTAGGTTATTAATCACAACCTAGAAAAGCTAAATTTACTGGTAGCCCCTGTTTAGGACATATTCCGATGTCAAAGGAAAGTAGAAATGATGTGTCTTTCATCTGCTATATTAGGTTCTTTGGCCAACCATATCTATGGTCCTCAACGTTACTTGATCAATGGTGTCCTCAATTCTGAGAACCTGGTCTTCTCCATTGTCTTCTTCCCTCTGGTCTTCTTTCGATATTGATGCAATGCTCTCTCCTGGGGCCCGATTGGGCGGTGACGTCATAAGGGGTGGGGTCACCGGATGACATCACCTGGTGACCACGCCTCATGCCTATATAAGTCATTGCGCACCGCACACACCATGTTACAACATGAGAGAGCGTCATGTCAACATTGGAAGACAAGAAGAGGGAAGAAGACGACGGAGAAGATTTGGCCAACGCGAGCAAAAGAGCAGAAGATAGTGGAGGAGCCCAGCAGAAGACACCGGAGAGCGGGGGAAGAGGCCGGAGAGAATGGAGAAGTTAGAAGAGACCCCCGGACGTGCCTAATAAATTACATTAAAAACCTGTCTAGTGTGTTTTTTTTTTTATAATCTTAATATATCAAAACATTTTCTTACAATTTTTCTCATCCGAAATTTTCCAATCCATTCTTAATCTCCCAATACTATCGGATTACAATTTATTTTCACTTAAATATTATTTACATTTCCATGCCCAGTATTATCTCAATTCCTTTTATTCCATTTATTATTCTTTTATTAAATTTGTAACCCTTCTAATTATCTTTCCTTATCACATTCATTCACCCTCACATTCATACATCTCACTTCAAACAACAACAGCCACACAGAAAAAAAAAGAAAAAAAAGAGGAACAACCCCTGCTCCCCTCAACTTTAATCCAAACCCCCCTCCTCCATGTCTCTCTTCTCTATCTATGTTGGGTTATCATCCTAAGTTACTAATAGTAACGATGATGCTAGTTTGTATTCTTCCCACTTCTGCCATATTGCCACTAGGAATGAGCCGAACACCCCCCAGTTCGGTTTGCACCAGAACCTTTGAACGGACCGAAAATTCGTACAAACATTAGAACCCCATTAAAATCTATGGGACTCGAACGTTCAAAATCAAAAGTGCTAATTTTAAAGGCTAATATGCAAGATATTGTCCTAAAAAGGGTCTGGGGACCCGGCTCCTGCCCCAGGGGACATGGATCAATACAAAAATGTTTTTTAAAAACGTCCTTTTCTTTTGGGAGCACTGATTTTAATGACGATTAAAGTGAAAAAAAATTTGAAATATTTCCCTTAAATATCATGCCTGGGGGGTGTCTATAGTATGCCTGTAAAGTGGCACGTGTTTCCCGTGTTTAGAACAGTCCCTGCACAAAATGACATTTAATGGAAAAAAAATAATTTAAAACTGCTTGCGGTTTTAATGTAATGTCTGGTTCTAGCAATACGGATGAAAATCTTTGAGAAAAATGGCATGGGTAGCCCCCCCCCTGCCCATTACCAGCCCCTTTGGGTCTTGTATGGATATTAAGGGGAACCCCGTACCCAAATTAAAAAAATGAAAGGCGTATATAGCCCTATATACTCAGAACATCAGCATACAGGCAGTTCAAACAAGACAGGGACTGTGTAGGTTTGTTGTGTTAAGTAGAATCTGTTTGTAATTTTGAACTCGTACATTTTTAAAGTGTAGCTCCAGTCAAACAATCTATTTTTAAGCTTTTTGGAAAACATAGGGAAGGGTTATCACCCCTGTATAATTTTTTTGGCCGTCCGTGTTTTTTCATCTCACTTCATGTTGTCTCCTTCTGTTTGCAAGTAGGAGACATTTGTAAGTTGGATGTTTGAAAGTAGGGGCCTGCCCTATATGCTCTGCAGAAATTTGTCCCTAAGGTGTTGTTGTTGCCACAAGTTAACACTGTAAGCCCTCAAAGGGACTCTTGCTGGAGCACCCTGCTGTGAACTATTATATCAAGAATTGTAATTACATGCCATTGTTGAACAGTGGTAGAAAAATTGGGCCTTTGGTGGTGGTGGTGGTGGTGCTGGTGCCACAACACTGTAAGTCCTCACAGTTCCTCTCCGTGGGTGCTGAAATGGGCCCTGCTGTGAAATATTATATCAAGAATTGTAATTACATGCACCTGTTAAACAGGGCTGAAAAATTGGGCCTTAGGCACTGGTGCCACAACACTGCAACCCCTCACAGATGCTCTAGTTGGAGTGCAGGAATGAGCCCTGTGCAAAGCATTGCATCAAAAATTGTAATTACATGCCCCTATTAAACAGGGGGCTGAAAAATTGGGCCTTAGGCACTGGTGCTGGTGCCACGACACTGCAACCTCTCCCAGATACTCTAGTTGGGGTGCAGGAATGAGCCCTGCTGCAAAGTATTGCATCAAAAATTGTAATTACACGCCCCTATTAAACAGGGCCTGAAAAATTGGGCCTTAGCCACTGGTGGCAGCACCCAGAACCAAAAATGTTCTTCCAAGCTATCAGCAGGATCATTGAGGAGGAAGAGATAGTCAGTCAACATAACAGGATAGTTACTCAGCATCAGCATAGGCAGTCTTGAAGGGATGTGACATTTAAAAAAAAAATGATTCAGTTACATCAGCTTTAGGTGCTTGGTAGCTGGTGGTGATCCAAGACTGATTCATCTGTATGAAGGTCAGTCGATCAACCGAGTCGGTGGACAGGCGCACCCTGTGATCGGTTACAAAGCCTCCAGCAGCAGTGAATGTGCGTTCCAAAAGAACGCTGGATGCAGGACAGGCCAGTAGCTCAATTGCATACTGTGCAAGCTCTGGCCAGTGATCCATCCTCAAGACCCAGTAAGCCAGAGGATTTTCGGTGGCAAAGGTGTCCAAGTCTGACCTTGCCCATAGGTATTCCTGCACCATGTAAATCAAATGCTGGTGATGTTTGCTGGAACTGATCATACGTTGGGGCTGTGGACTAAAAAATTGTCTGAACGCATCGGTCAGATGGCCACCTTCTCCACCGCTCCTTCTGTGACTGATCAAAGCCTTAGCAACACGTTGTCCAGGACCAGGAGTTTGTAACCTCCCAGTCTCTGGGAATGCGTTGCACAGACCTTTCTGCAAGGCCTCCTGGAGATGTCTCATCCTCTACAACCTTACCCTCTTACCGTCGATCAAGGAGAGTTGCCAGCCAGTAATGGTCCCTCTCCTTGATCCGAAGAATACGAGGATCCTTCCGCTGGCTTTGCAGGATCAGGGAGGCCATGCATCATAGGTTAGCTGAGGCATTCGATCCAGAGTCCTCTGGGTCACTAAGGATGACATGATCCGCAGCCACCTCCTCCTAGCCACGTACAAGTCCACAGGTTTCTTGGGACTGTAAATCATCCCTAAAAGACTGCTGCTGCTGATGCTGAGTGCCAGGCTCCATCTCAATGCTGACACAATTCTCCTCCTCTTCCTGTGTTATGGGTGGGACAGCAGGAACACTGTCTGGATAAAGGGGGCCTTGAGAGGCAAGGAAGTCCTCCTCTTCCTGCCTCTGTTCTGCCTCAAGTGCCCTGTCCATTATTACATGCAGCGTATGCTCCAACAGGTGGACAAGAGGTACAGTGTCACTGATGCATGCACTGTCACTGCTCACCATCCTCGTGGCCTCCTCAAATGGTGACAGGACAGTGCATGCATACCTGATCATGCCCCACTGGCGTGGTGAAAAAAAATCGAGCTCCCCTGACCCTGTCCTGGTGCCGTAGTCGCACAGGTACTCATTGATGGCCCTCTGCTGCGTGTGCAGCCACTGCAGCATGGCCAACGTTGAGTTCCACCTGGTGGGCATGTCACAGATAAGGCGGTTCTTGGGCAGGTTCAACTCCTTTTGGAGCTCAGCCAGCCGAGCACTGGCATTATATGATCGGCAGAAATGCACACAGACTTTCCTGGCCTGCCTCAGGACATCCTGTAAGCTGGGTACCTGCCCAAGAATCGCTGCACCACCAGGTTAAGGACTTGAGCCACACAGGGCACATGGGTCAGTTGTCCCTGTTGGAGGGCGGAGAGGAGGTTGGTGCCATTGTCGCAAACCACCATTCCTGGCTTAAGCTGTCGTGGCGTCAACCACCTCTTGGCCTGCCCCTGCAGAGCTGACAAAATATCTGCCTCAGTGTGGCTCCTGTCCCCCAAACACACCAGCGCAAGCACGGCATGGCATATTTTTGCCTGCGTACTTGTGCAGCCCCTTGAAAGCCTACGGAGCACCGCTGGTTCCGAGGACAAAGCACAGGAAGAGGCCATGGAGAAAAAAGAGGAGGAGGGGGTGGAGGAGAGAGGTGTGTCACAACCAGTAGTAGCATTTTGGAGTCGTGGTTATGGAACAACCTCCAACACTACTGCACTTTATCCTGCGTCCTTCCCAGCTGCCAGAAGAGTGACCCAATGGGCCGTGAAAGATAGGTAACGTCCCTGTCCATGCCTGCTGGACCATGAGTCAGCGGTAATATGCACCTTACCGCTGACCGCCCTGTCCAGCGAGGCATGGAAGTTGCCTTCCACATGCCGGTAGGTAGCCGGAATCGGCTTCCATGAGAAAAAGTGGCGTTTGGGAACCTGCCACTGAGGAACCGCACATTGCACAAACTCATGGAAGGGGGCAGAGTCTACCAACTGAAAAGGCAGCAGTTGAAGTGCTAGCAATTTAGCCAAGCAAGCATTGAACCACTGGGCATGTGGATGGCTGGGAGTGAACTTCTTTCGACAGAGGGGACTTATGGACTTTACAGGCACTAGTATGGAAGACTAATTCATTAAATCAATTAATTTTTATTTAGTTATACAAATGCATTCAAAAAATAAAAACAGAAATAGACAAGATCATTTGCTAATCCAACCAAACTCAGCATAGGATGTTGCCAATTGTGTAGCAGGTTACAAACTGTGTTATTAAACAGACATAGTATCCAACTTGGCTTATTGTCCATAATTTTTATATCATAAGCCAGAAAATTCAGCAACTCAGTCCTGGTTGCAATATTTTTGAACCTTCTCCGAACTTTGGCAGTCTCTATTTGGCCGTTATTCCCCGATTAAAGGGTAATCTGACTACAATTTATTATCTCCATATTATATGTCGTGTGCCCCCACAGTGCTCTTTTTTAACTATCTCTATGGTGCATGCTTGAGCCACTCTCTTGGTAATACTCAGACTGACATTTATTACACCTTGTTACTCTTTATTTTGTTTTTTGTTTTTTGTTATTTATATTATGTTTTTCTGCTTTTAACCCCTTGTACACACGGTCGGAGATTCCGACGGAATGTGTCCAATCGGACCATTTTGTCGGATATTTAGACTGTGTGTGGTCTCCATCGGACTGTTTCCCGTCGGAATATCCGACGGACCAACTTTTCCAACTTGCCGGTAAAATTTTCCGACAAAATGCTCCGATCGGACATACTCCGATCATGTGTAGCCTACTCCGACGGACAAAGTGCCACGCATGCTCAGATCAAATTCCTAGACCAAAGCTATTGGCTACTAGCCTGAGCGTAGTCCAGTCGCAATGAAATAACGTCATCACGTTATGTACAATCGGATTTTCCGACAACTTTGTCTGACCGTGTGTATGCAACATCACTTCCGGACCTCTTCCGGAATTAATCCGTCGGAATTACTCCGACGGATTTGGTTGTTGGAATCTCCGTGTACAAGGGCTAAGAACCAGCCATTTGAGCCCCAGAAGAAGCGTTATTCATGAGGCGAAACATGTTGGGCATGAAATCAATCAGCATTCTACCATCTTGGATGTATACCATTTTCTGGCTTATGATATAAAAATTATGGACACCAAGCCAAGTTTGATACTATGTCTGTTTAATAACACAGTTTGTAACCTGCTACACAATTGGTAACATCCTATGCTGAGTTTGGTTGGATTAGCAAATGATCTTGTCTATTTCTGTTTTTATAACTAAATAAAAATTCATTGATTTAATGAATTAGTTTTCCATATTATTCCCTCTAAAGTCCATAAGTCCCCTCTGTTTCTTGTTTCCGTGATTGCATTTCAACAAGACGTGGTACTTCCTATTAAGATATATTTTGGGTTATCCACTTCACCACTAGGTGTCCTGATATACCCTTTTGAGAGCTTCTTTTTCCGAACTTCTTTCGTTGGTCCAGCAGCTGGGCAGGGAAATTTGCCTGGTACAATCGGATGTCTGTGTACTGCTAGCAGAGTTCCCGCAAGTACTTGGCTGTGACACACCTAATTCTGCACCTTCATTCCTCTCAGTGCAGGTTTCAGAGAGGACTGAAGGTATAGTGGGGTTGGAGATCCCAGCTGATGAGGAGCAAGGAGAGGTCCGCTTTATTCTTTGGTGTGGGTCCTCAAGGTACGCTTGCCAACGAGCTGCATGGCAGGTCAACATATATCTGGTCAAGCATGTGGTGCCCAAGCATCTGATGTTTTGGCCATGTGAGATACACTTGAGACATATGTTGCAAATAGCAGCGGTGCGAACTGATGCACTTGTCTCAAAAAAGGCCCACACCAAAGAACTTTTGGAATAACGCGCAGAGGCAGCGCCCTGCACAGACGGAGCTCTGCGGTGTGATTCAGTCAGTGTTCTGCCCTTAAGCTGCCCCCCGGAGGGATCCTGCCTTGTTGGAGATGTGCCTCCTCCTCTCTCCTATCAGGCACCCACGTGGAGTCAGTGACTTCATCACCCCTCCCTCTTCATCACTGGAGCAAACCTGGCAGTATGCTACAGCTGGTGGAACATGACTGCAAGATTGCTGTCCTTCTGGAGCATCCACTCTCTCTGTGCTCATGCTACTGCCTTCCTCTAGCTGGGTATCATCATCAGAGCCTTCAAAACGCTGGGCATCCTACTGGAGCATGTACCCAACACTGTGCTCAAGCAGTTCGGGAGACTCCTCAGGAGGACATGGTGGGTCTAGGGAAGGAGTGACTGATGACATTGAGATGAGGGAAGAGGATGCGTTGGCAGCTGCTTTGCCAGTACCCTGAGCCTGGGTGAGGGAGGATGAGGAGGATGAGGAGGGCATGGTCATCCACTCTACCTAGTCTTCGGCATGATGCGGCTCAACACATCCAGCTGCCGAAAATAAGGACAAGCGTGTCCCATGGCCACGTGCTGATGACGAGGCATCGCGTCCATGACCAGCACTGTTGCCTCTAGACACAGAGCCTGCTTGCCCTCTTTTATTAGCTCGTGACTGTCTGCCTCTCCTTGTTGGCCTTCCAGACATTCTAATGGCCTGCAAGGGGATAGGAAAACCAGCAATTGGGCACCAACTGTAATTACTGCAGCTGGCTGCCTGTGGTATAGGATCTGAAGAACACCAGCAATTGGTGTATTGTGCAGGTGGCACAATACACCCACTGTAACTGCACTAGGTTAACAAGCAAAGATGACACTGTCCCTGCCTAACCTGCTCTCTCCCTGCATGCTGGCAGCCTTATATAGTGTGGGGCGTTTACTAAACCCCCCTGAGCTATAATTCGCCACAGGCATCCTATGCATCCCAGCAATTATGGCTCTCCTCGCTGCCGACGCTGTGATTGGCCAAGCATGCGGGGTCACAGTGCATGCTTGGGCAATCATCAGCCAGCAATGCACTGCTATGGCGCAGTGCATTGTGGGCCGTGAGCAACACATGAATATGGCGCGACCGGCCCACAAAATTCTGGATTCGCCAAACAGCCAGTGTTCGAGTCGAACATGCGTTTGACTCGAACACGGAGCTCATCCCTAGTTGCCACTATCTGCCTTCTCAGTCCTTTTTCAATCAAAATTCTCTCCTCCATCTCTATCATCCAATCCTTTATTGAGGGTATTTTCTCCTTTTGCCATTTTATTGCTATGACCATTCACGCCGCTGTTAAAAAAATAAAGAAAGGTATATTTAAATATTTTTTAACTGATCCCGGGATCATAGACAATATAGAAATCAGTACATCTGGTTGTAAATTAATCCCCGTCACGTCTCAGTATATTTTATATATTTTCTTCCAAAACTTCTGAATCTCTGGGCAAAAATACTATATGTGTGACATTGTACCTACCTCCGTTTGACACCTCCAACAGGTGTCTTCGTTCTCTGGATTAATTCTATGCATATCCTTTGGACATCTATACCATCTCATTAATAATTTATAATTTCTTTCTTGATGCTTACTAGAGACTGACATCTTATGTGTTAATGTAATTGCTTTATCACACTTGACTCTGGGGATAACTATCCCTAATTCTTTTTCCCAATTTTTTATATAACTCAGCTCTGTTTCTTTACTATTAGAAATTAGATATATTAAATAGATTAGATAGATTATGCATTGGTTTCTGCTCTTGCAAAAATAATCATTGCAATAGAGTCGGTGCTCTGTCCAGTGTCCCCATTTTCTTTTGGGTAGTTAAATTTTTTAAGTTGCCTGTATTGTATCCATTTTTTTCATGCTCCCTTCCCAGGGTTTCCAATCGGGGAAGTCTACCGCCCTCCATTGTCTGTATAATCCTTGCCATTTCAGGAAGGTCATAGCCTCTTTTGCTGGTAGAAATTCAGGATTGCAGAAGAGGGGTGTCATTGGGCCCACATAGGTGGATCCTATTCCCCTCTTCATCAAAGCATCCCATACCTTCAGCGTTGACACAACCAGAAACTGCATCTCTTCCCTAGGGGGCCTATTTTCTTTTTTTATCCATGGCAATGCTTTCAATTTAATGTCCACAATCTCTTCCTCTAGTTTCACCCATTGTTTACCTTCCTTATTGTGAAACCAGTCCACAATCCTGGCCAATAACACTGCTTTAAGGTAAACCGATAGGTCTGGGAGGGCCATACCACCATCTCTTTTTAAGCTAGTTAGGACTTCCCTGCTAATCCTGGCAGGTTTTCCCGCCCATATGAAACTCCCAATAGCTTTACGTAAAGGACTAAGAATATTTTTTGGGGGGATATCGGAACTGTCTGAAAGGAGTTTCGGGAGTATGTCCATTTTTATAATATTTATACGGCCTCTCCATGAAAAACACCCCCTATCATACTGTAGCATATTTGTAATTTTGTGCATTATTGGAAGGTAGTTATACTCCTGAAGTTTCTCTAATTCTCTAGGTATATATATATATATATATATATATATATATATATATACCCAGATATTTGATTGCACATTGCACTGCCATTTAAAAGAAAAATTATTTTTAAATTGTTCAATTGTATTAACAGGGAGTGTAATATTCAAAGCTTCAGATTTATTATAATTGACCTTAAAATTACTTAATTCAGCAAAGCATTTAAACTCCTTTACTACATTTGGAATTGTCACTATTGGGTTTGTGATGTATATTAGCAGATCATCTGTGTATGCCGATATTTTATATTCCTCAGTTTTTACCTTAATTCCCTGGATGTCTTTGTTGTTCCGAATCGCAGTCATCAGATGTTCCATGGCTAAGACATATAACAATGGGGACAGGGGACATCCCTGCCGAGTTCCATTTGTTATAGTAACTATTTCAGATACCTGCCGGTTTGCCATTATTTTGGCTGTTGGGTTCTGATATAAGACCATTATTTTTTCCAAAAGCATAGGTCCAACTCCCCATTGTCTGGAGAAGAGGCCGGAGAGAGGGAGAACAGGCCGGAGAGTGTGGAGAAGAGGCCAGAGAGAGCAGAGAAGTTGGAAGAGACCCCCGGACCTGCCTAATAAATTACTTTAAAAACCTGTCTAGTGTGTTTTTTTATTGATACTTTTTCCCCCCAGGTGAATGGGTAGGGGTGCTATGTACCCCATACTCATTCACATGGGGCAGGGATCTGGGGCTTCCTTATTAAATGGGGTTTCCGGATTCCGATAAGCCTCCCCGTCCACAGACCAATGGCCAGGGTTGTCGGGAAGCGGCCCTTGTCCTCATCAACATGGGGACAAGGTGCTTTGGGGTGTGGGGGCCGCAGTGCGCCCCCCTACCCCAAAGCACCCACCCCCCATGTTGAGGGCATGCCACCTGGTACGGTTCAGGAGGGGGGACGCTCGCTCGTTCTGACCCCCTTTCCTGACCGGCTGGGCTGTGTGCTCGGATAAGGGTCTGGTATGTATTTGGGGGGGACCCCCACACCGTTTTTTTGGCGTAGGGCATTCCCCTTAAAATCCATAAATCCCCTTAAAATCCATATCAGACTGAAGGGCCTGGTGTGCTCTTGGAGGGAGAACCCAAGCCGTTTTTTTGGCCCCCCAAGATCATCAGAGCACAAGTCGCACGCATTTCAACAACCCTGGTCATTGGTTGTCAGAGTTGTCAGAATCTGCGGACGGGGGGCTTGTCGAAATCTGGAAGCCCCCCTTTAACCACTTCAGCCCCGGAAGGATTTACCCCCTTTCTGACCAGAGCGTTCTTTGCGATTTGGCACTGCGTCAATTTAACTGACAATTGCGCGGTCGTGCAACATGGCTCCCAAAAAAAATTGACGTCCTTTTTTCCCCCACAAATAGAGCTTTCTGTTGGTGGTATTTGATCACCTCTGCGTTTTTATTTTTTGCACTATAAACAAAAAAAGCGTCAATTTTGGAAAAAAACGCTTTTTTTTTTTTCATTTTTGCTATAATAAATATCCCCCAAAAATATATATAAAATTTATTTTTTTCCCTCAGTTTAGGCCGATACGTATTCTTCTACATATTTTTGGTAAAAAAATTAGCAATAAGCGTTTATTGATTGGTTTGCACAAAAGTGCTAGCGTCTACAAAATAGGGGATAGTTTTATGGCATTTTTATCAATTATTTTTTTTTACTAGTAATGGTGGCGATCAGCGATTTTTATTGTGACTGCAACATTTTGGCCGACACATCTGAAAATGTTTACACATTTTTGGGACCATTGGCATTAATACAGGGATCGATGCTATAAAATTGCATTGATTACTGTAAAAATATCACTGGCAGTGAAGGGATTAACCACTAGGTGGCAGTGTAGGGGTTAAGTGTTCCTAGGGGCGTGTTTCTAACTGTATGGGGACGTGGCTGTGTGTGACAACACACTGATCGCTGCTCCTGATGACAGGGAGCAGACGGTTAGTGTGCTGTCACTAGGCAGAACAGAGAGATGCTGTTTACATCGGCATCTCCCCGTTCTTGAGCTCGGTGACACAATCGCAGGTATCACCGTGGCGATAGAGTCCGTGGGACCTGCGATCACGGTCATGGAGCTCTGGGCAGGCGCATGCACACGGCGGGAAATTCAAAGTAACGTACGGGTATGTTACCTTGCCCAGCCGTGCTATTCTGCCGACGTATATGTACAGGAGCCGGTCGGGAACCGGTTAACAAGGGGGCCCCCAAATTCCGGCCCACACCCTATTTGAATGAGTATGGTATACATTGGACCCCTACCCATTCACATCAAAAAATAAAACACATTACACAGGTTTTTAAAGTAATTTATTAAGGCAGCTCCGTCGTCTCTTCCGATTTCTTCACCCCTCTCCAGTTCTTCTCCCCGCTGTCTTCTGCACTGTCTTCTCTGCTATCTTCTCACACTTCTGCTGGATCTTCTCCACTGCCCTCTCCCTCTGTTCTTCTTCCGATGTTGACTCAATGCTCTCTCCGGCTCTAATGCTGGGTGTGCGGTGTGTCACTACTTCTATTGGCATGGGGCGGGGTCATGCCATCCTGAGGCCCCACCCCTTATGACGTCAATGTATGGTATACATTGGACCCCTACCCATTCACATTAAAAAAAATTGTCAAAAAATAAAACACATTACACAGGTTTTTAAAGTAATTTATTAAGGCAGCTCCGTTGTCTCTTCCGATTTCTTCACCCCTCTCCAGTTCTTCTCCCGCTGTCTTCTGCACTGTTTTCTCTGCTATCTTCTCACACTTCTGCTGGATCTTCTCCACTGCCCTCTCCCTCTGTTCTTCTTCCGATGTTGACTCAATGCTCTCTCCGGCTCTAATGCTGGGTGTGCGGTGCGTCACTACTTCTATTGGCATGGGGCGGGGTCATGCCATCCTGAGGCCCCACCCCTTATGACATCACTGCCCAGGACATAATGGGGCGGTGATGTCATAAGGAGCGGGCCTCCGGTGACCCCACCCCATGCCAATAGAAGTAGTGGCACACCGCACACCCAGCATTAGAGCCAGAGAGAGCATTGAGTCAACAGGGACAGAACAGAGGGAGAAAACAGTGGAAACCACCGGGCAAAAGAGCAAGAAGACAGCGGAGGAGACCTGGGAGAAGACAGTGGACAGAGGGAGAAGAACTGGGGGGGGGAGAAGGACCGACAGCGGCGGAAGATGTCAGCAAAGGACACAGAAGAGCTGAAGAGGGGAGAGAGTCGGAAGACACACCGGAGCTGCCTAATAAATTACTTTAAATCCTTTCTAGTGTGTTTTTTTATTGACACTTTTTCCCCCAGATGAATGGGTAGGGGTAGGATGTACCTGATGCTTATTCACATAGGGTGGGGGGCCGGGATCTGGGGGCCTCCTTATTAAAGGGGGCTTCTGGATTCCAATAAGCCCCCCACCCACAGACTTCAACAACTAACGCACAGGGTTGTCGGGAAGAGGCCCTTGTCCTCATCAACATGTGGACAAGGTGCTTTAGGGTGGGGGGCGGAGGGGCCCCCTGCCCCAAAGCACCCACCCCCCCATGTTGAGGGCATGCAGTCTGGTATGGTTCAGGAGGGGGGTGCTCGCTCGTCCCCATCCCCTTTCCTGACCTGCCGGGCTGTGTGATTGAATAAGGGTCTGGTATTAATTTTGGGGGAAACCCGGGGTTGAGGGCATTCAGCATGGTATAGTTCAAGAAGGGGGGCCCTCGCTCGTACCCACACCCTTTCCTGACCTGCTGGGCTGTGTTCTCGGATAAGGGTCTTGTGTGAATTTGGGGGGGGGGGCTCCAACGTTTTTTTTTGGAGTAGGGGGTTTTCCATAAAATCCACAGCAGACCAAAGGGCGTGGAGTTCCCCCTAAATATTCATACCAGACACAGTGCCTGGTATT
Source organism: Lithobates pipiens (assembly GCF_037356315.1). Taxonomy (NCBI): domain Eukaryota; kingdom Metazoa; phylum Chordata; class Amphibia; order Anura; family Ranidae; genus Lithobates; species Lithobates pipiens. The sequence continues at coordinate 194,585,597 of NW_027507686.1, read as the reverse complement.
GTCAGGGATCAAAGTCGGACACATGTCAGACTTCAAGTCGCATCCAAAGTGGTACGACTGTAGTGTCATACCAGTGTGAACCCGGCCTTAGGCTGGGTTCACACTGGTACAACAAACGCTCCGACACTGAGAGCTCATGTCGCATGACGTGTGAAAATGAATGGCTCCCTATGAGAGCTGTCTTAACTGGTCCGACACAAGTCGGTCCAACTTTGAAAAAGGTTCCTGCACTACTTTGGTACGACTTTGGTCCTACTTCAGCCCATCAATGGCATATCTAAGGTAAAGCAGCCATGGCAAGTGCCATGGGGGGGGGACAAAAAAGCCACCCCCGCACAAAAAACCCCATCTGTCCTCCTCTTCCGGACTAATAAAGCCCCCGGTGCCGTGGCCGGCCTGCTGGAGTGCAGCACCAGTGTTCTGTTAGATAGCCGCTACCGGGGCTGTTGGGCTAGCCTTAGGCTGAGGAAGGCTCTGTCAGCAGGGAGGGTCAGGGCCGGGAGCTCCACTGATGCTCTGACCCTGCCCTTCCCCGCCCCATGTGCTCAGAGCAGCGTGGGAACGCTGAGATCGCTCTCCTGGACTTCTGAGAGCCCCACCCTGGACCGCTAAAATCTCCACCCTTACCACTGAAAGCCCTGCCCCCTACCACAGAAATCTATGCCCCCGGACCTCTGAGAGTGGGAGGAGAGCCTGGCTGGCCAGGTCTTTTTGCCAATATACACTGAATGTAGACTCACTGTTACCCTAAACCCTCCCTGCCAATGTTGTTTACCCCTCTGTATAGCTGTACATTGCTGAAAGTTCGAATTTAAAAAATGGCTACTTGATCATCTCCTATCGTCACATTCGCAGTCTCTGGTTATTGCCTGTTGTCACAATTGCAGTCTCTGCTCATCTCCTGTAGTCGCATCCACAGTCTACTTAAAAGTAGTTCCTGCTGTTGCACTGCACAAATAACTTTATTATACTTCATTTATGATATCTATGGCTATGCATATTTATTGAATCCATTATGAGCACTATACTTGATTATTTGATTGGCTGCTTGCTTCTGCTTGGGCCTGGCACACATGCACAATCGCACATGATGATGACTAAAAGTCAATCATTTTAAATTGAACGATTAACCCCTTGCCAACCAGCCCCCGCCATTTTACTGCGGCAGGTCGGCACAATCTCGTGGGATCAGGATAGCAAGTGTGCACGCCCGCCATTGGGGGGGGGGGATGCTCTTGGCCGACGGTTGCGATGACCGCCGGCCACGAGTGATCGCGGGCACGAGAGGCAGAACAGGGACTAGTGTGTGTAAAAATAAATTGGCCTGGGCAGGAAGGGGGAAAGTGCCTGGTATTGAACTGGTTAACAAAGCCCGTCTGAAGCCTCGTTGAAGCCAAAGCAAGTGTAAATGAGCCCATCCTGTACATCAGTGGTTCCTCCAGAGGTATGTGCTACATTTAAGATGAGCTTTTTCTGAAGGCAAGAAAAGCCAGACAACAGATTTCTCTTAGTACAGGTTTTATTTTTAATAATCAAGCAGCAATTGTAGCAACTACTGATGATGAGATTTAAAATGTTCTCTTAGTAGAGGTTTTCTGTTTTAATAAACAACCAGCAATTATGATTAGTAACTACTAATGAATAGACTTAAAGAGGAGTGCCACCCATTTTTTTTAGTTTATTAAAAGTCAGCAGCTACAAAAAGCATAGCTGTTGACTTTTAATAAACCGAAACTTACCTGCCCCACGGTCCAGCAATGCAGCCGTCCGGAGCCTCCCTCCTCTCCTCTGCACCTTCATTGATACTGTGGGCACCCGGCCATGACAGCTTACGGCTTCATGGCCGGGCACGCACTGCGAATGCGCGAATCACGCTGCGCTCTGCTATTGGCCAGCCAATCTTGTGGGACCTGTGTTGTGTCCCAGAAGATCACTGGCAGGGAGGGGCTGCCTAGGGTGAGAGGAGGAGTTGCGTAGGCGGCCGAGAACAGGAAAGAGGAAGTAGGACAGGAAGTCCCACAAAAAAGGGTACACCCCCCCCAAAAAGACATGCCAAATCTGGCATGTCAGGGGGCGAGGGGTGCTTAAAGCGGAAGTTCCACTTTTGGGTGGAACTCCTCTTTAAAATGTACCAGACCCGTGCTCATTTTAACAATTATAAACCACCACGTTCATTAACCGGTTCCCGACCAGCGCACGACGATGTACGTCGACAGAATGGCACGGGCAGGCATATGGGCGTACATGTACGTCCAATCTTTAATGTCGCCCTGCCATCGGGAGCGTGCCGGCGGCGGCGCGCTCCCGCGCTGGTCGGGACCCCCGTGAGTCCGGTCGCGGGACCCGCGGACTCAATCGCCGTGGGCATACCCGCGATCGTCTCACGGGACGGCTGAATGGAGGAAATGCCGTGTAAACAGCATTTCTCCATTCTGCCTAGCAACTAGTGATGCTGATCTCTGCTCCATGTGATTGGAGCAGAGATCAGTGTTCACTAAATGAAAGCCCAACCCCCCCACAGTTAGTAACACACCCCTAGGAACACTTAACCCCTACACTGCCACCCACTGGTTAACCCCTTCACTGCCAGTGTCATTTACACAGGAATCACTGCATTTATATAGCAGTGATTACTGTATAAATGACAATGGTCCCAAAAATGTGTCAAAAATGTCCGATGGGTCCCCCACAATGTCGCAGTCACAATAAAAATCGCTAATTGCCGCCATTACTAGTAAAAAAAAAATAATAAAAAATTATTAATAAAAATGCTATAAAACTATCCCCATTTTGTAAACGCTATAACTTTTGCGCAAACCAATCAATAATCGCTTATTGTGATTTTTTTTACCAAAAATATGTAGAAGAATAGGTATCGGCCTAAACTGAGGGAAAAAAATGTTTTTTTATATATTTTTGGGGGATATTTATTATAACAAAAAGTAAAAAATAATGCGTTTTTTTCAAAATTGTCGCTCTATTTTGGTTTATAGCGCAAAAAATAAAAACTGCAGGGGTGATCAAATACCACCAAAAGAAAGCTCTATTTGTGGGAAACAAAGGACATCAATTTTGTTTGGGAGCCACGTCGCATGACCGCACAATTGTCAGTTAAAGCGACGCAGTGCCGAATCGCAAAAAGTGGTCTGGTCTTTGACCAGCAAAATGGTCCGGTCTGTAAGTGGTTAAACAGTGGCTGCCTACAGGCAGCTTCTGCTATGTTCTACAGCACACACACCCCATAAACCAATGGAGCTGTATATTACAAATGAAGACTGAAATTGGTTGGTGAAGTGCCGGCAAATAATAGATATGTACAAATAGAGGGGCACATAAGGTAGGAAAGGGCAGAGCTATGCCAAAAACACATTTAGAAATGTATGGCTGTATCCTATGGATCTCAGGAGTGCAGTTCTTTTGCAGATGGCTGACGTCAGAGAGCCGGTCCAGGTTTAGGAAAAATCCCCAATGATCCACCCACACGCCTGGACCGGCACCAGGCTCAGTCTCTCAGCCTGGGCCAGCCGCTCCTGCCCCCCTCCACAGCTCAGTACTCCAGTTGAGATGGGGGGGGGGCGGGGGTTGCAAAGCAGACAGCGGTGACTGGCAGTCACCAGCTCTCTGCCTGAGGAGCCCTGAGAACTGATCGATCAATGGCGTATGATCACTCGGTTCTCAGTGTTCAATCCCACGCTGACTCTATGCTGCATCTACCTAGGCAAGTATGATTCTGCAAAAAAAAAAAAACAAACCCCCAAAACACCCCCAATAACAAAACAAAAAAAAAACATCTCTTTTAATGCAAGTATAAGTATAGAACATGTGCTAGGAGCAGAGGCGTAACTAGAAACCTCAGGGCCCCGATGCAAGAAATCAGGAAGGGCCCCCCTGAAAAGCATGATTTTGATACTATATTTTTTTCCACTGTAGAACAAAGTAAAACATTTCTGTGCAGCCTGTGTCCTGAGTGAAACCTGTGTCACCAGTGCAGTGGTGGTACTGGAGGGGGGTGGCGGTGGTACCGGAGGGGGATGGTGGTCCTGGAGAGGGGTGGTGGTCCTGGAGGTGGGTGGCGGTGGTGGTACTGGAGGGGGGTGGCGGTGGTACTGGAGGGGGATGGTGGTCCTGGAGAGGGGTGACAGTGGTACTGGAGGTGGTGGCGGTGGTACTGGAGGGGGGCTGGTGGTGGCACTGGAGGTGGGTGGCGGTGGTGGTACTGGAGGGGGATAGTGGTCCTGGAGAGGGGTGGCGGTGGTACTGGAGGGGGATGGTGGTCCTGGAGAGGGGTAGCGGTGGTACTGGAGGTGGGTGGCGGTGGTGGTACTGAAGGGGGGTGGCGGTCCTGGAGAGGGGTGGCGGTGGTACCGGAGGTGGGTGGCGGTGGTACTGGAGGGTGGGTGGTGGTACTGGAGAGGCATGGTGGTCCTGGAGAGGGGTGGCGGTGGTACTGGAGGTGGGTGGCATGGTGGTGGTACTGGAGAGGGGGTGGTGGTGGTACTGGAGGTGGGTGGCGGTGGTGGTACTGAAGGGGGGTGGCGGTCCTGGAGGGGGGTGGCGATGGTACTGGAGAGGCATGGTGGTCCTGGAGAGGGGTGGCGGTGGTACTAGAGGTGGGTGGCATGGTGGTGGTCCTGGAGAGGGGTGGCGGTGGTACCGGAGGTGGGTGGCGGTGGTACTGGAGGGTGGGTGGTGGTACTGGAGGAGGATGGCGATGGTACTGGAGAGGCATGGTGGTCCTGGAGAGGGGTGGCGGTGGTACTGGAGGTGGGTGGCATGGTGGTGGTACTGGAGGTGGGTGGTGGTGGTGGTACTGGAGGTGGGTGGTGGTGGTGGTACTGAAGGTGGGGAGCACGGTGGTGGCACTGGAGAGGGGTGGTGGTGGTCCTGGAGGTGGGTGGTGGTGGTACTGAAGGTGGGTGGTACGGTGGTGGTGGTGGTACTGAAGGAGGGGTGGCGGTGGTACTGGACATCAGGGTTCACAGAGGGCCCCCTTGCTTCAGGATCCCCAGATACCCCCCTTACAGCAGGGTCCCCAGAGAGCCCCCCTTACTTTAGGGTCCCTAGACAGTCACCCCCCCCCCCCTTAAAGAGGTTTCTCTGTACCTTGCTGGACTCCGATGTGCACCTTGGCCCCCAGCAGATCTCTGTAACCCCCCCCGCACCTGGGGGGAGGCAACGATTAGCAGCTCTATGGATGTTGATGGGGGGCGGGATCTTCCTGAGTCTCTGCACACACTGGAGAGGGGTCAGCACGGCTGTGAGTGGAGAGCGTGTCTGTCATTTAACAGCAGCGCAGAGCCAGAGACACCGGGACTGACGTTTAATTTTCCCTCGTTCTCTCTCCCAGGGAACACAAAACACTGACACAGCTGATCTGCTTCCCCTTCGCCCCCCCCCCCTCCCCTCCTCTCCTGTGTTCTCCGCGGGCATTCAGGTGCGAAGCTAACAAGCTCACATTTCCCGCGGAGAACACAGGAGAGAGGAGGGGAGGGGGGGGCTGAAGGGGGAGCAGATCAGCTGTGTCAGTGTTTTGTGTTCCCTGGGAGAGAACGAGGGAAAATTAAACGTCAGTCCCGGTGTCTCTGCGCTGCTGTTAAATGACAGACATGCTCTCCACTCACAGCCCCGTGGATAGCAACCACGCCGGACCCCCCCCCCCCACAGTGATGGAATTCCAGGGCCCAGTCGCAACTGCGACTGTTGCGACCCTGATAATTCCGCCACTGGCTAGGAGTATATAGGTTTTCTTTAACCTTTTATCAGTTCATAGCTGTTAACAATGAAAGTCACGTTTTAGTTTTGTTACTACATTTTGTATATTCCCATGTTCCTTCCTAAAGGCCTTTATGACAAATGTAAAAACACTATACATATAGAAAAAAAAAGGCAGGTCACAAGCTGGACAGAAATACAAATTTTTTGGCAGGTGAAGATGCTTCTGTTAGTATTAAAACAATAATAAACTCTCCTAATGATACAACATATAAACAAGCTTTAAATGTAACTACGGTAGTTATTTGCAATGAACATAACAGTATTCTCAAAAAGCTTTCTTACGGTCATAAATCATTAGTTGGTAAACGCTCATGCTTGCTGTTCGCCACCGCCATAGCAACTGTGGTCTTCTGCTTCTGTCTGGTAAATTACTTCTGCCCTCAGTAGCTTTCCATGGGCATAATCCCACGCATTGCGCATTAATAGCCGTATCCAAGCCTCTTCTTCATTTCTGTTTACTACAGAAACTAAGTGCAGCGAATCGGAGCTGATCCTGTTGCTGCATTAGAAAGGAGTATCGTGGGATCTCGGGGGTGATGCCGACAGTAGGAAATGATGCAGCCCCGACATAGACCCTGCATTTTTCCACCAGCATAAGCTTGCCGGAAAATAAGGACTAACAGTGCATGCATGCATGGGTGATGACATTATAAATAAAATGATAATTACCCGCAAAGCAAGCAGGTAAGAATATATTCAACATGCGCAAATAATAATATAACCTGCAATTGTCCATTTAAAAAGAAACTGCTCAGAATGGGGATACAAACGCTTTAAGCCATTTGCTTGGAGCTCAGCTTTAACCCTTTTACTGCTACCAACGCATGTAGTACTAAAGTTTGTTGTCATTTTACAGCTTGACATATTGGGCATCTATTTACGTGGCATAGCCTCATCTTTTATGTGTAGTGGATGACATTTTGGACAAAATGTCACTCATGTGTAAATTTAGTTTTTGCCTCAGAACCATAGGGGCTCTGAGGGTTAATTATGTAGGTTAACCTTGACATCTGTTTGGCTGGGCTGTGTTAGAAGTGCACATGACAAGTCAGAACCAGGCCTGGTTGGACATTTGGGTATGAGCCTTCTCTGAACCAATCAGTGGGTGTGCCGAGCCCCGCTGAGGAGTCTGGGAAGGGGTACTTAAGATGTGGAGGTCACGTGTTCAAGAGAGGAGTTTGTGAGGACCGGGGTAGCCCCCCGAGGGGTCCCGGTCACAGGGTGTTCGACATCCCGCAACATGCTTCTGTTGGTTGCCCCCAATAGACCCGCCTGGTCTAGGGTAAGGATCCGTCTGTTCCCGAGTCTCGGAACTGGCTGGTCCGAGGAGCAGTAACTGAGGGAGGATTCAAGGTGTCCGGGTGTGCTCTCGGCTTGGAGGGGCACCACAGCTCGTGAAAGTGACCGGGGGAGGACTCTTCGGAGGAGGGCCGACAAGTGGCATCCTGAGAAGTGCCTGGTTACTGAGTTGGGAAGGACATTGACAAATCCACATTTTTTCAGTACTATCAAGGAGACAGAGAACATTCCAGGTACTGAAGAAAAAGGTTCCTGTCCACTTCCAGTTATAACTTGTACACGTTCAGAGGTTTTGACAAGTTCCGGATCAATGTGCTGATTGCCATGGTCTCTGGGTAGAGATCTGTTCAACCGAATGGCTACTCTCTGGGTGGTATTACATAGTTACATAGTTACATAGTTAGTCAGGTTGAAAAAAGACACAAGTCCATCCAGTTCAACCTTATTAGAGACTTTGTTATGTCTGCAGTTCAAGGTGCCCGAGTTCTTCACCCTTGCCCTCTGTTCCTATACGAGACTGTGTTATTGGATGTTATCCCTGCAAAATAAAACCTTTCGAAAGGACTTTATTGGTGTCAGCGTCCAATTTGTTGGGTATCAACCCTGGGAAACCCTAGACGTGGAAGAACAAGCCAAGCGGAGTTAACTGGTAAGCCCAATAAGTCAAGGCTGCCCTACAAAGGGTTATGGCCACTATATATGCTTTACCACATAAGTCATATATTGTGAATATGTGCCCTAACATTAATTTTTGTGTATTTTTTACAGAAATTTTGCATTTCATCAACTGATGCGCTAATATCATGTGACAAAAAATTGAAACTACCACTATTCTATTCTCTAGGGTGTCTGTTTTCATAAAATATATAATGTTTGGGTGTTTTACATAATCTTCAGGCCTACAATTACTTTTTAAAACGTGTGCAAAAAATACAAAAACTGCTCCGGCAGCAGAGGCGTTGCTAGGTCTACAAAAGAGCGGGGGCTGGAGCCCATAGCAACGAAGTTAAGAAAGTCATCCGCTTGGGTGAAATACACATGTATATAATATAAGTGTGTGTGTGTGTGTGTGTGTGTGTGTGTGTGTGGTACAGGAGATGTCAGAGGCGGCGGGCATGGTACAGGAGATGCCAGAGGCTGGACATGGTACAGGAGATGTCAGAGGCTGCGGGCATGTTACAGGAGATACAGAGGCTGCGGGCATGGTACAGACCACCTCCCTCCATCAGTAAAGACAACCCCTCAGTACAGACCACCCCCCTCCATCAGTACAGACTTCCCCTCAGTACAGACCATGCCACTCCCTCAGTATAGACCTACCCTCATCAGTATAGACACCCCCCTCAGTGCAGACCCCCCCATCAGTATAGACACCCCCCCTCAGTACAGACTTCCCTCATCAGTATAGACACCCCCCTCAGTGCAGACCCCCCATCAGTATAGGCACCCCTCTCCCCTCCAATAGCCCTCCTCCCCCCGCACATGTCCACCTACATACTGTATAGTAAAGTATACAGATATACTGTACACAGCAGTGTGTCCCTCGGGCTCCTCTTCCTGTGTGGATATAAACAGAGGGGAGGCGGCTTTAGCCCGCTCCGCTGAGGGAGATAGCAAGTGAGCGTAGGGCAGCGGGCAGTGTTAGCTATGCCACTACCCGCAAGTGTCACCCCTCTGGCAGGTGTCATCTGGGTACAGAACGCACCCCCCCTTGTGATGCCACTGCCTCGTGCTCACGATGTGCCCCTCAGGTTACGTGACATCACTGGTTGCTAGACGCCCCGGGCGCTTCTAGCAACCAGTGCAATGGCAGAACAAAGTGAAACAGCCGGGATGTTAGTTATCTGCACTTTGCCCAAATCCACCGCTGATGGCACCGCTGCACCTGGTGAGAGACTCGAGGTATGGGCCCCAGATTTAGGGCTATAGCCCTAATAGCCACCCACTAGCGATGCCTCTGTCTGGTAGCAAAAGGGTTAAAGCATTTCTGACCATTTCTAGACACGGTGTTGCCAGTAGTGTGCAGCTGATTCAACTTTCTTAATTTACAGTTTGGCTTAGAAATGTAAAAAGGAGGATCTTTATTGGTTTCCATGGGCAACTGGCATTTATAAATATATCTTAGAAACATCAATAATGATCAAAAATATAATATCAGATAAGGCAGTGCAAAGTATTATTGTAATGTGTAGATAGTATTACCTGAGCAGATTTCAGTTTAGACATTTCATGACTGCAACACATTTTTAAAGTGGTATTAAACTCAAAATATTGCATATTACCAGTTCTTAAATACGGGGGCTGCATTTGTTTTATTTTTTAGTCTTTTTTCCTCCCTCTTTCACCTAGTAATGCCGGCAGTAATGCCCTGGACACACAGTTGGACTTTTCGATGGAAAAGGTCAGATCGGATTATGTTGTCGGAAAATCTGATCGTGTATGGGCTCTATTGGATTTTTTGCCGACAACAAAATCCGATCTGAGTTTTTCCGATCGGTTGTAGAGAATTCCGTCAGACAAAGTGCCGCGCATGCTCAGATTAAATTACGAGACCAAAGCTATTGGCTAATAGCCTCTATGTAGTCACCTTGTTCCGAACGATCTGATTTTCCGACAACTTTGTCCGACTGTGTGTATGCAAGTTTCGGACAAAATCCATCGGAAAAAATCACAGATTTTGTGGTCGGAATGTCTGACCATGTGTACAGGGCATAACACTTTTTATGTCTTAGGGTGTCTCCATTCTGGATGGAAGAGCAACGGAGGCACCTTTGTACAGTAGCATTGTCAGTCTTGGGGCAGAGTAGTGTTAGATGCACTAGCAGATTTAGATGGACCTACAATTTGTTATGTAGTACTATTGGGATCAATATTTTACAAAAATTAACAAAAGCTGACCGTTGTAAGCACTACTGTCAGTTTTAAATGATTTGTTTCAACAGTCTAATTATCCGTTTTCTTGGACAGCGTGGTCTGTTAAAGGAATTTGAAGAATAACAGATTTACTGGCAGAATGAAAGGAGAAAAGCTGAAAAAGAAACACTAATGCAGCCTATAAATCTAAGAACTGGTAAGAAGCCATACATTACATTTTTGTTTTCGGTTTAATACTGCCTTAAAGAAGTTCACCTTTAAAAAATAAATAAAAGCACATTTATTTGCAGGTGTAAGGCTTGATTCACACTAGTGCGTTTTTTGATGCATTTGCATTTTGCAGAAATGTAGGGAAATTTTTATCAATGCATTTTAGTGCCTCTGCGTTTTTGCAAAGGGTCGGAGACTTTTTTCCCACAAAGTGCAGCATTTTGCATGTAAAAGAATTTATTGGACCTGCATCCAAAATGCAAGTACCGCATTTTTACCGCGATTTTGCAGCGATTTGCGTTTTGGGATTTTTTTTTACACTGTATATAGCTGGTTGCTAAGGAGAGGGCTAGGAAGCTGGCCGCCACCTCCTTAGCAACCGATGAGTCATCAGCTGTCTTCCCGTTGAATGTAAAAAAAAAAAAAAAAACACGAGAAAAAAAAAATGGCCTGGGGTCCCCCTCAAGGTCCTTAACAACCGATGAGTAATCAGCTGTCAGCTGACTTCCCGCTGAATGTAAAGGCCCTTGGGACTAGTATGGATTCGGAGGGGACCCCCACGCCAAAATGTAAAAAAAATGGCGTGGGGGTCCCCCAAAATCCATACCAGACCCTTATCCGAGCATGCAGCCCGACAGGTCAGGAAAGGGAGGGGATGAGCGTGCACCCACCCCAAAGCACCTTGTCCATATGTTGATGAGAACAAGGGCCTCTTCCCAACAACCCTTGCCCGGTGGTTGTCAGGGTCTGCGGGCGGGGGCTTATCGGAATCTGGAAGCCTCCTTTAACAAGGGGGCTCCCAGATCCCGGCCTCCCCCCATGTGAATTAGTATGGGGACAAGTCTTTTATTAAAAATCTTTTTGCCACTTCTTCCTCCATCTTCTCCTGCATCTTCATCCTCCGGTCTTCTCCTTCTTCCGCTCTTCTGTCTTCTGTGTCCGGTGTTGTTCTTCCTCTGCCGCCGCCGGTTCCTCTGCTCCCGCTGACGACCCTCCTCTGATGCTGCGTCCTGCTGATCTGTCGGCGCCGATGTCCTGCATTCCGTAAATAACGAGGGGGTGTGGCAATCGGCTTACATCACTCGGAGGCCACGCCCCCTTGTGATGTCAACGCCCAGGCATGATGGGTATGTCGGGAAGAGGCCCTTGGCCCCATCAACATGGGGACAAGGTACTTTGGGATGGGGAGCGCAGAGCCCCCCTGCGCCAAAGCACCCACCCGCCCATGTTGAGGGCATGTGGCCTGGTATGGTTCAGGAGGGGGGGGGGGCGTTCGCTCATCCCTTTCCTGACCTGCCGGGCTGCATGCTCAGATAAGGGCCTGGTATGGATTTTGGGGGAGGACCCCCACTCCAAAATGTAAAAAAAAATGGCGTGGGGGTCCTCTCCGAATCCATACTAGACCCAAAGGCCTGGTATGGACCTGGGGGGACCCTACGCCATTTTTTTTCTCCATTTTTTTTACATTCAGCGGGAAGTCAGCCGACAGCTGATTACTCATAGGTTGTTAAGGACATAGCGGCCAACTTCCCGACCCTCTACTTAGCAACCAGCTAGATACAGTGTAAAAAAAATGCAAAAAAGCAAATCACGGCAAAATCGTGGTAAAGTTGCGGTAAAAACATGTGTCCAAAAAACGCAGCAAGCATCACAAAAAGCACTGCAGAAACGCTCAAAAGCAACATGCATAGATGTGAATCGAGCCTAATAGCAGGCTCCTGCAGACTGTGTAGTTGTCTGCCTGTACCTTCGATATGGGCAGTTACTGACTGACAGGAACATCAATTAATTACTTAGAGTGCTCATCAGTGCACTGGCAGTTTGGCTGTCGATACTTGCAGCTCATTCACAGAACTCTGTGAATGAATGACGGGGCCATGTGGACAGAGCCCCACACAGCCACACTCTTTATGAATAGTGACAGTGGGTACAGGGAGAAAATCCACAGCCCACTGTCACGGGGGGGGGGGGGGGAATCAGTAGGAGAGGAGACAGATGCTGAATTAGTCACACCCATATTTAGGGTGCAACATGTACTGTAACATATTCCAAGAGGTGAATTTAAGTCCTTACACGCAGTGCCACACAGGGGCAGGAAATCATGAGGACAGGAGACAGATGCTGAATTAGTTTCACCCATATTAAAGGGAGTAACATATACTTCACATATTCCGAGAGATGAATTTAAGTCCTTACACACAGTGCCCCGAGAATGTTAATAAAAGATGCAGGAGAGTGCACACGTGTGCGTTTTTGTGCACATTTCCAAACTGTCAACTTGACTTTAACTTTACCACTGATTTACCTGATGTGGATAAAATTGGTCTGGGCATCTAAGCTTTAATGACATTTGGGGGGGGGGGGGGGGGGTTATTTATGAAAGGCAAATCCACTTTGGACAGCAAGTGCACTTGGAAGTGCAGTCGCTCTAAATCTAAGGGGTATATCTGAAATGAGGTGAAGCTCTGCTGATTTTATCATCCAATCATGTACAAGCTAAAATGCTGTTTTTTATTTTCCTTGCATGACCCCCTCGGATCTACAGCGATTTTACTTCCAAGTACACTTTCAGTGCAAAGTGGAGTTTCCTTTAGTAAATAACCCCCTTGGTAACAAAAGGATTAATATATTTAGATCAACTATGGGCCACTGTACTTTCCGATTTACACTTTATGCTTTCCTACTGAATCAGTTTAGTCGGTTTGGTTCTTTCATTGAGTTAGGTAATTAAAGAAGGGGAATTTGGGACTTTAAATGAGGTTGTTGACTGGTAGAGGTTAAATTGTATGTAAACATGTTTTATTGACATGAGTATATGAATACAATGCAATAATACAACTGATGTAAAAAAGTAGTATCATATATATACATATGGACACATGGCATTGACATCATAAATTCATAGATATGTGCTGTCCATTTAACCTCTACCAGTCAACAACCTCATTTAAAGCCCCAAATTGCCCTTCTTTAATTACCTGAACCAGGTATGGAGGCACATAAATGTATGTGCTTCATTTAAAGTCCCAAAACTCCCCACTTTGTATATTTCACTGAGTTAGGAACATTTTTTTCCCAGCGAGGACTTGTTTGCTTGTTATGTGAACCATTTTCCAAGACTTGATGCGGTTCTATATGAAGGGGCATTATGTAGTTCCACACATGCTTTGCAGTAATGCACAATCCAAGAAAATTCTGTCACTGGACTCAGTCTTGATCTCCATTTGAAGTATTCCTGGTATTTCTGATCATTCTTGTCCAGTTCAAGGAGATAGGAAGCCAGCTCTTTTGCACTGGGGAAGTCATCCACATGAATGAATGAGTCGGATGGAATAAATCTCTCATAGTTTTCTCGGGATGGGCCAAGAACCACTGGGACACTTCCTGATGCAAAAGCATTACGCCAGAGTTTTTCCGTTATATAGTCTGTATGTATTGAATTCTCAAAGGATAAGTAGAACTTATAATTAGAGATAACTGAAATAGTTTTCTCATAGGCTAAAGATATATGTTGTCGACCGTAAATGTCTATTGGTATATAATTTTTCAAGTCCTCATAAAACTGGACTCGTCTGGAATTACGGTTCCAGTTACTGACAAGCCAAGCCACCAGCTTAGACTTTTTTGGAATTGTATAGTTAATAGCAACTTCATTCTGCTCTAACCATCCATAAGGAGTAAAGATGTCAGAGTCACTGCGGAAGGACATAGTGAGGTTGATGAGTTTGTCCATGAAATGCAGATTTGGACTGTGACTTGGAGATTCCAAATTAAACCACACCCAATATTGTCCTTCAGGCCTTGGCACCTGGGGCATTTGGTTTTTGGATCCACATACATCTCTGTGATGAAAGATAACTGCATTTGCTGTGTTATACAAGCTACGGTCGGCTGTAAGGAGGCACCGTGGACTATCAAAGGGTTTTGGACATTTATCTAAAGGGAACTGAGCACCAAAAGGCCATGTCCATAACAAGACAACAACATTCTTGGAAACGGGTGAGGAATTTGTGCAGTTTGTCTCGCTGGAAACCTTGTTTATGATGTGGTTATTACTAATATGATTATAACTGAATAACACAAGGGCAACTAAAGTTTGGATGAGGAATATAGCAAGATAATGACCCCGCAGTGATGGTTGTTGAGCTGACTTCATTGCAGATCTAAAAAAAATAAAAAAAAGAACAAAGAGACAAATCAGTGTTCAAATTAAATCATTGTATCAAACACTTTCAAAAGAAGAAAAAAAAGAAGGAAAAAAAAAAGGAAGAAGTCAGAGTATAGCCAAATATCAGCTAAACATTTTATTTCAGTTTTTGTACCTTTGTCGACAAGTTGATTTGCATTCTAGGACTTCACTAACCAGATTTTGTCAGGTATGTTCAACTGCAATTGCCATTACAAAGATATGTGATAGCTTCAATCTCTGGGTCTGCATCCCTTTAGCCCTGGTTTACACTGATGAGGTGTGAGATTGGCAGCGATTCCTGTGTGTTTCCCACACTGCATCACAATCGCACTCCTTTGATGACCGGATGGCTTACACCCGAGAGTCCTCATTCGTAATTTTTATGGACAGATTACTGCCAGGAATGGTACCAGCTAATTGGCGAAAAAGCTTACGTGGTACCAATATTCAAAAAAGGCAGAGATATATTCCTGGAAACTAAAGGCCTATCAGTCGAACATGGATAGTATGTAAACTATTGGAGGGATGATAAGGGTATATAGCCAACAATTTGCTGATAAGAATAGTACCATTAGTAGTAATCCGCATGGGTTTACGAAAGGTCATTCTTGTCAAACCAACCTGCTAACATTCTGCGAGGAAGTGAGCTGCCATCTAGATAAAGGAAGGCCTGTGGATGTGGTGTATCTGGATTTTGCAAAAGCAATTGATACAGTCCCCTATAGACCCTTAATTTACAAACTATTTACAAAACTGTAGGCAGGGACCATAGGGTTTGTTCTTGGATAGAAAACTGGTTACAGGGGCGTGTCCAAAGGGTGGTGATAAACAACATATACTCAGACTGGTCTGGACTGGTATGTGGGGTAACCCAATGATCTGTCCTGGGACCAATTCTGTTTAATTTCTTCATAAATGATATAGAGGTTGGTAAAAAAAAAATGCTCAATCTCAGGGTTTTCTGATGATACAAAAATAAGAAGGGCAATAAGTTCACAGCAGGATATATAAACTTTACAAGAAGACCTGAATAAAATAATGGGCAACTACATGGCAAATGAGGTTTAATGTTGAAAAATGTAAAGTAATGCACTTGGAGACTAAAAATAAATGCAAGTTACTCGCTAGGGGGAGAACCTCTGGGGGAATCCAGGATGGAGTAAGTTCTGGAGGTCCCAGTAGAAGACAGATTGAGCAATAGTATACAATAGCAAGCAAAAGCCATTAGCATGCATTAAAAAGGGAATTTACTCTAGAGATAAAATAATAATCCTGTTTAAACTTCTGGTTCAGCCACATCTGGAGTATTCTTTCCAGTTCTCGTCACCAATTCTCAGGAAGGATGAACGGGAACTGGAGAGAGTCTAGAGAAGGTGATTGGTTTTTTATAATCTCCACCATCGGCTGAGTTTTGTTTTTTGTTTTTTGCCTTACAGCCATTGACCATTCATTTTCTATGTGCCATTGTTATATATAAATACTTTATATCAATATTATGTTAAGTTTATGTTTGTGCATCCCTTGAGCCCAAAAAGTCCAATTCTCGAAAGGAGTTTCTCATTTAGAGAGTGCAGAGAAGGGCAACAAAATTAATAAGGGGACTGGAGGACCTCAGTTACGAGGAACTACTACAAGCACTAAACTTTTTCTCCCTGGAGAAGAGACGCTTAAGAAGAGATATAATAGCGATATACAAGGGTTCTTCAAAAAGTTCCGCACTTTTTTTTTTCAACTCTATTAAAGTGTAAGTAAACCCCCTATTGTTTTAAGCCAAGGAAGCTGTCATCTTTGCCTCTGTTTAATCTATGACTGCCATGATGCTGCACATGTGATCAATTATGACACCAGCCATTGGATGGTTTGACAGTTTGCTTGAGAGCAAAAGCAATGGGAGTGTTACATTTCCGGCACGTGCGGGAATTGAAACTGGTAAATGGATGGGTTTAGTTCCGCTTTAAATATAAAAAAGTGCAGACATTTTTTGAAGACCTCTCATACAAATACCTCAATGGTGAGTCCAGCATCATAAGAAAACTATTCAGTCTGGGAGTGTAGAAAGACACGGGCCACTTAATGAAACCTCGAGAAGTGATTGAACCTTAAGCTGCTTAGTAGGTTTTTCATGATCAGGGCGGGAGGATGTGGAACTCCCTTCCACAATCGGTGGTGTCAGCAGGAAATATTGATTCGTTTTTAAAAACAATACACAAGGCGGGATATGGGAAGTTATTGAGTCAACATGATCACACACACACAACGTTTATTCAACCGTACCAACTATGTAACGATGTAAGATCCCAGAGATGTGACTGTGTAATCTATGTGCAGCTGCTTGTACTCGTATACAGGTAACTGGCAAATACCTTACACTGAGGGACCTTCTACTATTTACGCTAATGCCACATACACACGATCAAACAATCCGGTGGAAAAGTCCGGTGGACTCGAGTCTGCCAGACAATCCCCCCGTGTGTGGGCTCCGGCAAACTTTTTTTACCCAAAAGTCTGCCGGACTAAGAAAGTAGTTTTGCACCAAAATATGTCCGCTGGACTCGCAGTGCGGATAAGGGTTTGATATGGACCCAGGGGGGACCCCCACACCGTTCTTTCAGTGTAGGGCTTCCCCTTTAACTCCATACCAGGTGACGGGGCTAGCGACGCTTCCTTCGCTAGTCCCATCTACCTGGAGCCGCGTTCAAAATGAACGGACTTTCCTCCGTGTGTGTGGGCAAGTCTGTTCATTTCAAAAGTACGGCGGATAGTCAGTCGGACCTAGTCCGCCACCAAAGTACCGTTTGTGGGCAGGTCCGCTCTTTCGGACAGTCCGGCGGACAGTCCGGCGGACAGTCCGCCAGACTAAGTCCGCCGGATAGTCTGATCGTGTGAACGCGGCATTACTGTGAAGAAGTCTTTCCATATGGAGAGGTTAAATCTCTTTTCTTCCAGATGTAAAGAGTACCACCTTGTCTTCTGTGAGGACCTGAAAGTGAATAGCTCAAAACCAAATTCACTATATAGACCACCAATATACTGTATTTATACATGGTGATCATATTCCCCCTTCATCGCCTCCTCTCAAGAGTGAATGAATTTCTGAGCTCATATCTGAGATCCTCCATGCCCTTTATTAGTTTGGTTGCCCTTGTCTGCACTGTCTCCAGTTCTCCAATATCCTTTTTGTGAACTGGTGGGAAAAAAAAACCGATCTGCATATTGCAGATACATTTTTCTTATGTTTTGCACATGGGCAGAATTATGCAAAGAATGGAAAGGTGGATTGCAATGTTGTATAACATTCTACAAGATACAGAGACTTGGAAATGCAGTAATTTTTTGCACCCAATTAATAGATGTGTGATTAGAGAGCCCCACAGTTTCAAGAGGAGTTCACACTGCCTTTACAGTAGAGATATATATTAAGGGTATAGCCAAAATATTATTTTTTTTAGATTATGAGTAGGAAAGGGTTGACCGCTCTTTATTGTCTATGTCTCCACTTGGGGAGATCCACCCTCTTTTGTATTGCTGACCCATTGTCACCAACAAAAAGTGATGTGAAATCCCAAATTTTACAGTTGCTGTAAGAACAGTAGGTAAACAGAAATCTATCAATGGGAACAACTGTTGCTGTGACAACTGTCTAATGCTGTGTACACACGATCGGAATTCTCGTCGAAAAAAGCTATGATGGTTTTTCCGACGGAATTCCGCTCAAACTTGGCTTGCATACACACGGTCACACAAAACTGATGGCCACCACTGATGGGCACTAATAGGCTGCCTTGATGGGTGGCATAGGTGGCACTGGATAGGCAGCACTGATGAGGAGCTATTGACAGGCATTACTGATTGGCACTTTGGGGTACTGACAGGCATTACTGTTGTGTGCACTAATTGGCACTGTTGTGGGCACTGACAGGCATTTATTATGGGGAGCTGGCAGCTGATGGGCACCTTTTGATGGAGGCTGTGCTGATAATCAATGTGCTGATTATCAGAACTGACCTCCTGCCCCCAACATGTAAAGCCACTGATTGGCTCTCCTTGTCAGCGTGAACCGAGCAATGCCATTTACTGGCACTTCCTGGTTCACGTGATGATCGATCACGTTGCAAGGAGCCTCCATACCATGATCGGAGATGCAGTGTACCAGACTGACACACAGCACCTCTGATCTCCGCGTTGCTCGCCACCGCGGACGCGTGCTGGCATGTTATATTTCTGGGTGTCATATGCCGCCAATTCAGGATAGCAGAACCACTCTCTGACTGTCTTTCTGCTATAGGTTGGGTGGGAAGTGGTTAATAAAGTGTATGTCAACCCGAAAAAAAAATATTTTAATTAAAGCTTACACCTTACAGTATAGGATTTCATGTCATCTGTGCCCAGTCTTTCCACAAAGAGTTAATCCAGCTCTGAGTCCTCTTATCTTTTTTCAGTGAGATGAAAACAGACAGACAAATAGTCTATTTCTCCCCCTTGCTGCCAATGACAGGCTATTTCCTTATCTCATGCACCAGCCTGAGAGAGACACATTCTGTGCACTTAAGATCCCCTCCTCCTTTCTTCTCCAGCACTCCCAGGATTGGCTGCTCCCCACCTCAGCATGATTGGGCATGCTGAAGTCATGTGGTGACTTTTTTGGGTTTTGACTAGATGTTAATGATCATAGCAGACATTCAGTGTAAGAAATACACAGGAGAAAATGCATGTTGACAAGGGGAGTGTAGAGGGGGGCGGGGAGTCTACTGACATCACAACTCTACCCACTGAGCTCCGAACAACAGACTCAACCACAGAATCTGCAGTTTTTTGGGTCTCATAACAGATAAAGGGGAGACATTTGACAGGTAAGGATACATGAAGGAGGCATGTATATCCTTATAACCACTATGGCAGTAGTTTAGATGAGAGTGGGTTTACATCCATATTAAAAGGTAAGTTATAATAGTTTTAAGTCCACTTTATTATACATTTATACTGAGGTTTAATTTATATAATAGAGGAATAATACTTATAAATGTATTACAAAATAAACATAACTTAGGGATAAGAGAAATGACACATAAGTGAAACTCGCAGGTTTGCACTCGCAGCTCGCACATGAACCATATCGGCTGGAGGCGATTTGGAACACATTTATGCCTAGAATCCCTAGTGTCGGATCTGACGCTTGTAATATGTGAGTGTAACTTTTAATGTTTTAAATAAACCTTTTAAGGTTGAACATAGTTTTTATTATCACAAGATCAGTGCAAACAAGGAGTACAAAATGGCAGTACATTTCCAAAGGTACACAAACAGCGAGGTATAAGTGTAAAAGCATAAAAAACTGCGCAAATGACAAAGCTGATTAATACCAGTAGAAATGAAAATAAAGAAAGAAATCAACAGGTGGAGGGAAGGGGAAGGGGGGAGGAGGGAGGAAGGGGGAAGGGACAAGGGAAGGCGAGGGAGAGGAAAGGAGGAAGACAGGAACCCTGGAAACTGAAATCACCCAGGGCCGTATTGCAGCCGCCAGCATGGATCCAGGTCGGTGGCACAACGCCCAACCTGTATCGCCACATGGGGGGGAGGGAAGACAGACGGGGGCCAGCAGGAAGGTGGTGTACAAAGGAAAGTAAGAGCACAGGCTCATTAGCTGTGCAACCCCAAAGGAGCGTCACAGGCGAACAACAAAATTGCAGGACATAACATTGTCCTATCGAAGGCCATTAAGGAAGCCCGATGAGGCCGAGTGATGGCGCCAGATAGACCACAGAGCAGTGAACTTGTCATGTCTGTCGTCCACCTTCGCCTGCAGCTCCTCCATGACCATCATATCATTAAGAATTTCAATCCATCGAACTACCGACGGGACCCGATCTGTCTTCCAGGAGAGGGTGATGTTATGACGGGCAGCAGAGAGGAGGAATCTAAGAAGGCAAGACTTGTGCTGTTTAACGGAGCCCAGTATAATGGACAGTAAGGCAACCAAGGGCGAGGGGGATAAGGAAGCTTGATACATAGCATTATACGTTTCAAAAACTTTATCCCAAAAAGGGCGAACCATAGAACACTCCCACCAGACATGAAAGAACGTACCTGTCGCACCATGGCACCGCCAGCACACATCCGTTGAACCGGGGAACATTCTGCGTACCGAGACTGGAACCCTGTACCAGCGTGATAACAATTTATAGTTTTTTTCCTGAGTGAACCCTGACCTAGAGGATTGGTGAGTAAGGACAAAGGAGGTATGCCATTGTGATGAGGAGATTTCGGTTCCAACGTCATCAGACCATTTATCAGTATAAGTGGGAAGCGAGGTGTAAGTAAGAGATTGGAGTTCTTTGTAAAGAAGGGATAACGTGTGCCTCGGGGTGTGAGGTAGAGTGCAAAGTTCTTCAAACAAGGTGAGGGTCCTATGAATTTTACCGGATAGGAAGAGTGAGTTGCAAAATTGATTGATGGACCGCTCAGAGAGCCAATCCAGGTCCGGTAGGGGAGACGACATCGCCAGAGCTCGTAAACGACCAGTGGAGGGGTGGACAAATTGATTAGCTGTGGGCCAGTCCTCCCTGCGGTATGCCCCAATGTGGGTAGCCGAAAGGAGAGTGGGGAGAAGTGGGTTATCAAAAAGGGAGGAAAGAGGGCCAGGGTCCGTGGACAGGCCTGTCATACCGGAGACGGCGTACCATTTGGTCAGAGCTGCGATCGTCAAGGGGGAGACCCCACGAAGCGAGCGGAACATGGCGTGATGTCCCCATAACAGGGCCCTAAGATCTCTATGGGCCATATCTTGTTCAATAGTCACTGTAAGTTTGGGTGGGGGTCTCGGGAACCATTCTAACAGTCTAGACAACAAGGATGCAGTGTGGTATAGTTGAAAGTCAGGTAGTCCAGTCCCCCCGCGGAGCTTGGGGGCGCATAGGATCCTATGCTTCAGTCGAGGGGGGTGGCGGAGCCATACAAATTTGATTATCTCAGATCGGAGGGAGAGGAAGAACGTCCGAGGAAGAAGTATAGGGAGGGTTTGGAACAAATACAGAACCTTGGGCAGTATGTCCATTTTAATGACGTTCATCCTCCCCTACCAGGTAAGTTTCAAATTATGCCAGGAGTCGAGGGAACGTTTAATGTTGGTCAACAAGGGGCTATAGTTAAGGGAGTAGATGTCCTGTAGATCTCTAGGAACTGCAGTCCCTAAATATTTAATAGAGCGTGGTTGCCATCGGAACGGGTAGTCCCTTTTCAGGGCCGCCAGGTCTCGCTCCGGCAGAGAGATATTCAGGGCTTCGGTTTTGGCTATATTAAGTTTAAAATTACTATGGGTACCGAAGCGGTCCAGTTCCTCGAGAATATGTGGTAGGCTAATGCGGGGTTTTGTGACATATAGAAGTAAGTCGTCAGCGTAGAGTGACAGCTTGCGGGGAGCCGATGGGGTAGGAATACCGTGAATAGAGGCATTGTTACGTATAGCCTGTGCCAGGTGTTCCACTGTGATTGCGAACAGCAAGGGCGAAAGAGGACAGCCTTGCCTGGTACCATTACTTATTCGGAATGGTGTGGACGATTCCCCGTTAGCTGAGACCCGAGCAGTAGGGTGAGAATAGAGAGCCATAATCTTGGAAAGTAAGTTAGGGCCTAAGCCTATTTGTTGTAGGGACGCACGAAGAAACTGCCAGCTCACCCTGTCAAATGCCTTCTCGGCATCGCAGGCCAAGAGGCAGGTGGGGATATTGTGTGCCTTGGCGTAGGCGATCAAATGTAGCGTTTTCGTGGTGTTGTCTCTGGCTTCACGGCCAGGGACAAACCCCACTTGGTCCCCATGGATCAGAGAGGGAAGGAGGGGGGCCAGGCGCGTGGCAAGGATCTTGGCGTAGAGTTTCAGATCAACATTCAATAGGGAGATGGGGCGGTAATTACTGCAGAGTGTAGGGTCCCTTCCAGGCTTGGGGAATCACTACAATTTGAGCTTGCAGGAGTTCGGTAGAGAGTGGATGGTCGTCGCCAACCTCCTCAAATGCTCGTGCCATCAACGGAGCTAATTGGTGGGCATATTGCTTAAAGAATAAAGGCGTGTAACCATCGGGACCCGGACTCTTGCCCTGTTTGAGCTCTTTAATGGCAGTCAAAAAGTCAGAGGTAGTCAGCGGACGCTCCAGGTCTGACACAGCGTCAGAGGGTAGATGCGGTAAGGAGGTATCCCGTATATATTGTAAGAGGTCTAAGTGCGAGGAAGGGGCGGGTGTTGGAGTTACTGGAAGATTATATAAGGCAGAGTAAAAGTCTCGAAAGTCAGAAACAATCTCCGAGTTTTTAGTGCGTTTAACATGAGTGGAGGACATGAGGTGGGAGATATGTTGTCTGCGTTGCTGGGGGTGAATTGTGCGAGCAAGGTGTCTCCCACATTTGTTCGCATGGGCGTAGTGAATATGTTTACCCTTAGCACAAGCAATCACAGAGCGCTCAGTAAAGATCTGTTGGAGGTCCCGACGTGCATTAGAAAGTTCTGCGAGTACCTTGGGATCGGGAGAGCGTTTATGGGAGGCCTCAAGGGCAGAGATCAGTGCAAATAGTCTGGAAATTTCGGCAGTACGGGCCTTCTTTAGCCTAGAGCCATGCTGAATCAAAATGCCTCGGAGGACACATTTAAGCGTCTCCCATTTGGTCAGGTTAGAGGTGTTGTCTTCAGCATGGACCAGGTTAAACTCTGTGATTGCTGCGGTAAGTGCTGCGTTGCAGACTGAGTCACGGAGGAGGTTATCGTTAAGTCGCCAGGATTTGTGGGCGCGATTATTTGGGGGTCTCCCCAGTGATAGATGCACCGGGGCATGATCAGACCAGATTCTCAGGCCAATGTCACAGGTAGGATCACAGTCTAGCAAAGCTTGGGAGATCAGTATGTAGTCGAGTCGGCTGTAGGAGTTGTGTGCAGGGGAGTAGTAAGTGTAGTCACGCGCTGAAGGGTAAAGCACCCGCCAGGGATCAACTAAGGAGAGGTCCTGCAAAATGGAGCGTATACTGGTCAGGGAGGAGGGAGGGATGTGTGACTTACCGGTGGACGAGTCCAGTCTCGGTACCAGTGGTACGTTCAGATCACCACCCAGGATCAAGTTATGAGTGCCAAAAGCGCGTAGGCGGGATGCCACGGAGGAGAGGAATCGATGCTGGTTCTGGTTAGGGAAATAAACATTAACAATGGTTAAAACAGTTTGTTGAACCTGCAACTTCAAAAACACATATCTACCATTGGGGTCTATCTCCTGGTCGAGAACAGTCGGGTTAAAAGAGGCATGGAAGGCCACAGAGGTCCCTCGCGTCTTGGCGTCCGGGTTGGTACTATGAAACCAACATGGGTATCGTTTGTCGGAGATATTAGGGAGTTTGTCTGTCCGGAAGTGGGTTTCCTGCAAGAGTAGGATATGAGTTTTGGATTTGTGAAAGTGATGCAGGAGCTGTCTACGCTTCTCCGGGGTATTAAACCCCCTACAATTAAGGGAAGAGATTTTAATACCTAAAGTGGGCACATCAAGCGGGGGGGACGGAAGGTGTGCGGTAGGGTTCCTGTCATGGGAACTAGAGGAGGTAGTCTCCAGTTGAGGAGATAAAGGGTTAGCAAGTGGGTCCTAAGGTCAGAGGGGGGGAGGGCGTCAAGCTAAATAACTCTGAAAGGGCTCAACAGAACCCAGAGGGGTGGGTTAGGATGTAGTGCCCCCAGGCAGGGCGGGAAGGGAGGAGTCAAACCCCCCCCACTAGTGTTCAGGGGGAAAAGGGGAGGTGAACACTACACAGGTATCTAGAAAAACAACAAAGAACAGAGGCAATGAAGACTCTGCACACCCTAACGTGGGGAACGTGGAAGGGCAAAACTCAGGGGCTCCGCCCCAACATAGCAAAATACACAATAATAAAGATAAAGTGCTTATCTAAAGTGCACAGCACAGCACGTGCAGGGCGACATAACAGCAATGTAACGGTTGAAAGTCATCAGCATAGTAGCAAAAATATAGGTCAAGTTACGGCCTAAGGCCTGCGAGCAACCATAGTAGAAAAAGAGTACAAAGGGACTCATGTAAGAGTCAAACCACAATAAAATGACAAAAATAGAAAACGTCAGCGAACAGTGTTGTAGAAAATGTAGAACTTCACAGGTAGGAATTCAGCGTCCAAGCTCAGTGAGCGATGCAAAATCCACCTAGAGGGGGAGAAAGAGGTAAAACAGAGCATATAGGCAGATCTGGAAGCCAGCAGGCGTCAAGGGAAAACCACAAAGCATATAAGAAGGGAGATAAAAAAAAACCCAGGTTATAAGGAATAAATTCAGCCAGGTGGAGATTTGGAGGTGCGGGATCTGGATCTCTTCTTCCTAGATTGCTTCTCCCAGCGAGGTGCTTTAGGAAACCCCGGAGTGGCCGCCTCCAAGGGCCAATCCGGAATCCGGATCTGTGGCAGTTCAAACACTCCAAGAAAGTTAGGGAGATCACCCAGGGTGCGAAACGTGGCCGATTTACCCTCATGAGATGCAAACAGGTGGAAAGGGAAGCCCCATTTATATTTGATTTGTTTAGAATGAAGTGCGTCTGTGAGTGGCTTCAGAGATTTCCTCATGAGAAGGGTCTGTCTGGAGAGGTCCGTCAGAAGCATGACGGGGGATCCATTAAAAAGGATGGAGTCCCGGGACCGAGCGGCCTGCATGATGTCAGACTTGGTATGGAAAAAATGGATGCGGCAAATAATGTCTCTTGGGTGAGCAGGGTTGGGATTGCGGGGGCCCAGGGATCTGTGAATCCTGTCAATTTCCAGGTGCTCATCCTGGGGCTTGTTCAATAGTTGATTAAACATCAAGATGGCTGCTTTGGCAAGATCCTTGTTATCTACCGACTCAGGGACCCCGCGGATGCGAATATTATTGCGTCTACTTCTGTTCTCCTGGTCATCGAGACCGTAAAACAGTTGTTGGATCTGATTAGTGTGTTGCTGAAGAATGTGATCATGTTCAATAATTCTGGTCACAGATTCCTCCACCGTCGCTTCAATATCATCAAAGCTCTGGCCTATATCATGGCGTAGGTCTGTGATCTCACGCTTATAGGAGCGCTCAAGCCTGCTGATATAGGCCTCAATATCCCCTTTGGTGGGGAGGGCCTTAAGATAGGTTTCCATGTCCCAGGGTACTGGCTGAGAGTGCGGCTGGGGCGGAGGGCTCCCGGGACATGCAGGGTAGTGGGGGCTCCGGGTGTCCGAACCGGGTGAGTGCGGTGAAGGAGGAGAGGCCTCCGGGAGCGGAGAGGGTACCTGAGTGGCGGCGAGGGCCGCCTGCGCCGCCGCCGAGCGGGTCGCCGCCATCTTGGAAGCCGGCGTGGTCCGGCCTGCGGATCCCTTCGCGGGGAAGTAGCTGCCGATTTCCTTAGATTTGAGATCCCCCGAGGGTCGGGGGGTGTCTCCGGTCCCCCTCCTGCTCATGGGGGAGAGAAACGAGGGTGCTGTCGGCCGTGCTGTGCGCCGTTCGGTATGGTGGAGCGGGAGCCGAGGTCTCAGGCTGCCTTCCTCTCCATGCGCCAAGCCACGCCCCCCTTAAATAAACCTTTTAATAAGCGTTATCACATTATTGGAGCTTCCTTCTTCCTTCCCTTATGTCTGTGGGAATCATGGCATGACTTATTGGAGAGGACCTTGTGCATTTGTTAACAAGCACTTCTGATTCAAGCATTGATTGCAAGGCGCAGCTGCTGGTTTATAATGTTACCAGCTATTGGATCTGGTGAGTTAGTTTGGTACATCTACTGGAGGATCACACTTGGGTGTTATTGTCACATTGATTCGCCATACAAGATATTATTGAATGTTACCATCACATATCGGTTACTGAAGAACTATTTTTCACTTATAGAAATTTTTTGGTAGCAAAAAATAATTTTTTTGTACCAATATATTTTTACCATTTTATTTATATTTTTTCAGTTTTGTTTAAGCATCGTTTGGAGCACTACCATTTATGAACTTTACTATACATATTTTTTGTATTCATGAACTTTTTCATTCAAAGCACTTTGCACTTTAATGTTTTGCATATATATTAACTGTTCACAATAGTTGTATGATATAATTGTTTTGATGATTTATTTTTTTATCTATGATCAAATTTCTTCACAATGCAGTATATATATAGGGTGTTTTAGTAGTTTTGATCAGTGCTGCTTTTCATAATTTTTTACATAAGTGAAACAAATGGACTTATAAGCAAAATTACCATAAACGGGGTATAGTCTTATTTACAAGAGCAGTCATATACATGTAGCGTTGGCTCCTGACGAGCATGCACTATATGTTTTCAAAGTTAATTCTCCTGAAACCACAGTTCGGTTTTGGGGCTAATTTAATGAAATTTATGGTTTCAGTACCAGTCCAGCTGGGTTACACTGGGTTCTCCTTGACCGCAGGTGTCGCTGTCACTGCCGGCAAGTGTGAGAACGCAGTCTAGCTGGGTGTATTGAATGCCATGTTTTCTCTCAGAACCAGCCCAGTGGGAGTGTTCTCCTGATGTGCATTCTGGGAGGTGGTTTTAAGGTACTGACATCACGTGGTCCGGGGTTCCGGTCCAGAGAGGTGTTCTGTCTGTTTGGTTCTGGTCCTCCTGACCAGCCCCCTGGCCCTCCTGGCCTGGGGTGCGGAATCATGCATTTCCAAGTCTCGGGGCTGGCTGGCCCGAGGCGAAGCATCTGCAGGGACAGGCCCGAATGGATATCGGGGTCCTGTTGATTCAAAGGTGGTCCGGTGCCGTCTCGTATAAAAGGAGAGGCCCAGCAACTGGAGGAGCACCCATAGGAGGGCTCTTCAGGAGAAGGCCGTGCAGAAGGCTGGCTTCCTGAAGGAGCCTGGAGGCTCAGTTGAAGGACACTTCATGGATCTACACTCATACGGTATCGCCGGAGCAGCTGAGAGATACTGGTACCATATGATAGCTTTTTAAATTTGTCGACGTCCCTCAGTAATGCTCAAGTCTGTGGTAGAGACTTTTCTCGAGTTTTCTACATTCAAGTCTGTGGCAGAGACTTTCCTCAGCACCCCGCCGGCTGCTAGGCCTAGTGAGAGGAGGTCTATCCGGGGGTTGTGAAATCCAGCTGTGAAACAGTTATTCTCTGGATTTCTTCTATATAAGACTAATTTTGCAGTCCAAAGTACCTGAACTTAATCCTAACCCTCTACCCTAAACTGAGAGACTCTCAGTTTATATTTCAAATAAATAACCCAAAAGAAGATTCAGTGTCAGTTTCCACATTTCTTTGGGCCATTTACCAGGGGAAACCCTAGACAGAGAAACAGTCAAGAAGGTAACGTTAAGCCCAATAAAACCAGCAGCTCCTTCGGGGGTCAGTGCTACATACACATCCTATAGTAACCATTTGACCTCCAGAAGATTTTACCCCCTTCATGACCAGGGCATGTTTTGCTATTCAGCACTGTTACCTTAAAGGTCGACTGCACAGTCACACACATGAAATTTATATTATCTATTTCATGCAAATAGAACTACAATGGTATATAAACTGGAAGTTACTCAGCTATAGACAATATACTGTAATAGTGGTAATCAATGAGTTATAGCAGGACTGTGATAGGGTGGCGGATCTGGTGATAACAGACACTATCTGGGAGGGTCACTAAAGCCTGGTACACAATATGAGTTTTTGCCATTCAACCCAAGGGGGTTTAGTGCTCCTTTTACTTTGCTTCTGAGCCACACCTCAGTTCCTTTCAGACTGCTTTCCAGCTTTGCCTAGTTCTGCATGTTGTTGCAATTTGTACCTTTTTTTCCTGGTTCAGCTGAGGCAGTTTATCCAATCAGCTAGGTATAAAACACTGCCTCACTCTGAGGGCTTTGTCAGTTCATTGTTTCCTGTTTTGCCAAAGGTTCCAGTGTTCAAGTCTGACCTGGCTTCTGACCCTGGGTCTGCTTATCGTTTATTCGGACTTCTGGAATCCCTGACTATGGCTTTACCTCGACTATCCTTTGGCAAATTCCTGTCAAGCCCCGTGCACAGATTCCCAGCCCAGGTAGCCCAGGTTACCGTGGGCTGTGTGCATTTTTCAAGGGTGAGCATATATCTCTGCACCATGGACTCCAACCTAGGTAAGCCGTTACACCTCAGCTATTGCCTGAGAGTGCTGATCGGGAGGCGGTCGGCTGTTGGTTTTCCAGCATGTTCATCTGACAGAGGCCGGCCAAACGCCTGCTTCTGTTAGACTGGCTCCCATACACACGGGCCAAATGTTGGGTGTTTTTTATTGAACCGGCCGATGTAGCCTGGCATTCGGCCCATGTGTATGGGGCTTTATTGACACGGACATCTTTAGGGATGTTAATACAGTGAAATACTGTACATCAACACTGTACAAATGATGCTGGTCGGGAAGAGGTTAACATCTAAGGGCTAACTGTGTGCTTAACAATGTGTAATGTGTACTGCTTTTAAGATAAAAATTACATCTTAATAAAATTGTGTTACACTAGCGTGGATGTGCGCTCGCTTTGGTTTTGCTGATTGTGTTCCTGCCACAAGGTGGAGTTTTCAGAGAGCTGAAGCAACCAGTGTTCCTCAAGACTGTCAGACTTTGTGAACTTTATTATCAAGCAGTAATTGGACTCTGCAGACCAGTGCAATTGCTAGTAACTTTTTCTGTGTGTGGGTTAAAAGATTGAAAGCACTCAGTGTAAAAAAGCAAACAAACATAAAAACTGTAAAACGGCATTGAGGAATTTCTATTTTAGTGCAAAATGCCCTATACACACACAAGGTAATTGTATGACAGCATTCTAGAAAGCCTAGCTGAAACTAGTCTGATAACAATATTTGACTTTGCTTATTCTTGAAAAAGTCAGAGGCTTTTCTTTTCACAAAAAATACAAAATTCTATTGCATACAGTTCAGGCTTGCTGACAATACTCAATTGACTCATTCTGCTACATTTCTTTGGTGAATATAACCAAAATCAGTGTATATTATTTAGAATGTTGGAAAGTTATAGAGTCCACAAACTATAGAACCTTACACCAAACATTGGCGCGGAGGACACAAAGTTAGAACATTAAGCCAATTGGAATCAAAGTGGATTTTTACCTTAGACACTTTTGCCCCTCAAGGGTTAAATATAGAGTTTGACCTGAACTGTTTCATCAGCGATTTTTAATACATATATGTTTTTTCATTAGACTCCTCCCACTATATTTTAACCATTGTTTTTACTTTTGCCTCTTATGAGTGCTTTATCTAATCTCTAAAGTCATTATATATTTTTTATATTTATTAATATTTTTATAAGTAATAATTAATCCGGATAAACCTCTCCTCCTCTAATTATGTGCACACTGATGTAAAAACTTATATATACTCTCTCCCCTCAACATAACCTACAGATTTTATATGTATACAAGTGCACATTGACGCAAATTTATTTGTACTCTCTTCTCTCATTTTATCTTGGCGCGTTATATTATTCCTATGTTTTATTTTGCATACACAAATCAATTTTTAACCAATATAGCTTCTGTGTTTTTATATATTTCTAATTTTTATGCATGCATATCGATGCAAATATACTTTTATTCTCCCTCTCATTATATTTTATAGTTTTTATATATATCTTGGTGCGGCATACTATTTTTTATATTTTCCATTTCCACATATTCAAAAGGGTATTTTTATATAATATTGTATTTCACTGCACTTTATATGAGCCAGCGATATATCTCAAGGTGCTGATTAGTCCCCTGGTGTCACTCTCCCTCTAACCTGGGCTTGGTATAACTTCGCTTGATATACCTCCAATTTAATGAATGCTGGTATATTTCCGGCGACATATCTTACCAAAAATGGCCGCCACTGAACTTCCGGTTCCGGTCTACAAGAAAATGGCCGCCGTAAGTATGAACGATCAGCATAAAAACACAACTCCTTTCTCTCTATTCATTTCCCTGAAGAAGTCACGTGACGGTGACGAATGCGCAAGGAAGGAAGTGAGAGAGACACTAGGAAGGACATTGGAACGCACCGTTCGTTACTCTGCTTGTTGCTCTATTACTGCAGTTTTTATTCACTCAGAATGTGAGTACCCTGTCACTATATTTAATAAAATTCAATTGGTTTAAACTACTACACTATGGGACATTATCTCTTTATCTTGTGAGGCATACCTATCCCAGGAACAGGAGCCAGCTATCCACCTATATTATTAAGGCTGTAACCTCACAGCCGTGAGGTAAGGGCACATCCATTCACGTATTGGATAAATAGGAGGATTAAGTCACTGCACATGTATGCCTGCATGGGTCACTGAAGTTCAAAGCTAGTGCTTCCCCTTAGAACACAGCACGTCCACAGGACTGAATATCCCAGACTGATTATCAGCACCTTATTTTTATGTGTTTACTATTTCACCTGTGTTGTAACGTTTTTTTGCTGCTAGCACCATTTGCACTTTAAAACACTGCATGGAGTATGTATTTTGTTTTATATTGGATTGATTGATATCTGTGTTTTTTCACTTGGCATGTCACATGGGATTGTGCTTATGTGATTATTCTCACTGTACACTTTTAGTCATATATTTTGGACTATCACCTTAAGTTATATATTCATTACTGTTAGCATATTTTATTGCAATTTTGCACAGCACTCACGATTTGTATGTCTAGTGTTTCAGGCATTCATCCAATATTGTGAGTTTTTATTTTTATGGTACTATATTAGGATCCATATTCGATTGCCACCCTATAACATTTATTTTAGTTCAGCACGTACTGAACAAGGATTTGTGCACACCCAGACACATTTAATTTTACACTAGCACTCTTTGACCTTTACCCTTCTATCCTTTACCTGCATACTCATCTGTTCCCCATCCCCCTCCCTGCCCTTTCTTCCCCTCCCCTTTCCCTTTTTTTTCTTCCCCCTTTCTCTCCCCCCTTCCCCCCCCCCCCTCTCCCTTCCTTTCTTGTATTTCCCCATTTGCGCAACACTAAAACCACTTAATCGATATTGCCCAGGGAGTAGGTTAAGCTCCCTTCAGTGTTTGCAGCATCCTTCCATTTTCCTTGTCAAGGTGGTTGGCGCAGAGGTATTTTACACACTAACCTAGGTAAGCCGTTACACCTCAGCTATTGCCTGAGAGTGCTGATCGGGAGGCGGTCGGCTGTTGGTTTTCCAGCATGTTCATCTGACAGAGGCCGGCCAAACGCCTGCTTCTGTTAGACTGGCTCCCATACACACGGGCCAAATGTTGGGTGTTTTTTATTGAACCGGCCGATGTAGCCTGGCATTCGGCCCATGTGTATGGGGCTTTACTGACACGGACATCTTTAGTGATGTTAATACAGTGAAATACTGTACATCAACACTGTACAAATGATGCTGGTTGGGAAGAGGTTAACATCTAAGGGCTAACTGTGTGCTTAACAATGTGTAATGTGTACTGCTTTTAAGATAAAAATGACATCTTAATAAAATTGTGTTACACTAGCGCGGATGTGCGCTCGCTTTGGTTTTGCTGATTGTGTTCCTGCCACAAGGTGGAGTTTTCAGAGAGCTGAAGCAACCAGTGTTCCTCAAGACTGTCAGACTTTGTGAACTTTATTATCAAGCAGTAATTGGACTCTGCAGACCAGTGCAATTGCTAGTAACTTTTTCTGTGTGTGGGTTAAAAGATTGAAAGCATTGTAAAAAAACAAAAACAAACATAAAAACTGTAAAACGGCATTGAGGAATTTCTATTTTAGTGCAAAATGCCCTATACACACACAAGGTAATTGTATGACAGCATTCTAGAAAGCCTAGCTGAAACTAGTCTGATAACAATATTTGACTTTGCTTATTCTTGAAAAAGTCAGAGGCTTTTCTTTTCACAAAAAATACAAAATTCTATTGCATACAGTTCAGGCTTGCTGACAATACTCAATTGACTCATTCTGCTACATTTCTTTGGTGAAAATAACCAAAATCAGTGTATATTATTTAGCCTGTTAGAAAGTTATAGAGTCCACAAACTATAGTATAGCTGAAAAAAAAAAAAATATCAATCCTGATGGCATCATTTCCCATTTCTTGAGACCCGAAAAAGCCAGGATAGTATGAAAAAAAGTTTTTTTTTTTTTTTGTACATACTATACCAGTCTAGGGGAGTTGATCTGGATTTTTTTCCCTTTAAATGCTTTGTTTGCTTATAGTAGTGAATTTCACTGCTATAAGCAAATATTTTTACTGAATGACAGTGTGTAGTCACTGTGTATTGTTGTGATGAACTATAATTGGCCACAGCTAATCACATGGTACAAATGGGCTGTGATTGGTCACAGGGTTCAGACAGGGCCAATCACAAATAGCAACACAATTGTATACAATGAAGGGCATGAAGGGAAGCCATTCACTGTTTACAACTGTCATGTGATCTACTGGGATTTGCCACATCGATCATGTATTACCAGCAAGGGCGGGTACACTGATCAGTCATCTGCTGTTCAACGGACACAGCAGGTGACAGATCACGATGGCACATGGCCTGTCCTCCCAGAACAATAGGGTTCCTGCCCTTCTGTTATTTTTCAATGGCGCAGGCGGAAAGCAGTTCATGACTGGTTTGGTATGAGTGGATTGCAGGGCCGTCTTTAATATTGATTGGGCCCTGGGCAAACATTTTCTTAGGGCCCTCCTCCCCCCTCATGCAATTTCGCTCTCCACCTTCTCCGAGACATACAACAAATAGCAGCTAGACTTAAAATCAGTTTACTGTATCAGATCAGGCAGCGATTGGTTGCCAGAGGTTACAGCATATCATTACTGCTTACTGACTGGTTGCTAAAGGTTACAGCACATGATTTCTGCTTGTTGATTGGCTGGTAGAAAAATACTGTACAGTAATACTGCTCACTGGTTGCTACAGGTTACAGAACATTATCCCCTCACTGCAGGGGGGCATGATAGACATATGAATGCTGCCTTATATTTACATAGCAATGCTGTTGGCCTCAGCTATTTACATATGCATGTCACTGATATTTACATATGAATGCCGGTTATTTACATGTAAACACAGGGTCTGCAGGTGAGTCATATGTACACAACAGTAGGTCAGAGCTGGGCAGCATTAGTAGCAGCACTTCACAGGACTAAAACCTAAAACCTCAATGGACAAGGGAATGTAAACTGGGATAGTTGGCAAGTATGAGGCAGCTGCTTTGGGCCCCACAACAATGACAGGGCCCAGGGCAGCTGCCCCTTTTGCCCTACCTTAAAGACGGCCCTGGTGGATTGGTGTAAGGTCAATGTGCTGCCTATATTTAAAAAAAGGGTCAAAGCCTTTACAAAGTTACCACTGACCAGTCAGTTTACCTTCTTTAGTAGGGAAGATATTCTAAGTAATAGCATGGATTTGCAAAAAATAGTTGTCAAACAAATCTTCTTTCTTTTTATGAGGAAGCAAAAACATAGACAAAGGAGTGGCTGTGGATATAGTTGGATAGTTGATAGTTGGATTTAAAAAAAGCGTTTGTATAGGCTTTGAAAATTCTGTTTTTAAATAGATAGAAAACGGACTAAATACTATCTTCAGATAATGACAGTCATTGTTGATATGTGGTTTCCCCATCATCAAAATTATGCTTATTTCCTCTTTTGTATATATTGTATTAGCGGTTTATGTTGCTAGTTAGGCGTTTTGTCACTTGGTTTATTAAAGTGATTTTAAATGAACATTTAAAAAAATAAAAAATAATTAAATTAAACATGGTAGACTTACCTGGTCTGTGCAATGATTTTGCACAGTGGATCCCTGAGCTGGGTCTAAGGGGAGAGAGAGTTGAATTTTTTCAGGCTGAAAACCAAGAAACTTTCTGTTTGCTGCAAGAAGACTTAAGTGTGCATATCGCTGCTCCTGTTTGCAAATCAACCTACTACAAGCCCATGGCCGTTTTCTGGGAATTGGAGTTACTCCATGCAGATCTAGAAATGAGTTGACATCTGAACACTGAGGCCCTTGATGTTGTGTTGCTGGGACCGGTGAGTGGACACTGCTGCCATTAACCTGTTGCCGCTAGCAGAGACCGAATACATAGGGACTGGCAATCTAACTAGCAGCCATATTTACTACTTGCCGACTTTACTGGGACTGTACTCATGTGCACCACTGTAAAGATTGGGCCCCAACGTTAGCTGACTGTAGAAATAGGGCTAAATATTGCTCATTCAGATACCGACTTCACAAGAGCTTTGCCTATTGTCCATAGAAAAAGGTACCTTTAAAAAATGAATTGCTGCCATTTGCACAGAGGAGTTATTGCAGTAATGATCATTGTTAGCACTGTTTTATAATGTCATATCTTATTGTAGATTTTGTGGATTACCAGATTTACTCTAATTTAGCTGCATAAATCTCCATTCTATGACGCTATAGCCTAGTGAACATATTGTTTAGTGAACTGTGATTAACCAAATCTTTTAATTACTCATGTGCATACTGTGGCAATATATGGGGTTCATTCAACACTAATCAGTCTGTTTGCTTTTTGATACGGAACCGTTGTTTTGTGCAGGGCAGCTATATTTGTGCTCCCAGTAGCAGTCCCGTATCTGCTTGCTTATCTTGGTGTGTCAGTGTGATAGAGGTTGTTCTCAGTTGAATCAGAAGATCCCAATCTACCAAACAGTAACTGGTACCTAATCATAAAATACATTTGTGACCAAATGTCCAAAAACAGGCATGCCCTGAGACCTGCATACACTATTTGCAAAGGTTTGTACAGGTTTACCAGCACATGGGAAAATAACCTTTTGCCTGCTGCACTTTAATAGTGAGATGAAATGAAGCAGAACCTATAGCTCTTAAAGCTTAACAAAAGGAATCTTTTTGTTTGTTTTGAATGGAGAAAAGAGGGATTAGAACTGTCAGTTTGTATTGCTGCCTGTGTCCCCATTAGGGAGATAAAGTGATTGTAAAGATCAGATATTTCAAAAAAAAAATAACATATCATACTTACCTCTAGATTTGTGCACAACTGAAAACTTTATTTAGTTTTGGTTTGTTGTCTTTCGTAAAAAACATTATTTCGTTCTGTTATATTCGTTATGTTACGTTTATATGTTTTCAGATAACTCGTTATTTCTGTAGAGTGTCGATATTCATTATACTGAATCTCAAATCATGTCAAATCCATTCGTTATATGCGCTATAATTTCATTCGTAGTCGTTGAAATTCGATATTAAGGTGAAAAAACACAAGGGTCTTTAACCCTCTCTGTTTGTCCTGTTTACTATTATCATTGAAAGTGATCGTAAAAGAAGATCCCAAATTTTAGATTGTCCCCAGAAAAGAAATTCCCTCAATTTGCAGGGATTTCCTCTCCCTTCCTGTTTTGGCTATAGAACAGCAAGTAAAGACAGATCTCCCCAAAGATGTAAATTATAAACCCTACAGAGGTTATAATCCTCCCTTACTCTATCCCAGGGATCCTCAAACTACGGCCCTCCAGCTGTTGCAAAACTACACAACTCATGAGGCATTGTAAAACTCTGACATTCACAAACATGACTAGGCATGATGGGAATTGTAGTTCCTGAACAACTGGAAGGCCATAGTTTGAAGACCCATGCTCTATCCAAAATGAAAAAATAAATACATTTTTGAATATAGCCCTACTAATTTATGTGAATCGTTTACAATAATTAAGTTTTACCTGGCTTGTGATATTTGTGTGCACATATTCTGTATTTCTTGCACCATAAGACGCACTTCCCCCTGTCTGTGCGTCTTATGGAGCGAATACTGACCAGCCCCCTGCTTCTTGGCAGGGGCACACCAAAGATGGAGTGGGGGGAAGTGGGGGGAAGTGGTCCACCCAGGGTGCTAAAACATGGGGGTTGTCAGTGGCATCGCTGTGGGGGTGTGCTCCGCACCCAGGTTGGGTGACAGCCACCAAAGGAGACACCATCCTGAGAGCGGTGAGAGCCCTGGCTGTTTTTTTTTTTTTTTTCAGCCAGAACACTCCCGGCACCGTGGACTGGTACAGTCTCCCTTCCTGTTCCTCCCCCTGGCAGCTGCAACTATGTCCCCAGTCCTTTGACCTAGCTGCCACCTGCCCAGGTGTATCTGAGGCTAAGAGCCAGCCAGCCAGGCAAAGGGGGTTGTGGATTGTAATGGCAGTGTCCTCCGCTGCCTGAGCTGAGCTGGTGATAAGGGGGTGGAAGGTGTGGGCTGGTATGGTATCCACTGCCCATTCACCTGAGCTGTTGTGATGGAAGAGGCTGAAGGGGTGTTTGTGTCTGCCCTGCCCTGAATTTTTTTTTTTATTGTTTTCCTCCCATAAAATGCAACTAGGTTTTACAGAGTGAAAAATACAGTAATCCTTTTGCCACAGGACATGCTCACCTCTACGATTAAGCCCAGTGTGGGTGAAACATGTCAGAGGGATGTGACCGGTGGGCTGGGATGTGAGTTGTAGGCGGTTTTGCATTTGCCTTACATATGAGTTGAATACAGTGTGCAGCGGTATCTGCGTGCCATATTATATTTTGGAGTGAGATGTGCGCTATCGCTGCCACCAGTTGAATACAGAGCCTAAACCTGGGAGACTGATCGTGCAGACTTGGGGCGGCGCCAGGCTGTTAAAGTGTTAATGTGCAATTTAAAAAAAAAACTGGATTAAACAGACTATATTATATCTGTAATTCTATATATGGTTTATGTCATTATCTGCTTTACAATCATGCTTTACAATCATAGTTTAGCTCTGAAACTGGCTCAGAGGAACAACATACAGTGCCTTTAAAAAGTATTCATACTGAAGTTTTCCACATTTTGTCGTGTTACGACCAAAATTTATTTTATTGGAGTTTAATGTGATAGACCAACACAAAAGTAGCACATAATTGTGAAGTGGAAGGAAAATGATAAATGGTTTTCAATTTAAAAAAAAATAAATATCTGAAAAGCGTGGTGTGCATTTGTATTCAGCCCCCTTTCCTCTGATATCTCTAACTAAAATCTAGTGGAAGTGTTTTGCCTTCAGAAGTCACCCAATTTGTAAATAGAGTCCACCTATGTGTAATTTAATCTCAGTATAAATGCAGCTGTTCAGTGAAGCCCTCAGAGGTTTGTTACAAAACCATAGTGAATAAACACCATCATGAAGGCCAAGAAACATAACAGACAGGTCAGGGATAACGCTGTGTAGAAGTTTAAAGCAGGGTTAGGTTATTGTAAAATATCCCAAGCTTTGAACATCTCACGGAGCACTGTTTAATCTATCGTCTGTAAACAGAAAGGGTATGGCACAACTTCAAATCTACCAAGACATGGCTATCCACCTAAACTGAAAGACTGGGCAAGGAGAGCATTAATCAGAGAATCAGCCAAGAGGCCCATGGTAACTCTGGAGGAGCTACAGAGATCCACAGCTCAGGTGGGAGAATCTGTCCACAGGACAACTATTAGTCGTACACTCCACTAATCTGGCCTTTATGAAAGAGTGACAAGAAGAAAGCCATTGTTGAAAGAAAGCCATAAGAAGTCTGTTTGCAGTTTACAAGAAGCCATGTGGGGGACACAGCAAACGTGTGGAAGAAGGTGTTCTGGTCAGATGAGACCAAAATTTAATTTTTTGGCCTAAAAGTAAAATGCTATGTGTGGCGTAAAACTAACACTGCACATCACCCTGAACACACCATCCCCACCGTGAAACATGGTGGCGGCAGCATCATGTTGTGGGGATGCTGTTCAGCAGAGACAGGGAAGCTGGTCAGAGTTTATAGGAAGATGGATGGAGCCAAATACAGGGCAATCTTAGAAGAAAACCTGTTTAAATTCGGAAAAGATTTGAGACTGGGGCAGAGGTTCACCTTCCAACAGGACAACGACCCTAAACATACAGCCAGAGCTACAATGGAATGGTTTAGATCAAAGCATATTCATGTGTTATAATGGCCCAGTCAACGTCCAGACCTAAATCCAATTGAGAATCTGTGGCAAGACTTGAAAATTGCTGTTCACAGACGCTCTCCTTCCAATCTGACAGAGCCTGACCTATTTTGCTTAGAAGAATGGGTAAAAAAAGTCACCCTCTAGATTTGCAAAGCTGGTAGAGACATCCCTAAAAAGACTTTCAGCTGTAATTCCAGCAAAAGGTGGTTCTACAAAGTATTGACTCAGGGAAGCAAATGCATGCCACACTTTTCCAAAATTTGAAAACCATTTATCATTTTCCTTCCACTTCACAATTATGTGCCAATTTACATTTTTGGTTGTAACATGACAAAATGTGGAAATTTTGGGGGGTATGAATACTTTTTCAATGCATTGTATTAGGCAATATATATCAAGGAAGTTTGCTAATAATGTACCTTAACAAAATTTCAACATTTTAATATGCTAAAGGAATTAAAACATTGTTTTCCTGCTATTATTTAAGAAATAGTCTAATTATACAGGGTGGGCCAAAAGTAAGTATACATTACTGACCAGATTATACATTTTATAACAGGTATACATTTCTGATCATGGCATTTT
Organism: Lithobates pipiens; assembly: GCF_037356315.1. Classification (NCBI taxonomy): domain Eukaryota; kingdom Metazoa; phylum Chordata; class Amphibia; order Anura; family Ranidae; genus Lithobates; species Lithobates pipiens. The sequence goes on along the minus strand of NW_027507686.1, from coordinate 194,546,715 downwards.
AATTGCATTTATTGTTTATTTTTTATTTATTTTACTTTACTTTTTACAGGTATTGAGAATGAGATGGCCATACAGTAGAGGTATACAGTACTGATTGGGTCATGTTTAGTCTTTTAGGTGCAACATCCCTTGAATCTGTCCCCGACACTGACACAGTTTAGTCTCCTAGGTGCTCAAAATGTCCTCCATCAACATTCCTAAATCCTGCTCTGACACTGATACTCAACACAAATTCTAGATAGCATCAATCTCCACAAATGCTTGGGAAATGAACGCTTTAAATTTGTCTACTTTGTGGGGCTCTCAAAAACTCTTTCCTTTATTAGGCTCCATAAAAAAGCCCATAAGTGTCAGGTTAGGGGAACCTTGTGGACAGTCAATGCCGCCATATACCCCTATCCAGCGCTGTGACACACGTCGACATCTGATTCTATCCACAAAAAACAGACGCATGAGGTTCGAATGACAGGTGGGCGCAAATGGACAGGTGGTGGGGCGTGGCTGAGCGAGGCATGCAAGAGGACGTGCAGCCCCTTGCTCCACCGAATATATCCTGCAGAATCCAAGCCATAGCACCACCATCCTGCAATCTACAGCTTTGGAACAGACACTGTTGAACTCCATGGAACATCCTGAACAAAGGCCAGTATTATTTTTGTGCACCGTAATGTCTAGACGCGGAAAGGGCCCCCGAATCCTGCCGGACACCCCGGTCCAAGATGGTGGCTTCCCGCCCCACTTTGCTAAGAAAGCGGCCCAGCGCTTCTTCGGTAATGGAGGGGGGAAAGACATTCCATCCACCCTAGAGCCTATCTGGATGACACCCCTCTGATCCTGGCTCATCCATCAGCTCTGTCCTGTGTCCCACAGCCCCACACAATTAACCGTTATGGCTGCGCCCAACACACAGAGAAATGCTGTCAATACTGATCCTGGGTCTACACTTAGAGATATACTGGCTGCAGTCACTGTCTGTAACTCCTCTATCACTAACCTAGCAGGGAAGGTATAAAAAACATGAAAATGGAAATATCATTTGTGCGTCAGGATATTCAAAAGTTGCGTGAATGCACATCTGCAGCAGAAGGTGACATTAGCACACTGGAGGATGAATGGCAGCCATTACAAAGAGATGTTAAATACACTCACTCCATGGCGGCCGCCAACACATCCAGGTTGGAGGACACAGAGAACCGCCTCCACAGAAACAATCTACGTGCAGTGGGCGTCCTGGATGAGGCAGAAGGCACGAATCCTGTGGCATTCATCGAACCATGGTTAGCTGACACGTTTGGGAAAAATGCCTTCTCATCTATGTTCGCAGTTGAGAGAGCCCATAGGGTCCCAACATGCCCGCCACCACAGGGGGCAGCCCGAGACCCTTCCTGTTCCATCTGCTCAATTACAGAGACTGGGGTACCATACTGTCTAAAGCCAGGGTTACTCCTTCTCTAAAAGTGGATAATGCAAAAATCTCGCTGTTCCCTGATGTTAAGTCGGAAGTACAAAGACAAAGGGCAAAATTCCTGGATATCAAGAAACATCTGAGATCAGTGAATGTTCAATATTTTATGCTATACCTGGCAAAAATGAAGGTACTTGCCAATGGATTATCTCACTTTTTGACAATCCTACCTCTGCCATGTACTGATTGGACAGGGAGGAACGCAATCTGGAGAGGAGTCAGCCTGAAGATTGAAAACAGAACAATTTTCACAGGTGATATGTGCTGTGCAGCGGGGCAAGTTACATTTGTTTGATCTTACGATCTATTGGTCCCAATCTGCACTAAAAGGCTATTCTACCATGTTCAGGTACATACGTTAAGGTATCAATTTTTTTTTTTTTAAAGATATTTTTATTAGAGTTTAACACAATACAAAAACAAATCAATTGACAGATTGTATGAGATATGATTGCCAAGTATCTGGGAAGTCAAGCATTAGGATAAGACCCAAACATTAGTGTAAGCGAAAGACAAGAAGAAAAGAGGGGGGAAAAAGAGAGGAAAAGAGAAAAGGAAGGGGGGGGGGGGTTGTGTGCCATAACAATTACAGCATAGTATAGTAAACCACCTTTGCAAGGAGAACTGCCAAAAACAATAAATACAATACTAAGTACCCCTATTTACCACGAACAGTTATCAGGCTTATGACTCAGCGATGGTGGACCTGTGGGAGTCCAGAAAGTAAGTGCAATTAAATGATTGGTGGACAGAGAGATCTACCGCCTATGAAGCGGTTGGAAGATCAGAGCAGTCTAAAGGATAGCCAATGGGCTCATGGTGGATAATGCACGATGTTGAGGGGGTGAGTAGGAAGATGGGAGGTCGGCAGCTTAAGCATCCCCAACGAGTTTGTGAGGTTACGTTTGAGGTACCAGTCGGTATACCTGAAAGGGTACATTAGAGATGGAATGTCAGCAGGAGAAAACGAATGTTCAATGTAATTTTTCCACCGTGAGAAGAACCGGGCAGTAGACTGGAAATGTGAAGATATAGTGTCTAGCCTTTCCATGTAGAACAAGGACAGGAGAGCTTGTTGCACTCCGTGAAGACTCGGAGGAGATGAGTTGATCCAATGTGTCATAATGGTTCTGCGAGCAGCTAGCAGACAGACGTGTATCCAATGGGAGAGTGCCATAGATCCTGGTTGAGGCCCTGTGGGGTTGGCGGGGTCACAGCTAAACAAGCAGATAAGTTGCTCCTTAGGCAAATGTACCTTAGTAATGGTGAATATGTATTGCAGCACCGAGTCCCAGAAGGTGGAGATTGAAGTACAATCCCAGAGGCGATGAAGCAGGGTGGGGCGATCCAGAGAGCACCATGGGCACTTGGATTGGGAGGGGTCTCCATTGTTAGTGCGAAATGGATAGTAGGCCCTGTGGATAATTTTGAATTGAGTTTCCCGCCAGACTTCAGAGATGATGAGCTTATGGGTAAGTCTGTATCCCTTTAGAATGTTGTCGGAGAGGCCCGTGTCGCCAAAGATGGAGGCCCAAGTTTTGAAGGGAGCGAGGTGGTATTTGTCAGCTTGGTAGGTGATTAGCTGAGTATAGAGATCGGAGATAGAATAATTGTCTCGTTGAAGCATAGAGTCCAGGGGAGAGGTAGAGCAAGAGTCAGGCCGAGTCCCTCCTATAGCTTGCAGATAGTGAGTCAGTTGGAAATAGTGGAACACCTGAGAGAGAGGGAGGGAGTATTCATAAGCCAAAGCATGGTAGGGTTTGAGTCGTCCCCGAGGATGGTCATATAGCGAGGCCACTGTAGTAAGACCTTTTGTGCCCCAAAGTGCGAAGGCCTGATGAGCCGTGGAGGGGGGAAACATTGGGTTTCCTTGGATGGTCAGATGTTTGGAGATGTTAGTAGGTAGTCCCATGAGCTTTCTAACTTCCCTCCAGGCGATCACTGTATCACGTATGAGTACATTAACTTTGAGATGATCTGGGAGGACATGCAAATTGGAATGAAGAACAGCAGGGAGAGTATAGGGATGTACCAATGCATTTTCAAGATCATAGTTCGAATATCTAGACTTACCCACTATCCAATCTAACCCTTGACGTAATAGGCAGGAGAGATTGTAGAAGCGAATGTTGGGCAGGCCAGCCCCTCCCTCAGACTTCGGGAGACATAGTTTCTGAAGAGCAATGCGAGATTTTTTGTTGGCCCATAGGAAAGCATTTAGGGCTTTGTGTATTTTTTGAACATCAGAGTGTTTTATTAAAAGTGGGATAGTTTGCATCGGGTACAAAAGTCTCGCAAAGGAGACCATCTTGAAGAGATGACATCTCCCAAAGAGCGAGAGCGGCAGGCCTGCCCAAGACTCCAATTCCTGCACAATCTTGGTCAGCAGTGGAGGATAATTGAGGGAGTACAGTGAGGAGGGTTCTCTACCAATACATATACCCAAATATGTGATGTAGTGTCGTGCAAGAGTGAAGGGCGAAGATGATTGCCAGAGTTTGGCTTTACGCGGATTTAGGGCTAGGACTTCGGTTTTATCATAGTTGATTCGAAACCCTGAGCAGAGCCGGAAGGTTGTAAACAGGTCGCGAAGGGTGTCAAAATTGGTTAAAGGGTTAGATGAGAAAAGGAGGATGTCATCCGCGAAGAGGGCGGATTGTAACTTATGATTGTGTATGGGGATACCACTAATGCCATCAGGGGAATTCAGGATTCTTGACAGGGGTTCAATGGCCAAATTGAAGAGTAGGGGAGAAAGGGGACAGCCTTGCCGTGTGCCTTTAGTGAGAGGAATGGTTGAAGAGACGAAATCTGGAGTCCCCAATCTAGCGGTAGGGGCAGCATACATCTGGCGCAGGAAATGCAAAACCGGACCTGAGAAGCCAAAAGTCTGGAGTACTTTGAACAACCAGGTAAAGTTGATGTTGTCAAAGGCCTTCTCGGCGTCGACAGAAATAATGGCCATATCACACTCCGGACTTCGCTTGGCACATTCCAGTGCCAAGAGGACTTTTCGGATGTTAAGGGTTGCAGATCTACCAGTGGTGAAACCAGATTGCGCTGGGTGGAGAAGAGAGGGAAGGAGCATAGCTAGACGGGAGGCAATAATTTTGGACAGGATCTTTACATCAACGTTTATTAGGGATATAGGTCTGTAGGAACCAGGGTAGGAGGGGTCTTTGCCCTTTTTCGCTATCAGTTTAATATGTGCCTGAGAACCCGTAGGGAGATAGGAGCCCCCATGCCAAAGAGTAGAGAATACTTTACATAAGGTGTCAGGGAGAAAATCTTGAGTAATTTTATAAAATTCCGCAGTATAGCCATCAGGGCCTGGGGCTTTGGAAGAGGACAGGGATTTAATAGTTGACTTAACATCTTCTAGTGTGATGGGGGCGTTAATGGCTTCTAGTTGCGGGGCAGTTAGTTTTGGCAATTGGATTTTGGATAGTAGCTGATCCGCTAAGGATTGGTCAATAGGGTCAGTTGCATATAAGGACGTGTAATAGTCAGTAAGGATATTACTAATTTCCTCAGGAGCAGAGGCCAGAGACCCGTTTGTGCGTTTTAAGGTATGTATATAGGTGGGGCAATGAAAACCTGAACAGAGTCTGGAAAGAAGTTTTCCTGCCTTGTTGCCATATTTATGGAGGCGTAGGGTGTGGAAAGAGGAGGTTAGACGCTCTTGAGCGTCAGCCCACAAGTCAAATTCCTGCTTGGCTAGTTGCCAGGCAATGACGTTGGCAGGAGTCCGACTGCGTAAGAGGTTTAAATGCATTGCGCGTAGTTTTTGGCTGGCCAGCAAGTATTGCTGTTTAGAGTGTTTCTTGTGTCTGGAAACATAGGCTATGATTTTGCCTCTGAGGTAGGCCTTACCCGCTTCCCAAAACAGATTGGGGTCAATTAAATGTGCGCTATTAGTTTCAGTGTATTCTGACCAACTAGATAGAAGCATCTGCTTAAAATCCTCGCTGTCGGTCAGATGAGAGGGGAAGCGCCATGTGATTAATGGTGAAGAGGGTTTGGCATGCAATAAACGGACCACGACTGGGCTATGGTCTGTGATTACCATATCCTTAATCTCTGGGTCTCTAACGAATGACAGTAGGGGCGGGGATGCAAAAAAGTAATCGAGTCGCGAAAAAGATTTGTGGGGGGGCGAGAAAAAAGTGAATTCCCGATCGGTAGGATGGGTTAGGCGCCAGACATCGGTGAACTGTAGAGTGGAAAATGTCCTGTCTAATGGAGTGACGGTTGATGTGTGGGGACTGGCCGTGGAGGAAGAGGGAAGATCACGATATTGCCTATCTTCTAGTGGATCGATGACAGAGTTAAAGTCACCACCAACTAGATGTAGAGCTTCAGGTACGCGCGATATCCAGGCCAACATGTCCTGGAAAAATGCAGTGTCAGGTGAGTTAGGGGCATAGATGTTGGTGAAGGCTAAGTCTTTTTTATTCAAGTAAAGATGTATGGTAAGCATACGTCCACTCGAGTCAGTGCGAACGTCACGTGTCGTATAACGGAGGTGCTTGTGTAGCAGAATAGCTACACCTGCCTTACGACCATCAGCAGGGGAACCAAAGACCTCTCCGACCCAGAGTTTTCTGAGGCGGAAAAGATCAGCGGCTGACAGATGGGTCTCCTGCAGGAGCGCGACATCTGCCCGCAGACGTTTAAGGTGTCGAAGTATTTTCATACGTTTAGCAGGCGACCGAAGGCCCTTGACATTCCACGTAACCACGGTCAGTTGGTCTCCGCTCGTGTCAGCCATTAGGTGCGTGGGGAGTGTGTAAAAGCATCAGCACTACATCTAAAGGAGACATGGAGGGGTTCAGGGTGAATACTGTAGTGTGTATGGGTAGGTATACACAAGATGGCACACAGGACAGGGGGGGAGGAGAGAGAGGCAGAAGGAAAGAGAGGAGTAGAGGGAGAGATAAGAGGGAGGGTAAAGATGGGGGAGAAAGAGAGAACGGTAAATCAACCAAACAAGTGCTATCAACACCTTCACCTTTTTCCACACAAGGAACGCTGTGTGAGTGCATCTCCCAGAGAGTGACCGCACCCCCTGGGAGAGGCGCGACTTGTACCCCGGGGAGGAGGGAGGGGTAGAAGGGGGAGGCAAGGGAAAGAGTGGGAGGGCCAGGGTAAAACCAGGAAGGGAGGGGTGAGAGGGAAGGAGAAGAGGAGAGGAGGGGAGGGGAGACCAGGGAAGGAGGGCAGGAAGAGGGATTGCGGGAGAGACCAGAGGATAATAGCAAAATACTGAGAGCATCGAAATATCAATTAACACGGATGAAAAAATATAACATAACAGTGATCAGCCTAGTGGAGGCAGCAAGGTCGAGACCTAGAGTAAACAGCAAAAATGTGATCTATAACCATGTACTATCCAATCAGGGACAGAAAAATAATAAAGGACAAAAAGTGAGTGAACAGTTGTAAACCAACATACTGGAGGTTTGCGGGTAAACTTGCGAACCTGCAGTGCAGCAAACTCCCAGCCTGCACTGGATCAATAGGGATAGCGGAATCCCCAATGCAGAGAACAGTACAGATGAGTAGTAGGGGGAGATCTTCAGCGAATTTCTGTACGTTGGGGATGATTGGTCGAGCGGCTTCGCTTGTAAGGCGGCTTTTCAGGGCTCATACGTTGGGTGGTAGGGGCATGAGGATCTAGTGCCGATCCTGGCGAGGGGCTTCTTGTTGAGGGAGCATGGGTAGTGTCCATTTCAGCAGGATAATTGAGAAAGTGTTCCGCCTCAGCAGGGGACGTAAAAGTGCGACGGGTACCATCAGGAGAAGTGACATGGAGTACCGCCGGGTACGCCAAAGTGAACTTAACATGGTTGTTGAAGAGGGTCGCACAGATCGGTGAGAAAACCTTGCGCATCTTCATGACTTCAATGGAGTAGTCTGCAAATAGAAGCAAGTTTGCACCGCCAATAGCCAGGGAGCGTTGGGATCGAAATTTTTGTAGAATGGCATGCTTATCTGCATAGTTGAGATAGCGGACAATGACCGCCCTGGGTTTAGAGCGCTTATCATTGGGATGGCCCAGGCGGTGGGCCCGTTCGACAATGCACGGCGTAGTGAGGCCTAGTTGAGCAGGAATGGCTTCGGCACAAATGTCCGTTAGCTGTGCATTAGTAATCGACTCAGGCAGTCCCACAACCCTCAGGTTGTTCCTTCTAGCACGATTTTCCAAATCGTCAATTTTGATCCAGAGATCCCTATTGGAGTGGGTAAGGCGTGCTATGGCCGCAGACTGAGCTGTGGTGTCGTCCTCCATGATGGAGATACGTTCCTCTGCATGCGTGAGGCGCTGCGCCTGTAGGTGAAGCTCAGTGCGGAGCTGCTCCATGGCTTTATGAATTGCGGTGTCTATGGTAGAAGTTAGCGTGGGGGTCAGGAGTGACACCACTGCCTGAGCAATGTCCGCAGAGGGGGCCGTGGCAGTACTGGGGACAGCCGGAGACAGCGGAGGAGGCTCTGTGAGGCAGTGTACGGGCACCATCTTGGCCGCTGTCTCGGCCGCGTCCGTCTCGGTATTGATCGCCGCGGAGAGCGACCGTTGCGCGGATCGCTCCACAAAGCGATCCATCAGTGGCTCGTCGTCTCCCGGAGGCTGGTGGGGGGGTTCCCCGAGGCAAATAGCAGGTTAGAGGCCGGTTTCAGGGGGGTGAGCGGTCGGAGCGATGTCCGCTTACCTCCTCCTCATGTGGCGCCGGAACCGGAAGTCAAGGTATCAATTTTGACACTCGTTACCTGTTCTATTAACCTCTTGGGCTATGTTGCCCCTCTAGCAACCCGGTCCAGAGCAGACTCATCCCCCCTCGTGTTGAGGGGCATTCTATGATTACTTGGGTCCTGTTGACGGGGTACTATGGTTTTCTTTTTGTTGTCCTACAATTTTTATCTCAACAGTTTTACTTTTCTTTCTTTTTATTTTTATTGAAAAAAAAATCTGAAATGGGTAAACCCACAGCTGCCTATTCTTCAATTTAACACTAGAGGGAGCACCATACATGTATTACTGCGGTTTATAATAATATATTACATTATGGGCCTAGCTTTGCATTATAGAGGACAAGCCAATAATACACTCCCATATTCTGTTTCTATGTACCATGTCTGCCAATCCTAATAAAGGGACTAACCTTCCTCTCATGGAATGTGAGGGGATTGAGTGATGGGACAAAAAGAGGGACAATGTTTAATTTTTTAACTAGAATGAAAACACAATTCGTGTGTCTCCAGGAGACACACTTACAACCTGACTTTATCCACCTGCTTAAAGCTCGTAAATTCCCGGTACAATTCCACTCCACCTACTCCTCTTTTTTTCTAGGGGTGTAAGCGCGTTGATTAACAAGAATACTTCTTTTCATTGTATGGAGAAGCAGATTGACAGAGAGGGTAAATTTGTGTTTCTGTTGTGCAGCCTGGGGGACTTCAGATGTATTGTTGCAGCAATGTATTTTCCTCCACCCTTTAATTCAGACCCTCCTTAAGAAATTAGCGCAATTTATGGCATAGCATCTAGGGACCCTCGCTCTGGCTCTGGGGGACTTCAATAACATTCTTGATCCTCAAATGGATAGGCAGTCCAAAAGAGTGGAAACAAGAGTGATACTCCACACATCTCCTTTTGCCACTTTAATATTTGAGATTGGTCTGCGGGACATATGGAGAGGGCGTAACAGGATGTGCAGTGCTATTCATGCCACTCTGCTTCTCATAGAGGCCTCTCTAGAATAGATCTGGGTTTAGGAAATTATATGCTGCTCCCACATGTTTTGGATGCAGCCTATGAACCGCGCCTCCTCTCGGATCATTCTCTGTTTTGGGTATGGGTGGATACTGCTGCTCCATCTGTCAGACGAATGTGGAGAGTTAATCCTTTTGGGTTACCCTTGCCCCCCCCCGACCCCATCCCTGGTAAGCTGAAGGAATTTCTGATATTTAATAATCAATCGGCTAGTGGGGTAGTGGTATGCCATTCTTACGGGGGCCTCCTCATACGAGAGATATCTGGTATAAAGAAAAGATCTAGAGAATGGGAGGACACGGTTCGCCATGAGTTAAAATGTAGAGAGGTGGCTCTAGTGGCGGATCCTACTCCAGCCAACCAAAATAGCTGGACTGAGGCTCATTATACAACAAGGTAGTGTTGTCAACAGCTGAAAAAAAAGATATTTCCTTCAACAAAATTATTTTGAGGAAGCTGACAATACAGAATGCTTATTGGCTATGGTCGCTAAGGCACAACAGGATTCCACCTCCATTACTGAAATTAACGGTGAGGTTAGCACTTCTACTACGTTTGGATACATTTCAGCAATTCTACACAGACTTATACACCTCTAAAACTAGCACTACCCCCTCTGACTTGACTAAGTTTCTGGGAGACTGTACCTTTGCCCATGTATCCGCGGCTGAAAAAGAAACACTAGATTCGTCAATCACGATAGAAGAGCTGACAGGCTTTGGCAGAAGCACCAAATCACAAATGCCCTGGATCAAATGGGCTGCCTGTCGAGGTATACACCAGGAATGGGTTGATCTTTCTACCTCCACTATTGCGGGCCTTGCAAGAGGCAGCTAAAATGGGTCACCTACCTCACTCGATGAAGGAGGCCATTATAGTGGTCCTTCAAAAGCCGGGCAAGGATAGACAGATCGCTGCTTAATATTGATGTCAAGCTGCTGGCTAGGGTCCTTGCCAACAGACTTGTGGGTGTTGTCGGGCAGCTGGTACATCATGATCAATCCTGATTTATTTCAACATGGTCTATGGCAGACAACATCCAACGCCTTTTCCTTAACCACTTCAATACAGGGCATTTATACACCTTGCTTACCAGACCAATTTTTAGCTTTCAGCGCTCTCACCCTTTGAATGCCAGTTACTCAGTCATGCAACACTGTATACAAACAAAATTTTTATCATTTTTTTTCCTACAAATAGAGCTTTCTTTTGGTGGTATTTAATCACCACTGGATTTTTTTTTTTTTTTGCGACATAAGTGAAAAAAGAGGGAAAATTAGTTTTTATGATAAAATTTTGCAAATAAGTAATTTTTGTTCATAAATTTGGGCCAAAATTTATATGGCTCCATCTCTTTGGTAAAAATAAACCAAATTTGTGGATATTATTTGAAAGTTATAGAGTCTACAAGCTATGGTGCAAATCATTGAAAATTGGTCACATCTGATCACACCTGATGCACTGATGGCCTATTTCATTTCTTGAGGCTCTGAAATGTCAGGAAAGTACAAATGTAATTTTTTTCCCACAATTCTTGGGAAAAAGAAGAATGTTTTTTTTTTTTTTCTCATACACAGCATATGCATATGCATATGCTTCCAATTACACCCCAAAATATATTCTGCAACTCTTCCTGAGTATGGCGATATGACATGTGTGGGACTTTTACACAGGCTAGCCACACAGAGAGGTCCAACATGCAGGGAGCACCGTAAGGGGTTCTAGGAGCATAAATGACACCTCTAATTTCCTAAGGACCTATTACATTTGTGAAGGCCCCGAAGCACCAAGACAGTAGAATTACCCACAAAATTACCCCATTTTGGAAAGCAGACACCCCAGCGTATATTCTATGAGGCACAATGAGTCTTTTGAACAGTTCTTTTTTCCCCAGAACTCTTTGGAAAACGTGGAAAGAAAATGAAAACCTATTTTTTTTTTTTTTTTTTTTTAAACAAAGTGGTCAGTTTATAAGATATTTCTAACTCAAAGCATGTACATAGCAAAAATTACACCCCAAAATACATTCTGCTACTCATCCTGAGTATGGCGATACCACATGTGTGTGACTTTTACACAGTGTGTCCACATATAGAGGCCCAACATGCAGGGAGCGCCGTAAGGTGTTCTAGGAGCATAAATGACACCTCTAATTTCCTAACAACCTATTACATTTGTGAAGGCCCTGGAGCGCCAGGACAATGGAATTACCCACAAAATTACCCCATTTTGGAAAACAAACACCCCAAAGTATATTCTATGAAGCATTATGAGTCTTTTGAAAGGTTAATTTTTTTACACGAGTCTTCAGAAAACGTGGAAAGAAAATTAAAAAATTTTTTACACAAAGTTGTCCATTTATAAGATATTTCTAATACATAGCATGTATATAGCAAAAATGACACCACAAAACACATTCTGCTACTCCTCCTGAGTATTGCAATACCACATGTGTGAGACTTTTACACAGCCTGGCCATATACAGAGGTCCAACATGGACGTGGTACCTTCAGGCGTTCTAGGAGCATAAATGACACATCTCATTTCGTTCCTACCTATCACAATTTTGAAGGTCCTGGAGCACCAGGACAATGGAATTACCCACAAAATTACCCCATTTTGCAAAGCAAACACCTCAACGTGTATTCTATGAGGCATGATGTGCAAATAGGTACTCCATTACTCTGACGGGCTGGTGACAGGTACTAAGTTACTCCGACGGGCTGGTGACAGGTACTCCGTTACTCCGACGGGCTGGTGACAGGTACTCCGTTACTCCGACGGGCTGGTGACAGGTACTCCGTTACTCCGACGGGCTGGTGACAGGTACTCCGTTACTCCGACGGGCTGGTGACAGGTACTCGGGTACTCAGATGAACTGTGACAGGTACTCGGGTACTCAGATGAACTGTGACAGATACTCAGGTACTCAGATGGTCTGTGACAGATACTGAGGTACTCGGGTACTCAGATGGACTGTGACAGGTACTCAGATGGACTGTGACTGCATAGGTCATACTGTACACCTATACAACTACATGAATGGGGCAGAAGAGATTCCCTCTTTGCCCCAAATGCACCATCCACAGGGGTGACTTTATACACATGATATGACACTGCCCGAAGCTTGCCAGATATTGGATAGAGGTCACACAGTTTGTATCCGCAGTAGCACAGACACCTATACCATGCACACCTTTGTTGTGTCTCCTGGGATGAGTTTATGCTGAAATGTATACAAAAGGCGTCTATATAAAATGGTAACTAGACTACTATACTTGGCTAGGAAACTAATAGCTGGCGACCAATGTGCCTACAAAGGCCCAGTGGATTGCGTATGTCAACTCCCTCCTCCTTAAGGAACAGTTAGCATACCAACACCGAAAGGCTCCAAATAAATTCAACCTCATATGGCAAAACTGGTTAGATAACCCCAATCTTGCTCCTCCCCAGCTAATAATGGATAGACTGTTACGGTTATAGACTCCAGAACTTGAGGCCTTTCCTATAATGCGTAAGCTGTGCAGATTATAACTCATGTGGTAAAAAGGCCCATAGACAAGCCTGGAGGAAGAAACGTATTCCCTATAATATTCTATTTAATTTTACTTTATTTTATCTTATTTTTCTATTATTTTAAAAGTGTTTTTCTTTAGTTTTGTTTGTTCTAAGTTCTACAAAAAAAGTGTTTATATGTGCTTAACAATAGGTAACTGCATCATCTGTACGTACATGTTTGATTTTGAGCACAATCCAACTGTGGGGAAACATACTTATCCCCTTATTGTAACTCAGTTCCCCATTATTCTTGTCAATAAAAGTTTTGATTTAAAAAAAAAAAATGGACAGGTGGTCCGTTTACATTTGACCACTAGGGTTGCCACCTGTCCAGAATTCTCCCGGATAGTTCAGGTTTGTAAACATGCGTCCAGGTTTCATATTGCCTGAAACCCAGACACATTATTCAGACTGGACTATGGCCTCCCAGCAGGGTTGCTGGCTAGTTGTCTAAATGTCTGTTACACTCTCTTTCAAGCTGCCCAAAACAAGCACTAAAAATCCCCCCCCCCCCCCCCAAACACACACACACACACACACACACACACACACAGATGGGAGAGAAGGGGGGCTCAAGCTGCACCTCTTCCTTCCACCCCTATCCCTCTGTGTCTGCCCACAACCCAATCCCTGGGGCTGCAGAAAAGAAAAGTGGGGGCTGGAAATTTGAAGTCCAGCAGCCTCAGATACATCGGGATGAGAGGTGCAGACTGCCAAGGGGTGATTGAGCTCACCATAGGGTTGCCACCTGTTCGGGATTCACCCGGACAGTACGGTTTTTGAAACTTGTGCCCGGGTCTCTGACCACCTGAGACCCGGGCACATTATTCACTTCAGACCCGCCAGTGTCATTAGTGCAGTGGCGGCCGTGTCTCCTCGATTTCGGGTCCGCTCGGGTGCAGCACTGCTTGACTTCTGCAAGTGCTCAGCTGTCTGAGTGCGGGACAGGAGTCGGGGATGCAGAGGCGGAGCCTCCATGGTGCTCTCCTCCAATCCCCTGGCTGGCTGCAGAAGGGACAAGGAGGTGGGCGGAGCCTCCCTATTCCCTGCTGCTCTGAAATGTGTGAAGAGATCGCTGGGACTGCAGACAAGCTTGTAAGGTAAGTTTTTTCCATGTCAGAATTACAAAGTAATCTAACCCCCCCCCCCTCCTTCCACCATACACTATACACCCCCCTCCCCCACCATACACTGTACACCCCCCCTCCCCCACCATACACCTTCCTCCCCCCCACCATACACTATACACCCCCCTCCCCCACCATACACTGTACACCCCCCCTCCCCCACCATACACCTTCCTCCCCCCCACCATACACTATACACCCCCCATCCCCCCACCATACACCCCCATACACTATATATACACCCCCTCCCCCCACTATACACCCCCCCTCCCCCACCATACACCCCCTCCCCCCCACCATACACTATACACCCCCCATCCTCCCACCATACACTATACACCCCCCTCCCCCACCATACACCCCCATACACTATATATACACCCCCTCCTCCCACCATACACTATATATACACACCCCTCCCCCCACCATACACTATACACCCTCCATACACTATATATACACCCCCTCCCCCCACCATACACTATACACCCCCATCCCCCCACCATACACCCCCATACACTATATATACACCCCCTCCACCACCATACACTATACATACACCCCCATACACTATATATACACCCCCATCCCCCCACCATACACTATACACCCCCCTCCCCACCATACACCCCCATACACTATATATACACCCCCCATCCCCCCACCATACACTATACACCCCCCTCCCCACCATACACCCCCATACACTATATATACACCCCTCCCCCCACCATACACTATACATACACCCCCATACATTATATATACACCCCCTCCCCCACCATACACCCACCATACACTATATATACACACCCCTCCCCCACCATACACTATACACCCCCCATCCCCCCACCATACACCCCCATACACTATATATACACCCCCTCCTCCCACCATACACTATACATACACCCCCATACACTATATATACACCCCCTCCCCCCACCATACACTATACACCCTCCATACACTATATATACACCCCCCTCCCCCACCATACACCCCCCTCCCCCCACCATACACCCCCATACACTATATATACACCCCCTCCACTACCATACACTATACATACACCCCCATACACTATATATACACACCCCCCATCCCCCCACCATACACTATACACCCCCCTCCCCACCATACACCCCCATACACTATATATACACCCCTCCCCCCACCATACACTATACATACACCCCCATACACTATATATACACCCCTCCCCCCACCATACACTATACATACACCCTCATACACTATATATACACCCCCCTCCCCCACCATACACCCACCATACACTATATATACACCCCCCCCCCACCATACACCCCCCTCCCCGCCACCATACTCTATACACCCCCCCTCCCCCACCATACACCTAACACCCCCCCTCCCCCACCATACTCCACCCTCCCCCCACCATACACTATACACCCCCCTCCCCCACCATACACCCCCATACACTATATATACACCCCCCTCCCCCCACCATACACTATACACCCCCCATCCCCCCACCATACACCCCCCTTCCCCATACACCATCCATATGTACAGTTCTCACCGGGTGACACTGTCCACTGCCCTACCGACACCGTCCACTGCTCTACCGACACCGTCCTCTGCCCTACTGACACCGTCCACTGCTCTACTGACACCGTCCACTGCTCTACTGACACCGTCCACTGCTCTACTGACACCGTCCACTGCTCTACTGACACCGTCCACTGCCCTACTGACACCGTCCACTGCCCTACTGAACCGTTTACTGCTCCACTGACACCATCCACTGCTCTACTGACACCGTCCACTGCCCTACTGACACCGTCCACTGCCCTACTGACACTGTCCACTGCTCTACTGACACCGTCCACTACCCCACAGACACCGTCCCCTGCTCTACTGACACCGTCCCCTGCCCTACTGACACCGTCCACTGCCCCACAGACACCGTCCCCTGCTCTACTGACACCGTCCCCTGCTCTACTGACACCGTCCACTGCTCTACTGACACCGTCCACTGCTCTACTGACACCGTCCACTGCCCTACTGACACCGTCCACTGCCCTACTGACACCGTCCACTGCCCTACTGACACCATCCTCTGCCCTACTGACACCGTCCCCTGCTCTACTGACACCGTCCCCTGCTCTACCAACACCGTCCCCTGCCCTACCGACACCGTCCCCTGCCCTACTGACACCGTCCTCTGCTCTACTCACACCGTCCACTACCCCACAGACACCGTCCCCTGCTCTACTGACACCGTCCCCTGCTCTACTGACACCGTCCCCTGCTCTACTGACACCGTCCCCTGCTCTACTGACACCGTCCACTGCTCTACTGACACCGTCCACTGCCCTACTGACACCGTCCACTGCCCTACTGACACCGTCCACTGCCCTACTGACACCGTCCCCTGCTCTACTGACACCGTCCCCTGCTCTACTGACACCGTCCCCTGCTCTACTGACACCGTCCCCTGCTTTACTGACACCGTCCCCTGCCCTACTGACACCGTCCCCTGCCCTACTGACACCGTCCCCTGCCCTACTGACACCGTCCCCTGCCCTACTGACACCGTCCACTGCTCTACTGACACCGTCCACTGCTCTACTCACACCGTCCACTACCCCACAGACACCGTCCCCTGCTCTACTGACACCGTCCCCTGCTCTACTGACACCGTCCCCTAGTCTACTGACACCGTCCCCTGCTCTACCGACACCGTCCACTGCCCTACCGACACCGTCCACTGCCCTACCGACACCGTCCACTGCCCTACCGACACCGTCCACTGCTCTACTGACACCGTCCTCTGCTCTACTGACACCGTCCACTGCTCTACTGACACCGTCCACTGCTCTACTGACACCGTCCACTGCTCTACTGAACCGTTTACTGCTCCACTGACACCGTCCACTGCTCTATTGACACCGTTCACTGCTCCACTGACTCCATTCACTTCCCTACTGACACCGTCCGCTGCCCTACTGACACCGTCCACTGCCCTACTGACACCGTCCCCTGCCCTACTGACACCGTCCCCTGCCCTACTGACACCGTCCCCTGCCCTACTGACACCGTCCCCTGCCCTACTGACACCGTCCCCTGCCCTACTGACACCGTCCCCTGCCCTACTGACACCGTCCCCTGCCCTACTGACACCGTCCACTGCCCTACTGACACCGTCCACTGCCCTACTGACACCGTCCACTGCCCTACTGACACCGTCCACTGCCCTACTGACACCGTCAACTGCCCTACTGACACCGTCCACTGCCCTACTGACACCGTCCTCTGCCCTACTGACACCGTCCTCTGCCCTACTGACACCGTCCTCTGCCCTACTGACACCGTCCACTGCTCTACTGACACCGTCCACTGCTCTACTCACACCGTCCACTACCCCACAGACACCATCCCCTGCTCTACTGACACTGTCCCCTGCTCCACTGACACTGTCCCCTGCTCCACTGACACTGTCCCCTGCCCTACTGACACCATCATCTGCTCTACTGACACCATCCACTTCTCTACTGACTCCATTTAGTGCCCTACTGACACCATCCACTGCCCTACTAACGTTTGCTGCTCTACTGACACCGTCCACTTCTTCTCTACTGACACCGTCTGCTGCCCTACTGACACCGTCTGCTGCCCTACTGACACCGTCCTCTGCCTTACTGACACCATCATCTGCCCTACCGACACCATCATCTGCCCTACTGACACCATCATCTGCCCTACTGACACCATCATCTGCCCTACTGACACCGTCCACTTCTCTACTGACACCATATACTGCCCTCCTGGCACCATCCACTGCCCTACTGACACCATCATCTGCCCTGCTGACACCATCATCTGCCCTGCTGACACCATCATCTGCCCTACTGACACTGTCCAATGCTCTACTGACACCATCATCTGCTCTACTGACACTGTCCACTTCTCTACTGACACCATATACTGCCCTACTGACACCGACCACTGCCCTACTGACACCGTCCACTGCCCTACTGACACCGCCCACTGCCCTACTGACACCGCCCACTGCCCTACTGACACCGCCCACTGCCCTACTGACACCGCCCACTGCCCTACTGACACCATCATCTGCCCTACTGACACTGTCCACTGCCCTACTGACACTGTCCACTGCCCTACTGACACTGTCCACTGCCCTACTGACACTGTCCACTGCCCTACTGACACTGTCCACTGCCCTACTGACACTGTCCACTGCCCTACTGACACTGTCCACTGCCCTACTGACACCGTCCACTGCCCTACTGACACCGTCCACTGCCCTACTGACACCGTCCACTGCCCTACTGACACCGTCCACTGCCCTACTGACACCGTCCTCTGCTCTACTAGCCGACAGTGTCCACTTTTAAGGTAGGCTATTTTCACTGACAGTTCTTTTATTAATCAAATCATATTTTATGTATACGCTAATGCTTTTGTTTTTTACCATGCCCCTTTAAGTCTTCTCCCCCACTGTTAATGCAATTTGGCTACAGCCACTGTTCACCATAGCATACCTTCTTACTACTCCTTTTGGGTAACGCAAGATATTTTACAATCCTATAGTGCAGGGGTCATCAACCCCTGGTTCGCGGCCCACTACCGGGCCGTAGCGTCTATGTAGCCGGACTGCGGCAGGCTGTAAGGCACCGGTGGATCAGAGAGGAAAGCGGGCGGGCGAATAAGAGAAGCGGGCTGGTGAGCAGAGATGACATCTCTCTCCGCCCACCTAGCATCCCTGCTCTTCCGCCCTCACAGCATACAGAATGTCAGAGGTGCGGCTGGGAGCAGAGAGATGACATCATCTCTCACTGTCCACCCCGCATCTCTGCTCTCCTGCCCTCATTTAAGAAAGACGACTGAACCAGTGTCACCAATGCAGTGACAATCCTCATCTGGTGGCACTGGCGGGTGATGTGGCAAGTGGCATTCCTCAACTGGTGACAGGCAGCCTGACAAGTGGCATTTCTAATCCGGTAGCAGGCGACATGGAAAGTGACACACTCAGGGCTCCCACTGATTCTGCATTATGGTGAGTTGAACTATTTCATTCATATTACAATGTAATATAAGAAATAATGCGCTTCAGTCATTCTGACACCATACCAACCATGGTGCCATGATGATGGAAGTACCAACAGCCGAACACCAGCTATTGTCCGATAAATTGCCAGCAAAATTCGCTTACCCCCCCCCCCCACGCGTGTGCGTACATCGCCCCCAGTCCCTCGCTGGGCCTTGGCACAATATTCTTCCACGCAGCCGGTCCCCAGTGCCAAAAAGGTTGGGGACCACTGCTATAGTGTGTACTACAAAAAAATTGCTGTGCACCGCAAAAATGTTCGGGTTTGGCTTGAAGAAAAGGTGGCAACCCTAGCTCACCATCGATCCCAGTCTGTGACTAAAGTCTCCCCCCTTCTTTCTCTTGCCTCTGAGTGAGTATGTTAAGGTAAATCAGAGTTCCTTTTTACAGAGGCCACAGTGTTCTCCCTTACATTAGAGTTCCCCCTCTTTAAATCAGGGTTCCCAGAGCATCCCTTATGTTGGGGTCCCCAGAGTTCTCCCTTAGATCAGAGTTCCCCCCCCCCCCCCATACAGTGAAAGGGAACTCTGTAAGTTCAAATGTAAATGGGGAACTCTGTGGACTTTGATTTAAAGGGGGACTCTTGTTATTAAATTCATATGATTAGAAATGTTATTTAATAGCAACATATATATAGCTGTGCGCTGATAAAGTGTTTGGGTTTGACTTGAAGAAAAGGTGGCAACCCTATAATGACCATCCATGGAGGAGAGCGGGCTGAGTATGTGTCCTCTCTGCATGAGCAGGGCAGAAATGGATCAGCCATCTGCCTTCAGCAGTGGGGACAAATGAACGCTCCTTCTCCGGTGCTATAAAGTAAACAAAGGGCCTGGCAATTACATTCAGAGCCAGCAATGAATCAGAGCCGGCAAGTGACATGTATGTACACACTGCCTCCTCACTGTAAACACTCTCTGCATACACTGCCCACCCCCCTTCCTTGTCTGTTGTGCACGTGGCCCCCCACTGCATTCAGTCTGTGCAGTCAGCGGGAACCCTTGCTGACAGCAGAGATGAGTTGCTGATTGTTAGGCAACCTGTTCTGTTCCTTTTTAACAGAACAAAAATAAGGCTTTGAACCATTCCAAAAAAACAAACAAAAAAAATGAATGTTGACGAATGCAGATGATGATCCGTTTTTCCATAGAGATGCATTGTTGTCCGCTTTTCATGTTGTCCATTGATGTACAAAAGTAGGGAATAAAATCCATTGCTTCCCTTAATAAAAGCAGCACACATAGTAAGCACAAACACTGGTTAGGCACTAAGTTGTATCATCCTAGATGTTTAACCTCTTCTCCGCCAGTGTCATTAGTATAGTAACAGTGCATATTTTTTAGCACTGATCACTGTATTAATGTCACCGGTTACCAAAATTTGTCCGAATGTCCACTGCAATATCATTCTCCTGCTATAAGTCACTGATTGCCGCTATTACTAGTAAATAAATATATCCCATAGTTTGTAGATACTTTAACACTTTAACTTTTGCACAAAAACCTTTCCACCGCTATTCCTGGTAAGGGAACCTCAGCAGTGAAGCCTTTCGGCTTCACAGCCGGTTCCCTACTGCGCTGTGAGAATTGGTCTGGCGGCGGAGGAAAGAGGAGTGGAGCCGAACTTCCGAGAGACTGCCACGGCCCCATCTACTGGAAGTGGGGAATGGTGCCTGTTAAAAACAGGTATTCCCCCCTAAAAGGTGCCAAATGCGGCAACTACGCTTTAACCCCTTGGGGGAAAGCGCTGACTGACCTACTCTAGCAGAGGGTTAATCCTGTCTGGCGAGTGATCGTATGTGGTGGTGGCTTATTGCTGAACACAAGAGCACTTTTTGAAGAGAAAATTTATGAGCAAGAGAATTTAGTTTGCACAATTAAATAAATTGATAGCTGTAAGCAGCAAATGGGGGATGTTATTAATGGACTTTCTCTTTAACCTCTTGACATCTGCGCTATAGCCGAATGACAGCCACAGAGCGAACCTGAATTCCCGGGAGGCGGTCTCCCCTGTGCACACTCCCTGCTCACGCTGTGATCACCGAGTCAATGAGACTCGCGTGATCACCGCCCCTTACCATGTGATCAGCTGTCAGCCAATGACAGCTGATCACACGATCAAAACAAAAGTTTGGTGATCGTTTTTTTTTTAATCCTCACGCTGACAACGGAGGAGAAAAAAAAAGCTGATCACCGGCTCATCTGAAAGGGACATTGGTCCCAAAAGAGGAAGAGGCAATTATGCCTCATTTATGCCACCTGACAGTGCCCACAAGTGCCACCTATCAATGCCCACCAGTGGTGCCAATCAGTGCCAAACAGAAGTGCTGCCTATCAGTGTAACCGATCAGTGCCCATCACTGCCACCTATTGGTGCCCATCAGTTTCGCCTCATCAGCATACATCAATGATGGACAAAAATTATCTGTTTTATAACAAAACAAAAATTGCAGAGCAAATACCACCAAAAGAAAGCTCTATTTTTGGGAAAAAAATGATAAAAAATGTAATTTGGGTACAGTGTAGCAAGCGGTAAGCAAGTGGTTAAAGTGATACTAAAGTTAAATATTTTTTCATTTAAAAACAATAAACATGTCATACTTACTTGCTCTGTGTAATGGTTTTGCACTGAGCAGCCCAGATCCTCCTCTTCTCTGGTTCCTCCCCGCTGCTTCTGGCCCCTCCCTCCAGCCGAGTGCCCCCACAGCAAGCAACTTGCTATGGGGCACTCCAGTCAGCAGTGTTGGCCATCTTACTTTAAAAAAGTAATTTGTTTATTTACAAATTACTTCTCCCAAAAAGTAATTGCATTAGTAACTCGGTTACTACATTGGAAAAGTAATTAGTTACTCAGCAAAGTAACTGTAACAGGGGTGGCAGCGGTGGTACTTGAGGGGGTGGCAGCGGTGGTGGTGTACTTGGGGGGTGGCAGTGGTGGTGGTTTAATGGGGGGGGTGGCAGGCAGCAGTGGTACTGGGGGGGGTGGCAGCGGTGGTGGTGCCATCCTCTCCCACCACCACCTCTCATCCCTACCATATCCCCCCATCACCTCTGTTGTAGAAGTGATGGTGGATGGGTAGGGATGGGATCAGTAAGAAGCAGAGGTGGTGGAGGACTTGGGATGGATCGATTGCACTGCAATTCGAATCGTCAGACAGTCACTTACTTGAATGCCTCCAGGGGTGCCTTTCCTCATGGGGAGAAAGAGAGAGAGAGACCCTCCCCTTCACTCCATTGGTTTCAGCTGGTCAGCTGACTTAATTTTTCAGTGTTTGCCCCGCCTCCCTACCTTCTCTCTCTCTGCATAGCCGGGGCGGGATGGGGGCGGCCCAGACAGTCTCTCTGAGTCTCAGCCTCTTCTCAGCTTAGCGGGCAAAAGCCCCCCTCCCTGCAGGGGAACGAACAGCCAGGCAGCGTGGCCACGGCGGGCCTCCCGAGCGGTAGATGTAATTACGGTAACGCCACTCAAGTAATGGGAACTGAGTTACCATGAGGGGAAGAGTAATCAGTTAGATTACTCGTTACCCTCTAAAGTAACTGCGTTAAGTAACTCCGTTTATTTTAACTGAGTTACTTACATCACTGCCAGTCAGACTGAGTATATTTGGTACCAGAAATTAGGCAGGGTGCTATGATGTTTTCAGGAAAATTTTTGGACAATACAGTACCCTTGTAGGAAGCTGTATAGGTGAAAGAAGTGTCACTGCTATAATCAAGGAACAATGCCAATGCTCCATGAGGTCAGCAGTATTGGCGAGTGAGGCAGGGATCCTATGATCAGTAAAATTACTTCCTCCTTTGCTTTCAGTAGTAAACAAAGCAGTCACATACCCATAGCTCCCAACTGTCCCCGATTTTCGAGGGACTATCCCTGATTTGGAGCATTGTCCCTCTGTCCCTCATTCCTCCTCATCTGTCCATCATTTTTGTCTGATCTATATAGATGTATATAAAATGCACTTTTAATCTATAAAAACGTGTTTTCCAGCACTAAAAACCTTTCATTTGATTTCTAAATTGCTGCATTTTAAAATTCCAAAAGCCAAAATAAAGGAAATAGCAGTGGTAAAAAAAAAAAGCACTTGTGCGTTCATCCATGTATGCATACCCTCCCTTAATACTGTCGCTGGAGAGAGCCTGTCATAGGTCTAATATGTCTTCTGCCATGGGCTCCTGATGCCTTGCTGGGGGGTCCATGTCTAATGATATAGATAGAGTTATCCCAAGTTTTGAGGCGGTCATCTTGGGGAGTGCTATATTATATAATATATTATATATATATATATATATATATATATATATATATATATAAAACCATTAGCTGCATTGAGGCACCTAGTGTGAGAGAAGTAACTAGAAAAGGTACAGGAACCCATTTCATGAGGGACAGTTCTCATCCATCATCTGGGAGTGGGTTGAAGCCCCTGGGAACTGGAGTGTTGGTGCCAGATATCTATTCAAAAGTTTGGCGTGATAATAAACCCTTGCATGTACCCACTGTAGGGACTAACCTCAGGTGACACAGAGATGAAACAAACGGTTCTACATAAGTTGTACCTGTTTATCTGCTTTCATCTCTTCTCTACAATCTTCTAAAACACAGATCAAGGCTACTTCTCATCTCCAGCAGCCAGTAAGTAGAGATCAGATGTCACACACTGAACAGCATAGAGAGGAGTGCAGAGTGTAATCTGAGACCACAGTGGAAGAAAGAGACACACTCCTGCTACACAGTCTCAGAAGTAAACGTGCACAGCTGGGACTGTCAATCGCCCTCTGTGTGCATGGAGGGGGCATCTCCCAACAATCTGATGTGTCTGCATAACCTGTCAGAAGTGAATCATATGGATAGCAGGGTAATGGCAGTGGAAACACAAATCATACTCGATGCTTTGGATTGAGGCAAGTACACGCTATAGGAGATATAAGCTCTATTAAATTTTTCATTTCAGAGGTTTACAACTACTTTAATTTATTGCATCTATATAAATAGGAGACATTAATATATTTGCAGGACACTAAGGGGTTGATTTACTAAAACTGGTTTCTATGCCAGACCAGATTTTACACTCTCCAATCAGCTTCCAGGTTTTTTTTTTGTCAAAACTTAAAGTGATATTAATTGTTTTTCTTTCTTTTTTACATAACAAACATGTCATACTCACCTGCTCTGTGTAGTGGTTTTGTACAGAGCAGCCCAACTCCTCCTCTTCCCAGGTCCCAAGCCAGCACTCCTGGTCCCTCCCTTCTACCGCAAGCAGCTTGCAATAGGGGCACCCAAGCAGGTGAGCTTCTGAACCACGTCTCTGTGTGTCCATTCACACACGGAGCTGTGTCTTGGCCCTGCCCCCTACATCTCCTGATTGGCTCACTGGCTGTGATTGACAGATCCAGCTGCTGCCAAAAGATAATCAGGAGTGTGAGTCTCCGGAGAGCTAAGACTCTGATGGACATTGCTGGATCAAGAAGGGGCTCAAGTAAGTATGGGGGGGGATGCTGCACACAGAAGTTTTTTTTACCTTCATGCATACAGTGCATGAAGGTAAAAATCCTTGTGCCTTTACAACAATTTTAATTGAACAACTGAAATTAGAAGCCGATTGGCTACCATGCACAGCTACATCAGATTCCGGAGTCCTGCTGCTGCTGCCAAAACTAAAGGCTAATCAGCAGTGCGAGTCTCCAGAGAGACAAGACTCTGATGGACATCACTGGATCGAGAGGGGGTTCAGGTAAGTATGGGTGGGGGCTGGGGGGATGCTGCACACAGAAGGTTTTTTACCTTCATGCACAGCTACATCAGATTTTGCACACTCCAGTTTTAGTAAATCAACCCCCAATAACTGTTTCTACAGCTTAAAGTAATGGTAAAGGTCTGTGCAAGGGTTTTGCAGAGAGCGTCCCCGATCCTCCTTTTCTGGGATACCACAGCGGTGTTCCTGGCTCCTCCTATTCAACGTGTACCCCCATTGAGAGCTGATCTCCATGTGGGCACCCTTGTGGGTGCGCTCCGGAGTCCTGCTGCTGTGTCCATTGACACAGACAGCAGGACTCAGCCCCATCCCCGGCTCCCGTGTCACTGGATTTGATTGACAGCAACGGGAGCCAATGGCTCCTGCTGCAATCAATCTATCCAATGAGGACCCGAGACAGCTCATCCTCATCACTGAGATGATCGGGTTCAGGTAAGAAAAATGGGGGCTCTGGGGGCCAACTGCAGCACAGAAGGTTTTTTACCTGAATGCATTAAGGTGAAAAACCCTGGGACTTTACAACTCCTTTAAGAAAGGCATCCTTCATATGATCTCATCTTTAAAAGCTACATTTTTATGATTGTGTTTGCAGTTAACCGCACCTTGCCGTCAGTGATGAGTCTAAATAGGATTGATGCATAATTGTTTTGACAGTTTAAGTTGAATAAAGCTATTTTAAAAGGAACGCTGCTATTGCCTCCTTGTTTGTAATTGGTATCTCTAAATAACCATCAGTTACACCTTTTTTTGACCTCTCCCACCAGGCATGATCTTCCAAATGTATCAGTTTACACGGATGAGAAACCATTTAACACTGGCAGGGTGTTACAACAATCAGCTTTTATGTAAAACCTTTATCCCTAAAGGAAAAAACACCCGTTGCCACCCGCTCATTTTAAAGGCTTATATGCAAGTTATTGTCATAAAAAATGTTTGAGGACCTGGGTCCTGCCCCAGGGGATATGTATCTATGCAAAATAGTTTTTTCAGGAGCAGGGATTTTAATAATACTTAAAGTAAAGCAATAAAGATGTAATATTCCTTTAAATATCGTGCGGGGGGGGGGGGGGGGGTGGTGGTCTATAGTATACCTATAAAGTGGCACAGTTTTCCCTTGTGTAGAACGGTACCGCAGCAAAATTGACATTTCTAAAGGAAATTTTTTTTTTAAAAATGTTAATTTAATTTAAAACTGATCGCAGTTGTAATAAATTGTCAGGTCTTGGCAATATAGATAAGACTCATTGCAAAAAAAACACCATGGGTTCCCTTCCAAGCAAACATTTAGAAAACAAATGGTGTAGGGGTCCCCCCAAAATCCATCCCAGACCCTTCAGGTCTAGTATGGATTTTAAGGGGAACCCTGTGCCAAAATAATAATAAAAAAAAAATGGCGTAGGCCCCCCCCAAAACCCATCCCAGACTCTTATCCGAGCACGCAACCTGGCAGGCTGCAGGAAAAGAGGGGGGACAAGAGAGCGCCCCCCCCTGAACCATACCAGGCCACATGCCCTCAACATGGGGAGGGTGCTTTGGGGGACCCCAAAAGAACATTGCCCCATGTTGATGGGGACAAGGGCCTCATCCCCACAACCCTTGCCTACTGGTTGTGGGGGTATGTGGGCAGGGGGGGGCTTATCGGAATCTGGAAGCTCCCATTAACAAGGGGACCCTACCATTTCACAAAAAAAGTGTAAAAAAAATGGTAAAAAATAAAAAAAAACTCAAGAGACAGCTTGTCAAGTCCTTTATTAAAAGATAATTAAAATGTCCCGCAATGTAAATCCATGCCGCCCGACGAACCGAAAAAGAAAAAAAAAACCTGCAAAAGTTCCATCTCCTTGGGAGGCTTCCACCAAATTACATTTCTTCTTGGTGACAGCTGTTATATAGCTGAGGGCGGGGCCACCCAGTGATGTAAATGGGTGATACTGCCACCCTCTGACTTCAAGATATGCCAATGATGTTGTATTTTTTTTATATTTTGTTGTGTTGGATATTTTAATCCAAAACTATGGGTACTTGTAGGCAATCAAGTTTCCTGTCTTTAATTAAATCTCCCCTGTGCATGTGTGTTACTTCTAGGATTTTCCCTTTGATAAATTCCTTGTCATATCCTTTCTGTACACCAATCTTATTGAACTGTTGTGGAAGGACCATACGAAACCCAAAGACCATATGAAAGGAGTCCCGGCCCCACTCAGCATCTTGGACATAGAGAAGGGGCCCACCAGCTGAGCCATACAGACAACAAGAGAGGAGCCCTATTTATACACATAACTATTAGGCCCCCCTTGTAGGACTATCTAGAAGACAGACGTGAGAGACATCAAAAGGGAAGTTACACTGAATCAGGCCATAACAGATCTTTTTTAGAAGGAGGAACAGAACATCACCCCCCCCCCCCCCCCCCCAGAAGAATGGAAGTAACAAGAGAAAGGAGAAGTCCAATAAGAAAAAAGAGTATGCAGAGCAGGGAAGAGAAAATAAATGCAAAAAAGAGAGTAGTGGGAGAGGGGATTTTCAATCCCACTGATGTGCCACTCACACAAGATGATTTAATAGTACTTGATAAGGGTTTAAAATATGCACCATTTGAGAATTTAAAAAAAATGTCAAACCCTCATTGGAGTCCAAAAATACGTAAGAAAATTAAATGCAACTTGAGAAACAAATCCATCTTCAACCCTAAACCAAATCGATAATAAACACCTTGAAGTATTTAGAAGTCTAGTGACAGAAGAAATTAAGAGTCTGATAATAAAAAAAGAGAAGAATCAAGATCCATAAAGACTGGGATTGTTTTCCAGTCAGTGGAACAATATCCTCAAACTGTTGGAAGATGCAGAAATGTATTGCACCTTACCAAGTAATCCCATAGTTAAATGGAGAAAAGAATTAGCACAGGTTGTCCAATTAGGACTAAAAGAAAAGCATTCTCAATAAAAAAGCAGCGAGATACCTGATACCCAAAACCTGTAGGACTTCAATCATTTACGCATTGTCAAAAATCCAGAAAGACAATACGAACTTCCCTTTGAGACCCTCTAAATGGCATTGAATCTATAACGGCCAGAATCGGCCAGTACATAGACCGATATCTCCAACCAGCAGTGCAGAAACCTAGAGCGTACCTTAAAGATACCAAACAATTACTGCAGCTATTAGAAGAAAGAGCAGATACTGGACCTTTGCTGATGGCGACAGCAGATGTTTTGACTTTATATACTATTATTCTCCACTATCAGGCATGTGAAGCCACTAAATGGGGGCTTAGGAAATTTACAAAACTCCCCAGTATGCAAAGAAAATTCCCTGTCAAATGTCTTGATTTCTGCCTTAAACACAGTTAATTTTAGTACCGTCATCAATATTATCAACAAAAAACTGGGGTGGCCATAGGAGCCACGTTTGCCCCTAGCGTTGCAGGAGTTTTCATGGCCCAATGGGAGGAAGAAAGCATTTTCACCGATTCCCCCTGAAGAACTTATTTTCTACAGATGATATATCGATGACGTGTTTGTTATATGGAAAGGGGACCGTGACCATTTACATAATTTCTTCAACTTGCTTAGTAATAAAGATAGGAATATTAAACTATCATGGCAAATTGAAGAGGATACTTTCTCTTGCCTAGATCTGGAAATATCCAGAGTAAATTACAAATTTGTCACCAAGACTCATTTTAAGAACATTGATCGTAACAGCTATTTACCGATTAAAAGTTGCCACCACAAAAATTGTCTGTTCAATATACCAAAAGGACAAATTATGCGACTTAGACGCAATTGCACCAACGTAGGGGGACTTCCTTATACAGGCCAATAAGATTGGTGATCGATTTGTACAGAAAGGATACGACAAGGAATCAAAGGGAAAATCCTGGAAGTAACACACATACACAGGGGAGATTTAATTAAACACAAGAAAGTTGATCGCCAACAAGATCTAGTACCCATAGTGTTGGATTACAATGTCCAACAGAAGAAAATATAAAAAATAATACAACATCATTAGCATATCTTGAAGTCAGATAGACTCCTTCAAGATTTACTACCTAAGAGACTTAGGTTTATATATAGGAGAGCCCCCACTCTCCATGATCAATTAGTCAAGAGTGTGATTGACCCTCCAAAAAAGGAGTTTCATTCTCTTGAGAATTCATTTGAAAGAACACGTACAAAAACACAGTGTGTCTAGACATTTTGCTAAATGTCACAAAAAAAAAATCCCACCTATTTAAAATATTGAGGGATTGTACCCTACACACAACCTTGGCAAGGGGGTCACAAGGTGAGAACCCTCAGTCAACTCAAATTTAAATGGATCTTTTTAATTGATACTTTTGCACCCAATGGACTCAACATTGAATTTGATTTAAAATTGTTTTATCAGTGATTTTTGGTTGTTTTATTTTTTGTAGTGACACTCCTCTCCCACTACCTTACATATCACTGCACTATCCATCTGCAGAATTGTTACCTTTCATTCTCTTATCTCATGCGACAGGAATGGTCAATTGTCTCTAAGTTAATCTGCTATTGGCATGTATAGTCATTGTACTATTGTTCCTTACATCACTCCTGTTAGCCCTGGGGCTCCTATTATTTCTGTCATTTTTTAGTTCCGTCTCTGTGTACCTTTATTCACATAATTATATTTTAACTTAAGTGTCCTGCCTTATTTTAGGGGGTTCTTATTATTATATTCCCCGATGTCCATTTTTAGACATTTATATGTATATTTTTATCCCTGTTTTCCTGGGGGCTTTTTAATGGTCTTTTTACACCATTACATACCCAGACCATTACTGGCCTCTGTGTCACTTGACCATTGGTCATCTGGTGTGAGTTTACACGAGACCAGCTGTGTTTTTGCCACTGCAATATTAACATATGCAGAAACCAATGGAAAATGGGCGCCAGAATGTTATCCTATGGGAGACTAAGGCAAAATGGCAGACGCCTTGTATTTCAATGGTCGACTACGCGAAAATGGCTGCTGTTAATCCAATTTAACACACTATTTAAAGACATAAAATACAGCCTACTGTCACTCCCTGATGAAGTCCCGTGATGTGATGATATGCGTCGGGTTTGGAGCAATAGGTATTACCAGGATTGGACGGAAGTATGCAAGATTGGCGCTCATGGATTGTTGCCGTTTCTCATATTTTAAAAAGTGAGTATCTATTTTGTTTGTCACAATAAATCCTCATAAATGAGATTACGCTATGGGCATAGCTCTCTCTTATGCTTAAACCTTGCATACCAAGATTACTAGCGAAGGAAGGTTAATTTATAAACCAAGGAGGGATCATCTGAAGTCCACTGCCTGTGATTGATACATGCTGTAAACCTTATGGCAGTAAGGCGAGGGGCTTGCTCACACATAGGTGCCATCACCTAGGATTGGCTAGGCACCAGCTTTTGTTGCTTTACAATGGAGAGATTCACTATCTATGTGAAAAACATTTTAGACTGTCACAGTAAATTTCTTGGATCACATCTTCTAATCGTTGGACTATGATCATTTTGCTTGGATTGCACCTTAATACTTTATATTCAGTTGTACATATTTGACTCATGTCACTTTGTTTCACTTGTTTAATATCTATTTGTTTGACATATGCTATACATTTTATAATTAGCCACCACTCATAATTACTATTTATTTGCTCCAAGCAAGTTTGTTTCTGGTATTCCCCACTTGGCACTTTAATAATTAAACAGTTTTTACTGCATACATTTTCATTTGTATTAGCATTCACACCTTGTTAAAGGGGGCTTCCAGATTTCCGATAAGCCCCCCGCCAGCATACCCCCACAACCACCGGGCAAGGGTTGTGGGGGATGAGGCCCTTGTCCCCATCAACATGGAGACAAGGTGCTTTGGGGGTCAGACCCCAAAGCACCCTTCCCATATTGAGGGCATAGGGCCTAGTATGGTTCAGGAGGGGGGCACTCTCTCATCCCCCCTCTTGTCGTGCAGCCTGCAAGGTTGTGTTCTTGGATAAGGGTCTGGTATTGATTTTGGGAGGGACCCCTATGCCATTTAAAAAAATAAATAAATTTGGCACAGGGTTCCCCTTAATTTCCATACCAGATCTGAAGGGCCTGGTATGGATTTTGGGGGGACCCCCCTTTTTTTTAAAATCCCTCTGTGGCCGCGTACACACGCGGGGACTGTTCGCTCAACTTTGTCCGTCAAACAGTTTCAGCGGACAGTCCGCTCAAAATTAGCATGGACGGACTTGCCCACACACGACGAACGAACAGTCCGCTGAAACCGTGCGCGATGACGTGAACGGCACGTACGACGGGACGAAAAATACGACGTCCTATACACTGCAATGCAAACTTCGGCGTGTAAATCCTTTCTGAGCATGCGCGGAACTTAGTTTGACGAACAAGCCTACACACGAGGGGACTGTTCGCTGAAACAGAGTTTCAGCGGACAGTTTTTCGGAATTTCCGAAAAACTTTGTTCAGCAGACTGTCCGCTGAAACTGTCCGCTGAAAGCCCACACACGAGCGGACTGTCCGCCGAAACACTGTTCAGCGGACAAAGTTGAGCGAACAGTCCCCGCGTGTGTACGCGGCCTGATGGGTTTTACTTCCTCTTTTGCTCGCTGCAAAGCCTGCAAATAAAAAGCATAATGGGCTAGTATGTATTGCTTTATGCTATCGCATATTTCACTTTAAGCATTAAAAATAAATAAAAAAATAAAAATCACTGCTCCTGAAAAAACAGCAGTTTTTAAAAAGAAAATTTGCATTGATACATGTCCCCTGGGGCAGGACCCGGGTCCCCAAACACTTTTTATGGCAATAACTTGCATATAAGCCTTTAAACTTAGCACTTTAGATTTTTCATGTTTGTGTCCCATAGACTTTAATGGTGTTCGTGTGTTTGTCCGAGTTTTTTGCCTGTTCGCATGTACTGGTGCGAACCGAACTGGGAGGGTGTTCAGCTCATCCTTACTTGGTGGCACTAGATTTGAGAAGGGCAACTCAAGGTCAAATTATGGGTATATGGGGTATCTCAGCCAATGAGCAGAGGTTTCTATATACAGAGGAACCTATATATTCCTATATACAGAGGAACCTATATATTCAGGTGGAGTCAAGTGATCTCTGTCCTGTACCACCCGGAAAGCTGTCTGGGTGGATGTGTGCCATGTTGCCCCAGGGTGCTAGGCCAGAGATTGAGCCTATCCTGGGGGCATCTGGCTGCTAGGCTATCTGAGGCCAAGGAGGCTCAGAAGCAGGAGAGCAGCACAGGTATGTAGGTTGCCACATAATCCCTTTAATCCAGGACACACATTACACAGGTTCTGTGACTGATTAAGGTGGTAAGTAGACTCACTTGGTGCCTTATCTGCATTAAATCAGCCTCAGAACCTGTGTAATTAATATGTGTCCTGGATTAAAGGGATGATGTGGCAACCCTTTAGGGTTGGGATTGTGGTATGCAGTCCAACCGGAAGTGAAAGTTCTGCTGGCCGGAGAACTTGTCAGTGGTCAGAGGTAGAGGGGAAGCTGTTGCCACAAAGGGACCATCCGCCTTATTACCAGGGAGCACAGTGAGTAACTGAAGCAAGTACCAGAATCACATTCTCAGTGAAAGGGCACGGTAGAGAAATCAGTAAACTTCAGACGGTGATCAAGTCAGGGACCCAGCCAGCTGAGGGGATGCTTGCAAAACAGCCTTGTGTGTCAAGTCAGGGGCCGAGAAGGCCAGCGGGGTGAAGCTTGAGAAGTATCGGGAGTGCCAATCTAGGGACCCAGTAGAGAGGCGGGGTGACGCTTGAGGAAAATACCACCGTGAAGATTGGAGGAGCTCAATGGATTCTGTGGCAGTGAATCAGAGGGTCTAGTGAGAGACTGGGAACTCAGTGGGCTGAAGCACTACAAGGAGAAGTTATAGTGAAGGTGAAAGAACTGTTACGCTTTGCGTTACGAACTGTTGGAGGCCTTTCCCTGCATGGCTGTACCCTTATTGAAGTCTCAGAGTCTGCTAATTGAACTTGCAAATATTCAAGGGTGTCCTGGCCCTAACCCTCTTTCCCCCATAAAAGTTTGTAAGAGAAATAAACATCTCTTCTGCATTCAATAACTTCCACCTTGCACCCACTATGCCTCACAACCCACCACATACTGAAGCATGTCAGCTATATCTGGCCCTGGAGGTTCTCATTAAAATGAAGGAGGCCGGAGACCTTACTACATCTCTCATTTATTTTTTTTTTTTATTATATATAGAATACAATAAAAGGTTACCATTTTCTTTATTTAGAGATATGACATTGCCTTTTTATAAACAAAAGGCATTTACACATCCTCACTTCCAGCACAAAACCCCAAAACAAGAAACTCAGTCTCTGCTTATGGGCAAGTGTGCGGAATCTCTAAAATCATTTTTACCCCTTACCATCCGTGCATCTAGGACTGTTGGTGTATAGCACAAATTACCAGTAGGTCTTAATTTTGTGTTTGAAATTTGTTATTTTAAAAAGCTAGCGCAATATGGCCTATCACACCTTATGCATTTTTAACTCCTGATGCATTTTCTGTTAAAATCAAAACAAAATAAGGCTTTTGTTCTCTCATTTACTTTACCTACAGGTTTAGTGGCATTTCTCTTAACTGCCTCCAAAAGACAGCTACAAAATGGGAGGGTGGTGTCTTTTGTCTACATACTTGTGCTAAAAAGATTTCCTCTTTCATCCCTGAAATCTGGGAGGTATGTCAATGGGTGGGAGATAACAAGGATATAATTAAAGTAAAATAAACCCTCCTATCTGCTGAGGAAGGTGGTGTTATTTTACTCCTTAATCTGGTCATAGACTGTTTAAATCAATTCACACCATGTATGGGCAGGCTGAATGTACCCAAATTGATCGATCAACTTGAGTACAACTTGAGTACAACTAGTGTGATGGATTTTACATGAGATTATTGCAAGCGGCCGTTATTGCTGCTAGCAATAATCACTGTGTTCTCCCTCTTGGGGAAGCTGTCCCCGCTGGGAGAACACAATGGCTCAGTGGGAGGGATTCCCCCATCAACACTGTCTGTGTTGATGGTGGAATTGTGCAATTGTGTTCTCTCGTGTTTGCAGGACCATACGCACGGGAGCCGCCACTAACGGCATATCGCCTGCGCGCCGCTGTCTATGGTGCATGCGCCGTAGACAGCGGTGCCTGTCTTTTTGCAAATATCTCCTAAACTGTGTAGGTTTGAGAGATATTTCTTGGACCTACAGGTAAGCCTTAATCTAGGCTTACCTGTAGGACAATGTGGTCTGTAAGGGTTTACAACCACTTTAAAGTGAACTTATCCTTTAATGAACATTTCTAACTTGAGCTTCCTTTTGGGAAACAGTTAAATAGGTGCAGTCTCACTTTAAGCTGCCCATAGTAACTGATTAAAATTATTTGTTCAGATATAATTAAACATGATTGGTTGGTTTATTTTCACTGTAAACTGCCTGTAGTGACTAATCATAAAGAACTGTTTCCATAAAATTAGACATCATTAGTCGGTACACTTTTGTGGGGTTTTTTTTTACTGACCACTTAATTTCAGAAGTGAGCATGTTACCACTTGCCCTCAAGTTGAAGCGGTCCTCCACCCTGAAGTGTAAGTTCCGCTCATCTGATCCCTCCCCCCCTCTGGTGCTACAATCGGCACCTTTCAGGGGGGTGTGGGTGCAGTTACCTGGGACAAGACCGCCACAGATGGCCCGCCCCCAGTTGTGTTCTGGGAAACACACAGTTCCCAGGACACAGCGGGGAGCAGCAGAGATGCGCAGCGCGACACGCGCATGCGCAGTAGGGAACCGGGCAGTGAAGCTGCAATGCTTCACTTCCCGATTCCCTGACAGAGGATGGCAGCGGGGGCAGCAGAGAGACGAGCGATCGCTGGTCATCTGCCGCCGACATCACTGGACCCTGGGACAGGTAAGTGTCAATTTATTAAAAGTCAGCAGCTGCAATATTTGTAGCTGTTGGCTTTTAATATTTTTTTTAAAGGTGCAGAACCACTTTAATTGGCTTCTCATCCACCCTGACACCTACGCCATTATTTCTCTTATTTATCCATGTGTTCTTATACAAGCATTAGTCAACTGACTACATTAGAGGGCTTTTTCAGGACTAGTTACCTCTGAAAGAAGAAAAAAGATAAAAAGCAGAATGATGCCCTAAGCAAGGTAAAAGCCACCCCCTTTTGCATTGATACTGAAAAAGAATGCAAGAGGCATAGGAGCAGCTGTTTATTTGCGTTGTTTCTGTACTAGTATGGCTCCATCAGACGCCAACTGTCTACGAAAACATCTTCCCTTGTGATGTGAAAGGCTGGTACAGAGCTTTGATAGGTTGTACTACCACCTCTGGTTTACTGCAGGATCATATCTGGACCCAATGAGCAACCCCGGGTCATGGACTCCTCAAGGTTGCCCTGTAGATGATCCAGGTTTGCTTTGAGCTGTTCCGTGTGTGTGTATATATGCATGTACAATCATGCAAGAATTTGACAACATAAAAATACCTTTACTTTTTATATCAAGAAAAACAAACATACAGAGCATTAGTTATGACACAATTAGCTAAACCTGAATAACTTGAAGTGCAACTTGAAATGCATCAAAAAGGTCTATGGAGAATAAAACATCTCAAGCGTCCAAGCAAGGATGACTCAGGACAGTGAAATATTTATTAATGTCTGTAACTCAATCAATTTGACTATTCTAATATGATTTTTATATTCATTTTGTTAGCTGCAACAGATTTGCTGTTTTTTTTATATATATATATTTTGAGTATCACACTATTTAAAACATTGTATCAAAGTGTATGACCAGCCCATACATTTTTTAGGTTATGGGTAGAACAGGTAAGAATTAGAAGCTCTGTTGGATCTTTCCTGTACTCAGAAATGTCCCCATATTGGACAAAAGGTTTCAATAAACAGAAAGGGAGTGGTAGGCTAGAACCTCTGTCCATTTTCTTTAAAGCTTTGAGCCTAGGTTCACATTGGTGCAATTTGCCATGCGCTTTGACATGTCAAATCGCATGCCAAATCAGCAGCTATTAACGACAATGGCACCATCTGGATCTGTGCGACGTCAACTTTGCAGCACCGCACTGATTCCCAAAAATATTCCCTTTACTAATTTTGGCGACTTCAGTGTGCAATTTGTAAAGATATCTGTGCAGGAACCCCCTGAAAACGCTCCCAAAGTACGACTGACATGCGAGTATGAAATTGTGTGAGTTCAGCTGAACTCGCACGATTTCTAACCTGCTGTCAGTGTGAACCTAGGCTTAGCGTCCTTGTTGCAGATTTTTTCTAGTTGGTGAAATCGCTGTCTCCGTGACAATTAGTGATGGGAAATCTCTGGGAGCTCCAGATAGCAATAGAAGCCTGGCAGTGGATCCAATTAATCCCCACGATTTCCCCCCCAAAAAATAAAAAAATAAACATTGAAAAAAGGTTTTGGCTAGACCTTAAAAGAAATCTGTAAAAAGATATGTGGGCTGCTTAATGAAATCACCTTTGTAGACTTTTGCCTCAATAAAAAACAACTTGGAACAAGCAGCATGAGACTTATGATCTGCAGATAATGACTAAAGCTGGTTATACACACTGGGGGTTATTTACTAAAGGCAAATCCACTTTGCACTACAAGTGCACTGAAGGTGACCTTGGAAGTAAAGTCACTGTAGATCCGAGGGGGACATGCAAGGAAAATAAAAAAACAGTATTTTAGCTTGCACATGATTGGACGATAAAATCAGCAGAGCTTCCACTCATATTAGATCTACCCCTAATGCCACGTACACACGATCGGAAATCTCGTCGGAAAAAGCTCTGATGGTTTTCCCGACGGAATTCCGATGGAATTTGGCTCAAGCTGTCTTGCCTACGGTCACACCAAATTCCGATCGTTTAGAACTAGGGATGAGCCGAACACCCCCCGGTTCGGTTTGCACCAGAACTTTCGAACGGACCCCAAATTCGTACGAACTTTAGAACCCCATTGAAGTCTATGGGACTTGAACGTTCCAAATTAAAAGTGCTAATTTTAACGGCTAATATGCAAGATACTGTCCTAAAAAGGGTTTGGCGACCTGGCTCCTGCCCCAGGGGACATGGGTCAATGCCTAAAATGTTTTTAAAAATGTCCGTTTTGGCGGGAGCACTGATTTTAATGACGATTAAAGTGAAAAAAAAAAGTGAAATATTCCTTTAAATATGGTGCCTGGGGGGTGTCTGTAGTATGCCTGTGAAGTGCCACGCGTTTCCCGTGTTTAGAACAGTCCCTGCACAAAATGACATTAAACGGAAATAACATCATTTATAACTGCTTGTGGTTTTAATGTTATATCTGGTTCCTGCAATATGGTTGAAAATCATTGAGAAAAATGGCATGGGTAGCCCTCCCTGCCCATTACCAGCCCCTTTTGGTCTTGTACGCATATTAAGGGGAACCCAGTACCCATATTAAAAAAAGGAAATGCGTGTGGCCCCTAGGCCCTATATACTCAGAACAGCAGTATACAGGCGGTGCAAACAAGACAGGGACTGTGTAGGTTTGTTGTGTTAAGTTGAATCTGTTTGTAATTTTCAACTGGTACATTATTAAAGTGTAGCTCCAGTCCAAAAAACTATTTTTAAGCTTTTTGGAAAACATAGGGAAGGGTTATCACCCCTGTATAATTTGTTTTGTCGTCCATCTTTTTTCATCTCACTTGCTGTTGTCTCCTTCCGTTAGCAAGTAGGAGATGTTTGTAAGTTGGATGTTTGAAAGTAGGGGCCTGCCCTATATGCTCTGCAGAAATGGCGAAACAAGGTGTTGGTTTTGACACAACATTGTAAGCCCTCAAAGTGATTCTTGGTGGGCGCTGGAGCGCCCTGCTGTGAACGATTATATCAAGAATTGTAATTACATGCCATTGTTGAACAGTGGTAGAAAAATTGACCTTTGGTGGTTGTGGTGCTGGTGCCACAACACTATAAGTCCTCACAGTTAATCTGGGTTGGCACAGGAACGGGCCCTCCTGTGAAATATTATATCAAGAATTGTAATTACAAAAAAAAAAATTGGGCCTTAGGCACTGGTGCTGGTGCCACGACACTGCAACCTCTCCCATATACTCTATTTTTATTGCAGTAATTAGCCCTGCTGAAAAATTGGGCTGATGGCATCACTCAGAACCAGAAATGTTCTTCCAACATATCAGCGGAGGAGGAAGAGGATAGACAATCAACATAACAGGACAGTCACTCAGCATCAGCATAGGCAGTCTTGAAGGGATGTAATATTTCAAAAAAAATTATTCGGTTACATCAGCTTCAGGTGCTTGGTAGCTGTGGGTGATCCAAGACTGATTCATCTTGATGAAGTTCAGTCGATCAACTGATTCGGTGGACAGGCGCACCCTGTGATCAGTAACAAAGCCACCAGCAGCACTGAAGGTGCGTTCCGAAAGAACGCTGGATGCAGGACAGGCCAGTAGCTCAATTGCATACTGTGCAAGCTCTGGCCAGTGATCCATCCTCAAGACCCAGTAAGCAAGAGGATTTTCGGTGGGAAAGGTGTCCAAGTCTGATCTTGCCCCTAGGTATTCCTGCACCATGTAAATCAGACGCTGACGATGGTTGCTGGAACCGATCATACCTTGGGGCTGCGGACTAAAAAATTGTCTGAAAGCATCAGTCAGACGGCCACCTTCTCCACCGCTCCTTCTGACCGATGCCTCAGCAACACGTTGTCCAGGACCAGGAGTTTGTAACCTCCTAGTCTCTGGGAATGCGTTGCACAGACCTTTCTGCAAGGCCTCCCGGAGATGTCTCATCCTCTGCTCCCTCTGCGATGGCAAGATAAGGTCGGCAACCTTACCCTTGTACCGTGGATCAAGGAGAGTGGCCAGCCAGTAATGGTCCCTCTCCTTGATCCGAAGAATACGAGGATCCTTCCGCAGGCTTTGCAGGATCAGGGAGGCCATGCAGCGTAGGTTAGCTGAGGCATTCGGTCCGGAGTCCTCTGGGTCACTAAGGACAACATGATCCGCAGCTA
Source organism: Lithobates pipiens (assembly GCF_037356315.1). Classification (NCBI taxonomy): domain Eukaryota; kingdom Metazoa; phylum Chordata; class Amphibia; order Anura; family Ranidae; genus Lithobates; species Lithobates pipiens. The sequence continues at coordinate 194,507,844 of NW_027507686.1, read as the reverse complement.
CCTCCTCCCAGCCACGTACAAGTCCACATGTTTCTTGGGACTGTAAATCATCCCTACAAGACTGCTGCTGCTGATGCTGAGTACCAGCCTCCACCTCCATTCTGACACAATCATCCTCCTCCTCCTCTTCCTCCTCCTCATCCTCTTCCTGTGTGATGGGTGGCACAGCAGGAACACTGTCTGGATAAAGGGGGCCTTGAGAGGCAAGGAAGTCCTCCTCTTCCTGCCTCTGTTCTGCCTCAAGTGTCCTGTCCATTATTCCACGCAGCGTATGCTCCAAGAGGTGGACAAGAGGTACAGTGTCACTGATGCATGCACTGTCACTGCTCACCATCCTTGTGGCCTCCTCAAATGGTGACAGGACAGTGCATGCATCCCTGATCATGCCCCACTGGCGTGGTGAGAAAAAACCGAGCTCCCCTGTCCTGGTGCCGTAGTCGCACAGGTACTCATTGATGGCCCTCTGCTGCGTGTGCAGCCGCTGCAGCATGGCCAACGTTGAGTTCCACCTGGTGGGCATGTCACATATAAGGCGGTTCTTGGGCAGGTTCAACTCCTTTTGGAACTCAGCCAGCCGAGCAAAGGCATTAAATGATCGGCGGAAATGCACACAGACTTTCCTGGCCTGCTTCAGGACATCCTGTAAGCCGGGGTACCTGCCCAAGAACCGCTGCACCACCAGGTTAAGGACGTGAGCTACACAGGGCACATGGGTCAGTTGTCCCTGTCGGAGGGCGGAGAGGAGGTTGGTGCCATTGTCGCAAACCACCATTCCTGGCTTAAGCTGGCGTGGCGTCAACCACCTCTCGGGCCTGCCCCTGCAGAGATGACAAAACATCCACCCCAGTGTGGCTCCTGTTCCCCAAACAAACCAGCGCAAGCACGGCATGGCATCGTTTTGCCTGCGTACTTGCGTAGCCCCTGGAACACCTACGGAGCACCGCTGGTTCTGAGGACAGAGCACTGGAAGAGGCCATGGAGGAAGAAGAAGGGGAGGGGGTGGAGGAGAGAGGTGTGTCACAACCAATAGTAGCATTTTGGAGGCGTGGTGGCGGAACAACCTCCAACACTACTGCACCTTGTCCTGCATCCTTCCCAGCTGCCAGAAGGGTGACCCAATGGGCCGTGAAAGACAGGTAACGTCCCTGTCCATGCCTGCTGGACCATGAGTCAGCGGTAATATGCACCTTACCGCTGACCGCCCTGTCCACCGAGGCAAGGACATTGCCTTCCACATGCCGGTAGAGAGCCGGAATCGCCTTCCGTGAGAAAGTCTACCAACTGAAAAGGCAGCAGTTGAAGTGCTAGCAATTTAGCCAAGCTAGCCTTCAACCGCTGGGCATGTGGATGGCTGGGAATGAACTTCTTTCGCCGGTCCAGCAGCTGGGGCAGGGACATTTGCCTGCTATAATCGGACGTGGGTGTACTGCTAGCAGAGTGCCCGGACGCACTTGGCTGTGACACACCTAATTCTACACCTTCATTCCTCTCAGAGCAGGTTTCAGAGAGGATTGAAGGTCTAGTGGGGTTGGAGATGCCAGCTGATGAGGACCAAGGAGAGGTCCGCTTTGTTCTTTGGTGTGGGTCTTTGAGGTACGCTTGCCAATGAGCTGCATGGCAGGTCAACATATGTCTGGTCAAGCATGTGGTGCCCAAGCGGCTGATGTTTTGGCCACGCGAGATACGCTTGAGACATATGTTGCAAATAGCAGCGGTGCGATCTGATGCACTCGTCTCAAAAAAGCCCACACCAAAGAACTTTTAGAATAACGCGCAGAGGCAGCGCCCTGCACAGGTGGAGCTCTGCGGTGTGATTCAGTCGGTGTGCTGCCCCTAAGCTGGATCCTGGAGGGCATCCTGCCTCATTGGACATGTGCCTCCTCCTCCTCCTCCTCCTCCTCCTCTCTCCTACCAGGCACCCACGTGGAGTCAGTGCCCTCATCATCCCCTCCCTCTTCATTGCTGTAGCAAACCTGGCAATATGCTGCAGCTTGTGGAGCATGACTGCCAGATTGCTGTCCTTCTTGAGCATCCCCTCTCTCTGCATTCACGCTACTGCCTTCCTCTAGCTGAGTGTCATCATCAGAGCCTACAAAACACTGGGCATCCTCCTGCAGCATGTACCCAACACTGTGCTCAAAGAGTTCAGGAGAATCCTCAGGAGGACGTGGTGGGTCTAGGGAAGGAGTCACTGATGATGACATTGAGACGAGGGAAGACGATGCGTTGGCAGCTGCTTTGCTAGTACCCTGAGACTGGGTGAGAGAGGATGAAGAGGATGAAGAGGGCTTGGTCATCCACTCTACCAAGTCGTTGGCATGTTGCGGTTCAACATGTCCAGCTGCCGAAAAGAAGGACAAGCGTGTCCCATGGCCACGTGCTGATGACAATGCACCACGTCCACGACCAGCACTGTTGTCTCTGTTGTCTCAGAGCCTACTTGCCCTCTTTTATCGGCTCGCGCCTCTCTGCCTCTCCTTGCTGGCCTTCCAGACATGGTAATGGCCTGAAGAGAGTTGGGTAAAACAGCAGTTGGGTAGTGTATATTGTGCTGGAGGCACACAACACCCACTAACTCCTGCAGATGCCTTTATTTTAGAACACCAGAGATAAAGGGGTATACTGTACTGGAGGCACACAACACCCACTAAGCCCTGCAGATGGCTCTATTAGAGAACAGCAAAAAAAAGGGTAGATACAGGTGTATATTGTGCTGGAGGCACACAACACCCACTAACTCCTGCAGATGCCTTTATTATAGAACACCAGAGATAAAGGGGTATACTGTACTGGAGGCACACAACACCCACTAAGCCTTGCAGATGGCTCTATTAGAGAACAGCAATAAAGGGTCGATACAGGTGTATATTGTGCTGGAGGCACAAAACACCCACTAACTCCTGCAGATGCCTTTATTATAGAACACCAGAGATAAAGGGGTATATACAGATGTATACTGTGCTGTGCTGGAGGCACACACAACTTCCAATTACTCCTGCAGATGGCAGATGGCTCAAATAGAGAAGAGCTATGTAGGTGGATATAGCGGTGTGTACTGGGTACAGAGCAAGCAGACAGCACGCACAAGCTCCTAACACTACTGACTGCAAGCTCTATTATAAAAGATAGATCACTAGCTATATACTTGAGGTGAATATAGCGGTGTATACTGCGGTCAGGGCACGCAGACAACAACCACTACAGAAGAGCAAGATCGAAAATTGGCCGATAACGATCGGTGTATACTGTGTTGAAGGTATACAGAACACCCACTAACTGCTTCAGACGCCAACACACTACACAAGGCCGCTGCGCTGGCGGTCTTATATAGTGTGGGGCGTGTACTACACAGCGTGAGCTATGATTGGCCACAGGCATCCTGCCTGTGGCCAATCATGGCTCTCCTCGCTGCTGGCGCTGTGATTGGCCAAGCATGCGGGGTCACAGTGCATGCTTGGTCAATCATGAGCCAGCAATGCACTGCGATGACTCAGTGCATTGTGGGCCGTGAGCGCCACACGAATTTGGCGCGAACGGCCCATAATGTTCGGAATTTGCCGAACGGGCGAATAGCCGATGTTCGAGTCGAACGTATGTTCGACTCGAACACGAAGCTCATCCCTATTTATAATGCAGTGACGTACAACACGTTTGACGGGTCTAGAAAAAGGAAGTTCAATAGCCAGTAGCCAATAGCTTCTGTCTCGTAATTGAATCTGAGCATGCGTGATTTTTGGCGTGTCGCAATTCCATACACACGATCGGAATTTCTGATTGAGAACGTTTTTCCGTCTGGAAAATTGAGAACATGCTATGAATTTTTGGCTGGCGGAAATTCGGACAGCTAAATTCCAACGGAGCATACACACGGTCGCATTTTCCGATGAAAAGCTCTCATTGGTCTTTTTCTGGCCGGAATTCCGATCGTGTGTACGCAGCATTAGATTTAAAGCTACTGCACTTTCAAGTGCACTTGTAGTGCAAAGTGGATTTGCCTTTCGTAAATAACCCCCACTGAGTTTGTTTTTTTCATTTAACCAGCGTTTTAAAGAGAAAAAAAAAACACACACTCAAAATTTCCACATTCACACAAACAATGCAGATGCAGGTATCTCCCCCCACTGTGCTACTGTATTCCGACAGTGGGGTCTCCCCCCTCCCGGTAGGAATACACAAATCATTAACTGCAGCAGCTAATGAAATGCTGGGTTTCCAGCAGAACCGTCCAACAGAAACTCGTCTAACAACAAGCTTGTGTTGAACAGAGAAGGGTACACATTAATTAAAATTCGTCTGCTTCCTGCTGAACATGAACGTCTTTGGATCAACACAATAGCTATGCAAGCGACATAATCAAAAAGAGTTCAAGCTTCCCATGGGTTTTCTACAGCAGTGGTTCTCAACTTTGTTCTCAAGTACCCCCAGCAGGCCATGTTTGCAGGTTTTCCTTTATCTTGCACAGGTGCTTTAAATCAGAGTCAATGACTTGGTATTTGGGCACCTTCTGCTAATGTCATGTTTGGTGAGAACTGATTCTGAGCATGCATGTTTGTACTTTGGACTTTGTACGATGGACTTGTGTACACACGATACGAAAAATCTGACAACAGACCGTTGTCCTCCGAAAATTTACTAGCCTGCTAACCAAAAATGGTTGGACGAAAGTTAAACAGCAATTGTCTGATGGAGCGTACCAACGGTGGAATTTTAGGCAAACAGTCTGTTATCACACAATGCCGGGCTGAAAATCGAATTGAGGCTTTAGCCCTTGTACACCCGGTCGGAGCTTCCGAGTAATAGGAATAAAAAGTGACATCATTTTTTTTTCCTTTTTTTTTTTTGAGAACAGTGTAAAAAATAAAAAGGTAATATAAGAAAAAAAAATAAAAATTTAAAGCGTGCCCCGTCCCGCCGAGCTCGTGTGCAGAAGCGAACACATACATGAGCAACACCCACATATGAAAACTGTGTTCAAACCACACATGTGAGAGATCGCCACGATTGGTAGATTGAGAGCAATAATTCTAGCCCTAGACCTCATATGTTACTTAAAACATGCAACCTGTAGAATTTTTTAAACATTGCTAATGGAGATTTTTAAGGGTAAAAGTTTTTCGCCATTCCAAGCGGGCACAATTTTTAAGTATGACATGTTGGGTATCAATTTACTCGGCGTAACATTATCTTTTACAATATAAAAAAAAATAAAAAATAGGCTGACTTTACTGTTGTCTTATTTTTAAAATTCCAATTAGTATATTTTTTACAAAAAAAGTGTGCTTGTAAGAACGCTGTGGAAATACGGTGTGACAGAAAGTATTGCAACAACTGCCATTTTATTCTCTAGGGCGGTGATGGCAAACCTTGGCACTCCAGGTGTTTTGGAACTACATTTCCCATGATGCTCATGCACTCTGCAGTGTAGTTGAGCATCATGGGAAATGTAGTTCCAAAACATCTGGGATGCCAAGGTTCGCCATCACTGCTCTAGGATGTTTAAAAAATATAATGTTTGGGGTTCTAAGTAATTTTCTAGCAAAAATAAATAAAGTTTAAACAACCAATCTCAAAAAGAGGCTTGGTCCTTAACCACTTCAATACTTAGGCTAGGACATCATATGACGTCCTTGACATTGAGTGGGGATATCTGAATGATGCCCGCAGCTACAGGCATCATTCAGATATCATTTTTTCCAGCTGGTGATTCTGTGCACGATAAGAACTATCATAGCGGCAGTTCCGCTGCTTGATCGTTCTTATAGGCAACGGGAGAGGACGTCTTCTGCTGCCATCAGGTGCTTCTCCGGGCTCCCCCATGCCATCGCTTACATTCCTTGTAATAGAAATAAAAGTGACCAAAAAAAAGAAGGGCAAAAATAAAAAAAAAGTAAAATAATTTTTTTTTTTTTTTTAAACACCCTGTCCCTGGTAGCTCGTGTTCAAAAGCGAATGCACATGCAAGTCCCGCCCACATATGTAAACACTATTCAAACCACACATGTGAGGTATCGCCGCATGCGTTAGAGCGTGTGCAACAATTCTAGCACTGGACCTCCTCTGTAACTCTAAACTGGTAACCTGTAAAAAAAAGTGTTGCCTATGGAGATTTTTAAGTACCGAAGTTTGGCGCCATTCCATGAGTGTGTGCCGTTTTAAAGCATGACATGTTAGCTATCTGTTTACTCGGCGTAACATCATCTTTCACATTATACAAAAATATTGGGCTAACTTACGGTTTCGTTTTTTTTAATTCATGAAACCGTTTTTCTTTCCAAAAAAAAAGGCGTTTGAAAAATTATTGCGCAAATACCGTGAAAGATAAAAAGTTTCAATGACCGCATTTTATTCACTAGGGTGTCTGCTAAAAAAACATATATAATGTTTGGGGGTTCTAAATAATTTTCTAGCAAAAAAATTATGATTTTTACATGTGGGAGAGAAGCGCCAGAATAGGTCCGGTATTGAAGTGGTAATAATAAATAGATTACTTATTGTATCTAGATAAGGAGTGAATATTTGTAGGGTACAGATTTTTGGCAAATAGTGTTCGGTAATTATTGACATTTTTTTTTTTTAAATGGCTATACTCATAAGCAACTTTTAACTATTAGTCTAAGTTCACAGATATGCGAATTGGATAAATTTTTAACTAAATCCAATTCACATAACATGTGAATCAGACCAGTTTTCAATGGTTCACACATGAACACGCAACACGGCTGTGGTGCAGTTTTAAAAAAAGGGTCCTGTGCGATTCTGGGTCATGTGCGGTGTCAGATAGAAATTTGCACCTGAACCAGTGAACAGAACCGCACTGGACTGCTGCACTGAAACCGCGGCCTCATATGTGTGAACCCAGCCTAAAACAGATCTATCCTCAGCAAAATATATATTTTTTTCTAACTCAGCAACTGTGGCATACAAATATTAATTATTCAAATTTATATATAACAACATTTTATTTTTATTTGGAACAGTTTTAACTTAACTGCGTTTAGTTGGGCTGAATTAGTTCCCACAGGCAATAAGTCTCATTCTCGGCTCTGCCAATCCCCAACAATTAATTATTTTATGCAAGGTGTACTTGCCAAAAGAAATTAAGAGGTCTTAAAAAAAAAATTGCACAGCAGTGCAAACACCACAGCAATGAACCTACTCTGACATGCAGGATTACTCTAAAGTTATTAAAAGTATTTTGATGTCTTTACTTTGATTTTTTTGGAGAGGGAATACAAATACACATCTATGCTCATATTAAGGGATTTGGAAAAAGAAACAAACAAAAAAAAAAAAAACAGCACTTTAAGCATTCTTATAAATCAGGTGAATGAAATCAAAAGAAATTAATCAAAAGCTTACCTCTAAAGCATCAGCACGACTTTGACTGCCCAGTAAAGCCCTACCTCCACTATATGCCGTTGATAGTGTGTGATGGTAAGGTGCACTGGCTAGGACTAGACGGACAAGTATATTAGATGGGCGGAGGGAGGCTACACCTGGATAAAGACACAAAGCCTACTGACTTAGGACACAACTGCATAGGAGATTTTTATACAAAGCCTTACAGAAATATATCTGTACTTTAAATTTTTTATTTTTTTTTATAATATATATAGCTAGCTATATAAAATATATTTATATAAAATGACTTGTTCTGGGTCAGTGACTCAGAAAATATAAAATCTGAAAACAGCCAGGTAATTCGTGTGTGTGGGGTGTTTTTTTTTTTTTTTTAAAGCGGAGCTCCACCCTAAAGTCGAACTCCTGCTCATTGGAACCCTCCCCCCCTCCAGTGCCACAATTGGCACCTTTCAGGGGGGAGGGGGTGCAGGTACCTGTACAGTACAGATATCTGCACCCACTTCCGGTGTAGATTCTGCAGAATCTACGCCCCTTTCCGCAGAATCTACGCCCCTTTCCGAAGGTCCCCCACTGTCTCCTGGGAAACACACAGATCCCAGAGGCAGCGGGGACCATCCTTATTGTGCAGCGCGACTCGCGCATGCGCAGTAGGGAACCGGGAAAAGAAGCCGCAAGGCTCCACTTCCTGATTCCCATACCCAAGATGGCGGCGGCAGCACCCGAGAGAGACGATCGAGAGATCGGCTTTGGGTGCCGACATCGCGGGCGCGCTGGGCGGGTAAGTGTCATTATTTTAAAAGTCAGCAGCTGCAGTATTTGTAGCTGCTGGCTTTTAAAAAATAAACGACGGACTCCCGCTTTAAATATGCCAAAATGATCAAAAATCTTAGCAAATGTATTTTCTCAGTAAAGGTCTCCTTTTTAAAGTGTAACTCCAGCTAACTCCTTTTTTGGTAGTTTTCTTTTGTATTGAGGTTAGAACTAGTGGACCCGCTGCTGGGTTTTAATTGCTTTTCAGGGCATCATAAAGCCTCATACACACGGTCAGACTTTGTACAAACTTTTCCGTGGACTTTTGTACAAAGGGCATGGTCCACAAGTTTGTATTGCATACACACGGTCGGACTTTTTGACAACAAACACGAACGTAATGACGTCACAACGTACTGACGCCACTTTAAAAGAGGACGTTCAATGACTCCAGCGCCACCTTTGGTCAACTTCTGTATTGTAGTCTGATCTTTTGCATTGGTTCTGAGCATGCGTGTTTGTACCTTGTACAAAAGTCTGATGCTTTTGCGTACACACGGTCGGACTTTGCTCCCTCGGACTTTTGTTGCCAGAAAGTTTGTCCGTTCGCACAGCCAACAAAAGTCCGATGAAAACAGAAAAAGTTTGTCCGATGGAGCGTACACACAGTCGGATGTTGCTCCAAAACAGCTAATTTGCATGTTTGTTGTCAAAAAGTCCGACCGTGTGTACGGGCCTTTAGAAAGATTTCTCCTCACCTAAGCTGGCCGTAGATGGGTAGAATTTAATGAAAATCGGTAGGAAAAACATGTTCCAAGAGAGTTTGCACATTTCTTTTCTAACACTTTAGTGAGTCAAATTAATTTAAATTTTTGACCGCAGTGACAAGAAAATTCGAAGGAGCAGGGTGGAAGATTTTTTTTCAAACACATTCAATTCTAACTGTGTATGTGGTTTACGTTCGGTAAAGTATTTTAATTTCAAAATGCTCTGCACAGCGGAGTGGATAGAACCTGTAATTCGCCTGCTCAGCAGATTGATCCCCTACTGAACAAGCAAAACCTGTTCCACGGAGGCACCTGTATGAAAAAGGCCTTACGCTGGATTCACACTTTTTGCGCATTTTTCAGATTTGCAATACAGAATGTGTTCCATAGGAAATCATGTTAAATGGACTATAGTGCAAATATGCAAAAAGCACCAAAAATGCATAGGTGTGAAAGGGGCCTTAAGGTCACAGGATGGCCAATCGGCTTCTAACTTCATCTTGTTCAATTAAGCTTTGACAAAAAAAAAAAAAAAAACTGGAAGCTGCTTGATTTCTATGCAGAGCTGCACCAGATTTTGCACTCTCCAGTTTTACACTGGTTCACACCATGATGCAAGTTGTGAGTGATGCGTTTTCCAGGTGCGTTTTGATTTGTATTTTTTACATGTGTTTTTGAAGTGTTTTGCATTTTTGGGATGTCTCTGTTGTCTTGCAGAAGAAACCTACAAAAACGCAACAAAAAAAACTCAAGCACTGCCTTTTTGATGCATTTCCACTGTGTTTCCATTGAAGTCTATGGAACCAAAAGGCAACCTGCTGTTGAAAAAAAGTCCCTGACCCTTTCCAAAAAATGCACTGCTGGAAAACGCACAGAAGTGAAAGTGACCCATAGGAAACCATGTTAAATGGACTGTAGTGCATTTCTGCAAAAACTGTGAACCAAGCCTTAGTAAATCAATCTCACAGTGACAACGGTTTTACCAGACCAGTAGTGAGGGAAATTCCTTAACAAGGACATATAAAGCAACCCCTCCCCCCCCCCCCCCTATTTAAATGAAAATAACACATTCTTCTTTCTCTGTTCTCTACTGTTTTTCACAAAGGGGACATACTTGAAAGGGAAAAGAGTGGTTATGGGTGTGGTTTAACCACTTGACCACTGGCACTTAAACCCCCTTCCTAACCAGACCAATTTTCAGCTTTCGGTGCTCTCACATTTTGAATGACAATTACTCAGTCATGCAACACTGTACTTATATGAAATGTTTGTCCTTTTTTTCCCCACACAAATAGAGCTTTAATTTGGTGGTATTTAACCACTTACCGACCAGCGCATGACGATGTACGTCCTATTTTTGAAGAGGGATATCTCGGTAACAGCAGCAGCTGCTGCCACAACCGAGATATCCATCTCTTCAGGCACCGGTCGTCTGTACGATAACGGTGGTCTCCGCGGCGGATTCGCCGCGAGGTCACCGCTAACGGCGGCGGGAGAGGTGCCACCCCCCCCGGGTATGGAGACGAGTGAGGCTAAGATGGCCCCCACTCGTCTCTATACCATAGGAGGGCGGAAGCGACGTCAAAACGTCACTTCCGCCCATACCTCTTAAAGGTATATTTTTTTTAAATGTCATTTTTTCTTTTTTTCTTTTCTTGCATTTTAGTCCAAATATGAGATCTGAGGACTTTTTGACCCCATATCTCATATTTAAGAGGACCTGTCATGCTTTTTTCTATTACAAGGGATGTTTACATTCCTTGTAATAGGAATAAAAGTGATCCATTTTTTTTTTTTTTTTTTTTTAAACAGTGTAAAAATAAATAAAATCAATTAAAATAAATAAGAAAAAAAAAAGGTTTTTAAAAACACCCCGTCACGACGAGCTTGCGCACAGAAGCGGGCGCATACGTGAGTAGCGCCCACATATGAAACCGGTGGTCAAACCACACATGTGAGATATTGCCGCGATCGGTAGAGCGAGAGCAATAATTCTAGCCCTAGACCTCCTCTGTAACGCAAAAAATGCAACCTGTAGAATTTTTTAAATGTCGCTTATGGAGATTTTTGAGGCTAAAAGTTTGACGCCATTCCACGAGCGGGCGCAATTTTGAAGCGTGACATGTTGGGTATCAATTTACTCGGCGTACCATTATCTTTCACAATATAAAAAAAAAAATTGGGCTAATTTTACTGTTGTCTTATTTTTTTTTTTTCAAAAAAGTGAATTTTTTCCAAAAAAAGTGCGCTTGTAATACCGCTGCGCAAATACGGTGTGAAAAAAATATTTCAATGACCGCCATTTTATACTCTAGGGTGTTTAGAAAAAAAACAATATAAAATGTTTGGGGGTAATTTTCTAGCAAAAACAAAACAGTTTTAAACATGTAAACACCAAATCTGAAAAAGAGGCCTGGTCCTTAAGTGGTTAATCACCCCTGGGTTTTTTATTTTTTGCTCTAAAAGACAGAAAATTCTGTATAAATAAATACAATGCATTTTTCTTTGTTTCTCTTAAAAATTTTTGCAAATTAGTAATTTTTCTTCATAATTTGTCCTCATTTCTTGAGACCCTAACAAGCCAGGAAAGTATAGATACCCCCTAAATTACCAATTTTTGGAAAGTAGACATTCCAAGGTATTTAGTAAGAGGCATGGTGAGTTTTTTGAAGTTGTATTTTTTTTTCCCACAATTCTTTGCAAAATCAAGATTTTTTTTTTTTGTCACAAAATTATTATTAGCAGGTTGTTTCTCACACACAGCATATGCATAGCACAAATTACACCCCAAAACAATTTCTACTACTCCTCCTGAGTATGGCGATACCACATGTGTGAGACTTTTACAGTGTGGCCACATACAGAGGACCAACATGCAGGGAGAACCTTCAGGTGTTCTTGGAGCATAAATTACACATATAATTTCTTGACTACCTCTTACAATTTAAAGGTCCTGGAGCACCAGGACAATGGAAACGCCCCAAAAATGACCCCATTTTGGAAATAAAACAACCCAATGTATAATCTATGAGGCATAAGGAGTCTTTTGAACATGTCATTTTTTTTTTCTACAAGTTTTTGGAAAACGTGTAAAAATGAAAATGCTTTTTTTTTTTGCACAAAGTTGTCCCTTTATACAATATTTCTAACACATAGCATGTCCATACCAAAAAATATACCCCGAAATAGATTTCTCAAGTCATCTTCCAGGACGGCACACTTGAGAGATGAGAGGCTCCTCCCTACAGGAAACGCAATCAATCGACAGCTGTTTTAAGTCCCCACCATTCCCCTTGATCCTCAGTTTTTGATTGTGTTTCTCCCTACACAGCAAAATTTCCAATTGACCCGAAGCCTGGGGCTAGCTGGACCACAAGCTTGGGAAGCCTCTGGGTCTGGTAGGATATTCTTGTCCTTCCTGGGGAGTTCCCCTATCTTTTCCTCAGGAGGGGCAGCAGAAATTGGAAGAGCCCCCCTAAGAGCTGAAGGACCCTGGGTACAGTGGTGTACCCAGAACTTCAGGGGCCATTATCCTGTCTCCCCTCCTTACCTGTACAGGTGGCTGTTCAGACAGGGGTGCTGGCCATCGGTTCTTTCCAGGGGGATTGTGTCCCCGACACAGCCTAACCTTGCACCTCCCTATGGGGACAGCAGTTGGGGGGGGCACTTTGGCGGCTATCCTCCTTGCGTGTGGACCATAAGAATGGAAAAACAAGCCCGCTGGCTGTGGCAAAATGGGGAAGACGACAACGGTGAGTATTTTCCTTTGCCTTGGGAATTTAGCTGCAAAATCCCCAATTCCAGCCAGAGGTTTTCTGGGCATTTGAGATAATCTCCCCTGGGGTCTGGATTCAAATAGCCCTTAAGCTTCTGCTAAAAACACCAGCCGCAGCTCCCTCTTACATCAGAGACGCTGTATGGTAGACAGGTGGCGCAGAGGAACGAGTGTGCCTAAACCACCTCAGATGGGAAAGAGGTAGGTAGGCCATTGCTCCCCCTTCCCCGTGTATATACTGACTGGTGCAGTGCAGAACCTGGGGTCGGGATACAAATAGCCCAGACGCCACTGCTAAAACCACCAGCCACAGCTCCCTCTTACAGCAGAGACACTGTGGTTATCGCAGCAGTAGGTTGCCAGCCTCTCCCTACATGCCCAGTTGTGGTACATTAGTAGGGATGAATATAGCATACAGAGGGGACCTGGTAGATACAAAGTTACTTACAGGCCAGGTATACCACTGAACAAGTTATTAATTGTGCAGTGGTTGGTGGATTCAGAAGCTCCCCTGGTCAGCAGGTGCACTAGGTTACCGGCCCTATTAGCCCAGCTGCTAGGAATCTGAAGTTGTTTCATGATGCTTAAAAGCTGACCTAACATTCAAGGATGGGCAGGGACCAAGCTTCTATGTGGCACAGTAGGGGTTCCCTTGTGACAGATCCTCCTTTTGGGGGTTGCTTGCTATAGGTAACTTTCATAAGCTCCAACCTCCCACTTCACCTTTACACTGTGGTTATATTATAGTGTAGGAGGTAAGAAGAAACTTTTTTGTTGGTTGGGCTACAATCCACTCAGTGGCAGATCTAAAGGCGATTCACCATAGACCGCTTCCTACATCCTTTTAATTGAGGATTTTTTGTGCAAACCTATGCAAGAGCTACATAATTGCTTGTTTGAAGCCTGCAAGTAGCTATTTACCCCCCAGGCTAAATTGGTAACCACCTCTTCTAGAGGCTGTCTTAAGTTGGTCTCTAGGGCTGGGCTCATTGAGTCTTTAGTTGCTAATCAGCACCACCTGGGTATGAGCTGGCTAGTGTTTGCTCAGTCTATGGAGGTAAGGTAGGACAACAACTACTATAGTAGGGTGTCCAAACATTTTAGGATTTGTTCCTTCACTGGTGGTGAAGGTTTAGTATCTACAGCCCAGGCTACGCCTATGAAATAAATTGCCTGTTGGTTATTTCATAAAGGGATAGACCATGACTCCTCATTGGCTGCACACCAGTAGACCTCAGTAGTGAAGGTTTGTCCTTGCATCTCTTCTCATAATGGTTATATTGCTGCACATCAGACATGCACAAGATTGAGGTCTGTCTGTGGGGCTTTGTGTTCTGCATTACTGCCTTGTTGGTGGTTACTTATCAGAAAGGCAGCAGTGAAGTCTGATGGTCCTGATTTGAGAGGCGTTGTGCTGATTCAGACAGTGCTATTAACGGCAATGGCTGCCGAGTTTAAACATGCGATTTGACATGTTGAGTCGCATGACAAATCATTTCAATATGGATGTGCTATCTCTATTCAGAGTGTTTTATTGTTGCACATCAGACATATACAGGATTAAGGTCTGTGGGGTTTTGTGTCCTGTATTACTGCCTTATCAGAAAGGCAGCAGTGAAATTTGATGGTTCGAATTTGTTGGGCTACATAGCAGAAATACAAATTGAACCCCTGCCAGGTGTAGTACATATACTGCCTTTGGTAATCCGTGTAGCATCACAAAGTGGTGTCGTGCTGATTTTAGCCATGCGATTTGACATGTTGAGTAGCAAGGCCAAATCGCTGCTATATGGATGTGCTATCTCTATTCAGATTTGTTATATTGTTGCACATCAGACATATACAAGATTGAAGGTTGTCTGTCCTTTTTTTATGTCTTGCATATACTGCCTTATTGGCTGCATATCAGAAAGGACACAGCAGTGAAGGTTGCTTGTCTTTTTCTGATTTTGTTTTTGCTACTCAGCTGAGAGACACATTGAGGATGGTGGCATCTCTGCTCAGTATTGGTATATTGCTACACATCAGACATACACAAAGATTGAATGTTTGTGTCCTGTATGTCCTATATTTACTGCCTTATCGTTTGTATATCAGGCACAGCAGTGAGCAGTGTTTCTCATTGATCTACCTTTCTGCATCTTAGGGATACACAGCAGGGGGTTGTTTGCTGCACTCCTCCAGGGAGCCACAGCATTGAGGACCCCTTACTTGTTCGACCTGAAAATTGCAATTTTTTTCCCTGCGACCTGTGCAATCTTGAGGTCTGTGGATCCAGGAATCAGGGACTGCTGGAGTCGCACAGACACAAATGGTACCCATTGGAAGCCATAGTGTATGTTTTCTCATGCGTCTTGCAGTCCCAAGTCGCAGGTTGGGTCGCACGGGTGTGGGAGCCCTAAACTTATCTGTCCCTCCTGGTTGAGGTTTTGCTACACAGCAGGAATACTCATCATGGTGTTATTATTTTATTTTGCAGCAGACCAGAAAGATTGCAGCCTGAAAGGCTGTCTGTCTTTTTCCTCAGTGTCTGCTTTTATGTTGTTGCACAGCAGAAATACTCAAGATTGAAGCTTGTTGGTGCTTTCTGTTTCAGAAAAACACAATGCTGCAGGATGCTTGTGTCCTTTCTCAGTGTTGGTTCTATCTGAACTACACTACAGAAGTGCATGACAGAAAGGATTGTCTTGTGTTCCTTATTTTACCCTGTGGCATAGCAGAAATGCACAACATGGGTGTTGGTGTTCATATTGATCTTATAACTGTATTTGGTGGTTTGTCAGAAATACACAACATAGAAGTTTGGATCTTTCTGTCTTTATGTTTATAGCCTTGTTTTGCTGTACATCAGTAAAACACAACAGTAAAGGGGGTTCCTGTCCTTTCTGTATTTATATATCAGTTATGACCTAGCTAGCTGCACATCAGAAAACCAGACCGTGAGAACTGTTTGTCTACATTGAGGTTCAGATTTGGGTCTCTTCCCATATTTGATATATGGGTTTAGCTAGTCACACAACATTGTTGTCTATGCTTGTGTCCTTTCTGTCTAAATCTATTGTGCCGTGCCCACAATCTATGATCTTTTTATTTGTGATATTAATAATACATGTGTCACCTTTTGTATTTCAGTCTTCTTTTCCATGGAGGGGCCAGGAGTTCGGGCTGCAGATTCCACATGTCAGAAAACCTCGACCCCTTACATTCATGAATGCCAGAACCATTTCCTAGGGTTGAAGCCCTGTAGGGTTATGGGACACTGGAGGAAGGGGATAATGAATCGCCCTGTTTAGTAAGAACTTGGAGAGTTCTGTTCAGAGGAGTATTAGGGCCTGAGGCTGAAGTATAAAGATGTATACCCAATCGAATAGGTTTCGGCTCGGTGCATGGCCTTCATTTCACCCTTTTAGCAAAACTAGACACAGCACTATGGGTAGTCTACTCCTGCTAGGGACTTTAATCTCCTGAAGTAGGCTCTCAGGCGTAAGTAAAAACATAGATTGGGCATGCCTTAAACCCAGGGATCAAGCTTCTGTTAATCTATTACCCTTAAGTAGGCTTCCCTTTAGTCTTTGCTGACATAAAGATAAAAAGGAACAAAAAAGGTTGTCTGTCAGGGCCCCCCCCCCCTTTTTTTTTTTTGCAGTTTTATTTCCCTGAACAGGATAGTGTTAAGACAGGCCCTCTTATTGATTAATGTAGTGTCCTTGTCTTACACAGGTCTCTGATTTATCTTTAGTGGTTCTATGTAGCACCTACAGGCACAATAGGCCATGGTTGTATGAGATAGGTAACATTGCTAACCTACAAGTTTAACGTTTTCTGATTCCATCTTTAAGAGCCCATTTCACCTAGATACTGTATCCGAAGCAGAAAAGGCAGGGACATCTGTGGAGCAGACCTGCAGATCAGCCGCATGATCCAGCTAAGATACCTTCATCAAGCATATGAGCATATGGAGTGGGGGTAAAGCTCACTGCAGAACCAAGGTCCGCCAAGAGGGTCTTGCAGTGGCCCCACCCTAAGGTAGGCCTGAGGTACTTGTTTATCCTCTCAGGTGTGCTGTCCTGGAAGATGACTTGAGAAAGGTACCAGTTACTTACCGGTAGCTGTCTTTCTGGGAAATCTTCCAGGACGGCAGGCCTACTTCCCGCCCGTTGGAGGAGGGAAAATTTTAGAACACTAGAAGGTGAGTGCCTATGAGGAATGATTTCCCTTGTGAACTGGGTTCAGGAGTTACTTCTCTACAAACTGAGGATCAAGGGGAAGGGTGGGGACTTAAAACAGCTGTCGATTGATTGTGTTTCCTGTAGGGAGGAGCCTCTCATCTCTCAGGTGTGCCGTCCTGGAAGGTTTCCCAGAAAGACAGCTACCGGTAAGTAACTGGTACCTTTTCCTACTCCTCCTGAGTATGGCGATAACACATGTGGGAGACTTTTATACAACGTGGCCACATAGAGAGGCCCAACATGCAGGGAGCACCATCAGGTGTTCTAGGAGCATAAGTTTCACATCTAATTTGACTATTACATTTTTGTGAGGGACTGTAGTGGCATGGATGATAACTCATGTGGCATGGATGAGCATGAATGGGGATGGATGAGCCGTGGCTAGGGATGGCACGTTTGAATATGGATGGATGAGTATTGCTGAGTATGCGGGGGCGCATCAGGGAAGTTCTGAGTTGGCCTTGTCCCTTGGACACAGGCAATCACAGATCATGCTAAATGGCCAATCAGAGGCCATTTAGCACTCGATCGCAGTGTCCGATGAGAGATGATCTCATATGTAAATCATCTCTGAAGCATGAGTTACAAAAAAAAGGGGGGAAATAAAGTGCCTACTGCCATCTATCAGTGCCATCTGTCATCAGTGTCACGTGTCATTGTCCTGGTGCTCAAGGGCCTTCAAAAGTGTAATAGGTAGTCAAGAAGTTAGATGTGCAATTTATGCTCCTAGAACACCTCCCAACATGCAGGTGCTCCCTGCATGTTGGACCTTTCTATGTGGCCAGGCTGTGAAAAAGTCCCACACACGTAAGCCCTTGTACACACAGTCGGACATTCTGCCAACCAAATCCGTTGGATTTTGTCCTACAGATTTAGTCCGAAACTGTTGCATACACACGGTCGGACCAAGTTGTTGCAAATTTGCAGTTGCCAAGAACGCGGTGACGTAAGCCGTGTACGGCGGGACTAGAAAAGGGACGTTCAGCACCACGTCCGGCACCCTTTGGGCTCCTTCTGCTGATCTCGTGTTAGTAGAAGTTTGGTGAGAGACAATTCGTGCTTTTCAGATTTGTGATTCAGATCGCTACTGCTCTTCGGTTTGTGCTTGTCTTTGCGTATCTGATAATCAGTGCGTACAGTCAGTAAGTATTTGTTTCTCATTGTGGACTATATTTTGGTATAGTATGCTTTGAAAGGCATTTTTTATTGTCTGCTTGCTTCTGCTATTCAGGTCGTTCTTTCAGGCCTTGCTGTTTATCGGTGCTTTCTGTTGTCCGTTCTGACCAGCCGACCGTTTTGAAACCATGTTTCGTCTAAGTACTCGTCGTAGAGTTTGTGCTGTGCAGGGGCTTCGTGTTGGGGTTCTTACTTTGACACAAGCCCGGTCCATGAACAGGGAGGGGAGGCGTTTGTGGACCAAGAATTGGTTGCGCCAGCGTGACCAGTTCTCGCACATGCCTTTGCTCCGTGAGATCCACGAGAATAATCCTGATGATTTCGGGAATAATCTCCGGATGACGGACCCCGTTTTTCACCGTCTGCTGGCTTTGCTGACCCCTTATATTACCAGACAGGATACCTGCATGCGGCAAGGCATCACTCCGGAGTAGAGGCTCATTGCCACGTTGCGCTACTTGGCGACAGGGAGAAGCCTTCAGGACCTCAAGTTCTCTACAGGCATCTCCCCCCAGGCTCTGTTCCAGAGACCTGTTCTGCCATCATTCAGGTCCTGCAGAAGGACTATATGAAGCTAAGTATTCTCCTTTAACATCACATTCTATGTATTTCATGATTGCTAATGTCTTGCATTTCTTTCCTCATTCCCTAATTACCATCATTGCAATATGCTCTAATTCATATGCTCTGCCCCTTTGTCCTCTTCTTGGCCCATAAAACTATAATCTAGTCACTTACCAATGTCTTTTGTCAGCTCCATAGTATTGCTTTTCCCTAAACACCCCCTAAAATATCTAAAAATGTGATGTGTGTGCTTCAATTCATGCAGAGTGACCTTTTTTAAATTTTTGGGGTTGTGCCAAACTCATTAGTAACCCCCCTCCCCCCAACTGCTAGCTCAGCTGTAGGGATGAGCTTCGTGTCGAACGTACGTTCGACTCGAACATTGGCTGTTCGGGCGTTCGGCGAATTCCGAACGTTTTGGCCGTTCGCGTCAAAATTCGAGTGGCGCGCGCGCGGACCACAATGCACTGCGGTGGCGCAGTGCATTGCTGCCTCATGATTGGCCAAGCATGCACTGTGACCCCGCATGCTTGGCCAATCGCAGCGCCAGCAGCGAGGAGAGCCATGATTGGCCACAGGCATCCTGCCTGTGGCCAATCATAGCTCAGGCTGTGTAGTGCACGCCCCACACTATATAAGGCCGCCTTTGAGGCGGCCTCGTGTAGTGTGTTAGCATCTGAAGCAGTGGGTGTTCTGTGTACCTTCAACACAGTTGCACACCAATCGTTTTTGGCTGATTTCCTATCTTGCTGCTGTGTAGTGGTTGTTGTCTGTGCCCTGACCGCAGTATACACCACTATATTCACCTCACCTATATAGCTAGTGATCTAGCTTTAACCACTTAACAACTGCCCATTGCCGATTAACGGCTTCAGGGCGGTTGTTTAACTCTGAGAGGCCGTTAATTAACGGTCTCCCAGAATTCTGCTCTCGCGCGCCCCCTGGGGCGCGCACTCGAGAGCATCCGTGACCGCCGGGTCCACAGGACCCGGCGCATCACGGATCACGGTAAACGGCCGCTCATAGCGGCCGTTTACCACGTGATCGCTCCGTCAAATGACGGAGTGATCACTTGTAAACAAACCGGCGTCATGTTATGACGCCGGTTCCGCCCTCCCCTCTCTGTACCGATCGGTACAGCGGAGGGGAAAGAGATCGGTGTCAGCAGCGATGTGGGCTGCATCTGCAGTGCCCACATCGCTGCTCACCGAATTTAACCCCTCAATTCCCTGCCAATACTCTGCAATACCAGTGCATACTCTGCAGTACCCTGCCATTACTCTGCAGTACCCCGCCATTACTCTGCAGTACCCCGCCATTACTCTGCAGTACCCCGCCATTACTCTGCAGTACCCCGCCATTACTCTGCAGTACCCCGCCATTACTCTGCAGTGCAGTACCCTGCCATTACTCTGCAGTACCCGCCATTACTCTGCAGTACCCGCCATTACTCTGCAGTACCCCGCCATTACTCTGCAATACAGTACCCCGCCATTACTCTGCAATGCAGTACCCCGCCATTACTCTGCAATGCAGTACCCTGCCATTACTCTGCAGTACCCTGCCATTACTCTGCAGTAACCCCCATTACTCTGCAGTACCCTGCCATTACTCTGCAGTACCCCCCAATACTCTGCAGTACCCTGCTATTACTCTGTAGTACCCCGCCAATACCCCGCCAATACTCTGCAATACCCTGCCATAAATTGCCATACCCAGCCATACTCGGAGATACCCAGCCATACTCGGTGATACCCTGAAATACCCAGCCATAGACGCCCCCCACCCCTCACCGCCCTCCGGTGCTTCTACCAACTCGCCAGTACGATCAAAGCCAGAATCTTTTTTTTATTTTTTATTTCAGGCTTCCCAGCCTAGAGGTGAGATGTGGGGTCATATTGACCCCCAGATTTCACTGTAAAGAGTACCTGTCACCCCATATTCCTATTACAAGGGATGTTTACATTCCTTGTAATAGGAATAAAAGTGATCAAAAATATATTTTTGGGGAAAAAAATGTCAAACTAAAATAAAGTAAAATGAACAATAAAAAAAAAAAAAAAAAAAAAAAAAAATTAAAGCGCCCATGTCCCCATGTGCTCGCATGCAGAAGCGAACGCATGCGTAAGCCCCGCCCACATATGAAAACGGTGTTCAAACCACACATGTGAGGTATCGCCGAGAACGTTAGAGCGAGAGCAATAATTCTAGTCCTAGACCTCCTCTGCAACTCAAAACATGTAATCAGTAAAAAAAAATTAAAGCGTCGCCTATGGGGATTTTTTAAGTAGCGACGTTTGGCGCCATTCCACGGGCATGTGCAATTTTGAAGAGTGACATGTTTGATATCTATTTACTCAGCATAACTTCATCTTTCACTTTATGCAAACATTGGGCTAACTTTACTGTTTTTTTTGTTTGTTTTTTAAGCACAAAACTGTTTTTTCCCCCAAAAAAACGCGTTTGAAAAATTGCTGTGCAAATACCGTGTGAGATAAAAATTTGCAACGACCACCATTGTATTCTCCAGGGTCTTTGCTAAAAAAATATATATATATAATGTTTTGGGGTTCTCTGTAATTTTCTAGCAAATAAATGATGATTTTTACATGTAGGAGAGAAATGTCAGAATTGGCCTGGGTGCTCCAGAACGCCTGATGGCGCTCCCTGCACGTTGGGCCTCTGTATGTGGCCACGCTGTGTAAAAGTCTCACACATGTGGTATCGCCGTACTCGGGAGTAATAGCAGAATGTGTTTTGGGGTGTAATTTGTGGTATGCATATGCTGTGTGTGTGAAATAACCTGATAATATGACAATTTTGTGGAAAAAAAAAAAAAAAGGAAATAGGCCGTCAGTACTTCAGGTGTGATCAATTTTCAGATATTGGCACCATAGCTTGTGGACTCTATAACTTTCACAAAGACCAAATAATATCCACCAATTTGTACTTATTTTTACCAAAGATATGTAGTAGTATGAATTTTGGCCAAAATTTATGAAGAAAAAATGACTAATCTGCTAAATTTTATAACAGAAACAAAGAAATACATTTTTTCGCAGAATTTTCGGTCTTTTTTCTTTTATAGCACAAAAAATAAAAAACTGAGAGGTGATTAAATACCACCAAAAGAAAGCTCTATTTGTGTGAAAAAAAGGACAAACATTTCCTTTAGGTCCAGTGTTGCATGACTGAGTAATTGTCATTCAAAATGTGAGGGCACCGAAAGCTGAAAATTGGTCTGGTTATTAAGGGTGTTTAAGTGCCCAGTGGTCAAGTGGTTAATAATAGAGCTTGCAGTCAGTAGTGTTAGGAGATAGTGCGTGCTGTCTGCGTGCTCTGTACCCAGTACATACCGCTATAATATAGGGCAGGCCCCTACTTTCAAACATCCAACTTACAAACATCTCCTACTTGCAAACGCAAGGAGACAGCAGCAAGTGAGATGAAAAAAGATGGACGACAAAACAAATTATACAGGGGTGATAACCCTTCCCTATGTTTTCCAAAAAGCTTTAAAATAGTTTTTTTGAATGGAGCTACACTTTAAAAATGTACCAGTTGAAAATTACAAACAGATTCAACTTAACACAACAAACCTACACAGTCCCTATCTTGTTTGCACCGCCTGTATACTGCTGTTCTGAGTATATAGGGCCTGGGGGCCACACGCATTTCCTTTTTTTAATATGGGTACGGGGTTCCCCTTAATATGCGTACAAGACCTAAAGGGGCTGGTAATGGGCAGGGAGGGCTACCCATGCCATTTTTCTCAATGATTTTCAACCATATTGCAGGAACCAGATATAACATTAAAACCGCAAGCAGTTTTAAATGGTGTTATTTCCGTTTAATGTCATTTGGTGCAGGGACTGTTCTAAACACGGGAAACACGTGGCACTTCACAGGCATACTACAGACACCCCCCAGGCACCATATTTAAAGGAATATTTCACTTTTTTTTTTCACTTTAATCGTCATTAAAATCAGTGCTCCCGCCAAAACGGCCGTTTTTAAAACTTTTTTTTGCAGTGACCCATGTCCCCTGAGGCAGGAGGCAGGTCCCCAAACCCTTTTTAGGACACTACCTTCCACATTAGCCGTTAAAATTAGCACTTTCCATTTCGAACGTTCGAGTCCCATAGACTTCAATGGGGTTCTAACGTTCGTACCGAACGCGGGGGTCGTTCGCAAGTTCTGGTGCGAACCGAACCGGGGGGTGTTCGGCTCATCCCTACTCAGCTGATAGCAATCCTCTATCTGATGACTTGACCAAACCCAATACACACTATACCTACCTTTTTGATGATCACATTTATGGATGAATTCACCTAAGCATGTAGTGCAAGGGCCTGCCTCAATACTTTCAAATGCTACATTTTTTTTTTTTTTTTTTTTTAACGTATTAATTATCTTGATATGTAATAGCAGAATGTCAAAATGTGCTTCCATTTTGTTTTCTTTTTGGTATTATGACACTTATTACCTGTCCGGCGGGCTGCCAATAGTGTAACTAAGGAGGGGCTTCCCAAAGTATCACACATTATTTAGGCATTCAGCTCTCAATCAAGTGGAGAGGGTTACCTGTCCTAAACACCCCCCCCCCCTCATTTTTTAGCAAGGGCCCATCAGATGAGGGGGGGTGATGACTCCCATAAGGGGACCTTATACTTTAGGCTTTAAATACTCAGTTCCCAAAATGTTATACTAATTTTGACCAAAAATGTTGATGTCTAATCTGCTTGCAATGTTGATTTGTCAAATTACTAATTTTTGTTCTTGTTTCACTACACAGTGTCCTTCAACGCCACAGGAATGGCAGACTGTGGCCTCCCACTTTGCCAGTTTTTTTCAAGTTGTGCCTTTTTCACCAACAGTGCAAACCCAAGTTCAGAGTGAGATGAGGGGACAGTCTCTTCTTCAGATAATCTTATTATGTTGTGGGTCTGCTACACACACACACACACACACACACACACACACACACACACACACACACACACACACACACACACCTTGTTTTTGTAACTAATGTATGTAGTGCATTACTGACCAAAATCGTGCTCATTTTCTGCACCATGGCAGGAAAATGGCCTGATTGTCCAAATTTACACCTCACTGTGGTTGTTTTTTACTAAAGGCACATCCACTATGCACTACAAGTGCACTGCAAAAGTACACCTGAAACTGCACTTGGAGTGCAAAGTGGAGTTGCCTTTAGTAAATCACACTCCTTCTCAGCACAAACTAAAATTGTACTACAAATACATTTTTGGCGCAATGAAAAAGAAAGCCATACATTGTTGAAAATTAAACTTTTTTAATACAAGCACATTCACATGTGAGTTTCGAAAAGGTTTTTACAACAAACCAACAAATTGTGTGTATCAAAAACAGAGTTTAATCCAAATTTTGTTTACTTGGTGTTTTTGTGTAAACAGGCATGTATCAAACCGTAAAATACAAAACACAGGAACTTACAAAGTTCAACTTTGAAAAGTGAAGACAATATCAGACATGAGTATGTACAAACTGGGCTGATATTGCCTTCATCACATGGGGTTTCAACCCTGAAAAATCCAAATTTGGAAGATGCCCACAGTGTGTCAACATGTGCTATCTCCCATCATGGGGGATCAATGTACATGCTTTGGGGCTGCAACCCCTTCATCTCAGCCACTTTACACAAAACACGTACATTGATCCCCCATGATGGGAGATGGTGCATGTTTACACACTCTGTGCATCTTCCACATTTGTAATTTCGAGAAATACAAAATTTTTTGTTTAAAAGAATAAAAATAAAACCCTATCTAGTTTTGTGTGTTTCACACTCTCCCCAAAACATCATTTTATTTTTAACATCATTGATGTTTTGCTGTATATTTTCCAAATCCTGATTGCACCCCATTATCTCCCCAATCAGGATCTGGACACTTTCACTGGTAAAACAGGAATCTTCTTCCACATCACCTACAAAACAAAGCAAAAAAACACACCATGTAATAAAAATATGGTGACATACATTGATGAGCTTACCGGAAGCTGTGTTCTCCGACACTCACCTGTTGTGGTGACAATTTGCCCAACCTCCACGATCTCTCCTTCCTCCTCCTGCTCCTCTGTTTCTGCTTTTGGAAGTTGCCCTTCTTTGGGAGGGGTGTGGTCCCTGGTGTCCTCATACTTGCCGAGTCTTCTCTCCCCTATGAGAATGTAAACAAAGAATAATTAGCACACAGAGGGCAGAAATAGGAATCTGAAACATTGCTTGGAAGTGTTGTACAATTGTGTTTTTTGGCCGAGTTCCAAGGTGAGAACATTATTGGGGACACTTTGTTAAGCTGGAATACTTCCCTGCAGAACGATGTTTCTTACGAACGAATGAAACCATGAACTTGAAAGTGGCCATTTTAAAATGCACAACATGAAATCAAAGCACATGGAGCAGTATGCAAGCAAGAATAATCATATGAACACACGACAACTACTTACTTTTTTTAAGAACACGCTTGATCCTTAGGTACTGCTTGTGCTCCCTCAGTTTCAGGTCTGACCAGCGTTTTCTCAGTTGATCCTTGGATCGTCGTACCCCGAAATTCTTATGAAGACTCTTCACAACTTTAGACATGATCTTGGCCTTTCTGATATTTGGGTTTGGGTAAGGTCCATACTTCCCATCATAGTCGGTCCTGTTCAATATGTCCAACATCTCTCCAAAAGACATATTTGAGGCCTTAAATCTTCTCTTCCTGGATCGGGATGTTTCAGGCTCTGGGCTTTCCTCACCCTCCTCTTCGTTAGTGGAACTATTATTAGTGCGCACCTGCGTTCTCTCCGCCATGTGCTCTCCCCACTGCGCCGGAAGCGAAGGGGCGGGGAATAGTCTAGAAAGAACGACGGGTGGGCGGAGTTTCACGCATGCGCACTGTATATAAAATGCAACACGCGTGTATCGTCCGTACGATCTGGGAAGAGAAGGTAACATTTTTAACTTGGTGCATCACTAGACTAGACTGCTTCTATCTAGGCCGATGTTGGGACAAGATTAGGAGGGTTTTTAATGGCATTATTAGTATTTGAGGGTTTGTCTTGTGTTGTTTCTTGCAGACAATATGGATCCATTCAAAAACCCAAATTTTATGGGGCTATTCCTCAAACTCTACAAGGAGATGCCCTGCCTGTGGCAGTTCCACAACAAGTTTTATGCCGACATAACAAAGAGGAACGCAGCGCTGGAGAAACTTCTTTCTTTGGTGCGGATAATGGCCCCCACAGCAGACATGGCCTATCTGAATGGGAAAATTGGGGCCATGAGGATTACATATCTCAGGGAGAGAAAGAAGCACCTGGAGTCCTTTAGAGCAGGAGATACAGATGCCGTTTATTACCCCAGGATGGTTTACTTTGAGAGGCTGCATTTTCTGGTAGACCAGGGGGTACCCCGGCCACCACTCTCCAGTCTTCCTTCAAGGCATCCTTCACCCCCAGCTGAGGCTTCCAACATCCAACCTGGGCCTTCCAGGCAGCAACATGTGGTGGGGCCCAGCTTGAGACAGGTATTGCATTGTTGAACATATTTCTTGTGTTACATTTAATGTTAACTAGATGTTCTTATTGATCAGTAAGTTGAGATTTCTCAAAGTGGTTTACATATCAAGAGACAGTAGTGACCAAAAATGATTGGGACGGGAAAGAAAAATGCTGGGCTCAGAATGATAGTCTGTTCTATTTGGTAACATTCAATTTGCAAAACCCAGGAGCACAAAATGGTGTGATTGATGATCAAAAAACTAAAACTATGTCCCCTTTTCATACACAGGAAGACCTCAGTCGGTGGGAGGCTGTGCCAGGAGGTCGACCAACGCCCTCCTTCTCCTCCTCCTGCCCCAACTACAGGAGCCCAGCCACAGCCTCGAAGGATGCCTGGTGGGAAGTGCCGAAGGAAGACGAGTGAGTGATGGCCTGGGTTCAGTCTGGTCTGCCAGAAGATGCAGCCTCTTGAAGAACCACATCCTGGGGACATAGATGGCATCTGAATTTCCTGTTCTCTAGGACTTCGGGACCAGACTTCTCTCCCTGAGATATGTACTCCTCAGGCCACCAATTTTTGATATTCTAATTTGTTCATGTCTGCCCTGGGGGCCAAAGGCTGCACCAAAGTAACAAGTTTCTCCAGCGCTGCGTTCCTCTTTTTATTTTATTGCGACCAAAATAAAGGTTTTTTTTTTGTTTGATCAAATACTTGTGTATGTGTTTTCCTTCAAAAAGTACAGTTTATTTGTGAGCAGGTAGGTACATTTAAAAAAAAAAAAAAAAAGCGAAATGAATAACAAGGGATACCAACAATAAACAACCTCCTGTAGATTAAAAAATAAAAACAAAATATCAAAAATACAATAATGTTGTTGTGGTAAGTTTACACATAAACACCCCAAAAAAAGGAGAAATGAGCAAACTGTCTTTAAAGAAGATTTTTAGGAATTTAAAATAAAAAAACATCCAAAAAAGAATAAACAAAATCTAAAATTGTGTAGATGTGCCGCAAAATAAAATTTTATTGCTGAAATGGTGAAAAAAGAGTAATGAAATACGTTCGGGAAAAGTGTGTGTGACTATGAGCATCAAAAGAAGTTCGTTCTTGCAGCATTGTAAAGAACAAGAGAATGCGCTTCATGAAAGAATTTTTAACATTGCAGCGTGACGAATGTGCTATATCGCTTACGAGCAGTAGTTTTACCTGAACGAGCGCTTCCGTGTCGGAATTTGAATGTGAGCATGTGTGGCACCTTGTCCGTCGGAGTAGGCTACACATGATCGGAGTATGTCCCATCGGACCAGTTTGTCGGAAAATATTTCCAGCAAGTTGGAAAATTGGGTCCGACGGATATTCCGACGGAAACAGTCCGATGCATACCACACACAGTCGGATTATCCGACAAAACTGTCCGATAGGACACATTCCGACGGATTCTCTGACCATGTGTACAAGGGCTAATACTCAGGAGGAGTAGCAGAATGTGTTTTGGGGTGTCATTTGTGGTATACACATGCCATGTGAGAGAAATAACCTATTACAATGACAATTTTGTGGCAAATAAAAATAAATCTTTATTTTGCAAAGAATTGTGGGAAAAAATTACATCAAAAACCTCACCATGCATCTTACTAAACACCTTGGAATGTCTACGTTCAAAAAAGGGGTCATTTGGGGGTATTTGTACTTTCCTGGCTTGTTCTGGTTGCAGGAAATTAGATAGGCCACCAGTACATCAGGTGTGATCAATTGTTTATGATTTGCACCACAGGTTGTAGACTCTCTAACTTTCACAAAGACCAAACAATATCCACTAATTTGGGTTATTTTTCACCAAAGATATGTAGAAGTATAAATTGTGGGCAAAATTAATGAAGAAAAAGAAAAATGTATAATTTGCAAATTATTAATCACAGAAACTGAGAAAAATTCTTTTAAAATGTTTGGTCTTTTTTTTCATTTATAGCACAAAAAAAAAAAAAAAAACCCAGGAGGTGATCAAATACCACCAATATAAAAATATTTGGATACAGTGTTACATGACTGAGTAATTGTCCTTCAACGTGTGAGAGCACTGAAAGCTGAAAATTGGTCTGGTCATGAGGGGGGTTTAAGTGCCCAGTTGTGAAGTGGTTAAATTATTCAAATATATATATATATATATATATATAAAATTTATTTTTATTGGGAACCGTTTTACCTTAACTGCAAGGTGTGTTCACCTTGTTGCGCTACATTGGTTCCAACAGGTAATAAGTCTCGTTTGTGCCTATCCCCAACAATTAATTATTTTATGCCAGGTGTGCTTGCCAAAAGAACAAGTCTTATATAAAAAAAAATAAAAAAACACAATGCCTTAACTACAAGATGCACAGCAGCACAAACGCCAAAGCAATGAACCTGTTCTGACACACAGGATTACTCTAAAGTTACTAATAGTATTTTGATGTCTTTACTTTGATTTGATTGTTTTTTTGGAGATGGAATACAAATACATGTCTATGCCCATATTAAGGGAAAAAATAAAAAAATAGCACTTTAAGCATTCTTGTAAATCAGGTGAGTGAAATCAATCAAAAGCTTACCTCTAAACCATCAGCACTGTTTAGACTGCCCAGTAAAGCCCTACCTCCAGTATATGCTGTTGATGATGTGTGAAGATAAGGTGCATCGGCTAGAAGGACTACTAGACGTACAAGTATATTACATGGGCGGAGGGAGGCTACACCTGGATAAAGATACAAATCCTATTGACTTAGGACACAACTGCATAGGCGATTTGTATACAAAGTAGGGCCGTTACTGATTAAAAATGTTGTGTTCAATTAATCGATTTTTTTTTT
Source organism: Lithobates pipiens (assembly GCF_037356315.1). Classification (NCBI taxonomy): domain Eukaryota; kingdom Metazoa; phylum Chordata; class Amphibia; order Anura; family Ranidae; genus Lithobates; species Lithobates pipiens. The sequence goes on along the minus strand of NW_027507686.1, from coordinate 194,478,844 downwards.
AAATCGACTAATTTCAATTAATTATAATGCATATACAGATCCAACTACTTTTACCTGATCTCCTTGCATTGAAACTCTGCATAAGTCAGTGGTAAATGTGGTATACACTATATACAATCACCTGACACTAGTTAGTTTCCACAATCCATGACTTAACTTCACAGTTCACACAAACGTTTTAAATTCAAACCTCCGGTCTAACTAATCACTCTCACCTTATGGTATGGACCCCTGTGCAAACAGGTGGTCACGCATGCGGGTATCAAAAGGGTTAACACGGACCATAAACTTCTCTCACAATCTCAAGTCATGGGTAGAAAGAAAAGATCAAAGTGCTCACTGCTTAAGTATTAGATTACATTTTTGTGTTCAAACACAAACTACTCACATAAAGATGATAAAGCATGTAAAGCCGACAATCGTGTTAGTTCCGTAGGGCAGCAGTGGGTGGCCTCATGCGTAGCTCCTCCCCTGTACACGTTACATTCAATCAGAAACTTCAACGTCACTGGACTTACCTTCGTTAACAGACGGACGCACTTGGGGAAGGGGGGAGGAGTCCGGTGACGTCACCGGATCTCCGGCGGAACTCCCAGAAGACCAGAAGTCGGCAGAGAGGTGAGTACCGGTCAAAAGAATTTTGATCGATCAAAAAAATGAACGATTAATTGAGGAATTAATCTTTAATTTTCAAATCCCTAATACAAAGCCTTACAGAAATATTAAATCTGTACTATAAATATATTTATATAAAATTGCTTGTTCTGGGTCAGTGACTCTGACTTTTTTTTATTTTATTTATTTTTATATGGTGAAATGTTAGCAAACATTTTTCTCAGTAAAGGTCTCCTTTTAAAGTGTAACTCCAGCTAAATCCTATTTCGGTAGTTTTGTATTGAGGTTAGAACTAGTGGACCTGCTGCTGGGTTTTAATTGCTTTTCAGGGCATCATTAGAAAACGTTCTCCTCACCTAAGCTGGCCGTAGATGGGTCGAATTTTAGAATAAAAATTGGTAGGAAAAGAATGTTCCAAAAAAGTTTGCTCTTCCTCCTTTTTTTATTTTTTTTTCCAACCATTAGTGAGTCAAATTGATTTTAATTTTTGACCGCAGTGACCAGACAATTCGAAGGAGCAGGGTGGAGCATTTTTTTTTTTAAACAAATTAAATTCTAACTGTGTATGTGGTTTGCGTTCGGTAAAGTATTTTAATTTCAAAATGCTCTGCACAGCGGAGCGGATAGGACCTGTCATTCGATCCCCCGCTGAATAAGCAAAACCTGTTCCACGGAGGCACCCGTATGAAAGGGGCCTTAATGTCATAGGGGTCAATTTACTAAAACTGGACAGGGCAAAATCTGGTGCATCTGTGCATGGTAGCCAATCGGCTTTTAACTTCATCTCGTTCAATTAAAGAGGAAGTAAACCCTGATGGGTTTACTTCCTCTTTGTTTCCCTGCAAAGGTAAAGCATAATGGGCTACTATGCATCACATAGTAGCCCATTATGTGTCACTTACCTGACACAGGAGCCAGCGATGTCACCGCTGTCCCCTCTTCCATGGAGCGTCCATCTTCTTTCCGGTATCGTGGCTCCAGCTCTGTGATTGCCCGGAGCCACGATGACATCAATCCCGCGCATGCGCACGGGAGCCGCCACTTAGGGTTGCCACCTGTACGGGATTCACCCGGACAGTCCGGGTTCTGAATCATCTGCCCGGTTTTCAGACTGCCTGAAACCCGGACAGACCATTCTGGCAGGGGGGAGCTTCATTACAATACATGCCACTGTGGAGACAGTCACAGCAGCAGTATCATTTCGTCTCAATAAATACACACACTGTGCTGGTGTGTGTGTGTTGGGAATCTGAAGCTCCTTTCTGTCTCCCCCCTCCAGGCTCCTGCAGGATCTCCATTATCTCTGTTCCCCCCTCTGCAATCACTAGTGCTGTGGTCTGGAAGAAGGGGGAGGCAGAGCGGAGGAGATCACTGGAGCTGCTGTCGGGCTGCCCGCTGCTCATCAAGAGGTGAGCAGACTTTTTATTTTACTAAGAAAAGTTCCAGGAGCGTTTCTTTTGTGAAGGTTAAAGATAAGCAGAATCGGAAGAGACAGCAGTGAGTGTGTGGGGGGGGGGGGGGAGTCTGCAGTCCATCACAGGATCTCCCAAGCAGCTCACTTATTTATGTATACAAACTTCCCCCATCCTCTGTCCACATTATGTGATGTCATTAATGACCATTCACTTAACCCCGTGTGTATGTGGTGAGTTTACACCCCCGATAGTCCAGGCTCAGAGCCTGGATAACACGGGATCTCTGAATGGTCATACATTACCTCCCCATCATCTGTACATACAGAGTGCTGGGGGCAGCATCTTATAACACATTGTTTTCATTGAATAGTATTGTTGTATATTTTAGTAGATGATCACAATAGCTTTTTTTTTTAATTATAGACATCCCTATCTGACCACTTCTCAGCCCCCAACTCCCCCCAGCTTATATCACCCCCAGACCACTTCATACAGACATCATTCCATAGTCACCCCACAGACACTGCAAGAAATCCCTCCCCATACTGCCTCCATCATACCCTCTGCACCCCTCTCCTGTACATACTGCCTCCATCATACCCTCCGCACCCCTCTCCTGTACATACTGCCTCCATCATACCCTCTGCACCCCTCTCCTGTACATACTGCCTCCATCATACCCTCTGCACCCCTCTCCTGTACATACTGCCTCCATCATACCCTCCGCACCCCTCTCCTGTACATACTGCCTCCATCATACCCTCTGCACCCCTCTCCTGTACATACTGCCTCCATCATACCCTCTGCACCCCTCTCCTGTACATACTGCCTCCATCATACCCTCCGCACCCCTCTCCTGTACATACTGCCTCCATCATACCCTCTGCACCCCTCTCGTGTACATACTGCCTCCATCATACCCTCCGCACCCCTCTCCTGTACATACTGCCCCCATCATACCCTCCACACTCCTCTCCTGTACATACTGCCCCATCATACCCTCTGCACCCCTCTCCTGTACATACTGCCCCCATCATACCCTCCACACTCCTCTCCTGTACATACTGCCCCATCATACCTTCCGCACCCCTCTCCTGTACATACTGCCTCCATCATACCCTCTGCACCCCTCTCCTGTACATTCTGCCCCCATCATACCCTCTGCACCCCTCTCCTGTACATTCTGCCCCCATCATACCCTCTGCACCCCTCTCCTGTACATTCTGCCCCTATCATACCCTCTGCACCCCTCTCCTTTACATACTGCCCCCATCATACCCTCCACACTCCTCTCCTGTACATACTGCCCCCATCATACCCTCCACACTCCTCTCCTGTACATACTGCACCCATCATACCCTCCGCACCCCTCTCCTGTACATACTGCACCCATCATACCCTTCACACTCCTCTCCTGTACATGCAGCCCCCATCATACCCTATGCACCCCTCTCCTGTACATACTGCACCCATCATACCCTCTGCACCCCTCTCCTGTACATACTGCCCCCATCATACCTTCTGCACCCCTCTCCTGTACATACTGCCCCCATCATACCCTCTGCACCCCTCTCCTGTACATACTGCACCCATCATACCCTCTGCACCTCTCTCCTGTACATACTGCACCCATCATACCCTCCACACTCCTCTCCTGTACATACTGCCCCCATAATACCCTCCACACTCCTCTGCTGTACATACTGCCCCCATCATACCCTCCACACTCCTTTCCTGTACATACTGCACCCATCATAGCACTCCTCTCCTGTACATACTGCACCCATCATAGCACTCCTCTCCTGTACATTCTACACCCATCATAGCACTCCTCTCCTGTACATACTGCCCCCATCATACCCTCCACACTCCTCTCCTGTACATACTACACCCATCATAGCACTCCTCTCCTGTACATACTGCACCCATCACCCCCTCCAGAAATGTTATTTAAAGCGGTAGTAAACCCGCAAATTTTTATTTTTTTTAAACCTGCAAAGCAAAAGGCATAATGAGCTAGTATGCACCGCATACTAGCTCATTATGAAATACTTACCTTAGAATGAGGCCCCGACATCTGGCCCGATCCGGGTATCGCGGCTCCGTACAGGTTTAGGAGATATTTTTTTTACCTACAGGTAAGCCTTATTATAGGCTTTCCTGTAGGTAAAAGTTAAAAAATTGACCATACAACCACTTTAATCACAAAACTATATGTATAGTGTATACAACATAAAAAAAGATGTTCATTACAATGTACAGTGGTAATGAATTTAATGTACTACAAAAAAAAATGTTTGCCGGTGTTCTGGCAGATAGTGTCCTGCCATCATATAGTGTCCGCCCCGTACTGCGCATGCGCAGTACGGAGCATACGAAGCTTCGGAAAATCTCCGAAGCTGAATAGCGCCTGCGCCGTGAGTGGAGGTGGTAGCCCCACCATCCAAGCGGACATAGGGTTGTGAATATTAGAGGGCCCCTCGCGGGCGAGCTTTGCTCGCCACGCTTTGGGCTCGGCCTCGCTGCGCTCGGCTCTTTTATATTCCTACTCTATGTCCACTTGGATGGTGGGGATAGAACCTGGACTCACAGCGCAAGCGCCGTTCATCCTCGGCTATTTTCGGAATCTGTGTTGCTGTGTACTGCGCATGCGCAGTACACAGCGGACACTATCGGATGGGGGACCTTATATGATAGGACACCGGCGCTGCTAAAGTGTTCAGGTTTGGCTTGAGAAAAAGAAAAGGTGGCAACCCTACCGCCACTAATGGCATATCGCTGTTAGCAGCGGCATGCTCAGTGCGCCTGCACACCGCTGATAGCGGTGCCTGTCTTTTTGTAAATAGCAATATACAGTAGGTGCTGCCGATATTGTGTTAATCTCGGCACTGCTAGCGGCGAGATTGACACCCTACGAGCTCCGTCGCGGGAGCCAGCGCCGAGCTGGCTCGCATCGGGAAAGGAAAAATGTTTCTTTTCCTTTCCCAATAAGCGACAAGCATCGCTGGCCGGGTTGACACTGGTGCGGGGATCCGAATCGGATTCCCGCCAATACCAGGCACTGTGTTTGGTATGAATCCTAAGGGAGAACTCCACGTCAAATGTAAAAAAAAACGACGTGGGTTCCCCCTTGGGAGACATACCAGGCCCTTAGGTCTGGTAGGGATTTTAAGGGGAATCCCCTTCGCCGAAAAAAACGGCGTGGGGTGCCCCTCCAAAATCCATACCAGACCCCTATCCGAGCACGCCGGACTCCTCCGCTATCTTCTGCTAGCTCTTTTACTAGCGGAGGAGCCCGGCATTCTTCTTCGCCGCCGCCGCCCTCTTCTTCCAACTTCGGGGGTCTTGTCCACCTCTTCGGTTCTTCTTGCCGGGCCATCGCTTCTTCTTCCAGCTCTTTTACTAGCGGTGGCCCGGTGCTCGGATAGGGGTCTGGTATGGATTTTGGGGGGGGGGGGGGCCCACGCTGTTTTTTTCGGCAAAGGGGATTCCCCTGAAAATCCCTACTGAACCTAAGGGCCTGGTATGCCCCCGAGAAGGCATGCAGGTTTCATGAGTGAGGCGACATTATCCCCTCGCTCTTGCTGCTATAGGAAAATGAAATTTTCCTATTGCAGCCAGCGCAATGGTATCGCGCTGGTTAGAGGAGCCTGTCGCCGGAAACCAGCGCGATACTGTCACGCTGGAAACACAATATCGGCGGCACCTACTGTAGATATTTCTTGGACCTACAGGTAAGCCTTAAAGGGGTTGCAAAGGTAAATATTTTAATACCTTAATGCATCCTATGCATTAAGGTGAAAAAACATCTGGCAGTCCCAGCCCCCCCCCCCGTTTTTATTTGTCTGACCCCCCCGAAAGCCCCACACTCGCCTCCGACATCCTCTTCACCACTCAGCCTGGCAGTTGATTGGCTAGAGTGGATGGATTGAAAGCAGCGCAGCCATTGGCTTGCGCTGCTGTCAACCACATCCAATGACGTGGTGCGCTAGGGGCAGGGCCAAGTGATACAGTGAGCGGCTATGTCCACCGGCTGTATCACGGGAGCGTGCCCGCAAGTACTTCTCACCATGCGAGGGAACTCGCATGAACATGAGAAGTACTTGCGGGGGGAAGCCGAGACAGCCGCCGAGGGACCCCAGAAGAGGATGTTCGGGTCCACTCTGTGCAAAATGAGCTGCACAGTGGAGGTATAACATGTTTGTTATTTTAAAAAAAATTCCCTTTACAATCCCTTTTAATCTAGGCTTACCTGTAGGTCAAAGTGGTCTGTAAGGGTTTACAACCACTTTAAGCTTTGACAAAAAAAGTAATCTAGAAGCTGATTGGTTTCTATGCAGAGCTGCACCAGATTTTGCACTCTCTACTTTTACACTGGTTCGCACCTATGCAAGTTGCGAGTGATGCGTTTTCTGGGTGCGTTTTAGAATTTATTTTTTTCTATGTGTTTTTCATTTTTGGGAGTTGTGTTTTGTCTTGCAGGAGAAACCTGCAAAACACGCAGCAGAGACACAACAAAAAACTCAAGCACTGCCTTTTTGATGCATTTCCACTGTGTTTCTATTGAAGTCTATGGAACCAAAACGCAAACTGCTGTTTGAAAAAAAGTCCCTGACCCTTTCCAAAAAAAATGCACTGGTGGAAAACGCACAGATGTGAACGTGACCCATAGAAAATCATGTTAAATGGACTGTACTGCATTTCTGCCAAAACTGTGAAATAGGCCTTTTGCCGCGTACACACGATCGGAATTCCGGCCAGAAAAAGAGAGCTTTTCATCGGAAAATGCGACCGTGTTTATGCTCCATCGGAATTTAGCTGTCCGAATTTCCGCCAGCCAAAAATTGATAGCATGTTCTCAATTTTCCCAACGGAAAAACTTTCTATCGGTAATTCCGATCGTGTGTATGCAATTCCGCCATGCCAAAAATCACGCATGCTCAGAGTCAACTACGAGACAGAAGCTATTGACTACTGGCTATTGAACTTCCTTTTTCTAGTCCCGTCGTACGTGTTGTACGTCATCCCGTTATAAACGATCGGAATTTGGTGTGACCGTGTGTAGGCAAGACAGCTTGAGCTGAATTCCGTCGGGAAAGCCATCAGAACTTTTTCCGACGAGAATTCCGATCGTGTGTACGCGGCATTAGTAAATCAATCCCACAGTGACAACGGTTTTACCAGACCAGTAGTGAGGGAAATTCCTTAACAGGGACATATAAAGCAACCCCCCCCATTGAAATGAAAACACATTCCTATTACTCTGTTCTTTACTGTTTTTGACAAAGAGGGACATATTTGAAAGGGAAAAGAGTGGTTATGGGTGTGGTTAAAGGGGGTGTGCTCCTAGGCCTGCAGGTATTCCTCACTTCCATACATATCAAATAGCTGCTCTTCCTGCCACGTGCATTGGTTGCTCCCATTGACTTGCATATCACTACAAGACAAAGGGGCCATTGAGAGAAACCACAGCACGTGGTGCTAGGAGCAGAAAATAAATACACATGAAAGTGTGAAATACCTGCAATGTCCAAGGTTACTATAGTAGGCATTGCTACTACAGTGATCGCTACTGTCTTCCAAGTCCCATGGCAAGTGGCTGCCCTGCTGTTCAGTGAACACAGGAGGTTGCCCACTCAGCATGGGTGCCAATGGGAGGACTTTGTGCATTTTCTTAATTAATGCTAAATGTTCTCTGAGCCCTTGTTCACATTGGAGCGGCTTGTCATGCGATCTCACAGGTCAAATAGCCTGACAAGTAGCACCCTATTGCTGTCAATCGTACTGTTCAAATAGTTGCGATGCCAACTTTGTGGTGCCACGTCAATTTGAAAAAGTAGTTCCTGCGCTACTTTTGCAGACTTCTGGTGTGACTTGCATTGACATTTGTGCATGAAGCTGCACAGATGTGTTCCAAGTTGCACCCAAATTTGCACTGACATGCAGCTATGAAGTCGCAGGATTTCAAAACTGCATTCAACGTGAGCGGGTGCTGAAACAGCTGGAAAGGCAGGAGATTACATCACAATCTCCACCTTGTCCAGTCAGAGAACTCTTTGTATTCTCTGAGTGTTTTCTGAATGGCGCCTGTGCTGAGTGTAGGTCCTGTGCAGTGGTGGATTTTGTTTTTTGTGCTGCCCTAGGCAAGACTAAAAATGGGCGCCCCCTCCCATCTAAATTTGTCCCGTCCCAGCGGCTTTAAACTTGAGCACGCCCGTGCAACAGCGACAAATTATGTAAAAGTTACTATTCATAGGCAATGCATTAAAAGCCTTTATAGGTTATGGCTTTAAGGTTAGAGAGGAGGTCTGGTGCTAGAATTACTGCCCATGATCTGTGTCACCCATGTGGGGGTGATCGTTGTTTGCGTGCACGTGGGACTGACACGCGCGTTCACCTTTGTGTGCGAGCATGGAAGGATGGGGGCACTTTACATATTTTTTTAAAATTATTATTATTAATGTGTTTTTATTTTTTTTACACTGTTGCTTTTAATTAATTTATTTTGTTTATCACTTTTATTGCTGTCACAAGGAATGTTTTAGATTTTTTATTTTTTTTCATTTTTTTTTACTTTTTTTTTTTGACACAATTAAAAGCGCTACTGTGGATTATATTATATATACACTGTATTCATGTTTATCATATGTTCTACATTTGATTATTTGATATCTAACTCCTTCATTGTAACTGAAATAAACACACACACACACACACGCACACACATTCATCTAAAAGGCTCATTTAAACACATAAACTTGTAATTACATTTATTTTTTTATGAGGTTATTTTGTATGAATATTGGCAGTAAATCTATTAAACGATTCAGATGATGTGTAAAAATAGTGCTATAAGAAACGAAATTCTTGTTGCCCAATTAGCAACCACTCAGCTTTCAAATACATTTTTATTTTATTTTTATTTTTTTTGCAATCTGATTGCAAAAAAATAAATAAATAATAATAAAAAAAAATGTATTTGAAAGCTGAGTGGTTGCTAATTGGGCAACAAGAATTTGTGCTGGAATGTTTTCATACAGAAGCCCACAGAGATTGTGTAGAGATGACGGCTGCGCAGGGGGGAGTGTCGGCACAAGTCTTGACAATTGGAGGACAGGCAGGCTGTTCTCCCAGCACAGACAGAAAACTGACCACGCTGGGATGAATGTGTTTCAATGCCTACTGTGTTCAATTTGAAAAGGGAAAGCAGGGTGAATGGCAGAATCACAAGGTATTTCACACAAAGGAATACTTATAAAGAGAACCAGATGCATTTTATCACAAGTACTGTACATAGTTCCACAGGCACATATCAGGATTGGAACGCTTTTTTTGGGGGGGGGGGGGGGCAGATACCTGCCAACACCACTTCCGGTTAAGATTGCAGCAGTCTATTACATTTTTGGCCCCTCCTCCTTCACCAACAAAAAAAGAGCATCCATTTTGAAAAAAACACATTATTGTTTACTTTTTGCTATAATAAAGAGCCCCCAAAATATTATAAAAAATTTTTTTGTTCCTCAGTTTAGGCCGATACGTATTCTTCTACATATTTTTGGTAAAAAAAATCGCAATTGGTTTGCGCAAAAGTTTTATAGCATTTACAAAATAGGGGATAGTTTTATGGAATTTCTATTATATATATATATATATATATATATATATATATATATATATATATATATATATATATATATATATATATATATATATATAATATAATAGTTTTTTTTTTTAAATGGTGGTAATCAGCGATTTTTATTGTGACTGCGACATGGCGGACACATCGGACATTTTTGACACATTTTTGGGACCATTGTCATTTATACAGCAATCATTGCTATACAAATGCACTGATTCCTGTGTAAATGACACTGGCAGTGAAGGGGTTAACCACAAGGTGGCAGTGTAGGGGTTAAGTGTGTCCTAGGGGCGTGTTGCTAACTGTGGGGGGCTGGGCTGTGTTTTACAGATCACTGATCTCTGCTCCAAACACGGGAGCAGAGATCAGTGTCACTGTTGCTAGGCAGAACAGGGAGATGCTTGTTTACATTAGCATCTCCCCGTTCTTCCTCTCCGTGAGGCAATCGTGGGTATCCCCACGGCGATCGAGTCTGCGGGACCCGCGACCGGACTCATGTAGCTTTCTGCGAGCGTGTGAGCATCCCGCCGCTGGCACGTGCGCGCCCCCTGCGCCTCTTAAAGGGCAACGTACAGGTATATGATTCTGCTTGTACGTGCCTTTCTGCCGACGTATATCGGCGTGAGGCGGTTGGGAAGCAGTTAAGGACCCATCTCTTCACCTATGACTATTTTAAAGGTTAGGTTCACCTTTTCCAGAAAATAGCCTATGCAAAGGGCGCCAGTAGATATTAAACATCTGTGCAGCTTTGTAAAATGGACATTCATTTCATTTCTTTACGTGTAGGGGGGGGGGGGGGGGGGGGCTGGTGCTCCAATATTTTTGCAGGGGGATGGCAAACAAACCCACCCCACCATGGGAGAATGACGGCGGTGATCAGTGGCCTTACCTTAGGAGACAGATGCTGCTCCTCGCTCCAGCTTTCTGAAGGAAGAGCTGGGGTCGTAGCTTCTCCTCCTGTTCAAACAGGAAATGGGTCCTGAGACTCGATTGGCCAGGAGTCCTAAGGCCCCCGGCCAATCAGGTCGCAGGACCCGCTTCTTGATTGGCCAGGAGGGGAAGCAGGAAGACCATAGCAAATATTTGCTATTGTCACACAACTGAGTGGGCTCAGGGTGCAGTGCTCTGCACCCTGAGCCCACTCTTTCTTTAAGTCAATCAGAGCCTCAGGCTCTAATCATGTGCTTCAAAAAAACAAAACAAAAAAAAAACATTGAAATCCATGCGCCCTGCATGTAGATTACTGAACGAGGCACCACTGCATGTAGGCTATTTAGGTCCCCACAAAAACCTGGCTAAAACATTGCTAGTTAGCAACCCCCATGTCCTGACTTGTTGCTAGGAAGCAAAAACAGTTGGTTTTCATGTTACAAAACTGCAAAGATTTTTATCATATATTTGGACCCCCTTGACTGTATAGGCTTTTTTTTCTGAAAAAGGTAAACTTAGTCTTTAACCACTTCGCACCGGGAGGACGTCCTGGGACGGCCTCGATTTTCCGGGGTTATATCTGAATGATGCCTGAGGTTACAGACATCATTCAGATATCGGCATTTTCAGCCGGCTATTCCCTGCACCATAAGAATGATCATAGCGGCTGTTCCATATGTCCCCCCCGTCCCGCCGCCCTCCGGTTCTTCTACCGACTCAGCGCTTCCATCGGTGAGTCGGACACAGGATCCGCCGGCCCCCGGATAATGATCATAGAGATTTCCGGCGGACCAGATGGTCACCGGAGTCTCTATGACCGTTGGGAGGCCGGGTGCGATGTTATCACTTCACACCTGGCCTCTGCATTCAAATATCAGGGCCGTCTCGGCTGGGAAGCCGTGATTGTTTTTTTTTTTATTTTATTTTTTTTATTTTAGGCTTCCCAGCCTAGAGGTGAGATATGGGGTCCATATGTCATTGTAAATAGGTCCGATCGTGCCATATTCCTATTACAAGTGATGTTTACATTCCTTGTAATAGAAATAAAAGTAATACATTTTTTTTTTAAAGTGTCAAACTAAAAAAAATAAGTAAAATTAACAATAAAAATAAAATAAAAATGTTAAAGCGCCCCTGTCCCCGTGAGCATACTTAAGTCCCGCCCACATATGAAAACGGTGTGCAAACCACACATGTGAGGTATTGCCGCGCACGTTAGAGTAAGAGCAATAATTCTAGCCCTATACCTCCTCTGTAATGCAAAACATGTAACCAGTAAAAAAATTTAAAGTGTCACCTATGGGGATTTTTAAATACCAAAGTTTGGCGCCATTCCACGAGCATGTGCAATTTTGAAGCGTGACATGTTGTGAATGAAATACTTGTATAGCGCACAATGTGAACTGAATCGCCTCTAGGCGCTGTGGCGAGCTTTGATCATCTGCTTAAATAGGAAGGTCTTGAGTTTTTTCCTAAAAGCCAGGTGATTTTCTTCCAGGCGGATGTTGATTGGTAGAGCATTCCATAGCCGAGGCCCTTGGACAGCGAATCTCTGTGTATCTATTTACTCGGCGTATCTTCATTTTCACATTATGCAAAAAAATTAGGCTAAGTTTACTGTGTTTTTTTTTTTTTTTAAAGCATGAAACAAACGTGTTTGAAAAATTGCTGCGCAAATACCGTGTGAGATAAAAAGTTGCAACAGCCACCATTGTATTCTCTAGGGTCTTTGCTAAAAAAACATATATAATGTTTGGGGGTTCTATGTAATTTTCTAGCAAAAAAATTATGAATTTTACATGTAGGAGAGAAATGTCAGAATTGGCCTGGGCGCAATATTGCTATACGTACAATGCTGTGAAAGAGTATTTGCCCAATTTCAGTGGTGTGTGTGTTTTTTTTTTTTTTTGCATATTTCTCACACTTAATTGATTCAGGTCATCAAATAAAAAAGCAATTTGTGCACTAGGTTTCGAGGGCCCGCGTGCTCCGATTGGCCAGCAGGGGAGCCCACGATCGTTCCCCGCAGAGACAGATCGGGGATCTGCCGAAGTAAACAAGGCAGATCTCCGTTCTCTCAGGGGATGACACTGAGATCTGTCTTCCTACTAAGCAGGAAGACAGATCTGTGTGTTTCCCCAGTCACACAGTCTCCCATACAGTTAGAAAACACCAAAGGGAACATGTTTAACCCCTTGATCACCCCTGATGTTAACCCCTTACCTGCCAGTGTCAGTACGATGTCAGTGCATATTTTTAGCACTGATCACTGTAATAATGTCACTAGCTTTTAAAAAAAATAAAAAGTGTCAAAAATGTAAATTAGGTGCCCGATCTGTCTGCTGCAATGTTGCAGTCCCACTAAAAATCACTGATTGCCAACATTACTAGTAAAAAGAAAAAAAAATGTATAAAAATGACATAAATCTATCCCTTATTTTGTAGATGCTATAACTTTTGTGTAAACCAATCAATATACGCTTATTGGGATTTTTTTTTACCAAAAAGATGTAGAAGAATACATATTGGCCTAAACTGATGAATACATTTGTTTTTTTATACTTACTTTTTGAATATGTATTATAGCAGCAAGTAAAAAATATTTATTATTATTTTTTTTTATTGACTGTCTATTTTTTGTTTTATAGTGCAAAAAATAAAAACCACAGAGGTGATCAAATACCACCAAAAGAAAGCTCTATTTGTGGGAAAAAAGGGACGTTGATTTTGTTTGGGTACAACATCGCACAACCGCGCAATTGTTATTTAACCACTTCAATACAGTGCACTTACACCCCCTTCCTGCTCAGACCAATTTTCAGCTTTCAGTGCTTTCACAGTTTGAATGACAATTACTCAGTCATGCAACACTGTATCCATACAAAACTTGCGTCCTTTTTTTCTCACAAATAGAGATTTATTTTGGTGTATTTAATCACTAGTGGGTTTTTATTTTTTGCGCTATAACTAAAAAAAGACCGTCGATTTTGTGAAGAAAATGCCCTTTTCTTTGTTTCTGTCATAAAATTTTGCTAATTAGTAATTTTTCTTCATAAATTTTGGCCAAAATTTATACTGCTACATATCTTTGGTAAAAAAGAACCCAAATTAGTGTATATTATTTGGTCTTAGTGAAAGTTAGAGTTCATCAGGTGTATCTCATTTCTTGAGACACTAACAAGTCAGGAAAGTACAAATACCCCACAAATGACCCCTTTTTAGAAAGTAGACATTCCAAGGTATTAAGTAAGTATCATGGTGAGTTTTTTTAAGTTGTATTTTTTTCCCCAAATCCTTTGCAAAAAGGAGATTTTTTAAAATGTATTTTTATTTTTTTTACAAAATTGTCATATTATCAGGTTATTTCTCACACACAGCATAGTCATACAACAAATTACACCCCAAAATACGTTCTACTAACGCTTCCGGAGTATGGCGATACCACATGTGTGAGACTTTTACACAGCCTGGCCACACACAGGCTCGACATTGAAGTAGTACCTTCAGGCATTCTAGGAGCATAAATGACACATCTCTTTTCTCAACTACCTCTTACAATTTTGAAGGTCCTTGAGCACCAGCCCAGTGGAATTACCAAAAATTACCCCATTTTGGAAAGCAAACACCCCAACGTATATTCTACGAGGCATGGACTGCAGATAGGTACTCTGATGGGCTGGTGACAGGTACTCGGTTACTCTGCTGGGCTGGTGACAGGTACTCGGTTATTCTGATGGCCTGGTGACAGGTACTTGGGTACTCTGATGGGCTACAGATAGGTACTCTGATGGGCTGGTGACTGGTATTCGGGTACTATGAAGGGCGGTGACAGGTACTCAGGTACTCTGATGGACTGTGACAGGTACTCGGGTACTCTGATGGACTGTGTCAGGTACTCGGTTACTCTGATGGACTGTGTCAGGTACTCGGGTACTCTGATGGAAAAGGACGGGTAATCTGATGGACTGTAACAGGTACTTTGATGGGTGATGACAGGTACTCTTTTTTTGGGGGGTGCATTCAGTGTGATTGGTGTACAATGTACGCGCTAACGAGTTGTTACTGCAATCTCCTCCTCACACACGTTCGGTCTGAGGAGGAGAACCCGGTAACATCTTGTTACCACGGTTTGTTGACATTTAGTGATCACGTGGTAAACAGCCACCAATGGCACTCCCGATCATACGCATGCGCTGTCCAAAGTGGGGCGGTACCGCCTGTGATCATCCGTGACGCCTAATGGCAGGTCACCCCCACTCGGTGGCGAGCGGTGTCTTCGTGATACACCGCCACCGAAGGAACAGGGATGCACACGCATTCCCTGTTTAAATGGAGGGACTTCATATGACGCCCTCCCAGAACGAGAGCCGTGCCGCCAGGCCATCATATGACAGTCAGCAGACAGCAAGCCGTTAAAGTAGTGCTGTATCACAAAAACTGGCCTGGTCATTGAGGGTAAATCCTTCCTGGGACTGAAGTGGTTAAGGGGGAAAAAAAAAGCTGTCCAAACCTGCCTGGCCCTATGTGAAAAAGTAACTCTCCCCTAAACCTAATAACTGGTTGTGTTACCCTTGGCGGCAACAACTGCAATCAAGCATTTACGATAATCACCCTGGAGGAATTTTAGCCCGTTATTCTTGGCTGAATTAAAGCAATTCTGCAATATTGGATGGTTTTCGAGTATGACGGTAATGCCACAGCATCTCAATTGGTGTCAGACTTCTACGTACCTGACCGGTGAGTCCGCTTGGGCAGAGGGTGGTCTCCCTTACATGTCCAACTCGCGGCCCCTGGTAGAATAGACAGGAGGCATGGGAGTGCGGCATGGTATGAGACCCTGGTAGTAAGGTTACAGATGCAGGAAGATAGATAGTCTTCAAGCAGCAGGTAGGCTGGCTGGAACACAGGCAACAGGTGCTGAGCAGGACAGGCAGTTCTGGATACAAGCAGGGTTTGGCAGCAAGGTACAGAGGAGCAGGTAGTAGCAGAGTCAAGACAGGCTGAGATCGGATGAAGGCAGAAATCAGGGGTATCCGAGTGGCAAGCCGGGTCGTCAGGAGATCAGGAACACAGGTACAGGTAACAGGAGCAAGGACACTGGGAGCTGATGATCGGGCAGCACTGAGCAAAGTGTGCAGGTAACCTAAATAGGCCGATTGGCGCCAAACACTATGCACGTGCCGTCGTGCATAGGCACGTGCCCGAACATTGACGTGCACACCAGTGCCCACAGAGCCATGCACAACAGTGCCCAAAGGGGCGTGCGCACCAGCCAGGGGTGGATCTAGAGCCTAGTCTCGGGAGGGCCACTGGCAGAAAAACATTTTGGAGGTAAATTTATCGAGGAAATGGCTGGTGTTAGCACTTCAATCATCACGGCGCCATGGTTGTTATGGTGTCAGGATGATTGAAGCACATTACTGTTATAAAACTCCCCATAATGCAGAATCAGTGGGAGCCCCGAGCGTATTACCTGCCACTGTCACACACTGTGGATTGTCACTTGCCACGTCGCCTGTCACCAGATGCAGATTGTCACTTGTCACGTCACCAGATGCAGATTGTCACTTGCCACGTCCCGTGCCACACGTTGCGGATTGTCACTTGCCACATCACTTGCCACGTCCCGTCCCACACGTTGCGGATTGTCACTTGCAACGTCGCCTGTCACCAGATGCAGATTGTCACTTGCCACGTCACCTGTCACCAGATGCAGATTGTCACTTTCCATGTCCCATGCCACAAGTTGTAGATTGTCTTTTGCCACGTCGCCTGTCACCAGATGCAGATTGTCCCTTGCCCCGTCCCATGCCACATGTTGTGGATTGTCAGTTGCCTGCTATAATTGTCTCTTTCTGTGTCCCAGAGTCAGGCAGCAGATTACCAGTCAAGCAGCAGAGAGATGATGTAATCTCTCTGCTGTCGCAGCTGCCAGCACACTGCACAGTGAGGATGGAACTGCAGGGATGTCGGGCGGTGAGAGATGATGTCATCTCTCTGCTCCCACGCCCGCCGGCTCCCTGATTGGCCAGCAGCCCGCTCACACACTGTCACCAAGCAGCACAGCTGCTTACCACCTGAGCCGCCTGGCCTGCCCGTGGAGACGCCTGCCGGCTCTCTCACCAACGGCGACTCTGCCCACCCACTCACTCGGATTCTCGGAGGGGGCAATTTCCCCCTTGCCCCCCCCCCCCCGGATCCTCCCCTGGCACCAGCGTGCACAGGAATGCATGCACCAGAGCGGCCAGCACCACACCCATCAAGGTAATCTCTCTTAGGCCGCGTACACACGGGCGGACTGTTCGCCCAACTTTGTCCGCTGAACAGTGTTTGGGCGGACAGTCCGCTCGTGTGTGGGCTTTCAGCGGACAGTTTCAGCGGACAGTTTGACGAACAAGGTTTTTCGGAATTTCCGAAAAACTGTCCGCTGAAACCTTGTTTCAGCGAACAGTCCGCTCGTGTGTAGGCTTGTTCGTCAAACTAAGTTCCGCGCATGCTCAGAAAGGATTTACACGCCGAAAGTTATAATGCAGTGTATAGGACGTCGTATTTTTCGTCCCGTCGTACGTGCCGTTCACGTCATCGCGCACGGTTTCAGCAAACTGTTCGTCCGTCGTGTGTGGCCATGTCCGTCCATGCTAAGTTTGAGCGGACTGTTTGCCGAAACTGTTTGACGGACAAAGTTGGGCGAACAGTCCCCGCGTGTGTACGCGGCCTGACAATCGGATTTATAAACTTTTTTTATTACAAAGGTTTGCAATAAAGTATATTCATATTATTTCCAATAAACTGTATATCATTCCATACTAATTCCTCCTTCATACACCATTCATTGCAAGCTGAATACAATTTCAACATTATTACGCTTTAGTTTACCCACTGGTTGAGGTCATGCTCCAAAACAGATTCAATTCTCATTTGTCTTCCCATTGTTTCTAATCTACGTTACATTTCCTTTATATCCAGAGTCACAGGGAAGTTGCACCACATATCCAATATTTATAATACTTCTTATGCCGCGTACACACGATCAAACAATCGGGTGGAAAAGTCCGCCAAACTGAAGTTCCGCCGGACAATCCCCCCGTGTGTAGCCTCCGGCATACTTCTTTGACCCGAAAGTACGGCGGACTTAGAAAGTAGTTTTGCACTCCAATCTTCCCGCCGGACTCGCATTTCGGTGGACAATCCGGCAGTGTGTGTGCCAGTCCGCCGTACTTTTGAAATGAGCGGACTTTTCCCGCCCGGAGAAAAGTCCGCTCATTTTGAGCGGGTCTCCAGGTAGGCGGGGCCCGCAAAGGAGACGTCACTGGCCCCACCACCTGGTATGGACTTAAAGGGGAACCCCAACGCCGAAAAAAATCGGCGTGGGGGTCCCCCCAGGTCCACATCAGACCCTTGTCCGAGCACGCTACCCGGCCGGCCAGGAAAGGGGGAGACGAGCGAGCGCCCCCCCCCCCCGAGCCGTACCAGGCCGCGTGCCCTCAACATGGGGGGTGCCTTGGGGAAGGGGGGGCCTCGTGGCCCCCCACCCCAAAGCACCTTGTCCCCATGTTGATGAGGACAAGGGCCTCTTCCCGACAACCCTGGCCATTGGTTGTCGGGGTCTGCGGGCGGGGGGGCTTTAATAAGGGGGCCCCTGGATACCGGCCCCCCACCCTATGCGAATGAGTATGGGGTACAATGTACCCCTACCCATTCACCTGTAAAATAAAGTACAAAAAAAACCACAACACACAAGATAAAATAGTTTATTGCACAGCTCCGGGGGTCTTCCGTCTTGGGGGGGGTCTTCTCGCCGGACTCCTCCGCTATCTTCTTGTAGCTCTTTTGCTAGCGGAGGAGCCCGGCTTTCTTCCTCGCCGCCGCCGCCCTTCTTCCAACTTCGGGGGTCTTGTCCCCCTCTTCGGTTCTTCTGCCGGGCCACCGCGCCTTCTTATAGCTCTTTTACAGGGGGGGCCAGCGACGTCTCCTTCGCGGGCCCCCGCCTACCTGGAGACCCGCTCGAAATGAGCAGACTTTCCTCCGCGTGCGTGGGCGAGTCCGTTCATTTCAAAAGTAGGGCGGATAGCACGGCGGACTTAGTACGCCGTATTAGTCCGCTAAAAAAGTGCCGTGTGTGGGCAAGTAGCCCGTTCGGAAAGTCCGACGGACAGTCTGGCGGGAAGTCCGCCAGACTAAGTCCGTCGGATAGTCGTCTACGTGTGTACGCGGCATAAGATACCCTTTGTATTATACATGGATCATACGGTAAAATCCGATTAATGGCTCTAATCCATTGGTCTGTTGGATCTAATAATTGCATCCATCTCAAGGCTATTTGTTAGTTTGTCAGAATAGGGTTTCATGCAGCATAATCTTGCTATACCCTGATGATTCTTCCTCATCCAGTAATCCTAATAAACATACTTCTATTGCATCTGAAACTTGTCTATGAGTGTAGACAGTTTATCTATTTCCTGTTTCCAACATACAACAATTTCAGGACAATCCCACATCAAGTGTACAAAATCTGCATCTAGCTGACATCATCTACAATTTGATGAGGTCATTTGTCCCATTTTACACAATATTTGAGGAGTAATGCCGCGTACACACGAGCGGACTGTATGGCGTACTAAGTCCGTCATACAATCCGACGGACAGTCCGTCATACTTTCGACTGAACGGACTTGACCACACACGGATGCACAAACAGTCCGTCGAAAGCTTGCGCGATGACGTGTACAGAACGTACGACGGGACTAGAAATAGGAAGTCCAATACACAGCAAAGCACCCTTCCGCCGTGTAAATCCTTTCTGGGCATGCGCCATTCTTAGTCCGTCAAACTAGCCTACTGACGAGCGGATTGTCCGCTGAAACCAAAGTACGACGGACAGAATTTCGAAAAATCCGAAATACTTAGTACGCCAGACTGCACGCTGAAAAAGTCCGCTGAAGCCCACACACGAGCGGACTGTCCGCTGAAATGTGTTTCGACGGACTAAGTACGCCATACAGTCCGCCCGTGTGTACGCGGCATAAGATATGTTTGATGTATAATATATACAGTGCATCTGGAAAGTATTCACAGCGCTTCACTTTTTCCACATTTTGTTATGTTACGGTCTTATTCCAAAATGGATTAAAATCATTGAAAAAGTAATAAAGGACCTCTATCTGTGCCACATCGCAAGTAGAAAGCTAGAAAACACAATTACAAGAGCTTGTCCTGTGGCCAGTGGACTTTACTGGCACCAACACAAGACCAAAAGCATTTTTTTAAATAAAAATATGAAATATTAATACAAATTGTATAAGAAGGGAGCTAAAGAGAGTAGTGTCCGACAGAACAAGGTTTACAACAATAAATATGACATGACATTCCTCATTGGACCCTTATATACGTCACCTCCCCAAATCAAACAACAGTAAAGCCTCAGGCCGCGTACACACGGGCGGATTGTCTGCCCAACTAAGTTCGTGAGACAATCCGACAGACAGTCTGTTCAACTTTTGAATGTACGGACTTGACCACACACGATGAACAGACAGTCCGCTGAAAGCTTGCGCGATGACGTATACAGCACGTACGACGGGACTAGAAATAGGAAGTCCAATACACTGCAATGCAACCTTCGGCCGTGTAAATCCTTTCTGAGCATGCGCCATACTTAGTCCGTCCAACTTGCCTACACACGAGCGGACTGTCCGCTGAAACCAAGTTTGGACGGACAAAACCAAGTTTGGACGGACAAAATTACGGAAATTCCGAAAGACTTAGTCCGTCAGACTGTCCGCTGAAAAAGTCCGCTGAAGCCCACACACGAGCGGATTGTCCGCTGAAACACGGTTCAGCGGACTAAGTTGGGCAGACAATCCGGCCGTGTGTACGCGGCCTCATACACACAATCGGACTTTGTACAAACTTTCCCGTGGATTTTTGTACTAAGGGCGTCGGCCATGAACTTGTATTGCATACACGCAGCAGGACTTTTCCAGCCAACTTTCACCAAATTACGCGTTTTTTCTGCTCTTTACCGCCACCTTTGGTCAACTTGTGTATTGTTTGATCTTTTGCATCGGTTCTGAGCATGCGTGTTTGTACTTTGTGTGTACAGAAAACCATAGGACTTTTGTACAATCGGGCTTTGCTCCATCGGACTTTTGTTGCCGGAAAGTTTGTCAGTTCGCACAGCCAACAAAAGTCCGATGGAGCGTACACATGGTCGGATGTTGCCTTGAAACAGCTAATTTGCATGTTTGTTGTCAAAAGGTCAGATCGTGTGTATGGGCCTTAACCTCTTCGCCCCCGCCCTATAGCCGAATGACGGCTATAGAGCAGGCGCTTTCGTCCGGGTGGCCGTCCCTGGATGCCCTAATGTTTACTTCCGCAATGTGCGCTGCCGCGGGCGTGCATCGGGCACGCATCGGGGAAGTTCTGTGTTTCCCGTGTCCCCCGGAGACAGGCAAACACAGATCGCTGTAAACGGCCAATCACAGCGGCCGTTTACAGCGCGATCGGCGTGTTCCATGGGAGATGATCTCATATGTAAACATATGAGATCATCTCTCAGCGCCGCTCTCCCTCCTCACACAGACAGAGTGTGAGAGGGGAGAGATGAACGGCTGCAGCGGCCGTAAGTGTAAAAAATAAAAAAAAATAAAAAGTAAAAAAAAGTGCCATCCTCCCCCAGTGCCATCTGCCCCAATGCCATCCACCCCAGTGCCATCCGCCCCAGTGCCATCCACCCCAGTGCTACCTGCCCCCAGTGCCACCTGTTAGTGCTATCTGTCCCCAGTGCCACCTGTTGTCAGTGCCATTTGTCCCCAGTGCCATCTGTCATCAGTGCCACTTATAAGTGCCATCTGTCATCAGTGCCACGTGTCATCAGTGCCACATAGTGTCATCTGTCATCAGTGCCACATATTAGTGCCATCTGTCATCAGTGCCACGTATCAGTGCTATTTGTCATCAGTGCCACCTGTCAGTGTCACGTGCCATCTGTTGTCAGTGTCACATGTCATCAATGCCACTTATCAGTGCCATCTGTCATCAGTGTCACGTGTCATCGGTGCCACGTATTAGTGCCATCTGTCATCGGTGGCACGTATTAGTGCCACGTATTAGTGCCACGTGTCTTCAGTGCCACGTATTAGTGCCACGTGTCATCAGTGCCACGCATAAGTGCCACGTGTCATCAGTGCCACGTATAAGTGCCATCTGTCATCAGTGCCACATATTAGTGCCATCTGTCATCAGTGCCACGTGTCATCAGTGCCACGTATAAGTGTTATCATTGCCACGTATCAGTGTCATCTGTCATCAGTGTCACGTGTCATTGTCCTGGTACTCCAGGGCCTTCAAAAGTGTAATAAGTAGTCAACAAGTTAGATGTGTAATTTATGCTCCAGAACACGTGATGGCGCTCCCTGCATGTTGGGCCTCTCTATGTGGCCAGGCTGTGAAAAAGTCCCAAACATGTGGTATTGTAATACTCAGGAGGAGTAGCAGAATTTTTTTGGGGGTGTCATTTGTGGTATACACATGCCACGTGAGAGAAATAACCTATTACAATGACAATTTTGTGGAAAAAAATAAAAAAAATGAAAAATCTTAATTTTGCAAAGAATTGTGGGAAAAAAATTACAACATCAAAAAGCTCACCATGCCTCTTACTACATGGAATGTCTACTTTCCAAAAAGGGGTCATTTGGGGGTTATTTGTACTTTCCTGACTTGTTCGGGTCACAAGAAGTGAGATAGGCCACCAGTACATCAGATGTGATCAATTTTGTGCGATTCGCACCACAGCTTGTAGACTCTCTAACTTTCACAAAGACCAAATAATATCCACTAATTTGGGTTATTTTTACCAAAGATATATAGCAGTATAAATTGTGGCCAAAATTTATGAAGAAAAATGAATACATTGCATAATTCTGTCACAGAAACAAAGAAATATGCGTTTTTTTCAAAAATTTCAGTCTTTTTTTCATTTATAGCGCAAAAAATAAAAACCCCAGAGGTGATCAAATACCACCAAAAGAAAGCTCTATTTGTGGGAAAAAAAGGACAAAAAATTAATTTGGGTACAGTGTTACATAACTGAGTAATTGTCATTCAAAGTGTGAGAGCATCGAAAGCTGAAAATTGGTCTGGGCAGGAAGGGTGTTTAAGTGCCCAGTAAGCAAGTGGTTAAAGAGGGATTCCACCTAAAAAAAAAAATATTAAAAGCCAGCAGCTATAAATACTACAGCTGCTGACTTTTAATAAATGGACACTCACCTGTCCCGGGTTCCAGCGATGCCGGCAGCCGAGGCCGATCGATCGCTCGGCTCTCGGCTGCTGCCGTCACCATTTTCGGTTCCCTACTGCGCATGCGCGAGTCACGCAGCACAATAGGAATTGTCCGCGCTGTCACTGGGAACCGTGTGTGTCCCAGCAGACAGAGCGGCAGGACAGGAAATGGTGTAGACTCCCACGGGAGTCTATGCCCGGAAGTGGGTGTAAATACCTGTCTTTGACAGGTATCTCCACCCCCCTCCCCCCTGTAAGGTGCCAATTGTGACACCGGAGGGGGGGAGGGTTCCGATCAGCGGAAGTTCCACTTTAGGGTGGAACCCCGCTTTAAAAGTAACAATAACTGAGGGGGGTATCCGTAAACTGGGTCTCCTCCACTGGTCAGTGGAGTGACCATTGGTTTCTTGGTCACCTCCAAGACTAAGGCCCACTGTGCTCATTGGAACCTTCGATGCTGCAGAAATGTTTCTGTACCCTTACCCAGATCTGTACCTCCATACAATCCTGTGTTGGATGTCTACAGACAATCCCTTGGACTTCATAGCTTGGTTTGTGCTCTGACATACACTGTTAACCGTGGGACCTTTTATATAGATAGACAAGAAAAAACAAATGCTGGCCCTGAATCAATTGCGTTTTTTTTTGTTTTTGTTTTTTTAGGCTGGCCCACTGTGGACCCACTTCCTGTTCAGACAGGAGGAGAAGCAACTTGGCCACTTGGACTTCAGTACGATAGGATCTGTTTCCGTACCAGCACCACATGTATATTTGTTCCTTTATATAGATAGATAGATGTGTGCCTTTCCAAATCATGTCCTCTCAACTGAATCCACCACAGGTGGATGCCAATCAAGTTGTAGAAACATAGATAAATTGCATTGTATAGGTTTCAAGATAATGTTTGGAATTTTCTGAAATGCTAAAAATAATAATAAAAAAAAAAATTAATTGTAGAAACATCTCAAGGATGATCAGTGGAAACTGGAGGCACCTGAGCTCAATTTTGAGTGTCATGGCAAAGGCTGTGTATGTGTGATTTATTATTATTATTATTATAAAAAAAAAAAAAAATATATATATATATATATATATATATATGTATATGTATATATATATATATATATATATATATATATATATATATATATATATATATATGTATATATATATATATATATATATATATATATGTATGTATGTATGTATGTATGTATATATATATATATATATATATATATATATGTATGTATGTATGCAGAGATTTCAAACAAACTTCTTTAATGTTGTCATTATGGGGTATTGTTTTGTAGAGTTTGGGGAAATTAATTAATTTAATCAGTTTTAGAATAAGGCTGTAACATAACAAGTAAAGCACTGTTAATGCTTTCTGGATGTACTCTAGCTGGATTCATTTATGTATTCTGCTACATATTTCTGGTAATAAAAATCACAATAAGCGTATATTGATTTCCGCAAAAGTTGTAGCGTCTACAAAATAGGAGATAGATTTATGGCATTTTTATAATTTTTTTTTTTATACTAGTAATGGCAGTGATCTGCGAAATTATTACTATTTTTATTTTTTTCATGACTTCGACATTATGGCGGGCACGTTTGACACATTGTTGAAACCACTAACAATTGTACAGTGATCAGTGCTAGAAAAATGCACTGATTACTGTGTAAATGTCACTGGTAGGGAAGGGGTTAACTGTGTTCCCTGACTGTGTGTTCTAACTGGGGGGGAGGGGACTGACTATAGGAGATGACAGATCGTGGTTCCTATTAGGAACTCACAATCTGCCTCTCCTCACAGAACAGGGACTTGTGTGTTTACACACACATCCCTGTTCTGCCTCTCCTGCCCGCGACCCGCCGACCACTAGCATCGGCACCCCCCCACAATGCAGAGGGCACGCGCGCCTGCTATCCCGTTAAAAGGAGCCGACGCACAGCTACGGCGGTTTGCGGGATCGTGCCCACCTGCCACAGTATAATGAAGGTGGCTGGTCGGCAAGTGGTTAAAACGCTTCTAAACGCAAATGCAGTAAAAAAAGCGGCATGTAAACGTGGCAACACTGGCGTTTTTAATGTGGGTTACTATCTGTCAAGTTAAATCGTCCCGTGTACATGAAGCCTAAGTGGGGTAGAACGCCTGTCAGGTTTTTACTTCTATCTGGGGTGATAACAACATATTTTTTACCATCCCTGTCCCATTGCAGAGATTTCTCCTCATTTGCTGCCCCATAGCCATACAGGAAGTGTGAGGAAATCTATGCAAATTAAGGGAATCCATTCCCCCCGCCCTCAGAATTAGTGTCATCACTTGAAAATTTCAGGGCGGGTCTTAAACAGCAAGGGTGTGGCCTTGACAGGAAGAGGTGGGTCATATTTAGATTAGGGGGTGCATGAGTTTAGTCAGGCCTAGGGCAGCACAAAACCTATATACATATTGCTTAGAGGTTAGGGTTGTCCAGGTCACAGTCAGATTTTACAATAAATTAGGATAATGCGCACTTTAGTCTGATTTTGCAGCTTTGCACCGCATTAACGTGTTTTTAAACCCCGCATTTTAACAACTTCAGCCCCGGAAGGATTTACCCCCTTCCTGACCAGAGCACTTATTTCAATTTGGTACTGCGTCGCTTTAACCGGTAATTGCGTGGTCATGCAATGTTGTACCCAAACGAAATTTGCATCCTTTTCTTTTCCCACAAATAGAGCTTTCTTTTGATGGTATTTGATTGCCTTTGCCATTTTTATTTATTTTTTGCGATATAAATGGAACAAAAACAAAAAGTTTGAAAAAAAAAAGATATTTTCCACTTTTTGTTATAAGAAAAATCCAATAAACTCACATTTAGTCATACATTTAGGCCAAAGTGTATTCTGCCACATGTCTTTAGTAAAAATAAAAATAAAATCTCAAGTGTATATTTATTGGTTTGCGCAAAAGTTATAGCGTCTACAAACTAGGGTAATTTTTCTGGAATTTACAGTACAACCCCCCCCCCCCCCCCAAATGACCCCATTTTGGAAAGTAGACACCCCGAGGAAATTGCTAAGTAGCATGTTGAGCCCATTGAATATTACATTTTCCTGACAGACTCCATGGCAGCAACGTGTGGGGGGGGTTAAGTCCCGCCTCCACTACCCTATAGGACACTACTCCCATAAATCTTTGCTCCCTGCCCCTGGCCATGTTCTTTTTTTGTCCTCCTCCGAAGGACCCAGAGGTGGTCTTTCTACCTGAAGATTTATCATCCCCACGATCGAGGTCGGCCGGTCTGCGACTCTGGGTCTGGAAAGTCGCATTACTCCGCTAAGCCCTAGCTATTAGCAGGGTATGGAGTGGGCAGTGGAAGAGGCGCTGTGAAGAAGCCCATGTCCTGGCCACTGGCAGGCAGGCTGCGCATTGGTCGGATAGCCAGCTATTAGCAGGTGACCTGTTTTGACCCCTGGAAAGTCCAGTGTCATCTTACCTTACCTTCGGCCGAGTGATCGATCGTGGTGGGAGTGGTGAGAGGTTCTATAAGTTCATTATGGCAGCAGTTTGTGTATCTTTTATCTGTCTTCGTTTTTTCTGTTTATTTGTATGTGCAGGCATGGCGGCTGGTTCTTCCGCGTTCCAGCCGCCGTTCTACTTCCGGGGTTGCGTTCTCGGCCGTACTGCGCATGCGCGAATGCGGTTTGAGATCGAGGCTTGGTTTCGCGCATGCGCGATAGCGCCAAATTGCCGCTATTTCGCGCATGCGCACAGGCACGGCGGTGACATCACAGGGGCGGGCTATTTAAACGGGGAATTAGTCTGCAAGCTTTGGGAATGCTTGCGGGCTGTTGCGGTGACTTCCCCCTGCCTCTGTGTTGCATCTATTGGTAAGTGGCATTCTGGGACAGGGTGGCTATCCCTTCCCTGTCCCTTGCACTGATCCCTTGTCATCCTTTCAGCGCGTATGGATATTGCTGAGGACATGGATTCTTTACCGCCTGTTTGTGGCCAGCCCTCGCATAAAAGGTATTTTTAATGATCACCTGAAGGTTTGGTGGGGGAGGGGTGTATATCTGTTAGCTCTGTCCGTATGTCTTTTCTCTTGTGGTTTCTTGTCTTGTTCCTTTTTCAGCCCTTCCAGGTCAGAACAGCATCGCAGCTCTCATAGAAGGAGCGACTCCTCCAAGTCGCATCACTGGCACTCCTCTTCCAAATCAAAACATTATGGTTCCTCCTCAAGATCAGGACACCGTAGTGAGGAACGGTCGCAATCCTCGATTACTCAATCTAGTCACTCAGCTAGTGCCTGTTGGGGGTGCAGAGCTCTTGTACCGGCAGGAAAATCTTTGTGCGATCCTTGCTACGCCAAGGCTTCCAATGAAAGGGGTGACGCGGATCAACAACTTAAAACCCTGGTGGAAAAAGTTGTTAAGGAGTCCCTCAGAAATATTGAGGGCCAGTCCTATGTTCCCCCGGCAGAGCCGCCACTTTCTCCAGGAAGGGAGACTCAGCTGCAGGATACTTGGGAATCCTCTGCGCATAGCCACCCCTCAGCTGCCATATCTGACAGTGACTCTGATGAAAGTGATCCCTGTGTGGGTTTTGATTTCGCTCTACTTCCTCCTCTGGTCAGAGCTGTTAGAGAGACATTGAACTGGGAAGATTCTGTGGCTGCTCCTTCCAAACAGAGAAAATTCTTTAAGCAACTAAAGAAGGAACGGATTAATTTTCCTTTTATCTCTGACCTAGGTGAGATTATCACAGATGAATGGGGCAAGGTGGAGAAGAAAAATTCCATGCTATCAAAGGTTTCGAAACTCTATCCTTTCAATGAAGAAGAGGTGAAGCATTTGTAGTCAGCGCCGTTGGTAGACGCAGCAGTCATGAGGCTGGTGAAACATGTCACACTTCCCTTAGAGGATACTGTGTCTTTTAAGGATGTTCTGGACAGACGGATTGATGCTGATTTGAAGAGAGTGTATCTCACAGCAGGAATGGCCTGTAAGCCAGTGCTAGCTCTGGCCGCTATGTCCAAAGCAATGGAGATATGGACGGATAGTGTAGATGAGACGCTTAGAAATATCTCTGAAGATACGGCTAAGAGCTCGCCTATCCAAGAACTTAGGCTGGCCTCCGCCTTTCTTGGGGAGGCCTCTATCGACATCATACGCCTGGTGGCTCGGGTGATGCTTTCTTCTGTTACGGCCAAACAGGCTCTGTGGCTCCGCCCTTGGCTGGCGGACCCAGCCTCAAAACAAGTATGGTGCCGTATCCCCTTTGAGGGGTCCTCCCTTTTCAGCAATAAGTTGGATGAGGCTATTACCCGAGCCACTGGTGGGAAGTCCGGGTTCCTTCCCCAGGATCGACGTTTGCAAGCCCAGAGAAGGTCTTTTCCAAAGAGACAGTACCAGGAACGAGCCAGCGAAGCTTGCAGTTACAGACGGGGCCGTGAATTTTCCAGGTCCTGGAAATCAAGACAATCCTCTTTTAAAAAATCTACAAAAAGTGATTTAAAGGGAGAGAGGGAACCAAATAAATCCTTTTGAGGTTGGGCCCGCTCAGACAGGGCAGGTGGGGGCTCGTCTTTTCCACTTTCGCCATGTCTGGGCGGCCTCGATCCAAGACTTCTGGACCGTTAAGACTATCTCCTCAGGTCATGTTTGGACCTTCAAGGGATCACCCAGGCTCAGATGGGTCCCCACCTCTCTTCCGGCTTCAGACGAAAAAAGGCTAATTCTTCTAGCCTACGTGGAATCTTTGTTGGCTCAAGGCGCCGTTATCCATGTGCCAGTCATTCACCGAGGCATGGGAATCTACTCTCCTTTGTTCATGGTCCAGAAAAAGAGCGGGGCCTGGAGGCCGGTCATAGATCTAACTCACTTGAACAGTTTTATCAAAAAAGAAAAATTCAAGATGGAGTCATTATCCACAATTCAACAATCTGTTCAAGCAGGGGACTGGATGGTCTCCATAGACCTCAAGGATGCCTATTTTCATGTCCCAGTTGCAGAAAATTACCAGCAGTATCTCCGCTTCTCCGCGGGCGAAAGCCATTTTCAATTCACATGCCTTCCCTTCGGGCTATCAACTTCTCCTTGTGCATTTTCAAAAGTACTGTTGGCAGTGGTAGCTCTTCTGAGAACCAAAGGGATTCGTCTACATCACTACCTAGACGACCTTCTGTTGTTGGCTCAAGACAAGGATCAACTTCTGGTACACAGAAAGCAAGTCATCTCCACCCTACAGGAGTTCGGGTGGATCTTGAACTTGGAGAAGAGCCAGCTGGTCCCATCTCAGCGGCTGGTGTTCTTAGGGGCCCTATTCAACACTGTCAGAGGCACCATCTCATTACCAGAAGAGAAGTTGTCAGTGGTCAGGGACAGAATCCGTCCAGCCCTCTCTGCCTCTCATCTCCAGGCTCTCCAGTGCCTGAAAATTATAGGCACTATGGTAACGACAATTCCGATGGTGAGGTGGGCACAGTGGAGGATGAGGCCCTTTCAGAAGGGTTTCCTTCATCAATGGCCAGGCAGCAAAACCCAGCTGATTCGGATCACCCTATCCATGAGGAATTCCCTTCCGTGGTGGCTCCAACGGGAAAATCTCTGCAACTGCCATTCCCTTCTCCCCATCTCATGGGTCACCATAACAACGGATGCCAGCAACAGAGGCTGGGGCGCCCACTGTCTGGCGGAAGTGGCTCAGGGCACCTGGATTCTCCCCTCCAGAAGGACGGTGTCAAACATCCTGGAGTTAAGGGCAGCCTTTCAAGCTCTGCTAGCCTTTCGGCATCTGATTTCAGGAGCCTCGGTCTTACTCAGGCTAGACAATACCACAGCAGTAGCGTACATAAGAAGGCAAGGGGGTACCCGAAGTCTATCCCTTCTCCAGGAGGTGGAACCGATCATGACCTGGGCTCAGAGGAACCTGAAGGATCTGACAGCAACCTATGTTCCGGGATTCAGAGCGTTCAGGCAGACTTTCTTTCCCGGATACTTCTGGACAACAACGAGTGGTCTCTTCACGAGGAAGTGTTCAACTGGATCCTGACGATGGGGCTCTCCCCAGAAGTCGACCTGTTTGCCTCTCCCTGCAACAAAAAACTGGAGAAGTATTATTCAAGGTACAGGGATCCTCAAGCCTACGGGGTGGATGCCTTGACGGAGAAATAGTGGTTCCACAGGGCCTATGCCTTTCCACCAACTCCTATCATTCATCAGTTCCTGAGGAGACTCAGGTCAGAGACCGCAGAAGTGATAGCCATAATCCCTTATTGGCCCAACAGACCCTGGTTTCCGCTTCTGATGCTCCTCAGTGTCAGGGATCCAATTCCTTTACCATCCAGACCAGACCTTCTGTCTCAAGGGTCAAGATTACATCCTTGCCCGGATCACCTGCGCCTAAAGGCTTGGTTTTTGAAAGGGGACGGTTGAAGGCTTTAGGCTGTCCTGAAGAAGTCATTCCCACTCTTCTTAGTGCACGAAGAAGTAGTACTAACCGGGTATATGAGAGAATTTGGGCGAAGTTTGCAGATCACTTGTCTTCAAGGTCCAGTTCCTGTAATGCCCTGACAGTCCGGGACGTTTTAAGCTTATTACAATCAGGATTGGATATCTCCCTTTCGGTTAGTTCTCTCCGGGTCCAGGTATCTGCAATTTCAGCTTTTTCTGGAGTCACATGGGCCAATCATCCCTTGGTCCAACAATTCTTCAAAGGAGCAGTCAGGCTTAGGCCACAAAGGAAGCCTAGATTCCCCAAATGGGATCTCCCATTGGTTCTAGATTTCTTCTCTCAACTTGACAAAACGCTTTCAATCAGAGAATTAACCCTTAAAACCTCTTTTCTGGTAGCCATAACTTCAGTGAAGAGAATCTCCGAAATTCAGTCTCTAGGCGCAAAGGAACCTTTTCTCACATTCTTTCCAGATAGGGTAGTCCTAATTCTGATGTTGGGGACAAATCCCAAGGTTACCTCTGTTTTCCATAAAAACCAGGAAATCACTCTTCCTACCTTCAATTCTGCTGGAAGTCCGGATCCACATCCACTCGATTTGGGAGTTACTCTAAAACAATATCTGAATGTTACAGCTTCTTTTCGTCAATCTGACTTCCTCTTCGTGCTATTTAAAGGGAAAAATAGAGGCGCTAAGGCCTCCATTAGATCCATCGCTGCTTGGGTGGTCCAGGCAATCCAATGGGCTTATAGAGAGAAGGGCTTGGCTCCTCCTGAGGCGGTTACAGCTCACTCTACCAGAAGTCTCTCAACCTCATGGGCGGCTTCGCGTCATGTTGCGCCTGATGTAATCTGCAGAGCGGCCTCCTGGTCTTCAATTCATACCTTCATGTCTCACTATTGTGTTGAGCCAGCATCTTTATCCTCTGTTGATTTTGGTTTGAAAGTCCTGTCGGCCGACAGTGTTAAATAAATCTTTTGTTCAGCATTTTGCCCACCCGGGTGTGTTTGGCGAGTTATTTCCCACACGTTGCTGCCATGGAGTCTGTCAGGAAAATTGAAAATTCCTATCAAAATACTTACCGTAATTTTCCTTTCCTGATGGACTCCATGGCAGCAGGAGTTCCCTCCCAAATGGCTGGAGTAGGCTAGTTACCGAACACGGCTAGGGGCAGGGAGCAAAGATTTATGGGAGTAGTGTCCTATAGGGTAGTGGAGGCGGGACTTAACCCCCCCACAAGTTGCTGCCATGGAGTCCATCAGGAAAGGAAAATTACGGTAAGTATTTTGATAGGAATTTTCCATTTTTTTTGTCCCAAGTGATTGAATAATGACAAAAAAAAAAAAAAATTTAAACAAAAAGTTGTCACTAAATGATATATTGCTCACACATACCATGGTTATATGTGTAATCGCACTCCAAAATACAGTTTGTTGCTTCTCCTGAGTATGCGAATACCACATGTGTGGAACATTTTGGGAGCCTCGAAAACCAATCACCACCTTCAGGGTTTCTAAGGAAGTAAATTTTTGATTTCACTCCTCACTGCCTATCACTGTTTCGAAGGCCCTGAAATGTCAAGATAGCACTAACCCACCCCCCCAAATTACCCCATTTTGGAAAGTAGACACCCCAAGCTATTTGCTGAGAGGCATGGTGAGTATTTTGCAGCTCTAATTTGTAAATGAAGAAAGAAAAGAAAAATGTTTTTTTTTTTTCTTTTTTACATTTTCAGAACTTTGTGACAAAAAGCGAGGTCTGCAAAATATTTGCCATACCTCTCGGCAAATAGCTTGGGGTGTCTACTTTCCAAAATGTGGTCATGGGGGGCGGGGGGGTATGTGCCATCTGCGCATGGCCTCTGAAGCTGTGATAGGCAGTGAGGAGTGACATTAAAAAAATAAAAACCCTTCGGGGACTAAAGTCTCACACATGTGGTAGCCCCATACTCGGGAGAAGCAACAGAATATTTTTTTGGGGTGCAATTTCACATATGCCCATGGCACGTTTTGAGCAATATATCATTTAGTGACAACTTTGTGCAAAAAAAAGAAAAAAATTGTCTATTTCCTGCCACTTGTGTCACAATATAAAATATTTCATGGACTCGACATGCCTCTCAGCAAATAGCTTGGGGTGTCTTTCCAAAATGAGGTCATTTGGGGGGGTTTAAACTGTCCTGGCATTTTATGCAAAACATTTAGAAGCTTATGTCACACATCTAAATAAAAAAGGTGATCAGCGCAAACTATATACCATATGTTACTACAAAGATGGAATATCCTTGTTTTTGATATGTAATCTACCTCATAGATAAAGTGCAAAAGAGCAATAATTATACTAATACTAATGGTGAATCCTAATGCAAACTGCTACTGTGCAAACTACGTAAATAATTTTTTTTATGTCACACATCACCCACTTTTATGTCACACTTCTGACACAAGAAAATGACTTTGAACCCCCAAACATATATTGTTTTAAAGCAAAGGCCCTACAGATTAAAAAACAGATTTTTTTTCAATCGCATTTTTTTGGGAAAAAAAACACACTTTTTAATTTTAATGCACTAAAACACACTATATTGCCCAAATGTTTGATGGAATAAAAAAAAAGAACTTAGGCCGACTACATGGATACCAAACATGACATGCTTTAAAATTGCGCACAAACGTGCACTCCTGACAAACCTCTTACAGTTTTAAAAGCCTTTACAGGCTACCACTTATGATTTCCGAAGGTGGTAAACTGCTAATATTGACAGGTACTCCTTTTTTTCTTTAAATGGGGTTTATTAGACTCTAGATCTCTCCTCTGCCCTCAAAGCATCTGACCACACCAAGATCGGTGTGATAAAATGCTTTCCCAATGGCACTGTTTAAATCCGGCGAAATCGAAGTCATGAAATGCTCCTAGCTTTCGGTTTCTTAAGCCATAGAGATGATTGGAGCTGTTTTGGTCTCTGATAAGTTCTATTGTCAGCTGGCAGAACCACCGGCTGCATTCTCAAGTTCCCTGTTGGGACAGGAGAGCCAGAGAAAACCATGGAAGACAGTGGGGGGGGGGGGGGGGTCATTCGAATATCTCCCGTCCACCCACTTCTAATGATGGGCATGCATGCACCATTTTGTTTTTAACTGTGGTGGTGAAATCACCTTCTACAGCGCTGGAGTCACGGCTTTATGTATTGTGGGAGCAACCACTGTTGCTGTCAAGATAAATAAATCAGTGCTGAAGCTGAATGGCCTAAAAAATATAGACCAAAGCCTGGAGGCATCTGCCCCAAAAGTTAGGAGCAAATCGCTCCTCTACCCCTGCTGCCTCCATGCTTTGGCATATATGCTCTTTTTTTTTTTTTTTAACTCTGGTGGTGAAATCCCCTCCTACAGTGCTGGAGTTATGGCTTTATGTATTGTGGAAGCAAACGCTGCTGCTGTAAAAATAAATAAATCCGCAATGCAGCTGAATGGCATACCTGAAAGCAAAAAAATGGTTAACAATAAAACACAGTAAACGGTAAAGTATAAAAAGAATTACATACCTGAAAAGCAAGCATGATAAAACATAACAACAATAAAACATTTCAGAATAGAATACAGTAAAAAAGAGCAGAAAAATAGAGAGAGAGAGAACAATAAAACGACAACTATGTTTCTTTTTATTTATTTTTTGAGTTTTATTTTATACTTTTTTTTTTTTTGTAACTGTAATGGTTCCAGGTTCGGGTCTCTCAAAATGCGATGGCATCTTGGGAGACCCTGTGAAAACCTACCTAGTCTGTGCAGTGCTGTACCCTACGCTAATACTCAGCTAGTGTATGGTAGCGTTCAAAACATTCACCAATGCAAAGACCAGGGTTGTCAGGACAGGAGGGACAATAATAACGGGTGTTGCGCCTCTAACCGCGCTTGCCGCAGACATGACATCTTCTTTGGGGGGCTCCTTGGGTAGGGGTACTCGGGAGGACATACGGAAAATGCCTCTCATGCAGCCAGCTTTGCATCCAGATTTTGATTGGGAAGGTGAGGTGGAGCAACGTCTGGAAACAGAAGGGTTCTGACGATCTCTTCCTGGAATCTAATTTAAGGAAGGATCCAGTCCATCCTGAGCTCTGTATAGCATATGAGTGTTCAACAAAGCCAATTAAAATAAATAAATAGACACTTTTTTTGTACCAGCGTCTGGCCTTACGGGCAATTGGGTATGGTGCGGTCGTTGAGGTCCACCCCTTAAGGTTAGATTCGTGGACACAGAGGGGTTTTTTCACAACACCAGTCGCCATAGGAATTTGGACTGTCCTGTCTGCATGAAGGGAGGTAAAAACAAAAACATTCTTATTATCTCTTCACTTCACAGCGAGCAAATTTTTACACTTGAAGCAGGCTCTCTCCCCCAGCCTAAGACGGGAATCTACAAGCTGCTTGGGAAAGCCCCAGCGATTAAGTCGCACGGTGCCACATGCTCCAATCTGATGATGAAACAAGTGACTAAAAAGTGGCACGCTAATGTAATAATTGTCCATGCACATAATAATAAGGGTGACACCAAGTCCCACACAATCTTGCCAGCGCTCCCTATGTAATCTGGGCAGTTCAGCAGTTCTACGTGGCTATCTTTTCTCTCGTAAACCATAAAACTACATGTATAGCCTGTGGCCCTGTCACAGAGCTTGTACATCTTGACCCCGTATCTGGCACGCTTGCTGGAAAGATACTGTTTGAAAGACAGAAAGACAGAAAACTTAATCAGGGACTCATCAACGCAGACAACTTGATGGGGAGTAAACAAGTCTGCAAAACGTTGGTTGAAGTGGTTTACGAGGGGCCAAACTTTGTGGAGCCGATCGTATCAGGGTCTCCAAGAGGGCGTAAATAATAAACAAACCAAAAATATCGCGCTTAGGGCAAAACCTAAAAGTTACAACTATAAACCATCAAATATCAAATTATGGATCAAATCAAAAAAGTTATACATAAAGTTACGCTAAATATGCGTGAAAACTAAAGTGAAAAGAGTAATAAAACTCTTTATAGATATATAAATTATATAGAAAAAAACAAAAGAAATCAAACAAGCACCGTATACAAAATTCAATCAAAGAAAAGAAAGTCCTTATAATTAAGAAATCCTGGTTCCAGCTAAAAAACAACGAACAGGGAGATCAGTCCTTTTCACAAATTCGATGAAACCTTCCTGGCTTTGCCACTATCGCTTCCAGACCAGGGAGAAAAAAAGGTTTGACTCTTACCGCAATCTATGGACTCCAAATCAACGGAGTTGTTAGCGCTGGCAGACAGCCCTCTGCAGGGTTCGTTTGTTCGTAGTCCGTCCCCACACACTACTGAGGTACCAATGAGTACGTGCAGATTCGAAGGTCGTTAGCCCCAGTCGAAGAGTTCCAGAACTCGTCGGAGGTCCTGCTTTTCCTCTCGATCACCACGGGGAAGAGACAAGGTGGTCGACCAATCACTCTGAATTCCTAAGGTTATCTAGAGCTCTCCAATGAATCGTAAAGTGCGAAGGTTTTTCAATGCGCAAACCTGTAGTGAAACACAAAACACTCGGGCCTCCCAGCCGCGAGCGAAGGGAGGGGGAAACAAAAATGGACTCCGATCGTTAACGTACCGTTAAACAATCGACAAATTTATTAAATAAAAATAGATACACAGCAGGCCAAAGGTATAACCCAAAAGGCTGAATTATAACGAATAAAAAGTATAATAAAAAACCGGTTTAAATTAAAAGTAAATATACACCCGTGCTAGGGAATATTCTAAGCGTGGTGGTATCAGCACAAACAGCCCAACATGTTTCGTAAAAACTTACATCCTCTTGGGGCACAGGTGATATGCTGATCCATCACGTTAAATAGCAACACGTCTTAACCAAGCCTCACTTTCATTCGGAAATGGTCGAGGTCGACATTATGGCCGAACCACGACTCACTTCCGTTCAGCTACCATTTTTTCGAAGACCAAGGAAGTGAATTGAATCTCTAACGGGTCGACATTACGGCCGAACCACGACTCACTTCCGTTCAGCTACCATTTTTTTGAAGACCAAGGAAGTGAATCGAATCTCTAATAGGTCAGACCAGACCCCGGTCACGTCCCGCCACCATTCGCATGGGGACCGAACGTGATCTGGGTTCAAAACATAATCTCTGACTATGACCAGGGTGTGCTAGGCCGCTGGTGCTTGCCAGTTTACCAGAAGGAATAGCAACACTAGTACTTCTCTGCTCCATACGAGAGCCCTGCGGTTCTTGCACCCCAACAGCAGAAGAAGATGATCGGGGTCTGGTACGCCTGACCTTGGTAGGGACCACAACTAGTTCGTCAGAGCTATCTGTCATGGAGCCGCTGTCGTCTACAGGATCGTATTCTGAGCCTGAATCTGACAGATGAGTGACTTCCTCTTCACTATCTGTCATGCTCAGAAACGTGTAGGCCTCTTCACTAGTGTACCTTTGATTTGCCATTTTGGGCTCTAAATTTAGTGATGCACTAGTGAGACTCACAGGTAAAAAAGCTCATGACTGTTGGCGACTGAAAAGCTACCAAAAAAGCTTTTAGCGATTGCAGGGATCAGGCCTGACTCTGCGAATGCTGCAGTTATGTGTGTTGTGTTTTGTAAGTGACAGTGATCGATCGATACTGCACTCGGGTGGGCTGGGCTGGGTGGAGGGGCAAAACGCAGGTGCTAGCAGGTATCTGGGCTGATCCCGCTAACACTGCGTTTTTGGGAAACCTAAACTGCTGGGGACACTAGTATAGTTCTGATCAGATATTGATCCATTCAGATACTATACCACTAAGGGAGGTGTATGCTGTGTGCAGGGGTGTTAGCGGTACTGCCATTAACCTGATGTTGCCTGGGGCGACACAGACCCTATCTGACCTTAAAACCTAACTGATATCACCGGATGGGCAATCAGGGGGTTAAACCTTTATTGGGTAATAAACGGCAGGTGCCCTGACACTATAAAAAAAAAACGAACTATCCAGCGTCACCTGTAACAGATATACAGTGATCAGTGGTGAAAGGGTTAACCAGGGGGCAATCAGGGGATTAAAACCTTTATTAGGTAGTATATGGGGGTAGTTGATGCTATAAAAAGCTGACGGTGAACCTAAATACTTACCTGGCTACCTAGCTTCACCTGTGACACTAATACAGCGATCAGAAAAAAGATTGCTTAGTGACACTGGCGACAGGGGTTAACTGGGGTGATCAAGGGGTTAAACCTTTATTAGGGGGGTACCCTAGACCTAAAGGGGCCTACCACTAACTGCCCTACCACTTATAACATTCACAAATGATACCAATGCAGTAATCAGTAAAAAAAATAAAAACTGCTATTGGTGTCACTGTGACAGGGGGTACAGGGGAGTGACTGGGGGTGAATGGGGGGTGATTTGTGTACCTGCGTGTTCTATTGTATGTGCAGTGTTGGTGCAAACTTACTTGAGGTCTTCTCTCCTCAGAAGCCGGAACGAAAAGGCTTCACGCGGAGCGATGACATCACTTCCTCTGCTTCTGTTTACATTACAGAAGCAGAGGAAGAATTCCATTCGCCAGGAGCGATCGCGAGGGGGTGGCCATGAATCAGTGGCCTCCCCCTCAGCACGGATCGATCCCGCAGTGATGCCGACCGCCTCGGGCACTGGGGGTTGCAATGTTCATATGTTACTCTGCCCGCCCGTGCCATTCTGTCGCAGTGTATCTGCGTGAGGCGGTCGGCAATTGGTTAACACGTGTGTGCTGTGCTGCTTTCCAATTTAATTTAAATTGCAGCCAATGCATCTACGGTACTATAGGCATCTGACCTAGGCATATCTGTATTGTAGCGCACAGATGATGTAAATAATTGCCAGGGTAGGTATTGAATATTATGTGGTAACCACTTGCCTAACTGTACATATACGTCATTACTTTGACGGTAAATACCGGAGTTATGGCAGCAGCTAGCTGCCGTAAACCCCGGTATCCTTATCTACAGCAGGCAGCTGACTTTCCAATAAGTGTTTTCAGCAATGCATTTGCATGCTTATTTCTATAACAAGGAATGTTTACATTCCTTGTAATAAAAATAAAAGTGATCAAAAAATAACTAAAGGAACAGTGCAAAAAGCAAAATAACTAATACAATTTTTTTTTTTTAAAGTGCCCCATTCTTCTGCACTCAGGCAAATGCATACGTAAGTCACGTCCGCATATGTAAAAAGTGTTCAAACCAAACATGTGAGATATTTCTGCGATTGTTAGAGAGAGAGCAATAATTCTAGTACAAGACTTCCTCTGTAACTCTAAACGGTTAACCTATAAAAATGTTTAAAGCGCCGCCTATGTAGAGTATCGTAGCTTGTCACCATTCCTCAAGCATGCCCAATTGTAAAGCATGACATGTTGGGTATCTATTTACCTGCCGTACATCTTTCGCATTATACGAAAAAATTGGGCTAACTTTTCTGTATGTGTTTTTTTTTTTCCTTTTTTTGAGCATTTAAGTGTATTTTTTTCCAAAACCACTGCATTTGAAGGACTGCTGTGCAACATAAAATATTGCAAGACCCGCCATTTTATTCTCTAGGGTCACTGCTAAAAAATATATAATATTTTGGAGTTCTAAGAAATTTTCTAGCAAAAAAATGTAAACAAATGTCAGAAAAAGGCCTGATCTTTGATAGCCCATTCAAAGTGCATGAGCTGCCTTAAAGGGGCTGTAAAGCTTTGTTTTTTATTTTCTAAATAGGTTCCTTTAAGCTAGTGCATTGTTGCTTCACTTACCTTTTTCCTTTGATTTCCCTTCTAAATGTTTTTTTTTCTCTGATATGTCAGTATGTAAGTTAGTATGAAAGGAGACTGAAGGAGGGAGGTGAGGAGTAGAGGGTTAGATATGGGTATCATTGGCATAGAGATGGTATTGGAAGCCACGGGAGGTTATCAAGTGACCAGGGGAGGAGGTGTAGATAGAGAAGGTAGTCTTAAATTATTCAGTTTTCACCTGAACATTATTTCAAATGTGAGACCAAGTTCAAAGTCAAGTGTTTGTTAGCCACCCCTAAGACAAGTCCATCAAGTTCAACCCAAAAAAAATACAATCCAATTCCCACAAACCTACACCCACAGTTGATCCAGAGGAAGGCAAAAACTCAGCATGCATCAATTTGCTACAGCAGGGAAAAACATTCCTTCCTTATCCCCCAAGAGGCAATTGGATTTTCCCTGGAACAACCTTACCTATAAATGTTAGTACCCAGTTATATTGTATACAGTTAGGAAAGAACCCAGGCCTTTGCTTTAATAAATAAATAAATCAACTGAGCTTGTCAGAACCACCTCTGGAGGGAGTCATTTTCACAGCTCTTACTGTAAAAAAAACCTTTCTGTATATGAAGATTAGTGATGGACGAACTTCCGACGGGACGTTTCGCGAACGCGAAACGCGAACGGGCACAAACGTTCGCGAAAACGACCGTTCGCCGCGGGCTCCATTGACTTCAATGGGAGGCGAATTTCGCAAACCTTTAGGTCGAATTTGCGGCCACGTGGTAATTATTAGGGGGTAGCACGTAGTCCCACCACCTGGACAATAGCATAATACATGTATGAGGTGAATTTGGGATCGATAACTACAAGCATTTTTTTTTTATTTGGGAAATTGTTCTGACAATTCAGGACTATGGAGCTAATGAAGGCAATGGAGGAGAGGGAAGGTCAGGGACCAGGGTAGGCAAACAAGAGGGTGCAGGAGATACAGAGCACTGACAGCAGCACCGTAATACAGAGCACTGACATCAGCACCGTGACATACAGCGCTGACAGCAGCTCCGTGACATACAGCGCTGACAGCAGCACCGTGACATACAGCGCTGACAGCAGCTCCGTGACATACAGCGCTGACAGCAGCTCCGTGACATACAGCGCTGACAGCAGCACCGTGACATACAGCGCTGACAGCAGCTCCGTGACATACAGCGCTGACAGCAGCTCCGTGACATACAGCGCTGACAGCAGCTCCGTGACATACAGCACTGACAGCAGCTCCGTGACATACAGCGCTGACAGCAGCTCCGTGACATACAGCGCTGACAGCAGCACCGTGACATACAGCGCTGACAGCAGCTCCGTGACATACAGCGCTGACAGCAGCTCCGTGACATACAGCGCTGACAGCAGCTCCGTGACATACAGCACTGACAGCAGCTCCGTGACATACAGCGCTGACAGCAGCTCCGTGACATACAGCGCTGACAGCAGCACCGTGACATACAGCGCTGACAGCAGCTCCGTGACATACAGCGCTGACAGCAGCTCCGTGACATACAGCGCTGACAGCAGCTCCGTGACATACAGCGCTGACAGCAGCTCCGTGACATACAGCGCTGACAGCAGCTCCGTGACATACAGCGCTGACAGCAGCTCCGTGACATACAGCGCTGACAGCAGCTCCGTGACATACAGCGCTGACAGCAGCTCCGTGACATACAGCGCTGACAGCAGCACCGTAAGCAGCCCCAGGAGGAAGTCAGCACAGCACAGGGATGGTGTGATCCCCTCATAATAAGAACCCCCAGGAGGAAGTCAGCACAGCACAGGGATGGTGTGATCCCCTCATAATAAGAACCCCCAGGAGGAAGTCAGCACAGCACAGGGATGGTGGGAGCCCCTCATAATAAGAACACCCAGGAGGAAGTCAGCACAGCACAGGGATGGTGGGAACCCCTCATAATAAGCAGCCCCAGTAGAAATATGACACCGCTCAACCTCTTCAAAGAGGAGGGTAGGGGCATATAGTACGGTGTGCTTTTTTGGGTCAGGGAAGTGAGCCAAATGAATTAAGAAGGTCTGTGTGCTTGATTCCAAAAATTGTTTATAGACATATACATGGTCTACTGATCACATGTGTTGAATTCCTCCGAGATCCATGCCTCATTCATTTTTAGAAATGTGAGGTAGTTAACACTGTGGTGAGCTAGGCGAGTACGCTTATCGGTCACAATCCCCCCTGCTGCGCTGAACGTCCTTTCGGACAGGACACTGGATGAGGGGCAAGCCAACAGTTCGATTGCAAATTGGGCAAGCTCTGGCCAGAGGTCAAGCCTGCCCACCCAGTAGTCTAGGGGTTCATCACTCCTCAGAGCGTCCACATCGGCCGTTAACCCAATGTAGTCGGACACCTGACGGTCTAGGCGTTCCCTGATGCTGGATCCGGATGACACCTGTCGATGGGTCGGCTGAAAGAATGACCTCATATCCGAAGTCACCAACACATCTTCAAACCGGCCTCTTCTTGCAGGCGCTGTTGGATTGGTACCCGCAAATCCTTCTCTGGGAGTGGGAATTGCTCCTCTGCCAGCGCACGCAAAAGCAGAATGCAGCATTTCTCGAAGCAAGGCCTGGAAGTGCTGCATTCTGACAGCCCTCTGCGACGGCGGTAACATTTCCGCCATTTTGTGTTTGTACCGGGGGTCTAAGTACGTTGCCACCCAGTACTGGTCCTTGACCCTCATGCTTTTTATACGGGGGTCCCTATTAAAACACTGGAGCATGAAGGCCCCCATTTGCACTAAAGTGGAAGCGGTGTGGTGGCCTGGCTCCTGCTCATCATCCAGGATAATGTCGTCCTCTTCATTCTCCTCTCCCCATCCTCGCACAACAGGGATCCCAGAAAGGTTTAAAGCATGCTCTTCTTGCTCCTGCTCATCCGCCCCGGCACCATCCTCCTCTGACTCCTCATCAGACTCCTGTTGTTGACTTGTCTCAGATAGAGTAGCCCCCCCTGGGAATTCATCCAGCATTGCGACTTCCTCATCTTCCCGCTCCTGCTCCTCCACAGCCTGATCAATGACACGACGCAATGCACGCTCCAGAAAGAAGGCATAAGGTACCATGTCACTGATGGCGCCATGGCTGCGACTGACCAGTTTGGTGATCTCCTCAAATGGCCGCAGAAGTCTGCATGTGTCGCGCATGAGCAGCCACTGGCGCGGTGAAAAAAAACCCAGCTCCCCAGAACCGTTTCTTTCGCAGAGTTCATACAGGTAGACGTTAACTGCACGTTTCTGCTGGAGCAGCCTATCAAGCATATAGAAGGTTGAGTTCCATCGCGTCGGGCAATCGCAAATAAGACGTCTGACCGGCAGATGGTGTCGCCGCTGAATGTCAGCAAGGCGAGCCATGGCCGTGTAAGATCTTCTGAAATGGGCCGAGATTTTCCTTGCCTGCCGCAAGATGTCCTGGACCCCAGGGTATTTGACAAGGAATCGCTGCACGACCAAGTTTAAGAC
Organism: Lithobates pipiens; assembly: GCF_037356315.1. Lineage (NCBI taxonomy): Eukaryota > Metazoa > Chordata > Amphibia > Anura > Ranidae > Lithobates > Lithobates pipiens. The sequence goes on along the minus strand of NW_027507686.1, from coordinate 194,436,222 downwards.
GTGTGCCATGCACGGCACGTGCGTGATTTTGCCCTGTTTCAATGCGCTAAGCAGATTGGCACCGTTGTCACACACCACTTTACCAACTGTCAAATTGAGCGGTGTTAGCCACTCATCTGCCTGTGAACGCAAAGCTGAAAGGAGTGCCGGGCCAGTGTGGCTCTTTGCTTCCAGGCACAACAGACGCAGCACGGCATGGCAACGTCTCACCTGGCATGTGGAATAGGTTCTGGGGAGCTTGGGCGGTGCAGTGGAAGAGACGCTAGCAGCGGAAAAGGAGGAGGCAGCTGAGGAGGAGAGGGAGGAGGATGGAGTAGGAGGAGGAGAAGAAGAGTCAGGCCTGCATGCAATCCGTGGCGGTAAAACCAAATCTACACGGGTGCCACGGGTTACATGCTTGACGGCCGTCAGAAGGTTCACCCAGTGGGCAGTAAAACTGATATACCTTCCCTGCCCGTGTTTGCTAGACCACGTGTCTGTGGTCAGATGTATCTTGGCACCGACACTGTGTGCCAGAGATACATTCACTTGCCGCTGAACATGGCCATATAGCTCTGGGATGCCCTTCTCTGAGAAATACTTCCTTCCTGGGACCTTCCATTGTGGTGTTCCAATGGCCACAAATTTGCGAAAGGCCTCCGAGTCCACCAGTTTATATGGCAGTAGTTGGCGGGCTATGAGTTCTGACAAGCCAGCCGCCAACCGTTGGGCAAGAGGGTTATCCGGCGTCATCATTTTTTTACGCTCAAACATTAGGCCCACGGAAGCCTGCCTTTTTGCAGAAAAATGTGAGCTTGGCGTGATGGAAGGTGGAGTGGAGGACAATTGTGAGGAGAGAGGAGAAGGAGAAGTAGAAGACGAGGCTGGACGGTGAGAGCCTGCAGTGTGGCTTTGTGTGTTCCGTTGCTCCCACTGGGCTCGGTGATGGCTGCTCATGTGCCTTCTTAAGGCGGTCGTCCCTAGGTGAGTATTGGGCTTACCGCGACTAACGCGTTGACTGCAAAGATTGCAGATGGCAACGCTATTGTCAGCAGCGGACACGTTAAAAAAAGCCCACACTGCGGAGCCATGTGCCGGTGTCCTGGGAGCGCCAGATGTGACCGTACATGGTCGATGACTCGCTCCTGATACATTTGCAGTCTGCTTTGTCCCTGCTGTGCAATGTAAGTCATTGCTGCTTCTCCTCCCTATCTGCTGGTCCATATCTCCCTCTGAACTCCCCTCCTCTTCCTCTCTTGTGGGCACCCACGTGACATCACTAGACACGTCATCATCAACGTCACCTTCCCCACCGCTATAAGTAGAGTAGGCAGCAACACCGGGGACCAACCTCCTCCTTGGGCTGATCTGGGTACTGGCGTCAGACTGCTGAGTAGCGCTTGTTGCTGCCTCCTCTTCCTGATCCAATACCAAGAGTGGCTGCGCATCAGAAATGTCCTCTTGATATGGATCGGAAAATAATTCCAGTGACTCAAGCGGAAGGTATGTGGTGGTGGTGGTGGTGGTCGTGTTGTTGGTGGTAGTGTCTTTGGGGGTGCACATAGCAGAGAGTGAAGAAGAGGGTGCAGATCGAGAGGATGAGGAGGGTGCAGAAGAATAAGGCTGAGTGAGCCACTCAACCAAGTCTGGTGCGTCCTTTAAAGTAATTGAACGCACCTTCTGCAACTTCCCACTTTGGCTCAAGGCTGTTGCTCCTGCCCTACCCCTACCACCCCTGCGGAAGGGCCTGCCTCTTCCTCTGCCTGTCATTTTTTAAATCACCCTGTGACAAAACTCTTAGTCCCTATACCGCTGAAGGACTGCTGCAGTATAGGGCAGCGGTCAGCAGTAGTGCACGTCAACCCTATGTATTGTGGACCGATAGCGGTCCTTACAGAACAGCAGACTGTACTGCACTCAGGCCTATGTACCGTAGCACCCTATACCAAGTTACCAGTCCTTATAAAAACTTTTGTGGACCAAGCAGGTTGTGTGTTAGTGATTAGCAGACTGTACGTCAGTCCCTATACCAATGAAGGACTGCTGCAGTATAGGGCAGCGGTCAGCAGTAGTGCACGGCAACCCTATGTATTGTGGACCGATAGCGGTCCTTACAGAACAGCAGACTGTACTGCACTCAGGCCTATGTACCGTAGCACCCTATACCAAGTTACCAGTCCTTATAAGAACTTTTGTGGACCAAGCAGGTTGTGTGTTAGTGATTAGCAGACTGTACGTCAGTCCCTATACCAATGAAGGACTGCTGCAGTATAGGGCAGCGGTCAGCAGTAGTGCACGGCAACCCTATGTATTGTGGACCGATAGCGGTCCTTACAGAACAGCAGACTGTAACGCACTCAGGCCTATGTACCGTAGCACCCTATACCAAGTTACCAGTCCTTATAAGAACTTTTGTGGACCAAGCAGGTTGTGTGTTAGTGATTAGCAGACTGTACGTCAGTCCCTATACCAATGAAGGACTGCTGCAGTATAGGGCAGCGGTCAGCAGTAGTGCACGGCAACCCTATGTATTGTGGACCGATAGCGGTCCTTACAGAACAGCAGACTGTACTGCACTCAGGCCTATGTACCGTAGCACCCTATACCAAGTTACCAGTCCTTATAAGAACTTTTGTGGACCAAGCAGGTTGTGTGTTAGTGTTTAGCAGACTGTGCGTCAGTCCCTATACCGCTGAAGGACTGCTGCAGTATAGGGCAGCGGTCAGCAGTAGTGCACGGCAACCCTATGTATTGTGGACCGATAGCGGTCCTTACAGAACAGCAGACTGTAACGCACTCAGGCCTATGTACCGTAGCACCCTATACCAAGTTACCAGTCCTTATAAGAACTTTTGTGGACCAAGCAGGTTGTGTGTTAGTGATTAGCAGACTGTACGTCAGTCCCTATACCAATGAAGGACTGCTGCAGTATAGGGCAGCGGTCAGCAGTAGTGCACGGCAACCCTATGTATTGTGGACCGATAGCGGTCCTTACAGAACAGCAGACTGTACTGCACTCAGGCCTATGTACCGTAGCACCCTATACCAAGTTACCAGTCCTTATAAGAACTTTTGTGGACCAAGCAGGTTGTGTGTTAGTGTTTAGCAGACTGTGCGTCAGTCCCTATACCGCTGAAGGACTGCTGCAGTATAGGGCAGCGGTCAGCAGTAGTGCACGGCAACCCTATGTATTGTGGACCGATAGCGGTCCTTACAGAACAGCAGACTGTAACGCACTCAGGCCTATGTACCGTAGCACCCTATACCAAGTTACCAGTCCTTATAAGAACTTTTGTGGACCAAGCAGGTTGTGTGTTAGTGATTAGCAGACTGTACGTCAGTCCCTATACCAATGAAGGACTGCTGCAGTATAGGGCAGCGGTCAGCAGTAGTGCACGGCAACCCTATGTATTGTGGACCGATAGCGGTCCTTACAGAACAGCAGACTGTACTGCACTCAGGCCTATGTACCGTAGCACCCTATACCAAGTTACCAGTCCTTATAAGAACTTTTGTGGACCAAGCAGGTTGTGTGTTAGTGTTTAGCAGACTGTGCGTCAGTCCCTATACCGCTGAAGGACTGCTGCAGTATAGGGCAGCGGTCAGCAGTAGTGCACGGCAACCCTATGTATTGTGGACCGATAGCGGTCCTTACAGAACAGCAGACTGTAACGCACTCAGGCCTATGTACCGTAGCACCCTATACCAAGTTACCAGTCCTTATAAGAACTTTTGTGGACCAAGCAGGTTGTGTGTTAGTGATTAGCAGACTGTACGTCAGTCCCTATACCAATGAAGGACTGCTGCAGTATAGGGCAGCGGTCAGCAGTAGTGCACGGCAACCCTATGTATTGTGGACCGATAGCGGTCCTTACAGAACAGCAGACTGTAACGCACTCAGGCCTATGTACCGTAGCACCCTATACCAAGTTACCAGTCCTTATAAGAACTTTTGTGGACCAAGCAGGTTGTGTGTTAGTGTTTAGCAGACTGTGCGTCAGTCCCTATACCGCTGAAGGACTGCTGCAGTATAGGGCAGCGGTCAGCAGTAGTGCACGGCAACCCTATGTATTGTGGACCGATAGCGGTCCTTACAGAACAGCAGACTGTAACGCACTCAGGCCTATGTACCGTAGCACCCTATACCAAGTTACCAGTCCTTATAAGAACTTTTGTGGACCAAGCAGGTTGTGTGTTAGTGATTAGCAGACTGTACGTCAGTCCCTATACCAATGAAGGACTGCTGCAGTATAGGGCAGCGGTCAGCAGTAGTGCACGGCAACCCTATGTATTGTGGACCGATAGCGGTCCTTACAGAACAGCAGACTGTAACGCACTCAGGCCTATGTACCGTAGCACCCTATACCAAGTTACCAGTCCTTATAAGAACTTTTGTGGACCAAGCAGGTTGTGTGTTAGTGATTAGCAGACTGTACGTCAGTCCCTATACCAATGAAGGACTGCTGCAGTATAGGGCAGCGGTCAGCAGTAGTGCACGGCAACCCTATGTATTGTGGACCGATAGCGGTCCTTACAGAACAGCAGACTGTAACGCACTCAGGCCTATGTACCGTAGCACCCTATACCAAGTTACCAGTCCTTATAAGAACTTTTGTGGACCAAGCAGGTTGTGTGTTAGTGTTTAGCAGACTGTGCGTCAGTCCCTATACCGCTGAAGGACTGCTGCAGTATAGGGCAGCGGTCAGCAGTAGTGCACGGCAACCCTATGTATTGTGGACCGATAGCGGTCCTTACAGAACAGCAGACTGTAACGCACTCAGGCCTATGTACCGTAGCACCCTATACCAAGTTACCAGTCCTTATAAGAACTTTTGTGGACCAAGCAGGTTGTGTGTTAGTGATTAGCAGACTGTACGTCAGTCCCTATACCAATGAAGGACTGCTGCAGTATAGGGCAGCGGTCAGCAGTAGTGCACGGCAACCCTATGTATTGTGGACCGATAGCGGTCCTTACAGAACAGCAGACTGTAACGCACTCAGGCCTATGTACCGTAGCACCCTATACCAAGTTACCAGTCCTTATAAGAACTTTTGTGGACCAAGCAGGTTGTGTATTAGTGTTTAGCAGACTGTGCGTCAGTCCCTATACCGCTGAAGGACTGCTGCAGTATAGGGCAGCGGTCAGCAGTAGTGCACGGCAACCCTATCTATTGTGGACCGATAGCGGTCCTTACAGAACAGCAGACTGTACCGCACCCAAGCCTATGTACCGTAGCACCCTAGACAGACCAAGTTACCAGTCCTTATAAGAACTTTTGTGGAACAAGTGAGTTGTGAATGATTAGCAGACTGCAGCAGAAGGGCAGCAGTCAAGTATAATATTCTTTCTATATTTGGAAGAAAGAATATTATACGTGTACAAGCCTATTACCGTACCACTGATACCAGTCCTGAAAAGAACCTTTGTGGAACTAATAGTAACAGCAAGTCTTTAAAATTATCCTCACTGCCTGACAACACTGCTTCCTGCCTGTCCCTATACAAATTGGCAAAAAAGAGTAGGCTGGAACGATTAGCTGGAACAGCTCTTTTGTGGACCTGATAGTAACAGCTAATGATGATGATGATGATGATGATGAAGAAAGACTAATCTGGCTGAGCTGTCCCTAAAATAGCAGCATACAGCGCTCTGTCCCTTTATCTAAACTGACAAAAGAAACTCAGGCTGCTGACCTAACACCTATACCAGTCCTGAAAAGAACTTTTGTGTACCAAATAGCTAGCGTTTTCTCTGTCCCTACTCCACACAGGATCCTTTCCCTACAGTGACAGAAGAAAGAATGTAAAATGGCCACCGGATCGGGTGTATTTATAGGTTAGGGGGAATGTCCAAGTGTCCATGAGCTGTCATGTCTCAATTGGTTGTCCTGTAACACATGATAAACGTGTCACGAAAGGTTAAAGTTCTTGTATACATTAAACACGTAAGTCCGCCGGGGCGAACGACGGAAAAAGGCGTTCGAACCCGCGGACGGCGAAAGTCGGAAATTCGCCGCGAAACGACCGCCGGGCGAACCGTTCGGCCATCACTAATGAAGATGAAATCTTTTTTCCTTTAGACGTAAAGAGTGCCCCGTAGTCCTCTGTGATGACCTTTAAAGTGAATAACTCAAGACAAAGTTCACGATATGGACCAATTATGTATTTGTACATGTGGATCATATGCCACTTAATCTCCTCTTCTCAAGAGGGAATAGGTTCAGTTCCTCTAATCTTTCCTCATGACTAGGGATGAGCCGAACACCCCCTGATTCGGTTCGCACCAGAACCTGCGAACAGACCTACACTTTGCGTGAACTTTAGAACCCTATTAAAGTCTATGGGACTCGAATGTTCAGAATCAAAAGTGCTAATTTTCAAGGCTAATATGCAAGTTATTGTCCTAAAAGGTGTTTGGGGACCTGAGTCCTGCCCCAGGGGACATATATCAATGCAAAAAAAAGTTTTAAAAACTACAGTTTTTTCGGGAGCAGTGATTTTAATAATGCTTAAAGTGAAACAATAAAAGTAATATTCCTTTAAATTTCGTACCTGGGGGTGTGTATTGTATGCCTGTAAAGGGGCGCATGTTTCCCGTGCTTAGAACTGTCCCTGCACAAAGTGTCATTTCTGTAGGAAAAAAAGTCAGTCATTTAAAAGCACTCGTGGCTATAATAAATTGTCGGCTCCCGGTAATACAGAGAACATTGATAAAAAAAATAAAAAAAATGGGTGGAGTTCCCCCCAAATTCAATTACCAGGCCCTTCAGGTCTGGCATGGATATTAAGGGAACCCCGCATCAAAAAAACAAAAATGATGTGGGATTCCCCCCAAATATCCATACCAGACCCTTCAGATCTGGTATGGATTTTAAGGGGTTCTCCACACCAAATTAAGAAAAATATGGCGTGGAGTTTCCCCCAAAAATCCATACCAGACCCTTTATCCGAGCACGCAACCTGGCAGGCCGCAGGAAAAGAGTTTTATTTTTAGCCTTTTAAACTTATTGCCCATGGGACTATACTTTGCAGTGAATTTACATACAGCCATTTCTGTTTTGTGTCCATTGATGCCAATATTCCCTCCCAGTCTAAGTCCTGTAGAGCAGCCCTCATCCTTGGAAATTTTGCTCTCTTATGCCCCGTGCACACAATCGGATTTTCCAACAACAAATGTTGGATGTGAGCTTGTTGGCTGAAAGTCTGACCATGTGTATGCTCCATCGAACATTTGTTGGCTTTTCTGTCAACAAATGTTGGCTAGCAGGCTCTCAAATTTTCCGCCAACACAACTTTGTAGGACTTTCCGATCGCGTGTACACAAGTCCATCGTACCAAAATTCATGCATGCTCAGAATAGCGTACGAGCCGGAAGCGAACGATCTTGTAAAACTAGCGTCCGCAATGGAGATATCACGTACATCTTAAACGCCACTACGTTCGTGATTGTTGGCCAACATTTGTGTGACCGTGTGTATGCAAGACAAGTTGGAGCCAACATCCTTCGAACAAAAATCCATGGTTTTGTTGTCGGAAAGTCCGATTGTGTGTACAGGGCATTATAGTTACGTGTATTTATCTTGCCTGTATGTGTTTGTTGCTTACAGCTAACATTAAATGAAATCATGTTATGGTCACTGCTACCGAGATGCTCTTTTATATGAATATCGGTAATAAGCTCTGCATGGTTTGAGATAACAAGGTTCAGCAGAGCGTCATTCCTAGTCGGGGCCTCAATAAACTGGACCATAAAATTGTCTTGTAATAGGTTTATACATTTTTGTCCTTCTACTGTCCCAGCAGTGCCATCACTCCAGTCGATTTCCAGGTAATTAAAATCCCCCATTATTATTATATTATTATCACTGTCCCAGCCCTTGCAGCTCTTTACATATGTGCCAGGAGTTGAGTCTCTACCTCCTTGCTAACACTGGGAGGTCTATAACAAACGCCAGTGACAACCTTTGGATTACGCACACTTATGTACAGTTCCACCCATAATGCTTCAGACTCCTCACACACTCCATCACCTAGGTCCTTTTTCATACTCACTTTGAGATCACTTCTCACATAAACACCACCACCCCTCTGTTTTACCCTGTCTTTCCGAAAGAGCATAGCCAGGAATTTTAATAGCCCAGTCATGAGAAGAATGAAGTCAAGATTCAGCAATACAAATTTGATCATAGTTCTCCTTGTGCACCAGAGCTTCCAACTATTTTGCTTGGCAGACTTCTGGCATTGGTGAACAGCTCTTTGTCCTTTGTACACATGGTCAGAAATTCTGACCACAAAATTCCGTCAGATTTTTTCAGACGGATTTTGTCCGAAACTGGTGTTGCATACACACGGTTGGACAAAGTTGTCGGAAAATCCGATCATTCGGAACGTGGTGACGTTCGTTTCGTACAACGGGACTACGTTCAGGCTAGTAGCCAATAGCTTTGGTCTCGTAATTTGATCTGAGCATGCGTGGCACTTTGTCCAATCGGAATTCTCTACAAACGATCGGGCAAAGTCCGATTAGATCATGTTGTCGGAAAATTTTATATCCAGCTCTCAAACTTTGGTTGGACATTCAGACGGAAAAAGTCAGATGGAGCCCACATACGGTCGGATTATCTGACAACACGGTCCGATCTGACATTTTCCGTCGGATTTTCTCACCGTGTGTACAAGGGCTTTGGATGTAAATAGTATGGCTTCAGGATGCCAAGTGGGAGAAGACAAAGGGACATCTGTTCCTTGATCTCCTCTGCAGTGATTGAAGCCAGAAGCAACAATGATTTCACCATCTCCAGCTTCAGAGCTGTCATTCCCTGGCTAATACAGTCAGGGAAGCATCTAACCAAACACGATCTATGCTTAGTTAAATGATTTGTAAGACAGGGGAGACATTTGAGTCTGTAACCTGCCCAGTCGCTTGGGGTTTTGTGAACTCCTTGTAATAGTAATAAAGGTAAAACATTAATTTAAAAAATATATATATAATTTTATCTATTATAAAACTTGAACTGAAATCCTCATTGCCCTGCATACAAGGTGTGCATGTGTATGTAAAACCACAAGGGCTCCAAACATGAGGTATCACCGTTAACACAAGCTGAGAGCAATTATTTTAGCACCAGAGCTCACAGTTCACTCCTCTAAACTGATAATGGCTAGTAATGGCTTTAAAGTGTCGCCCATGACGCCACAACCACGAAAAACACAGTTTTTCATGCTATTATGCATTCACAGAATTTTAAGACTTGACATGTTTGGTGCCTATTTGCTTGATGCAACCTCACCTTTTTGTATTGTATAAAAAAACTAAAAAATAAAATAAAAAAAAGGTATTCAATTGTGTGTGTCTGCACTAAATTTCATTTTATATTTTTTTCCTGAAAATTTCTAAAAAATTGCAATCACTATCTTTTTTTTTATTCAAAGGAGCCTCCGAATCTTCATTGGATTGGATTAATAATTATTCTATCCATGGCCAGCTTAACCAATTCTGCATTTTTTTTCATTTTTGGCTATAAAATTACTTAAAACCCCAGAACACACACACACACACACACACACACACATATATATATATATATATATATATATATATATATATATATATATATGTATATATATATATATATATATATATATATATATATATATATATATATATATATTGTGTTCTGGGGTTTTAAGTAATTTTATAGCCAAAAATGAAACAAAAATGCAGAATTGGTTAAGCTGGCCATGGATAGAATAATTATTAATCCAATCCAATGAAGATTCCAGAAAAGAAACAAGGGGAGAACAGTTGCAAAATAGTACAATGGTGCTCACAATTTGCAAAAAATTGATTATGAAACGTTGAACGATTTTTCTGCAAATCATTTGTAATTCACCATGATAACCTCTTGTTAAAGACCAAACTGATTGTCTGAAAATCTTTCCATTAAACATTTGTTAGTTAATTAGTTGTCTAAGATGATGTATATTAAAATAAAACATTTTCAGTGGAATTTGTGAAATATTCATTAGACTGAACCAGAACTTGTTCTGTCTATGGCCAGCTTTAGTTGTTGCTTTTCTTTTTACTTTCCACCATGTTCAAGATTTAGGTGGAGGTATTAGGTGAAGAGCTGGCAACTCGTCTGTCCGAAAAAGTCACTTTATTACATTGAGTGGGGTGCACAAAATACAATGGCGCAAGCGTTTCAGCAATAAGCCCTACTCATAGCTATGGCTATGAGTAAGGCATATTGCTGATGCACGTGAGCCACTGTACTTTGTACACTTTGCGCAATGTAATAAAGTGACTTTTTCAAAAGGACAAGTTGCTGGCTCTTCACATTTTACCTCCAAGCATCAGCATCTTGGTTTAAGAGGTGGTATCAGCCTTGACCGGAGACCATTGAGAAAGTCTGACATTGGGTACGGTTTTAGGTTAAAAATAAATGTCATTTTTGGTTGGGGTTTTGCTTTGGGGTGTTACTGTTGCCTTTACTTCCACATCCTGGCAAACTGACATGAGGGTCCATGTGTTTGATCCATGAAGTTATGAGTAAGTACTTTTAGGGTTCATACACACAGGTGTACCAATCCGTAAGCTTGTGCAAAGGCATCGTCTTCACCCACACGGGATGCACAGGTGTTCCACACAGGCCTATGAACAGACCTGCATGGATCTCACACAATGGATCAGAATGCAATCTGTCATGGAAATTCATGCAGTTCCATGGCAATTTGTGTACATCCATGCAGCCTGCTACCTGTCATTGGTTTCTACAGGTACTCTGCACAGGGCACCTGTGCATCCTGTGTCTTGTAAAATAGGGTCCTCCATCAGATGCTGTCCTCTGCGTACTGCGCATGCGCAGTACACAGGAGCACAGATTCCGAAAATTGCCGAGGACGAACGGCGCCTGCGCCGTGAGTCCAGGTTCTATCCCCACTATCCAAGTGGACATAGAGTTAGAATAAAAAAGAGCCGAGCGCAGCGAGGCCGAGCCCGAAGCGTGGCGAGCGAAGCTCGCCCGCGAGGGGCCCTCTAAAATTCTAAACCCTATGTCCGCTTGCATAGTGGGGCTACCTCCTCCACTCACGGCGCAGGCGCCGTTCAGCTTCGGAGATTTTCCGAAGCTTCGTCTGCTCCGTACTGCGCATGCGCAGTACGGAACGGACACATATCGATGGTCGGACTCAATTGGGCAGAACACCTGCACGGGTGAGGACAGCGCCTTCACATAAGTGTACGGAACAGTATGCTTATGTTAATGAACCCCTAGAAGTATATTTTATGAAGCAGAAAAAACTGATCAAGCAAAAATTCCCTGCAGGAAAATTTTCCAGGTACATGTGTTTTAAATGAGTGATTGACTCTCCACTAGAGAATGTTTGGTGAAAGTCACATTGACTGCTTTATAAATAGACCTTTTTGAGATTTACTTGTTGATGGCCTTTCTTGTTAGTGCCTTTTTATATGGTGAATAAACCTTTAATCAAATGGTAACATACAGGTAGAGTTTCTTTGTTTTACTTTCCATGTGTGAGGCTGGACAAGATGTGGGAACTGTGGATTGTGGATAGTGGATGAATGAGCTGGTCTCACTGGTGGCAGCAGTCTTCAAAATCTATGTGTTTGGTCTAGCTGTTTGTGGTTGGATTAAGAAATCTTTTAAGAAATTGGAAGGTCTTCCCCTGATGAATAATGTAAAGCCTGCTTGGGTAAACAATTGAACAGACAAGATAGATTTGCCTAGCCAGTCACTATTGTTTTCTCCTAAGACTGCTGAAACCTGTAGTGCTTCTTTGCCCCTCTCTATAGAAACAAACAAGCAAATTTATCCGACCTAAATTTGCATAAGTGTTCATTGATCATTGATCCAGACACTCATTTTAGCAGGTAAATTATGCAAGCATTTGCAGACCACTGCTCAATGTCTGTAGGCACCTTTTTAATCATGAAATTCATGCCTCTATTCCAAACACAGGCCTTGCTTGGATAGTAGTGTTAAAGTTACCTTGTCAGCAAAAAGTTACTTTGTATGTGTAGCAAGGTCTTGGGCCTACAGAAGCCTAATGGTGACCTCCAGAATCAGGGAGAGCTGACATCCTTCTATGTAGAGTGGGTTACGAGTCATGATGGGTATAATGCAAGGTGGATTCATGGGCGCCAGACACTTCTTGATTGCAAAGAGATCTATTGTCTCTTAAACAGAACTGTGGGAGAGAGGGTTTAGGGCCAGGACACCCTTTAGTAGTTGCATTGTTAATTGGCAGACTTCAAGACTTCTATAGGTAGACAGCCATGCAGGGAAAGGCACCCAACCGGACACCATATCTGCATGTTTAGACAAGCTGTCTCCTATTGCAACAATCTTGAACAGTTTCTAACAGAGGTTATAATGAACGTTCACTTCCTTTACAATCTCCTATTGTAGATCTTCACTCAACTGAGCTCCCAGTCTCTTTCACTAGACTTGCTGATCCACTGCCACTGGATCTCCTGAGTTCTTCCAACCTTCTCTCTCAGTATCTACCTCAAGCATCACCCCCGCTTCCCTGCTGGGTCCCTAGCTTGGCATCCAAGATAGTCCTCAAGCGTCACCCCACTTGGCTGCTCGGTCCCTGGCTTGGCACACAACGCTGCTCTGCAAGTTTCACCTCCGCAGCTTGATACCTGCTGAAGTTTCCCAATTCTTCACCTTCTCCGGTTGGAGAGAATACCGCTCCGGTGCATGCTTCAGCTACTCAGTGGTCCCTGGTAACAAAGTGGATGGTCCCTTAGTGGCAACAGCTTCCCTTCTACATCCTACCACTGACAGCTTCTCTCACCGGCAGAATCATCACTTCTGGTTGGACTGCAAGCTGCAAGCCGCAGTCCCAACCCTACGCTGCTCTCTTGCTTCTTGATAGGCCCTCAGACAGCCTAGTAGCCAGATGTCCCCGAGATAGGCCTCAGGCTCTGGCCTAGCAGCCCGAGCAGCACAACACACGTCCATCCAGACAGCTATCCAAGTGGCACAGAACAATTATCACCTCGCCTCAACCAAATTAATAGGCTCTCCCAGCAGGCCAAGGGACCAAAGAAGATCCCTGCCCATTGGCTGAGATACCCTATCTATTCCTAATCTGTCCTTGCAATGTCCTTGTCTTATCTAATGCCACCAGATACCAAGCCATCTAGTGACAGAAGAAGTGCAGCAATTCCAGAATTGGGGTGGAATCAATTGATCAATTGATCCCCTATCAATTGGCCAAGGTGACTATACCTGGCAGGTAAATTTACTAGCAACCCTGCCTAAACATCGGGGTGCTACATATGAAAAGAAGAAATATATTCCTAATATGTTCTTCTGCTGGTTTATATTTCACTAAAGGACATTCAAGCTGGCAAGAGGAACCATGGTTGCCTGGGTGTAAGCAAGTGTAGCGGTCTCCCTAACCTCCAAGGGCCTGGTTGAGACCCCCAGAGATGGGTAGGGGTAGGTCTGAAATTCCTCCTCAGGGTGCAAATTACTAGGCATTGGTGTAGTGCAAGATGGAAGGATGGGTGCCGATCACTTTAAAATGAGAAAAGAGTTTTATTTCTCTTAACAGGAAGGAACTGGGGAGAGAGCGGTAAGGCACAAGACACCCTTAGCCCACGTACACACGGTCGGAGATTTTGCCAACCAAATCCGTCAGATTTTGCCAGTCGGATTTATTCTGATGGATTGTGTCTGAAACTGTTGCATACACACGGTCGGGCCAAGTTGGCGAAAAATCCGATCTTTCATAACGTGATGACGTAATTTCATTACGATGGGACTACATTCAGGCTAGTAGCCAATAGCTTTGATGTAGGAATTTGATCTGAGCATGCGTGGCACTTGGTCCGAATAAAATGCTCTACACATGATCGGATTAGGTCCGTCCGGCCCAGTTGGTCGGGAAATATTTCCAACATGTTGGAAAATTGGGTCGGATGGAGATTCGGACAGAATCAGTCCGATGCATACCACACACAGTCGGATTATCTGACGACACGGTCCGATAAGACTCATTCCAACAGATTCTCAGACCGTGTGTACAAGGGCTTAGGCAAATGCAATAGCAAATTGGCAGACTCCGCAGACAAAAATAGAACCAGACAGACAGCAAAACAGAAAAAAGGGACTTTAAGCTGAATGCAGCGATCTGTATCTTGTAGCAACTGTTGTCTCATATGGCAACAACTTCAGTCACAGTATCCCACTGTAGATCTTCAAGCTCAACTCACAGTATTTTACTGTAGATCCTCAAGCTTGGCTCCCAGCTGGACTTACTAATTATTATTATTATAATTATACAGGATTTATATAGCGCCAACAGTTTACGCAGAGTTTTACAACATTAGGGCAGACATTACAATACAATACAATTCAAGACAGGGGGAATCAGAGCTTTAGAGCTTACAATCTAGGAGGGAAGGAGAGTCAAGTTATACAAAAGGGTAATAGCTGTAGGGGATGAGCTCATGGAGAAAATAGTGCAGTTGTTAGATGGAGGCAGGATAGGCTTCTCTGAAGAGGAACGTTTTCAGGGATCGCCTTCTCAAGCTTCACTCACAGCTACCCTCTGTATTTTGTCAAGCTTCACCCACACTACCCACTGGGTACCTTGAACTCTCAGGTACCCACTGGATCTCTTCAAGCTTTACTCACAGCTACCCACTGTACATCTTCGATGAGTTCTCTCCTGATGAGGAGTAAGGATGAGCCAAACACCCCCCGGTTCGGTTCGCACCAGAAGCTGTGAACAGACCGAAAATTTGCGCAAACTTTAGAACCCCATTAAAGTCTATGGGACTTGAACGTTCAAAATCAAAAGTGCTAATTTTAAAGGCTAATATGCAAGTTATTGTCCTAAAAAGGGTTTGGGGTCCTGCCCCAGGGGACATGTATCAATGCAAAAAAAAAGGAGCACTGATTTTAATGATGCTTCAAGTGAAAAAAAAAGTGAAATATTCCTTTAAATATCGTGCCTGGGGGTGTCTATAGTATGCCTGTGAATTGGCATGTGTTTCCCGCGTTTAGAACAGTCCATGCACAAAATGACATTTCTAACGGAAAAAAAGTCATTAAAAACTGCTTGTGGTTTTAATGTAATGTCTGGTCCCGGCAATATGGCTAAAAATCATTGAGAAAAATGGCATGGGTACCCCCCTGCCCATTACCAGCCCCTTTGAGTCTTGTACGGATATTAAGGGGAACCCCAAACCCAAATAAAAAAAAGGAAAGGCGTGGGGCCCCCACACAGAACAGCAGTATACAGGCGGTGCAAACGAGACAGGGACTGTGTAGGTTTGTTGTTGAGTAGAATCTGCTTGTAATTTTGAACTGGTACATTTTTAAAGTGTAGCTCCAGTCAAAAAATCTATTTTTAAGCTTTTTGGAAAACATAGGGAAGGGTTATCACCCCTGTAACATTTTTTTGCTGTCTGTGTACCTCTTCAGAAGATTTCACCTTACTTTTTGTCCCAATGACAAATGTTTTTTGAAAATTTGGGGTTTTTAGTAAAACAAGGATTGGGATAAAGCATCAGTGGAGAGGAGACACGTTTTTCCCATATCGCCTCTTACAGGAGAGAATTTCCCTTCCTAGGGGTAGATTTCATCTCACTCAAAGTGACTCTTGGTGGGCACTGGAACACTCTGCTGTGAACTATTATATCAAGAATTGTAATTACATTCCATTGTTGAACAGGGGTAGAAAAATTGGGCCTTTGGTGGTGGTGTTGCTGGTGCCATAACACTGTAAGTCCTCACAGTTACTCTTGATTGGCGCTGTAACTGGCCCTGCTGTAATTACATGCACCTGTGGAGCAGGGGCACAAAAATTGGGCCTTAGGTACTGGTGCCACAACACTGCAACACCTCACAGAAACTCTAGTTGGAGAGCAGGAATGAGTCCTGCTGCAAAGTATTCGATCAAAAATTGTAATTACATGCCCCTGTTAAACGGGGGCTGAAAAAATTGGGCCTTAGCCACTAGTGCTGGTGCCACAACCCTGCAACCATTAACAAATATTGTAGTTGAGCGCAGCAACAAACCTTCCTGCAAGATATTGCATGAAAAATTGTAATTACACACCCCTGTTAAACAGGGGCTGAAAAATTGGGCCTTAGCCACTGGTGACGGTACCCAGAACCAGAAATTATCATTGAGGAGGAAGAGGATAGTCACTAAGCATAACAGGATAGTCACTCAGCATCAGCATAGGCAGGCTTGAAGGGATCTGACATTAAAAAAAAAATTATTCGGTTACATCAGCATCAGGTGCTTGGTAGCTGGTGGTGATCCAAGACTGATACATTTTTATGAAGGTCAGTCGATCAACCAAGTCGGTGGACAGGCGCACCCTGTGATCGGTTAAAAAGCCTCCAGCAGCACTGAATGTGTGTTCTGAAACAACGCTGGATGCAGGACAGGCCAGTAGCTCAATTGCATACTGTGCAAGCTCTGGCCAGTGATCCATCCTCAAGACCCAGTAACCCAGAGGATGTTCGGTGGGAAAGGTGTCCAAGTCTGATCTTGCCCCTAGGTATTCCTGCACCATGTAAATCAGACGCTGGCCATGGTTGCTGGAACCGATCATACCTTGCGGCTGCGGACTAAAAAATTGTCTGAACGCATCGGTCAGACGGCCACCTACTCCACTGCTCCTTCTGTGACTGACCGAAGCCTCAGCAACACGTCCAGGATCAGGAATTTGTAACCTCCCAGTCTCTGGGAACACATTGCACAGACCTTTCTGCAATTCCTCCCGAAGATGTTTCATCCTCTGCTCTCTCTGCGATGGCAAGATAAGGTCCGCAACCTTACCTTTGTAACGTGGATCAAGGAGGGTTGCCAGCCAGTAATTATCCCTCTCCTTGTTCCACGAATAGGAGGATCCTTCTGCAGGCTTTGCAGGATCAGGGAGGCCATACAGCGTAGGTTAGCTGAGGCATTCGGTCCGCAGTCCTCTGGGTCACTAAGGATGACATGATCCGCAGCCACCTCCTTCCAGCCACGTACAAGTCCATGGGTTTCTTGGGACTGTAAATCATCCCTAAAAGACTGCTGCTGATGCTGAGTACCAGGCTCCACCTCTATGCTGGCACAATCTTCCTCCTCCTCCTACTCTTCCTGTGTGATCCGTGGGCCAGCAGGAACACTGTCTGGATAAAGGGGGCCTTAAGAGGTAAGGAAGTTCTCTTCCTGCCTCTGTTCTGCCTCAAGTGCCCTGTCCATTATTCCATGCAACATGTTCTCCAACAGGTGGATAAGAGGGACAGGGTCACTGATGCATGCACTGTCACTGCTCACCATCCTCGTGGCCTCCTCAGATGGTGACAGGACAGTGCATGCATCCCTGATCATGGCGTGGGGAAAAAAACCAAGCTCCCCTGACCCTGTTCTGGTGCCGTAGTCGCACAGGTACTCATTGATGGCCCTCTGCTGCGTGTGCAGCCACTGCAGCATGGCCAACGTTGAGTTCCACCTGCTGGGCATGTCACAGGTTAGGCGGTTCTTGGGCAGGTTAAATTCCTTTTGGAGGTCCGCCAGCCGAGCACTGACTTTCCTGGCCTGCCTCAGGACATCCTGTAAGCCCGGGTACCTGCCCAAGAACCGCTGCACCACCAAGTTAAGGACGTGAGCCACGCAGGGCACATGGGTCAGTTGTCCCTGTCGGAGGGCGGAGAGGAGAGTGGTGCCATTGTCGCAAACCACCATTCCTGGCTTAAGCTAGTGTGGCATCAACCACCTCTCAGCCTGCCCCTGCAGAGCTGACAGAATCTCTGCCCCAGTGTGGCTTCTGTCTCCCAAACACACCAGCGCAAGCACGGCATGGCATCTTTTTGCCTGCGTACTTGCGTAGCTCCTTGAACACCTACAGAGCACCGCTGGTTCTGAGGACAAAGCACAGGAAGAGGCCATGGAGGAAGAAGAGGAGGAGGGGGTGGAGGAGAGGTGTGTCAGAATGACCAGTAGTAGCATTTTGAAGTCATGGTGGCGGAAAAAGCTCCAACACTACTGCACCTTGTCCTGCATCCTTCCCAGCTGCCAGAAGAGTCACCCAATGCGCCGTGAAAGATAGGTAATGTCCCTGTCCATGCCTGCTGGACCATGAGTCAGTGGTAATATGCACCTTATCGCTGAGCGCCCTGTCCAGCGAGGCCAAGACATTGCCTTCCACATGCTGGTAGAGAGCCGGAATCACCTTCCGTGCGAAAAAAGTTTGGGAACCTGCCACTGAGGAACCGCACATTTCATAAACTCACGGAAGGGGGCAGATTCTACCAACTGAAAAGGCAGAAGTTGAAGTGCTAGCAATTTAGCCAAGCTAGCATTCAACTGCTGGGCATGTGGATGGCTGGGAGTGAACTTCTTTCGACTTTGCAGCAGCTGGGGCAGGGAAATTTGCCTGGTACAATCGGACGTTGGTGTACTGATAGCAGATTGCCCGCAAGCACTTGGCTGTGACACACCTAATTCTACACCTTCATTCCTCTCAGTGCAGATTTCCGAGAGGACTGAAGGTATAGTGGGGTTGGATATCCCAGCTGATGAGGAGCAAGGAGAGGTCCGCTTTGTTCTTTGGTGTGAGTCTTTTAGGCACGCTTGCCAACAAACTGCATGGTAGGTCGACATATGTCTGGTCAAGCATGTGGTGCCCAAGCGGCTGATGTTTTGGCCACGCGAGATACGCTTGAGACATATGTTGCAAATAGCAGCGGTGCAATCTGATGCACTCATCTCATAAAAAGCCCACACCAAAGAACTTTTGGAATAACACGCAGAGGTAGCTTCCTGCACATGCAAAGCTCTGTGGTGTGATGTAGTCGGTGTGCTGCCCTTAAGCTGGCCCCTGGAGGGCATCCTGCCTCGTTAGAGATGTGCTTCCTTCTCCTCCTCTCTCCTATCAAGCACCCATGTGGAGTCAGTGACCTCATCATCCCCTCCCTCTTCATCACTGGAGCAAACCTGGCAGTATGCTGCAGCTGGGGGAACATGATTGCCAGATTCTTCCTGGGCACCCCCTCCCTCTGGGCTCACGTTAATGCTTTCCTCTAGCTGGGTATCATCATCAGATCGGGGGACTCCTCAGGAGGACATGGTGGGGCTAGGAAAGGAGTGACTGATGCCATTGAGCCGAGGGAAGAGGCCACGTTGGTAACTGCTTTGCCAGTACCCTGAGCCTGGGTGAGAGAGGATGAGGAGAATGACGACGGCTTGGTCATCCACTCTACCAAGTCTTCGGCATGTTCTGGCTCAACACGTTCCAGCTGCCGAAAATAAGGACAAGCGTGTCCCATGGCCACATGCTGATGATGATGCAACATGTCCACGACCATCACTGTTGCCTCTAGACACAGAGCCTGCTTGCCCTCTTTTATTGGCTCGTGACTCTCTGTCTCTCCTTGTTGGCCTTCCAGACATACTAATGGCCTGCAGGGAGATGTGGCTGCACAAAGCTGGGACGTATATACTGATATACTGCAGCTAGCAAAATCAACTGCCTGCCTATAGTATTAGTATGAGAACACCAGCAATTGGGGTAGCTTTATGTGCACACTGTGCAGAGTACACAGTACACCAACAGTAATTACTGCAGCTGCCTGCGGTATAGGATCAGCAGAACACCAGAAATTGTTGCAGCTTTAGACGCACACTGTGCAGATGACACAATACACCGACTGTAATTACTGCGGCTGCCTGCCTGTGGTATAGGATCAGAAGAACACCAGCAATTGGGGTAGCTTTAGGTGCACACTGTGCAGACACAATACAGCAACTGTAATTACTGCAGCTGCCTGCCTGTGGTATAGGATCAGAAGAACACCAGCAATTGGGGTAGCTTTAATGCACACTGTGCAGAAGACACAGTACACTGACTGTAATTACTGCAGCTGCCTGCGTTATAGGATCAGTAGAACACCAGCAATTGGGGTAGCTTTAGGTGTATACTGTGCAGATGGCACAATACCCTGTGGCAGCACGCAGGTAAAGTCACCTGGTTGTATCCAGGATGGGAAATATGTGTGCCCTAGATTCAGGCTTTATGCAGACCTTTACAATTAGAGGGGAAGAGTTAATGAGCCCAGCTGAAGTAAGTGGGCTCATTAAGACCTCTACAAAAAAACCCCAGCATGCTTAGGGAGATGCTCCATCCTGGAACCAGTTTTTGTGTGGTATAGACTGGGGAGTGTGACACCTGTTCTGTGCGGTGAGTTAACGCCTGTGTGGCAAACCTCTACAACAGGGACAGGGACTGGGGCAGCACAAGGCTGCTCTCAGTTGTTAGACAGGGAATCTAAGTGTGTAGTTAGAGGTCAAGCTGACCAGGATTTATTTTCATGTTTTATTTTTGTTTGGCTGTTATATGTATCACTGCATGTAGCATAAATAAACCGCATCTTTTGTTTTTTTGCACCTACAACGCTGTCTGCTGTGCCTGATTTTGTGTTGTGAATCCATCCAGGGGGTCACACACACCCGCTGCCGAGCTAACCCCTCACAGTTGGTGGAGAATTTTGGCAGTTTTTTTTTAAAGGCCAGCATGGAGGAGATACTGAGACAGCTGGCTCTAGCAAATGCAAATCAGCAGCAAACAAATGTGTGTTTACAAAGGAGCCTTGCAGCCCAGCAGCAGACAAATGCAACTTTGCAGCAAAGTCTGGAAGCCCAGCAGAAAGCTCACCAGCAGAGTTTGGAAGCTCAGCAACAAGCCCAGCAGCAATCTGAAGCCCGCTTTATAGACCTGTTGCAGAAGCAAGAGCAGAGTTTTCAACAGAAAATAGAGACATTAATACAGCAACGTCCGCAGACCAATGAAGCAAGTGGTTACAATAATACCGCATCCTTTGGTGTGAGCCGTTTATTGACAAAAATGACTGGAGAGGATGATCCGGAGGTGTTTTTGACCACATTTGAAAGGACTGCTGAAAGGGAAAAGTGGCCTAAGGAGCAATGGGCTGGACTGGTGGCCCCTCTGTTAACTGGGGAATCGCAGAAAGCTTATTATGACCTAGAGCCTGACCAAGCAAAAGACTATGTGGTGCTAAAAGCAGAAATATTGGCACGGCTGGGTGTCACCCTGGCCGTCCGGGCTCAGCGTGTGCATAATTGGACTTTTCAGGTTGGAAAACCCCCCAGGTCTCAAATGTATGATCTCATTCACCTGAGCAGGAAGTGGCTGCAGCCAGAGACTTTGACCGCACCAAACATTGTGGAACGTGTTGTTATGGATCGTTTCCTGAGAGCTCTTCCTACTGCCATCCAAAAATGGGTAAGCCATGGAGACCCAGAAAATGCAGATAAACTTGTGGATCTGGTTGAGAGGTACTTGGCTACAGAGAACTTGACCACCTCTTCCAGGGACTCACGGACTTTCCATCCTAAGACCAGATCATCCCCAGTGGCGGGTAAGATGACTCCAAAGGGTGAGGGTGGAGAGAGTGAGAGGGTGGGAGTTCTACCTAAGGTCTGGCGGGAGCAGCCCAGGAAGCCCATGCTGCAAGAGACAGTGAAAAAGATTATTTGTTACCGCTGCCGGCAAGAGGGACATATTGCAGCCAATTGCCCCGTTGTGGATGAGCCTATGCAATGTGACTTTATAAGGGAGAGACGTCAGTCGCTGTTTGCGACAGTTGCATGCACTGCCATTCGGGGACCTGAGAAACATTTATGTAAAATGTGTATTAATAGTAGAAATGTTGATGTGTTGCTGGATTCAGGTAGCCTGGTAACATTGATAAAAGCTGAATTAGTTACTACAGAGGTCTCTGGGAAGAACAGGGTGGCTGTTATTTGTGTGCATGGGGACACCCGAGAGTATCCTGTAACTTCAGTGTTTTTTGAGACCCCCCAAAGGTAACCTCTCTCATCAGGTGGGGTTAGTGTCTCACTTACCACATGATGCTATTGTGGGAAGGGATTTTCCAAAATTCTGGGAACTCTGGGATTGTCCTGAGCCCCCCACTGGTGCCCCTATAAACCAGGAAGATGACCAGAATTCCTCTGGGAGTGGTGAGGACTTTCCTGAATTTCCCTTGTCGGTATTGGCGGGGGAAACTCGAGAAACTGGGGAGGAGCCAACATCCTCAGATGAAAACATGCCGTCTGTGGAGTTTTCGGATCTTGAGGTTCACAGGGAAAATTTTGCCACAGAACAGTTAAAAGACCCCACCCTAATAAAGGCACGGGAAAATGTGGTGAAAATAGATGGCGAGTTAGTGAACCCAGATAAGGCTTGCCCTTATCCTTACTTCACTATGGAAAGGGACCTGCTGTATCGAGTGGCTCAAAGGGCAGAAGAAACCATTGAGCAACTTGTAGTGCCCAAACCTTACAGGAAGTTGGTGTTAGAATTGGCTCATGGACACATTCTGGGAGGTCATCTGGGGACAGAGAAAACCAGAGAGAGGGTATTGCAGAGATTCTATTGGCCTGGGGTCATGAAGGAAATAGAAAATTATTGTTCCTCCTGCCCTGTGTGTCAGAAGTCGGCACCTATGCCACATTTCCGTAACCCGCTGGTACCTCTTCCTATCATTGAGGTCCCCTTTGAAAGGATCGCAATGGATTTGGTAGGTCCGATAATGAAGTCCGCCAGGGGGCATCAGTACATTTTGGTTATATTGGACTATGCCACCCGTTATCCGGAAACAATTCCTCTCCGAAATACCTCGGCCAAAACCATAGCCAAAGAGCTATCTCTTGTTTTTAGCCGCGTGGGTATTTGTAAGGAACTGCTTACGGACCAAGGTACACCCTTTATGTCCCGGGTTATGAAAGAATTATGCAAGTTGTACAAAGTGAAGCAATTGCGTACATCTGTGTATCACCCCCAAACAGATGGGTTGGTTGAAAGATTCAACAAAACCCTAAAACAAATGTTAAAGAAGGTGGTGGATAGAGATGGAAAGAATTGGGATTGTCTAATACCCTATCTGATGTTTGCCATTAGGGAGGTACCCCAATCCTCTACGGGTTTCTCACCCTTCGAGTTGCTCTATGGGAGACACCCAAGAGGGCTGCTGGATATCGCCAAGGAAACTTGGGAAAATGAGAGTTCTCCTCACAGGAGTGTGATTGCGCATGTCGCCCTGATGCAAGATAGAATTGCACAGGTAATGCCAATTGTAAAGGAACATTTAACCCAAGCGCAGTTAGCACAGCAGAGAGTGTACAACCGTGGGGCCAAGACCCGTACTTTTTCCCCGGGGGATAGGGTCTTGGTGCTAGTCCCTACGGTTGAAAGCAAATTTCTGGCCAAATGGCAAGGTCCATATGAAGTAATTGAAAAAATTAGTGAGGTGAACTACAGGGTTAGACAGCCAGGAAGGCGAAAGCCGGAGCAGATCTATCACGTCAATCTGCTGAAAGCCTGGAGGGATAGGGAATCCCTAGTCGCAGAGACTTTGTCACAAGTACAGCCTGATTGCTTAGTTCCTGAGGTTGGAATAGCAGACACCTTATCGAAAGCCCAACAACAGGAGGTTAAAGAGTTTGTACTTCGTAACAAAGAGATTTTCTCTGAGCTTCCGGGACAAACATATGGCGTAGAGCATGACATTATCACCCCGCCAGGAGAAAGGGTAAAACTAAAACCTTATAGAATACCAGAGGCCCGACGGGAGGCAATACGTGGGGAGGTTCAAAGGATGTTGGAATTGGGTGTGATAGAGGAGTCCCAGAGTGACTGGTCCAGTCCTATCGTACTAGTGCCCAAACCTGATGGGAGCTGGCGGTTTTGTAACGATTTTCGACAATTAAATAAAGTTACAAAATTTGACACCTACCCCATGCCGCATATAGATGAGTTGATTGACCGGCTGGGAACAGCCCGATATATGACAACTCTTGATCTCACCAAAGGGTATTGGCAAATTCCCCTGGCCGAGTCGGCCAAGGAGAAAACTGCGTTTGTAACCCCAGATGGGGCATTCCAATATAAGAGAATGCCGTTTGGGTTACAGAATGCACCGGCAACATTCCAGCGGAAAATGGATACGATTCTGAGGCCCCATCAGAAATATGCTGCAGCTTACCTGGATGATGTGATTATCCATAGCACAGACTGGGTCTCACATTTGCCAAAAGTACAAGCAGTCCTAGACTCTATCCGGGAAGCTGGGTTTACGGCCAATCCAAAGAAGTGTACCATTGGACAGGAGGAGGTCAAATATCTTGGGTACACTATTGGGAGGGGGGTGATAAAACCCCAAGTCAATAAAGTCGAGGCCATACAGAGTTGGCCACGTCCCAACAGCAAGAAACAGGTACGAGCCTTTCTGGGAATCGCTGGCTATTATCGACGATTCATTCCCCATTTTGCTTCTCAGGCTGTGCCCCTCACCAACCTGACAAAAGGGAAGGAGTCTGTCATGGTTAAATGGTTCCCAGAGGCTGAAGAAGCATTTCAGTCCTTAAAAACAGCCTTATGTAGCCAGCCAGTGTTGTACTCACCAGACTTCTCTAAGGACTTCGTGGTACAAACTGATGCATCAGACGTTGGGTTAGGAGCAGTGTTATCCCAGGTCTGGAATGGGGAAGAGCACCCAGTCATTTACCTCAGCAGTAAGTTGAAGTCCCATGAGGTAAATTACGCCCCGATTGAGAAGGAATGTTTAGCAGTGAAGTGGGCTCTAGATTCCCTTCGGTACTATCTGCTAGGTAGGCACTTTGACCTGGTGACTGATCACGCTCCTTTAAAGTGGATGGCTCAAAACAAGGAGACCAATAGAAGGGTAAATAGGTGGTTCCTGGCCCTGCAAGAATTTAACTTTACAGTTAAGCATCGTCCTGGTGTTAAAATGGGGAATGTGGATGCTTTGTCTCGGATACATGTGTGTCTGACTGCTTGTGTTACAACCCCAAGGTTGAAACAAGAGACAAGAGGGGGGGGGGGGGGGGTATGTGGCAGCACGCAGGTAAAGTCACCTGGTTGTATCCAGGATGGGAAATATGTGTGCCCTAGATTCAGGCTTTATGCAGACCTTTACAATTAGAGGGGAAGAGTTAATGAGCCCAGCTGAAGTAAGTGGGCTCATTAAGACCTCTACAAAAAACCCCAGCATGCTTAGGGAGATGCTCCATCCTGGAACCAGTTTTTGTGTGGTATAGACTGGGGAGTGTGACACCTGTTCTGTGCGGTGAGTTAACGCCTGTGTGGCAAACCTCTACAACAGGGACAGGGACTGGGGCAGCACAAGGCTGCTCTCAGTTGTTAGACAGGGAATCTAAGTGTGTAGTTAGAGGTCAAGCTGACCAGGATTTATTTTCATGTTTTATTTTTGTTTGGCTATTATATGTATCACTGCATGTAGCATAAATAAACCGCATCTTTTGTTTTTTTGCACCTACAACGCTGTCTGCTGTGCCTGATTTTGTGTTGTGAACCCATCCAGGGGGTCACACACACCCGCTGCCGAGCTAACCCCTCACAACCCCTACTGTAATTGCTACAGCTGCTTGTGGCTAGGATGAGCAGAACACCAGCAATTGGGGTAGCTTTAGGCGCACACTGTGCAGATGGCACAATACACTGACTGTAAGTGCTACAGCTGCCTGCGGATAGGATGAGCAGAACACCAGCGATTGGGGTAGCTTTAGGTGTACACTGTGCAGATGGCACAATACACCGACTGTAATTGCCACAGTGTCAGGGCTGGCTTACCCCTATCTTCTCTGGGCTGGCTGCTCAGCTGTCGGCTAATTGCCAGCTCTCATCTCTCTCCACAGTCACACAGCTGTTCCTGATCCTACTCGTCTGACCTGTCTACTTAAAGCTGTCCAGCTCACTTCATCTCTGCCTTCGGCTTGGTCACGTCACAAGAAACCATCTCCTGCGGTTCTGTTTAAAGACTGACTTGCTGACATCCCTTCTGGCTCCTTACCCTGCTTGCTGTTGTTCCACTTGGATCCCTGACTTCTGGCCTGGCTGATTACCCGTTCTGGTTATTTAACTCTGGACTGGCTGACTACTCGATCCGGTTACTGGACTCTGGCTATGCTTTGACTACGCTTACTCTACCTTTTTATTTTTTATTAATAAACAAGTGTGATTTAATTCTACTTCTGTCTCAGTCTGGTTCATGGTTTCTGACATACAGCTGCCTGAAGATAGGATGAGCAGATCACCAGCAATTGGGGTAGCTTTAGGTGTACACTGTACAGATGGCACAATACGCCGACTGTAATTGCTACAGATGCCTGCAGATAGGATGCGCAGAACACCAACAATTGGGGTAGCTTTAGGTGTACACTGGGCAGATTGAACAATACACCGACTGTATTTGCAACAGCTTCAAATGAAATGAAATCACACTGTCTCTGTCTATCTCTCTCCACCTACGCAACACACTGCACAAGGCCGCCTCGCAGGCGGCCTTATATAGTGTGGGGAGTGTATACCCTGGCTTTGGCCAATTACGGCTCTCTGTTTTTTCCACGCTGTGATTGGCCAAAGCATGTGGGTCATAGTGCTTGCTTGGCCAATCATCAGCCAGCAATGCACTGCGATGCCATAGTGAATTATGGGCCATGACGCGCCACTCGAATTTGGCGCGAACGGCCCACAATGTTTGGAATTTGCCGAACGGACGAACAGCTGATGTTTGAGTAGAACATGGGTTTGACTCGAACACGAAGCTCATCCCTAATGAAGAGTCTGCTCTGGTACTCCTTCAAAACTCCATGCCTTTGACACGTGCCTCCGGCAACAAGATTGGTTGACCCTGTGACAACTTCTTCTCCTATGCCTCCTGGAAACAATCAGGCTCCCCTTGGGCTGAGCCCCTTTATACTTGTTAGGCCTACCCCTCTGCTGCAGACACATCCACCCAGGCCGCAGGCAGGATGCAAATCCCCTGTCTCGTTCCAAATAAATAGACTATACCAGCATGGTCAGCTAACTAAAACTCTTGCTGATTGGCTGAGACAACATATTTACTTATAACCTGAATTCACTGTACTCTATCATCCCAATGCCAAAGGCAACAGGGCCACCTATTTACAGGAGAGGGATTACAATTCAACTCAAGCTTAGGAGAAAACCAGTTGATCAAGACTGCAAATAAATGTACTAGCAGCCTGGTGTTTAGGACCAGGGTGCTACACAAGCATTTGGTCAATGTAACCATATGACGGATATTTTAACCACTTGATTACTGGGCACTTAAACCCCCCTCATGCCCAGACCAATTTTCAGCTTTCAGTGCTCTCACACTTTGAATGACAATTACTCAGTCATGCTACACTGTAACCAAATGATTTTTTTGTCCTTTTCTTCATACCAATAGAGCTTTCTTCTGGTGGTATTTGATCACCTCTCGGTTTTTTATTTTCTGTGCTATAAATGAAAAAAGACCGAAAATTTTGAAAAAAAAGAATTTTTCTTCGTTTCTGTGCTAAAATTTTGCAAATTAGCAATTTTTCTTCATACATTTTGGCCACAATTTATACTACTACACATCTTTGGTAAAAATAACCCAAATTATTGCATATTATATGATCTGTGTGAAATTTATAGAGTCTACAGGCTATGGTGCAAATCATAAAGATTTGCAAAAAAAGATCACATCTGATGTACTAATGCCTATCTCCATTCTTGAGACCCTAACAAGCCAGGAAAGTACAAATGCCCCCAAATGACCCCTTTTTGGAAAGTAGACATTCCAATGTATTTAGTAAGAGGCATGGTGAGTTATTTTAAGTTGTCATTTTTTCCCACAATTCTTTGCAAAATTAAGATTTTTTTTTTTCACAAAATTTTCATTGTAATAGCTTATTTCTCCCACACGGAATGTGCATACCACAAATAACACCCCAAAATACATACTCCTACTCCTCCTGAGTATAACGATACCCCATGTGTGAGACTTTTACACAGCCTGACCACATACAGAGGCCTAATTTTGAAGTAGCACCTTCAGGCATTCTAGGAGCATAAATTACACATTTCATTTCTCAACCACCTATTACAGTTTTGAAGGCCCGGGAACACCAGGGCAATGGAAACGTCCAGAAAATGACCCCATTTTGGAAAGCTAACACCCCAACGTATAATCTATGAGGCATACTGAGTCTTTTCAATGGTTCATTTTTTTCCAGAAGTTTTTGGAAAATGTGGAAAAAAATGAAAACGCAATTTTTTTTACACAAAGTTGTCTGTTTATAAGATATTTCCAACACATAGCATTTACATAGCAAAAATAGAACCCCAAAATACATTCTCCTACTCCTCCTGAGTATAACGATACCACATGTGTGAGACTTTTACACAGCCTGACCACATACAGAGGCCTAATTTTGAAGTAGCACCTTCAGGCATTCTAGGAGCATAAATTACACATTTCATTTCTCAACCACCTATTACAGTTTTGAAGGCCCTGGAACACCAGGGCAATGGAAACGTCCAGAAAATGACCCCATTTTGGAAAGCTAACACCCCAACGTATAATCTACGAGGCATAATGAGTCTTTTCAATGGTTCATTTTTTTCCAGAAGTTTTTGGAAAATGTGTAAAAAAATGAAAACGCATTTTTTTTACACAAAGTTGTCTGTTTATAAGATATTTCTAACGCATAGCATTTACATAGCAAAAATAACCCCCCTAAAATACATTCTACTACTCCTCCTGAGTATGGCAATACCACATGTGTGAGACGTTTACACAGCCTGGCCACATACAGAGGTGCAACATGCAAGGAACACCGTCGGCGTTCCAGGGACACATAGCCTGCACATACCAAGAATTACACCCCCAAATACATTATGCTGAGCAAAGGGTAAAGAAAAGATTACCTGTGGCTTTACAAGCGCAGTTGTCCACAGGAGGATATCACTGGTCCAGGCAGCAGGCAGGGACTTGGTCAGCAACAGCGAACACAATTTTTCAGGCAGCAGGCAGGGATACTGTCCATATACAGTCCAGGGTCAGTGCAGAGATAATGCCAGCAGTGCCAAAAATATCGGTCCTGGTAGTAGGCAGGTCCATGTGGTGTGGTCAGTGCGGCATGACGGCAGTAAGTCCTACAGACAGCAGACAGAAGTAGAGCCTCGTTCAGGACAGAATGGGGATAGGGGTAGAGGCTTCTCCCTCCCAAATCTCTTTGAAGCCTCCGAGTCTCCAGACCCTAATCTAGGAATAAGAAAACAAAGAAAATTGTTTTCTTCATCCAGAAAAACTATACTGGAGCCCCTCACATATGTGAGACCCCGTGTTGAATCCCACTAGTCCAGTTGCAGAATACAAGATCAGTCCAAGAGGCAGGCAATTATCGTGGTCAAACAGTCCAAGGTCAGTTCCAGATCAGGCAGAGTTATGTACAGAATCGTTAGGCAGAAGCATGGTTGAATAACAGTCCAGGGTCAGTTCCAGATCAGGCAGCGGTATGTACAGAATCGGCAGGCATAAGAGTGGTCAAATAACAAGCCAGGGTCAGTTACAGAGCAGGCAGTGGCATAAGGGGTGTGAAGGTGTATGAAGGCAGGAACTGAGGATTATGTTTACCATACTTCACTAAAAATTTATTGAAGTATGGTAACGCCGAAAACAGTCGCCTATGCAAAGGCCAGGTTGGGAAGGACATTGTGCACAATAATAAGATGTGTCTCTTCTGACTCCTGCTCTGGTACACACCTTACATCTTTTTTGACGTCTTTGGCCTGTTGGATTGGGAGGGATTTTATCGGGAAATGGGGCGCTCGGAGAGTCGACTAATAACGTATGATCGGATATTTTCTGGTGGGCCGTTTGGGAAAATAAGGGCAGTGAAAACTTCCTCCTGGTCGCCAAAGAAACGTTTGGGGTTTTTGGTGGAGTTGCGGTAAATGACATAGGAATTGTAAATGGCCAATTGAAAAAAATAAATTGCTACTTTTTTGTACCAATGGTATGTCTGTCTTGTGGCTAGATATGGTTCCATCATTTGGTCATTGAAGTCGACTCCCCCCATGAACAAATTGTATTCATAAATGCATTTTGTTTTTTTTACGGGGTCATTCCTTCTGGGGATTTCCACGAACGTATCATTGTGGATAGAAGACAACATATATACATCCCTTCTGTCCCTCCACTTCACTGCCAGAACCTCCTTGTTTCTCAGACTTGCGGTTTCTCCTTTTTGCAGCTTCTTATTCACAAGACTTTGAGGAAAGCCCTTCCGATTCCTTTTTACGGTGCCACATGCTGGCGTCTTCTTCCCGTGAAGGTTGTGGAACAGGGGCAGAGGTGTGTAGAAGTTGTCTACATACAGGTGGTAGCCTTTATCCAATAGGGGGTATATGAGGTCCCAAACAACTTTCCCGCTGGATCCCAAGTAGTCCGGACAATTAGGGGGCTGCAGCTGGGTGTCCTTCCCTTCGTACACTATGAATGAATATGTGTACCCTGTGGCTCGGTCGCATAATTTGTAGATCTTCACCCCATAGCGGGCCCTTTTGCTGGGCATAAATTGCTTCATTTTAAGCCTACCAGTAAATTTAATAAGATACTCATCCACACATATGTGTTGGTCCGGGGTAAACAATTTGGGGAATGATTGTGAAAAATAATGAAGTATTGGTCGAATTTTGTAAAGCCTGACATAATTTTGGTCATTTCGTGGAAGGCACTGAGTATTGTCGCTGAAATGTAAGAACCTCATGATCATCTGATACCTGGTTCTGGGCATTACCGCGGAGAAGAGTGGTGTGTGGTTGAGGGGGTGGGTTGACCAATAGGTACGCAATTGATTTTTTTTGTTGAGTTCCATGTTAAATGTGAGGCCTAAAAAAACCTTGAACTCCTCCACCGTTAGGTCTCTCCATTTGTAGGGACGGGCATAATAAGATGTCGGATTTTTCAAAATAAATTGTTGTGCATACAGGTTGCACTGGGCCACAATTGATGACAACATATCCTCCGTAAAAATTAAATAAAAAAAATCTATTGGGGTAAAATTCTCTGTGTCCACCTGGACTCCTGGCTGGGCAGTGAAAGGGGGAACATTGGCCTCTCCTGAATTAGGAGGAAGCCACAAGGGGTTCTGAAGGGCATAGGGAAGGCTGGCATGGCTCCTAACCCTTTGGGGCTGAGATGACACCCCACTGGTACTTGACCTTTCTTGCTGAGGCACTGCGGTGCTGGTGGAAAGCACTGCGGTGCTGGTGGACGGCACTTCGGTGCTGGTGGACGGCACTGCCTCACTAGAACGCCCTCGTTTGATGGGCCGGATATCTTCCTCCTCGGATTCAGTTAGTGTTTCACTGCTGAGGACTGGCTCATAATTTATGTCGGCTTCAGAATTCGAATCTGAAAGAGAATCTGATAAGGAGAGCTCCCCGTTGCTCTCGTCGGCCGTGGAAAGAATTTTGTACGCCTCCTCGGCGGAAAAGACTAGTTTAGACATGGTTGCTGATGTTAAGCCTGCACTGATGGGCACTGATGAGGTGGCACTGATGTGCACTGATTGATAGCACAGATGTGCACTGATGAGGTGGCACAGATGTTTACTGTTGAAGCAGCACAGAGGTGGCACAGAGGGGCACTGATGAGTCGGCACAGATGTGCACTGATGAGTCGGCACAGATGTGCACTGATTGTACAGATGTGCACTGTTTAGGTGGCACAGATGGGCGCTTTTGAGGTGGCACAGATGGGCGCTTTTGAGGTGGCACAGATGGGCTCTGTTGAGGCGGCACAAATGGGTACTGATGGGTCGGCACAGATGTGCACTGATTTATTGCACAGATGTGCAGATTTATTGCACAGATGTGCACTGATGAGGCGGCAGATGGGCACAGATGGGCACTGCTGAGGCGGCACAGATGGGCACTGCTGAGTCCGCACAGATGGGCACTGCTGAGTCGGCACAGATGGGCAATGCTGAGGTGACCCAGATGGGCACTGATGGGTCGGCACAGATGTGCACTGATTTATTGCACAGATGTGCAGATTTATTACACAGATGTGCACTGATGAGGCAGCAGATGGGCACAGATGGGCACTGCTGAGGCGGCACAGATGGGCACTTCTGAGGCGGCACAGATGGGCACTGAGGCGGCACAGATGGGCATGCTGAGGCGGCACAGATGGGCACTGCTGAGGTGGCACAGATGGTACAGATGGGCACCGATTGGTACAGATGGGCACCGGTTGGCACTGGCGGGCACTGGCGGTGCACAGATGGGCACTGGCGGGCACTGGCAGGCACTGGCGGTGCACAGATGGGCACTGACGTTGCACAGATGGTGCACAGATGGTGCACAGATGATGCACAGATGGCACAGGTGGGCACAGGTAGGCACAGGTGGCCACATGTGGCCACAGGTGGGCACAGGTGGGTACAGATGGGCACTGGCGGGGTACAGATGGGCACTGGCAGGGTACAGATGGGCACTGGCGGGGTAGAGATGGGCACTGGCGGGGTACAGATGGGCACTGGCGGGGTACAGATGGGCACTGGCAGGCACAGATGGCACTAATAACACTTCTTGTTTCAACTCACAGAATCTCTCTCCTCACACGCTGTCTCTGTGTGAGGAGACAGATTCGGCAATGGGAGATGATGTCATTTGTTTACATTTGAGATCATCACCCATTGGAGGCGGCGATCGCGCTGTAAACGGCCGCTGTGATTGGCCGTTTACAGCGATCTGTGATTGGCTGTGTCCAGGGGACACGGCGAACACAGATTTTCCCTGATGCGCGCTCCCGGGAGCGCGCGGGGAGCCATTAAAGGGGAAGACGTCAATAGACATAGTCCCGGCAATCAAGATCCGCGCTGTAGCCGTCATTTGACTATTGCGCGGATCTCAAGTGGTTAAGCAGTGAGAGAGCAGTAAAGAGGTGAAGTTTCAACCAGGGACATGCAGTCAAGGGATGTAGCTCGGCGACATGAGGTCGCAGTAACCTCACACTCAGTGACCTGAGGTCACAGTGAAATTTAGGGGGTAGGTAGCCTAAGTCCTACCCCACCACTGGTAAAAGTTTGGGGCTCCTAAGACCTATGGTTCCGGAGATACAAGGCTCCTTGCACAGCCGATCAAAAGCTACTCACTGAGCAGCCAGTTTAAATACAAGCTGGTACACGCTGTTTGCAGCAGACTGAGAAGTTGAGCTCCCAGTGCCTTTCCTCATTTCTTGTCAGAGGCACTGAGCTCAGTGGACAGCTTGGAGTCTTGGACCAGTGGTAAAGTACCATTAGCCCCAGCTGTCCAATAAAAATGCTGTAGTGGAGGCACGCCTCTCACTGCAGTGTCATAGAAGGGGCATGTGTCTAAAAGACAAATGCTCCCTTCCGGCCCAGCCCTCTTAACTACAAGGAAATAACATGTGTTTATGGGTATAAGATTTACCTACAATCCCATGTTTTTTTCACACAGTTAAGAGGGAGAATAAGAATCTGCTGCTGTTGAAAAGGTACTGTTATAATCAACCTAAATTTCGTATATGTGTGTGTGTGTGCGTGTATGTAAATATATATATATATATATATATATATTGTAAGGGATCTTCCCGGGGTAGGGTGAGTTTGGACACAGTTCACAGCAGACTTGGAATTTATAAAGCAGACCTTGGCGTTTATTCGTGGTACAAACAGTCCAACAACAGCCAAGACAGCGTCTTTCGCCTGGATATCGCAGGGTGGGTTTTAGCTCCAGCAGTGGCTGCGCTCGCAGCTTCCTCCAACACACAGACTGTTCATTTCCCTGGCTGAGAGAGAACACCTGCAGGCCCCGCAGAGCCTTTACCTTCCCAGGCTAATTAGGATCAAAGCTCACCTGATCCAAAACCCAGAACTGGATCGGGGGGTGTGTGGAATGACAGGTCCCTCTACCAAACCTACCTGCCATTCCATATAAACCCAGGCCCGGCAAGATTAAATAACAACTCAGCAGCATATTGCTGCTGAGAAACTGATCCATCCTGGACTTACCATCTCACACTGTGTAGCAACCTAGGTGAGATGTACACCCCCTCGACCACTTCTCCAGTGACATGTCTACATATCCCCCCCCTCTTTTTCAGACCGGAGGGCTGAGCCTTTTGTCCCCACAAACAACTTACCCTCGACAATGCGTCAGCATTTGCCTGTAATTTCCCTGGCCTGTGTTCCACAGTGAAATTAAAGTTTTGTAAGGACAGAAACCATCTAGTCACTCTTGCATTTCTCTCCTTGTTTAACTTCATCCATGTTAGGGGGGCATGGTCTGTCACCAACTTGAATTTCCTGCCTAGCAAGTAATACTTTAAAGATTCTAGGGCCCACTTCACTGCCAAACATTCTCGCTCCACAATGGCATAATTTTTCTCGGCCGGGGTTAGTTTTCTACTCAAGTACGTCACCGGATGCTCCTCACCATTCACTACTTGTGAGAGTACTGCACCTAAGCCTGTGTTAGAGGCATCTGTCTGGACCAGAAATTCTCGCCTGAAATCGGGGGTAACTAACACAGGTGGTTGGCACAAGGCAGACTTAAGGCTTTGGAAAGCCTTCTCGGCCTCTGGGGTCTACGTGACCATTGCTGTCTTTCCGCCCTTTGTCAAGTCAGTTAGTGGAGCAGCAACTGAGGCAAAGTTCGGCACAAATCTACGGTAATAACCCGTAATACCCAGGAAAGCTCTAACCTGTTTCCTTGTCAGGGGTCTAGGCCAATTCTGTATTGCCTCAATTTTATTTAGCTGTGGCTTAATCAATCCTCTCCCAACAATGTAGCCCAGATATTTGGCCTCTTCTAGGGCTAGAGCACACTTCTCGGCATTTATGGTCAACCCTGCATCACTTATGGTATCCAACACGGCCTGTACCTTACAGAGGTGACTTTCCCAATCAGGGCTAAAAATGACCACATCATCGAGGTAGGCGGCTGAGTAATCCCGATGTGGTCGCAGAATCAAGTCCATCAACCTCTGGAAAGTTGCAGGCGCTCCGTGTAACCCGAATGGCATCACTACATACTGGAATAGCCCATCAGGGGTGGAGAATGCAGTTTTCTCTTTAGCCTCACCAGAAAGTGGAATCTGCCAGTAGCCCTTTGTGAGATCGAGGGTGGTTATGTACCTGGCGTTACCTAACTTCTCAATCAACTCGTCTACCCTGGGCATAGGATAAGCATCGAACTTGGAGATCTCATTCAACTTTCTGAAATCGTTACAGAACCTCCAAGTTCCATTGGGCTTTGGGATTAGCACAATCGGGCTGGACCATTCACTCTGTGACACCTCAATTACCCCCAGATCAAGCATACCTTTTACCTCGGCAGATACGGCTTTCCTACGTGCCTCCGGTATCCTATAGGGCTTTAGGTTTACTCTGCTTCTAGGCTCAGTTTCAATGTGATGATGGATGAGGTGGGTACGCCCTGGGAGGTCAGAGAACTTGTTTTTGTTTTTCTGTAAAAATTCCTGAGCCTCCTGTTTCTGTGACACTGATAGAGTATCACCTACCTTGACTGGAGGGATTGGTGGTGACAAATTATTAACAGTATTTGTCGCCACCAAGGATTCCCTGTCTTTCCAGGGCTTGATCAAGTTTATGTGATAAACTTGGAAAGGCTTCCTTCTACCTGGTTGGTGCACCTTGTAGTTCACCTCACTGATCTTTTCAACAATTTCATAAGGACCTTGCCACTTCGCCAAGAATTTACTCTCAACAGTGGGGACTAGTATAAGGACCCTATCGCCTGGGTTGAATGTCCTGATTCTTGCGGACCGGTTGTAAATTCTACTTTGGGCCTCTTGAGCTCTCTGGAGGTGTTCTCTTACCAGGGGCATTACAGTGGCTATACGGTCCTGCATTTGTGCTACATGCTCAATAACACTCTTGTATGGGGTGGACTCATTCTCCCATGTCTCTTTTGCAATGTCCAGTAGACCCCTAGGGTGACGACCATAGACCAACTCGAATGGTGAGAACCCTGTGGACGCTTGGGGCACTTCCCTAATAGCAAACATGAGGTAGGGTAATAAATGATCCCAGTCGCGACCATCTTTTCCCACCACTTTCTTCAACATATGTTTCAAAGTTTTATTAAATCTCTCCACCAATCCGTCCGTCTGGGGGTGGTATACAGAGGTACGGATGTGTGAGACTTTAAATAGTTTGCATAATTCCTTCATCAGTTTTGACATAAATGGCGTACCTTGGTCAGTTAGGATTTCTTTGGGGATCCCAGTCCTAGAGAACATATAAAACAACTCACGTGCAATTGTTTTAGATGCAGTGTTTCTTAAGGGTACAGCCTCAGGATAGCGGGTCGCATAATCTATGACTACCAAAATATACTGGTGTCCTCTAGCTGACTTTACAACGGGACCCACTAAATCCATGGCAATACGCTCAAAAGGCACCTCTATAATAGGGAGCGAAACCAAAGGACTGCGAAAATGTGACACTGGGGCACTAACCTGACATGTGGGGCACGACTCGCAGTATTTTTTAATGTCATCATATATCGCCGGCCAAAAGAACCTCTGGAGAACCCTCTCTCGCGTTTTGTCAGTCCCCAAGTGTCCCCCAAGAACATGGTTATGTGCCATGTCAAGCACCTGACGCCGGTACGGCTTAGGTACCAGAAGCTGTTCCACAATCTCATCCTTAATCTTATTGACTCTATAGAAAAGATCATTAGTCACCGAAAAATGTGGAAATCTTTTTTCAGCATCTGGTTCCTGAGGTACCCCATTCATAACAGCAACCTGCTCTCTCGCATTTTTGAGAGTGGGGTCCTGTAATTGTGCAGCGCCAAAATTATCCCTAGACACCTCTAAGTCTAGTATATTTTGCTCAGTGGGAGGAGCCTCCTCCTCCCCAGCCAGGACCTGCAAAGGAGAACAATCATTTTCATCCTGCACACTTCTATCATTCACAGGGGACAAGGCAACCCCCTTAGAGGTATCCTCACTCCTTTTGGGGATTTTTCTTTTTTCCCAGAGAGCCCAGAATAATGGAAAATCGCGCCCCAATATTACATTATGCATGAGGTTTTTAACCACACCCACTTCATATTGTACGGTGCCTTGTTCAGTCCCGACTTTAGCCAGCACTATAGGGTACACTTTTGTATCACCATGTATGCACACAACACTCATATGCTTTTTAGACTCTAAGTCCCCAGCCACCAGGCTAGCATGCACCAAGGTTACGAGGCTTCCCGAGTCCATTAACGCCTTAACGGGAAGGTCATTGATTGTAATATTGCAGATTTGCGGTTCAGTCTCTAGTCCAGGAACTGCAGCACAAGATGGTTCCGCAAATAGCGACTGACGCCGGCTAGCGTCACACTCCATGGGTTCAGTGGTAAGAGGGCAATGGGCAGACACGTGTCCCGCCTCATGGCATCTCCAACACTGGATAGGGCCTGGTCTCTTTGGCAAGGAGTCCTTTTTAGAGCCCCTTAGCCACCCGGGACCATCACCAGTCTTTTGTCCCTGAGACACCACTTGAGCCCTTTTCCCTCCATCAGCACCCCTCCACACTCCCCCAATAGATGGAAGTCTCTTACCAGCTGACGGCACAGATCTGGCGCTCCGGGGAGGTAAAGATGCTGCAGGAACATCACGGAGGTAGTCCTCAGTCGCCTGGAACCTCTCCACAAGGTTGACAAGTTCGTTTGCATTCTTAGGATCACCTTGGTCAGTAGGAAGCGCTCGGAGGTAGCGATCCATCACAACCTTCTCTAGGATTTGTGCAGGAGTAGAAGTGTCTGGCTCCAACCACTTTCTTGCCAAATGGATTAGGTCATACATCTGGGACCTCGCTGATTTGTCCAGACTGTAGCTCCAGTTGCGTACCCTCCGGGCACGGACTGCAGTAGTAACTCCTAGTCGGGCAAGTACCTCCTCTTTTAGCCGAGTATAGTCCTTAACCTCTTGCTCACTGAGGTCATAGTAGGCCTTTTGAGGTTCACCTGTTAAATAGGGCGCAATTACCTCTGCCCACTCAGCGGCTGGTAACTTCTCTCGCTCAGCCACGCGCTCAAATACTGTTAGATAGGCCTCAACATCGTCCTCAGCAGTCATCTTTTGCAGCGCTTGCTGCACAGTCCTTCTCCCAAAAAAAATCTCTGGAGCGGCTCCCTCCACTGTGGGTGGATTAGCAACCACAGGCGCCTCTCGATTTACTATCAGGTGCTCGATAAGTTGTTGTTGGCTTTGGCGCAAAGCTTGCAACTCTTCCTTATGCATCTGCTGTTGTGCAGCCATGGACTGTTCATGTCGTCTATTGGCCTCTGTCTGAGCCTGCTGTTGTTGCAAACTCACTTGCATAAACTGCTTCAGCATCTCCTCCATGTTGCTGGACTGTTCTTGGAGTGTAGTTGCAGCTTTCACCCAGGACATAAGCAGCTGTAGCCAAGTCTGTCCACACCGTTGCCCCTAGCAACCGTGTTGCCCGCATTCTCCACCAATTGTAAGGGATCTTCCCGGGGTAGGGTGAGTTTGGACACAGTTCACAGCAGACTTGGAATTTATAAAGCAGACCTTGGTGTTTATTCGTGGTACAAACAGTCCAACAAACAAAAATATACGGCAACACCGTGCTTTTTAAGTACAACAGAAAAAAAATAAAAAAAAACAACCTAGCCCGGCTGGGCGCTTACTAACAGGTTCTTCTCACCTATCTGACACTTATAAACACAGCGTCTTTCGCCTGGATATCGCAGGGTGGGTTTTAGCTCCAGCAGTGGCTGCGCTCGCAGCTTCCTCCAACACACAGACTGTTCATTTCCCTGGCTGAGAGAGAACACCTGCAGGCCCCGCAGAGCCTTTACCTTCCCAGGCTAATTAGGATCAAAGCTCACCTGATCCAAAACCCAGAACTGGATCGGGGGGTGTGTGGAATGACAGGTCCCTCTACCAAACCTACCTGCCATTCCATATAAACCCAGGCCCGGCAAGATTAAATAACAACTCAGCAGCATATTGCTGCTGAGAAACTGATCCATCCTGGACTTACCATCTCACACTGTGTAGCAACCTAGGTGAGATGTACACCCCCTCGACCACTTCTCCAGTGACATGTCTACAATATATATATATATATATATATATATATATATATATATATATATATATATATTGTGGCAGCACGCAGGTAAAATCACCTGGTTGTATTCAGGATGGGAAATATGTGTGTCCTAGATTCAGGCTTTATGCAGACTTTTACAATTAGAGGGGAAGAGTTAATGAGCCCAGCTGTAGTAAGTGGGATCATTAAGACCTCTACAAAAAACCCCAGCATGCATAGGGAGATGCTCCATCCTGGAACCAGTTTTGTGTGTATAGACTGGGGAGTCTGAGATCTGTTCTGTGCGGTGAGTTAACGCCTGTGTGGCAAACCCCTACAATAGAGACAGGGACTGGGGCAGCACAAGGCTGCACCCAGTTGTTAGACAGGGAGTCTACGTGTGTAGTTAGAGGTCAAGCTGACCAGGATTTATTTTCTTGTTTTATTTTGTTTGGCTGTTATATGTATCACTGCATGTAGCCTAAATAAACCGGATCTTTTGTTTTTTGCACCTACACCGCTGTCTGCTGTGCCTGACTTTGTGTTGTGAACCCATCCAGGGGGTCACACACACCCACTACCGAGCGAACCCCCTCACAGTTGGTGGAGAATTTTGGCAGTTTTTTTTTTTTTTTTTTTGTTAAGGCCAGCATGGAGGAGATACTGAGACAGCTGGCTCTAGCAAATGCAAACCAGCAGCAAACAAATGCAGCTTTACAAAAGAGCCTTGCAGCTCAACAACAAGCCCAGCAGCAGGCAAATGCAAATCAGCAGCAGACAAATGCAACTTTGCAGCAGAGTTTGGAAGCCCAGCAGCAGGCAAATGCAAATCAGCAGCAGACAAATGCAACTTTGCAGCAGAGTTTGGAAGCTCAGCAACAAGCCCAGCAGCGATCTGAAGCCCGCTTCATAGACCTGTTGCAGAAGCAAGAGCAGAATTTTCAACAGCAAATAGAGACATTGATACAGCAACGTCCGCAGACCAATGAAGCAAGTGGGTACAATAATACCGCAACCTTTGGTGTGAGCCGTTTACTGACAAAAATGACTGGAGAGGATGATCCGGAGGTGTTTTTGACCACATTTGAAAGGACTGCTGAAAGGGAAAAGTGGCCTAAGGAGCAATGGGCTGGACTGGTGGCCCCTCTGTTAACTGGGGAATCGCAGAAAGCTTATTATGACCTAGAGCCTGACCAAGCAAAAGACTATGTGGTGCTAAAAGCAGAAATATTGGCACGGCTGGGTGTCACCCTGGCAGTCCGGGCTCAGCGTGTGCATAACTGGACTTTTCAGGTTGGAAAACCTCCCAGGTCTCAAATGTATGATCTCATTCACCTGAGCAGGAAGTGGCTGCAGCCAGAGATTTTGACCGCACCAAACATTGTGGAACGTGTGGTTATGGATCGTTTCCTGAGAGCTCTTCCTACTGCCATCCAAAAATGGGTAAGCCATGGAGACCCAGAAAATGCAGATAAACTTGTGGATCTGGTTGAGAGGTACTTGGCTACAGAGAACTTGACCACCTCTTCCAGGGACTCACGGACTTTCCCCCCTAAGACCAGATCATCCCCAGTGGCGGGTAAGATGACTCCAAGGGGTGAGGGTGGAGAGAGTGAGAGGAAGGGAGTTCTACCTAAGGTCTGGCGGGAGCAGCCCAGGAAGCCCATGCTGCAAGAGGCAGCGAAAAAAATTATTTGCTACCGCTGCCGGCAAGAGGGACATATTGCAGCCAATTGCCCAGTTGTGGATGAGCCTATGCAATGTGACTTTATAAGGGAGAGACGTCAGTCGCTGTTTGCGACAGTTGCATGCACTGCCATTCGGGGACCTGAGAAACATTTATGTAAAATGTGTATTAATGGTAGACATGTTGATGTGTTGCTAGATTCAGGTAGCCTGGTAACATTGATAAAAGCTGAATTAGTTACTACAGAGGTCTCTGGGAAGAACAGGGTGGCTGTTATTTGTGTGCATGGGGACACCCGAGAGTATCCTGTAACTTCAGTGTTTTTTGAGACCCCCAAAGGTAACCTCTCTCATCAGGTGGGGTTAGTGTCTCAGTTACCACATGATGCTATTGTGGGAAGGGATTTTCCAAAATTCTGGGAACTCTGGGATTGTCCTGAGGCCCCCATTGGTGCCCCTATAAACCAGGAAGATGACCAGAATTCCTCTAAGAGTGGTGAGGACTCTCCTGAATTTCCCTTGTCGGGGGAAACTCGAGAAACTGGGGAGGAGCCAACATCCTCAGATGAAAACATGCCGTCTGTGGAGTTTTCGGATCTTGAGGTTCACAGGGAAAATTTTGCCACAGAACAGTTAAAAGACCCCACCCTAATAAAGGCACGGGAAAATGTGGTGAAAATAGATGGCGAGTTAGTGAACCCAGATAAGACTTGCCCTTATCCTTACTTCACTATGGAAAGGGACCTGCTATATCGAGTGGCTCAAAGGGCAGAAGAAACCATTGAGCAACTTGTAGTGCCCAAACCTTACAGGAAGTTGGTGTTAGAATTGGCTCATGGACACATTCTGGGAGGTCATCTGGGGACAGAGAAAACCAGAGAGAGGGTATTGCAGAGATTCTATTGGCCTGGGGTCATGAAAGAAATAGAAAAGTATTGTTCCTCCTACCCTGTGTGTCAGAAGTCGGCACCTATGCCACATTTCCGTAACCCACTGGTACCCCTTCCTATCATTGAGGTCCCCTTTGAGAGGATCGCAATGGATTTGGTAGGTCCGATAATGAAGTCTGCTAGGGGGCATCAGTACATTTTGGTTATATTGGACTATGCCACCCGTTATCCGGAAGCAATTCCTCTCCGAAATACCTCGGCCAAAACCATAGCCAAAGAGCTATCCCTTGTTTTTAGCCACGTGGGTATTTGTAAGGAACTGCTTACGGACCAAGGTACACCCTTTATGTCCCGGGTTATGAAAGAATTATGCAAGTTGTACAAAGTGAAGCAATTGCGTACATCTGTGTATCACCTCCAAACAGATGGGTTGGTTGAAAGATTCAACAAAACCCTAAAACAAATGTTAAAGAAGGTGGTGGATAGAGATGGAAAGAATTGGGATTGTCTAATACCCTATCTGATGTTTGCCATTAGGGAGGTACCCCAATCCTCTACGGGTTTCTCACCCTTCGAGTTGCTCTATGGGAGACACCCAAGAGGGCTGCTGGATATCGCCAAGGAAACTTGGGAAAATGAGAGTTCTCCTCACAGGAGTGTGATTGAGCATGTCGCCCTGATGCAAGATAGAATTGCACAGGTAATGCCAATTGTAAAGGAACATTTAACCCAAGCGCAGTTAGCACAGCAGAGAGTGTACAACCGTGG
Organism: Lithobates pipiens; assembly: GCF_037356315.1. NCBI lineage: Eukaryota > Metazoa > Chordata > Amphibia > Anura > Ranidae > Lithobates > Lithobates pipiens. The sequence continues at coordinate 194,393,905 of NW_027507686.1, read as the reverse complement.
GGCCAAGACACGTACTTTTTCCCCGGGGGATAGGGTCTTGGTGCTAGTCCCTACGGTTGAAAGCAAATTTCTGGCCAAATGGCAAGGTCCATATGAAGTAATTGAAAAAATTAGTGAGGTGAACTACAGGGTTAGACAGCCAGGAAGGCGAAAGCCGGAGCAGATCTATCACGTCAATCTGCTGAAAGCCTGGAGGGATAAGCAATCCCTAGTCGCAGAGACTTTGTCACAAGTACAGCCTGATTGCTTAGTTCCTGAGGTTGGAATAGCAGACACCTTATCGAAACCCCAACAACAGGATGTTAAAGAGTTTGTACTTCGTAACAAAGAGATTTTCTCTGGGCTTCCGGGACAAACATCTGGCGTAGAGCATGACATTATCACCCCGCCAGGAGAAAGGGTAAAACTAAAACCTTATAGAATACCAGAGGCCCGACGGGAGGCAATACGTGGGGAGGTTCAAAGGATGCTGGAATTGGGTGTGATAGAGGAGTCCCAGAGTGACTGGTCCAGTCCTATTGTACTAGTGCCCAAACCTGATGGGAGCTGGCGGTTTTGTAACGATTTTAGACAATTAAATAAAGTTACAAAATTTGACACCTACCCCATGCCACGTATAGATGAGTTGGTTGACCGGCTGGGAACAGCCCGATATATGACAACTCTTGATCTCACCAAAGGGTATTGGCAAATTCCCCTGGCCGAGTTGGCCAAGGAGAAAACTGCGTTTGTAACCCCAGATGGGGCATTCCAATATAAGAGAATGCCGTTTGGGTTACAGAATGCACCGGCAACATTCCAGCGGAAAATGGATAAGATTCTGAGGCCCCATCATAAATATGCTGCAGCTTACCTGGATGATGTGATTATCCATAGCACAGACTGGGTCTCACATTTGCCAAAAGTACAAGCAGTCCTAGACTCTATCCGGGAAGCTGGGTTTACGGCCAATCCAAAGAAGTGTACCATTGGACAGGAGGAGGCCAAATATCTTGGGTACACTATTGGGAGGGGGGTGATAAAACCCCAAGTCAATAAAGTCGAGGCCATACAGAGTTGGCCACGTCCCAACAGCAAGAAACAGGTACGAGCCTTTCTGGGAATCGCTGGCTATTATCGACGATTCATTCCCCATTTTGCTTCTCAGGCTGTGCCCCTCACCAACCTGACAAAAGGGAAAGAGTCGGTTATGGTTAAATGGTCCCCAGAGGCTGAGGAAGCATTTCAGTCCTTAAAAACAGCCTTATGTAGCCAGCCAGTGTTGTACTCAACAGACTTCTCTAAGGACTTTGTTGTACAAACTGATGCATCAGACGTTGGGTTAGGAGCAGTGTTATCCCAGGTCTGGAACGGGGAAGAGCACCCAGTCATTTACCTCAGCAGGAAGTTAAAGTCCCATGAGGTAAATTACTCCACGATTGAGAAGGAATGTTTAGCAGTGAAGTGGGCTCTAGATTCCCTTCGGTACTATCTGCTAGGTAGGCACTTTGACCTGGTGACTGATCACGCTCCTTTAAAGTGGATGGCTCAAAACAAGGAGACCAATAGAAGGGTAAATAGGTGGTTCCTGGCCCTACAGGAATTTAACTTTACAGTTAAGCATCGCCCTGGTGTTAAAATGGGGAATGTGGATGCTTTGTCTCGGATACATGCGTGTCTAGCTGCTTGTGTTACAACCCCAAGGTTGAAACAAGAGGGGGGGGTATGTGGCAGCACGCAGGTAAAATCACCTGGTTGTATTCAGGATGGGAAATATGTGTGTCCTAGATTCAGGCTTTATGCAGACTTTTACAATTAGAGGGGAAGAGTTAATGAGCCCAGCTGTAGTAAGTGGGCTCATTAAGACCTCTACAAAAAACCCCAGCATGCATAGGGAGATGCTCCATCCTGGAACCAGTTTTGTGTGTATAGACTGGGGAGTCTGAGATCTGTTCTGTGCGGTGAGTTAACGCCTGTGTGGCAAACCCCTACAATAGAGACAGGGACTGGGGCAGCACAAGGCTGCACCCAGTTGTTAGACAGGGAGTCTACGTGTGTAGTTAGAGGTCAAGCTGACCAGGATTTATTTTCTTGTTTTATTTTGTTTGGCTGTTATATGTATCACTGCATGTAGCCTAAATAAACCGGATCTTTTGTTTTTTGCACCTACACCGCTGTCTGCTGTGCCTGACTTTGTGTTGTGAACCCATCCAGGGGGTCACACACACCCGCTACCGAGCGAACCCCCTCACAATATATATATATATATATATATATATATTCACAATCAAAGATTTTATTGAAGCTTAGGCATGCATAAAAATGACAATGAAATTATTGAACCAAGTAGAATAAGAGAACACATGTCAGTTTACAAACATAAGAAATACATTGAGAAAATAGAAATGTATATTGAATTAAATGCTTATGACATCTGAATCATGCAAGAGAAGGGTTGTAGAAGGGTAAATAGGATTGTGGTGGGGAGGGTGAAAGGGATGGGGGGGGGTATAAAGAGGCGGGAGGGGAAAGGTTCACGGAAAGGGAGCCCTATTGATGTTAATAGTCGTGATAACATTGCATTATTTATCTATATCCACTTATAATTTATGAAGCTGTGGTACTTCTGTAGTTTTCAGGAAAGGTTTGTGTGATGAAATACAGACAACAATGAGTTGTTGGTACTCCAATGAGAGCGTGAACAATAGCCATGGTTGCCATATTACGTTGAAACTTGTGCTGTTTTCTTTTTTCATGGCCACAATTTTCTCCATTTTATATATGTAGTGTATTCTATTCAGCCAATCCTTGACCTTCGGTACTTGTGCGGATTTCCAATGTAGAGGAATTAATGTTTTAGCTGCTAATAGTAAGTGTCTAAAAAGTGATTTTTATGTATTTGCTCAGGTTAGGAGGATTTATGTTGCTCAAACATACCGCGGCATTGAGTTAAATTTTGGTTCCTGTTATGTGTTTGATCCATTTTTTTATTTCTTCCCAAAAGGCAAGGATTGGGGGACACTCCCACCAGATATGTAAAAACGTGCCTAGGTGATTGTTACAACGCCAACATATATCTGGGGTTGTGAGGAACTGTCTTAGCCCACTGTGGTGTAATATACCATTGAGTGAGAATTTTGTAGGAAATGTCCTGGTATTTGGAGCTTAGGGATCATTTATGCGTTAGGATACATGCCTTTCCCATTGTTTTTTTATATTCAGGTCATGTTCCCATCTCCCTGTATGCTTATTATTGTCCAGGTGGGGTGACTGGTTCAGCTAAGCGCAAGCAAGAGAAGTGGTATTTGTTACCTGGGCTCTTTTGAAGCACAAAGTTTCTAGATGCGTCATTGGGAGGCAGTATCTCGATTTGTATTTGCTATTTACCATGAAGTCTCTCAGCTGTATATAGAACCAGGGATCAGAGAGTGGTTCACCCCATTCTGAATGTAAAGTTTCAAGCGCTTTGACCCTTGGACCTACCATACAGTGGGTTGCGAGTAAGTTTTGATTTTTTTTTTCATTTGTCAGTCTGGTATGAAGTCGGGTTTGCTGGTCATTGGCGTTTAAGGTTTGTGTGTAGTGGCTATTTTATGTCAAATGTTGAGGGTTGTCGCTATTAATGGATGACTTATGTTACTGTTTTTTTTTTTTGGAGTGTAAGGACCATGGATAAAATAACATTTGATGTGATGATAGGCTAAGTTCTAGATTGACCCAATCTTTGTTGTTATTGTGGCAATGCCAGTCTAATATTGTGGTGAAATGTGAGGCTTGGTGGTATTTTTTAAAGTCTGGTAAGCCGATACCTCCTTTATTTTTGGGTAATATTAATAACTTGAATTTTAACCTGGGTTTTTTGCCCCTTCATAGAAAGCTCCGTTGTATTTTAAGGAGACTGTTAAAGAAGTGATCAGGTATACTGATTGGGAGTGCGTTGAACATGTAAAGTAATCTGGGGAGGACCGTCATCTTCAGAATTGAGGCTCTGCCAAACCAAGAGAATGTTTTTGATGCCTATTTGTGGAGGTCTTTTGTTATAGCAGAAAGGAGGGGCTTGTAGTTGGTCTGATAAAGACAGACAATGTTGTTAGATTAATCCCTATTTGAGTGTGTTCTGTTACCATTTGTAGGAGTAGTTGTCTTTGATTGATTTCAATTGGTCTGGGGGTAGGTTTAAAGTTGGAGATAAATCCATATGTGTTGAAGATTTTTTCTTAGGAAGAGAGGTATGGGGATGTGTAATGAAAAATAGAAGGTCGTTTGCGTAAACGGACGTTTTTTTATTCCCTTCTCCCTACAGTAATTCCCTGAATGTCTTTCGGCAGGTTTATTATTCTTATTAGTGGTTCTAATGAGATGATCAAGAGGAGTGGGGAGAGGGGACATCCTTGGCGTGTTCCATTGTGTATTTCTATAGGTTTGGAGAAGGTGTTGTTGATTTTAATTTTGGCCTGAGGGTTTCAATAGAGAGCTGAGATCTATGCAAGCATATTACAGTGTAATCTTATTTGGGAGCAAGTAGACAGCATGTAATCCCAGGCAACCCTATCTAAAGCCTTTTCAGCATCAGTGGATAACAATAGTCCTCTTGTCTTAGAGGTCTTAGCAAAATGGATGAGATTTAGTGCTTTGGTAATATTGTCCCTGGGTTTCAATCTTATCAGGTTTGGGTATTACTGCGATGTGTGTCATTAGAAGGGAGTTGGAGTTATGTTTTTTTTTGCTAGAAAATTAAAGGCGGTTTGTAGGGGTTTAGTGAGGAGGTGGGTGTATGTCTTATAGCATTGGGATGTAAAGCCATCAGGGCCAGGATTTTTCCCTGATTTTATTTTTCTGATGGCTTCTGTTATTTCCTCTATATTTATAGGTTCCTCCATTTTGTTCTAGATTTCTTGGGTGAAGGATGGCATTTTGCTGTTTTTGAGGAAAGTTCTGATAATTTCTTGTTTCAAGAGTGTTTCATGGGATGGTTTGTGTTGTTCAGGGAGATTATATAGTTTAGAATAAAATTTATGAAACAGTTCCGCTATTTCTATTGAATTATGTTTGGGAGTTCCCTCTTTGTCTCGAATTGCATGTATGCAGCCTGTTAATGTTGCGTCTCTAAAGGCTTTAGCCAGGTATTTCCCACTTTTGTCACCTTGTTCATAAAAATAAAGTGATTTTTTGATTTTTATATCCAAAATCCATTTCAGAGAGTTTCTGCAGTGTGTTAGTTCTTTTTCAACTTTGGTTGATAGGGATTGTTTGTGTTGTTGCTCAAGAGTGGCAATTTGTTGTGATAGTCTATTGATTTCACCGTCCCTTTCTTTCTTTTTCCTTGATCCCCATTTCATGAGCTCTCTTCTTATTACACTCTTGTGTGCTTCCCAATTATTTAGGGGGTTTGTGTCGGTGTCAGTGTTGTTTCTAAAGTACGTGTTGATAGTATCATGTATTTCATATTTTATAGTTTGATCCGTCAATAGAGTGGCATTGAGTCTCCAGTTAAAGGTGAATTGTTTAGGAGGATCGAATTTTATGCTGATGGCTGTAGGAGGGTGATCGGACAGAGTGATAATCCCTATCTCGGCCATGGATAAGTTACTTAAATCTCTTTGTGAACCAAAGATCAGGTCAATCCTTGAATAGCGTTTGTGTGGGGGAGAGAAAAAGGAGAAATCCTTCTCTGTGGGGTGGGTGGATCTCCATTTGTCAACCAATGAAAGAGAGTGTAGTATGGTTTTAAGAATTATGAAGGTTACCAAAATGTGACCCATAGAGGTGTCCTTGAGGGGTGAGAGGGGGATATTGAAATCACCCCCAATGATGATGCATCCGTCAGCAAATCATTTGAGTTCTTCGATAATTTTGCGAAAGAATGGGACATGTGCTGTGTTTGGGAAGTAAACATTGGCAAAAGTGACGGGTGTATCTTCCCATGAACCTTTTAAAAAAAGGTAGCATCCTTCTGTGTCAATTAGTTGCTGTTTTAGTTCAAAGGGTGAGACCTTATTGATTAAAGTGGTTGTAAACCCTTACAACACACTTTTACCTACAGGTAAGCCTAGATTAAGGCTTACCTGTAGGTCCAAGAAATATATCCTACACGGTTTAGGAGATATTTGCCAAAAGACGGGCACCGCTGTCTACGGCGCATGCGCCGTAGACAGCGGCGCGCAGGCGCACTGAGCCTGCCACGGTCAACGCCGATATGCCGCGAGTGGCGGCTCCCGTGCGCATGCGCGGGAGTGACGTCATTGCGCCTTCGCCGAATGACAGCGGCGGAGCAGGAGACCCACCGAGAAGATGGATGCACCGGACTACAGGGGACAGCATTGACTTCGCTGGCTCCTGTGTCAGGTAAGTGACACATAATGGACTACTATGCGATGCATAGTAGTCCATTATGCTTTACCTTTGCAGGGAATGAAAGAGGAAGTAAACTCATAAGGGTTTACTTCCTCTTTAAGATAGAGACCTCTTTTGTTTTAGCAAGCGGGTTAGTAGCATTGTATGCAGTTGTAAAAATGTTGTCAATGAGTTTGGGAACCTGTTTGCTTTTAAAGTGTGTTTCTTAGAGAAATATAATTGATGGTTTGACCTTTTTCAATTCTTTTAATAGTTTTGTTCTTTTTTCAGGACTGTTTAGACCATTGATGTTATGTGAGATAAGCGTTGGTGATTTGCCTAAGAAAGCATATGACATTTTATCACTTAGTACAAGTTGGTTTAGAGTATGTGATGCTGTGAGTTTAGTCAGGAGTTAAGGGGTTAGAATCCGTGTGATCGACATAGGTTGCGGGGTAAGGGAGTTGGAATGAGGGGTGGTTGAGTATTGACTCTGAAATCCACCTAGTAGGGGGAGAGCCATATAGTGTCTTGTTTATCTGGCACAAAGTAGTACTCTGGAGGGTGAGTGGGAGGTGCGAAAGTGGATGTTTGACCTTGGTGAAAGTGGCCATAGTGGATGCTCAGCCAAAAACGAAATTTACGATATAGCCCCATTTTTGGGAGCAGGGGGCTATATATATATTGTATGGAATGGTGCCAAAATTCAGTACTTAAAATTCTCCATAGGCGCCACTTTAAACTTTAAAGATTACATATTTAGAGTTACAGAGGAGGTCTAGTGCTAGAATTATTGTTCTCGCTCTAACGATCGTGGCGTATGTAACCTGTGTGTATATGGCTCTGATACTAGTCAGTGCCTCACCAGCCACTGACCTTACTGCATGTCCCTGGTTTCAACAAAAAGTCAAGTGTATTCCCTCTTCTTATTCTCTGTTCTTTTTAGAGGCATGTTTTTATATTCAGAATGACCCTGAGCTAGCAAGGTCACTTCAAACTGGTCACAGTCCTACTGTATGAGTGGAGGTGCAGGCATGATACAGCCTGAGACCTATATTATATTTTGGTTAGCTGTCCATTGAGCCCAGATGCTTTGCTTGGTCAAATGTACATGCTTAGTGACTGTATAAGGGCTCTTGCTCATACCAAAAATGCCAGATTTTTAGGCATTTACTCTTTTTTTTATACTGGATCTAAAAGCAGCCTATTTGTTTTTAATAGGCCTGTACACACAGGTGGATAAAAGAAATACAGAAATATGCATTGCTGGTCAGTATTTTATGTGTGTAAATTACACCTCTTTGCCAAAACACAGCTAGAAGAATTTTTACGTGTGTACTGTACATGTGAATATGCGCATATACTAGGGTTGCCACCTGCCCAGGATTCACCCGGACAGTTCGGGTTTGGAATCATGCGTCCAGGTTTTAGACTGCCTGAAACCCGGACACATTATTTAGACTGGACTATGGCTTCCCAGCAGGGTTGCTGGCTGCAGTTGTCTAGGCTGAGAGTGTCTGTTACACTCTTTCACACAGCACTAACAATCCACCCCCAAACACACGCACAGATGGGAGAGGACTCGATCAGCACCTCATCCTCCCACCCCTACCCCTCTGTGTCTGCCCACACTCCAAACCCCGGTGCTGTGCCTCAGAAAAGGAAAGTTGGGGCCGGAAACTTAAATTCAGCAGCCTCAGATACATCTGGATGAGAGGTGCTGACTGCCAAGGGGTGAGTGAGCTCACCATCCATCCCTGTCTGTCACTGAAGTCTCCCCCCTTCTCTCTCCTGCCTCTGAGTGAGTACACAAAAGTAAATCGGGGTTCTCAGAGCACCCCTTATATCACAGCTCCCCTTTACACCAGAAGCCACAGTGTTCCCCCTTACATTAGAGTCCTCTCTGTACATCAGAGTTCTCAGTGTTCCCCCTTAAATCAGGGCTCTCAGAGAATTGCTTATGTTAGAGGCCCCAGAGTTCTCCCTTACATCAGAGTCTGCAGAGACCCCCCCTTACAGTGAAAGGGAACTCTGCGAGTTCAGATGTAAAAGGGGAACTCTGTGGACTCTGATGTAAAGAGGGACTCTTGTTATTAACTTCATATGATTAGAAATGTTGTTTAATGGCAAAATATATATAAAGTTTATACTATAAAAAAAATTGGCATGCTCCGCGAAAGTGTTCAGGTTTGACTTGAAGAAAAGGTGGCAACCTTAGCATATACGCATGTACTATACAGCCTATCCTAGCATTTTTACGCAGAAACTCTATGCCAGAAATATCTGATGTTCATAAATCAGTACTGTTAGGTTCACAAGAATCATGAAGTGGTGCTATAGGATTGCAAACCCCTGTCAGCCCTTTTAGTTTAACTTGAGCTAGATTAAGGCCCCTTTCACACTTGTACGACTTGTCCTACTATTTGGGACTGCAAAATCGCATGACAAGTCATTTCCCATGATTTCCAATGATAATCATTCATATTAGTACGACTTCAAGTCATACCGACTTAAAAGTAGTCCCTGCATTGCTTTGGTCTGACTTGATTGAGAGTTACACAGGCGTTCCCTGAAATCATGTCAAAATTGTGTCAAAATCGCGGCCGCAAAATTGCAGCAAAAGCGTGTGACGTTGAAGTCGCGGTAGTGTGAAAGGGCCCATATGCTATGTACACATGATCGGACTTTCCCACAACAAAACCGTCAATTTTTTTCCGATGGATGTTGGCTCAAACTTGTCTTGCATACACACGGTCACTCAAATGTCAAATTCCGATCGCCAAGAACGCTCTGACGTACAACACGTATGACGGCACTATAAAAAGGAAGTTCAATAGCCAGTGTGCCAGCCTTTGGGCTCCTGCTAATCTCGTGTTAGAAGAAGTTTGGTGAGAGACGATTCGCGCTTTTCAGCCTCGTGCTTTTCAGCCTCGTGCTTTTCAGTTTGTATCTGTTCTTCAGTTTGTGCTTGTGGGTTCGTTCCTGTCTTTCAGTGTGCATTGTCAGTTCGAATATGTTCATCAGTGCATTCTTGTCCACTTGTTTCTGATTTTCAGATGATTCTTCTCAGGTTCTTTCTCAGGTTCTTTCTGATTTTCAGTGCGTTCTGTTAGTTTATTCTGTTTTCAAGCCATGTTGCGGGTACGTACTTGTCATAGAGTTTGTGCTGTGCAGGGGCATGGTTTTGGAGTTCTTTCTTTAACCCAAGTCCGGTCCATGAACAGGGCGAGGAGGAGTGCATGGAAGAAGAATTGGTTTCTCCAGCGTGACCAATTCTCACACATGCCTTTGTTGCGGAGATCCAGGAGAATAATCCTGATGATTTCAGGAACTCCAGATGATGGACAGTTTTTCACCATCTCTTGGTTTTGCTGTCCCCTTATATTATGAATAGGGATGGCCGAACGGTTCGCCCGGCGGTCGGTTTGCGGCGAATTTTGGCTGTTCACGGTCCGCCCGATTGGCAGACTATTGCCGCTGTTCGCCCGGCAGGTAATAGGCTTGTACACGTATAATATTCTTTCTTCCAAATATAGAAAGAATATTATACTTGACTGCTGCCCTGAGGTACAGTCTGCTAATCACAACCTACTAGTTGCACAAAGATCCTTCTAAGGACTGGTAAAGTATAGCGTACTAGAGTATATAGGGTTGAGTGAGGTACAGTCTGCTAATCCTTACTGGTACAGGTCCACAATATATAGGGTTGAGGTGCACTACTGCTGACTGCTGCCCTATTATGCAGCAGTCCTTTATGAGTATAAGGACTGAGGTACAGTCTGCTAATCACAACCTACTAGTTGCACAAAGGTCCTTCTAAGGACTGGTAAGGTATAGCGTACTAGAGTATGTAGGGTTGAGTGAGGTACAGTCTGCTAATCCTTAAGGACTGGTATAGGTCCACAATATATAGGGTTGAGGTGCACTACTGCTGACTGCTGCCCTATTCTGCAGCAGTCCTTTATCAGTATAGGGACTGAGGTACAGTCTGCTAATCACAAACTACTAGTTCCACAAAGGTCCTTCTAAGGACTGGTAAGGTATAGTGTACTACAGTATATAGGGTTGAGTGAGGTACAGTCTGCTAATCACAACCTACTAGTTCCACAAAGGTCCTTAAGGACTGGTATAAGAGTACTATTTGGTGTGCAGTATATAGTTGTGAAATACACATATAAAATACTTGCACATATAGAAAGCATAGTATAGTGCGTTTCCACTGTCCAGCATTGTGACTGCTGAGCGGTTCTGCAGAGATACTACAAAGAGTGACAAACGCAATCCAAAAAAAAAGTATTGTAACTGGTGTGATAGACCAGTGGCCCCTAAAAACAATAGATTGAAGCGGGGTGTTATATACCTTCTTCCACATACATACTGCACTTCTGTAGAGAGTTTTGTCACAGGGTCATTTAAAAAATGACAAGCAGAGGAAGAGGCAGGCCCTTCCGCAGGGGTGGTAGGGGTAGGGCAGGAGCAACAGGCTTGAGCCAAAGTGTGAAATTGCAGAAGGTGCGTGCGATTACGTCAAAGGAAGCACCAGAATTGGTTGAGTGGCTCACTCAGCCTTACTCTTCTGCACCCTCTGCTGTGCATATTATGAGGGGCTCCCACCATCCCTGTGCTATGCTCATTATGAGGGGCTCCCACCATCCCTGTGCTATGCTGACTTCCTCCTGGGGCTGCTTACGGTGCAGGTGTTAGTGCTGTATATCACGGTGCTGGTGATCATCTCCTGCACCCTCTTCTTTGCCTACCCTGACCTTCCCTCGCCTCCATTGTCTCAAGAGTCCTGAATTGTCAGAATTTCACATATAAAAAAGAATGCTTGTAGTTGTCGATCCCAGATTCACCTCATACATGTGTTATGTCACGGTGCTGGTGTCAGATCACGCTATCACGGTGCAGGTGTCAGTGCTGTATATCACGGTGCTGGTGCTGGTGATCATCTCCTGCACCCTCTTCTTTGCCTACCCTGACCTTCCCTCACCTCCATTGTCTCAAGAGTCCTGAATTGTCTGAATATCACATATAAAAAAGAATGCTTGTAGTTGTCGATCCCAGATTCACCTCATACATGTGTTATGTCATTGGCCATGTGGTGGGACTATGTGTGCACAGCTAGTAATTATTTTGTGGCTGCAAATATGACCTGTAGGTTTGTAAAGTTCACCATCCCTGTGCTGTGATGACTTCCTCCTGGGGCTGCTTATTATGAGGGGCTCCCACCATCCCTGTGCTATGCTCATTATGAGGGGCTCCCACTATCCCTGTGCTGTCCTGACTTCCTCCTGGGGCTGCTTATTATAAGGGGCTCCCACCATCCCTGTGCTGTGCTGACTTCCTCCTGGGGCTGCTTATTATGAGGGGCTGCCACCATCTGTGTGCTGTGCTGACTTCCTCCTGGGGCTGTACCTCTGCTGTGCATATTATGAAGGGCTGTCACCATCCCTGTGCTATGCTCATTATGATGGGCTCCCACCATCCCTGTGCTATGCTCATTATGAGGGGCTCCCACCATCCCTGTGCTATGCTAATTATGAGGGGCTCCCACCATCCCTTTTGCTATGCTCATTATGAGGGCCTCCCACCATCCCTGTGCTATGCTCATTATGAGGGGCTCCCACCATCCCTGTGCTATGCTGACTTACTCCTGGGGCTGCTTACGGTGCAGGTGTCAGTGCTGTATATCACAGTGCTGGTGTCAGTGCTTTATGTCATTCTGCTGATGTCAGTGCTCTCTATCACGGTGCTGGTGTCAGATCACTCTATCACGGTGCAGGTGTCATTGCTGTATGTCACGCTGCTGATGTCAGTGCTCTCTATCACGGTGCTGGTGTCAGATCACTCTATCACGGTGCAGGTGTCATTGCTGTATGTCACGCTGCTGATGTCAGTGCTCTCTATCACGGTGCAGGTGTCAGATCACTCTATCATGGTGCAGGTGTCATTGCTGTATGTCACGCTGCTGATGTCAGTGCTCTCTATCGAGGTGCTGGTGTCAGATCACTCTATCACGGTGCAGGTGTCATTGCTGTATGTCACGCTGCTGATGTCAGTGCTCTCTATCGAGGTGCTGGTGTCAGATCACTCTATCACGGTGCAGGTGTCATTGCTGTATGTCACGCTGCTGGTGATCATCTCCTGCACCCTCTTCTTTGCCTACCCTGACCTTCCCTCTCCTCCATTGCCTTCATGCGCTCCACAGTCCTGAATTGTCACAATTTCACAAAAAAAAAAGAATGCTTGTAGTTGTCGATCCCAGATTCACCTCATACATGTGTTATGTCATTGGCCATTGAAAGGGTTAATCCTGTGTCTAGAGTGGTCCCTTCAACCTCTCAGACCTTAGATCCAATGTATTGTATAAATTCAGATATATCTGTTATCAATTCTCAAAGGACAAATAAAACCACACACACACCATGGCGTCCTTCGAGAACTAATTGTATTGAGTTATCACAAAGTGATTGATATAGTAAATTTCACGTCACACAGAATAAGACATGCGCAGTAGACATCAAGACGATTACAGCTGGTCAAGACAAAACACTATTGTTCTTTGTTCTAAGCTGGCTAAAATAATATGAGAAAAAGATAACAAGAGACAGTACATGATTTCTTCAGTAGCTAAAGGAATGCTGAGAAAATGTGTGAAAGTTTTAGATAAGTGTGTGAGAACAAATGAGTTAGAAGAATCTCATGTTGAGACAGTTATCTGAGAAGTTAAAGGGGTTTTCAAACTGTACATATTGTAAAATGGAAGTTTGTGAATATTAGGATGGCTGACAGAAACAAGATGGATGCTTAGCATAACCTTTCAACCCCCTCTTAAGTCACGGAATGACTTTCTACAGATCCGTAGCCTCCTGAAATCTATGGTTCTTGCTACGTTTGTTATATTCATTTACATAAAGCTGCAGATATTGTGTATATACGTGAGAAGGTTGGTCTGGTGTAATACATTTGCTAATACAAAGTAGAATAAGCTTGAAAATCAGGTAGCCTATCAATCCTAACAATAGTACTATGATAATCATAATCACTATGTCCTTTAACTTTGAAAACATTCCACCTAAACCCAAACTAGAAAAGGGGTTCCATCCATAATTACCTATGTCCCTTGCTTGTTTCATTAATTCATTTACCTGTGTTTGGTGTTGATTAATAACATCATAGTAGTCTGGGATTTCCAGGCTGGTATTGTGAAACCATGTACAATATTCATGATCTTGGGTCATTTTGCATAAACCTGTCAGAGCTGCACTCATGCTCTCAATAGCCAATTCGTGTAACTCTAGTTTTCTTCTAATTGCTTTGAGCTCGACATTGAGTAGTCCTATATCTTGGGAGTTTTTTTTCCATGACATCATTTATTAGACTAGTGTAGTTATTCAATTTGTCCATCATGGTTATGCCCCATCCTGTCCAGGATGGAAACCATGTCCATGACTTATTTGAAGTAGAAAACATAGGTGGGTTTTCTCTCTTGTATTTATAAGTTAACCTATGTACTGGACTTGAAGTAACTTGTATGTGATGTTCCTGATTCTGGCCTAGGGCTGACATGACTGGTACCGACTGTGCTAAATAACACCATCCTTTCACTCCTGCGGGGATCCATGGGTAACAAATTGTAGCACAGCATATGTATGTATTGTTTCCCAATGAAAAACTTCTTAGAGAACTACGTTGGGGCTCAGTTCAAGCCTCAAATGCAGCACTAACAAGTTTACTCACAAGTATCCCAGAAGTTGTGTTCCTGTATGTAAGTTCACTAATGGTGTTGTTAAGGGATTGATTTTTGTAACTACACATATGACCTATGATAATGTTACTGGTGTGGAAGGGAATACCCTTTGAAATGTTAAATTTGGAACACATACCTATTCCGTTGGATGTATTGCCTAACTGAACACACCACTCGGGTTCATGTGTCCTTCCTAAAGTGTAAAACATAATACTCTGATTGCGGTACCCTTCTGAGACATTCTTAATACTTAAGACTAGAGTATTTTCCAATAATGACTTGAGGTTTAGAGGGACAGCTAAAAGTGCTCCTGCCATGGTTCTGCATTTTCCCTAGCAAACAAGTGAAACATTTTGCCAAAATCAGGGAGGCCGAAGCTCGGGCTGGTAACCATTGCACTTTTCAACATGGTAAAAGCATTTAACATTTCATCAGACCATTTTACAATATCAGACATTTCAGAGAGGGTTGCTTGTCTCAATATACTGTCATAGAAAGAACAGTCAGGTATCCATTGGCAGCAGTAACCAATCATTCCAAGAAAGGTTCCAAGAAAGGTTAGCAGGTCTTTCTTGGTAAGGGGCGGGGCAGACCCACTATAGCAAAAGTTCTTTTGTGACTGACTTTCCTAACTCCCGGAGACAGCACAAACCCTAGGTACTCAACCTCCTGTTTACACCATTGTAATTTTTTCTTAGACACTTTGTGACACTTTGTGACCACATGTATGTAACCATTTCAATAAGGATAGGCTATCAGCTTGGCAGTCCTCCTCTGAAGAACTGCAAATCAAAAGATCATCAACATATTGCAACAGTACAGAACCATGAGGGGCAGTCCAAGGCCTGAGGGTGGCTTGGAGTACTATAGAATAGACCACAGGTGAGTCTATATAACCCTGGGGCATTCTACACCAGGTAAACTGGCGATTGTGTTGGTCAATCGACACAGTAAAAGCAAAGAGTGGCCTTGTCTCCTTGTCTACAAGGACAGAGAAAAAAGCATTCTTTAAATCAATTACAGTAAAACATTTGGCTGTTGCTGGAATGGAGGACAGTAGTGATGGAACATCAAGTACAATGGGTGCTATTGGGACTATGAGGTCATTTATGGCCCTCAAGTCCTGTACAAATCTGAAGGAGCCATCCAGCTTCTTTACAGGGTTAACAGGTATGTTGTATGGAGAAATAATTTCCTCCGGGATTCCATCCTGCAGAAACTTTTTCACCATTGGCACTATGCCATCCATCTTTTCTTTAGAGAGTGCATACTGTTTGTGATAGATAGGAAATGCACCTTCTTTGAGAGTGGCCTTGTATGGTGTGCATGAAACAAGTCCTACATCCAGATCTGATGTAGACCAGACCTGGGGGTCTATATCCTCAAAATCTTCTTCACTATTTTGTTGTGACAGCATCAATAAACCTGGTTTGCATGCTACTATAGTGATTTTATCTGAGGAAATGTCTAGACCTCCTTCTGAGTTGGTTCTGATTGTGATTCCTAGTGGTCCAAACAAGTCTCTTCCCAACAAATTTACAGGACACCTTGGTATTATCCTAAAAGAATGTGTGCATATGGTGTACCCTTCATCATTTTCTATCGGTAGGGGTAGGGTCCTATATGTTTTTGTCAGTATCCCATTAATTCCCAAATAGGGTTCCGCTGGTTCCCACTTGCCTCTGAAATGATCTTCACAAATAGTACTCCTAGTGGCCCCGCTATCGACGAGATAGGGGAGGAGTTTCCCATTTATTGAAATAACAACCATTGGACTGTCAGTGAAATGATCTGAGACAAAAGGAAAAGCTGGGACACTACCCTCCGGGCCCCATCATTGTTGTTGATTTCCCCATTTGATTGGAAATGTTGGACCTTGTTGGATGGATGCCTGTGGTTGTTGTGTCTGGTTAGGGACAGAGCTGGAAATCGGGAGTCTGAGGAGAGGTGGGGTGAGGACACTGACTCACCCAGTGATCCTCAGCACCGCAATTGAAACATTCATTGTTTGTAGAGCGACTCGTCCCTCTTCCATTTCTGCCTTTAAATCTGCCTCTAAAATTTCCTCTGCCTCTAAAGTTCCCCTTCATATTCCCTTGGAAATGTTGTGTGGAGACAGGCGACGGCTTTGGTATATCAAAACAACCTGCTGCATCTTTCTGTGAAAGAGCTTTGCCAAAGTCAGTTCTAGAAAGTGTTGACCATTCAGTAAACATTTGTTTGACTGGGACTACTAAATGGGGTTTGAGATTACTCAGGAAAGTCTGGATCAATAATGGATCCAAAGTTGTCTTTTCCTTCCTTGGGAATAACAGTTATGTGTGCTTCCAGGACTTGTTTTGGGGGGTTTTGTTCGGAATGCAATGACTGGAAAGTTTTCAAAAATTTGGGTTTTAGAATGTCGAGAAAGGTTTTGTAATATTGCAGGGGGAGACCATCTGGACCTGGGGCTTTGCCTATTTTCATATCCTTTAAGGCCCTGTCAAATTCTTCTCCATTAATGGGGGATTCGAGTTCCTGGGCTATATTTTTTGCTATTTTCGGGGGGCTATGGTTCTCAAGATAGTCTTGGATGAGTTTTGCTCTGGCCTCTGAATTAAAGGGATATTGGGGATTAGGAGGAATATTATATAATGATTGATAATACAATTCAAACTGGGTAGCTATCTCCTCGTTCGAGGAATATGACACGCCTCGGTTGTCTTTTATTTGATGTATAGTGGAGGCGGCTTTCTTGCTTTGAACCGCTCTAGCTAGAAGTTTTCCACTTTTGTTACCTTGCTCGTAATATATTTTATGTCTCAGTATATATTGTCTTTTAGCTTTAAGGTTCAGTTCCTCAGTGAGTAGATCTCTTGCTTTTGTCAATTCCTCAAACGTGGAGGCAGCCACATTTTTTTTATGTTGGAGTTCAAGTTTGTGAATATGATCTATTAGGGATTTAATTCTAGCTTGTTTTTCCTTTTTGATTAGAGTCAGTTTTTTAATGAATTCGCCTCTAATGACGCTTTTATGTGCTTCCCATTGAATGATGCTAGATGTGTCTGTATTGTCATTACGAGTAAAATAGTCGTTGAGTGTGTCCTTAAAGTGAAGAATATCTATGGGGTCCTTTAGTATTGTGGTATTCAGTCTCCAGGTTTTAGTTGTAGTAATTTTTTCCGGGAAAGTCAGGGTTAATGTGATTGGATGGTGGTCAGATAAGGTCATAGGCTCTATAGATGTGTTCGTCAGGAGTGGCAGATCTGTTTGTGTAATATAAAAGTAATCTATTCTAGAATACTTTTGGTGAATTGGTGAAAAATAGGTGAAATCTTTGGATTGAGGGTTGAGAGTTCTCCACGTATCGTGCAATGTCAGTGATTGCAGTTGTAATTTTATTTGTTTCAAGGCTCTGTAGGGAAGGCTTGAGGAGCCATTTGAGGTGTCAGCAATGGGGTTAAGGGGGACGTTAAAGTCGCCTCCTAGTATTAGAATACCTGAAGCGAAGTTTGTTAGTAAGTCCTTGACTTTACGAAAGAAGGTTACCTGTTTCGAGTTGGGAGCGTAGATATTGGCAATCATGATCGGGTAGGAAGCCAATCTGCCCTTCAGGAAAACGTATCTCCCCTCCGGGTCAACCATTGTGTCATGTATCTGTAAGGGGGTATGTTTAGAAATAAGGATAGAAACCCCTTTCGTCTTCCCCTCCGGGTTTGTGGAGTGGAATACTGTGGGGAAACGTTTATCAGAGAATTTTGGAACATTGTTTGACTTGAAGTGAGTCTCTTGAATACAAACTATGTTTGCTTTGTGCTTATGAAAATCAGAAAGGAATTTGGATCTTTTGGTTGGAATGTTAAGACCTTTAGCGTTAATCGATAGAAGTTTAAGTGAAAGAGTTGTAGAGTTTGGGCCCTGAGACGGCATTTCGACAATCTGCAGTGAGTGTCAGATAAAAGAAAAAAAAAGAAAAAAAAAAAAAGGGGGGGAAGAGGTGGGGAGGGGATTGAGGGGGGTATAGGTAGTACCTAAGATAGGTAAGGGGTATTCAAACCGGAGGACGGATTAGACCAGCTAAACCAACCTATATGTAAATGCCGGCGGGGTCAAGGAGCGAAACAAGGGTTCACTCCTTGTGCGGGTTTGAGGTCCAGTGGGGGACTAGCAATTAACAATTGTTATTTCAAGATATAAAGTTTTAAATATGTGGTGTTTGGATCCGGCATCCAGGGAGCAATTGTGGGTATTATACATGCAGACAGGACAGGGTTTTAATGTCAGGAAGCAGTAGAGGGGGAAATAAAAAGGATCAGAGTATCGTCTTATGGGTATAGCCGGCTAGTGGTATCATTTTATAGCGCTGTAAGCACGTAATGTGTAAAACAGTGACTTCCCGTGTAATGTGGGTATGTGTCTCTCCCAGTTTGAACCGCTGAGAGAGAGACATTGAGAGCGTTTTGTCTAAGGTGTGTATTAGTGTGACCCAAAGATGATATCCTCACACCCTCAGGAGATTTGGCTATTGAGGTGCGATGTTTGACATATTTGTTTGGAGACAAAATCAGCAGAGGAACATTCTTAATCCCTTTAACTTAAGCAAGGTCTAGAGAAATGCCGGAGCACATTGATAATCCTGTCAGGCCACAAAAGAATCAACGCTAAAAGTGAGCCTTTAGCTATTAAAGTTTCCAATATTAGGGTCTAGGGGACTTCTCCCCAGATAAGAGAATGATTCTTTATGTCTTGGAAGACATGAATGTAGTGATTTTCTTGGAACCGAGAGCTGTGTGCCCTGCCAGGATTCTCAACATGTGCAATTAATTAACGACATAAGACAGTCTGAGGGCGTTTTTCTCCGTATGGACAGCTCTTACCAAAGTGCTACCATAAACTATTACCGACCAGAAACATTAAGTTTGTGTATAGTGGAAGGACACAACAACAGTAGAGAAAACGTCAAAAGAAAGATAAGTAAAAAAACAGAACAAGAAGACATTTTTAACGAAGCTGGTGGGGGGTGGAAACCCTCCCTAGTTTGCTTAGTATAAGTTAACCTTTAGTGAAATTAACTTGATTCACCTGCCTGCTAGCCAATAGAAACATTTTACACGTCCTATACCTATCAGTTTTTTAGCATGACATATCTTACAAAACAATATTGGGTTCAAACCGTTACCCTCTAATAACCAGTCAGCAAAGCGAACACAGGTGCGGTGAAGAGAAATATATGACTAATGTTTTAGAGTCCACCTGTGAAAAAAAAAAAAAAAAAAAAAACTTATGATGTGGAATAACTAGAACAGTCTTTCCTATGTGAGTATGCTTGGTATGGGTGCCTAGAGAGCTGTGCATTCGCAGATCCAAGCGCTTCCATAGATCTTTTATAGCGCCCTATTATGAGTAATATCTATAGTCTGGGTATCAAAAGAGAACAAATGTAACCCCATAAGGGGCTTACCTCTTGGGAACAAACTTTCTTACCCAATAAAGTTCAGGAGTGTTGTTGGTGCGTTTGGTGCGTTCACATGTTGATCAAGGGGTATTGGCTGGCAAAAATAGGCCAGCTTATGGGGGGATGGTGAATATGGTAAAACTATGGTGGGGTGAGGAAGAAAAAAGTCCGAAGAGGATTGTGAGGATGATTTACTGTGAAAGTATCACTGAGTTTACTCTATGAGGATGCGTGTTTCGGTAATCTAGGTGTCCATCAAGTCTTGTCTGTCGACCCGGTCTCTTCTTCTGGGTGGGGAGATACCTGGACTTCCATGTTCAGCACCCCTTCCATGGTGGGGTGCAGACGGAGATCTCCGGCGGCGGTCTCTGTTTCTCTGTGTTCTGGGAGTCATGTTGTTTGCCACTTCTATCCAGGTGTCATGGATCTGGAAGGAATTATACCTCTCAGGCACTTCTGTTAAGGGAAGGTTGAGCGATTCACAGAATGATTGCAAATCATCCGGAGTGCGCAGTAGAGTGGTATGGCCTCTCCATGTAGCAGACAGACAAAACGGGAATTTCCATCTGTAAGGAATCCCTCTGGTCCGGAGTTGGTCTAGCAGCGGGCGCAGGGCCCTACGTTGCTGTAAAGTGATGTTGGAGAGGTCTTGAAACAATTTGATTTCGTGACCATTAAAAAGCACTCTGTTCCTTTCTCTAGCTTTTTTAAGAATGGCTTCTTTCAAGGGAAAGTTTACCAAGCAACAAACAATGTCTCTCGGTGGGTCCGTGTCTCTTCCCCTTGGTCTGAGGGCGCGGTGAATTCGTTCAAAATCAATTGGAGAATCGGGGGGTCTCTCCAGCAAATCATTGAAAATGGCAGTTGCCGTTTGTATTACGGGGGTCTGGTCTGATGTCTCGGGGACCCCACGGATTCTGATGTTGTGGCGTCTTCCTCTATTATTGAGGTCCTCGATATGGCGTTGCATTTCTATTAGATGACATAGGTGGTTATCAGAGGATTTCTGTATTTGTCTCAAGGCATCAGAATGACGTGCTGCAGTTTGTTCTGCTGCTCCAACTCTCACTGCCATGTGCTGTATATCTGCCTTTAGGTCAGTGATGGCTGCTGATAGTGTAGCCTTAATGTCCAGGGCCACAGCTTGTAGGTCTGCCAGACTTAATGCTTGTGGGGCTGGGGGGGCTTGGGGGGATACAGCCTGAGGATGTGTGGGGATAAAATCTCTATTGAGGCCCTGAGGGCCGTTCGCGCCGGCCGCCGCACCTCCGGAGGTGCCGAGCGGGGCGGACGGCTTAGGCAAGGCCGCGGCTTTGAGGCCTTCTCCCTGCGCTGGGCGAAACATTGCAGGGATGCTCGCGTGTGGAGACTGACCTGTCTCGGCGGTGTCACGGTGGCCCGAGGCGGTGCGATCCCCCTTTCCCATCGCTGGATGGCGAAAATAATGCCCTGTGTGCTTATTTGAAGCTCCCTGTCTGCCGGAGGAATGGGTTCAGGCGTCCATCTCTGTCCCCGGCTAGGCCACGCCCCTGATTATGGCACTTCTTACCTGTCCAGTGGGCTGCCAATAGTGTAAGTAAGAGGGGCTTACACATATCATTTATGCATTCAGCTCTCAATGAAGTGGAGAGGGTTACATGTCCAAAACATCCCCCCCCTACAATTTTTACAATGGGCCATCAGAGGGGGGTGAGGAATCTGATAAATGGACCTCATACTTTTGTCTTTAAATACTCATTTCAATAAATGTTATACTGTACTTATGTTGGCCAAGAATGTTTGTGTCTACTCTGTTTGCAATGTTATGTGCAAAAGTACTATTTTTTTTTGTTTGACTCCACAGTTTCCTTCAAACCCACAGGAATGGCAGACCGGGGCATCCCAGTTTGCTCAGAAGTGGGACTTTCCTAACTGCGGAGGGGCATTCGATGGGAAGCACATCAACATCGTCCCACCCCCAACTCAGTGTCATACTATTATAAGGGGTTTAATAGTATTGTGATGTTGGCAGTGGTGTCGGTGACATATGAGTTTTTGTATGTGGACGTGGTGAAGAATGGCTGGATGTCAGATGATGGAGTCATCACCCAGATGGAGTTTTACAGAGAGCTCCAGAATGACAGCTTGGGCTTGCCACCTGTGGAAGACAATGTGGCTGGTCTTCCTTTTCGTGTTTGTCACTGATGAAGTGTTTGGGCTGGGAGACAATCTGATGAGGCCATTCCCTATGAGGACCCTCCCCCTGGACCAGAGGGTTTTTAACTACCGGCTGGCCAGAGCCAGAAGAGTCGTGAAGAATGCTTTGGGAATAATGGCCAGCCGGTCCTGCCTATTTCTGACAGCAATACAAATGGCAGAATATAAACTGAACCATATTGTACTTGCCTGCTCCATTCTCCGCAATTACCTCAGAAAAAATGCAATGAACTATGTGGCCTCAGTTGAGGCCGGATTTCAAAGTACAACTCTGACGGCACCTGGTCGTCCTGGCTTTCTCCCCCCCAAAGTGCCCGCGAAGTAAGGCAAAGTTATGTCGAGTACTTTGGGGGTAGGGGGACATTGATATGCCAGCCAATGTGTGAAATATTTTTTGATAAACTGAACTTATATTTCATTTGATTTACTGCTTGTGTTTCTTTTAGCTGTCTCATAGGTTCTCCAATGAATTTTTTTTTTTGGTCATTTTCTTCAATAGTACAAACGTAATTTCTTTGATACATGAGGTGACAATCTCTTCTTCAGTTAGCTATTATTATGTTGTGGGTCTGCTACACACTGTTTTTGTTGTTAATATATATAATGCATTAATGATAAAAAATAAAACCTCCTTTTCAGCTCCATGAATTAATTGCTTTGAGTTCCTAAAGTGGCGTGATAGTGGTACATTTTAAAGCAGTGTGGGGGTTATTTACTAAAGGCAAATCCACTTGGCACTACAAATTACATAGTAGTTACATAGTTAGTAAGGTTGAATAAAGACACCAGTCCATCCAGTTCAACCGGAATGTGTGTCTTCAATTGTCCCTATCCCTGTACATTGCACACTCACATTGGTCCCTACCCTCACGGAGCCCACAATCCAAGGTCCCCATTCATATACTATGGCCAATTTTGGACAGAAGCAAATTAACCTACCTGCATGTCTTTGGAGTGTGGGAGGAAACTGGAGTACCTGGAGGAGACCCACGCAGGCACAGGGAGAACATGCAAACTCCAGGCAGGTAGTGTCATGGTTGGGATTTGAACCAGTGACCCTTTTTACTGCTAAGTGAGAGTGCCAACCACTACACCACTGTGCTGTCCAAATGCACTTGTAGTGCAAATTGGATTTGCCTTTATTAAATACCCCCATTGTCACTGTAAACTACACCAACATACTGAAAAAAATGGTATTGAGCACTGAAAGAAGAAGCCACACATTGTTGAGTATAAAATATTTTACTCAAAGCACAACAGAAATATCATTTTTTGAGTTAAACAGGCATGTTTAAAATCATAAAATACACAACTCAGGAACTTGCAAAGTTCAACTTGGAAATATTGAAGGCAATAGGTGACAATAGTATGTCATAACTGTGTTGGTCTTACCTTCATCAAATGTAGTGATGTCACCCCTGTAAAAGCCAAATTTTGAAGATGCACATAAATTGGGAGTCAAAATTTAGATTTCCCTCCTGATCCCATGCCTAATGTCAACATGTGCTACCTCCCGTCAGGGGGGATCAATGCACATGTTTCAGGTGCAACCCATTCCTCTCATCTACTTGAGTTGCGAGGAAGGGGTTGCACCCACAAAACAAGCGTATGTTGATATCCCGTGATGGCAGATGGCACATGTTGACACACTGTGTGCATCTTCAAAATTTGGCTTTCAAATCACTTTAAAACATTTTGAAAAAAAAAAAGAAAAAACATAATGACAACATTTTTGGGTGTTTTATATTATGCCTAAAACATCAATGATGTTGATTCTTTTTTCAATATCATTGATATCTTCCTTTTATCTTCTCTAATTCTCAATTGCACACCATGATCTCCCTGATGAGGATGTGTGCACTTGCACTGGTGAAATTAGTTTCTTCTTCCACAACATACACCACATCACCTAAGAATAAAAAAATGCACCATGTATTATAAATATGCAGGCATACATCTATTACCTGAAGCTGTGGTCTCAGACACTGACCTGTTGTGGTCGCTATTTTGCCCAATTCCTGAACCTCTCCTCCCTTCACATCTTCTTCAGGGTGTGTCCCGAGTCTTTTCTCCCCTATGTGAAGAAATAATAAGGTATACTTAGCACACAGGTATTTGAGGCAAGAAATAGAAATATGAAGCATTGCTTGGAAGTGTCATACAATTGTCCCAAGCTAAAAACTGTTTTTTCCCCTTTCTAAAGCTGGAATACTTTCCTTTTTTGTTATTAAAGTTTCACAGATGGAGAGACCCCTAGTATCCACTGGAGCACTTGCGTGGAGCACCCTAAAAAGGGTGTTCTGGTGTCCCACACTAGTGCTCCTGCATCCAGATGTGTAAACAGCTGCTGAGTGTCCTCTCCTGACACTGAATTAAGTTTGCATTTCATTATAGTTACAAACACATCTAGACAATAATGTACTAAACTTCTTTTAACAAACATAGTTAACCTGCATCTGCCAAAAACATCGTATTAAGTGTCGAATGATATTTAGTGTGACCGAACAATGTTTATCGTGAACGAACAATGTTTACTGTGAATGACAATTGCTGTCCCCACGCAATTTTTAAATGTACAACAGTAAAGAAAAGCACATGGAGCAACATGCAAGTAATAATAATATGAACACACGACAAAATACTTGTTTTTTTGCAGCACTCTCTTGAGCCTTCTGTACTGATCCTATTCCCTCAATTTCAGGTCTGACCGACTTTTCCTCAATTGCCCCTTGGATCGTCGCACCCCAAAATTCTTCTGCAGACTTCAGACAGCTTTAGTCATGATCTTGGCCTTTCTCACATTTGGGTTACTGTACAGTCCATATTTCCCATCATGGTCGGCCCTCTTCAAGATGTCCAACATCTCTACAAAGGAGATATTTGATGCCTTAAATCTCCTCCTAGATTGGGGCGTTTGTTGCTCCGGGCTTTCGTTGTCCTCCTCATTGCTGCTATTATCATGCACCTGTTGTCTCTCCGCCATGTGCTCTCTCACTGCACTGAAAGAGAAAGGGTGGAGAAGATACTAGAAAATAGGTCAGGGCCGGAGTTTCACACTTGCACAGTGTACATAAAGCGTAACACGCATGCGTCATACGTACGATCTGTGAGCGGATGGCGGAGTAGCGTGAGCACTGATCATGCAAACGAAAGTAGGATTTTAACTGTGGTCTCAGCCTTAGGAAAGGCAGCGGCTTCAGCCTAGTTATGAAGCGGCAGCCATCTTGGTGCACCCATCAGCGTTTACAATGGGATCGCTCCATCAAATGATGAAGTGATCATTTGTAAACAAACCGGCTGACGCCGGTTCCTCTCTCCCCTCTGTGTACAGATCTGTACAGTGGAGGGGAGAGATCGGATGCATCTGTAGAGCCCACAGCGCTGCTCTGTGACAAGTGCAGTCACAGCCATCCCTCCATACTCTGCCAGTACTCTGCAATACCCTGCCAGTACTCTGCCATACCCTGCCAATACTCTGCCATACCCTGCCAATACTCTGCCATACCCTGCCAATACCCTGCAATACCCTGCCAGTACTCTGCAATACCCTGCCATACCCTGCCAATACTCTGGCCATACCCTGCCAGTAGTCGGCAATACCCAGCCGTACTCGGCAATACCCAGCCGTACCCAGCCATACTTGGCGATACCCAGCCAATATTATAGTGGGGGAGATGTATATTACAGTGGGGACTATATGGTGGTGGAATTTCCACAGGTTTTTGAAAATTCAATTATTATTTACTTATCTGAAAAATGATCCGATCCGTGACTCTGATCCGAGGAACGATCTGATCCGTGAGTTTTTTGATCCGTTGCATCCCTAGGCATCAGTGGTTAGTGGCCTGTACTGCTTATAGATTGAGGCCTATATTGGGACAGGATTAGGAGAGTTTAGCCTGACATTAGGGTTTGTCTTGTGTTGTGTTTTGCAGGGAAAATGGATACATTTAATAACCATGACTTCTGTCACGAATCACGGCGACTAGCCAACCGAGACTTGCGTTCCGTGACTGGGGTATAATGGGAACTAAAGGAATAAGGGGGAACTTATACTGAGCATGTAAGACTGGCTGTGGTACTTTCACAGCATGCACTACCTTTGGCCACCACTAGAGGGAGACTCCACCACAATCCAGCTGGCTGACCACACACAGGCAGATACGAATCTTACATACAATCTGGTGCACTCTAAGGGTTGGGGAGCAGTCTAGCAATTACTACACACTTCTAGGGTTCCTCCAGCTATCCTGCAAGCTTAAACCCCGGTGTTAACCACTCTTCCCACTGTCCCCACACCCACACACCAGACACACAATAAACGATAGCCTGCCACCACCCAACAGTTTGTCTGCAGACTGGTCTGCTGAGCCACCACACACACAGATCTCTGTCTGGAAGATCTGTTAGCTTACAATCTGCATGCAATCTGCCAACACACAGTGCAATTGCATACAGATTGGTGCGTAAATTAGACCGAGTACTTAGGCACTAAAATACAACAACCTCTCCAGAGATATAATAGAGATATAATAGAGTCCTAACTTAGTACACAGAAGTCACTTATTAATTTTATCATTTAATATCCCTAAAGTGGGCAGCGCATAAATGATATACAAAGAAAAAGAAGTTACCAAAAAGATACAAAAAATATAGAAAGACACACAATTGGCAATTTGCTATGAAAATAAAAGGTGATAAAAACAGAAATAAACTTTCCCGAAGTCTATCCATTAGTAGAAGCATACTGGAACATGTGGGAACTCCCCAGTTTCGAACTGGCTTCATGGAAGAACAACGTCCATATCTCAGGCTACCCAATTTATTGAAATATGGATGTGGGCTGGGCTTTAGCCCCTGGCCAATCAATCCTGGGGGTGTTCCTGTCTCAACCCACAGGATGTTTTGTGTTCTGAAATTACCAGAGTTGAATTGGCCCAGAACGGCGCCGATTGCTGGGTCATGTATTGGATTTCCGATACCAGCGCATCAGTTCGATCGCAACAGTACCAATCAATGCCTGCCTGCTGCAATCAGGCGCCATATATCGGTTTTCTGTGGTTTTCTAGGATTCCACACATGTTAAAAATACAGAGTTACATGTCCACGTAACCCATCACGTGTACGATCAAAGGGAATTATTTTCATCTCTCTGTCACTAATATTTTAGCTATGAGAGATACAATAGGTTCCTTAGATCTGTTGATATTAATCAAAGTTTGCAGACCGGCCGGGCCCTTGTGAATGCCCCCTGCAGATCTGTGTAGCCAAAATGACTAGCAGTTTTCTTTGAGGCCTCAGGAAGGTGGCAATCCCAGTTTACTCTAATGGGGCCTTTATTGGCATCTACAGTAGGTGTCACTTCGATCCTAGAAAACTGTCCCTGTCCTTTTCAAATGCTAATGAAAGAACATATGTGCATGACTGACATAGAATACTATATTTTTAATAACCCAGAATTAAACTACATCTACAGTTACACTACTTCTACAGATCACATCTTGCTAAGGCAAAACTATCCTACATTTACATTTTCATTACAACGTCCTCCCCAACTTTATTGATAAGTTCAGAGAGCTGCCCTGTCTGTGGCAAGTGAAACACCTTTTTTATAACAAAATAAAGAGGCAGCGCTGGATCAACTGTTGGAATTGGTGAAGCCAGTGATTCCCACGGCAGAGAACACCTATTTGAAATGCAAAATTGGTGGCCTAAGGAGCACATATAATGGGGAGCGCAGAAAGGTCCAGGATTTCATGAGATCTGGAGCAGCAGCAGATGACATTTATGTCCCCAGGCTGTGGTACTACGACAGACCAGAGTGAACCCAGGCCATCACTCTCAACCTTCCTTCCACTCTTCCTTCCACACTTACTTCCACCTCAGCTGAGGCTTCAGAAGTACAACCTGGGTCTTCCACCCAGGAAGAAGATGTGGAAGAGCCCAGCTTGAGCCAGGTATAGCATTGTTCAACATATTTCTTGTCAAAAATGTAATTATGTTAACTAGATGTTAATCTTGATCACTAATTTCTGATTTAACAAAGGGGTTTACATAGTGAAAGAATATTATTGATGTCTAATATTCTTGTATCTCAGAGGCATTTCCGGATGAATAGCATTGATAGTCAAGGTGACTTAAAAGAAAGTGTGAGTTTATTTGTCACACAGTTGGCATCATAAATACAATGTAAAAAGTATAATATTTCAGTTCAGTGTGGGTAAAAATATATGAGATAGCATAGTTATGAAGCTGTAATAAGCTTATGAAAGCATGTGTGCTTCATGGCTGCTGCCTTCTGTCCATGCTGTCTTGTGTGACCTCCAAGAAGGAGCAGGAAATGACGTGCTTAGACTTCTGGCAGAATTCAGCTGTTCCAAGTCATCAGTCTCTGTGTGAACATGTCCATGGGTGTGTGTCTGTGTGTGTCTGTGAGTGTGAGTGTCCATCTTCAATCTGGAAACGTTGGCTTATATGTTGCATGTGAACGTCATAACCTCACAAACTTAGAACCTTGTATGGCACACATTCATTTCTGCTAACTTATGCAATACAAAAGGAGATACTAACTCAGAGAGTCATATGGAGTATGTAACACTCCATACTTTGTTGTGTTGTGTTGATCATGTAATGTCATATAACCAAACATTTATATAATATGAACACATATTAACAACTTTACATTAAGTAACTATATACCAATATGTATTAATATGACTGAGACTACTCTAAACGTATTTTAACAGGATATAATCCACAATGTATCATTGCTTTAGCTACGTAGACACATGTCTATTTTTGTCTTCTCATGACATTCTGTACCAAGATACCATATATGTCATACTCAAATTGGCTACATAAGAAACTTATTACTAACTCAGCTTCAGATGAGAATATCTTTCACAGAACACTTGATCGAGGTCATTCACACATACTATTTATTATGATTAATCATAAAACCAAATATGTTTTGCAAGCTTGCCATGAATATATTATAACACCTATAAGTGCCTAATTATGAATTTGGAATAATATTCTAACAATCCTCCCTGAATTATGATTAATCATATCAAGTTGATTTAATACATTCAAAACATCATTTATGTCACATTTACACATCCTTGTATCAAATGATCAGATATAATAATTCTCACAACTGAAGCAGCTAGAAATAAGGCCGCGTACACACGGGCGGACTGTTCGCCCAACTTTGTCCGCTGAACAGTGTTTGGGCGGACAGTCCGCTCGTGTGTGGGCTTTCAGCGGACAGTTTCAGCGGACAGTTTGACGGACAAGGTTTTTCGGAATTTCCGAAAAACTGTCCGCTGAAACCTTGTTTCAGCGAACAGTCCGCTCGTGTGTAGGCTTGTTCGTCAAACAAAGTTGCGCGCACGCTCAGAAAGGATTTTCACGCCGAAAGTTATAATGCAGTGTATAGGACGTCGTATTTTTCGTCCCGTCGTACGTGCCGTTCACGTCATCGCGCACGGTTTCAGCAAACTGTTCGTCCGTCGTGTGTGGCCATGTCCGTCCATGCTAATTTTGAGCGGACTGTTTGCCGAAACTGTTTGACGGACAAAGTTGGGCGAACAGTCCCCGCGTGTGTACGCGGCCTTACTCTCATTCTAAATTCTATTCTCTTTACTCTTAACTCCTCTTAGCCCTTGTATACACGGTCAGAGATTCCGACAACCAAATCCGTCGGAGTAATTCCGATGGATTAATTCCGGAAGAGGTCCGGAAGTGATGTTGCATACACACAGTCGGACTAAGTTGTCGGAAAATCCGATTGTACATAACGTGATGACGTTATTTCGTTACGTTGGGACTATGTTCAGGCTAGTAGCCAATAGCTTTGGTCTAGGAATTTGATCTGAGCATGCGTGGCACTTTGTCCGTCGGAGTAGGCTACACATGATCGGAGTATGTCCGATAGAAGCATTTTGTCTGAAAATTTTACCGGCAAGTTTGAAAACTTGGTCCATCTACACAGTCCGATGCAGACCACACACAGTCGGAATATCCGACAAAACGGTCCGATAGGAAACATTCCATCGGAATCTCCGACCATGTGTACAAGGGCTTAGATCTATCTATTCAAAATCTTAAAATAATGGTATAGTTTATTTTTTTTAAATATAACATAATGATGATGCATCTCAATAATTATTAATAACAATAATTATTATTATTATTAAAATAAATAAATGATGCAATAATATATTTCCATATTTGTGCTCAAATAATATTTTAGCTCTTTGGAAATATACTTTACACTCTAAGCCCACGTACACACGGTCGGAGATTTTGGCAACCAAATCCGTCGGATTTTGCCCATCGGATTTAGTCCGACGGATTGTGTCCGAAACTGTTGCATACACACGGTCGGGCCAAGTTGTCTGATTTCGCAAGTGGCCAAGAACGCGGTGACGTAAGCCGTGTACGGCGGGACTAGAAAAAGGAAGGTCAGCTCCACGTCCAGCACCCTTTGGGCTCCTTCTGCTGATCTCGTGTGTATCGTGTGTTAGTAGAAGTTTGGTGAGAGATGATTCGCGCTTTTCAGATTTGTGATTCAGCTCGCTACAGCTCTTCAGTTTCTGCTTGTCGGTGCATATCTGATAATCAGTGCGTGCAGTCAGTAAGTATTTGTTGATCATTGTGGACTATATCTTGGTATAGTACGCTTTGAAAGGCAATTCTTATTGTCTGCTTGCTTCTGCTATTCAGGTCGTTCTTTCAGGCTTTGCTGTTTATCTGTGCTTTCTGGTGTCCGCTCTGACCAGCCGACCGTTTTCTAACCATGTTTCCTCTACGTACTCGTCGTAGAGTTTCTGCTGTGCAGGGGCTTCGTGTTGGGGTTGCTACTTTGACACAAGCCCGGTCCATGAACAGGGAGGGGAGGCGTTTGTGAACCAAGAATTGGTTGCGCCAGCGTGACCAGTTCTCGCACATGCCTTTGCTCCGTGAGATCAAGGAGAATAATCCTGATGATTTCAGGAATTATCTCCGGATGACAGACCCTGTTTTTCACCATCTGCTGGCTTTGCCGACCCCTTATATCACCAGGCAGGATACCTGCATGTGGCAAGCCATCACTCCGGAGCAGAGGCTCATCGCCACGTTGCGCTACTTGGCGACAGGGAGAAGCCTTCAGGACCTCAAGTTCTCTACAGGCATCTCCCCCCAGGCTCTGGGGATCATTATTCCAGAGACCTGTTCTGCCATCATTCAGGTCCTGCAGAAGGACTATATGAAGGTAAGTTTTATCCTTTAACAACACATTCTATGTATGATTGCTAATGTCTTGAATTTCTTTCCTCATTCCCTAATTACCATCATTGCAATATGCTCGAATTTAGATGCTCTGCCCCTTTGTCCTCAGGCATATTTGCCTCACTAACTTCACCACCATGCTCTTCTTGGCCCCTAAAACTATAGTCTAGTCACTTAACAATGTCTTTTGTCAGCTCCATAGTATTGCTTTCCCCTAAACACCCCCTAAAATCTCTACAAATGTGATGTGTGTGCTTCAATTCATACAGAGTGTTTTTTTTTCTTTTTTTGGGGGGGGTTGTGCCAAACTCATTAGGAACCCCCCTCCCCCCAACTGCTAGGCCAGCTGATAGCAATCCTCTATCTGTTGACTTTACCAAACCCAATACACACTATACCTACCTTTTTGATGCTCACATTTATGGATGAATTCACCTAAGCATGTAGTGTAAGGGCCTGCCTCAATACTTTAACCTTCTTTTTTTTTGCTTTTAACCTATTAATTATCTGGATATGTAATAGCAGAATGTAAAAAAGTGCTTACATTTTGATAAATTTTTTGTATTCTGACACTTCTTACCTGTCCGGCGGGCTGCCAATAGTGTAACTAAGGAGGGGCTTCCCAAAGTATCACACATTATTTAGCCATTCAGCTCTCAATCAAGTGGAGAGGGTTACCTGTCCTAAACATCCCCCCCTCATTTTTTAGCAAGGGCCCATCAGATGGGGGGGGGGGGGTGATGACTCTCATAAGGGGACATTAGAATTTAGGCTTTAAATACTCAGTTCACAAAATGTTTAACGAATTTTGTCACAAAATGTTTGTGTCTAATCTGCTTGGAATGTTGATTGGTCAAACTAATAATTTTTGTTCTTGTTTCAATCCACAGTGTCCTTCAACGCCACAGGAATGGCAGACTGTGGCCTCCCACTTTGCCAGTCGTTGGGACTTTCCCAATTGTGGAGGAGCAATAAATGGGAAGCATGTCCGCATCGTCCCACCACCTAACTCGGGGTCATACTATTTTAACTATAAGGGGTTTCATAGTATCGTGATGTTGGCGGTGATGTCTGTGACATATGAGTTTTTGTATGTGGACGTGGGGCAAAATGGACGGATGTCAGATGGTGGAGTGTTCTCATGGACGGAGTTCTACTGGCGTCTCCAGAGTGGCAGTCTGGGCTTGCCACCCCCAGAGGAGAATCAGGAAGGACTCCCGTTCGTCTTCGTTGCGGATGAGGCGTTTGCCCTGACGAATCATCTGATGCGGCCTTTCCCCATGAGGACCCTCACCCCAGACCAGAGGATTTTTAATTTCCACCTGTCCAGAGCCCGAAGAGTGGTGGAAAACACTTTTGGTATACTGGCCAGCCGGTTCCGCCTTTTTCTTACGCCTATTCACATGGCAGAATACAAACTGAATCACATAGTGCTGGCGTGCTGTGTTCTGCACAATTATTTGAAAAAAGTTTCTGCGAACCATGCGGTCTCAGTTGTCCAACAAGAAGCAGACTTGATGGACAATGCAGATAACCTCACGGGCCTTGAACCTGCTCATCCTGGCTTGCCCCCCCCCCCAAAGCGCCCGTGAGGTTAGAACCCAATACATGGACTACTTTGTGGGTAGGGGGGCCATTGATATGTCAGACAATGTCTGAGCAGCATTTTAAAATTAAATTTTGATATGAAACTCCTTCATTTACTGCTTGGCTTGGTTTTATGTGTCTCCTAGGTATAATTAGGTTTGATAAAGTTGTGCCTTTTTCACCAACAGTACAAACCCAAGTTCTGTGCGAGATGAGGGGACAGTCTCTTCTTCAGATAATGTTATTATGTTGTGGGTCTGCTACACACACACCTTATTTTTTGTTAACTAATGTATGTAGTGCATTAGTGACCCAAATCGTGCTCATTTTCAGCACCATGGCAGGAAAATGGCATGATTGACCAAATTTACACATCACTGTGGGTGTTTTTTTAGTAAAGGCACATCCACTATGCACTACAAGTGCACTGCAAAAGTACGCCTGAAACTGCCCTGGGAGTGCAAAGTGGAGTTGCCTTTAGTAAATCACACTCCTTCTCAGCACAAACTTAAATTGTACTCCAAATACATTTTTGGTGCCATGAAAAAAAAAGCCACACATTGTTGCTAATTGAAGTTTAATCCAACCAGATTCACATGTGCGTTTTGAAAAGGTTTGTACAACCAACCTAGAAATTGTGTTTTTAAAAAAAAGATTTTTTTTTAATTTTGTATAATTATTGTAAACAGGCATATATCTAACTGTAAAATACAGAACACAGGAACACACAAAGTTCCACTTTGAAAAGTGAAGACAATATCAGACATGAGTATGTACAAACTGGCCTGATCTTGCCTTCATCACATGGGGTGTCACCCCTGAAAAATCCAAATTTGGAAGATGCACACAGTGTGTCAACATGTGCTAGCTCCCATCATGGGGGATCAATGTACATGCTTTGGGGCTGCAACCCCTTCATCTCAGACACTAAACACAAAACACATACATTGATCCCCCATGATGGGAGATAATGCATGTTTCCACACTCTGCGCATCTTCCAAATGTCAAATTTGGAGAACTACAACATTTTGGTCTTAAAATTCAAAAAATAAGACCCTATCTAGTTTGGGGTGTTTCACACTCTCCCCAAAACATCAATGATGTTTTTCCAATTTAAATTAACATCATTGATGTTTTGCAGGATATGTTCCCAATACCCATTGCACCCCATTATCTCCCTGATCTGGGCACTTTCACTGGTAAAACAGAAATCTTCTTCCACATCACCTATAAAACAAAAGAAAAAAAAGATGTAATTTAAATATGGTGACATACATTGATGAGCTTACCGGAAGCTGTGTTCTCCGACACTCACCTGTTGTGGTGACAATTTGCACATCCTGCACGATCTCTCCTTCCTCCTCCTCCTGCTCCTCTGTTTGTTCTTTTGGAAGTTGTCCTTCTTTGTGAGGGGTGGGGTCCCTGGTGTCCTCATACTTGCCGAGTCTTCTCTCCCCTATGAGATTTGTAAAAATTTAATAATTATTACACAGAGGGCATAATTAACAATATGAAACATTGTTTGGAAGTGTTGTTCAATTGTTTATTTTGGGTGAGCTTCAAGGTCATAACATTATTGGGGACACTGTGTTCAGCTGGAATACTTCTCTGCATAACAATGTTTCCTATGAACGAATGAAACCATGAACTTGAAAGTGGCCATTTTAAAATGCACAACATGAACTCAAAGCCCATGGAGCAGTATGCAAGCCATAATAATCATATGAACACACAACTACTTACTTTTGTCCAGAACACGCTTGATCCTTATGTACTGCTCGTGCTCCCTCAGTTTCAGGTCTGACCAGCGTTTTCTCAGTTGATCCATGGATCGGTGTACCCCCAAATTAGGCAGAAGACACTTCACAACTTTATTCATGATCTTGGCCTTTCTGATATTTGGGTTTGGGTAAGGTCGATATTTCCCATCATAGTCGGTCATGTTCAATATGTCGACCATCTCCAACATCTCTCCAAAAGACATATTTGCTGCCTTAAATCTTGTCTTCCTGGATCGGGACGTTTCAGGCTCCGGCCTTTCCTCACCCTCCTCCTCATTTAGTGTAATTATTATTGCGCACCTGTGTGCTCTCCCCACTGCGCCGGAAGCGAAGGGGTGGGGAATAGTCTGGAAAGAACGTCAGGGGCGGGCGGAGTTGCACGCATGCGCACTGTATATAAAACGTAACACGCGTGTGTCGTCCGTACGATCTGTGAACAGAGGGAGAAGCTGAGGCGACGAACGCACAAACAAAGGTACAATTTTGAACTTGGCACATCACTAGGCTACACTGCTTCTAGATTGATGCCTGCATTAGTGGAGTTTAGCCTGACATTATTGTTTGTCTTGTGTTGTGTCTTGCAGACATGGATGGGTTTAATGACTACAGCTTCTTCCCTCTATTCATCGATAAATATCGAGACCTGCCAGTCCTGTGGCAAAACACCCATCCTTTTTACAGTAGCAGAGCAGGGGCAGGAAACAATAATTGAACTGGTTGAGTTTGTGAAGCCGGTGGTCCCCAGGGCAGATGAGAAATATATCAAAAAGAAAATTGGGAACCTCAGGAGTACATATCTGAAGGAGAGGAATAAGGTGGTGAAGTCCATGAAATCAGGAACTTCAGCATCTGAGGTTTATGTTCCCACCCTGTGGTATTATGACAGGATGAATTTTCTGTCAGACCAGGCTGAGGCCAGACAATCACTCTCTACTCTTCCTTCCACGCGTCCTATGCTCCATTCCACACCCGCTGAGTCTTCCGACGCCCAACCTGGGCCTTCCACTCAGGAAGAACTGGAGGAGCCCAGCTTGAGCCAGGTATAGTATTGTTGTACATATTTGTGGAGTCAAAATGAATGATGTTAACTTAATTTCTACTCCCTAATTAGTGAGTTTTAAAAGTGTTTCACATATCAATAGACAGTAGTGGCCAAAACCTTTGGGACAAGAAAGAAAAATGCTGGGCTCAGAATGATAGTCTTTTCTATTGGTTAACAATTTGCAACAGTGTTGCTGTAAAAATTGTGTGCGTTTGATGAACCAAAAACTCAAACTATGTCCCTTTTTCATACACAGGAAGAACTCAGCCAGGACCAGGAGGGTGTGGAATGCAGCAGCCAGGAGGTGGCTGTGGAAAGTGGCAGCCAGGAGGAGGCGGGGGTAAGCGGCAGCCAGGCGGTGGCAGCCAAAGGAGCCTCACCGAATGCCAGGTCCCTCCCCTCCGCCTTCCACGCAAAAGGGCGAGAAAGGGGGGGAATGTGGAGGAGTCGGCCCTGAGGCTGATTGGTGAGGCTTCTGCGGCACTACAAGCAAAACCAACACACCAAGAGGCCTTGGCTGCCTTGATTGTGTGCAAGCTTGAGAAAATGGAGCAGGGGCAACAGATCTGGTGTGAGCAGGTTATTCTCCAAACCCTCAACACGGGTCTGTTGGGCCAAATGACATGAGAATCACACTTGTGTCATTTGGCCCATGCCCCTGCTCCTCCTCCTCCTCCTCCTTCTGCCACTCCTCCAGCACCACAGCCACAGCCTGGAAGGAAGCGTGTAAGGAAGACCAGAGTGTGATGACCTGGGTTCAGTCTGGTCTGACAGAAGATTCATCCTGTTGTTGTACCACAGCCTGGGAACATAGATGTCATCTGCTGCTGTTCCGGGTTTCATGGACTTCAGGACCAGACTTCTCTCCCTCAGATATGTACTCCTCAGGCCACCAATTTTTGCGTTGAAATATTTGATGTGTGCCCTGGGGGCTAAAGGCTTCACAAATTTCCCCAGTTTCAACATTGCTGCCTCCTTCTTTATCTGTTACTGACACCGAAATAAAGGTAATTTTTGTTTGGATGAAATACTTGCATATGTGTTTTCCTTCCAAAAGGCCAGTTTATTTGTGAGCAGGCAGGTACATTTCCAAAAAACAAAGTGAAATAAATAACAAGGGGTGTTAACACTAAAAAACCTCCTGTAGATTAAAAAAGAAAAACAAAATCTCAAAAATCAAATAATGTTGTTGTTGTAAGTTTACACAAACTAAAAAAAATAAAATAAAAAAGGATAAATGAGCAAAGTGTCTTTAAAGGAGATTTTTAGGGAATCCCCCCCCCCCCAAAAAACATCCCCCAAAAAAAAAAATCAAACATTGTGTAGATGTGACGCAAACTAAAATTATATTACTGAAATGGTTAAAAAAGAGTAATGAAATCTGTTCGGGAGAAGTGTGTGTGACTATAAGCATCAAAAGAAGTTGGTTCTTGCAGCATTGTAAAGAACAAGAGAATGCGCTTGATGAATGATTTTTTAACATTGCAGCGTGACGAATGTGCTATATCGCTTACGAGCAGTAGTTTTACCTGAACGAGCGCTTCCGTGTCGGAATTTGAATGTGAGCATGCGTGGCACTTGGTCCGATGAAAATGCTCTACACATGATCGGATTAGGTCCGTCCGGCCCAGTTGGTCGGGAAATCTTTCCAACATGTTGGAAAATTGGGTCGGACGGAGATTCGGACGGAATCAGTCTGATGCATACCACACACATTCGGATTATCTGACGACACGGTCCGATAAGACTCATTCCGACAGATTCTCCGACCGTGTGCACAAGGGCTAAAACTTGCCATAACTTTCCATAGTTCTATTAAGAGTGATATGTTTCCTAAATTATGAACAAAAGATGTTCTACTAACTAGAATGATTGTGCAGTTCTAACCTAAAAATATTCAATATATTAATAAGGAAAAATAAATAAAAATAATAATGATAATCCTAACTTAATATGAACATTAATATCAGAATAATTGATTATCAAAAAATGTATACGTGGACAAATGTTTCAGTCCTAAATTATTGATCTGTAGTAAATAAAGTTTCTTCTGATTCGTTTTTTTTTTTTTTCTTCATGAAATGTCTTTAAAATTTATTTTTCAAGTTCTGTTAGGTTAGAAAAACCTTGTTGAATATGATAAAACAGTCATAAATATGAAGTATAAATCTTTTGTCCAATATTCTTTCCGTGAGGATCTCTTTAAATTTCCTGATATTCTCTTTGCTCTTCATAGGAGCTTGTTATCCTCCATATTTATTTGATTTTAGATGCCATATCTGTAAAAGAGATGCAGTATCATTAATTAGGCATAAAATATTTATATTCAATTCTTGTAACTTTTCTTTTTTTTTTCAACAAATGTTAAAACATTGTAGGACAATAACTTTGTGAATTTGTTAAACTATATGTAAAATAATACTATCTTGTATTTCCTTCAAAGAGAACTTCTGTATGACAACGTACTGTCCTTATGCTGTCTAAAATGGTCTCAACTATAAAACATATGTACTGTGAAGTTTACGTATGACAGGACGCAACATTTCTTTTTAGTCATGACACAAATTCTTGTTTTCACAAACAAAGAAATGTTTTATATCACCCAGAGACGACAATGGACTATGCCTTTGTTCTCATCTCTAAAAGATTAGAAATATGCGTAACTGTATTCTGTGTTGAAGCTTTTAGTCTAGTGTTAGCCCCTGTACACACGGTCGGAGATTTCCACAACCAAATCCGTCGGATTTTGCTCGTCGGATTTTGTCCGTCGGATCTTGTCCGAAACTGTTGCATACACACGGTCGGACAAAGTTGGCAAAAAATCCGATCTTTCAGAACGTGATGACGTAATTTCGCTACGATGGGACTACATTCAGGCTAGTAGCCAATAGCTTTGATGTAGGAATTTGATCTGAGCATGGGTGGCACTTGGTCCGATCAAAATTCTCTACACATGACCGGAGTATGTCCGATCGGCCCAGTTGGTTGGGAAATATTTCCAACATGTTGGAAAATTGGGTCCGACGGATATTCCGACGGAATCAGTCCGATGCATACCACATATATCCGACGACACGGTCCGATAGGACACATTCCGACGGATTCTCCGACCGTGTGTACAAGGGCTAAGACTGTTCTGCAGTAACAAGTACTGATTCCATGTCCTTCTCTGTTCTTATGCTGGAAACCTGAGATGAAGACTTCTCAGATACAGCTGTATAAACATGTGCTGGTGTACATTCCTGAAGATGTCTTCCTTTTGCATCTATCTGAATGTATTTGGATGATAAAGCTCTGAACCATAGAGGATATGTTTTATGACATTCTTTAAAACTATATTCCTCAAAAAGATCTTTTAGTGAGCAGTTAAGTGTCTGTACAATGATTTTGTTTGATTTTACTATGCTCTCTGTAGCTTTAATTGCATAGTCAACACTTAGCAGTTGCTTTACACCTGACTCAAAAGTATTTTCTAAAAATGATAAAACCATGGAAAAATAGGCAATTATTTTCTCCTTACCTTTTAGTAATCGAGACAACGTTACTGAGATGGCATTCTCAGATACATGAGTTTTCAAAACAAAAGATACTTCAGAACAAACCTCTACTGTATTTAATGCTGAAGCATTCTGCAAATCTTTTTTCAACATTTCAAAAGCATTTTTCTCATTTGGACCCCATTGGTCAACTATATTACCTTTATTTCTCAAAAGATTATAAAGTGGATTAACTTTTTCTGCAAAACAGTGTACAAACAATTGCAAAGATTAATCTTTCCTTGACTAATTTGCATGTGAAGGTATTTCACTTGACTTTTCATCAGCTGAACTTTTGTTGTGTTTAATTTTAAACCTTCAGCTTGTAACATCATAAACAACTCAGACTAAGGGCCGGTTCACACAGCGAGGTGCGGCGAGGCGTCTCCGACTTGCCTCGCCGCGACCTGCGGGGACCTCAGCGGCGACTTGCAGAGGACTTCTGTATAGAAGTCAATGCAAGTCGCCCCCGAAGTCGCCCAGAAGTAGTACAGGAACCTTTTTTCTGAGTCGGAGCGACTCGAGTCGCTCCTCTCAGAACGGTTCCATTGTACAGAACGGGGGCGACTTGCGGGAGCGAGGCGAGGCGAGCCGTGTCGCCTCGCATCGCCTCGCTGTGTGAACCGGCCCTTAAGAGCCATATGTTCATCGATATTCTGAGTACTCAGCAAAATCGTATCCACATGCTGACAAATGCAGTCTGGCCTAGAAAATTTTGAAAGTATTTTTGCTATAGTTTCATAAACTATAGCATCACCAATATCTAGGTCAGGTATTAATCAAGTGAATGTATAAGTCTCTTTTCTGAATGTGAATGCGAGTTTGTACTGACAACTATTCGTTAAGAAGGGGAAAAATGGCTATTAACAATTTATAGTACAGAAAACACTTTGTCCACAGCATTCAAATTTAACTTTATGTTAGATTTATCAGGAAGAACTGGGTTATTTGTGATGTGTTTGTTCAATGTCCTTAAGTCAACTGACAAAGAATATGAATTATCAGTATTTTTTATAGGCCAAAAACAGTTATTTACCACTGATTTAGCTTTCTTTACAATTCCTAGTTGTACAAACCCTTGAATAATGGCTGGAAGTGGACCAATTGATTCTAGTGGTAACTCATACTGACTAAGGGTCTCTGGACCTTTTCCCTCAATAATCAATTTGGTATTTTTCAAAGTTCCAATATAATTTTTAAACTTTGACCACAAACTTGGAAAACTTTGTACCACTTCCTTTAACCTCCCTGGTGGTATGATTAGTTCTGGTTTTAGGTGCTGAAAGCAGTACAATTATTTTGCATGGAAATTTGGCGTTTTATATTGTAGTCCTGTAATTCTTAGGAATAACTCTCTTAAATCTGTTCAAACCAGAGTCTAGCAGACATCCCTGATAAAGTTTATAATATAATAAATAATAACACAAATTATTCAATAATGTAATCAAATCCAAAAACACAGAAATTTGCTCATTTGCAGAATTGTCGCTGTCATTAGATTTAGTTTTTGATGACGAATTTCCCCACAAATCGCTATCGCTCAATTCTGCAAGTGATTATAATTTATTATCACTGTTTTCTAGCTGGTCTAAAATCACTTTTGACATAAAGGGACACTTTTTGGTTGCTATGGGCAATCTCCAAATTTATAATATAAAAGTGCATGCAGGGCACTGCACAGACGACTAGGGACAAAGGGGGTGTGTAATTTTTTTATACAGTACTGTAATCTGTAAGATTACAGTACTGTGTGTGTTTTGTGTGTTTTTACTTTTTTGAATTTGGCGCTGATCTCCGCTCCTGTGCGCCGTAACGTCGCAGGGAATGGAGCTCGGCGGCACTCGGGCACTGTGTGAATCGAGCGGAGGACAGGCCACTTTTTTCTGTATACATATTGGTAATGGAACCATCATTACTGTATACAGAGGATCAATAAGCACTGATTTGTGCCTAGATGGATCTTTCCAAATACTTTTATTTGCCAAATCAATCAACCACTTTTGTTCATTGATTACATCAATGCCGAGTGTATTCTCTGCTTTGTGACAGACCCAAATGTTAATATGTGTTTTCACTAATCCAGGTACCTCAAATGTTACATTAAATACATGTCTAGCAGTGGAATTACCTGTATTATTAAAACCCCCTATATTGCACATAGGAGAATTAGGTTTTACAGGTATGTTTACTCTGGTAAGGCTAATCTCAGATCCACTGTCAATGAGACAAGTAATATTTTTACCATTCAGCAAACATTGTATATATGGTCTACCATTCTCGTCCAAAATAATTGGTGCTACATATTGTAATGGCAGAGAAATTGAATGAATGAATGAATGAATGAAATACTTGTATAGCGCACAATGCGAACTGAATCGCCTCTAGAATGTGATTCCATTTTTGGCAATGGCATTAAACCCTTTTCAGTGACAGTGTTGTCTGAACTGCTGTTAACAGCCAAATTACTGATCTGTTTGACTTCTGTGGCATAAGGCAATAAGGTTGTACAAAAGCTGATTTTTCATTCTCCATATCTGTAGTTTTTATTTGTGAATCTCTCTTAAATTTACAGCAATGTTTTCTCATATGGCCAGATCTATGACAGTAAAGACACGTGATAGGCTCTCCTTGCCTCACTTGCCTGCACCTGTCATTGTCATTCCTGCTAAAGCCTGTCGTTTCTGACATGTCTGCAGCCTGACTATTTTTGTCACTTTGAATTATAGCTACCTCGTGTGTGAGATTGCTTTGATTCAATTGCCTCCTAATTTTATCAATGCTTACTATATCATTTACATTTTGATGTTCCTGTGCTATGGCTACTGAAGTTGGGTCAAGGTATTTCAATTTTTTTATGAAAGCTATTTTTAAACCTGTGTCATTGTCATTATCTACTCAAAATATAATTTCATAAACCTTGCAAAATTTTATTTTTAACCCAAATGGATCTTCTTCTACAGTGGTCTGTAATAGATCTAACATTTCTATGGTCAGTATTTGCTCACCGGTCATACACAGCAATAATTGTCGCAGTCTATCTGTCACATCATTTTGTTTTTCCTGACCTTCATCATCAACAGTTGATTTATTTCGTTTAGCAAAATTAACAGGAACCCACAACTGAAATATGTAATTGCGCTGATCATTTGACAGATTAAAACGATCCGCAAACATTTCAAATAAATCCCAATTGGAAAATACAGTTGCCTCAATGTCATAAATAGGAACATCTTTTAAAACTTTCATAAGTTGGTCATGTATTTGCAACTTTAGTTTTGCAGTTCTACATAATAAGTTTTTATGTTTAATTTCTACTTCATCAGTAGCATTAACATTCTCCATATCCGAATTTTCTGGAATATAAGAAGGTAGTTTCGACTTGGATACAGTCTTTTTGTCATCTGTAGTTATTACAGCAATCGGTCTACTGTCATTTTGTAACTCTGGCAAAATCATTTTTTTAGATTCTAATTGTTCTTCAAGATTCTCTATGTAATTACAAAAAATCTCACAGTTTGGACAGTTAAGAGAATCTTGGGGCACATATTTTCATGTATTCCTGTGTTCTGTATATTGTTAGTTTCTGTCTGCTTTAGTGTACACACATTTTTGGTAGGTAAAATATTAATAATCAGAAGATGTTGGATATCTTTTTACACTCTTTCTTAACAGTAAATGTATTTTTCTCTATCTGCACATTGGCTTGTAAACATTAATTGTACATATATGCCCATAAGTTACTGTCATTTGGATAAAAAGACACATCTTTAAACTCTAGTTTGCTTTCTCTCACAATTTCATCAATAAATTCCATACCTTTTACTTATCGTATTTGGAAGAATTTATCGTCTTCAACTGTCTGTTACTGGACTGTTGTCCACATCTGATGCAACACAAACACCTCTTGGTTCATAGGTTCTGAACCGTCTTTTTTCTCGAGACTTGAATATTCGCAAGACTGCGCTAATCTCTTCCCCCTCAGCAAGGATCGAGATTTCAGTAAAAATAAAGAAATTACATGACGGAAGTTTTGTTTGGCTCGCCACTGAAGAATATTATTGATGTCTAATATTCTTGTATCTCAGAGGTGTTTCCGGATGAATAGCATTGATAGTCAAACTGACTTAAAAGAAAGTGTGAGTTTATTTGTCACACAGTTGCCATCATAAATACAATGTAAAAAGTATAATAGTTCAGTTCAGTGTGGGTAAAAATATATGAAATAGAATAGTTATGAAGCTGTAATAAGCTTATGAAAGCATGTGTGCTTCATGGCTGCTGCCTTCTCTCCATGCTGTCTCATGTGACCTCAAAGAAGGAGCAGGAAATGACGTGCTTACACTTCTGGCAGAATTCAGCTGTCCCAAGTCATCAGTCTTTGTGTGAATATGTCAGTCATCTCTCCAGTGTGTGTGTGTGTGTGTGTGTGTGTGTCTGTGAGTGTGAGTGTCCATCTTCAATCTGGAAACGTTGGCTTATATGTTACATGTGAACGTCATAACCTCACAAACTTAAAACCTTGTATGGCACACATTCATACGGAGTCATACGGAGCTTGACTGACAAGCTCACATGTAACACTTCATACTTGAAGTAATGTGCTGATCATCTAATGTCATATAACCAAACATTTACATAATATGAACAAATATTAACAACTTTACATTAAGTAACTATATACCAATATGCATTAATATGACTGAGACTACTCTAAACGTATTTTAACAGGATATAATCCACAATGTATCATTGCTTTAGCTACGTAGACACATGTCTATTTTTGTCTTCTCATGACATTCTGTACCAAGATACCATATATGTCATACTCAAATTGGTTACATCAGAAACTTATTATTAACTCAGCTTCAGATGAGAATATCTTTCACTGAACACTTTGATCAAGGCCATTCACACATACTATTTATTATGATTAATCATGAAGCCATATATGTTTTGCAAGCTTGCCATGAATATATTATAACACCTATAAGTGCCTAATTATGAATTTGGAATAATATTCTATCAAATAGCAATAGACAATAGTAACCAAAAATGATTGGGACAAGAATGAAAAATGCTGGGGTCAGAATGAAAGTCTTTTCTATTTGTTAACATTCAATTTGCAACAGTCATGAGCTCAAAATTGTGTTTGGTGACCAAAAAACTAAAACTATGTACCATTTTCATACAAAGGAAAGTTTCAGCTAGGAGGAGGGCATGGAAAGTAGCAGCCAGGAAGTGGCCATAGAAAGTGGCAGCCAGGAGGTGGTCGTGCCCAGTAGCCTGACCGAATCGCAGGTTACTCACCTCCACCTTCCAACAAAAAGGCCCAGGAAGAGGAGGAACGTGGAGGAGTCAGAGCTACTGCCGTCCTCATACACCCCTAATGTCCAGGAGTCCTTTGCATGTATAACGGCCAGTAAGATGCAAGAAATGGAGGTGGACCAATTCCTCATCTGTGAGGAGGTCATATTTCAGGCCCTAAATAAGGGGGGGAGGAGCCAACTCACAAACAAAAGTCATGTATGTGAGTTTGGACCATACTCCTCTTCCACCTCCTGCCACAATTCCAACACCACGGCCACAGCATGGAAGGAAGCGCGTAAGGAAGTCTGGAGAGTGATGGCCTGGGTTTGGTCTGGTCTGGCAAAAAAGTGCAGGCTGTTGTAAGACCACAGCCTGGGGACATACGTCATCTGCTGCTGCTCTCTCTGAGTCCTGGACTGAATTGTGCTTCCTATTAAATGGACTCCTTAGGTTAACAATTTTGCCTGTCAAATAATTGATGTCTGCCCTGGGGTACAAAGGCTTTGCTAATTTCAACAGTTTATCCAGCGTTGCCTTCCTCTTTATTTTGTTGAGACCCCTAATAAATTCGTTTTGTTTGTGAGTAGGCAGGTACATTTCAAAAATACAATGTCAAATCAACAAG
Source organism: Lithobates pipiens (assembly GCF_037356315.1). NCBI lineage: Eukaryota > Metazoa > Chordata > Amphibia > Anura > Ranidae > Lithobates > Lithobates pipiens. The sequence continues at coordinate 194,349,061 of NW_027507686.1, read as the reverse complement.
GGACATCAACTTGATGCACAAAACGACAAAAAACATTATGGAACAAAAAACAGTTTTGGGACTTTAAATGAGACACGGGTTAGCGCCTCCATCCCGGTATATAAGGCAAAATTAGAAAGGAAGTTGGGACTTTAACCAGTTGCCGACCGCCGCACGACGATGTACGTCGATAGCATGGCACGGGCAGGCATATTGGCGTACATGTACGTCCCTTGCCTCCCGCGGGTCGGGGGCCCGATCGGGCCCCCGCCCGGTGCCTGCGGCGGTCGGTATTCGTGCGGGAGCGATCCCGGACGAGGGGACGGCCATTCGTTCATGGCCACCCCCTCGCGATCGCTCCCGACGAATAGGAATCCCCCGTGACATCACTTCCTCTCCTGTAATGTAAACACAGGAGAGGAAGTGATGTATTCTCTCCTCCGTGTCGGTATTTTTCGTTCCGACACGGAGGAGAGCGGATCGGTGAGTTGCACCAACACTCTACACACACAGTAGAACATGCCAGGCACACTCACACCCCCCCTTTACCCCCCGATCACCCCCCCAATTACCCCTGCCCCCCAGTCACAGTGACACCAATGTCATTTTTTTTTTTTTTTTTTTTTTTGCATTGGTGTCATTTGTGACTGTAATAACTGTTAGGGCAGTTAGAGTTAGCCCCCTTTAGTTCTAATGTACCCCCTTAACCCCCCCAATAAAGGTTTAACCCCATGATCACCCCCCGTCGCCAGTGTCACTAAGGCTGGGTTCACATTGCAGCGGTTTATGAGAACGAATGTGATTCGCACCGCACTGCAGTGCAAATCACATCCGATCTCTGTGCGATTCGAGTTCAGCCATTCGCCGCACCCGCCACACCCGCCGCACCCACCGCAAATTCGCACGGGACCCTTTTTTTGGCCCGCAGCAGAATCGGATCGCATGGGTGTTCACACCATGCGATCCAAGTTTGCAGATCGCACTGCGATATGCGAACTGATCTGGGGGTGTCAGTAACATTTCACTGACACTCCCAGCAGTTCGCATAGGGCAGTGTGAACTGCCGCCGGGTGGCATGCGATGCGGGAACCCGCCGCGGATTTGCGGCGTTTCCACATCGCTCCAGTGTGAACCCAGCCTAATAAGCGATCATTTTTCTGATCGCCGTATTAGTGTCACAGGTGACGCTAGTTAGGCAGGTAGGTATTTAGGTTCGCCGCAGCTTTTTATAGCGCCAGGGACCCCCATATACTACCGCATAAAGCCCCCTGATTGCCCCCTAGTTAACCCTTTCACCAGTGATCACCATATAACTGTTACAGGTGACGCTGGTTGGTTAGTTATTTTTTATAGTTTCAGGGCACCCGCCATTTATTACCTAATAAAGGTTTAACCCCCTGATCACCCGGCGGGTGTCATTTGTGACTAATAACTGTTAGGGCAGTTAGGGTTAGCCCCCTTTAGTTCTAAGGTACCCCCCTAACCCCCCCAATAAAGGTTTAACCCCGTGATCACCCCCCGTCGCCAGTGTCACTAAGGCTGGGTTCACATTGCAGCGGTTTATGAGAACGGATGTGATTCGCACCGCACTGCAGTGCAAATCACATCCGATCTCTGTGCGATTCGAGTTCAGCCATTCGCCGCACCCGCCACACCCGCCGCACCCGCCGCAAATTCGCACGGGACCCTTTTTTTGGCCCGCAGCAGAATCGGATCGCATGGGTGTTCACACCATGCGATCCGAGTTTGCAGATCGCACTGCGATATGCGAACTGATCTGGGGGTGTCAGTAACATTTCACTGACACTCCCAGCAGTTCGCATAGGGCAGTGTGAACTGCCGCCGGGAGGCATGCGATGCGGGAACCCGCCGCGCATTCGTGGCGTTCCCGCATCGCTCCAGTGTGAACCCAGCCTAATAAGCGATCGTTTTTCTGATCGCTGTATTAGTGTCACAGGTGACGCTAGTTAGGCAGGTAGGTATTTAGGTTCGCCGCAGCTTTTTATAGCGCCAGGGACCCCCATATACTACCGCATAAAGCCCCCTGATTGCCCCCTAGTTAACCCTTTCACCAGTGATCACCATATAACTGTTACAGGTGACGCTGGTTGGTTAGTTATTTTTTTATAGTTTCAGGGCACCCGCCATTTATTACCTAGTCTCACTAGTGTACCCCTAAATTTAGGGGTGTCTACTTTCCAAAATGGGGTCATTTGGGGGGGGTTTGTGCCATCTTGGCATTTTATGGCCTTCAAAACTGTAACGCCCTTAGAAAGCCTGAAGGCGGTGCTTGGTTTTCGGGGCCCCGTACGCGGCTAGGCTCCCAAAAAGTCCCACATATGTGGTATCCCCGTACTCAGGAGAAGCAGCAGAATTTATTTTGGGGTGTCATTTCACATATGCCCATGGCATGCGTGAGCAATATATCATTTAGTGACAACTTTGTGAAAAAAAAAAAAAAAGTTTGTAATTTTCCCGCAACTTGTGGCAAAATATAAAATATTCCATGGACTCAACATGCCTCTCAGCAAATAGCTTGGGGTGTCTACTTTCTAAAATGGGGTCATTTGTGGGGGTTTTGTGCCATCTTGGCATTTTATGGCCTTCAAAACTGTAATAGGTAGTGAGAAGTGAACTCAAAAATTTACGCCCTTAGAAAGCCTGAAGGCGGTGCTTGGTTTTCGGGGCCCCGTACGCGGCTAGGCTCCCAAAAAGTCCCACATATGTGGTATCCCCGTACTCAGGAGAAGCAGCAGAATTTATTTTGGGGTGTCATTTCACATATGCCCATGGCATGCATGAGCAATATATCATTTAGTGACAACTTTGTGAAAAAAAAAAAAAAAAAAAGTTTGTAATTTTCCCGCAACTTGTGGCAAAATATAAAATATTCCATGAACTCAACATGCCTCTCAGCAAATAGCTTGGGGTGTCTACTTTCTAAAATGGGGTCATTTGTGGGGGTTTTGTGCCATCTTGGCATTTTATGGCCTTCAAAACTGTAATAGGTAGTGAGAAGTGAACTCAAAAATTTACGCCCTTAGAAAGCCTGAAGGTGGTGCTTGGTTTTCGGGGCCCCGTACGCGGCTAGGCTCCCAAAAAGTCCCACATATGTGGTATCCCCGTACTCAGGAGAAGCAGCAGAATTTATTTTGGGGTGTTATTTCACATACGCCCATAGCATGTGTGAGCAATATATCATTTAGTGACAACTTTGTGTAAAAAAAAAAAAAAATTTTTTTTTTTGTCATTATTCAATCGCTTGAGGCAAAAAAATAAAATATTCAATGGGCTCAACATGCCTCTTATCAATTTCCTTAGGGGGTCTACTTTCCAAAATGGGGTCATTTGGGGGGGTTTTGTACTGCCCTGCCATTTTAGCACCTCAAGAAATGAGATAGGCAGTCGTAAACTAAAAGCTGCGTAAATTGCAGAAAACGTACCTTAGTTTGTAGATGTGACAACTTTTGCGCAAACCAATAAATATACAATTATTGACTTTTTTTTTACCAAAGACATGTGGCTGAATACATTTTGGCCTAAATGTATGACTAAAATTGAGTTTATTGGATTTTTCTAATAACAAAAAGTAGAAAATATCATTTTTTTTCAAAATTTGCGGTCTTTTTACGTTTATATCGCAAAAAATAAAAATCGCAGAGGCAATCAAATACCATCAAAAGAAAGCTCTATTTGTGGGAAGAAAAGGACGCAAATTTTGTTTGGGTACAACATTGCATGACCGCGCAATTACCAGTTAAAGCAGCGCAGTGCCAAAGTGTAAAAAGACCTCTGGTCATTTACCAGCAAAATGGTCCGGTCTGAAAGTGGTTAAAATGAAGCCGTTGAAGTGTGGAGGTAAAGGTAAAAAGAGTATTTAATTTAATTATTGACAATATGTAATACAGAGTAAATTCATATATATACATACATGTACAACTATTTGGCACAAAAATATGTTTATGATGACATCAAGGTATATGTAAAAACGCATCAATCTAGAGGCATATATAAACAGTAGATGGTATGTAGAGCAACAAAATGGCCTAAAAGTGCCTTGAGGCGACATATCCGGTACCTATGTCTCAAATCTCATAGTATAAATATAAATGTACTGAATTGAATATCGGTGACATCGTCAGGACATAATAGATATCCCTGTAGCATCCAATGTAGCTTGACGCGTTTCGTGGATGTTCATGGATGTTCATGGACTGGGCTTGTGTCAAAGATAAAAGCCCAACACCAAGCCCCACCATGTTGTGTGTATGACCAAACTCTAACCAAACTTCTAATAACACGCGATCAGAAGAAGGAGCCCAAAAGGTGACCCACGTGGTGCTGAACTCCCCTTTTATAGTCCCGTCATACGTGTTGTACGTCCCCGCATTCTTGACGATCGGAAATTCCGACAACTTTGTGCCATGTGTATGCAAGACAAGTTTGAGCCAACATCCGTCGGAAAAAAAAACAATGGATTTTTTGTCGGAATGTCCGACCGTGTGTACAGGGCATTAGAGTCGTTATGTATAGACACCTATAGGACCTTAGCCTCCTACACACCACTAGTTTTTTTTGGGTTGAACGGAAAAAAAACCTGACAGCTCAGGTCAGAGCGGATGTACTAACAATCCAATGTTAGTACAACGATCTCCCCTGCTGAGCTATTGTGTTTTGACAGGAGGACACCCTGCCAGAACACTATGGTCAGCAGACCTTTTTTGGTCATGAGCCTTCGACAGAAGCTGGCCGAATGGCTAAATCGGACACCATACACATGGGCACGTGTGTTAGGCTTTAGAATGGGGATGGGAGCAGGTTTAACCACTTGTCGACCAGTTACGCCGATATATGTCGGCAAAGTGGCATGGGTGCTCAAAACAATGTACTCGCACGTCAATGCGCCATCGGTAGCAGATGCATGCCCACGGTTCCCACGGACCCAATGTCTGCCGGTGGCCCCCGATCGTGACACGGAGAGGCAGAATGGGGAGATGCCTATGGTAACAAGGCATTTCCATGTTCTGCCTAGCAACATGACAGGGATCTACTGCTCCCTGTGATTGGGAGCAGTGATCTCTGTCATGTTCTAGTGAGTCCACCCCCCCTACACTTAAAGCATGCCCAGGGAACACAGTTATCCCAGTTAACCCCTTATTCGCCCCCTGGTGCTTAACCTCTTCCCTGCCAGTGACATTTACACAGCTATTTTGTAGACACGATAACTTTTGCGCAAACCAATCAATATACGCTTATTGCAATTTTTATATATTTATATATTTTTTTTACAAAGATATGTAGAATACATATCGACCTAAACTGAGGAAGAAATTCGTTTTTTTAATTTTTTTTTTTTTTTTTAATGTTCACGCTTTTTTTTGTTTATTGCACAAAAAATAAAAACCGTAGAGGTGATACCACCAAAAGAAAGCTCTATTTGTGAGAAAAAAAATGTGTTAGGGTACAGCATCGCACGACTGTGCAATTGTCAGTTAAAGAGACGCAGTGCCTAAAAAAGGGGCTTGGTCAGGAAAGGGGTAAATCCTTCCGGGGCTGAAGTGGTTAACCACTTCGCGCCCGTGTTATAGCCAAAAGATGGCTACAGCATGGACACTAACTGTCGGGAGGGCGTCCCTGGACGTCCTCCTGTTTACTTCCCCTCTGCGCGCTGCCACGGCCGCGGTTAGGGGATGTTCTGTGTTGTCCGTGTCCCTCGGACACTGCCAATCACAGATCGTGCTAAATGGCCAATCACAGCGGCCATTTAGCACTCAATCACAGTGTCCAATGGGAGGTGATCTCATATGTAAACATATGAAATCATTTCTCATCGCCGGCTCTCCCTCCTCACTCAGAGATAGCATGTGAGGAGGGAGAGATGAACGGCTACAGCTGCAGCCAGTGAGTAAGAACACACACACACACACACACAGTAAAACACACACACAGTAAAACACACACACACACATGCCCACCTGTCCCCAGTGCCACCTATCAGTGCCATCTGTCCCCTGTCCCCAGTGCCACCTATCAACGCCACCTGTCCCCAGTGCCACCTATCAGTGTCATCTGTCCCCAGTGCCATGTGCCACCTTTCCCCAGTGCCACGTGCCACCTGTCCCCAGTGCCACATGTCCCCAGTGCCACCTGTCAGTGTCAAGTATCAGTGTCAGGTGTCATCAGTGCCACGTATTAGTGCCATCTGTCATCAGTATCACGTGCCATCAGTGCCACATGAGTGCCACGTGTCATTGTCCTGTGCTCCAGAGCCTTCAAAAGTGTAATAGGTAGTCAACAAGTTAGATGTGTAATTTATGCTCCTAGAACACGTGACGGTGCTCCCTGCATGTTGGGCCTGTCTAAGTGGTCAGGCTGTGAAAAAATCCCACACATGTGGTTTCGTAATACTCAGGAGGAGTAGCAGAATGTATTTTGGGGTGTCATTTGTGGTATACACATGCCATGTGAGAGAAATAACCTACTACAAGGACAATTTTGTGGGGAAAAAAATTAAAAAAAATCTTCATTTTGCAAAGAATTGTGGGAAAAAGTTACAACACCAAAAACCTCACTATGCTATATCTTACTAAATACCATGGAATGTCTACTTTATAAAAAGGGGGGTATTTGTACTTTCCTGGCTTGTTCGGGTCGCAAGAAATGAGGTGTGATAAATTTTTTATGATTTGCACCACAACTTGTAGACTCTATAACTTTCACAAAGACCAAATAATATCCACTAATTTGGGTTATTTTTACCAAAGATATGTAGCAGTATAAATTGTGGCCAAAATTCATGAAAAAAAATAATAATTTGCAAGATTTTATCACAGAAACAAAGAAAAATTTTTTTTTTTTCACAATTTTCAGGTCTTTTTTCCATTTATAGCACAAAAAATAAAAAACCCAGAGGTGATCAAATACCACCAAAAGAAATCTCTATTTGTGTGAAAAAAAGGACAAAAAATTAATTTGGGTACAGTGTTACGTGACTAATTGTAATTGTCATTCAAAGTGTGAGAGCACCGAAAGCTGAAAATTGGTCTGGGCAGGAGGGGGGTTTAAGTGCCCAGTAGGGGAGTGGTTAAGGTTAGATAGGCTTAGCCCGGGCTTCTACTTTAACAATATTAAGCTATGATATCAATAACACATGGAGTGAGTGCACTGCAGAGAACATAAAACTTAAAGGGGTTGTAAAGGCAGAAGGTTTTTTTTTTATTTTAATGCATTCTATGCTTTAAGATAAAAAGCCTTCTGTGTGCAGCAGCCCCCCTACCACTTATCTGAGGTCCCTCTCTGTCCAGCAATATCCACGAGGGTCTCTGCCATATGCGATTCACATGGGCATTGGCTGAGACACAGCAGTGGTGCCATTGGCTCCCGCTGCTGTCAATCAATGTCAGCTAGCCAATCAGTGGTGAGAGGGGGTGGAGCCGGGTCGAAGCTCCGTGTCTGAATGGACACACAGAGCTGTGACTCCACTCGGGTGCCCCATAACAAGCTGCTTGCTGTGGGGGCACTTAACAGGAGGGAGGGGCCAGGAGCAGCGAAGAGGGACCCGAGAAGAGGAGGATCCGAGCTGCTCTGCACAAATTCACTGAAACAGAGCAGCTACGTATAACGTATTTGCTATTTTTATAGGGGAAAAAAACGAGCTGTTACAATCACTTTAAAACCCAGCTCTAAAAATTGTAATTTTTACTGTTTTTGTAATCTTTGGGTCCCATTCATACCTTCAAGCTTTGAGATACAAAATGCTCAATATCCAAAATCGTATGTATTTTAATAGTGACTGTTCACATATGAGTGCTCAGATGCCCGTGGCTCAACTCCTGATGTACCAAAAGTTATGCAAGGGTAATATACCTCATGTAGTGCGAGTGTAGTTGTTTTTATGCAGGCAAAACAAAATTGCCCCTGTGGCAACTAATTTATCAACATACTGTAAGTATTAATACCAAGTATCCTGATCTCCCCATTGGCTGACACTGCCGCTTAGGGCACCCCGATTATACACCTAAGGTGTGATTTCTATCTTTAGATCATATCCCTCCGAGTGCTAGAGGGGGAGACTCTAATAAATCACTTCTACAGAGTGAACTGAGGTGGATATTCCACCTCAATGCCACTATGCCTCCAGGCCTTAACGAGGCCTTCAATTTTAAGCCTTTTCTGGAGGGTTCTCAATCAGGGGTCTGTGAGCTGGACCTTTAGTTGTCCACATCTGTGGTGCCCTTTTTGGTTTTATTATATCATTACATGTTAAAGCTATGTGCCTTACATAATTATTTCAATTATTTGTGCCGGTATATATAGTTCTGTATTGTAAATACCATTTTTATCATTTTTTTGTTTACCGATGTTTAACCACTTCAATACCGGGCACTTAAACACCTTCCTGCCCAGACCAATTTTGAGCTTTCAGCGCTGTCGCACTTTGAATGACAATTGCACGGTCATGCTACACTGTACCCAAATGAAATTTTTATCATTTTTTTCCCACAAATAGAGCTTTCTTTTGGTGGTATTTGATCACCTCTGCGGTTTTTATTTTTTGCTAAACAAATAAAAAAATACCGAAAATTTTGAAAAAAAAAATGTTTTTTTTTGTTTCAGTTTCAAAACTTTGCAAATAAGTAAGTTTTCTCCTTCACTGATGGGCACTGATGGGGTTACACTGATGGGCAATGATAAGGCGGCACTGATGGGCACTGATGAAGTGGCACTGATGAGGCGGCATTGATGGACACCGATATGTGGCACTGATAGGCGGCACTGATGGGTGGCACTGATGGGCGACACGGATGGGCACTGATAGGTGGCACAAATTGGCACGGATTGGCATGGATGGGCATGGATAGGTGGCACAGGTGGGCATGGGTTAGGCGGCACAGGTGGGCATGGGTAGGGGCACAGGTGGGCATGGGTAGGCGGCACAGGTGGGCATGGGTAGGCACTGATAGGCGGCACAGATGGGAACTGATAGGCGGCATTGTATTATAATATATTGTACTAATGGATGCCAATCAGTGCCAATCAATAATGCATGCCAATCAGTGATGCCCATTGTGGGCACTGATTGGCATCCATTATGGGCACTGATTGGCATCCATTGTGGCACTGATTGGAATCCCTGGTGGTCTAGGGTGGCATAACTTGTCCTGGGCATCCCTGGTGGTCTGGTGGCGTCCCTGGTGGTCCAGTGTGGGCATCCTCGGGGGGGCTGTGCTGATAATCAATCAGCACAGACCTCCCCTGTCAGAGGAGCAGCCGATCGGCTCTCCTCTACTCGCGTCTGACAGACGTGAGTGAGGAAAAGCCGATCACCGGCTTTTCCTATTTACACTGTGATCAGCCGTGATTGGACACGGCTGATCACGTGGTAAAGAGTCTCCGTCGGAGACTCTTTACCGAGATCGTAGTTGCCGGGTGTCAGACTGACAACCCGCAACAACGATCGCCGCGATGCGCGCCCCCGGGGGCGCGCAGCGGCTCATAATCCTGATCACGTCATATGACGTCCGGTCAGGATTATGCAACCACTTTGCCGCCGTCTATTTGCTATAGGGCGGGCGGCAAGTGGTTAATGATACAAAAACAAACCTTTTTGTCATTTCAGATATATTTGTATACAGTTCTCTGCCTGAGTTGACCTCCTTTCACCACTGGGTGGCACAATTTTTTCATATTGTGGTTGGATCATCTGCCTGTTAGCATTGCCATTGCACTGCAAAATTAATACAGTTTTTTTTTTTTTGTGGCCCGTCCTGGGGTTCCATTTTACTGCCCAGCACATGGGAGGCTCACTGATCCTTGCTATTATGGCAGGGTCTGGTGGTCACCCCGCCCTTTAGAGCCCAGCCATCGGCGGTTGTGCTTCTTCCTGTTTGCGCTCCAGCTTGGAGCACAGAGAGGAGGGCTTTACGCGTGTCGGTGGCGGAGTGACGCGAGACCGGCCCTTGGGGGGCGGGGCCACACTCTGCGGCGCTGTGCCAGGGAACTCTGAGACAGAATGGTTGCAGCCAATGGCTCAACACTCTGTCTCATCGGCTGCAGCTGAGACCGGCGCTGATGTGCTAAACAGCCTCACAGGCTATTGAAGCTATCTTCCAGCAGCAGAGCACACACATTGCTGGTGCTTGCTGTCTGGGACTTATGAATTTTTTCATATACAATCTATACTAAGGTAAGCCTCTAATCTCATTATTGCAAACATTTTGGTACTTTGATACTTTACATTTATGACCAATACCTACTATATATGCTTACTCTTTGCATCTATGTTTGCACACAGATAGGAATCACCATTCATACCTATATACATCAGTACTCCAATCAGCGGGAGTTCCTGCAGTTAACAGTGGTCCCTCGGGTTCTGTGTGTTCCACCTTTTGGCCTTTCACACCTGCCACACACTGCATTGCTGCGTTTATACAGGCCTTAACCACAGTTCTAGCCCCCCTTTGCATGTTATGGTGGTCAGCTTGGGCATGTGAGTACCTTTTTCCCGTTGCTATTTTCTATTTCATATACATGTGGATGCCTTGTCTGAGTTGTAAAATAATTTTCACTGCAATTATACCATTGTACTAATGCTAATATTTTTATTGTAGAACATGTACATTTGAGATGACCTAAATGCATGTGAAAAAGGGCATATAGTCTGAAACATGTTGGCGTCATCTTCAGTAATTACCTGTTCTAGCCCTCATGCAGGGCAATCACTGTGATGTATACGTTTTTGTATTGATTGATCTTATATTTTTCTAGTAATGTATATTATATACATTTTTTTCTAATAAAAATATATATTTTTTAAATACCTACTGGTCTGTCTGCAAATATCCTGAGGGGTTTTCTGCTGTGCTTTGTGCACTAGGCTTATCTTACCAAAAGCTACATGAGGCACAATTGGGCAGAGCAGAATTGAGGCAGAATTGGGCCTCATAGCCTAGAATGGGAAGGCCTGTAAAAACTTGCCTCTTCCCTTAGAAAGCTCACTCCTGCTGAAAACATGGTGTATTTTCTTTTTTTTGGATGTGGAGGACTTCATCCATATAGTAAGAGCCCATCAAAATTGATAAGACCCTAGAGATGCCAATTATAAAAGCAGGAGCAGGAAGACAAGGACCCAAGAAGTTTTCTGCAGCACAGAACTGCTGTCTATCGTAGCATTTGTTGACATGTCTGAAGGACCTGCCTGAAGGAAAAACTCAACAGAAAAACTGATAGTGTGTATGGGGCTTAAGAGTGTAATTGAGGACTGATTACAGTCCATTGTAAATGTCAAACTGTGTAACCATTTTGATCCAATATTTCCATAAAATAGTATACATGAGTTCATCACAGGCCCCAAATTAATAGAACATTGTCTATGTAGCAATGCCAAGTCATGACATTGCTGATGAAAAAAGTTTGTGCTCCCAACCCCCAGTACATGTTGGCATAAGAGGGGGCACAATGTGTCCTTGTAGCCACCCCCTGCATCTGGAGGTAGTGGGAGCCATCGAACATGAAAACATTTTAGGTCAAAATGAACCTCAAAAGTTTAATTACAAATTGATTGTAGCATTGGGTTGTCTGCTCACATTCAGAAAGGTGATCTGCTATAGATTCTATGCCTTTGCGTTGAGGAATGGAGTTATATAAATATTCCAGATCAATTGCAACAAGCCAAACACCTGGAGGGACATGGATTTCCTCAATGTGTAACAAATCAGAAGTGCCTTTTACATAAGAAAACAAGGCTTTTTACATGAGGGCTCAAATACACATCTACTAGCCTACCAACATTTTCTGTGAGGCTTTCACAGCCTGAAACAATTGGACATCTGTGTTTTTTTTGGCTTTTTTTATGCATCTTTGTGAGAGCATATAGTGTAGGTACCTTTTTGGTTCTTTAACATTTAAAAACTGCCATGTGTGTTTTTATCAATAACGTTTTGAGAGTATGCATTATTAATAATCCATCTACCGTATATACTCGAGTATAAGCCGAGATTTTCAGCCTCTTTTTTGAGGCTGAAAGTGCCCCCCTCGGCTTATACTCGAGTCATCGCTGTCTGCCTGCTCGATCAGCGTGTCGAGCAGACAGACAGCGGCCATTCTATAATTCAAAAGCCGCGCCTCCGGCTCCGCCTTCGCCTGTGATAGGCGGAACACTGAATTTCCCAGCAGCCTGTGTTCCGCCTATCACCGACATCGTCTCATCCTCGTACTACGGACGAGGATGAGACGATGTCCGTGATAGGCGGAACACAGGCTGCTGGGAAATTGTGTTCCGCCTATCACAGACAGGGAGGCGCGGCATTTGAACAGGGGAATGGGCGCCGACGAAGAGCGGTGATCCTGGGACGGGACCGGACGGAGGCTCGGCTCGGGACGGGACGGGACCGGACGGAGTCTCGGGACGGGACGGGACGGGACCGGACGGAGGCTCGGGACGGGACCGGACGGAGGCTCGGGACGGGACGGGACCGGACGGAGGCTCGGGACGGGACGGGACCGGACGGAGGCTCGGGACCGGACGGAGGCTCAGGACACAGGTAGGCTGGACACACAAGGCCACACACACACACACACACACACACACACACACACACAGGGATGGATGGATGGATGGACACACACACAGGGATGGATGGATGGATGGACACACACACACACAGGGATGGATGGATGGATGGACACACACACAGGGATGGATGGATGGATGGATGGACACACACACACAGGGATGGATGGACACACACACACACAGGGATGGATGGATGGATGGACACACACACAGGGATGGACAGGCATATCTCACCCTCGGCTTATACACGAGTCAATAGGTTTCCCAGTTTTTTGGGGGTAAATTGGGGGCCTCGGCTTATACTCGGGTCGGCCTATACTCGAGTATATACGGTATATTCAGTATAGTATGTTCTATACAGATATTAGGAAATGGGTTCATACCACTCTCTATTCTTTAGTATTTGTAGACACATGGATTTATAATTAACTCTATCCATTACTACCAAAGTATCCCCTTAGTCTGCTGGTTAGATGACAATACTAGGGTTTTTCTGTAGTGCTTTTAAAGCCATTTAGTTGGATATAGGTCAGATTTGTTTTTGTCCTGCCAGTTGCCAATTTGTTTCTTAAATTTCTGTAGTGACCTGTCGCAAAAAAAGGCCATAAATTTGGATTGGTATTTAGCATAGGAAATTTATTTGGATTTAAATTTATAGGACTGTGGGGGCAGAAATATTTTCATTAGATATGGCTGGCTCCCCATTCATTGAAAACAGTAGAGCCTCAAAAGGTTCATCATCAGTATGACCCTCCCCCATAAATATATAGGATCCTGTAACATTTTTAATTCATTTAGGGTTATATCCTCCCTTGGAATTGATTCCAGTGATGTAACTCGTTCAGATTATGGTTAATCATTATCATAAAATGCTTTACACATCAAACGCCTTGCGAACAGATGTGCATCTTTGACCATTTTGTAAATTTGTTCATTGGGACAGAAAGTCCAACCTAGATGCATAACTTGAAGCTCTACATCTGTTAACTCATAAGAAGATACATTTATTACAGTCAAACCTTGGATTGAAAGCATAATTCATTCCGGAAGCATGCTTGCAATTCAAACCACTCATATCAAAGCAATTTTTCCCATAAGCAATAATGGAAACAGATGATTGGCTACTAGCCTGAACATAGTAATTACGTTCTGAACGATCGGATTTTCCGACAATTTTGTCCTACTGTGTGTATGCAACACCAGTTTCGGACAAAATCCGTCGGAAAGAATCGGACGGATTTTGTGGTCAGAATGTCCGACCGTGTGTACAAGGGTTAAGTGTAGTGATATGGTTACACTTAATGAAGGTACAACATTTAGTAACTCACATGGTTGAGGATTAAAATAGGCACATCTGGGTATGCAGGCATTCAGGCTAAAACTGTCTCCATCCTCCGCACCACCGCCTCTCACCGCTGCCAGTCTGCAATCATGACTGGGAAGACTACATTGCAGTAGAGCTGTGGAGTCAAACAGCTTGACAGTGTGGGACGCCGAGCGGATGGTCTGGTGGCTCTGATCTCTGTGCCTGTTTAAAGTGGTCATTTTACTTTGTGGGTTTCGAGTCCCTACACATATCTACTCATCCCACCAGTGTTACTGCTACAGGACCTGGTGCCTTTTTTCGCCTCAGTGTTTCTCCTGGTCTCGCCCAGCGAGACCAATGGGGAGGGAGATTTTCTGAACACCTCCACCCTTTGCCAATATTGTAATCACGTTCGAATCCTATGTAATAACATTCGTATGGGAGTCCTGGGCACTGGGAAACCACTTACCTTATCTGATTGGCTTAGTGGTTTTTAATAAATAACATGCTACATTCGCACAACTATCTACCTTGATATAATTACATTCTATGTTTATTGTCTATCCCTGACGAAGGAGACCACAAGAGCTCCAAAACACATAGGGTTACAAGCTCTGCAGCTAATTGTATCCTGGATAGGTGACAAGCTTATCAACTAAATTGTACCTTGTACTTTGGCATGTTTGTTCATAAACTATTTTTATCAAAATAGTTTCTTGTCAGGGCTAGCTTAGCCCTTCCTTCTCTGGGCTGACTGCTCAGCTGTCCGCTAATTGCCAGCTCTCATCTCTCTCCATAGTCACCCAGCTGTTCCTGATCCTACTTGTCTGACCTGCCTACTTAAAGCTGTCCAGCTCACTTCATCTCTGCCTTCGCCTTGGTCACATCACAAGAAACCATCTCCTGTGGTTCTGTTTAAATACTGGATTGCTGACATCCCTTCTGGCTCCTTACCCTGCTTGCTGTTGCTCCACTTGGATCCCTGACTTCTGACCTGGCTGATTACCCGATCTGGTTATTGAACTCTGGACTGGCTGACTACTCGATCCGGTTACTGGACTCTGGCTATGCTTTGACTATGCTTACTCTATTTACCTTTTTATTTTTTATTAATAAACAAGTGTGATTTAATTGTACTTCTGTCTTGATCTGGTTCATGGTTTCTGACAGTAGGCGAAGGCCATGAATTTGAGATACAGTCTCAAAGATACTGTATCTCAAAGTCTTTGAGATACAGGAGATACAGTCAATCCACTTGTTGGTAATATTTTTTCCAGATTGGATGAGCAAGATCACCGCATGGATCAGTTTGCCATAGTGTTATAAACGCTCCCGAGTCACACAGCTCACCTGGAATCCCCCACTGTGGCTGCTCCGGTACAACCTGAGTTGCAGGCCGTCCCTGCTGCTGCGCCAATCTCTGTGCAGGCACCCGCCTCAAGTATTACCTCTATAAGAGGTATGTCTGGTTCCACTCTGCTTCCCCAGTAATTTGGGGGCGATACAGTTCAATGCAGAGGGTTTCTCAACCAGGTTGAGATTTACTTTGAAATGCTGCCCCAGGCTTTCCCATGGACAGAAGAAAAGCAGGTTTCATGATATCTTTGATTTCTGAGAGAGCCTTGGCCTGTGCTAACCCTCTATGGCAGACGCAAAAACCTGTTGTCTTGAGTTACCCTTAGTTTGTGGCCTCCTTTAGAATGGTTTTTGACGTTCCCGCATGCTCTGCTTCTGCTGCCAAGTGCCTCATGTCCATCAAACAGGGTACGAGGACTGTTGCCGACTACGCCATTGAATTCCGTACTCTGGCAGCAGAGGTTGCTGGGAACAATGAGGCCCTCGTGGCTGCTTTTTCTCATGGTCTCTCGGATTCCATCAAGGATGAGATAGCAGCCTGAGATATACCCACTGAGCTGGAGAGCTTGATCTCGTTTGCCATCCTCATTGACTCCAGACTCAGAGAAAGACTTTCTCTTAAGGAGCGCTTGCGGAAGCCTCCTGTACATTTGCCTCCGAGCTTTGTAGTCCCACTCATGCCTCACTCACCTCCCACCTCCTGGTACCGAGTTGGTCAGTGAAGATAAACCCATGCACCTGGGCTTCACGCGTCTCTCTGCGGATGAGAGAGCCTTTAGGAGGAGGGAGAGATTGTGCCTTTAGTCTTGTCCTACCCATCCAGGGAACACCCGAACCTTGAGGTCCTGTCATGGACAGACATTAGGTGGCGTTGATTCGTCCCCAGTTATCCAGAAGGATAAGCCCCTGGTTTTGGTCACCCTTTCTTGGGCTGAGTCATCCATGTGATTCATGAGACGGTTCCGTTGTCCATGGCTGTAGGGGCTCTTCACCATGAGATAATCCAATTCCAAGTTATTTCCTCACCCAGATTTCCGCTGGTTATTGGTTATCCTTGGTTACAGAGGCACAACCCCTCTTTTGATTGGCTCCGTGCTGAGGTCCTCTCCTGGTCACCACAATGCAGGGAGACATGCTTCCTGAAGGTATCCAAGGTCCTGTGCACGGCTTCACTCCCCTCCCTGCCGGAGGAGTACTGTGATTTTATCTTTGATCTTTGGTCAAGCCGGTAGTTTGCCTCCACACCGGCCTTATGATTGCGCAATTGACCTTCAACCTGGTGCCATACCTCCTCGTGGACGGGTTTACCCTTTGTCGGTCTTGGAGGATAAGGCCATGGAGGAGTAGGTTGCTGACGCACTTTCTCGAGGTTTCATCCGCAAGTCCTCGTCTCCTGCTGGTGCTGGTTTCTTCTTTGTGAAAAAGAAGAGCGGTGAACTGAGACCTAGTATAGATTATAGGGGTCTCAATCATGTCACGATTAAGAATGCCTACCCGATTCCATTGATTACAGAATTATTTGACTCCCTTAAAGCTTGACCTGAGAGGGGCATACAATCGCATGCGCATTAACCACTTCGCGCAGGTAGGATGTCCAGGGACGGCCTCGGCTTTCAGTGGTTACATCAGAATGATGCCTGAGGCCACAGACATCATTCAGATATCGCCACTTTCAGTCGGCGATTCCCTGCACCATAAGAATGATCATAGCTGCTGTTCCGCCAATTGATCGTTCTTATGGGTGGCGGGAGGCGACACCCCCCGCCACCCTCCGGTGCTTCTACCGACTCACCGCTTCCATCGGTGAGTCGGTCACAGGATCCGCCGGCCCCTGGATAATACCATAGAGATTTCCGGCGGACCAGATGGTCCGGCGACCGGCGGACCAGATCGTCCCCGGAGTCTCTATTCAGAGGCCAGGCGGGATGTTATGACGTCACGCCCGGCCTCTGCATTCAAAATAACGGCGCCGATTTGGCTTGGAAGCCAGGATCGTTTTTTATTTTTTTATTTTAGGCTTCCCAGCCTAGAGGTGAGATGCGGGGTCTAATTGACCCCATATCTCACTGTAAATAGGTCCGATCGTGCCATATTTCTATTACAAGGGATGTTTAGATTCTTTGTAATTGGAATAAAAGTAATCAATTTTTTTTTTTAAGTGTGAAACTAAAAAAAAAGTAAAATTAACAATAAAAAAAATAAAAATAAAGCGCCCTTGTCCCCGTGAGCTCGTACGCAGAAGCGAACGCATACATAAGTCCCGCCCACATATGAAAACGGTGTGCAAACCACACATGTGAGGTATCACCACAAACGTTAGAGCGAGAGCAATAATAATAGCACTCCTCTGTAATGCAAAACATGTAACCAGTAAAAAAAATTTAAGCGTCGCTTATGGGGATTTTTAAATACCAAAGTTTGGTGCCATTCCACGAGCGCGTGCAATTTTGAATCGTGACATGTTGGATATCTATTTACTTGGCGTATCTTCATCTATCACATTATGCAAAAAAATTGGGCTAACTTTACTGTTTTGTTTTTTTTAAAGCATAAAACTTTTTTTTTTCAGAAAAAAACGCGTTTGAAAAATTGCTGTGCGAGATAAGAAGTTGCAACAACCACCATTGTATTCTCTAGGGTCTTTGCTAAAAAAACATATATAATGTTTTGGGGTTCTATGTAATTTTCTAGCAAAAAAATTATGAATTTTACATGTAGGAGAGAAATGTCAGAATTGGCCTGGATGGGAAGTGGTTAAGGAGGGTAACGAGTGGAAAACTGCGTTTAATACCAGAACAGGCCATTATGAATACCTTGTAATGCCTTTTGGCCTTTGTAATGCCCCGGCAGTTTTCCAGGAATTTATTAACGATGTCCTCTGAGATTTGTTGCAATTGTGTGTGGTGGTTTATGTCTATGATATCCTCATATTTTACAATTCCCTGGAGAGCCACCACACAGATGTCTGTCGTGTACTTCAGAAACTAAGGGAGAACAATCTCTATTGTAAACTGGAGAAGTGCGAGTTCCATTGTGAACAGGTTACATTCCTGGGCTATGTCATTTCCACTGCTGGTTTTTCGATGGACCCAGAGAAACTGTCGGCAGCCCTACAGTGGCCTTGACCCGTGGGTTTACGTCCTCTGCAGTGTTTCCTGGGCTTTGCCAACTACTATCGGAAGTTTATTCGTAACTTCTCGTCTCTGGTCAAGCCTCTGACTGATATGACCAGAAAGGACGGTAACCCACAGAGTTGGTCTCCGGAGTCCATTAAGGCCTTTGAGACACTCAAGGCTGCCTTTGTTTCTGTTCCTGTGTTGGCACATCCTGATCCTACGTTGCCTTTTATCCTAGAAGTTGATGCTTCTGAGACTGGAGTTGGCGCCCTTCTGTCTCAACGTCCTAACTCTGAGAGCACTATGCATCCATGTGGCTACTTTTCCAAGAAATTGTCACCTGCTGAATGCAATTATGAGATTGGTGACAGAGAGCTGTTGGAGATCATTTTAGCCCTGAAAGGATGGAGACATCTCCTTGAAGGTACCACTGTGCCCGTTCTTATTCTTACTGACCATAAGAATCTTACATTCTTGTCTGAGGCTAAGCGACTCTCTCCCAGAAGGGCGCAATGGGCTCTTTCTTGTCGAGCTTTAATTACATTGTCTCATTCTTACCCGGTACTAAGAATGTAAGGGCTGATGCCTTGTCACGACAATTTTCCTCCACTTCCAAATCGGAGTTGGTTCCGGCTCCTATGATTCCTCCTGATCGTATCTTGGCTACAGTTCGCACCAGTCTTACTTCTCCATTGGGTGACAAAATTCTTGCTGCTCAGGTCCATGCTCCTCCTGATAAACCTCGTGACCGCTGCTTTGTCCCAGAGAGTCTCCGTACTGCAGTGCTCCAGACTTACCATTCTCCCAAGGGAGCTGGCCATCCTGGGACGAATCAACTCATTTGGGCCATCTCCCAACATTTCTGGTGGCCTAGTCTAAGGGCTGATGTTACTGCCTTCCTAGCTGCCTGTCCCGTGTGTGCTCAGAGTAAGACTCCATGACACCTTCCAGTGGGCCTCCTACAACCCATACCCCATGGAGAGAGGCCCTGGACTCACCTGTCTATCGATTTCATTGTGGAATTGCCTAACTCCCAAGGCAACACTGTTATCCTTATGGTGGTTGACCGGTTCTCAAAGATGTGTCATTGTATTCCACTTAAGAAGTTGCCCACCTCTAAGGAACTGGCTTCCATTTTTGCTTGGGAGATCTTTCGCTTACCCAAGGTGATTGTCTCGGATAGGGGCAGTCAGTTTGTCTCCCGGTTCTGAAGAGCCTTTTGTGCACAGTTGGGAAGCCAGCATGCGCTCTCTTCTGCGTATCACCCGCAGTCTAATGGGGTCGCAGAACGAGCCAAACAGTCCTTGGAGCAATTCCTATATTCCTATATTGCTATATTTCTGACCATCATAACAACTGGTCTGACCTATTACCTTGGGCCGAGTTTGCTCACAATAGTGCCTTGAATTCTGCCTCCCGATTGTCTCCATTTATGGCGAATTATGGTTTCCAACCTTACATGTTGCCTGACTCGTTTTTTCCGCAGAGTATTCCCGCGTTAGAGGAGCATCTCCGTGGTCTTCGTTCCACTTGGGTACAGGTCCAGGAGGCTTTGCGTCATGCTAATGTTAGGTACAGATTCCATGCTGACCGCAGACGGCTGGTCTGTAACCGATTTACCACCTCTGTGCCACATCCTCACCCTATTCAGGTTGAGAACCATGAGGATTATGAGGTACAATCCATTGTTGACTCCCGTAGGTTCCGTGGGCGCATACAGTACCTGGTGCATTGGAGGGGGTACGGTCCAGAGGAACGCTTCTGGGTTTCATCCTCTGACGTACATGCCCCTGTCCCCCTCCGCGAGTTTCATAGACGGTTTCTCCTCAAGCCCGGTGGCCCTCCGAGGGAGAGGGGTCATTCAGGGGGGTACTGTCAGGGCTGGCTTAGCCCTTCCTCCTCTGGGCTGGCCGCTCAGCTGTCGGCTAATTGCCAGCTCTCTTCTCTTTGCACAATTGCCAGCTGTTCCCGATGATGCTCGTCTGACCTGCCTATTTAAAGCCTTCCAGCTCACTCTTTCCTTTGCCTTCGCGTTGGTCATATCACTGGGAACCATCTCCTGCTGTTTGTTTCAA
Organism: Lithobates pipiens; assembly: GCF_037356315.1. Classification (NCBI taxonomy): domain Eukaryota; kingdom Metazoa; phylum Chordata; class Amphibia; order Anura; family Ranidae; genus Lithobates; species Lithobates pipiens. The sequence goes on along the minus strand of NW_027507686.1, from coordinate 194,328,652 downwards.
GACTGGCTTGCTGACATCCCTCCTGGCTTCTATCCTGCTTGCAGTTGCTCTCTTTGGATCCCTGATGTCTGGACTGGCTGATTACCCGATCTGGTTTATGAAGTTTGGACTGGCTGACTACCCGATCTGGCTACTGGACTCTGGCTATGCTTGACTTCGCCTTTTTCCTATTTACCTTTTTATTTTTATTAATAAACAAGTGTGATTTGATTGTACTACTGTCTCTGTCTGTTTCATGGTTTCTGGCAGTTAGCTTTCCTAATTTCTTGGGAAATAAATAAGATAGTGTTTTACTAGCAGCAGTGTGTGTGTTTTCATAAGTAACTTTATATCAGTGTGCCTAGCAGGGTTTTATAAACTAGATAACTATGGGAAGAGACAAGTTAATAGTAGTTTGTAGAGTACTTAATTTCCTTCACCTATCATCTAACAGAATGACACCACATCCCCAATGAAAATGGAAAAATAGGAAAAACTAAATGTGCCAAATAGAACACACTTATTTTATAAAAGTAGAAATGTATTCAGAAGATAAAAACAAGACATACAAAATGAAAATATTGCTAATACAGTACAATACATGTGCTGACTGATTTCATCTCTACATGTTTCGCTTTGATATTGGCTTCTTCGGGAGATATAATTGATATCAGGCACAATGAGCACTAGAAATAAGCAACATTTTTGTTGAAAAACAGAGTAATCAGCAATTGTATCAAATATGGTACATAATGAATACAATTTGAACAAATATTAAATAGCATTGATCAATTAGAGACAGTACAGCAGACAGGTGGTCATGATAGTTACCTGTATGTATACAACCATTCACACATAAATTGAGGCTCCATAATCATGGGGATATCAACAGACGGATCATTTGGTGAAACCATAGAGGGGGGGTATATCCAAAATAAGCCACCGGTATGTGGTCCAAAGGCTATGGGATAAGGTGATGGACACAATTAAATACTGAGGTAATAAACAACCACCACTAAGATCCAGACTCTTATATAAAAAATATATTATTTTTACCTTGTGATGAAGTAGGTTTGGCTGTAATCAAAGGTTGATCAATTGATCACCACCTCCACAACAGAACTGGATAAGGATGACAAGAAAGGTAAGATAAATTCTTTGGTGAGTTGTGATCAAATAATGACCCCTTAATCAAAAAGATAATAAACTTAATTAAAGCAAGTTTTAGATAATCAAAAAGTGGCTTTAAACAGCGCTTTAAACAGTACTGACAAAAGTGGAAAAGTTACCTTCAAATTTACACCAATAGACCTTCCTCCTTTCCATACTGGACTGCTAATAACAAACACAAAAGGTGCTGTTTATATACCCCCTTCACACTCTAATTATTGGCTTTTTGGCTCCAAAATCAGAGGGTGGGGGGCGTTTAATGACCGCCTATTAGCGCAACCTGCGTCGCACAGGAAATTACATCATTGTGGTCATAGCGTCCACCAGCAGTGACATTCTAAAGATTGCAATTGACCGGAAGTGATGTAAAAACATCACAAAGACCTGGAAGTGTCAGCAAAGAATAGGATAAACACTACGGAAACGGATACTGGGACATATATAAAATCCAGAACCCAACTAACCTATGGGTAAGCCAAAAACAAAAGACATTATAGCCGGGAAGAGAAATTGTTAATTCACAAAGATAGGAGGGACATAAAAAATACCCAACTAAATGGGACATCGGTCAGCCAGACAGTAGATGGCGCTAACCAGTGAAACCAACGGTTTACACCAAGGATGACGCCCTGGGCGTCCCTATGGCCACCGGATCCATCAAATTCCCCACGATGATGGATACAGGAGCAAAATGATGTTTAAAAATAAACACTCATGAGGGGGGTGTGGCTTGCGGCGGATGGAGTAGGCAGCGTGGTGTGAGAGCTCCGCCGAGACTCCGCTCTTTTATCCTGACTATCGCATCCTGATACACCAGATCTGTCACCACTGCACACCGGAATACTCCCTGCACGGTCCTCGATCCAGCGGTGCACTCCCGCCACGTTACGGTTCCCGGACATGTCCCGCAGAGGCGGTAAGGACCTCATGCAGGCAGCAGAGCATGGCGGGCAAGATGGCGCCTGGTCACAGCGGTCAGCCAAAGAAGCAGCCATGAGGATGTTCAATGGAGCTATGGGGAAAAACACCCCCTCTAAGTCCCCCCCCCCACTCCTGGATCCCGATGTGCACAACAATGACCCGGAGGCTCTGGAGAATGGCTGGCCTGAGGACACCGCAGACGCAGCTGCATGGGACGCAGTAAGTAACCCAGGCCCTGTCAGTAATGGCGCAGCCACACCAGACCAGGAGGCACAGGCACCGGAGCCCACCCTCAGGGACATTTACACCGCAGTTACCTCTTGCAATGCGTCCATTACCACTTTAACCACAGAAATAAAGGGGGTTCAGCTGGAACTGACTCTAGTCAGACAGGACATGCAGAAGCTGCGGGACCGCACGGCTGCCCTAAAAGACAGAGTAAGCAATGTTGAGGATGATGTGGCACCATTTCAGAGGGACATGCGCCATATGCAATCAGTTCTCACGGGTCACTCTGCCCGTTTGGAAGACATGGAGAACAGGCAAAGACGTAATAATGTCCGCGCAGTGGGCATACCCGAGAGGGCAGAGGGAAAGAACCCAATAGCATTTATAGAGAACTGGCTGTTTGCCACTTTCGTTAAGGATACCTGCTCTTCCATGTTTACGGTGGAGAGGGCCCATCATGTTCCACCCAGGCCGCCTAAGCCCGGGGAGCCTCCGCGGCCATTTTTGTTGGAAATTATGAACTACAAAGACCGTGATGCTGCCCTGACCCAAGCCAGAACCAAAGGGGACCTTATGAAAATTGATAATGCCGCATATCATTTTATCCAGATTTCTCTGCAGAATTGCAGCACAAGCGAGCCAATTTCACAGAAGTTAAAAAGCGACTCCGAAAATATGACGTCGCATACGCCATGTTGTACCCGGCCAAGCTCAGAGTTGCAGTGAATGGGGAAACGCAATTCTTTGACAACCCTGCTAATGCATCTCACTGGTTGGATCGAACAGAACACACCCTTCAGAAAGCTGCGGCCTCCAGGGGTTGACTACACTCTACTTAACTTCCTTGTATTGGTCTCTCCCGTGGCCCCTTCTTCCTATCCCTTCTTTTTTTGTGTGTACTGTTCTGGCTGCCATGCTCTTCCTGGTGGCAGGACAGAGGAAGTTTGATCACCTTTCCATTTCTTCTTCTGTAAGGCGGAAAGTTATATAACATTTGTGCTTTTTCTACACTCCACAGATGATCTGGATCTGCGAGTCCCTTTTGATCAACTGAACTGAGACACTGGGGCCCCCCTATATCAGTCCTGTGTGGACCAACAGTTGAGAACTGTGCTCTTGCATTTTTGTCAGGATGCAATCCCTTTTGTTTTCCCCCTCCCTTTTTTCTGTTACTCAGTATTTTGTTTGTTTTTTACTGTTATGCCGGAACCTGTCTTTCTGGTTAGTGAAGTCTATCTATCTATCTAGTCTATATCCTGCTGACAGCAGGCATAGTGTGATTTTTGCTCTCCTGCATGATGCTGACCCCTATGATGATGCTCCATGGCTTATAGGTTACTGCTCCAATATTCCCCAATCCATGGAATGGGTATACCTCTTTTGTGTTTGTAATGGCTTGGGGGAGGAGGTGATACCTATGGTATGCCTGAATTTACATTACCACCGTACGGTTGCATATAATTCTGCCACCTAATGGCTACTGAAACTACTCTAGTGTCGTGGAATGTGAGGGGGCTGGAGGATGGAGTGAAGAGTGGCTTTTTTCTCCACCATAAAAAGGTATAAACCCTCAGTGATATGCTTGCAGGAAACCCACCTTCAGCCTTCTACTGTTTCTGCACTTAAAAGCCGTGGGTTCCCCACTCAGTTTCATTCCACCCACACAGCCTACTCCAGGGGGGTCAGCATACTTGTTTCACGTCATGTGCCTTTTCAGCTGCAACAATCCCTGATTGATGAACCCTTCTTGTTTGAAATCCTGACTTGCCTGGCAAGATTCCTAGCATTGCACCCTAACCTACCGGTGTGGGCGCTGTGAGACTATAATAATGTTATGGACGAACATATAGACAAATTTAAAGCTGGGACCGGTGGTAACCCCCCACGGGGGGGGGGGGGGGGCACCCCCTTCTCCCTTCGCTAGGTTTCTAGTGGAGATTGATTTGTGAGATGTATGGAGGGACCTTAACCCTACGGCTCAATGTTATTCCTGTTACTCAGTGTCCTATAAATGCTTATCTAGAGATGATCTATGTTTGGGTAATGACCTGGCGCATTCTCTCACCACTTCGGTGGTGTATGCCCCACGCAACATTTCAGACCACTTTCTCATGTAGGGATGAGCTTCGTGTTCGAGTCGAACGTACGTTCGACTCGAACATTGGCTGTTCGGGCGTTCGGCGAATTCCGAACGTTTGGGCCGTTCGCGTCAAAATTCGAGTGACGCGCGCGCGGACCACAATGCACTGCGGTGGCGCAGTGCATTGCTGCCCCATGATTGGCCAAGCATGCACTGTGACCCCGCATGCTTGGCCAATCGCAGCGCCGGCAGCGACGAGAGCCATGATTGGCCACAGGCATCCTGCCTGTGGCCAATCATAGCTCAGGCTGTGTAGTGCACGCCCCACACTATATAAGGCCGCCTCATGTAGTGTGTTACTTAGCATCTGAAGCAGTGGGTGTTCTGTGTACCTTCAACACAGTACACACCGATCGTTTTTGGTTGATTTCCTATCTTGCTGCTGTGTAGTGGTTGTTGTCTGTGCCCTGACTGCAGTATACACCACTATATTCACCTCACCTATATAGCTAGTGATCTAGCTTTAACCACTTAACAACTGCCCATTGCCGATTAACGGCTTCAGGGCGGTTGTTTAACTCTGAGAGGCCGTTAATTAACGGCCTCCCAGAATTCTGCTCTCGCGTGCCCCGAGGTGCGCGCACTCGAGAGCATCCGTGACCGCCGGGTCCACAGGAGCCGGCGCATCACGGATTACGGTAAACGGCCGCTCATAGCGGCCGTTTACCACGTGATTGCTCCGTCAAATGACGGAGTGATCACTTGGAAACAAACCGGCGTCATGTTATGACGCCGGTTCCTCCCTCCCCTCTCTGTACCGATCGGTACAGTGGAGGGGAAAGAGATCGGTGTCAGCAGCGATGTGGGCTGCATCTGCAGTGCCCACATCGCTGCTCACCGAATTTAACCCCTCAATTCCCTGCCAATACTCTGCAATACCAGTGCATACTCTGCAGTACCCTGCCATTACTCTGCAGTACCCCGCCATTACTCTGCAGTACCCCGCCATTACTCTGCAGTGCAGTACCCCGCCATTACTCTGCAGTACCCTGCCATTACTCTGCAGTGCAGTACCCCCCATTACTCTGCAGTACCCTGCCATTACTCTGCAGTACCCCCCATTACTCTGCAGTAACCCCCATTACTCTGCAGTAACCCCCATTACTCTGCAGTACCCCCCAATACTCTGCAGTACCCGCCATTACTCTGCAGTACCCGCCATTACTCTGCAGTACCCCCAATACTCTGCAGTACCCTGCCATTACTCTGTAGTACCCCCCAATACTCTGCAGTACCCTGCTATTACTCTGTAGTACCCCGCCAATACCCCACCAATACTCTGTAATACCCTGCCATAAATTGCCATACCCAGCCATACTCAGAGATACCCAGCCATACTCGGTGATACCCTGAAATACCCAGCCATAGACGCCCCCCACCCCTCACCGCCCTCCGGTGCTTCTACCAACTCGCCAGTACGATCAAAGCCAGAATCTTTTTTTTATTTTTTATTTCAGGCTTCCCAGCCTAGTGGTGAGATGTGGGGTCATATTGACCCCCCAGATTTCACTGTAAAGAGGACCTGTCACCCCATATTCCTATTACAAGGGATGTTTACATTTCTTGTAATAGGAATAAAAGTGATCAAAAATATATTTTTGGGGAAAAAAATGTCAAACTAAAATAAATAAAGTAAAATGAACAATAAAAAAATAAAATAAAAATTAAAGCGCCCATGTCCCCATGTGCTCGCATGTGCCACACATGTGAGGTATCGCCGAGAATGTTAGAGCGAGAGCAATAATTCTAGTCCTAGACCTCCTCTGCAACTCAAAACATGTAACCAGTAAAAAAAAATTTAAAGCGTCGCCTATGGGGATTTTTTAAGTAGCGACGTTTGGCGCCATTCCACGGGCATGTGCAATTTTGAAGAGTGACAGGTTTGATATCTATTTACTCAGCATAACTTCATCTTTCACTTTATGCAAACATTGGGCTAACTTTACTGTTTTTTTTGTTTGTTTTTTAAGCACAAAACAGTTTTTTCCCCCCAAAAAACGCGTTTGAAAAATTGCTGTGCAAATACCGTGTGAGATAAAAATTTGCAACGACCACCATTGTATTCTCCAGGGTCTTTGCTAAAAAAAAAAAATATATATATAATGTTTTGGGGTTCTCTGTAATTTTCTAGCAAATAAATGATGATTTTTACATGTAGGAGAGAAATGTCAGAATTGGCCTGGGTGCTCCAGAACGCCTGATGGCGCTCCCTGCATGTTGGGCCTCTGTATGTGGCCACGCTGTGTAAAAGTCTCACACATGTGGTATCCCCGTACTCGGGAGTAATAGCAGAATGTGTTTTGGGGTGTAATTTGTGGTATGCATATGCTGTGTGTGTGAAATAACCTGATAATATGACAATTTTGTGGAAAAAAAAAAAAAAGGAAATAGGCCGTCAGTACTTCAGGTGTGATCAATTTTCAGATATTGGCACCATAGCTTGTGGACTCTATAACTTTCACAAAGACCAAATAATATCCACCAATTTGTACTTATTTTTACCAAAGATATGTAGTAGTATGAATTTTGGCCAAAATTTATGAAGAAAAAATGACTAATCTGCTAAATTTTATAACAGAAACGAAGAAAAATGCATTTTTTCGCAGAATTTTCGGTCTTTTTTTCTTTTATAGCACAAAAAATAAAAAAGCCAGCAGTGATTAAATACCACCAAAAGAAAGCTCTATTTGTGTGAAAAAAGGACAAACATTTCCTATAGGTCCAGTGTTGCATGACTGAGTAATTGTCATTCAAAATGTGAGGGCACCGAAAGCTGAAAATTGGTCTGGTTATTAAGGGTGTTTAAGTGCCCAGTGGTCAAGTGGTTAATAATAGAGCTTGCAGTCAGTAGTGTTAGGAGATAGTGCGTGCTATCTGCGTGCTCTGTACCCAGTACATACCGCTATAATATAGGGCAGGCCCCTACTTTCAAACATCCAACTTACAAACATCTCCTACTTGCAAACGCAAGGAGACAGCAGCAAGTGAGATGAAAAAAGATGGACGACAAAACAAATTATACAGGGGTGATAACCCTTCCCTATGTTTTCCAAAAAGCTTAAAAATCGTTTTTTTGACTAGAGCTACACTTTAAAAATGTACCGGTTGAAAATGACAAACAGATTCAACTTAACACAACAAACCTACACAGTCCCTGTCTTGTTTGCACCGCCTGTATACTGCTGTTCTGAGTATATAGGGCCTGGGGGCCACACGCATTTCCTTTTTTTAATATGGGTACGGGGTTCCCCTTAATATGCGTACAAGACCCAAATAGGCTGGTAATGGGCAGGGAGGGCTACCCATGCCATGTTTCTCAATGATTTTCAACCATATTGCAGGAACCAGATATAACATTAAAACCGCAAGCAGTTTTAAATGGTGTTATTTCCGTTTAATGTCATTTTGTGCAGGGACTGTTCTAAACACGGGAAACACGTGGCACTTCACAGGCATACTACAGACACCCCCCAGGCACCATATTTAAAGGAATATTTCACCTTTTTTTTTCACTTTAATCGTCATTAAAATCAGTGCTCCCGCCAAAACGGCAGTTTTTAAAACTTTTTTTTGCAGTGACCCATGTCCCCTGAGGCAGGAGGCAGGTCCCCAAACCCTTTTTAGGACACTATCTTGCATATTAGCCGTTAAAATTAGCACTTTCCATTTCGAACGTTCGAGTCCCATAGACTTCAATGGGGTTCTAACGTTCGTACCGAACGCGGGGGTCGTTCGCAAGTTCTGGTGCGAACCGAACCGGGGGGTGTTCGGCTCATCCCTACTCTCATGTGTGCACATGTCAACGCTATCCCTAGCTCCAAGTGCAAGCTGTGGAAGGTGAGCCCGTTTTGGCTTGCTGTCTTCCCAGAGCCTGATCCATCTCCGGGGGCCCTTCAGGAGTTTCTGGAGATGAATCGGTGCTCGGCAACATCTATGGTGGTATGGGATGCCTTGAAGGCCCATCTGAGAGGACTGATCATTAGGCAAATTACCCTCATTAAAACAAATACCAAAGAATGGGAGAACTTAGTGATGCAGGAGGCGGCCAAGGCGGAGGAAACATATTTCTGATCCTTGCCCTGCCTCAGAGTGTAAATGGCAGGAGGCACAGATAATCTATAGACATGTCTCTGTATCAGCCGCAGAGAACAAATGTTTCTTTCTCCAACAAAAATATTTTAACGAAGGGGAAAATACTGGTCATTTGCTTGCAATGATTGCTAGAGCCCAAGAGGACAGCACACACGTTGAATGTATACAGAATACAGTAGGAGACATGATTACAGATCAAAGTCGTGTTCCCGGGGTATTTTCTGACTTTTTCAGGGACTTATACGCCTCTAAGGTCCACCCCACGAAGGAGGAACTGGACCAATTTTTGGACCAGTGCTCCCTTCCGTAATTGTCGCAACAGGCCCGGGCCGCACTTAACGTGCCAATAACTCTAGAGGAACTTTCCCTGCCAGTGGCGCAGCTGGCAAAAACCAAGTCGCCAGGTGCGGATGGCCTACCCACTGAAATATATGGGAAATATGGAGATGTTCTCCTTCCCACTCTGTTGGCCACCCTGAGTGATGCCCTCCATGGGGGCGGATTACCCGCCTCCATGAATGAGGCCATCACTGTGGTCATCCCGAAGCCTGATAAAGACCTTCTGCAGCCTGACTCATATCGACCTATATCACTTCTCAATACCGACGTGAAGATTTTGGCTAGGGTACTGGCTACTAGATTGTCGGGGGTGGTGGCGGACCTGGTGCATCCAGACCAATCCAGCTTTATCCCAATTAGATCCACATCATTGAATATTCGACGACTGTTTCTTAATACACAAATTCCAGTTGACAACCCCAACAATAGAGCTGTTTTCTGCCTTGACGCTGCCAAGGTATTTGACAGCGTGGAATGGAAGTATTTGTGGGAGGTGCTGAGGCGTTTTGGGCTGGGAGATACATTCATTTCTTGGGTGCAGCTGCTGTACACGGCCCCTACGGCCAGAGTGAGGATTAACGACACCCTCTCTGAGGCATTTCCGTTGTTTAGGGGCACGCGGCAGGGGTGCCCACTGTCACCCCTGCTGTTTGCCCTTGCATTGGAACCTCTGGCGGCTAGACTGAGGGAGTCACCTCACATAGTCGGTTTGCGACGCGGCTGTCAGGAAGAAAAGATTTCACTATACGCGGATGACACACTGCTGTACTTAGGTGACACCGTGGGTTCCCTGAGAGCGGTAATGGCACTGATTGACCAATTTGGTCAGTTATCTTTCTTCGCCATTAATTGGCACAAGTCCGCTCTCTTGCAATTAGACACCTTACCAGGGCCGTTGGCGGCGGATCTTTCACACATACCTGTAGTTACCACTTTCAAATATTTGGGCATAGTGGTTACAGGAGATCCGGGCGACTATATCACGCTGAATCTTAAACCACTATTGCGCAAATTTCAACAAAAGCAAGCTAGTTGGTGCAGGCTGCCGCTCTCGGTGACTGGGCGCGTAAACCTCACTAAGATGATTTGGGCACCGCAGCTGCTGTATATCCTGCATAATGCCCTGGTGTGGATACCGCAGTATTGGTTCAGGCGCATTGAATCACACTTTAGAGCCCTTATTTGGAAGGGTGGGGTAGCACGCATAAAACTAACTACCTTACAATACCCTAAGGATCGGGGTGCCATGGCTGTTCCGCACCCACAGCTGTATTACCTTGCGGCCCAATTGCAGCACTTCACGGCTTGGGACTTAGCGACAAACAGGGACCCCTCAAGGAGACTATTGCTGGCTCAGGCTGAAGCCTAGACAGCCCTATCCCATATGGAAATGGGATTCCCTAATGTACCACCTAGCGCCCCTACAGCTCAACTATTGAGGAAAGTATGGAGAGAAGTCAGGAGTATACTGGGAGTGACAGGTTACATGAGCTGTACCCCCATCTGGCGAAATAGAAATTACCCAGACTTGGCTAAGGTGCCCAAGCATCCGGTCTGGAGAAGAGCAGGAATAAAGGTTTATGGGTCAGATTTTAGAGGGACCTAGGCTAAAGCTGTATCCTCTCCTGTCGGTGGAGTTTATTTCCAATACATCCAACTAAAGCATGCAGTGGAAGTACAGGGCAGGTAGTCTGACCTTTGCTTGGACGACTCTGCATTTTTGAATTCTATTTGTTGAACCTGAAAAGAAAGGGGCTATTTCCAGATTTTATACTCATCTACTTTCGCACATACAAGCTCCTGACCTTCTGCCATGTAGGGAAAAGTGGGAGAGAGATATTGGCTCTATTGATGGCGAACAGTGGGAACAGATCCTGGAGGTCGGAACCGGTGGTGTCTGTGTCTGCAGCTCAGAGATTGTCTCATTTGTTTATATTGCACCGTGTATACCGCACACCTGAACAGCTACATAAGTGGGGAAGGAAAGACACTCCTATTTGTCCAAAATGTCAGGCCCACACAGGGGACCTAAGCCACGTGCTATGGAAATGCCCTAAATTTGTGAGGTACTGGAATGCTGTTGTGGCCAAAATGAATAATGTTTTCCGGGTGCAATTGGCAGTAGACCCATTGACGTGCCTCTTGGGTAGTCTCGATGAGGGCCTGTATACCTCTTTGCTGTACATCGCACTCACAAGGCTCCTTTATTTAGCTAGAAAATTGATTGGCCGTCTTTGGCTCTTGGTCACTGTACCTGGGGTTACACAATGGATCCAGCAGGTTAACAACACCCTTGTGAGGGAAAAAAATACTTATCAACATAGGAAATCGCCCACTAAATTCTACGGCATATGGCAGTGTTGGTTGGGATCGCTGGATGTGGCGCCTCCACAACTGGCATTGGATAGATTGCTAATGGGATGATTTGCTTTGAGCAAGGGGCAGTAGGCAGATGATGGAGCACTGGGGGGGGTACACCTGATGAAACACACTATGATATGTGCACTTTTCTCAATGATGGGAGTGGCTATGTGACTAGAGAGAGCTATCTTGTATTAGTTTACTTCATGTTTTTTTTTGGGGTTTGTTTATTTTCTCTACCCCATTTATGTTCCTTTTTTCCTTTTTTTTCCATCTGTTTTGGGGCAGCTCTAGTTTCCTTCAAAACCAGATATGTGTATTATCATGTTCGTTCTCCCCTTGGATAAGGGAGCGGCGAGGATGACGGGTCCCTTGCAGGGATTCATAATGTATGGGGTGGAGGTCAATGGTCACACATTGTCAAGATCTCTGTAAACTACTGGAAATGTAACAAGTATTACTGGTCATTGACTGTCCATCTCTGTAATTACTTCGTGTGGTACCTAAAGTTAACATCAATAAAACTTTTGTTGATTAAAAAAAAAAAAAAAAACACTCATAGTTTGTTTAGCTAAAATGGGACAAGAGATAACGAAAAGAAAAATGTTAATCAAATTCAAAAGATCTTCTAGGCATCAAAAAGTAAACCAAAAATGACCTAAAATTGCCGTGCAAATCTGCAATCGACATTACAACAATAAAACATATAGTAACCAATTATATAATTGGCAAACATTATACATCAAACCATAAAAAGGAATGATGGAAACCAATCTATTAGTGTTCTCAGAATTTGAAGAGCATGGCAAAATCTATCTAGAGGAATGGTTTGTAGCTGATGGATTTATTCAAACCCGGATAAACAGTGGCTGCCAGGGAGTGAATCCATCTTCTTTCCCATTGAATGAGAGTCCTATCAGGATCCCTGCCTCTGTCATGAGTTGGTAAATGTTAAAGCGCAAGAATCCCATATGAAGATTAATGGGAGTCTCCATTCTCTTCTTTTGAACAAGAATCAGAGCTCATGTTTCTCACACGGTTCAACATCCACAAAACCACGGAGGTGACTCTGGCATCGCTTGTGTTGACATGGAATGCTGTCTGTGCACCATTTTCTACTTGAGTGTCAGTATTAAGATACATGGGTAAGCGATAAGTATGTGGATTAATATGACATGTAATAAATGAAGATACATGCTTTTTGGAATTCATGTCAAATGTCTCTTTCTTGTAACTTCATATAGATGCTTAGGATATAAAATCTGGAAATAGACCCTTTCTTAGGATATAGCCCTGAGGAAGCAGTGACTACAACTGTGAAACGCATTGGCTGTATAATATACCCTAGCATCAATTGTTCTGCTTTTATTAATTTGGGTCTTTTGATGTACCATAAATGTTGTTTTTAATCTATGAAGTCTCTTTGTAATTAAATGAATGTCTTTCTAAACTATGTGTATTGATATGCTTACCTCTTGACAGACTAACGCATCTTGTAAAGTCCCAATTAGCCATTAGGAACAGGTCTTCGATCTGTCCTTTCTTTGCTTTTTTTTTAAACCAAATAGGGATGTGGATGCAATGCTCTGCCATTAGACCCTGTCCATAACTGCTTTTATCCCGGCTATAATGTCTTTTGTTTTCGGCTTACCTATAGGTTAGTTGGGTTCTGGATTTTATATATGTCCCAGTGTCCGTTTCTGCAGCGTTTACCCTATTCTTTGCTGACCCTTCCGGGTCAATTGCAATCTTTAGGTTGTCACTTCTGGTGGATGCTATTGCTGCAATTACCTAATTTCCGGTGAGACACAGGTCGCGCGAATAGGTGGTCATTAAGCATCCTCACCCTCTGATTTTGGCACCAAAACAGACAATAATCAAAGTGTGGAGGGGGGTATATAAACAGCATCTTTTGTGGTTGTTATTAGCGGTCCAGTATGGGAAGGAGGAAGGTGCTTTAATTAAATTTATTATCTTTTTTATTAAGGGGTCATTATTTGATCACAACTCAGTAATGAGTTTATCTTACCCTTCTCGTCATCCTTATCCAGTTCTGTTGTAGAGGTGGTGATCAATTGTTCAACCTTTGATTACAGCCAAACGTATTTCATCACAGGGTAAAAATAATATGTTTTTTATATAAGAGTCTGGATCTTAGTGGTGAATGTTTATTACCTCAGTATTTAATTGTGTCCATCACCTTATCCCATAGCCTTTGGACCACGTACCGGTGGCTGTATTTTGGATATACCCCCTCTATGGTTTCACCAAAATGATCCGTCTGTTGATATCCCCATGATTATGGAGCCTCAATTTATGTGTGAATGGTTGTATACATACAGGTAACTATCATGACCATCTATGACCTGTCTGCTGTGCTGTCTCTAATAGATTAATGCTATTTCATATTCGTTCAAATTGTATTCAGTATGTACTATATTTGTTATAATTGTTGATTACTCTGTATTTCAACAACATTTTGCTTATTTCTGGTGCTCATTGTGCCTGATATCAATTATATCTCCTGAAGAAGCCAATATCAAGGCGAAACATGTAGCGATGAAATTAGTCAGCACATGTATTGTACTGTATTATCAATATTTTCATTTTGTATGTCTTGTTTTTATCTTCTGAATACATTTCTACTTTTATAAAATAATTTTATCCTATTTGGCACCTTAAAAATCCCATTTAGTTTTTCCTATTTTTCAATTTTCATTGGGAATGTGGTGTCATTCTAATAGATGACAGGTGAAATACTTTCTTTTCCTTGGATCTACAGAGTGGTTAAAACACCCACTTAACATTTTATCCTATCATCTGTTGTTATATATGTCTAATTATTTTAATTGTATTTGCTTTGTGTCTCTGAACCAATCCTTGTTATATTTTCTCAGTGTCGATCATGGCTACAGTACATATAGAGGGGTGGCTTTTGATGGTCTGATGGATAAAATTCATCAGGCTCAGGGTGCTTCCTTTGGAGGTATCACATTAGATTGCTTCTTCTCTAGTTTAAAAAGATTGTTGGAAAAAAAAGCTTGCATTACTTCCAGAAATATATTGAAGACAAGATAGTTCCTTGGGAACTTAGGATACAGATATTTCCAAATCTATTCAAAATTGATTCTGACTTTAGAGGGTTGGGAGGAAAACCTTCACTCATGTTCACTGAAGATGATGGAATCCCTTTGCTGTAATTATTCCAGGGAGATTCAAATTGTAAATGATGACATTGAAAAACTTTATACTGAGAATCGTGGATTACTAATGGATGCCACTTTCTCTGACAAAGAATCTGCCCTGGAAAAATATCTTGAAAATTTTGTTACAGATATTTCAAAAACTAAAGACAAAAAATACTATAGAGACAGATTATCTTATGAGACCAATACTGCCTATCATTGGTCTAAAAAATCGTAAAAGAAGGAATAGATCCTTTGCCCAAAAAACAAATAATTCCAATCAATATCTCACTGATTCAGATGAATCATCTTTGTCTTCCTTATCCTCTTCTCAAGCAGGATCTACATGACACTCAGCGAGGGGTTCACAGAAACGCAAAGTTGTTTGTCCAGCCTCGAATGTCACAGCCTCCAAGCGCACTCCTCGAGATCGTTCAGGTTCTGGTCTTTGTTCTCAGACCAAAATCACTCATCCTTTACCTTCTCCTGACAATTCTGGTGATGGTCACTCTATTTCTTGTTTCCACCTTAAATTCCTTAGTTGCATCTAAGGTAAGCCAAACTATTTGTACCACTGTTTCGGGGGACTTACCTGTTATCCCCAATTCTGGGGACCTTCGCAAGGCACAGATTTTCACACCTCAACTCACTCCCAGTCTAAAAAAGATCCTGAACACACATTGTCAAAATGGCAAGCAAAACTGCTTCCAAGTAATCAATGTATCTTCTTTTCTCTTATCACCTGACCAGGTTCTCAGCCGGGGTCTGACATTTTGTCCTGACCAGGAGGTTGACACATTCAAGGTTATAAAGGACGTGAATCTATTTGCTAGAAAATTAATGTTTAAAGTTATTTTCAATAAAGACGCCCGGGGCCTTCCATCTGGAATTGCCCCCGACGACTTTTGCGTCAACACTCGCCCCGACCATCCCCACATGCAGCAGAACCTTACTTACGTTCCTACGTGATGACATCATGTAGCTCTGCCCTGACACATTTCTCCATGCCCCTTGTGGCTTAATCATAGGGAAATACCATGCCTGGAAGTAAGATTTTGCTGTATGTGGAGATGGTGCTGATATAACACCTTTGGCCCCTTTCATACGGGCACCTCCTTGAAGCAGAATCCGCTTTCTCAGCAAGGCTCTCTCCGCTGATCCCTGCTGAGCAGGTGGATGAAAGGTCCCTGTCCGTTCTACTCCACTATGCAGGTGGAAATCTGTTAATTTCCATCCAATCCGATCTGCCAGATGGATGGGGAATAGGACCACCATCCATCTGTTTTTGGCAAATTGGCAGACAAGATCGGATGGTGGCAGGTGTCAGCAGACATCTGCGGCTCCATAGAAGAGATTTGAGGGCCAGATCAGGTCCGCCTGAAAAACTGATAGGTTGACCTGATTGGACAGCCCTTGTGAAACGACCCTTAGGGTGCAATTTACTGTTAAAGTGGCAAATCTGTTCCACAGGAGATTTGTGCACAGGAGATTTGTACACTGTGTTTATGAGTGGATTTCCTTTGGATTTAAGTGTTATGGCCAATAACGTGTATGATGTTTAAATATATTGCAGAATGATAGCTTTTTGTTTGTTATGAGCATGATTGAGCAAAGGTGCTGGCAGGAGTATCCTGGGATGTGTGGAGGTCTATCTGGTGGTAAAGATCCTGTTGATACAGTACATCTGAAGAAGCCTGAGGTGATTTGAAACACTTTTTAAAGAGCATGGCGCAACTTGACCTATTTATTATCATAGGTCAATATTTTCAGGTGAGGAGGTAATGTGGCTGATGTCGGAGCACACTGTGGTGGAAAAAATATAAAATTCACGCTGGGCTAAGCAAGAGCTGTGAATTTGGGTCAGGTTCAGTGACTGGAGGCTGGGTGACCCATCTTAGCAGCCTCTCTGGTGCTTCCCCCTGTTTTCTAAGACATTGGAGAATGTTCTAGAAATAGTAGGTGAAGGTTAGGAGGAGCTGCTTGGCATATTTATAAGGGCCTCAGACATTCCCCAGGAAATAGCTGGCAGGGGTCTCATAAATAGGCATGAATCATGCCAGCAGGTGCAGTCCAATAGAAGATAGAGAGATGGAGTGCTGAGGAGGCCATCAGGGGTACCCTCTAGTCTGGAGGGGGTGACCTTGGGCCAGGGCTTGGGTGCTGGAAGGATTATGCCAGAACACACGAAGGAAGCCCCTTCCTAGAGACATGGGAGCAAGAGGAAGGGACAGCAGGAGCAGGTCAGCACTACACGGAGATCTACTGAAAGTCAGCCAGGTGGGCTGGTGAGTGTCAGTCTAATAGACTGTGGTGGGGAAGTTGGCCTAGAGGGCTGGTAGAGGGGCAGCTGCAACCAGGTGGGTTGGCAGTGCTTTAAGAGGTGGTGCTGGGATCAGTAGCTATAGGAGGAAGAATACAAGCTGGACACTGTAATCTTTTTTTACACAACTATTACTGCCTGTAATGAGACTTTGCTTTTAATCTGACTGAGTGAATGTCATGCAAAAACAGCTATTAATGTATTTACTTCTGTAATAATGTAAAATTATTGAAAGTATGGATGTTGGTTATCCATCGAGTATACACACTAAGCAGTAATGAATTCCGCACATTTCATCCTTCTTAAACTACATGAATAAACAAGTTAGGTTTGGTCCGACTATAGAAGAAACACCCATTTACATTGGCACCACCTCCCAAACTTAGTAAATAGTATAACGACTATAAGGAAAATAGGGATTTTGACGGAAAAGTGTAGAATAGAATATCGGCTTTGCTGAGTAAAGCACTTTTGGTCACCCTCCCACCCATGCTCTGTTTAAATTTTGTTTTAAGGGAGTATCCATCTATATTAAATAATTTAGAGGATTTTAATGACTAGGCGTCCTCTCTATAGCCGAAAGACGGCTGCAGCGCGGATGCCAATTGCCGGGAGGCCGTCCCTGGACGTCCTCCTGTTTACTTCCGCAATGCGCATCGGGGAAGTTCTGTGTAAACATATGAGATCATCTCTCATCGCTGGCTCTCCTTTTCTCACACAGAGACAGCATGTGAGGAGGGAGAGATGAACGGCTGCAGTGGCCTTAAGAAAAAAAAAAAAAAAGGAAAATAAAGTGCCCGAAGTAAATGTCAGTGCCATCTGTCCCCAGTGCCACCTGTTGTCAGGGCCATCTGTCCCCAGTGCCACCTGTCAGTGCCATTTGTCCCCAGTGCCACCTGTCAGTGCCATCTGTCCCCAGTGCCACGTATAAGTGCCATCTGTCATCAGTGCCATGTATAAGTGCCATCTGTCATCAGTGCCACATCAGTACCACATCAGTGCCATGTGTCATCAGTGCCACATAGTGCCAGCTGTCATCAGTGCCATATCAGTGTCACATGTCATCAGTGCCACATATTAGTGCCATCTGTCATCAGTGCCACTTATCAGTGCCATCTGTCATCTGTGCCACATATTAGTGCCATCTGTGCCATCTGTTATCAGTGTCATGTGTCATCAATGCCACGTATCAGTGCCATCTGTCATCAGTGTCACATGTCATCAGTGCCATGTATTAGTGCCATCTGTCATCAGTGTCATCAGCTATTACCTTTTGTACCACCACCCCCTCCCTTTAGAATGTAAGCTCTACAAGCAGGGCCCTCCTGTACCTTTTGTATTGTACTGTAATTGTGTTTCCCCCCTATACATTGTAAAGCGCTGCGTAAACTGTTGGCACTATATAAATCGTGAATAATAATAATAATCAGTGCCATATATTAGTGCCATCTGTCATCAGTGCCACATATTAGTGCCATCTGTCATCAGTGTCACTTGTCATCAGTGCTACGTATCAGTGCCATCTGTCATCAGTGCCACGTCAGTGTCACATTTCATTGTCCTGGTGCTCCAGGGCCTTCAAAAGTGTAATAGGTAATCAACAAGTTAGATGTGTAATTTATGCTCCTAGAACACCTGATGGTGCTCCCTGTATTTTGGGCCTCTCTGAATGGCTAGGCTGTGGAAAAGTCCCACACATGTGGTATCATAATACTCAGGAGGAGTAGTGGAATTTATTTTGGGGTGTCATTTGTGGTATACACATGCCATGTGAGAGAAATAACCTATTACAATGACAATTTTGTGAAAAAAAATCTTCATTTTGCAAGGAATTGTGGGAAAAAATTACAACATCATAAAGCTCACCATGCCTCTTACTAAATACTTTGGAATGTCTACTTTAACCAGTTGCCGACCGCCGCGCGCCGATGTACGTCGGCAGAATGGCACGGGCAGGCATAAGGGCTTACATGTACGTCCCTTGCCTCCCGCGGGTCGGGGGCCCACCAATGTCATTTTTTTTTTTTTTGCATTGGTGTCATTTGTGACTGTAATAACTGTTAGGGCAGTTAGAGTTAGCCCCCTTTAGTTCTAATGTACCCCCCTAACCCCCCCAATAAAGGTTTAACCCCGTGATCACCCCCCGTCGCCAGTGTCACTAAGGCTGGGTTCACATTGCAGCGGTTTATGAGAACGGATGTGATTCGCACCGCACTGCAGTGCAAATCACATCCGATCTCTGTGCGATTCGAGTTCAGCCATTCGCCGCACCCGCCGCACCCGCCGCAAATTCGCACGGGACCCTTTTTTTGGCCCGCAGCAGAATCGGATCGCATGGGTGTTCACACCATGCGATCCGAGTTTGCAGATCGCACTGCGATATGCGAACTGATCTGGGGGTGTCAGTAACATTTCACTGACACTCCCAGCAGTTCGCATAGGGCAGTGTGAACTGCCGCCGGGAGGCATGCGATGCGGGAACCCGCCGCGCATTCGTGGCGTTCCCGCATCGCTCCAGTGTGAACCCAGCCTAATAAGCGATCGTTTTTCTGATCGCTGTATTAGTGTCACAGGTGACGCTAGTTAGGCAGGTAGGTATTTAGGTTCGCTGCAGCTTTTTATAGCGCCAGGGACCCCCATATACTACCGCATAAAGCCCCCTGATTGCCCCCTAGTTAACCCTTTCACCAGTGATCACCATATAACTGTTACAGGTGACGCTGGTTGGTTAGTTATTTTTTTATAGTTTCAGGGCACCCGCCATTTATTACCTAGTCTCACTAGTGTACCCCTAAATTTGGGGGTGTCTACTTTCCAAAATGGGGTCATTTGGGGGGGGTTTGTGCCATCTTGGCATTTTATGGCCTTCAAAACTGTAACGCCCTTAGAAAGCCTGAAGGCGGTGCTTGGTTTTCGGGGCCCCGTACGCGGCTAGGCTCCCAAAAAGTCCCACATATGTGGTATCCCCGTACTCAGGAGAAGCAGCAGAATTTATTTTGGGGTGTCATTTCACATATGCCCATGGCATGCGTGAGCAATATATCATTTAGTGACAACTTTGTGAAAAAAAAAATAAAATTTTTTTTTTTTGTCATTATTCAATCGCTTGAGGCAAAAAAATAAAATATTCAATGGGCTCAACATGCCTCTTATCAATTTCCTTAGGGGGTCTACTTTCCAAAATGGGGTCATTTGGGGGGGTTTTGTACTGCCCTGCCATTTTAGCACCTCAAGAAATGAGATAGGCAGTCGTAAACTAAAAGCTGCGTAAATTCCAGAAAACGTACCTTAGTTTGTAGATGTGACAACTTTTGCGCAAACCAATAAATATACAATTATTGACTTTTTTTTTACCAAAGACATGTGGCTGAATACATTTTGGCCTAAATGTATGACTAAAATTGAGTTTATTGGATTTTTCTAATAACAAAAATTAGAAAATATCATTTTTTTTCAAAATTTGCGGTCTTTTTACGTTTATATCGCAAAAAATAAAAATCGCAGAGGCAATCAAATACCATCAAAAGAAAGCTATATTTGTGGGAAGAAAAGGACGCAAATTTTGTTTGGGTACAACATTGCATGACCGCGCAATTACCAGTTAAAGCAGCGCAGTGCCAAAGTGTAAAAAGACCTCTGGTCATTTACCAGCAAAATGGTCCGGTCTGAAAGTGGTTAAAAAAATGTATCATTTGGGGGGTGTTTGTACTTTCCTGCCTTGTTCGGGTCTCAAGAAATGAGGCCACCAGTACATCAGATGTGATCAATTTTGTATGATTTGCACCATTTTTTTGGCCCGCAGCAGAATCGGATCGCATGGGTGTTCACACCATGCGATCCGAGTTTGCAGATCGCACTGCGATATGCGAACTGATCTGGGGGTGTCAGTAACATTTCACTGACACTCCCAGCAGTTCGCATAGGGCAGTGTGAACTGCCGCCGGGAGGCATGCGATGCGGGAACCCGCCGCGCATTCGTGGCGTTCCCGCATCGCTCCAGTGTGAACCCAGCCTAATAAGCGATCGTTTTTCTGATCGCTGTATTAGTGTCACAGGTGACGCTAGTTAGGCAGGTAGGTATTTAGGTTCGCTGCAGCTTTTTATAGCGCCAGGGACCCCCATATACTACCGCATAAAGCCCCCTGATTGCCCCCTAGTTAACCCTTTCACCAGTGATCACCATATAACTGTTACAGGTGACGCTGGTTGGTTAGTTATTTTTTTATAGTTTCAGGGCACCCGCCATTTATTACCTAGTCTCACTAGTGTACCCCTAAATTTGGGGGTGTCTACTTTCCAAAATGGGGTCATTTGGGGGGGGTTTGTGCCATCTTGGCATTTTATGGCCTTCAAAACTGTAACGCCCTTAGAAAGCCTGAAGGCGGTGCTTGGTTTTCGGGGCCCCGTACGCGGCTAGGCTCCCAAAAAGTCCCACATATGTGGTATCCCCGTACTCAGGAGAAGCAGCAGAATTTATTTTGGGGTGTCATTTCACATATGCCCATGGCATGCGTGAGCAATATATCATTTAGTGACAACTTTGTGAAAAAAAAAAAAAAAATTTTTTTTTTTGTCATTATTCAATCGCTTGAGGCAAAAAAATAAAATATTCAATGGGCTCAACATGCCTCTTATCAATTTCCTTAGGGGGTCTACTTTCCAAAATGGGGTCATTTGGGGGGGTTTTGTACTGCCCTGCCATTTTAGCACCTCAAGAAATGAGATAGGCAGTCGTAAACTAAAAGCTGCGTAAATTCCAGAAAACGTACCTTAGTTTGTAGATGTGACAACTTTTGCGCAAACCAATAAATATACAATTATTGACTTTTTTTTTACCAAAGACATGTGGCTGAATACATTTTGGCCTAAATGTATGACTAAAATTGAGTTTATTGGATTTTTCTAATAACAAAAATTAGAAAATATCATTTTTTTTCAAAATTTGCGGTCTTTTTACGTTTATATCGCAAAAAATAAAAATCGCAGAGGCAATCAAATACCATCAAAAGAAAGCTATATTTGTGGGAAGAAAAGGACGCAAATTTTGTTTGGGTACAACATTGCATGACCGCGCAATTACCAGTTAAAGCAGCGCAGTGCCAAAGTGTAAAAAGACCTCTGGTCATTTACCAGCAAAATGGTCCGGTCTGAAAGTGGTTAAAAAAATGTATCATTTGGGGGGTGTTTGTACTTTCCTGCCTTGTTCGGGTCTCAAGAAATGAGGCCACCAGTACATCAGATGTGATCAATTTTGTATGATTTGCACCACAGCTTGTAGACTCTCTAACTTTCACAAAGACCAAATAATACCCACTAATTTGGGGTATTTTTACCAAAGATATGTAGAAGTATAAATTGTGGCCAAAATTTATGAAGAAAAATGTATAATTTGCAAATTAATCACAGAAACTGAGAAAAATGCATTTCTTTTTCAAAATGTTTGGTCTTTTTTTTCCTTTATAGCACAAAAAAGAAAAAAACCCAGGAGGTGATCAAATACCACCAAAAGAAAGCTCTATTTCTATGAAAAAATAAAAATAAAAAATAAATATTTGGATACAGTGTTACATGACTGAGTAATAGTCCTTCAACGTGTGAGAGCACTGAAAGCTGAAAATTGGTCTGGTCACGAGGGGGGTTTAAGTGCCCAGTTGTGAAGTGGTTAAATTATTCAAATATATATAAAAAAACGGAAAATTTATATCAAATACTTACCGTAATTTTCCTTTCCTGATAGGCTCCATGGCAGCATACGTGTGGGTAGCCCCGCCTCCACGATTACCCAATAGGACCCAACTCCCATAAATCTTTGCTCCTGGCCACTATCAGTGTTCCGTAACTAGCCGACTCCAGACATTTGGGAGGGAACTCCTGCTGCCATGGAGCCTATCAGGAAAGGAAAATTACGGTAAGTATTTGATATAAATTTTCCGTTTTCCTGAAAGGCTCCATGGCAGCATACGTGTGGGAAATAACTCGCCAAACACACCCGGGTGGGCAAAATGTCGAGCAAAGAACAAAAGTTTATTTAGCATTGTCAACCGACAAAACTTGCAAACCAAAATTAACAGAAGACAGAGCCGCTGGCTCTACACAGTAATGAGAAACAAAGGTATTAATAGAAGACCAAGAGGCCGCTCTGCAAATAACTTCAGGCGCCACATGGCGAGAAGCTGCCCACGATGTTGAAATACTCCGTGTTGAATGAGCCGTTAATGCCTCAGGAGGAGCCAAGCCCTTTGCTCTGTACGCCCTCTGAATGATCTGAACGATCCAGGTAGAGATAGATCTAGCCGAAGCTCGCAATCCTTTATTCTTGCCATGAGGGAGAACAAAAAGAAATTTCGTTTGTCTAAAGGGAGCTGTGACTTCCAAATAATGTTTCAGCGCGTGTCCTACGTCCAGAGGATGAACATCCTGACTCTCTGAGTTTTTGAAAGTGGGAAGCACAACTTCCTGATTCTCATGGAAGACCGAGGTTACTTTGGGATGCGATCCCAACATGGGAATCAATACTGCCCTATCTGGAAGAAAGTCAGAAAGGGTTCTTCCGAACCTAGATTCCTAATCTCAGAAACTCTCTTGGCTGAGGTTATAGCTACCAAGAAGATGGTCTTGAGAGTGAGATCCCTTATGGACAGAGGCTCCGTAGAATCTTTTCCAAGGTTTGAGAGAAAATCCAGCACTAAAGGGAGGTCCCATTTAGGAAACCTTAGTTTTCTTTGGGGTCTGAGCCTGGTAGCTCCCTTGAAGAATTGTTGTACCAGTGCATGGTTTGCCCAGGAAATACCCGTAAAGGCTGAAATAGCCGATACTTGGACTCTCAATGAACTGATAGCTAGAGGTAAATCAAGGCCTGTTTGAAGAAAGCTTAGTATGTCTTGTATTGTTGGAGAACTGCAAGAATTTTCTCTGGTGGACATATGGGCCGAAAACTTGGACCATATACGCTCATATACCCTATTAGTACTCCCGCGTCTGGAATTGAGAAGGGTTGGGATGACCTCTTCCGGACAACCAAGAGCTTCTAGCCTTTCCCTCTCAAAAACCATACCTTGAGGTTCAGACATGATGGGCATGGATGTAACCTTGTGCCTTGAGATAGCAAATCCGACCTGAGAGGCAGGGGAACTGGCTCTCGAAAACTGAGGAGCAGCAGTAGAGGGAACCAAGGTCTGTTGGGCCAGAAAGGAATCACTGCGAGAATCTCCGCCTTCTCTGACCTGAGTCTCCGAAGGAATTGCAGGATCACCGGAACTGGAGGGAAGGCGTAAGCTGTCTGAAACTTCCAAAGTTCTGTGAGGGCATCTATCCCATATGCCTGGGGATCCCTGAACCTTGAGTAATATTTCGTAAGCTTCCGATTGCACGGGGAAGCGAACAAGTCGACTTCCAGGGACAATCCTAAGGTCAGGAGCCAATCGAATACTTCCCGGTGTAGAGACCACTCGTTGTTGTCCAACTCGACACGCGATAGGAAGTCCGCCTGAACATTCTGCACCCCTGGGATGTAGACTGCAGAAAGGTTGGACAAATTCTTCTGAGCCCAATTCATTATTGGCTCCGTCTCCTGTAACAGGGACCAGCTGCGAGTTCCCCCTTGCTTCTTTACGTAAGCCACCGCGGTTGTGTTGTCCAACCTTAGCATGACCGAGGCATTCACTGTCAGATGATGGAATGACCGAAGCGCCTGGAAGGCCGCTCTTAGCTCCAGAACATTGGAGACGACTCTCTGTGATGGAAACGTCCACCTGCCCTGAGCGACCTCCGAAAGGCAGTGAGCGCCCCATCCTCGGTTGCTGGCATCTGAAGTTACCGTGACCCATGAGATGGGAATGATTGAATGGTGGTTGCGCAGGTTCTTCCCCTGTAGCCACCAAAGAAGAGACGTCCTCATGGCTGGAGTGAGGAATATGCGCTGTGTCTGGCTGGATAAGTCCCACTGTTGTAGAAACCCCTTCTGAAAGGGACGAGTGTGCCACTGGGCCCACTTTACCATGGGAATGGTGGCTGACATTGTGCCAATCACCCTCAGACATTGGAGAGCCGAGAGATGGGATGCTGCAAGGGCTGCATGAATCCTGTCTCGTATGACTCCAACCTTCTCTTCTGGAAGGGCGATAGTACCTTCTGCTGTGTTGAACTGCGCCCCTAGGAAAACAAGAGACTGAGTTGGATCTAGGTGACTCTTTTCTAAGTTCAGAAGCCACCCGAACTCCTGTAGAGTGGAGATGACTAGGTCTTTGTGCTCCCAGAGCTGATCTTTGTTCTGGGATAGCAGAAGAAGGTCGTCGAGATAGTGATGGAGACGAACACCTTTGACTCTGAGAAAGGCCACAACTGCCAAAAGAACTTTGGAGAAGACCCGTGGGGACGTTGTTAACCCAAAGGGAAGACATGTAAATTGAAGATGTTGAATGCCTATTGCAAAGCGGAGGTATTGTTGAAACTCCTTTGCCACGGGAACATGGAAGTAAGCGTCCTTCAAATCGACTGATATCATCCAGTCCCCCAGATACACGGACTGCTGGATGGTAAGCAGAGATTCCATCTTGAACTTCTCTTTGCGAATGAAGGAATTGAGATGGGTCAAATCTATTACCGGCCTCCATGTGCCGTTTTTCTTTTGAACCAGAAACAAAGGGGAATACATGCCCTCTCCACGTTCTTCTTCTGGAACGGGAACGGCTGCGCCTTGATCCAGTAAAGAGTTCACGTAGGTCAATAGGACTTGTTTCTTCTCTTTTGATTCTGGAAGATTTGTGGGAATAAATCTTAGCTTTGGGGTGCTGATAAAACCCCACTTGTGACCTGAGGAAATTGTTTTTACAGTCCAAAAATCCCGAATTGAGGCCGCCCAAACATGCCTGAAGTGGAGAAGACGAGCCCCCACCTGACAAGTTTGAGCGGGCCCAATTTCAAAAGGATTTCGCGGAATCCTGCTTGCCGGACGAACCCCCTTTTGAGGTATTTTTGAAAGAAGATTGCCTGGATCTCCATGACCTTGAGAATTCTCGACCAGGTCTATAGCTCCGCGCCTCCCTGGCACGATCAGGGCCTTGTCTTCTAGGAAATGGACGCCTTTGATTTTGAAGACGTCTGTCCTGGGGAAGAAACCCAGATTTCCCACCTGTAGCCCGGGATATGGCAGTATCCAGCTTGTTACCAAACAAAGATGACCCCTCAAAGGGAATACGGCACCAGGCCTGTTTGGATGCTGGATCCGCCAGCCATGGACGGAGCCATAACGCACGGCGAGCTGAGACTGCTGCTAACATATCCCGAGATATCAGGCGGATAACATCAATAGATGCCTCCCCAAAAAGGCAGACGCCATCCTGATTTCTTGAATAGGGGAGTCTTTTGCTGACTCAATAGAAATACCCCTCAGGAATTCCTCTACAGAGTCAGCCCATGATTCTATGGCCTTGGATACCGCTGCCATTGCAAGCACTGGTTTGCAAGCCATTCCAGAAGTCAGATATATCCTCTTAAGGTCTGAATCGATCCGCCTTTCCAAAGGATCTTTAAAGGATACCGTATCCTCTAAGGGTAGGGTTACATATCTCACCAAACGCATGAGTGCTGCATCCACCAGTGGTGCTGACTCCAGGTGCTTCACATCCTCTTCTTTAAAGGGATATAATTTCAGGATTTTTGACTGCATGGAACCCTTTTTATCCACCTTGCTCCATTCCTCGGTAATAATGTCACCCAACTCTGAAAGGAAGGGAAAAAATTGTCGCTCCTTATTGAGCTGTTTAAAGAACTTTCTCTGCTTTGGTGGGGAAGTAATAGGGTCTTCCCACTTCAGAGCCTCTCTCACTGCTTTGACCAATGAAGGCACCAGTCCATAGTCAAAACCTAAACCAGGATCCTCACAGTCAGATTCACTATCTGAGATGGGAGCAGATAGGCGGCTTGGCTGAGAGGATTCCCATGTCTCCTGCAATGGGTTCTCTCCAGGTGGAGGAGCCAATAATTCTGACGGGGATTCACACAGCTGTAGAGCATCCCTCTCCTGCAGAGACTCCTTCACAACCCGTCTTACTATTGACTCCAAACGCTGGTCTGCATCATCCCTTTCATCTGCAGCTTTGGAGAAGCAATGATCGCATAAGGATACGTCCGAAGGAACAGGCATCCTGCACCCCCAGCATGATTTTTCCGTACGCTTGCTGGAGTGAGCAGCAGGGGGGTGAGAATAATTCTTATTATGCTGTTCAGATCTTGACCTATGCTGGCTAGATCTTGAGGAGGATTTATGGCGGTGTGATCTTGATGATCCACTGCGTCTAGAAGTGATAGGTTGTGGATCAGACCCAGAAGGGCTGTAAGGGTAAAACAGACAGAGAGAGAAAAGGATAAACAGTCAATCCTACCTATGCCAAACACTCTCTCCAATATATAAAAAGCATAAATACTAAAGACCTACCTAACATGAGCGGGCTGGCCACTAGGAGGCAGTAAGGCGTCCATATTCACAATAAACCCACAGTTTAAGAAACACTGCAACCAAAGAGAAAAATAAAACACACATTTTTTTTTTTTTTTTTTTTTCTAAAAAAGCATTTCCCCAGCCTAAGGGACACGCTCTTACCTTAAACCGCTGCGCTGACAGCCCCGGGAAGTCGCTGCGACCACTGCAAACATTCCCAGGGTTCTGACAGCTTCCAAAGCCTTTTAAATTTGGCGCCCGTGACGTCATCGCCGACGTCAGACGCGAGGCGCTCGCGCGCATGCGTGGGAACCAAGCCTCGGTCTCATACCGGGTTCGCACATGCGCAGAACGCCTGCATAACCCGGAAGTAGGAGAGAGGTTTGCTGGAACGCGGAAGCGAGCGCAAACGGCATGGAGGAGACCGCAAGACAAACAAAAGAAATACACACAAATACAATGCTGCCATGGATAGATAAAAGGCTCACCACTCCACCAACGATCACCTGGCCGAACGGACTGGAACACACACGCCATACCTCCAGCAGATAATGGTCACCCATAGCAACGGGACACAGACCGTGCGCACTCAGGTAGGAAATCCTTTCTTCAGCGCTACTCTGCAAATACTCTCCATACCCTGCTTAACAGTCAGGGCCTATCGGAGGAAAATTTCTCAGTCAATCAGCCAATCGATCGTCGTGAAGTTTTATTTCCAGGAAAGAAACCATCTGGTCCTACTGGGGAGGACAAAAAAGGAACACTGATAGTGGCCAGGAGCAAAGATTTATGGGAGTTGGGTCCTATTGGGTAATCGTGGAGGCGGGGCTACCCACACGTATGCTGCCATGGAGCCTTTCAGGAAATATATTTTTATTGGGAACAGTTTTTTACCTTAACTGCAAGGTGTGTTCACCTTGTTGGACTACATTGGTTCCCACAGGTAATAAGTCTCGGTGCCTATCCCCAACAATTAATTATTTCATGCAAGGTGTGCTTGCCAAAAGAACAAGTCTTCCAAAATTGCCAAAGCAATGAACCTGTTCTGTCACTCAGGATTACTGTAAAGTTACTAATAGTATTGTGATGCATTTTGATGTATTTTGTACTTTGATTTGATTTTTATGGCGCGAAAAAAACAACAACCCAGAGGTGATCAAATACCACCAAAAGAAAGCTCTATTTGTGGGAAATGAATTTGGGTACAGTGTTACATGACTGAGTAATTGTCATTCAAAGTGTGAGAGCACTGAAAGCTGAAAATTGGTCTGGTCATGAGGGGAGTTTAAGTGCCCAGTTGTCAAGTGGTTAATTAAAAAATTTAGATTATCTCTCTATATAAATCTTAATTATTTCAATTTCCTTGGAAATATACATATGTATGTTTGGTTTTCTGTTTAGATTTACAGCAGAATTAAGCACTACGTAACATATACTAATTTTATTCCTTACCCCCTTTATTGTAGCTTGGCTTTTCCTGCCCTCTGTGACCGAAGGGGAATGGAAAACCCCGGGTCTGTTTGGTAGGTGTGATATCACAGGCAGTGGCTTTCAGTGGGTGGATACGGCTTGGGGTAAGCGCTGGCTCTGTGGTGTTTGGGGGGTTTGATGATTTGCTCCTATACTGTTAAAACAGTTAATAATTTATGTACATCTTGCACATACCCTGAAGAAGCGCAACAGCGAAACATGTCGGGCTAGTGTGCAGCAAATATTCGAGCGTCGTCAGATTACATACAGTAAGAATTTCCTGTTTACTTGGCGGCTTCTGTGATAGGAAGTCCCGTCTCTTGGACCGCCATTGGACCACTGTTCTGTCTATCATAGGAGATTCTCACTGTATGCAATCTGTCTGTGCCAGGGCCGTCTTTAAGGCAGGGCAAAATGGGCAGCTGCCCGTGGCCCTGTCATTGTTGTGGGGACCAAAACAGCTGCCTCATACTTGCCGATAGGGATGAGCCGAACACCCCCCAGTTCGGTTCGCACCAGAACTTTCGAACGGACCCCAAATTCGTACGAACGTTAGAACCCCATTGAAGTCTATGGGACTCGAATGTTCGAAATTAAAAGTGCTAATTTTAACGGATAATATGCAAGATACTGTCCTAAAAAGGGTTTGGGGACCTGGCTCCTGCCCCAGGGGACATGGGTCAATGCAAAAAATTTTTTCAAAACTGCCGTTTTGGCGGGAGCACTGATTTTAATGACGAATAAAGTGAAAAAAAAAAAGTGAAATATTCCTTTAAATATCGTGCCTGGGGGGTGTCTGTAGTATGCCTGTGACGTGCCACGTGTTTCCCGTGTTTAGAACAGTCCCTGCACAAAATGACATTTAACGGAAATAACGTCATTTAAAACTGCTTGCGGTTTTAATGTTATATCTGGTTCCTGCAATATGGTTGAAAATCATTGAGAAAAATGGCATGGGTAGCCCTCCCTGCCCATTACCAGCCCCTTTGGGTCTTGTACGCATATTAAGGGGAACCCCGTACCCATATTAAAAAAAGGAAATACGTGTGGCCCCCAGGCCCTATATACTCAGAACAGCATTATACAGGCGGTGCAAACAAGACAGGGACCGTGTAGGTTTGTTGTGTTAAGTTGAATCTGTTTGTAATTTTCAACTGGTACATTTTTAAAGTGTAGCTCCAGTCAAGAGCACGCAGACAGCACGCACAATCTCCTAACACTGACTGAAATCTATATTTAAAACGAGCAAGATATTTAGCTATATAGGTGGATATAGCGGTGTATACTGCGTTCAGAGCACGCAGACAGCACGCACAATCTCCTAACACTGACTGAAAGCTCTATTTAAAACGAGCAAGAGATTTAGCTATATAGGTGGATATAGCGGTGTATACTGCGTTCAGAGCACGCAGACAGCACGCACAATCTCCTAACACTGACTGAAAGCTCTATTTAAAACGAGCAAGATATTTAGCTATATAGGTGGATATAGCGGTGTATACTGCGTTCAGAGCACGCAGACAGCACGCACAATCTCCTAACACTGACTGAAAGCTCTATTTAAGACGAGCAAGATATTTAGCTATATAGGTGGATATCACAGTGTATACTGCGTTCAGAGCACGCAGACAGCACGCACAATCTCCTAACACTGACTGACAGCTCTATCCTGATCTGATACGGAAAACTGATTTTAAGTCTAGCTGCTATTTATTGTATGCCTCAGAGTAGGTGGAGAGAGAAATTGCATGGGGGGGGCGAGGGGGGGCCAAGAAAAATTTTGCCTAGGGTCCAACCTATATTAAAGACGGCCCTGGTTGGTTCTCGTCCCGCCCCCTCCCTGTCCCCTCTAAGCTGCAGATGGGCATTGATCAGGCTGCACTGGTGAAGCTGCTGCATTGATGGCAATGGTTAGGCTGCATTGATGTGGACTAATGAGGCTGCATTGATGGCACTTGTGAGGCTGCAGATGGGGACTGACCCTTATTTTGCTTCAAAGTTCCTTATTTAAAATGTAAGTTTTTTTCCTGAAACTTCCCTCTTAAAATGAATGTGTGTGTTATATGCCTGTGCGTGTTATACGCTGATAAATATGGTACATAAAAGTTACATTAAAGGATATATGGATCTCCAAAATGTAGATTATAAGCCCTCTTGGACTCCAGTCTGATATCAAATAATAAAAAAATGATATATGTGCATGTGATCCTCTTGTTCAAATAGTCACACAGCAAATTGCATTTGCAGAAGTGTGACTACGAAACGTCATACTGTGGAGTAACAGCTGCTCAAGACAAGGAATTGGTCGCACACTGGAACTCCAAATTATCTCGCCGCCATCTTTATTGTCAAAAGGGTCAGACAGATACAGGCAATGGTAGACGTTTCACAAGTGATAGCTTGTTTGTTCACAACTAGGGATGAGCTCTAGCGTGTTCACATGAAACACGTGCGGAGCCCGCCAGGAAGTCGGCGCAGCGCTGCGCTAATCATAGGCAGTGAGACATTGCCCAATCTCTGCAGCCGCACATCGGGGCAATGTCTCACTGCCTGTGATTAGCGCAGCGCTGCGCCAACTTTCTGGCGGGCTCTGCACGTGTTCCATGCGAACGCGCCTGAGCTCATCACTATTCACAACCAACGTAATACTAAACAGGCAGGTCTTTTAAGGGAGTCTGCCCAAATTGGGATACACCCAAAAACACACCTGGCTCTAATAGTGCCACATACAAACAACATTTCAACCAAAATTTAAAAACATTGCAACGTTTAAAACGCATACATATGTCTAAACAAGTGCACACAAAAAACAGTAACAGTCATAATAAAAATTTGTATACCGTATATACTCGAGTATAAGCCGAGATTTTCAGCCTCTTTTTTGAGGCTGAAAGTGCCCCCCTCGGCTTATACTCGAGTCATCGCTGTCTGCCCGCTCGATCAGCGTGTCGAGCAGACAGACAGCGGCCATTCTATTCAAAAGCCGCGCCTCCGGCTCCGCCTTCGCCTGTGATAGGCGGAACACTGAATTTCCCAGCAGCCTGTGTTCCGCCTATCACGGACATCGTATCATCCTCGTACTACGGACGAGGATGATACGACGTCTGTGATAGGCGGAACACAGGCTGCTGGGAAATTCAGTGTTCCGCCTATCACAGGCGAAGGCGGCGGCGCTGCTTTTAAAATTTACAATGGCCGCCGACGAAGAGGGCACGGGACGGAGGCAAGGGAAGGCACGGCACGGGACGGGACGGGACGGGACGGCGGCGGCAAGGCACGGCACGACACGGGACGGATGCAAGGAGGCAAGTCACGGCACGGGACGGAGGCAAGGAGGCAAGGCACGGGACGGAGGCTCGGGACAAAGGTAGGCTGGACACACACACACACACACACACACACACACACACACACACACACACACACACACACACAGGGATGGATGGATGGATGGAGACACACACACACACAGGGATGGATGGATGGAGACACACACACACACAGGGATGGATGGATGGATGGATGGAGACACACACACACAGGGATGGATGGATGGATGGATGGAGACACACACACACAGGGATGGATGGATGGATGGACACACACACACACAGGGATGGATGGACGGACACACAGGGATGGACGGACACACAGGGATGGACGGACACACAGGGATGGACGGACACACACACAGGGATGGACAGGCATGTCTCACCCTCGGCTTATACACGAGTCAATAAGTTTGCCAGTTTTTTTGGGGGTAAATTGGGGGCCTCGGCTTATATTCGGGTCGGCCTATACTCGAGTATATACGGTATGTAAGTTTGTGATCATTTACCCAAAATTAAATCACAAGCAAATCATGAAAAAGGAGAAAAGTAAAGAAAAGGACAATAAAGCCTAGAAAAAAGAAGCAACAGTGTCCAAATCCAGGATTATGATTGCCCAAAGAGGGTTAACCCAAAACACACCTATTCATTGAATACATGAATACAAAATATTTATGCACGCATGATAAACATTCATAGGTGTGTATATAAATAGATGCATAAAGCAAAATCTTATTGGGTATTAAAAGTTGAGAACCAATACTTTAAGTTAAACTAAAACCTCAATGTAATCGGACTATTGATGTGAAAAACGCATAGAGCTGACTGATGATAAAAAAAATATATAGCCATCAAAAGTCAAATCTACAAAGGACATAAGGACAGAAGGAGCGTTGTAAAAAAAAGCAATGGATTCCGATGCAAAATATAAACATCAAAATGTGCAAATCGCAACAGTGACAAACAGTGACAGTGCTATTGTTTTCTCATCCTTTAGGGAGCAATGTGCACTGGGAGATTTTGAGGAGCTATCATGGGAGGGGCCATATGGGAATCACAGTAATAGTGGGTCCATATGTCCACTTTCCCATTTGGTCAACAAACGCTCAGATTTTTATCCAGTTAATGCATGTTGCCCAGAAATGTATAAATTCCAAAAGGTCGTTGAAAGAGACGTGACTATACTGTCCATGCAATCATCTTTGGACAGTTCAGTGAGGTGTGACACTCTTTTTATTCAGGAGAGAAAGGCAATTAAAATCTTAGAACAGGACAAAGGTATCAAAAATCCGACAAAGAAGGTTTGGTGATATTAATGGACATGGAACAATACAGGTGTGAGGCCGAAAGACAGTTGTCTGATCGTGACACATACTCTAGATTCACTGGTTATCCCACCAAAGAATACAACATTTTGTTGACCAACCTAGTGAATGAAGGGGTGTCTCTGGGTGTCTTTGATAAAAAAAAAATGGCAGCTAATTTGATTCTGGAATACCCAGTATGCATGATTTTTCAGCATTTCCCAAAAACTCATAAGGGGTTAAATCCACTGCATGGAAGGCCCATCATTGCAGGGATTGGATCCAGTGTTGGTGCGTCTATAGAGGGTGCAGGAGCGCCACCCGTTCTCTCCTCCACCGTTCTATAACCAATTCATGCATTGCATGAATCTATCTATTGTCGCTGCTGCCGCCCCCTATTCAGGTGTCCGGCCCCTTGTCAGGCGCCAGGCATCTGAATTACAGTGGCAGGCTCTAATAGACTTCCAAATTGGTAAACAGCGGGCGCAATGCTGAGCGTTCTCTGTTTACAGTGTTGTGTTAGAGAAGTGAATACATCGCTTCCTTAACACTGACCCGCCTCTCAGCCAATCAGGTTTCCAGGTCTGTGTTACCTGTCACCTGATTGGTTCAAATCACAGCCGCTGTGATTGGACGCCTACCAGGCATCCAATCATTGCAGAAGACAAGAGGAGGAGCGAGCAGGAGAAGACATCGGGGTCGGGATGAAATGGAGGACACCGGACACCACTCGCCGCCTGCTGCCGTCACCCACTGCCCACCCGAGACAAGGTAAGTGCCAGGCAGACAGTGGGCGGGAGCACAGTGGCAGCACTTGGGGCACAGTGGCAACATTTGGGGCACAGTGGCAGCACTTGGGGCACAGGGGCAAAATCTGGGGTACAGTGGCAGCATTTAATGAGCACAGTGGCAGCATTTAATGGGCACAGTGGCAACATTTGAGGCTAAGTGGCAGCGTTCGATGGGAACAGTGGCAGCATTTGGGGCACAGTGGAAGCATTTAATGGGCACAGTGGCAGCATTTGGGGCACAGTGGCAGCATTCGAGGGGCACAGTGGCAGCATTTGGGGCACAGTGGCAGTGTTTGATGGGCAAAGTGGCAGCGTTTGATGGGCACAGTGGCAGCGTTTGATGGCACAGTGGCTGCGTTTGATGGCACAGTGAGGCTGCAATTGATGGGGGTTTTTTTCTGAATTTTTCAGTTTATTTGCGCCCCCCAAATTTTTTTAGCACCAGCCGCCACTGATTGAATCCCTTAATGAGAGATTGGGAGAATGGTTAGACAGCGTCCTGCAGCCTCTAATGTGCAGTCTTCCCAGCTATCTTAAGGATACAAGCCATCTTCTGAGTATTGTCCAGGACATGACATGGGACGACAGTTCACTGTGGGTCACATGTGATGTCTCGAGTTTATGTTGCTGCATTCCACGTGATAAAAACTCTGGAGGTCATAGCGTTCTATTTGGAATGAGGCACACAGTGCAACATTGGTTCCTCCAGAGGTGTGGAGCAGCCATGGGAGCAAATTTCTCACCGTCATTGGCTAACCTGTATATGGGTTGGTGGGAACTCTGTCACATATATGGTGTTGACAATCCTTTTAGGTCATCAATGAAACTATTCTATCGCTACATAGATGACCTCATCTTTATCACAGATGGAGAAATTGGCTCCCTACAGCTGTTTCTACAATACATCAATTTGAATGACAGAAATTTACAGTTTACAGGACAGTGTAATTCAGGTGATATTGATTTTTTGGATATCTGTGTGGCTTTGAAAATAGCATTCATACCAGTTTGTTCAGGAAACCCATGTCTGCCAATACTTTTCTCATGGCTCAGTCGGGCCATCCCAGACATACTGTCAGGGGTATCCCTGTTGGCCAGTTTTTGAGAATCCAATCATCTTATGAGAAAGAAGCGAGAGCTCTTTACTGGCGGTTTTTACAAAGGGGATATCCCAAATATATGTTCGATAGAGCCCGCACAATTGTGGATTCCAAAGACAGGTCAGAACTTTTGAGCCAATCCAAATATAGAACAAAAAATAAACAGAAAAAACTATTTTTCAACAAAAAGAGACCCACTTTGAATACATCCTTCAGTAGGGAATTTAATGAGATCAAAACCATTGTACATCGATATTTGCCTAAGATAGTGTATGCATAGACCTCTTGAAGGATGGAATCAATTTCAAATTGCACCCACTTTGGGCAAGTGGTCTTAGTTTGTTTGATCCTGCCACCTTGAGGTCCACCACTTGGTTGCACTTCAAAGGAAATTATGGTTGCAGTGTGACTGGATGTTCGTGTTGTAAGCATATCATGAAGGGGGATTTAATACGATCCTTCTCTAATGAAAAAACACATCAGATCAAATCCTTCTGTAATTGAACATAGCACTAGGAGACTCAGGGATAGATTTCAAGAACATTTGTACAACATTGAAAACAATTTATCCACAAATGCTGCTAGACACTTCAACCGATACCATAATGGCAGCAGTACCTTTGCAGGTCTACAGATTCTAGAAAAAGTTTTGACACCCACTAGAGGAGGAGATGTTTTCAAACTTCTCTGCAAAAGGGAGGTTTTTTGGGTTTTTTATTTTAATACCAGAAAACCTTTTGGAATGAACTATGAATGGGACATCACACGTTTTTATAATTAGATTCATTTTTGTTCCATCCAGGTCCATATATATATATATATATATATATATATATATATATATATATACATGCAGTGTATGCGATTCATTTCAGACATGCATGTGTATATATATATATATATATTAATTCCACATGTTTTTCCCTTATTTTGTCACTGTTACGATTTTCATACTTTCTGATGTTTATATTTTGCACCGGAATCCATTGCTTTTTGTTACAATGCTCCTTCTGTCCTTGTGTCCTTCGTATATTTGACCTTTGATGGCTATATATTTTTTTTTATCATCAGTCAGCTCTATGCATTTTTCACATCAATAGTCCGATTACATTCAGGTTTAGTTTAACTAAACAAAGTGTTGGTTCTGAACTTTTAATACCCAATGAGTTTTTGCTTTATATATCTATTTATATACACACCTATGAATGTTTATCATGTGTGCATAAACATTTTGCATTCATGTATTCAATGAATAGGTGTGTTTTGGGTTAACCCTCTTTGGACACTGTTGCTTCTTTTTTCTAGGCTTTATTGTCCTTTTCTTTACTTTTCTCCTTTTTCATGATTTGCTTGTGACTTAATTTTGGGTAAATGATCAGAAGCTTACATATACATATTTTTATTATGACTGCTACTGTTTTTTTTGTGTGCATTTGTTTAGACATATGTATGCGTTTTAAACGTTGCAATGTTTTTAAAATGTTGGTTGAAATGTTGTTTGTATGTGGCACTATTAGAACCAGGTGTGTTTTTGGGTGTATCCCAATTTGGGTAGACTCCCTTAAAAGACCTGCCTGTTTAGTGTTACGTTGGTTGTGAACAAGCAAGCTTTCGCTTGTGAAACAGCTACTATTGCCTGTATCTGTCTGACCCCGTTGACAATAAAGATGACATTGAGATAATTTGGAGTTCCAGTGTGCGACCAATTCCTTGTCTTGTTCGTCTTCCACGGTGGTGAGCCGAAATCTGCACCTGTGATCCATCCTGCACCTGATTTTGCCTGGAGCGGTGTGCTTCTTTTTGGGTAACAACTGCTATTTAGGATATTGCTGCTAAGGTATCAAATAAAATAAAAGCACTAAAGAAAATCCATAGGCATACGGTATAGTCCAAAGTTCAGCAGCTCGAGTCCAAAATTCAGACCTGAGCAGCAAGGCCACAAAGAATACCCATCTTAATCTATGTAAGTCCCAGCTATTGTTATCATTTGTCTATAAAATACCAGCTACAGTGTACAGGTAATATGTGTTAGGTATTTCTAAAGCAGCTGGATGTACATAGTGCTTCATGCGATCATATTAACTCTTGTAAGAACAACTGATGCAAGTGTATGCACATAGAAATGTTAGAATTTGATGCCTGCTATAATTATAATTCTGATATTGCAAGCCTTTATGGATGACTATCGATGTACAGAATTAATAATTGATTAGTGTGTATAGATACATCCTCTGGATGGAAAACCAGAGGATGTATCTATACACTTTAAAGTGTTTGCATGTTGTTCTGCTGCTGCCATCAGCAGCAAAGAGCAGGAGGCTGGCAGATGAGACCAGCTGCTTACACTTGTCATATCCCTACTCTGCATCACTACAGTTTTGTGAATGCAATTTTAACAGATTTATAAACACAGTGTAATTTAGCAAGACTGTGCAGAGTTGTTGTGCCACATCCAATAACGAAACTACATCAATAAAATACCCCTAGTGGTGGACTTTAACGGCACCTACAACCAAAAATTACAAATAAGAACAATTAACTTTCTTTATTAAATTGGTATAAAATCATATAAAAAACATAGAGTTGATACATATCATGTAAGTTTGTAAACAAAGCAGAAACTAAAGAAGCGATCATCCTACGCGTTTCGGAGCTGAAATAGTCTCCTTCTTCAGGGGTATAGATACGGCATAGGATATAATTCTATTGAAGGACAAATAACAGGATATTAAAACAGGCAAACGGTGGAACAAAGAAAATCACAGGGAGGTGGACTCCAATTAGTACTTACATAGCCAGGTACAGTATCATATGAATGTATCTCATGGTTAAATTAAGAACAACGGAGAGTGTTGGGTGGACTGCGTGACTTTCCAGTATCCAAGGCTTCCCAAGGGGAGAGGGGAAGATGGTAAAGCAGTAATAAATACGATGGTTGTTTACTATTTGAACTAATTTGTCTCTTGTTGTTGCCCAAAGGCAAGAAAAATCCCGTATAAACCTCCCCTAGAGAGCCCCTGTGAAGGAAACAAGGGGGAATAGTTGTTAGCTAGGCCAATACCAGGGAAACACTGGGGCGGGCAATAAAGTGCCGGGTCCGAAAAAATAGGTTGGAAATCAAGCATGCATAGAAGTGTGGAAAGGACAGAAGTTGCTGAAGTGAGTATAAAGATAATGATTATATAATCAAATATCAAAGTATGAATGTATACCTGCATTAGTGACAGTACATGATCTGGTACAGATCCCAGAGAAATGCAAAAAACTGAGGAAGCAATATATTTCACATGTGCACCAGGTAACCCAGGCCTTTCTCAACCGGGGTTCCTCCAAAGGTTACTAGGGGTTTCTTGACAACGAGCAACTTCTGCCTCTAAGATAAGTAACCACAGACGCTAATTATCTTTTTAGCTATCTGTAGGGAGAATACTTCCCACTGACCACAAATTTAAGAGGCATTCTTTCCACTGACCAGCATCAAGGCCACAGATGGTAGGGAGAGTATTGCAGTAGACTGAACTCCAGTGGATATTGTCACTGTATCATCCAATGGAAAAGCATCTTCTGCAACACCAGATGAGGACTCAAGCTGGGGTGACTCTAAATTACAAAACTGGAATGCAGCATCCCCTCACCTAGGCGAAGGTGACATCCTAGAGATTTTAGCCCTCAAACAATGTCCCTTAGTAGGCGGGGGGCATGCTAGAAAAAATAAGTCCTTTGCCAGGATCCCAGCAAAATCCCACACCGCAATGGACCTAAACTGGAACAAACAGCAGTGTTGCCAACCTTCCAAAGTAAAATTTACGGACAGGACACCAAAAAGGTACTGATGTCACAATTTAATTATTTTTTACTGACACAACTCATGAAATTTACTGGCATAGCCATATACAGTGCCTTGAAAAAAAAGTATTCATACCCCTTGAAATTTTCCACATTTTGTCATGTTACAACCAAAAATTTTAATGTATTTTATTGGGATTTTATGTGATGGACCTACACCAAGTGATACA
The DNA here is from genome assembly GCF_037356315.1 of Lithobates pipiens. Lineage (NCBI taxonomy): Eukaryota > Metazoa > Chordata > Amphibia > Anura > Ranidae > Lithobates > Lithobates pipiens. Next base: position 194,289,469 of record NW_027507686.1, on the reverse strand, counting down.
TAATTGTGAAGTAGAAGGGAAAATAATAAATGGTTTTCAAGTTTTTTTATGAATAATTATCTGAAAAGTGTGGCATGCATTTGTATTCAGCCCCCTTTCCTCTGATACCCCTAACTAAAATTGAGTGGAACCAATCGCCTTCAGAAGTCACCTAATTAGTAAATAGAATCCACCAGTTTGTAATGTAATCTCAGTATAAATACCAGTGGCAGCTGGTAAAGTTTTAGGATGGAGGGGCGCCAGACCCTGTCCTTCCTTTTTGACCCCTCCCACTTGGTGAAAATGGGCATGGCTTCAGCGAAATAGTGGGTGTGGCTCTAAGGTGGTGTGGGTAGCGTCTAAGATGAACGAGGGATGGAGGGAGAGAGAGAGAGGAATGGAGGGACAGCACGCCCAGGTCCTACACAACAATAGAAATATATGTATTCTAGAAAGTTTAACACTCAGCAGATAAAGATATTCCAAACACCTGGTGTTAGCACTTCAATCATCCCGTCACCAATGTTGTTATGGTGTCAGGACAATTGAAGCGCATTATTTCTATTATTACATTGTAATATAAAATAAAATCACTCAATTCACCATAATGCAGAATCAAAGGCAGCCCTGACCGTGTCACTAGCCACGTCATCTGTCACCAGATGCCATCAGGTGTCCCCAGCGGAGTCCATCCTTACATCAGATGTCCCCAGTGGAGTCCATTCTTACATGCAGCCTGTGTCACAAACAATGCAGCCTGTGTCCACCAAATGCAGCCTGTGTGCACCAAATGCAGCCTGTGTCCCCTAAATGCAGCCAGTGTCCCCCAAATGCAGCCTGTGTCCACTGGCCCTAAAAGTGTCATCTGCCAAGGTGGTCACATGGCGTCTGTAGTCAAATTCTGATGGCATTTTTTTTCATGAAAGCAAAGTGTGGGGGGGGGGGGTTGGTGAGCAGGATGGGTGGCTACCCCGAGTCCACCAAATGCAGCCTGTCTGTGTCACATTGAACCCCCCTCCCCCATTCTCTGCGGTAGCACAGCGGTACTACTTACCTTGCTGTTGCCCTCTCCTGCGGTGTCTTCTTCCATAACGGCGATGGAGGAGTCCGTCCACTCCTCTCCTACTTTCTGTTTCCTCTCTCCTGGGCGCAATGGGAGAAAGAAAACAGGAAGTGACATCAAATTGAGATGTCAACCAAACTGCCCGGCCGTAGTAATATTTCCTATGAGCACTGGGCGGAAGCTACTCGTGCTTTGGAAAGTGCCGCAAGCTAAACGCCCACAAATGAAGCGCCGCATCTGCAATCTCGTGATTGCATAGACATGGTGCTTCCCATAAGTGCACTGTGTCCAGGGTCTGAACACAGTGCACTTAAGGACCTTTTTTTGTATTTTTTTTTAAAGGGCCAGCTTTAAAAAAATTGACATTTTTTGTGTGACTGCCTGGAGGGGGGGAAGGGGGGCACCCATGCGCCCCCTATGTATGGGTGCGCACTGATAAATACAGCTGTTATGTAAAGCCCTCAGAGGTTTGTTAAAGAACCTTAGTGAACAAACTGCATCATGAAGGCCAAGGAACAGACCAGACAGGTCAGGGATAAAGTTGTAGAGATGTTTAAAGCAGGGTTAGGTTATAAAATAATACCCCGAGCTTTGAACATCTTACAAAGCACTGTTTAATCCATCATCTGAAAATGGAAAGAGTATGGCACTGCTGAAAACCTAGTAAATTAATAAAGTCACGCTATGGACTGTTTACTTAATCTGTGATCAAAAAACAGTGACTAAGGTGAATGAATAAATAAGTAAAAATATGTGAATGAAGACACTAATCAAGGGTTAGAGCTGACTGTGCCTTCGCTCCAGAAGACGTCACTCTGACGAAACGCGTAGGGCGTGGCCACGTACGTGCACTCTTACCATAGCTAACAGCAGTAGCGGACGGAGTTTATTATCGTCTTATTGTGTTTTTTATACACGCACATTGCTTTTAAATAAAATGTGAGTACCTTCTTTTTAATACCTAATAAAAGTTTTTAAAAAACGTACTTGCACCATGTATATGCTTCTCTCCCCCCCATGTATGTAACCACGGAGTACATATGAATTGAGAAGTGAACACTCTCCCAGCGCACCAGCAGCAGCGTTTGAATAGCAACACAGTGGCTTACATTGTGAAGGCCTGATTAACCCCTCGAGGGGACTGGATCTGGTGAGAGCAATCACATTTCCACATTACTGAGTGGCGCACCGGGGATGAATGTTTTCTCTCTATATTGGCTGTCTTGCACTAGCCACCCCACTTTATTATCGTCTCTTGAAGTATTGCAGCATGCGATTTTTCAGTGATTTCTGAAAGCGATTTGGGAAAAGTTTTTTTTTTTCACACCTAAGGATATTTCCAAGGACTTTATTATTATTTTGCTGAATGAACTTTGCATGATTGCCGAGATTAATTCAATTGCACATGTGAATTATCTTTATTTGTATTTTTATTTTTATTTTCTCTTTTATTTTTATTTTTATTTATTTTTACCTTGATACATGTATTTTCTGCAGTTGTTCCTGTTAGGATTTTCTAAAATTGCAATAGAAGTTATCACAGCATCAGCACTTTACGTATAAGTTTGATAGCACTGGTAAATTTGATGCGCATACACTTATATGCACAAGTTGCACAACAAATTGGGTTTAGCGCCATAGCCCACTTTTTAATTTTTCACTGCTGAAAACCTATTAAGACATGGCCATCCACCTAAACTGACAGGCTGGCAAGGAGCGCATGAATCAGAGAAGCAGCCAAGAGACCCATGGTAACTCTTTAGGAGCTGCAGAGATCCACAGTTCACATGGGAGAATCTGTCCACAGGAAAACTATTAGTCGTGCAATCCACAAATCTGGCCTTTATGGAAGTATGGCAAAAATAAAGTCAAGAAGTCCAGTTTTTAGCTTGCGAGAAGCCGTGTAGGAGACACAGCAAACATGTGGAAGAAGGTAGAGGTTTGTGTAAGCACTGACTTTAGGGAAAAATGCATTACCTTTTATGTTCCTGTCATACCTGTGATATGATTTTAATGCTTCAATAAAGATACCAAGGAGTGCAGCAATATTCTGGATTTTGCATGTTACTGAAGTGGAAGAAGGTGCTCTGGTCAGATAAGACCAAAATGTAACTTTTTGAACTAAGAGCAAAACGCTATGTGTGGCTGAAAACTAACACTGCACATCACCCTGAACACACATCCCCATCGTGAAACATGGTGGTGGCAGCACCATGTTGTGGGGATGCTTTTCTTTAGCGAGGAGAGTGAAGCTGGTCAGACTTGATGGGAAGATGGATGGCGCCAAATACAGGGCAATTTTAGAAGAAAACCTGTTAGATTCTGCAAAAGACTTGAGACTGGGGTGAAGGTTCGCCTTCCAGCAGGACAAAGACCATAAACATACAGCCAAAGCTACAATGGGATGGTTTAGATCAAAGAATATTCATGTGTTTAAATGGCTCAGTCAAAGTCCAGACCTCAATCCAATTGAGAATCCGTGGCAAGACCTGAAAATTCCTGTTCACAGATGCTCTCCATCCAAACTGGTAGAGACATCCCCAAAAAGACTTGCAGCTGTAATATTGCAGCGAAAGGTGTTTTTACAAAGTATTGACTCGGGGGTGAATACAAATGTACACCACACTATATTTGAAAACCATTTATCATTTTCCTTCTACTTTACAATTGTGTGCCACTTTGTGTTGGTCTATCAAATAACACCCCAATAAAAGAGATTTACGTTTTTGGTTGTAACATGGCAAAATGTAGAAAATGCCATGGGTATGAATACTTTTTCCAGGCACTATACATAGAAAAACATTTAGGCCTGGAGAGGTAACCAATATTTTCATAACTCAAACTGTAATGTTATGTGTGTACAAATATTTCTAATGTGACTGTCACTGTATTAGTCCTACACCACCACCACATCATTATTGTCCTTAGACATGTTCCCAGCAGCAGAAGAAACACCACCCAGTGGTTTACATTTAGGCTTAGATGCATTTTCTAACATGTGGTCATATATTGTAGAATTAATATGTTTAAGCATTTCCTGAGTATTTCTTCCAGGACCACTCCTTGCTGATAGCAGTCCTTCCAACATTGGAGTGGAAAGTTTGTTCCTAAGATCAGTTTTATTAATGTTACAGATGAAAACACACGTTCTACCTCAGCTGTCTCATGGGGAAAGGAAAGCATAGTTTTTGCAAATTGAACCAGATGTGGGAATTTAGGTACTTTCCGATTGCCTTGAAGAATACAGCTTTGTCTTACCATGTGCCAATAAGAATCATATGTGTGAGTCTGCGTGACATCAGTGAAATCTGTCACTTGCTATTCAATAAATTCAGTATGTCAGTATATGCAGTTTGTCAAAATCAGATGGGAGAACAATTTGTGGAAAATGCTTTGCTAGTTCAATAATGTCCCCAGAATTTGCAGTAGACCTGTTTGAAGGTTTTAGTAAAGCTAATAGTTGAATGAGTCTGTTTCCAATGGGCATCCATTTTTTTTAATAGCAGTTTCTCTACACTTGTGTAAAATGTAGTTGCTTGGACTACGAACTGTTGAACAGCTGACAAATCACTGTAAGCGGATGTTCCCTTGTTTAGTAGCCAATGAAAAATGCTGTCTGTTGATTTTGAAGTTTGCACTATTAGCCCTTGTACACACGATCGGAGATTCCGACGACCAAATCCGTCGGAGTTATTCCGACGGATTAATTCCGGACGAGGTCCGGAAGTGATGTTGCATACACATGGTCGAATCAAGTTGTCGGAATTTCCGGTTGCCAAGAACGCGGTGACTCTAAATTACAAAACTGGAATGCAGCATCCCCTCACCTAGGCGAAGGTGACATCCTAGAGATTTTAGCCCTCAAACAATGTCCCTTAGTAGACGGGGGGCATGCTAGAAAAAATTAGTCCTTTGCCAGGATCCCAGCAAAATCCCACACCGCAATGGACCTAAACTGGAACAAACAGCAGTGTTGCCAACCTTCCAAAGTAAAATTTACTGACAGGACACCAAAAAGGTACTGATGTCACAATTTAATTATTTTTTACTGACACAACTCATGAAATTTACTGGCATAGCCATATACAGTGCCTTGAAAAAGTATTCATACCCCTTGAAATTTTCCACATTTTGTCATGTTACAACCAAAAATTTTAATGTATGTTATTGGGATTTTATGTGATGGACCTACACCAAGTGATACATAATTGTGAAGTAGAAGGGAAAATAATAAATGGTTTTCAAGTTTTTTTATGAATAATTATCTGAAAAGTGTGGCATGCATTTGTATTCGTAAGCCGTGTACGGCGGGACTAGAAAAGGGAAGTTCAGCACCACGTCCGGCACCCTTTGGGCTCCTTCTGCTGATCTCGTGTCTATCGCGTGTTAGTAGAAGTTTGGTGAGAGACGATTCACGCTTTTCAGATTAGTGATTCAGATCGCTACTGCTCTTCAGTTTCTGCTTGTCTTTGCGTATCTGATAATCAGTGCGTGCAGTCAGTAAGTATTTGTTTCTCATTGTGGACTATATCTTGGTATAGTACGCTTTGATTTGCATTTCTTATTGTCTGCTTGCTTGATGACTCTGATAAGGGGAACTTATACTTTAGGCTTTAAATACTCAGTTCCCAAAATGTTATACTAATCTTGGCCAAAAATGTTTGTGTCTAATCTGCTTGCAATGTTGATTTTTTAAATTACTAATTTTTGGTCTTGTTTCACTCCACAGTGTCCTTCAATGCCACTTTCCCAATTGTGGAGGAGCAATTGATGGGAAGCACGTCCGCATTGTCCCACCACCCAACTCGCGGTCGTACTATTATAATTATAAGGGGTTTCATAGTATTGTGATGTTGGCGGTGGTGTCTGCAACCTATGAGTTTTTGTATGTGGACGTGGGGCAAAATGGACGGATGTCGGATGGTGGAGTGTTCGCATGGACGGAGTTCTACTGGCGTCTCCAGAGTGGAAGTCTGGGCTTGCCACCCCCAGAGGAGAATCAGGAAGGACTCCCGTTCGTCTTCGTCGCGGATGAGGCGTTTGCCCTGGCAAACCATCTGATGCGGCCTTTCCAGATGAGGACCCTCACCCTAGACCAGAGGATTTTTAATTTCCGCCTGTCCAGAGCCCGAAGAGTGGTGGAGAACACCTTTGGAATACTGGCCAGCCGGTTCCACCTTTTTTTAACACCTATCCACATGACGGAATACAAACGAAATCACATAGTGCTGGCCTGCTGTGTTCTTCACAATTTTCTAAAAAGACATTCTGCGAACTATGCGGTCTCAGTTGTCCAACAAGAAGCAAACTTGCTGGAAAATGATAACCTCACGGGCCTTGAACCTGCTCATCCTGGCTTCCCCCCCCCAAAGCGCCCGTGAGGTTAGAACACAATACATGGACTACTTTGTGGGTAGGGGGGTCATTGATATGCCAGACAATGTCTGAGTGGCATTTTCAGAATACATTTTTCTATGAAACTCCTTCATTTACTGCTTGGCTTGCTTTTAGGTGTCTCCTATGTAAATGTATGTTTTTTCTTGTTGTGCCTTTTTCACCAACAGTGCAAACCCAAGTTCTGAGCGAGATGAGGGGACAGTCTCTTCTTCAGATAAGCTTATTATGTTGTGGGTCTGCTACACACACACCTTGTTTTTGGTAACTAATGTATGTAGTGCATTACTGACCAAAATCGTGCTAATTTTCAGCACCATGGCAGGAAAATGGCATGATTGTCAAAATTAACACATCACTGTGTGTGTTTTTTTTACTAAAGGCACTTCCACTATGCACTACAAGTTCACTGCAAAGTTACACCTGAAACTACCTTTAGTAAATAACACCCATTCTCACCTCAAACAAAAATTTTACTCCAAATAAATCTTTTGCGCAATGAAAAAGGTAGCCACACATTGTTGATAATGTAACTTTTTAATCCAAGCACATTCACATGTGTGTTTAGAAAATGGTTTTACAACAAACCAACAAATTGTGTGTATCAAAAACAGTCTTTCAGGTAATTTTTTTTACACTTTGTGTTTTGGTGTAAACAGACATGTATCAAAGCGTAACATACAGAACACAGGAACTTACAAAGTTCAACTTTGAAAAGTGAAGACAATATCAGACATGAGTATGTACAAACTGGGCTGATATTGCCTTCATCACATGGGGTGTCACCCCTGGAAAATCCAAATTTGGAAGATGCACACAGTGTGTCAACATGTGCTATCTCCCATCATGGGGGATCAATGTACATGTTTTGGGGCTGCAACCCCTTCATCTCAGCCACTTTCCACAAAACACGTACATTGATCCCCCATGATGGGAGATAGCGCATGTTTACACACTCTTACACACTGTGCATCTTCCAAATTTTGATTTTCTAAAAATACAAAAGTTGTTTTTTTAAAATACAAAAAATAAAACCCTAGCTAGTTTGGGCTGTTTCACACTCTCCCCAAAACATCAATGATGTTCTTCATTTTATTTTTAACATCATTGATGTTTTGCTGTATATTTTCTAAATCCCGATTGCACCCCATTATCTCCCCAATCAGGATCTGGGCACTTTCACTGGTAAAATGGGATTCTTCTTCCACATCACCTACAAAACAAATCAAAAAACACACCATGTATTAAAAATATGGTGATATACATTGATGAGCTTAGAGGAAGCTGTGTTCTCCGACACTCACCTGTTGTGGTGAAAATTTGTCCAACTTCAACGATCTCTCCTTCCTCCTCCTCCTCCTCCTGCTCCTCTGCTTCTGGTTTTTGAATTTCGCCTTCTTTGGGAGGGGTGTGGTCCCTGGTGTCCTCATACTTGCCGAGCCTTCTCTCCCCTATGAGAATGTAAAAAAAGAATAATTAGCACACAGAGGGCAGAATTAGGAATATGAAACATTGCTTGGAAGTGTTGTACAATTGTTTTTTTGGCCGAGCTCCAAGGTGAGAACATTATTGTGGACACTTTGTTAAGCTGGAATACTTACCTGCAGAACGATGTTTCTTACGAACGAATGAAACCATGAACTTGAAAGTGGCCATTTTAAAATGCACAACATGAAATCAAAGCACATGGAGCAGTATGCAAGCAAGAATAATGATATGAACACACGACAACTACTTACTTTTTTGAAGAACACGCTTGATCCTTCTGTACTGATCGTGCTCCCTCAGTTTCAGGTCTGACCAGCGTTTTCTCAGTTGATCCTTGGATCGACGTACCCCAAAATTCTTATGAAGACTCTTCACAACTTTAGTCATGATCTTGGCCTTTCTGATATTTGGGTTTGGGTAAGGTCCATACTTCCCATCATAGTCGGTCCTGTTCAATATGTCCACCATCTCCAACATCTCTCCAAAAGACATATTTGAGGCCTTAAATCTTCTCTTCCTGGATCGGGACGTTTCAGGCTCAGGGCTTTCCTCACCCTCCTCCTCGTTAGTGGAACTGTGATTGCGCACCTGCGTTCTCTCCGCAATGTGCTCTCCCCACTGTGCCAAAAGCGAAGGAGAAAGAACGTCGGGGGTGGGCGGAGTTTCACGCATGCGCACTGTATATAAAACGCTACATGCGTGTGTCGTCCGTACGATCTGGGAACAGAGTGAGGAGCTGATGCGACGATCGCGCAAACGAAGGTATAATTTTGAACTTGGTACATCACTAGACTAGACTGCTTTCATCTAGGCCGATGTTGGGACAAGATTAGGAGGGTTTTTCATGGCATTATTAGTATTTTAGGGTTTGTCTTGTGTTGTGTCTTGCAGAGAAGATGGATCCATTCCAAAACCCCAATTTTATGGGTCTATTCCTGGAACTGTACAGGGAGATGCCCTGCCTGTGGCAGATCAACAACCAGTTTTATTACGACAGAAGAAAGAGGAACGCAGCGCTGGAGAAACTTCTTTCTTTGGTGCGGATCATGGTCCCCACGGCAGACATGGCCTATGTGACTAGGAAAATTGGTGTAATGAAGAGTATATATCTCAGGGAGAGAAAGAAACACCTGGAGTCCTTGAGATCAGGAGATCCAGATGCCGTTTATTACCCCAGGATGGTTTACTTACAGATGCTGCATTTTCTGGTAGACCAGGGGGTACCCAGGCCACCACTCTCCAGTCTTCCTTCAAGGCTTCCTTCACCCCCAGCTGAGGCTTCCAACGTCCAACCTGGACCTTCCAGGCAGCAACATGTGGTGGGGCCCAGCTTGAGACAGGTATTGCATTGTTGAACATATTTCTTGTGGTACATGTAATGATGTTAACTAGATGTTATTATTGATCAGTAAGTTGTGATTTAACAAAGTGGTTTACATATCAATAGACAGTAGTGACCAAAAATGATTGGGACGAGAATGAAAAATGCTGGGCTCAGAATGATAGTCTGTTCTATTTGGTAACATTCAATTTGCAAAAGTCATGAGCTAAAAATGGTGTGATTGATGAGCAAAAAACTAAAACTATGTCCCATTTTCATACACAGGAAGACCTCAGTCGGGGGGGAGGCTGTGACAAGTGGCAGCCAGGAGGTCGACCAACGCCCTCCTTCTCCTCCTCCTGCAACAACTACAGGAGCCCAGCCACAGCCTCGAAGGATGCCTGGTGGGAAGTGCCTAAGGAAGACCAGAGAGTGATGGCCTGGGTTCAGTCTGGTCTGCCAGAAGATGCAGCCTCTTGAAGAACCACATCCTGGGGACATAGATGGCATCTGGTTTTCCTGATCTCTAGGACTTCTGGACCAGACTTCTCTCCCTGAGATATGTACTCCTCAGGCCACCAATTTTTCTTTTTCTAATTAGTTCATGTCTGCCCTGGAGGCCAAAGGCTGCACCAAAGTAACAAGTTTCTCCAGCGCTGCCTTCCTCTTTTTAGTTTATTGAGACCTAAATAAAGTTTTTTTTTTGTTTGAAGAAATACTTGTGTATGTGTTTTCCTTCCAAAAGGCCAGTTTATTTGTGAGCAGGCAGGTACATTTCAAAAATACAAAGTGAAATGAATAATAAGGGGTACCAACACTAAACAACCTCCTGTAGATTAAAAAAGAAAATAGAAAAAATATAATAATGTTGTTGTGGTAAGTTTACACACAAAACACACCCCAAAAAATTGAAAGATGAGCAAACTGTCAAAAAAGGAGATGTTTAGGAAAAAAAAAATGCAGCCAAAAAAGAATAAAAAAAATATAAAATTGTGTAGATGTGACGAATTCAAAAATTGTATTGCCGAAATGAGTAAAAAAAGAGTCAGGAAATACGTTCGGGAGAAGTGTGTGTGACTATGAGCATATAAAGAAGTTCCTTCTTGCAGCATTGTAAAGAACAAGAGAATGCGCTTAATGAAAGAATTTTTAACATTGCAGCGCGACGAATGTGCTATATCAATTACGAGCAGTAGTTTTACCTGAGCGGGTGCTTCCGTGTCGGAATTTGATTGTGAGCATGCGTGGCACCTTGTCCGTCAGAGTAGGCTACACATGATCGGAGTATGTCCGATCATAGCATTTTGTCGGAAAATATTTCCGGCAAGTTGGAAAAGTTGGTCCGACGGATATTCCGACGGAAACAGTCCGATTCAGACCACACACAGTCGGACAACAGGTGAGGCCCAGATGAGACCCTCAGAAACAGACTTCTCTCTCCCTGTGGAAAGCACTCAGTGTGCAATTTTAACTAAAAGCAGATGAATCCATCTCCTCTTACTTCCTGGTTCTTTGGGTGTGCCTCCAAGTGACAGGAATTTCCCAGGATGCAGTGGTGAGGCCAGGGATACATCAGTACCTCACTCAACCAGGATGTGGAAAAAATTGTAATTGTGTTCAACTACTCCTATGGATTTGTATGGCTGGAGATAATTTACTTCCCAGTACACGAATGGAATAGCTACATTTGAAATCCCCCTGGAAAATGCACTGCTGAAGGAATTTGCATACATATGTATGAGCTTGTGTGATCCTCCAAATGTAAATTTGTGTGGATCCAAATAAATCCGGTAAGCGTCCATTTCGCTTGGTGAAGGGAATACCACGTGGTGACTGCATGATTTTTTATGAAGGAGGTGTATGATATTTCCTGCACACTTGTGGACTATACACGGATTTTATACACAAGAGACTTTTGCATTTTTTATTTTTGGATTTTCTTCTTTTTTGGACTTCTTTTTTTGTTTGAATTTTTTCTTAGACTCACTCTATAGCTATATATATATATAGCAATTAATATTTATATGTGATTTATAGTAAGACTTTATATGTCATGTGCACTATTTCACATTGTGAATATTCACTGAATATATATACACAGGTTTACACATATAAGATACTTTTTGTAATGATGGTATAAACATGCCTGGTTTCTAAAGCGCTACACTTTTATATAGAATTCATAACGTTACATTTTTTCCCTTGTGGCGTGTTAGCAGCTTATTTTTTGGTTTTTGCGTTGTATTTATTTATAAGAATAGCGCAGTGTTGGGTTGATAGTTTATGACTATGAGCATCTAAAGAAGTTCCTTCTTGCAGCATTGTAAAGAAGAAGAGAATGCGCTTCATGAAAGAATTTTTAACATTGCAGCGTGACGAATGTGCTATATCGATTACGAGCAGTAGTTTTACCTGAGCGAGCGCTTCCGTGACGGAATTTGATTGTGAGCATGCGTGGCACCTTGTCCGTCGGAGTAGGCTACACATGATCGGAGTATGTCCGATCATAGCATTTTGTCGTAAAATATTTCCGGCAAGTTGGAAAAGTTGGTCCGACGGATATTCCGACGGAAACAGTCCGATTCAGACCACACACAGTTGGAATATCCGACAAAACGCTCCGATCGGACACATTTCGACGGAATCTCCGACCGTGTGTACAAGGGCTTAGTGTGGTCAAATGCAATTAGTGCATCATTGTCAAGGGCAACTAAGCAGGCAGTTGGCAGTACGTCCACTACAATCGGGTAACATAGGAGAATTACTCTGGAAAAAGTGATTGAAATGGGTAAACTTTAGCAGAACTGCTTGAAAAAACAGAAAGCACTTAGTGATAGGTAGGATCCTGTAGTAAGAGGCTTATCGTTTCCACAGTTAACAAGCGGTCTGCATCATCATTTGATGAAAAATAACAGAACATCATATCGATTGAGAATGCGGTTGACACATCCAAGCATAAAAGGCCACTAGTAGAGCAAAGCTGTAAATTCTTTAGACTACCCGCCTCAACGAATTCCTGAAATTGTAAATGTTTGCAACTATGTGCAAAGTGGCTATGTATGTCTCTATAAAGTTGCTCAACAGTTTTAGGTATGGCTTTACAGATATTTGCAGCACACAAGGTAGCAATATAGCAGGTACAATGAATGTGAAAGATGAAAGGCACAGAGTTGTTTACACCAACCATTACACTTGCACCATCTGTACCAAGTGCAATAACGTTTTTCAGGGGGATACCATCTTCCAGAAAACATTGTTTAATCTGCTCAAAAGAAGCATCAGCAGTAGCCTCAGCGACATCAAAAAGGCTGTAGAAATTATACTGATACATCCAAATAAATGCCCACCATGGCTAATTTGTTGTTGATATGTCTGTAGTTTCATCAATCAGTAATGAAAAGTGACAACAGGAAAGTGTTTGGCACAACAGCTCTCTTTTTTTGTAGGGATGAGCTGAACACCCCCTGGTTTGGTTCGCACCAGAATCTGCGAATGGACCGAAAATTTGCGCGAACTTTAGAACACCGTTAAAGTCTATGGGACTCGAACGTTCCAAATCAAAAGTGCTAATTTAGAGGCTAATATGCAAGTTATTGTCCTAAAAATGGCTTGGGGACCCGGGTCGTGTCCCAGTGGACATGTATCAATGCAAAAAAAGTTTTAAAAACGACCTTTTTTTGGGGAGCAGTGATTTTAATGATGCTTAAAGTGAAAAAAAAGGTGAAATATTCCTTTAAATATCATACCTGGGGGTGTCTATAGTATGCCTGTAAAGTGGCGTGTGTTTCCCGTGCTTAGAACAGTCCCTGCACAAAATGACATTTTTAAAGGAATAAAAGTAATTTAAAAGTGCTTGCAGCTTTAATGTAATGTCTGGTCCCGGCAATATGGATTAAAATCAGTGAGACAAACGGCATAGGTACCCTCCCCCCCAGTCCATTACCAGGCCCCTTGGGTCTTGTATGGATATTAAGGGGAACCCCGCACCCAAATTAAAAAAAGGAAAGGCCCCCAGGCCCTATATACTCTGAACAGCAGTATACAGGCGGTGCAAACAAGTCAGGAACTGTAGGTTTCTTGTTAAGTAGCATCTGTTTGTAATTTTGAACTGGTACATTTTTAAAGAGTAGCTCCAGTCAAAAAATCTATTTTTAAGCTTTTTGGAAAACATAGGGAAGGGCTATCACCCCTGTAACATTGTTTTGCTGTCTGTGCACCTCTTCAGAAGATTTCACCTCACTTTCTGCACCAATAACAAATGTTGTTAGTGAAACAAGGATTGGTCATAAAGCATCAGTAGAGAGGATATAAAACCCATATAATACAGCGCTATTCCTAGATGCAAATACTGAAAGAATTTTTTTTAAGTAAAATAATTGAGAGAAAAGTATGTGACCAAAAAATAGTGAAAATATATAATAAACACAATGAATGCAGCAGCAACTTAAATGTGAGATACCCACATTTACAAACAACAATTTTTTCAAAAAAGCTGCGCTATAATGATTCAAACAAATGTGTTAACAAATAAATAAATCGATCCTGCAAAAATAAATAAATAAATCCAAAATAAATCCAAAAATATAGACAAAGGATCTATATATAAATGTTCAGAATATTAGTCCATTTCCCATTCAACAATAATTCTGCTTGTCATCTCCACCGTGTTTTATCACACAGCACCAATGAAAAAAGTGTCATCAGAGTTGCAGAGAAAGGCTTTCCACCACCAACAATACTGACACTTACCAGCTATACTGATCCCATCTCAGAGATCAAATATCGCCTCTGTTAAATCACTCCCTCTGAACATAGACTGCATGGAGGATGTGTCTCTTTAAGCTCTCTGTTCCAGTAGTTGGTATATTCCTGCGGCCACACCGCTCATTGCCCATTTAGGGAACACTCTTATGTCTTGTTTCCAGACCTTGAAATGAAAAATGTTCCAACGAAAGCGGCACGCAGTTTGTGTAATTAGAATTATTTCTGTCTTCTTGGCCTTTTGGTGATGAAGATTTCAGATGCTGTATATGACGGCGGTCTCTCTGTGATGTGCTCCGTAGTCCCGGGGAGCGGCGCTGTCCCTGATAATCGCGGTGACAACACACAGGTCCTGGGCTCCAAAAAAAATAAAAAATCAGTAAAGAGGAGACACACTTTTCCCATATTAACTCTTACAGGAGAGAATTTCCCTTCCTAGGGGTAGATTTAAGCTCACTTCCTGTTGTCTGCTTCTGTTTGCAAGTAGGAGTCATTTGTAAGTTGGATGTTTCAAAGTAGGGGCCTGCCCTATATACTCTGCAGAAAAGTGGGCCTTAGGTGATGGTGTTTCACAACACTGTAAGCCCTCCCAGTTACTCTTGGTGAGCGCTGGAACACCGTGCTGTGAACTATTATATCAAGAATTGTAATTACATGCCATTGTTGAACAGTGGTAGAAAAATTGGGCCTTTGGTGGTGGTGGTGCTGGTGTCAAAACACTGTAAGTCCTCACATTTACTCTTGGTGTGCGCTGGAATGGGCCCTGCTGTGAAATATTATATCAAGAATTGTAATTACATGCACCTGTTGAACAGGGGCAGAAGAATTGGGCCTTAGGCATTGGTGCTGGTGCCACAACACTGCAACCCCTCACAGATATTGTAGTTGAGCGCAGCAAGGAACCCTCCTGAAAAATATTGCATCAAAAATTGTAATTACACGCTCCTGTTAAACAGGGGCTGAAAAATTGGGCCTTAGCCACTGGTGGCGGCGCCCAGAACCAAAAATGTCCTTACAAGCTATCAACATGATCATTGAAGACTATAGTCACTCTGCATAACAGGATAGTCACTCAGCATCAGCATAGGCAGTCTTGAAGGGATCTGACATTTCAAAAAAAATATTCGGTTACATCAGCATCAGGTGCTTGGTAGCTGGTGGTGATCCCAAACTGATTCATTTTTATGAAGGTCAGTCGATCAACCCGAGTCGGTGGAGAGGCGCACCTTGTGATCAGTTACAAAGCCTCCAGCAGCACTGAAGGTGCATTCCAAAAGAATGCTGAATGCAGGACAGGCCAGTAGCTCAACTGCATACTGTGCAAGCTCTGGCCAGTGATCCATCCTCAAGACCCAGTAACCCAGAGGATTTTCGGTGGGAAAGGTGTCCAAGTCTGATCTTGCCCCTAGGTATTCCTGCACCATGTAAATCAGACGCTGGCAATGGTTGCTGGAACCGATCATACCTTGGGACTGCAGACTAAAAAATTGTCTGAACGCATCGGTCAGATGGCCACCTTCTCCACCGCTCCTTCTGTGACTGACCGAAGCCTCAGCAACACGTTGTCCAGGACCAGGAATTTGTAACCTCGCAGTCTCTAGGAATGCATGGCACCGGCCTTTCTACAAAGCCTCCCGAAGATGTTTCATCCTCTGCTCCTTCTGCGATGGCAAGATAAGGGCTGCAACCTTACCCTTGTAACGTGGATCAAGGAGGGTTGCCAGCCAGTAATGATCGCTCTCCTTGATCCGACGAATATGATGATCCTTCAGCAGGCTTTGCAGGATCAGGGAGGCCATGCAGCGTAGGTTAGCTGAGGCATACGGTTCGGAGTCCTCTGGGTCACTAACGACGACATGATCCGCAGCCACCTCCTCCCAGCCACGTACAAGTCCATGGGTTTCTTGGCACTGTAAATGATCCATTAAAGACTGCTGCTGATGCTGAGTGCTAGGCTCCACATCCATGCTGACACAATCCTTCAACCCCTCCTCTTCCTGTGTGATTGGCGGGCCAGCAGGAACACTGTCTGGAAAAGGGGGCCTTGAGAGGTAAGGAAGTCCTCCTCTTTCTGCCTCTGTTCTGCCTCAAGTGCCCTGTCCATTATTCCATGCAGTTTGTGCTCCAACAGGTGGACAAGAGGTGTAACTGATGCATGCACTGTCATTGCTCACCATCCTCGTGGCCTCCTCAAATGGTGACAGGACAGTGCATACATCTCTGATTAGGGCCCACTGACGTGGGGAAAAAAAAAAAACCAAGCTCCCCTTACCCTGTCCTAGTGCCATAGTCACACAGGTACACATTGATGGCCCTCTGCAGCCTGGCCAACGTTGAGTTCCACCTGGTGAGCATGTCACAGTTTAGGCGGTTCTTGGGCAGGTTAAATTCCTTTTGGAGGTCAGTCAGCCGAGCCAGCGGAAATGCACACAGACTTTCCTGGCCTTCCTCAGGACATCCTGTAAGCCCGGCTACCTGCCCAAGAACCGCTGCACCACCAAGTTAAGGATGTGAGCCAAACAGGGCAAGTGGGTCAGTTGTCCCTGTTGGAGGGCGCAGAGGAGGTTGGTGCCATTGTCGCAAACCACCATTTCTGACTTAAGCTGGTGTGGCGTCAACCACCACTCAGCCTGTCCCTGCAGAGCTGACAGAATATCTGCCCCAGTGTGGCTCCTGTCCCCCAAGCACACCAGCTCAAGCACTGTATGGCATCTTTTTGCCTGCGTACTTGCACAGCCCCTTGAATGCCCACGGAGCACCGCTGGTTCCGAGGACAAAGCACAGGAAGAGGCCATGGAGGAAGAAGAATAGGAGGGGGTGGAGGAGAGAGGTGCGTCAGAATTACCAGTAGTAGCATTTTGGAGGCGTGGTGGTGGAACAACCTCCAACACTACTGCACCTTGTCCTGCATCCTTCCCAGCTGCCAACAGAGTCACCCAATGTGCCATGAAAGATAGGTAACGTCCCTGTCCATGTCTGCTGGACCGTGAGTCAGTGGTAATATGCACCTTACCGCTGACCACCCTGTCCAGCGAGGCCAAGACATTGCCTTCCACATTCCAATAGAGAGCCGGATTCGCCTTCCGTGGGAAAAAGTGGCGTTTGGGAACCTGCCACTAAGGAACCGCACATTCCACAAACTCATGGAAGGGGCAGAGTCTATCAACTGAAAAGGCTGCAGTTGAAATGCTAGCAATTTAGGCAAGCTAGCATTCATCCGCTGGGCATGTGGATGGGTGGGAGTGAACTTCTTTCGGCGGTGCAGAAGCCTAGGCAGGGAAATTTTCCTGGTGCAATCTGATGTCTGTGTACTGATAGCAGATTGCCCGCAAGTACTTGGCTGGGACAAACCTAATTCTACACCTTCATTCCTCTCAGAGCAGGTTTCAGAGAGGACTGAAGGTATAGTGGTGTTGGAGTTCCCAGCTGATGAGGAGCAAGGAGAGGTCTGCTTTGTTCTTTGGTGTGGGTCTTTTAGGTACGCTTTTCCAACAAACTGCATGGCAGGTCAACATATGTCTGGTCAAGCATGTGGTGCACAAGCGGGTGATCTTTTGGCCACGCGAGATACACTTGAGACATATGTTGCAAATAGCAGTGGTGCGATCTGATGCACTCGTCTCAAAAAAGGCCCACACCAAAAAACTTTTAGAATAATGAGCAGAGACACCAGCGCCCTGCACATGCAGAGCTCTGTGGTGTAATGCAGTCAGTGTGCTGCCCTTAAGCTGGCCCCTGGAGGGCATCCTGCCTCGTTGGAGATGTGCCTCCTCCTCCTCCTCCCCTCTCCTATCAGGCACCCACGTGAAGTCAGTGACCTCATCATCCCCTCCCTCCTCATCACTGGAGCTAACCTGGCAGTATGCTGCAGCTGGGGGAACATGACTGCCAGATTGCTGTCCTTCTTGGGTACCCCCTCTCTCTGTGCTCACGTTACTGCCTTCCTCTAGCTAGGTACCATCATCAGAGCCTTCAAAACGCTGGGCATCATCCTGGAGCAAGTACCAAACACTGTGGTCAAACAGTTCGGGGTTGGTGGGGCTAGGAAAGGAGTGACTGATGCCATTGAGCCAAGGGAAGAGGCCGCGTTGGCAGCTGCTTTTCCAGACAAAGTACCCTAAGCCTGCGTGAGAGAGGATGAGGAGGATGAGGACAGCTTGGTCATCCACTCTACCAAATCTTTGGACTGTTGCGGCTCAACACAGCCAGCTGCTGCAAAAAAGGACAAGCGTGTCCCATGGCTACGTGCTGATGAGAATGCACAGTGTCCACTACCAGCACTGTTGCCTCTAGACACAGACCTTGCTTGGCCTCTTTTATTGGCTCGTGACTGTCTGCCTCTCCTTGTTGGCCTTCCAGACATACTAATGGCCTTCAGGGAGATGTAGCTGCACAAAGCTGGGGTGTATATATATATATACTGATTATACTGCAGCTAGCAGAATCAACTGCCTGCCTGTAGTATTATTAGTATGAGAACACCAGCAATTGTCTTCCGTAAACTTTAGTTGCACACTGTGCAGAGGACACAGTACACTAACTGAAAATACTGCAGCTCCCTGCCTGTGGTATTTGTATGAGAACACCAGCAATTGCATTCAAGTAAGCTTTAGGTGCACACTGTGCAAAGGACACTAAAACAAAATACTGCAGCTCCCTGCCTGTATTTGTATGAGAACACCAGCAATTGTATTCAGGTAAGCTTTAGCTGCACACTGTGCAAAGGACACAGTACACTAAGTGAAAATACTGCAGCTCCCTGCCTGTCAGTTTATTATGAAGAGAATAACAGGAACGGATCTAGCTAAACTGAATGCAGTGTATAAATATATATTCAACACCTAGGATGCATATATATACTCTACACACTGCAACTGAAGCTAACTGACTCGCCTGCCTACTCTAACTCAAATTAAATTACACGGTCTCCCTCTCTCTGTCTTTAACCACCGCTGCAACACACTACACAAGGCCGCCACGCAGGCGGCCTTATATAGTGTGGGGCGTGTACTAAACCCCCTGGCTTTGGCCAATTATGGCTCTGTGTTTTTTCTGCGCTGTAATTGGCCAAAGTATGCAGGACATAGTGCATGCTTGGCCAATCATCAGCCAGCAATGCAATGCGATGCCGCAGTGAATTATTGGCCGTGACACGCCACTCGAATTTGGCGCGAATGGCCCATAATGTTAGAAATTTGGAGAACAGACGATGTTCGAGTCGAACATGGGTTCGACTCGAAGCTCATCCCTACTTTATTGCACTTGCCAATGATGTTTTTGATTAGCATGGACCTTTTGGTTCACTAATAACATAGGGAACATGCTCATTTGGAGTCTGGAAACCAGTCAGTCAGTCATGTTATTATATAATCTAACAAACGTATTGGCATATTTTTTGACAATAAAATTAACTGTTTTATGCTCAGTTAAACACTTTTTTCTTTTTTTTTTTTTATTTTAGAATTTTTATTATATTTCCAAGGTAACAGTAAGCAAATACAGAATTACAGAAAAGAAAAACAAAACAAATACAACAAACCATACAGTGTCTCGTTATCTATCCGTACAACCTCGCATATAGATATCCGTAAACAGCAGTTGTAGTAGCTAAGAAAAGCCAGTTGCAGACACTAAGTTGCCAGAGAGAAAACCATAGCGTGTAGAATCACGCCTACATGCAAGCTTGTTTGAAGTGGCCTTGCGCACCCTGGTCACCCTTAACCGTTGTGTCTCTAACGGCCTGGTCACGTAGAATTACCAATGATACCTATAAGATAGCGGGAACAAAAAAAAAAAAAAAGGGGGGGGGGGAGGGGTGTAGGAGAGGAACCAGCTAGGACTTAAAGAGGAAGAATATAGAGGTAGAAAAGAGGAGAAAACGCTCGGATAAGCCTTCGAACGGATCAGGGGTGGGCTAACCACCAGCTACCCTCTCCGTCCCGGTGTAGCCAATAACAAGGGAAGGCGCCACTATGTACCAGGGCTGTGGCTATGTCCAGATAGACTGTACTGTAAGCATTACCCACGTGGGAGATGCCAGTTGGGAAAATTTCCACTTGTAGAGCATCACTGTCTCCTAAGATTGCATCAACGCAAGATATCTCTGGGAAAGTTTAAAAGTCCGCCACACTCCCCAGATTGCGGAAAAGCGATCAATCTTGTCCTGCGCTATATGAATCAGCTCCTCCATCGCTTCTATACGATTAATGCGAAGAAACCAGCTTTTAATCGAGGGGGGGGACACAGATCTCCAAAGTACCGGAATACAAAGCCTAGCAGCATTGATCATGTGTATCGCCAAAGACTTACAATATTTCTTCTGGGGAATTTTCGATAGATGTAATAAATATTGTGCAGGGGTGAACTCCAAGGCCAAGGGTGAAACCTCCGAAACTATCTTATGTACCTCTCTCCAGTAGGGTTGAATCAGAGGGCAATCCCACCATATGTGAAGAAGGGTACCTATCTCCCTTTCGCATCGCCAACAATGGTCAAGGACCGTCGGGAAGATCTTATGGAGCAGGTCTGGAGTTTTGTACCATCTCATCTTCAATTTGTAACCATTTTCCTGCGTGTGTACATTTTGGGACCCCTTATGAATATATAGATGTATACGATCCCACTCTTTATCCGTTATCTCCTGGTCCAGCACAGACCCCCAGAAGACCCGATCTGGACTCCTGTCTGAGTGCTGGGACTTAAACATAGAAGCATACAAAGCCGAGATCACGCGGTTCTGGGGAGTCTTGCTGGAGCACAGAGCTTCAAAAACAGTGGGTTCTGTCAAATATCCCGGTCTCCTCCCTGGGTCATCCAAGAAGTGTTTCAGCTGTATGTATGGCCAATACGGGAACGTCTTGGTGGCAGATAGCTTGGCCAGGTCTTGGTGACTTAAGAATCTGCCCCTCCTAAAAAATTGTTTCGCCACCATCTCTGTAGACGGCCATTCCCGAGCCAAAAAACTGGCAGACAGTCCTGGGGGGAAGTCAGGGTTACCCCTAATGGGAGTAATCGGACTCTCTGTATGGGAGAGTGCCATTGCTTTGCAAGCCCTGGTAAATTCTTGTAGGGTCGCCCCAACAAGAGGGTGTATAGAGAGCTGGTGCCCTGTGGAGCGCTTAGTGCTCCAAGGAAGCGCTTGCAGATCTTGACCGACCACGAGCTTTTTGAGATCTGGCCAGTCCTTGCAACGTGTATGAACCTTCCAGTCCACTACCCTGGCCATGTGTACTGCCCAATAATAAAGTTTAAGGTCGGGTAGACCAATGCCTCCCTTAGCTTTGGGTAGAACCAAGGTTGCCCACCCGATGCGAGGCGATTTGGAGCCCCAGAGGAAGGATCTACAAATTCTTTTAAAAGTTGCGAAAAAGGCCGGTGGGAGACGTATGGGGATTGTTTGCATTTTATAGAGGAGTCGAGGAAGCACAGTCATTTTGAGAGCAGCCGCTCGCCCAAACCACGACAGAGTCGGGACATCCCACCTTTGCAGCTCCTGTTGAATAGTTTTAAGTTCGGGGAGAAAGTTCCTTTCGTAAAGGGAACTCAGCTTACCAGGCAACTGTATGCCCAGGTATGTAATAGCATCTGAGTTCCATTTGAAGGGAAAATTGGCTTGGCATTGACGGGCAAGATCATGCGGCAAGGAAACATTCAGCGCGAACGATTTAGAGTAATTAAGTTTTAGGTTGGCTATGCGTTTGAATTGTTCCAGAAGTGGCATTAGATTTGGCAGGGACGTTAACGGGGACGTAAGAAAAAGCAAGATGTCATCCGCAAAAGCCGCGACTTTGTACTCCTTATGGCGTACTGTGATACCCTTGATGTCCGGGTGGAGCCTAATGCAGCGCAAGAGGGGCTCCAGGGTGAGGATGTACAGAAGGGGAGAGAGAGGGCACCCTTGTCTAGTGCCATTTCGGATGGGGAAGGCGTCCGACAGGTGGCCATTAACCTTGACCCCGGCCCTGGGGTTAGAATATAAAGCTCCAATGAAGGTACACATATTGCTGCCCAGGCCCAGGGCCCGAAGCACTGCTTGCAGGTAGTCCCAGGCCACCCTGTCGAACGCCTTCTCCGCATCCATGGCCAGAAAAAAACCCTCCTGTTGGGTAGAAGTCAGCCAATGATGGAGATTTAAGGCCTTGATCGTGTTATCCCTCGCTTCCCTCCCCCGCACGAAGCCCACTTGATCCTTCCCCACCCAGGCCGGAATATAAAACGCCAGACGGTTCGCAATGATCTTCGCAAACAGCTTCAGATCCACGTTTAAAAGCGATATCGGGCGATAATTCTTAACGTCGGTGGGGTCCTTGCCATCTTTGGGTAACACTGTAATATATGCTTCTAAAAGCGTATCTGGAGGTTGGGGGACCTTAGCCAGTGAGTTAAAGGCTTTAAGAAATCTCGGTACCAACAGAGCCCCGTAGATTTTGTAGTACGGTACCGTGAAGCCATCCGGACCTGGGCTTTTACCTGGCTTCATTGACTTCAAGGCCGCCTCCCATTCCTCAGAGGACAAGGGAGCTTCTAGGCCAACACGCTCGTCCGCCGACAACGCTTTGGGACTATATTTGCCCAGAAATTCCCCAATCAGCCGCGAGCGAGTCCCACCCTCCACGAGGCTATGACCTTCTTCTGCTAAATTGTATAACTTACTATAGTAACGAAGAAATTGCTGCGCAATATCCTCGTTCTTTGAAAAGGATCGGCCTGCATTATCTGACAGATGATGCACCGTCGTGGCAAGGGTACGCTTTTGTAAACAGCGTGCCAGCAGCCTCCCAGGTTTATTACCCTGCTCGTAGAACAGTTTTTGTGACAGCATGTGGCGTTTACGTGCCTGCCGAAACAATTCCTCCACCAGTTGGGCTCGGGCATCAGCTAATTGCTGTGCCACTTGAATGGCCTTAGTACGTTTGTGCTGTAACTCTAGTTTAGTAATCCCCTGTATAAGGTTCGTTATCAGTTCCTGTCTCTCCCTCTTCTTCCTAGCTGCTATCGCCAGAAGGTGTCCCCGAATCACACACTTATGAGCCTCCCATTGCATCATAGGAGACACATCCGGCGTATCATTCGTGGTGAAGTAGTCCCGTATGGCCTGTTCTATGCGGGTTGAATCTGCGGGGTCTGACAAGGTGGACGCATCTAGCCTCCATATTCTGGTCAGCCTCTCTATCTGTGGGAATTGCAAAGTCAGCGTGATGGGGTGATGGTCGGAGAGTGTCATAGCCTTTATAGACGCGTTAACTAGATGGGACAAATCCGTCTGCCGTATAAAAAGGTAATCCAGCCTCGAGTAGCGATTGTGCGGGTGTGAAAAGAAAGTGTAGTCCTTCTCACTGGGGTGAAGCGTACGCCATGTGTCATGAAGCGCAAGAGATGCAAGTTGGAGCTTGACTTGCTTTAGAGCCGAGTAAGGGAGCGAGGACGTGCCCGACGAAGTATCCAGCAAGGGATCGAGCGCTAGATTGAAATCCCCCCCTAAAATAAGGAGGCCAGTTTGGAAAGTAGTAAGTTTCAATAGTACAGTTTTCAAAAATGGGATTCTATTAGCATTGGGACAGTACACATTGGCCAAAGTTATAGGTTTGTCTTTCCAGGTCCCTTTCAAAAAGAGGTACCTACCCTCCGGGTCAACTAGTTGATCAGTCAGAACAAACGGGAGAGATTTGGCTATTAAGATGGAAACACCCTTAGCCTTGGAGTCGGGTGAAGTTGCATGAAATACTGTCGGAAAATGCTTGTCCGACAGGCGGGGAATAGAGCCAGTTTTGAAATGCGTTTCCTGAAAAAAAAGGATTTGCGCCCTATGTCTGTGGGCCTCTGCCAGAACACTGCTCCGCTTTTCCGGTACATTGAGACCTTTAGCATTCAGGGAGAAAACTTTAAGCGACAGAGGAGTTGAGACATGCTTCACAGATGACATGATCGGGAGCAGAGAAGATGTGTGGGCAGAAGACAGTGGTCACAACACTAATTCAAGAAATGCCTTAGTCCAAGCCCCACGACAACGAGGCGGAGAGGGCGAGCCTGGAAAAAAGGAAAAGAAGAGGAGTGAGAAAGAAAGAGAGGGTGGAAAGGAGAAGGAGGGAACAGAGAAAAAAGAGGGGGAGGAGAGAAAAAAAAAAAAAAAAAGGGGAGGGGGGGAACCGCTATCCAATAATCCCCAGTGGAGGTCCCAGCCGTTGCTGGGGTCACCACTGAACGTATCGTGTGTAGTCTGGGGATATCCCAGGGGGAAAAACAACCAGAGGTGGGTATAGACCTGCTACCCCACCTAATCGCCCTGCAGTGACAAAAAGGAAAGCGGAATCACCAATTCCGGGTATGTTCAAGAGGGGAACCTGCCTTCTTGATGTGAGAACGAAGCCGAACAATAGAGGGAGACACTCAGCTATCCCCACCCAGGTGACTCCCTGTCTAGCACATAAATATGGGAAGAACCCCCCCTCTGGAGGGTTCGGTCTTTTGAAAAAGTACTAACCCCATAATAATAATTAACCCCTTGACCATGCTCTAAAAGGACCGTGGTCCGGCCCGCACCCCTATTATAGAGCAAGAAAGAAAGAGTACTTCCGGCAGCTGAAAATAATATAACATTCTGCACCCAAAACCAACCCGTAGCTTGTACCCAATAGTAGGCAAACAGTAGGCTGTACTACAGGTGGACCAATTCCTAGGATCCCCTACCTAGTGACCTTGGCCACTAAGGAGCAGCGAGGCAGAATCTTCCACGTCTCCAGCCGCAGCAGAGGCTGCAAGATCTCCGATCTAGTTGCCAGAGACTGGAAGGGCGGAACAGAGGAGCGAAACTCCTCATTCTGCGGCGATGCTTCCGCATGGCCAAGAACAGCTGAGGCAGTACCATTAGTGCCCTGGAGGAACATCCAAACATCCTTACCCAATACAATACAATCCCCAACATTAAACAAGTGTAAATGACCATTAATCATTAAAATCATAAACCAAACAGTAACCATCCCCTATCGGGGAACATCAGCATGTCAAAAAAGAGCACCAAATCAAATATTAAACCAGTGCAACGGTCCCAAGCAGCAGGCGTGTAAGGACAAAGATAGGCACTGAGGGTGAAGTTAGTTCATGTGCTTTGCAGAGTGTAGTGATCAACGGCAGCAGTCCCAGCAGCGGAAGCCAAGATTAAGACTGTAGGGAGAACCAAATAGGGCATACGTCCCTTTGTAGGCCGGCTAGCCCATGGACTCAACTGGAGGGGCAGGGCTAGGGCCCCCAGTCCGCCGGGGGGACACACATTAGCATATAGGGTGAGAGTTCCATAGCGACAGTGAGCAATCCATAAGGGGGCAAATCTGGACCCCTACCAGCGAGAGATCGTCCCCTTTAGCTTTCTTAAGAGTCAAACCAAGAGTCAGGGGCTCTTGTCTGGCCATGGTAAGTGAAAGGTCCCTTAGTTGCCCAGATAGACACAATATAATATGGCAGTTCTCAACCCCAAGCCTGGGGAAAATACTTACAGTCTGCTTCTGCTGCGGTCACAATCCATGCGAGCTGCGTCACCTTGCCAGTTTGCTGTCAGGACAGGCTGCTTGAGAAAATGCCATCCAGAGGGCCCTCTGAAATGTATAAGTATAGGTGCAAGTTCACGGGTCAGGAGAACAAACAAAGGGGTGGTAAGAAACTACTCACCCACCCAAGCAACTAGTCACTGGTCGGTTCTGCGGCGAACAGATGAGGGAGAAGCCCGTGGACTATCCTCCGTTTCCATGTCACCTCGACTCCTAGGAGGAGAGTTAGTAGAATTCCTCCGTCTCCTGGGCCGGTGCCTGTGTGATCGTGGCGTGGAGTCAGGCTGGGTGGGAATCCAGGGGTCCGGTCGCAGGAAGGCACTGTACCAGTCAGGTACCTCCACAAAGGGAATGTCCAGGGCATCACAGAAAGGTCTCAAGTCAGCCGGGACTCTCAAGTGTGCCGTGCGGTTTCCAGCCGAGGCCTGTAGACAAAAGGGAAACTTCCATCTGTAGGGAATACGGCGGTCTCGCAGAACTTGTAGCAGGGGTCTAAGGTCACGTCTGTGCTGTAGCGTAATGGCAGATAGGTCTTGGAATAGTTGGATACGTGCACCTTCGTATTCTAGGCGGTCCTGGTTGCGTGCGAGCCTCAAAATTTCTTCTTTTTGAGTAAAGCTTACCAGGCAGCACACTGCGTCCCTGGGGGGGTCAGTATCCCTACCCCTGGGCCTCAAAGCTCTGTGGCAGCGTTCCATCTCCACCGGGGCATCTGGGGGTCTACCCAGCAGCGTGTTAAAAATAGCCCAGATTGCGGCCTGTAATTGGGGACCTTCCACTGTCTCTGGGATACCGCGTACCCGGAGGTTGCGCCTTCGCCCCTATTGTCCAGGTCCTCCATGTGTCGATGCATATCCATGAGATGTTGGCCGTGTACACTGGAGACCTGCTGCACCTGTTGAATGGCTGCCCCATGTGTCATGGCTGCGGCCTCCACCTGCTCCACTCTGGATGCGACTGCCCTGATGTCTGATCTGAGGTCTGATATGGCTGCAAATAGAGTGTTTTTAATGTCTGTGGCCACTGAGTGCAAATCCGCCAGATTCAGAGGGGGAGGGACGTGCGATCGGTGCGTACCTGACGCCGCGGAGGCTCCCTGGAGATCCGGTGGGGTTGCGGACATACTGTGGTCCGGGGTCTGAGATGCGGCCTGCACATCCGCCGCTTGAGAGCGGAACATCGCCGGGATGTTGCGGCTGAGCTGCGTGGAAGGGTCTTGCGCCGACCGGGAGACAGAAGAGCTTCTCCCAGCCATCTTCCCTGCCAGAAAGGGGTGTTCTTCCCGCTGATGATAGCAAGATAGGAGACCTGGGCGGCGGAGCTCCTGTCCTAAGCTGCCATCTTCCTCCGCTGCCAGGCCACGCCCCCCACTTTTTTCTTTTATGAACCAGCACTTCTGATTCTGTGGATTGTTTAGCAAATGTAACAATTCCAGAGTTGGCTTGCCTAGCTGCAGTAATAGACTTGTCTTTGTATTTTGCAGCATGACTACAGGCACCACGTTAGTCTGGTTCTGTGCAGCATTGGCGATACAGAACACCCAGGATTGATATGTGGCAGATTCCAGTGGGTTACTGTGAATCTGCCGGCTTGGGGGTGGTGTGGTACCTGTGGGGAGTTATTGCTGAAGAAATTTCTCAGTGACAGTCAGTGAGCTCTGCTAGTTAAGTGGAGCACAGGTTATGCTACAGAAGTGACAGAGAAAATTGAGTACTGTCCGTGATACTTTTTTTATTTGCACTAACATACAATTTTTCAGGACAAGCTTTCAGAGTATGTCCCCTTCTTCAAGACCCAAGCAGTACTGAAGGGGACATACCCCAAAAGCTTGTCCTGAAAAATTGTATGTTAGTGCAAATAAAAAAAGTATCATGGACAGTACTCAATTTTCTCTGTCACAATTGCACTAATATGGCTACAATCACATCAAGTATTACAGAAGTGAGGAACACTATGGTGACAGCTCAGAGGGGAGATGACAGCACAGTGATAGCATCGCTGGGGCCGGGACCAGTACTGTACACTCAAGTCACACTCCATAGGACTCAAGAGAAGAGTATCTTTGCCATCCAAAGCATCATGCCAGATAGGGATAGCTCACAACCTGTAACCAGTATGGCAGATTCTGCATACAGTATTATGGCCGTCACACCTATTTTGGAGACCTAGGAAATCCAGAGGTGGGGATCTGAGGGCTCTTCAAGAGAGGGAGAGCCAGGAATCATGGATGTGGGGTCCCAGAGATTCCAGAACGTGTTTGGATCCCTAGAGGAGGAGTCAGTGACGGAGTCCCGGTGGGACTGTGAGGTTGAGTGTGACTACCAGTGTTCTGGGCTGAACATTCAAGAGAGAGCACAATGCTCAGCTAATCCTGTGTGCTAGAAATCTGGGGTGCTGCCTCCTGTCACCTTTGTCAGGATTAGGGATGAGCGGAACACCCCCCAGTTCGGTTCCCACCAGAACTTTCGAAAGGAATGAAAATTCGTGCAAACTTTAGAACCCCATTGAAGTCTATGGGACTCAACCGTTCGAAATAAAAAGTGCTAATTTTAATGGCTAATATGCAAGATATTGTCATAAAAAGGGTTTGGGGACCCGGCTTCTGCCCCAGGGGACATGGGTCAATGCCTATGTTTTTTTTTTTTTAAATGGCCGTTTTTTCGGGAGCACTGATTTTAATGACGATTAAAGTGAAAAAAAAAGTGAAATATTCCTTTAAATATCGTGCCTGGGGGGTGTCTATATTATGTCTGTGAAGTGCCACGTGTTTCCCGTATTTAGAATAGTCCCTGCACAAAATGACATTAATGTAATATCTGGTTCCGGTAATACGGATGAAAATCCTTGAGAAAAATGCCATGGGTAGCCCCCCCGCCCATTACCAGCCCCTTTGGGTCTTGTACGGATATTAAGGGGAACCCTATACCCAAATTAAAAAAAGGAAAGGCGTGGGGCCCACAAGCCCTATATACTCAGAACAGCAGTATACAGACAAGACAGGGACTGTGTAGGTTTGTTGTGTTAAGTAGAATCTGTTTGTCATTTTGAACTGGTACATTTTTAAAGTGTAGCTCCTGTCAAAAAATCTATTTTTAAGTTTTTCCGAAAACATAGGGAAGGGTTAGCTTTTTTTCATCTCACTTCCTGTTGTCTCCTTCCGTTTGCAAGTAGGAGACTTTTGTAAGTTGGATGTTTGAAAGTAGGGGCCTGCCCTATATGCTCTGCAGAAATGGCGGAACAAGGTGTTGGTTTTGCCACAACATTGTAAGCCCTCAAAGTGACTCTTGGTGTGCGCTGGAGCGCCCTGCTGTGAACGATTATATCAAGAATTGTAATTACATGCCATTGTTGAACAGTGGTAGAAAAATTGACCTTTGGTGGTTGTGGTGCTGGTGCCACAACACTATAAGTCCTCACCGTTACTCTGGGTGGGCACAGGAAGGGGCCCTCCTGTGAAATATTATATCAAGAATTGTAATTACATGTCCCTGTTAAACAGGGGCAGAAAAATTTGGCCTTAGGCACTGCTGTTGGTGCCACCACACTGCAACCTCTTCCATATACTCTAGTTTTATTGCAGGAATTGCAGAAATGGGGGCCTAAGGTGTTGGTGTTGCCACAACATTGTAAGCCCTCAAATTTACTCTTGGTGAGCACTCTGCTGTGAAAGATTATATCAAGAATTGTAATTACATGCCATTGTTGAACAGTGGTAAAAAAATTGGGCCTTTGGTGGTTGTGGTGGTGGTGCTGGTGCTGGTGCCACAACACTATCAGTCCTCACAGTTACTCTTGGTGGGCGCAGGAACAGGCCCTGCTGTGAAATATTATATCAAGAATTGTAATTACATACCCCTGTTAAACAGGGGCTGAAAAAATGCTGCTTGCTGGTGCCACGACACTGCAACCTCTCCCAGATACTCTACTTGGAGTGCAGGAATAAGCCCTGCTGCAAAGTATTGCATCAAAAATTGTAATTACATGTCCCTGTTGAACAGGGGCTGAAAAATTGGGCCTTAGGCACTGGTGCCACGACACTGCAACCTCTATCATATACTCTAGTTGGAGTGCAGGAATGAGCCCTGCTGCAAAGCATTGCATCAAAAATTGTAATTACATGCCCCTGTTAAACAAGGGCTGAAAAATTGGGCTGGTGGCATCACCCAGAACCAAAAATGTTCTTCCAAGATATCAGCGGAGGAGAAAGAGGATAGACAGTCAACATAACAGGACAGTCACTCAGCATCAGCATAGGCAGTCTTGAAGGGATGTGATATTTCAAAAAAAAATATTCGGTTACATCAGCTTCAGGTGCTTGGTAGCTGGTGGTGATCCAAGACTGATTCATCTTTATGAAGGTCAGTCAATCAACTGAGTCAGGGGACAGGAGCACTCTGTGATCGGTTACAAAGCCACCAGCAGCACTGAAGGTGCGTTCCGAAAGAACGCTGGATGCAGGACAGGCCAGTAGTTCAATTGCATACTGTGCAAGCTCTGGCCAGTGATCCATCCTCAAGACCCAGTAAGCCAGAGGATTTTCGGTGGGAAAGGTGTCCAAGTCTGACCTTGCCCCTAGGTATTCCTGCACCATGTAAATCAGACGCTGGCGATGGTTGCTGGAACCGATCATACCTTGGGGCTGTGGACTAAAAAATTGTCTGAACGCAGCCTCAGCAAAATGTTGTCCAGAACCAGGAGTTTGTAACCTCCCAGTCTCTGGGAACGCGTTGCACAGACCTTTCTGCAAGGCCTCCCGGAGATGTCTCATCCGCTGCGATGGCAAGATAAAGTCTGCAACCTTACCCTTGTACCATGGATCAAGGAGAGTGGCCAGCCAGTAATGGTCCCTCTCCTTGATCCGATGAATATGAGGATCCTTCTGCAGGCTTTGCAGGATCAGGGAGGCCATGCAGCGTAGGTTAGCTGAGGCATTCGGTCCGGAGTTCTCTGGGTCACTAAGGACAACATGATCCACACCCACCTCCTCCCAGCCACGTACAAGTCCATGTGTTTCTTGGGACTGTAAATCATCCCTAAAAGACTAATGCTGCTGCTGCTGCTACTGAGTGCCAGGCTCCACCTCCATGCTGACACAAGCCTCTTCCTCCTCCTCCTCCTTATCCTCTTTCTGTGTGATGGGTGGGACAGCAGGAACACTGTCTGGATAAAGGGGGCCTTGAGAGGCAAGGAAGTCCTCCTCTTCCTGCCTCTGTTCTGCCTCAAGTGCCCTGTCCATTATTCCAGGCAGCGTATGCTACAACAGGTGGACAAGAGGTACAGTGTCACTGATGCATGCACTGTCACTGCTCACCATCCTCATGGCCTCCTCAAATGGTAACAGGACAGTGCATGCATCCTTGATCATGCCCCACTGGCGTGGTGAAAAAAAAACAGGCTCCCCTGACTCTGTCCTGGTGCCGTAGTCGCATAGGTACTCATTGATGGCCCTTTGCTGCGTGTGCAGCCGCTGCAGCATGGCCAATGTTGAGTTCCATCTGGTGGGCCTGTCACATATAAGGCAGTTCTTGGGCAGGTTCAACTCCTTTTGGAGCTCAGCCAGCTGAGCACTGGCATTAAATGATCGGCGGAAATGCACACAGACTTTCCTGGCCTGCTTCAGGACATCCTGTAAGCCCAGGTACCTGCCCAAGAACCACTGCACCACCAGGTTAAGGACGTGAGCCACATAGGGTCAGTTGTCCCTGTCAGAGTGTGGAGAGAAGGTTGTTGCCATTGTCGCAAACCACCATTCCCTGCTTAAGCTGGGGTGGCGTCAACCACCTCTCAGCCTGCCCCTGCAGAGCTGACATAATATCTGCCCCAGTGTGGCTCCTGTCCCCCAAACAAACTAGCGCAAGAACGGCATGGCATCTTTTTGCCTGCATACTTGCGTAGCCCCTTGAACGCCTACGGAGCACCGCTGGTTCCAAGGACAGAGCACTGGATGAGGCCACGGAGGAAGAAGAAGAGGAGGGGGTGGAGGAGAGAGGTGTGTCACAACTAGTAGTAACATTTTGGAGGCGTGGGGGCAGAACAACCTCCAAAACTACTGCACCTTGTCGTGCATTCTTCCCAGCTGCCAGAAGAGTGACCCAATGGGCCGTGAAAGATAGGTAACGTCCCTGTCCATGCCTGCAGGACCATGAGTCAGTGGTAATATGCACCTTACCGATCCAGCGAGGCAAGGACATTGCCTTCCACATGCCGGTAGAGAGCCGGAAACGCCTTCCGTGAGTAAAAGTGGCGTTTGGGAACCTGCCACTGGGGAACCACACAGTGCACAAACTCACGGAAGGGGGGCCGAGTCTACCAACTGAAAAGGCA
The DNA here is from genome assembly GCF_037356315.1 of Lithobates pipiens. Taxonomy (NCBI): domain Eukaryota; kingdom Metazoa; phylum Chordata; class Amphibia; order Anura; family Ranidae; genus Lithobates; species Lithobates pipiens. The sequence goes on along the minus strand of NW_027507686.1, from coordinate 194,257,599 downwards.
GCAGTTGAAGTGCCAGCAATTTAGCCAAGCTAGTATTCAACCGCTGGGCATGTGGATGGCTGGGAGTGAACTTCTTTCGACGGTCCAACAGCTGGGGCAGGGAAATTTGCCATCATCATCATCAGAGCCTTCAAAATGTTGGGCATCCTCCTGGAGCATGTACCCAACACTGTGCTCAAACAGTTCGGGAGTGGGTCTAGGGAAGGAGTGACTAATGACACTGAGACGAGGGAAGAGTCTGGGTGAGAGATAATGAGGAGGGCTTGGTCATCCACTCTACCAAGTCTTCGGCATGTTGCGGCTCAACACATCCAGCTGTCGAAAATAAGGACAAGAGTGTCCCATGGCCACGTGCTGATGAGGATGCACTATGTCCACCAGCACTGTTGCCTCTAGACACAGAGCCTGCTTGCCCTCTTTTATTAGCTCATGACTGTCTGCCTCTCCTTGTTGTTCCAGACATACTAATGGCCTGCAGGGAGAAGTAGCTGCACAAAGCTGGGACGTATACACTGATTATACTGCAGCTAGCAGAATCAACTGCCTGCCTGTAGTATTATTACTATGAGAACACCAGCAATTGGAGTAGCTTTAAGTGTACACTGTGCAGATGACACAGTACACCGACTATAATTGCTACAACTGCCTGCGGATAGGATCAGCCGAAGACCAGCAATTGGGGTAGCTTTAGGCGTACACTGTGCAGATGACACAATACACCGACTGTAATTACTGCAGCTGGCAGCTGCTTGCCTCTGGTATAGGATTTGAAGAACACCAGAAATTGGGGTAGCTTTAAGTGCACACTGTGCAGATGACACAGTACACCGATATCATGTATCAGATAAGACCAGAACTGTGTGGACTGCAGCAGAGGAAACCCAAACGTGTATAAGTCTAATATAATGATTTATTAAGGAAAGTGAATAATATAAATACAACCACACAGTGCAATAAATCAACCAACAGAGACCCCCAAATAACAACAGACAGATATGTACAATAAATGGGAAATACCAGGATCGTAAATGATAGGCAGGCCAGGGTCATGCACAGAGGATCAGTAGATAAACACAGGGCAGTCCAGAATCAGAGACACAAGCCAAGCCAAGGTCATACACGGAGAGATCAGCAGATGGAGTAGGAACACAGGACAGGGAAAGGATGGACAGATAAGACTGGGCAGGGAAACAGGATCAGAAACACGGGTCACAGGTCCAGGGCACAGGAACAGGTTCAGAATCAGGCTCAAGATCAAAAGCAGCAGGTCAGGGCTAGGGATGAGCTTCGTGTTCGAGTCGAACATACGTTCGACTCGAACATTGGCTGTTCGTCCGCTCGGCGAAGTCCGAACATTTTGGTCCGTTTCGCGCCAAATTTGTGTGGCGCTCACGGCCCACAATGCACTGCGATGGCGCAGTGCATTGCTGGCTCATGATTGGCCAAGCATGCACTGTGACCCCGCATGCTTGGCCAATCGCAGCGCCAGCAGCGAGGAGAGCCATGATTGGCCACAGGCATGATGCCTGTGGCCAATCATAGCTCAGGCTGTGTAGGGCACGCCCCACACTATATTAGGCCGCCAGCGCGGCGGCCTTGTGTAGTGTGTTGGCGTCTGAAGCAGTGGGTGTTCTGTGTACCTTCAACACAGTACACACCGATCATTTTCGGATGATTTTCGATCTTGCTGTTGTTTAGTGGTTGTTGTCTGCGTGCCCTGACTGCAGTATACACCGCTATATTCACCTCACCTATATAGCTAGTGATCTATCTTTTATAATAGAGCTTGCAGTCAGTAGTGTTAGGAGATAGTGCGTGCTGTCTGCGTGCTCTGTACCCAGTACATACCGCTATATCCACCTACATAGCTCTTCTCTATTTGAGACCACTTGCCATCTGCAGGAGTTATTGGAAGTTGTGTGTGCCTCCAGCACAGCACAGTATACATCTGTATATACCCCTTTATCTCTGGTGTTCTATAATAAAGGCATCTGCAGGAGTTAGTGGGTGTTGTGTGCCTCTAGCACAATATACACTACCCAACTGCTTTTTTACCCAACTCCCTTCAGGCCATTACCATGTCTGGAAGGCCAGCAAGGAGAGGCAGACAGGCACGAGCCGATAAAAGAGGGCAAGCAGGCTCTGTGTCTAGAGACAACAGTGCTGGTCGTGGACGCGGTGCATTGTCATCAGCACGTGGCCATGGGACACGCTTGTCCTTCTTTTCGGCAGCTGGACATGTTGAACCGCAACATGCCAACGACTTGGTAGAGTGGATGACCAAGCCCTCTTCATCCTCCTTATCCTCTCTCACCCAGTCTCAGGGTACTAGCAAAGCAGCTGCCAACGCATCGTCTTCCCTCCTCTCAATGTCATCATCAGTGACTCCTTCCCTAGACCCACCACGTCCTCCTGAGGAGTCTCCTGAACTCTTTGAGCACAGTGTTGGGTACATGCTCCAGGAGGATGCCCAGTGTTTTGTGGGCTCTGATGATGACACTCAGCTAGAGGAAGGCAGTAGCATGAGCGCAGAGAGAGGGGATGCTCAAGAAGGACAGCAATCTGGCAGTCATGTTCCACAAGCTGCAGCATACTGCCAGGTTTGCTACAGCGATGAAGAGGGAGGGGATGATGAGGGCACTGACTCCACGTGGGTGCCTGGAAGGAGAGAGGAGGAGGAGGAGGAGGCACATGTCCAACGAGGCAGGATGCCCTCCGGGGGCCAGCTTAGGGGCAGCACACCGACTGAATCACACCGCAGAGCTCCGCCTGTGCAGAGCTCCGCCTGTGCAGAGCGCTGCCTGTGCGCGTTATTCTAAAAGTTCTTTGGTGTGGGCCTTTTTTGAGACGAGTGCATCAGATCGCACTGCTGCTATTTGCAACATATGTCTCAAGCGTATCTCACGTGGCCAAAACATCAGCCGCTTGGGCACCACATGCTTGACCAGACATATGTTGACCTGCCATGCAGCTCGTTGGCAAGCGTACCTCAAAGACCCACACCAAAGAACAAAGCGGACCTCTCCTTGCTCCTCATCAGCTGGCATCTCCAACCCCACTAGACCTTCAGTCCTCTCTGAAACCTGCTCTGAGAGGAATGAAGGTGTAGAATTAGGTGTGTCACAGCCAAGTGGTTCCGGGAACTCTGCTAGCGGTACACCCACGTCCGATTATAGCAGGCAAATGTCCCTGCCCCAGCTGCTGGACCGGCGAAAGAAGCTCACTCCCAGCCATCCACATGCCCAGCGGTTGAATGCTAGCTTGGCTAAATTGCTAGCACTTCAACTGCTGCATTTTCAGTTGGTAGACTCGGCCCCCTTCCGTGAGTATGTACAATGTGCGGTTCCTCAGTGGCAGGTCCCCAAACGCCACTTTTTCTCACGGAAGGCGATTCCGGCTCTCTACCGGCATGTGGAAGGCAATGTCCTTGCCTCGCTAGACAGGGCGGTCAGCGGTAAGGTGCATATTACCGCTGACTCATGGTCCAGCAGGCATGGACAGGGACGTTACCTGTCTTTCACGGCCCATTGGGTCACTCTTCTGGCAGCTGGGAAGGATGCAGGACAAGGTGCAGTAGTGTTGGAGGTTGTTCCGCCACCACGCCTCCAAAATGCTACTATTGGTTGTGACACACCTCTCTCCTCCACCCCCTCCTCTTCTTCTTCCTCCATGGCCTCTTCCAGTGCTCTGTCCTCAGAACCAGCGGTGCTCCGTAGGCGTTCCAGGGGCTACGCAAGTATACAGGCAAAGCGATGCCATACCGTGCTTGCGCTGGTTTGTTTGGGGGACAGGAGCCACACTGGGGCGGATGTTTTGTCAGCTCTGCAGGGGCAGGCCGAGAGGTGGTTGACACCACGCCAGCTTAAGCCAGGAATGGTGGTTTGCGACAATGGCACCAACCTCCTCTCCGCCCTCCGACAGGGACAACTGACCCATGTGCCCTGTGTAGCTCACGTCCTTAACCTGGTGGTGCAGCGGTTCTTGGGCAGGTACCCCGGCTTACAGGATGTCCTGAAGCAGGCCAGGAAAGTGTGTGCATTTCCGCCGATCATTTAATGCCTGTGCTCGGCTGGCTGAGCTCCAAAAGGAGTTGAACCTGCCCAAGAACCGCCTTATATGTGACATGCCCACCAGATGGAACTCAACATTGGCCATGCTGCAGCGGCTGCACACGCAGCAGAGGGCCATCAATGAGTACCTGTGCGACTACGGCACCAGGACAGGGTCAGGGGAGCTCGTTTTTTTCTCACCACGCCAGTGGGGCATGATCAGGGATGCATGCACTGTCCTGTCACCGTTTGAGGAGGCTACAAGGATGGTGAGCAGGGACAGTGCATGCATCAGTGACACTGTACCTCTTGTCCACCTCTTGGAGCATACACTGCGTGGAATAATGGACAGGGCACTTGAGGCAGAACAGAGGCAGGAAGAGGAGGACTTCCTTGCCTCTCAAGGCCCCCTTTATCCAGACAGTGTTCCTGCTGTGCCACCCATCACACAGGAAGAGGATGAGGAGGAGGAAGAGGAGGAGGAGGATGATTGTGTCAGCATGGAGGTGGAGGCTGGCACTCAGCATCAGCATCAACAGCAGCAGCAGCAGTCTTGTAGGGATGATTTACAGTCCCAAGAAACACATGGACTTGTACGTGGCTGGGAGGAGGTAGCTGCGGATCATGTTGTCCTTAGTGAGCCAGAGGACTCCGGACCGAATGCCTCAGCTAACCTACGCTGCATGGCCTCCCTGATCCTGCAAAGCCTGCGGAAGGATCCTCGTATTCTTCGGATCAAGGAGAGGGACCATTACTGGCTGGCCACTCTCCTTGATCCACGGTACAAGGGTAAGGTTGCCAACCTTATCTTGCCATCGCAGAGGGAGCAGAGGATGAGACATCTCCGGGAGGCCTTGCAGAAAGGTCTGTGCAACGCGTTCCCAGAGACTGGGAGATTACAAACTCCTGGTCCTGGACAACGTGTTGCTGAGGCATCGGTCAGAAGGAGCAGTGGAGAAGGTGGCAGTCTGACTGATGCTTTCAGACAATTTTTTAGTCCGCAGCCCCAAGGTATGATCGGTTCCAGCACCCATCGCCAGCGTCTGATTTACATGGTGCAGGAATACCTAGGGGCAAGGTCAGACTTGGACACCTTTCCCACCGAAAATCCTCTGGCTTACTGGGTCTTGAGGATGGATCACTGGCCAGAGCTTGCACAGTATGCAATTGAGCTACTGGCCTGTCCTGCATCCAGCGTTCTTTCGGAACGCACCTTCAGTGCTGCTGGTGGCTTTGTTACCGATCACAGGGTGCGCCTGTCCACCGAATCAGTTGATCGACTGACCTTCATCAAGATGAATCAGTCTTGGATCACCCACAGGTACCAAGCACCTGAAGCTGATGTAACAGAATAATTTTTTTTGAAATATCACATCCCTTCAAGACTGCCTATGCTGATGCTGAGTGACTGTCCTGTTATGTTGATTGTCTATCCTCTTCCTCCTCCGCTGATATGTTGGAAGAACATTTCTGGTTCTGGTTGATGCCATCAGCCCAATTTTCCTGCCCCTGTTTAACAGGGGCGTTTAAGTACAATTTTTGATGCAATGCTTTGCAGCAGGGCTAATTCCTGCAATCAAACAAGAGTATATGGGAGAGGTTGCAGTGTGGTGGCACCAGCACCAGTGCCTAAGGCCCAATTTTTCTGCCCCTGTTTAACAGGGGCGTTTAATTACAATTTTTGATGCAATGCTTTGCAGCAGGGCTAATTCCTGCAATAAAACTAGAGGATATGGCAGAGGTTGCAGTGTGGTGGCACCAGTGCCTAAGGCCCAATTTTTCTGCCCCTGTTTAACAGGGGCATTTAAGTACAGTTTTTGATGCAATGCTTTGCAGCAGGGCTAATTCCTGCAATAAAACAAGAGTATATGGAAGAGGTTGCAGTGTGGTGGCACCAGCAGCAGTGCCTAAGGCCAAATTTTTCTGCCCCTGTTTAACAGGGACATGTGATTACAATTGTTGATATAATATTTCACAGGAGGGCCCCTTCCTGTGCCCACCCAGAGTAACGGTGAGGACTTATAGTGTTGTGGCACCAGCACCACAACCACCAAAGGTCAATTTTTCTACCACTGTTCAACAATGGCATGTAATTACAATTCTTGATATAATCGTTCACAGCAGGGCGCTCCAGCGCACACCAAGAGTCACTTTGAGGGCTTACAATGTTGTGGCAAAACCAACACCTTGTTCCGCCATTTCTGCAGAGCATATAGGGCAGGCCCCTACTTTCAAACATCCAATTTACATTCATTATCTCCTACTTGCAAACGGAAGGAGACAACAGCAAGTGAGATGAAAAAAGATGGACGACAAAACAAATTATACAGGGGTGATAACTCTTCCCTATGTTTTCCAAAAAGCTTAAAAATAGTTTTTTTCACTGGAGCTACACTTTAAAAATGTACCAGTTGAAAATTACAAACAGATTCAACTTAACACAACAAACGTACACAGTCCCTGTCTTGTTTGCACCGCCTGTATACTGCTGTTCTGAGTATATAGGGCCTGGGGGCCACACGCATTTCCTTTTTTTAATATGGGTACAGGGTTCCCCTTAATATGCGTACAAGACCCAAATAGGCTGGTAATGGGCAGGGAGGGCTACCCATGCCATTTTTCTCAATGATTTTCAACCATATTGCAGGAACCAGATATAACATTAAAACTGCAAGCAGTTTTAAATGGTGTTATTTCCGTTTAATGTCATTTTGTGCAGGGACTGTTCTAAACACGGGAAAGACGTGGCACTTCACAGGCATACTACAGACACCCCCCAGGCACCATATTTAAAGGAATATTTCACTTTTTTCTTCACTTTAATCGTCATTAAAATCAGTGCTCCCGCCAAGACGGCCATTTTTAAAAACATTTTAGGCATTGACCCATGTCCCCTGGGGCAGGAGCCAGATCCCCAAACCCTTTTTAGGACAGTATCTTGCATATTAGCCGTTAAAATTAGCACTTTTCATTTCGAACGTTCGAGTCCCATAGACTTCAATGGGGTTCTAAAGTTCGTTCGAATTTGGGGTCCGTTCGAAAGTTCTGGTGCGAACCGAACCGGGGGTGTTCGGCTCATCCCTAGTCAGGGCACAAGGACAATACCAAGGCAAGCATGTGAATGCTTGCCAGCTATTTATAGGCCTGTGATTGAAGTGACACCTGATTGCAGGAGGTGCTGTCTGCTCCACACTGCCAGGATCCATCCGCTGGTGGACGCCAGTACTGCAGCCCAAAGATGACATAATATCAGCAGGGAAAAGCTCTCCTGACAGTTCGAAACTGCCAGGAGACACCTGCTGGTAGACCTCAGTACTACACTCCAAAAGACAGATATTATCAGCGGATGGAACATTTCCTGACAACCGACTGTAGTTACTGCAGCTGCCTGCGGTATAGGATCAGCAGAACACCAGCAATTGGGGTAGCTTTAAGTGCACACTGTGCAGATGACACAGGACACCGACTGTAATTACTGCAGCTGCCTGTAATATAAGACCAGCAGAACACCAGCAATTGGGGTAGCTTTAAGTGCACACTGTGCAGATGACACAGGACACCGACTATAATTACTGCAGCTGCGTGTGGTATAGGATGAACAGAACACCAACTATTGGGGTAGCTTTAGGTGCATACTGTGCAGATGGCACAATACACCTACTGTAATTGCTACAGATGCCTGTGGTATAGGACCAGCAGAACACCAGAAATGGGGGTAGCTTTAGGTGTACACTGTGCAGGTAGCACAATACACCGACTTTAATTGCTACAGCTGCCTCTGGTATAGGACCAGCAGAACACCAGCAATTGGGGTAGCTTTAGGTTTACACTGTGCAGGTGGCACAATACACCGACTGTAATTGCTCTAGCAGCTGCCTGTGGTATAGGATCAGAAGAACACCAGCAATTGGGGTAACTTTAGGTGTACACTGTGCAGGTGGCACAATACACAGACTGTAATTGCTACAGCTGCCTGTGGTATAGGACCTGCAGAACACCAGCAACTGGGGTAGCTTTAGGTGTACACTGTGCAGGTGGCACAATACACCGCCTGTAATTGCAACAGCTTCAAATGAAATTCAAAGACACTGTCTGTCTATCTTTCTCTCTCTCCACTGCGCAGGCCGCCTTATATAGTGTGGGGCATGTACTAAACCCCTTGAGCCATAATTACATCTCGCTGTACAGAAGACGCTGTGATTGGCCAAGCATGCGGGTCATAGTGCATGCTTGGCCAATCATCAGCCAGCAATGCACTGCGATGCCGCAGTGAATTATGGGCCGTGAGCGGCACTCAAATTTGGCGCGAATGGCCCATAAGGTTCGGAATTCGCCGAAAGAGAGAACAGCCGATGTTTGAGTCGAACGTGGGTTTGACTCGAACACGAAAACTCATCCCTACTCACTAGAGTGGCATGATACCTAGTGACATTGGATAAGACAAGGGCATAGCAATGACAGATTATGAATGAACGGGGTGTCTCAGCCAATTGGCAGTGGTTTCTTTAAGCCCAATGGCCTGCTGGTAGAGCTTATTTATTTGGTGGAGTCAGTTGATCGGGGGTTTTGTGCAACCCGGACATCTGTCTGGGTGCACGTGTGTTATACTGCCTCGGGCTGCTAGGCTGGACCCCCCCAGGCCTATCCTGGGGACATTTGGCTGCTAGGCTGTCCACAGGGGAGCAATGCAGGGTTGGGACTGCAGGATTGTAGTCTAACCAGAAGTAGCGGACGGGGAACCAGCTGTGGTCGAAGGTAGAAGGAGAAGCTGTCTCCACTAAGGGACCATTCACCTTGTTACCGAAGATCACTGTGAGTAAGCTGAGGACAGTACCAGGGCAGACTTCTCATCAGCAGGGGATGGTGAAGAAGTGGGAAAACCTCAGCAAGTGCCAAGCCAGGAATCCAGCGGGACAGCAGAGGTTATACTTGTGGAGGATCAGTGAGTACCAAGCCAGGGACTTAGCGTGTCAGCAGAGGTGACGCTTGAAGAGTATCTGTCAGTGCCAAGTCAGGGACCCAGAAGGGAAGCGGGGGTGACGCTTGAGGAATATAATGAGTGCTAACAGTGAAAGAGCTCAGGGGATCCAGTGACTATAGTATCCAAAGTCTTGTGAAAGAGACTGGGAGTTCATTGAGTGAAGATCCACAGTGAGTGATTGTTGAGTAAGCGGAGAACTGTTCGTGTTGCAGATCATTGAATATAATTGCCGTTAGTAACTACTACAAGATCGTTGCCATAGGAGACAGTGATCCTACCTTTACAGAAGTGGTGTCTGGCTGGAGGTCTTCACCTGTGTAGTTGTCTTTCTATAGAAGTATCTGTGTCTGCTAATTATCATTGTATCTACTTAAAGGTGTCCTCGCCCTAACCCTCTCTCCCCAGTTCTGTTCAAGAGACAATACATCTCTTTGCATTCTAAAAGTGTCTGGTGCTCACCATTTCATCTTGCATTACACCTACCATGTGTTGCAACCCACTCTACACAGAAGGATGCCAGCTGTCCCTAACTCTGGAGGTCACCATTAGGCCCGAGGGGCCCGAGATTTTGCTACAAAATGATACAAATTTAGTTTGGGTTCAGAGTTGCATGACTGCACAATTGTCATTCAAAGTTTGACAGCTGAAAACTGAAAATTGGCCTGAGCAGGAAGGAAGTGAAAGTGCCCAAATAGGCAGGTGGTTAAAGTCTTGTTATTCCTTTTTTTTTTGTTAAGAAACAACATGTTATACTTTTCTGCTCTGTGCAATAGTTTTGCACAGAGAAGCCCCAATCTTCCTCTTCCGGGGGCCCCGCCGGTGCTCCTGGCTCCTCCTGCCTTTGTGTACCCCACTAACAAGCTACTTTCTAGGGCTGGTACTTATGTGAGCTTGCTCCATGTATTGACACACACAGCATGGCTCAGGCCCCACCCCTCGGTCACTCATAACTGGATTTGACTGACAGCAGCAGGAGCCATTGGCAGGAGGGAGAGATAGAGAGCCACTGCTCTCGGGCACAGCGCTGGTTCGGGATTTGTTTTAGGTAAGTATTTAGTGGGGGCTGCGCCTAAAAGGTTTTTTACCTTAATGGAGAGAATGCATTAAGGTAAAAAATTGGATTTTTATATACAGCTTACCTGTAAAATCTTTTTTTTGAGATTACATCACGGGACACAGGAGCTTCATTACATAGTGGGTTATATAGGCACCTCTGGTGATTGGACACTGGTTAACCCCCAATTAAGGAGAATTCCTCCCCTATATAACCCCTCCCATATGGAAGGCACCTCAGTTTTGTAGCAAGCAATAGGAAACCACGTAAAACCCAAGAGGGGTGGGAGCCCTGTGTCCCGTGATGTACTCTCAAGAAAAGGATTTTGCAGGTAAGCTGTATATAAAAATCCAATTTTCTTGATCATACATCACGGGACACAGGAGCTTCGTTACATAGTGGGATGTCCCATAGCAATGCTCAGATTGAGGGGAGGGAGACACAGATCATAATAATAGACCGCGATGGACCGGAGGACCTAAACTGCAGCCTGAAGTACACTGCGCCCAAAGGCGATATCCTCTTGCCCTCTGACATCCACCTGATAGAATCTGGTGAATGTGTGGACTGATGACCAAGTTGCAGTCTTACAGATCTGAGCCAGGGAGGCCTGGTGATGCACTGCCCAAGAAGCACTTACAGCCCTAGTTGAGTGCGCTTTCACTTGAAAAGGAGGGATCTTCCCTTTAACACTATAGGCCTGAGAAATAATCTGTCTAATCCACCTTGAGAGAGTGGATTTTGATGCCGCCTGGCCCTTCCTAGGGCCTTCCGGCAAAATAAATAAGCAATCAGTTTTCCTTATCTGAGCAGTTGCCTGAAGATAGATACTGATTGCCCTAACCACATCCAAAGTGTGCAAAGATTCTTCTTCTGCAGACTGTGGGTCTGGAAAAAAGGATGGTATGATTACATCTTGATTCAAATGGAATCCCGAAACCACCTTAGGCAGAAAGGACCTGTTGGGACGCATTACCACCCGGTCCTTATGAATAATTAAATACGGTTCCTTGCTGGAGAGAGCTGCTAGCCCTGACACTCTCCTAGCCGAGGAAATGGCTACCAAGAAAACCAATTTTTTTGTCAAAAAGGACTAATGAAGCCAGATGCAAAGGTTCAAATGGTTGCCCCTGCAAAGCTGAGAGAACCAAATTCAGATCCCATGGGCATACCGGAGGTTTGACTGGCAGTCTTATCTGCATGGCTCCCTGGATGAAAGCCCACACCAGGGAATGTGATGCAAGTGGCCTCTGAAAAAACACTGACAAGGCAGAAATCTGCACCTTGATAGTGCTTACGACCAAATTCATTTCTAGGCCTGACTGGAGAAAGGCCAAGATCCTGCTAATGACGTACTTTCTAGGATGCCATTCCCTGAGTTCACACCAGGAAACATATGCCTTCCAGATGTTGTAGTAAATAAGCCTGGCTTTCTGGCATTGATCAGAGTAGAAAGGACTGGCCCCGAAAGCCCACGATCCCTCAGAATGTGGGTCTCAGCAGCCAAACCGTCAAATTCAGACTGCTTAAAGCAGGATGGTAAATTGGACCCTGTGAGAGCAGATCTGGCTGGAGAGGAAGGATCCATGGCCTGCCTACTGCCAACTTAATGATCTCTGCGTACCAAGGTCGCCTGGGCCAAGCCGGGGCTACCAAAAGCACCGACTTTGTTTCCCTCTTAATTCTTCCCGGGAACCGTGACAGAAGCGGGAACGGGGGGAAGGCATTAATTAGATTGTACTGATCCCAGGGAACTGTCAGAGCATCCAACTCCTGAGCAAGAACATCTCTTGTCCTTGACACAAATTTGTCCAGCTTTCTGCTGAATCTGGACGCAAACAGATCTACGTCTGGAGTACCCCATCTGCGACATACGTTCTGAAAACACGTCGGGGTGCAGAACCCATTCTTCTGGGCACAACTGCTGGCGGCTCAGAAAATCCGCCTGCCAATTTTCCACTCCTGGAATGAGGACTGCAGAAAGGCATGGAACATGCCTTTCTGCCCAGGCAAGTATGCGATTCACCTCTTTTTGTGCAACCAGCCTCCTGGTACCACCCTGGAGATTGATATAGGCCACTGCTGTGGCATTGTCGGGCTGAACCCGAACAGGGAGACCCCGTAGTCTGTAAAACCACTTTATGAGAGCCATAAAAACTGCCCGGATTTCCAAGACATTTATGGGCAATAGCTTCTCGATCGCAGACCATTTCCCCTGCGAGCACGTCTCCTCCAACACTGCTCCCCAGCCCGTCAGGCTGGCATCTGTCGTAATAATCTTCCATGGAAGAGGAAGAAAAGTTTTGCCTTTCAGCAAATTCTCAGTTTGTAACCACCAAACGAGACTCTTGCGTGTCCCTGGGGACAGACACATAGGAAGATCCAAGGCCTGGGGCTTCCTGTTCCACGCTGCAAGAATGCATCTTTGCAGAGGCCTTGAGTGGAACTGGGTGAATGGAACGGCCTCGAAGGAGGCGACCATTTTCCCTAACAGTCTCATGCACAACCGAATGGGGAAGATCTTCTGCCCAGAATTAGGTGCACCAGACCCCAAATGGATAAGGCCTTTGGCCTTGGTAGAAACACCCCGCCTTGAGCATTGTCGATGACCATACCCAGGTACTCCAACCTGGTAGCAGGCTGTAGGGAAGATTTTTCTAGGTTTATAATCCACCCTAGGTGTTCCAGGAGATCTAGTGTTCTGGTAACACTGGTTCAGGAGCGCTACCGTTTTCTCTATGAGAAGTAAATCGTCTAGATAGGCCATGACGGCTATACCCTGAGCTCTTAGGTTTGCCAAGAGAGGGTCTAGAATCTTTGTGAAGACTCGAGGAGCTGTAGCGAGCCCGAACGGAAGAGCCACAAATTGAAAATGCGCCGCTTTACCGCGAACCTTAGATACATTTGGTGTGCGGAAAATATTGGCACATGAAGATATGCATCCTTGATATCTATTGATGCCATAAACTCTCCCCCTTGCAGGGAGGAGACCACAGCACATATTGACTGCATTCGGAAGGACCGGATGCGTAAAAACCGGTTCAGATCCTTCAGACCCAGGATACGTCTGACACCTCCATTTGGCTTTGGAACGGTGAAGAGATTCGAGTAAAAGCCTGAACCCTGTTCTTTTGGGTCCACTTCCACTATCACCTGGGATAGTAAGTGATCTAAGGCCAGGAATAGCGGTCTTTGCTTTACTGGATCCCTGGGGATCCTTGACCTTAGAAAGCGAGAAGGTGGAATCTCCTGAAACTCTAGCTTGTAGCCCAGAGATACCGAGGAGACTGCCCACTTGTCCCGGATCTCTTCCCGCCAGGCTTCTGCAAACTGCAGGAGCCTTCCCCCCACTCGGCCGAGCAGGGGCGCCCCTTCACAAGAAGCTTTTGGGCTCTGCTTGGCAGGCTTTCGCCCCCAAGTGTTTTCCTGCCCCTGGTCCCGGCCTTGAGCCTTTCCTGTAGGGAAAGGTTGGGAAGGCCGTCGCCACTGCTTAGAGCTTGATGCTCCGGGAGAGAGAGAACGCCTAAATGATGGACGTTTGCTCCTTTTGATTGAAAGGAGAGTAGATTTACCCCCTGAAATTCTTTGGACGAACTTGTCTAATTCTTCTCCAAATAAACGTTCCCCCTTAAACGGGAACCCAATCAAATGCTTCTTGCATGATAGCTCAGCTGCCCAATCTTTTAGCCATAGGGCCCTTCGCATGTGTACCAAAAGGAGAGACAAACGAGATGCTTGTTGGACAGAATCCAAAATTGTATCAATCATAAAACACAGAATTTGAGGTATTTCTGCATAGTTCTCCACTTCCTCACCGGGAAGGAGGCCAAGCATCTGCTTAACTTGTTCCTTGAGGAACTGACACAACCCCACGGCTGCGACTGTAGGTTGCACTACTGCACCAGTCATGGAAAAGGAGGCTTTCAATAAGGTTTCCAGCTTCTTATCAGTTGGATCCTTAAATACCTGAGCATTATCCAACGGACAGGTCAGGTTTTTATTCACGCAAGAAACAGCCGCATCGACAGATGGGACCCCCCATTTCTTGGCGAAACTTTCCTCCAGAGGATAAAGCATAGAAAACCTTTTAGGAGGAGCAAACAGTTTATCGGGATGTCTCCAATCCTCATACAACAATTTATCCATTAAGGGATGAATTGGAAAGGAAAGGGCAGTCTGTTGGATTTTCCTGATTCCCAGGGAAGAAACAGAGGACGTAGCGACTTCAGCAGCAGGCATTCTGAATGTGGTACGCACCAACTCAGTATAATGGACACAGCAACCAGGAAGTGACGTAGACCGAGCCCGCAGCTCGTTTATACACTGCTTGTACAGACTGTTTGTGAGTATTTTTAAACTGTTTTAATAACAATAAACCTGTTGAAGCACTTTACACTATGGAGTATTCTTCCTCCATCTCTGCTTAAACCTATGTATATGCCATACCACTGAGGAACCCTGACTGCAATACCACAGAGGAAACCCCCTTAAAGGGACCATATCATTGGTCAGGACCTGGGCACCCCACATTAAAGGGAAAACTCCGCTAAAAGGATCCCAAAAAGCTCTCTATATATACGCTGTTACCTTACAGCGGTAAGGTAAGGGGACATCCATTACTGTTATATATACGGGACCACCAAGGCCATATCCCCTTCCACCAGCACCACTGCCCTTCCCATTGCAACAGCTCCACATCGTATATCTTGTTGAAGAAGTCACACCCTATGCGATTTTGAGAATAATCGCAGCACTTTGCACTGAAAACGGACTTTGTGTCTGATACACTTATATTTTTTGTCACTTAATTATCATTTATGTTTGAAGGTTTGCCTATGTGCACCACAGCTGAACACTTGCACTTTATGCGATTTTAGGATCGCAACACGCTGCACTTTTGAATGTTATATTGTGTTTTTTCTTTTTTCTTGTTTTTATTGTTTCACGGTTTCATGTTGTAGATTTTACACTAATAGCAACGAACATTATTGTTTTATCAGCCACAGCGGCACATTGGAATATTTGCACTTTTATGCGACTACAGGATCGCAACACGTTGCACTTTGGATTGTATATGAATTTTCACTATTTTATGTATTTATGTTGTGGACTATTAGTAGAAATGAGTGTTGCTGTTTAAACTAGTCACATAGACATACCCAGACCTGTATTGTTTACTGGATATCCCCCCATTGCGAATTTTATATACTGCTTTTATCAATAGATATATCCTTCTTGTGTACAGCGCACCACTACCTTTCTTATTCAACTCAGTATAATACTGCACCTGTTTTCTGAGCGCCTGGGAGGAGGGGACTCTCTCCTCTTCCTCCAATTCATCCGACTGATCAAGATCCCTGTCCCAAGATGGGGATCACTCCTCATTGTCAGAAGTGTCATCTGAGAGAGGAATCTCAGCAGAGGGAGGGGATCTACCCCTTTTCCTGCTATCTTTCAGGGAAGCTGAAATAAAATTCATGATTCTCCCTTCAAAACCCTCCAATGTAGCCCTAAGTGAGTCCTCAGTGACTTATACCGGGGCTGAAATATTAGGAGAGGCTGCAAAACCTGACAGGTGCACTGACTCATCCTGTGAGGCTGGCTCCAGTCTTGCAGAGGGGGATGGTAACCTACAGGCATTTTTAAAACCCCTGGACCTAGGCGGTGATTTACCAGTGCCTTTGTTACCTCCCCCTGAGACCCTCTTATGAGGAGACATAGTCCTAAGCTACAAAGCAGAGGTAGTAGTACAAAGTGCAATCACTGTTGTGCTCAAAGTCTCACAATAAATATACAGTATATGCTTAAACTGCACAACCTGATGCTGAGTAGGTGTCTTAGGTTTGCCTGGATCCCCTTGGGATGCTTACTGCCCACAGCTCCTGTGTCTCCACTTACAGCCCCCTGACGCTCTGGGCTTTTTTAAAATTGCCGCCTGGGGCCTGCACAGTACAGCGCTGTGCACACCAACATGCACGGCTCGCAACCACACCCCCCCCCCTCCATTAGCATGGGAGCGCGCTTAGCGCGTGTGCACGAGGACCACCGGAGGTCCAGGGGGTAAGGGGACCACCATCGGAGCTGCGCGGGACCCCCAAACTACGTGGGACCCCTGTATTACCTTTATTATGGCAGGGATTGCAGTGGAGACGTGAGTCATCTGGGAGAACCAGGCTTCACTGAGCGTGTGTATCTGAAAGGCATGTAAGTATGCATCAGGCTGCTCTTACTCCCTCTAGTGGTGGAAACCAGGTAAGACATACAACTACTCAATGAAGAAATCCATAATATACATTTATATAGGATTAACTTCCCTTACCTGTCCTCGCCGCAGGAATTGCTGAAAACAGACAGACAGATTCCAGCCTTCACCCATCACGGCGGGCAGAGTTGTGCCAACCTTCAGGTTTTTTTGGGGTTCCTTCTCAGAAGAACCTCCTACCTGGACCTTGTAAAAGACTCTGCCAGAAACTTTCGTGCCACTATGTAAATAGTACACCAAGTCTGGTTTTCCCAGAGCCCAGTCTTCCAATAGGAGAGGATTTACAGGCAAAACCTCGTTTCTTCGGATGACGAGACTCGGGTACCATACCATCTTGGGAGGCAAAATATCGGCCCGAGATATGGATCCGGTTTGTTGTAGCCCTTAGGCCCCCCCAGAGACCTGCACAGAGCTTTCTTCAGAGCACATGTTTTACGTGACCAACCACCATAGACACTGGCGAAAAAACTGAGGTGCCTTCCATATGGGAGGGGTTATATAGGGGAGGAATTCTCCTTAATTGGGGGTTAACCAGTGTCCAATCACCAGAGGTGCCTATATAACCCACTATGTAATGAGCTCCTGTGTCCCATGATGTATGATCAAGAAAATAAACTTTTAGCCTTTACTATCACTTTAATGCAGTTATGTATTTTTTTACGTAATAAGTGGGGTAGCAATAGAGATTGAGAGTAACAGGATTAATCAGGTTTTTTACAGAATACGGACAAAAAAACAAAAAAAATCTCATCTTGACTGAGTGATTATGAACAGCATGTAATACACCATTTATAGTGTGATTATATTTCTTTATGATGTATGTGATGTATATGCGGCTTTAAAGCATTTCTGACTATTTCTAGTCACAGTGTTGGCAATATGGTGCAACTGATTTAACCACTTGCCGACCAACGCACGACGATATACGTCGACAGAATGGCACGGGCAGGCATATGGGCGTACCTGTACGTCCCTGCCTTCCCACGGGTGGGGGGCCCGATCGGGCCCCCCCCCGGTACCAGCGGCGGTCGGTATCCGTTCAGGAGCGATCCGGGATGAGGGGGCGGCCATTCATTCATGGCCACCCCCTCGCGATCGCTCCTGACGAATGGAAGTGAAGCGTGACATCACTTCCTCTCCTGTAATGTAAACACAGGCAGAGGAAGTGATGTAATCTCTCCTCCGTGTCGGTATTTTTCATTCCGGCACCGAGGAGAGAGGATCGGTGAGTTGCACCAAAACGACACTACACAGTAGAACATGCCGGGCACACTCTCACCCCCCCTTCACCCCCCGATCACCCCCCCAATCACCCCTGCCCCCCCAGTCACAGTGACACATTTTTATTTTTTTTTTGCATTGGTGTCATTTGTGACTGTAATAACTGTTAGGGCAGTTAGGGTTAGCCCCCTTTAGTTCTAAGGTACCCCCCTAACCCCCCCAATAAAGGTTTAACCCCGTGATCACCCCCCGTCGCCAGTGTCACTAAGGCTGGGTTCACATTGCAGCGGTTTATGAGAACGGATGTGATTCGCACCGCACTGCAGTGCAAATCACATCCGATCTCTGTGCGATTCGAGTTCAGCCATACAGATAGTATGGCTGAATTCGCGTCGCACCTGCCGCACCCGCCGCAAACTCGCACGGGACCCTTTTTTTGGTCCGCAGCAGAATCGGATCGCATGGGTGTTCACACCATGCGATCCGAGTTTGCAGATCGCACTGCGATATGCGAACTGATCTGGGGGTGTCATTAACATTTCACTGACACTCCCAGCAGTTCGCATAGGGCAGTGTGAACTGCCGCCGGGAGGCATGCGATGCGGGAACCCGCCGCGGATTCGTGGCGTTCCCACATCGCTCCAGTGTGAACCCAGTCTAATAAGCGTTAGTTTTTCTGATCGCTGTATTAGTGTCACAGGTGACGCTAGTTAGGCAGGTAGGTATTTAGGTTCGCCGCAGCTTTTTATAGCGCCAGGGACCCCCATATACTACCGCATAAAGCCCCCTGATTGCCCCCTAGTTAACCCTTTCACCAGTGATCACCATATAACTGTTACTGGTGACGCATTTATTACCTAATAAAGGTTTAACCCCCTGATCACCCGGTGGGTGATATAAGTATGAGGGTCAGATAAGGTCTGCGTCGCCCCAGGCAGCGTCAGGTTAGTGCCAGTACCGCTAACACCCACGCACGCAGCATACACCTCCCTTAGTAATATAGTATCTGATCAGATCTATATTAGCGTCGCCAGCAGTTTAGGTTTCCCAAAACGCATTGTTAGCGGGATCAGCCCAGATACCTGCTAGCACCTGCGTTTAGCCCCTCCGCCAAGCCCAGACCAGCCCACCCAAGTGCAGTATCGATCGATCGCTGTCACTTACAAAACACAACACACATAACTGCAGCGTTTGCAGAGTCAGGCCTGATCCCTGCGATCGCTAACAGTTTTTCTTGTAGCGTTTTGATACAGTCGATGACAGCCTAGGTGCTTTTTTACCTGTGAGTCTCACTAGTGTACCCCTAAATTTAGGGGTGTCTACTTTCCAAAATGGGGTCATTTGGGGGGGGTTTGTGCCATCTTGTGGTATCCCCGTACTCAGGAGAAGCAGCAGAACTTATTTTGGGGTGTCATTTCACATATGCCCATAGCATGTGTGAGCAATATATCATTTAGTGACAACTTTGTGAAAAAAAAAAAAAATAAATAAAAGTTTGTAATTTTCCCGCAACTTGTGCCAAATATAAAATATTCCATGGACTCAACATGCCTCTCAGCAAATAGCTTGGGGTGTCTACTTTCTAAAATGGGGTCATTTGTGGGGGTTTTGTGCCATCTTGGCATTTTATGGCCTTCAAAACTGTGATAGGTAGTGAGGAGTGAAATTACAAATGTATGCCCTTAGAAATCCTGAAGGCGGTGCTTGGCTTTCGGGGCCCCGTACGCGGCTAGGCTTCCAAAAAGTCGAACCCATGTGGTATCCCCGTACTCAGGAGAAGCAGCAGAATGTATTTTGGGGTACAATTCCACATATAACCATGGCATGTGTGAGCAATATATCATTTAGTGACAACTTTGTGTAAAAAAAAAAACATTTTTTTTTTGTCATTATTCAATCGCTTGAGGCAAAAAAATAAAATATTCAATGGGCTCAACATGCCTCTTATCAATTTCCTTAAGGGTGTCTACTTTCCAAAATGGGGTCATTTGGGGGGGGGTTGTACTGCCCTGCCATTTTAGCACCTCAAGAAATGAGATAGGCAGTCATAAACTAAAAGCTGCGTAAATTCCAGAAAACGTACCTTAGTTTGTAGATGTGACAACTTTTGCGCAAACCAATAAATATACAGTTATTGACTTTTTTTTTACCAAAGACATGTGGCTGAATACATTTTGGCCTAAATGTATGACTAAAATTGAGTTTATTGGATTTTTCTAATAACAAAAAGTAGAAAATATCATTTTTTTTCAAAATTTGCGGTCTTTTTACTTTTATATCGCAAAAAATAAAAATCGCAGAGTCAGTCAAATACCTTTAAAAGAAAGCTCTATTTGTGGGAAAAAAAGGACGCAAATTTTGTTTGGGTACAACATTGCATGACCGCGCAATTACCAGTTAAAGCAGCGCAGTGCCAAATTGTATAAAGATCTCTGGTCATTGACCAGCAAAATGGTCCGGTCTGAAAGTGGTTAACCTTTAACTTTTTGTTTGGCTTAGGGAAACTCGTTATTTGTTCCCATGGGCAACTGTTATTTTATGTTTAGACAGTCATACGTAAGTTTTTTTGTATCTTAGAAACATTAATACCAATATAAGAACATCCAGAGAGGCAATACTAAAATATTTATTATTTTAATGTGCAGAAAACAATACCCCTAGTGGATTTCAGTTTAAATTTCAGTTTAGATGCTTAATTTTCACAACACAATTTTTTAAAGTCCTCATACACAGTGTGTGGTGCCTTGAGATCCTTAAAGTTTGAGTGTCTGATTGAGCAGCCTGTCAACCTGTGTGTATTCTTAGCTAAATTTGAGCTGTACTTCTAAACTTTAAATATATTAACACCTTTGTAAACAAATAAGCTAGTAACACATAAAAACGTTAAGAGATTGATTCTGTACCCAGCCCCAAGCAAAGACGAAAGACAAAAGACAAAATGGAAACCATAAATTGGTTGCATGGGTGGCAGGAACTTAATACAGGCATGTAGAGTAGTAAATGAACCACACAGATACACATAGATTATATATTCTTTTTTCATAAAATGCTAAAAAACATGTCCATCAGGCCATCTAAATTGATTCATATCGCATCTCTGAAAACATATTTATATATCCAGTATCTCACAAAAGTGAGTACACCCCTCACATTTTTGTAAATTTTTTATTATATCTTTTCATGTGACAACACTGAAGAAATTACACTTTGCTACAATGTAAAGTAGTGAGTGTACAGCTTGTATAACAGTGTAAATTTTCTGTCCCCTCAAAATAACTCAACACACAGCCATTAATGTCTAAACCACTGGCAATACAATTTAGTACACCCCTAAGTGAAAATGTCCAAATTAGGCCTAAAGTGTCAATATTTTGTGTGGCCACCATTATTTTTCAGCACTGCCTTAACCCTCTAGGACATGGAATTCACCAGAGCTTCACAGGTTGCCACTAGAGTCCACGTCCTCCATGACGACATCGCTGAGCTAGTGGATGTTAGAGACCTTGCGCTCCTACAACTTCTGTTTTAGGATGCCCCACAGATGCGCCATAGGGTTTAGGTCTGGAGACATGCTTGGCCACTCCATCACCTTTACCCTCAGCTTCTTTAGCAAGGCAGTGGTCATCTTGGAGGTGTGTTTGGGGTCGTTATCATGTTGGAATACTGCCATGCGGCCCAGTCTCCAAAGTGAGGGGGATCATGCTCTTCTTCAGTATGTCACAGTACATGTTGGCATTCATGGTTCCTCAAGGAAATGTAGTTCCCCAGTTCCAGCTTCACTCATGCAGCCCCAGAACATGACACTCCCACCACCATGCTTGACTGTAGGGAAGACACACTTGTCTTTGTACTCCTCCCCTGGTTGCTGCCACACACGCTTGACACCATCTGAACCAAATAAGTTTATCTTGGTCTCATTAGACCACAGGACATGGTTCCAGTAATCCATGTCCTTAGCCTGCTTGTCTTCAGTTTGAGGGCTTTCTTGTGTATCATCTATAGGAAAGGTTTTCTTCTGGGACAACAGCCATGCAGACCAATTTTATGCAGTGTGCGGCGTATAGTCTGAGCACTATCAGGCTGACCCCCCACCCTTCTAACCTCTGCAGTAATGCTGGCAGCACTCATACACCTATTTCCCAAAGATAACCTCTGGATATGATGCTGAGCACAGGCACTCAACTTCTTTGGTCGACCATGGCAAGGGCTGTTCTGAGTGGAATCTGTCCTGTTAAACTGCTGTATGGTCTTGGCCACTGTGCTGCAGCTCAGTTTCAGGGTCTTGGCAATCTTCTTATAGCTTAGGCCATCTTTATGTAGAGCAACAATTCTTTTTTTCAGATCCTTAAAGAGTTATTTGCCCTGGGATGCCATGTTGAACTTCCAATGACCATGATGAGAGAGTGAGGGCGATAACACCAAATGTAACACACCTGCTCCCCACACAAACCTGAGACCTTGTAACACTAACGAGTCACATGACACCGGGGAGGGAAAATGGCCAATTTTGGACATTTTCACTTAGGGTTGTACTCACTTTTGTTGCCAGCGATATAGACATTAATGGCTGTGTGTTCTGTTATTTTGAGGGGACAGCAAATTTACACTGTTATACAAGCTGTACACTCACTACTTTACATTGAAGCAAAGTGCCATTTCTTCAGTGTTGTCACATGAAAAGATGTAATAAAATATTTACAAAAATGTGAGGGGTGTACTCACTTTTGTGAGATACTCTATGCTCTTAGAGATGCAATATGGATCAAATCGAATAGCCTGATGGACATGTTTATAGCTCTTTATGAATAAAGAATATATATTTTATGTATATTTATGTGGTTCATGTGGTACTCTGTTAACCCGCTGTCACCTGCGCAACAAATTTATAGTTTCCTTATTCTTTGAAAATATTTAAATCAGCTACAAGATGATTTGTGACTTTCTGCTATAAGCCACTGTTCTTTGTGCTTTATACTTTACTATTTATGTTTCCTTATTACATTAATTTGTGGGTCCCTTTTTTCAGTCAAGATTTTTCTCCAGAAATGATATATTCCATTTGAAAACAAATGTGATGGGGAGCGCTAAATATATAGATTAATGATTATGTCTAGTAGTTGTTACATAACAATCAAAAAGTGAATAACATTATTAAAACCAAAAATGACAAATAATAATGAACAAGCTATTATATAGCAGTGACACTTGGGAGTGCTACTTGTCATTGGATCAAGTGAGAAAACTATGTGTGCTAAAATGATACACATGTGCAGTGAAATGCCTTGAGAAACTGCAAATTTCTTTCTTCCACTGTATATACAGTGGAAGAAAGAAATTTGCTGTTTCTCACATTGGACTTTTTGTTTGTTTCAGCACATGTTGTGAACATTTGGTTGTACATTTGTTTATGATCAAGGCATTTCACTGCACATGTATATCCTTTTAGTACACATACAGTTGCAAAAAAATGTATGTGAACCCTTTTGGAATGATATGGATTTCTGCACAAATTGGTCATAAACTGTGATCTGATCTTCATCTAAGTCACAACAGTAGACAATCACAGCATATGCCAGAGACTTTTCTAAGTCTTTAGCTGACACTCTAGGATTCTTCTTCACAGCACTGTGCTCTTGCAGTCATCTTTACAGGACGCCCACTCCTAGGGAGAGTAGTAGCAGTGCTGAACTTTCTCCATTTATAGACAATTTGTCTTACAGCAAGGCTTTTAGAGACACTTTTATAACCCTTTCCAGCTTTATGCAAGTCAACAATTCTTAATCATAGGTCTTCTGAGAGCTCTTTTGTGTGAGGCATCATTCACATCAGGCAATGCTTCTTGTGAAAAGCAAACCCAGAACTGGTGTGTGTTTTTTTATAGGGCAGGACAGCTGTAACCAACAACTCCAATCTCATCTCATTGATTGGACTCCAGTTGGCTGACACCTCACTCCAATTAGCTCTTGGAGATGTCATTAGTCTAGGGGTTCACATACTTTTTCTATATGCACTGTGAATGTTTACATGGTGTGTTCAATAAAAACATGGTAACATTTAATTCTTTGTGTGTTATTAGTTTAAGCAGACTGTGATTGTCTATTGCTGTGACTTATATGAAGATCAGATCTCAATTTATGACCAATTTGGGCAGACATTCATATCATTCCAAAAGGGTTCACATACTTTTTTTTGCAACTGTAGATTTCTCACTTGATCCAACAACAAGTGGCACTCCCAAGTGTCACTTCTATATAATAGTTGGTTCATTATTATTTGTTATTTATGTTTTTAATACTATTATTCACTTTTTGATTGTTATGTAACAACTACTAGATATAATCATTAATCTATATATTTAGCACTCCCCATCACATTTGTTTTCAATTTGCACTAGAGGTATCACACCTAGTTTGGGGGATAGCAGCTCTTATTATTAAATTCATTTATTAATATTTTTTTACGTTTTTTTGGCACACGGTATTTACTACTTATTACTTTGATATATTCCATTTGTCATGTGAACCATTTACCAAGACTTGATATGGTTCTATATGAAGGGGCAGTTTGTAGTTCTACACATGCTTTGCAGTAATGCACAATCCAAGAAACATCTTTCCCCGGCTTCAGTTTTGATCTCCATTTAAAGTATTCCTGGTATTTCTGATCATTTTTGTCCAGTTCAAGCAGGTAAGAAGCCAGTTCTTTTGCACTGGAGAAGTCGTCCACATGAATGAATGAATCAGGTGGAATAAATCTCTCATAGTTTTCTCGGGGTGGGCCAAGAACCACTGGGACACTTCCCGACTTAAATGCATTAATCCACAGTTTTTCTGTTATATAGTCTGTATGTATTGAGTTCTCAAAGGCTAAGTAGAACTTATATTTAGAGACAACTGAAATTGTTTGGCTAGTGGCTAAAGGGAGATGTCCATAACCATAAATATCTATTAGTATATAATTCTTGAAGTCGTTATAAAACTTGACCCGTCTGGAATTAGGGTTCCAGTTACTGATAAGCCAAGCCACCAGATGATACTTTTTGGGGATTGTATAATTAGTAGCAGCTTCATTCTGTTCTAACCACCCATAAGGAGTAAAGATATCAGAGTCACTGCGGTAGGACATAGTGAGGTTGATGAGTTTGTCCATGAAGTGCAGGTTTGGATTATGACTTGGAGATTCCAAAGTAAACCATACCCAATATTGTCCTTCAGGCCTTGGCATCTGTGGCATCTTCTGTCTGGATCCACATACATCCCTGTGATGAATAATGACTGCATTTGCTGTGTTATATAAGCTACGGTTGGCTGTTAGCAAGCAATTAGTACCGAAGGGTTTTGGACACTCTAAAGGGAACCGATGACCAAATGGCCACGTCCATAACAAGACAGTGAAATTCAATTCAGGCTTGGAGGGAGCTGCGGAATCTGTGCAGTTGGTGGTGATGATGGAAACCTCATTTCTGATATGTTTATTACTAATATGATTATAACTGAATAATATAAAGGCAACTAAAGTTTGGATGAGAAAGATAGTAAAATAATGAGAATGTGATGACGACTGTAGTGCTGGCTTCATTATATACCTGAAAAAAAAATTGACAAAGTTCAATATAAACAAATCTGAGAACCAAACACATTCAAAAAGGAAAAAGTCAGATTATAACCAAGTGTCAGCTAAACTGATATTTCAGATTTTGTTTTTATTTTTAGCTGACAAGTTGATTTGCATTCTGGAACTTCACTGTTTTAATATGACCACTGGGTTTTCCAGATATGCTCAACTACAGTTGCCATTACAAAAGCCATGAGATAATGCTGATCTCCCACCAATAGTTCATTTATAATAAAGAAAATCTATGCAATGCAGACATAACAGAGAACTAATTTATTGTTTGGGGTCTTGTGGGAAGGGCAGGGTCAGACAATTTTAGGGAAACATCGCCATGAAAGACTCCAAGAGTTAGTGGATGAGGTAACCTACCGATACCATTCTGAAACTTTTTGAGTAGGTTTAGAGATTTACAAAGGTAAAGCTTTTGGCATTGTACAGTGCCTTGAAAAATTATTCATACCCCTTGAAATTTTCCACATTTTGACTTCTGAAGACAATTAGTTTCACTAGATTTTAGTTAGGGGTATCAGCGTAAAAGGGGCTGAATACAAATGCACACCACACTTTTCAGATATTTATTTGTAAAAAAATTTGAAAACCATTTATCATTTTCCTTCCACTTGACAATTATGTGCCACTTTGTGTTAGTCAATCACATAAAATACATTTATGTTTTTGGTTGTATCATGACAAAATGTGGAAAATTTCAAGGCGTATGAATACTTTGTCAAGGCATTGTACATTTACATTGTACTTTTTAAAACTTAGTAAATCTGGAAAAAATCATTATGCTGTTCCCAAATAATCTGTTACAAACTGCTCAATCTATGTTTATTTTGTGTAAAGTTTATGGTGCAAAAGTTAATAGTATTGGACTTCATGATGCTGAAATCAAACAGGAAACCATTTCCCTGACTGTTCTTAAAAACAACCTAAACCTACTTCTCGGTATAATGTATATACCATCATACTATCTCACTTTATACAATTTTTGTAAGTGTAACATTGGGCGTTAATACTGAGTTGCAGAAATGAATTTGGTCATAAGATGGCAGTGCCAACTAGTTATTGTCTAACTGTAATCAGAATACAGTTGCCAGGGGCAGCCTGGGAGAAGTAGTCTTGAAGGAGAATTCTACCTCTAGCCAATCTGGGGACTGCAACTACAAAGCTCATAAGCAGAGGTATGATATATAAGTAAAAGCCCAGAAAGAATCTGGGGAGACGCATCCACCAAGGAATGTCAAGCTGTGCTGAACCATGCCAAGCTGAACTGTTCCAGACGGGGCCATACCAGATCTAATTGTGAGTATGGACAACCACCAACCAAAATCGCTGTCAAGTCACCCTTGCCTCAGCTGTTGTTGCTGCACCTCTAATTAAGGGGGCCCCCCACTATACAGAATACTTTCTTATGCACCAGGACTGCCGGAGAGGGATCCAGTGAGAGGGTCTCTGACCCTCATGACAGCTACAACCTTTAACCCTTTCTTCAAGCTAAACCTTGAAAGGAGTCATTATTCCCTATTGACACTTTGCCACAAGAGTTCTATCATACCTGTGGCCACTTTCACCTGTAAGCCATCAACATCAGAGACAAAGCCCAAAAACTGTAAGTATCGCAGAACACTGACCCTTATTTGCTCTTTACCTACCCCTTTCGTGCTGCATATTACCTTAGCATTTACACCGCCAACTGCCACCTGAACTTGCCTTATTTTTGCCTTACTGTGCCAAGTAGCCTACCCACCTACTAAGTCCAACTCTACATCTGACTGCTGATGAACTTATCCCCTTGAGTCATCTTGACGTTTGTGTGCCTACATTAAAGGGCCCCAAAATTGCAGAACACTGACCTGCAGAAATGCAGTACAAACATAAGATTTCTGCCAACTGTATCTGCAACACCCCCAGGTGCTGAAATTCAACATTGGACACACTGCAGAGGATGCACCAGCAGCACTGTGCCATCAAAGAACCTGTGTGATTATGGTACAAAAACAAGATTTGGGAAGCTTCAAGAAACATGCAACATTTTGGCAATTTTCAAAAAGATGATCAAAATGGTGAGTTGCAATGACGCAAGGATTAGTGATTCAAATACCCTCCCTCCTAAATAAAAAACTGGGCCCTCTGATTCCTCCTGCCTGGAATTGGTTTGTAATTGTACTGTCTGCGCCCATGTTGTAAAGCACTGCACAAACTGTTGGCGATATAGAAATCCTGTATAATAATAATCCCACTCATATTGCTCCTGCAACACACACTCTATAGCCTCATAGCTCAGGCACTGGAGGTGCAGCAGAAGAAAAGGACTAATGCAAGAACGATCCTTTGCCTAATGCCTCCATCCTTGTGGGTAAGAGAAGGAATCCCAGGAGTAGTAGGTAGTGAAAAAAAAAAACGGGGGAGTTGTATGTGGTGGGATAAGATTGATAAAGTGACATTAAAACATATTTTTTTTCTGATAAAACAGATAATAAAACTTACATTTGCTTGCTTTTTATTTCAAAAAAAAATCCTCTGCATTTACTTTTGGAGGTTTCTCCTCCCTGTCCATGCTGACACGCTGCTAATTTTATGTGTTTCCCCCTGTGCTGCTGGTCCCTGCAGGAGTTCCCTTCAGGTATGCATTCCTGCTTTGTACATCAATTGTACATGCCATGTTTTGAAAGCCACACACACACAGGTAGCTGGAGGAAACTTTCAAAATGAAACACAGATTAGGAATTTCATAGGAAAAAAAAATGAGAATGTGTATTAGATGTTTTATGAACAACAAAAAAAAAGCATTTAAAAGCTAAGTTCACCTTTTAGGATTTTTTTTTTAAAAAAGCACATATTTTTGCAGGGGAAAAAAAACTACATTTATTATTTTTTCCTACAGGATCCTAAAATGCATTGCACCAACGATCAGCAGATCATGTGTGCAATGTCAGGCTCCTGCACACTCCCTCCAGCTTTGTGACCATATCCTTATACAGGCTTTCAGTTACAAAGCTGGTGGATAAGTGATTGTACTATGTGGGTGCTTTCTAAGCACAGTCCATTGAGAACTACAAGTCCCTCTACCACAGTGGCAGACAGAACTTGTAGTTTTCCTATTCACAAATCCCTCTGAATGAATTATGTAGCTGTGTGAGTGGAGTCCCGCACAGCCATGCCATTTTTAAAATGTGACAGTTGGTACTGGGAGAAGAACCTTTGCCTGCTGTCACATGGGAAAGATGATCAGGGTGATAAGCGGGTCACCAACTGGAACATGATAGACCCTAAATATGGGTGTAACATTCTGAAGGTGAAAGTATTCTAAAAGAATTGTCCTTAGCAGGCCCGAACTGGGACAAAAAATAGGCCCGGGCATTTTGCTTTGAGCAGCCCATGACATGTTAACCGACCCCTTCCCCACTCTTCTCCCTGACAGATCCTCTGAGGGCGGAACCCACCAGAGGTGTGGGGGAGGGGTGAGGTGTGACTAGGAAAGAGCATGGAGGGTTGGAGAGCACAGGGAAGAACCTTAAAAACATGGGGTGGGGCGAGAGCACAGAGGAGAGGCAGAGAACACAGGGAAGAAGAGAAGAGCACAGAGGGGAAGTGTAGAGCATAGGGGGAGGTGGAGAGCACAGGGGGGGCAGGGGAGAGCATGTGGGGAGGTGGAGAGCACAGGGAGGGTGTCGGAGAGCACAGCGGGGCTGGCATTGAGCATGGGGGTGGTGGAGAGCAAGGGGAGGGCGGCGGAGAGCGTGGGAACGGCAGAGAGCATGGAGGTGGAAGAGAGCATGGGGGGGTGGAGAGTGTGGGGGGGAGGTGGAGAGCATGGGGGGTGGAGAGTATGGGGGGATGGCAGAGACCATGGAGGGAGGTGGAGAGTATGGGGGGATGGCAGAGAGTATGGGGGGAGGTGGAGATTATGGGGGGATGATAGAGAGCATGGGGGGGAGGTGGAGAGTATGGGGGAGGTGGAGAGTATGGGGTGGAGGTGGAGAGTATGGGGGGATGGCAGAGAGCATGGGGGGAGGTGGAGAGTATGGGGGGATGGCAGAGAGCATGGGGGGGAGGTGGAGAGTATGGGGTGGAGATGGAGAGTATGGGGGGATGGCAGAGAGCATGGGGGGAGGTGGAGAGTATGGGGGATGGCAGAGAGCATGGGGGGGAGGTGGAGAGTATGGGGGGATGGCAGAGAGCATGGGGGAGGTGGAGAGTATGGGGGGATGGCAGAGAGCATGGGGGGGAGGTGGAGAGTATGGGGGGAGATGGAGAGTATGGGGGATGGCAGAGAGCATGGGGGGGAGGTGGAGAGTATGGGGGGATGGCAGAGAGTATGGCGGGATGGCAGAGAGCATGGGGGGGAGGTGGAGAGTATGGGGGGTTGGCAGAGAGCATGGGGGAAGGCGGAGAGCATGGGAGAAGGTGGAGAGCATGGGGGGGGGTGGCAGAGAGCATGGGAGGGGAGGTGGAGAGTATGGGGGGATGGCGGAGAGCATGGGGGAGGCAGAGAGTATGGAGGGATGGCAGAGAGCATGGGGGGGAGGTGGAGAGTATGGGGGGGTGGCAGAGAGTATGGCGGGATGGCAGAGAGCATGGGGGAGGTGGAGAATATGGGGGGTTGGCAGAGAGCATGGGGGAAGGCGGAGAGCATGGGAGAAGGCGGAGAGCATGGGGGGGGGGGGTGGCAGAGAGCATGGGAGGGGAGGTGGAGAGTATGGGGGGGAGATGGAGAGTATGGGGGATGGCAGAGAGCATGGGGGGGAGGTGGAGAGTATGGGGGGATGGCAGAGAGTATGGCGGGATGGCAGAGAGCATGGGGGAGGTGGAGAATATGGGGGGTTGGCAGAGAGCATGGGGGAAGGCGGAGAGCATGGGAGAAGGCGGAGAGCATGGGGGGGTGGCAGAGAGCATGGGAGGGGAGGTGGAGAGTATGGGGGGATGGCGGAGAGCATGGGGGAGGTGGAGAGTATGGGGGGATGGCAGAGAGCATGGGGGGGAGGTGGAGAGTATGGGGGGATGGCGGAGAGCATGGGGGAGCCGGAGATTATGGGGGGATGGCAGAGAGCATGGGGGGAGGTGGAGAGTATGGGGGGATGATAGAGAGCATGGGGGGGAGGTGGAGAGTATGGGGGAGGTGGAGAGTATGGGGTGGAGGTGGAGAGTATGGGGGGATGGCAGAGAGCATGGGGGGAGGTGGAGAGTATGGGGGGATGGCAGAGAGCATGGGGGGGAGGTGGAGAGTATGGGGTGGAGATGGAGAGTATGGGGGGATGGCAGAGAGCATGGGGGGAGGTGGAGAGTATGGGGGATGGCAGAGAGCATGGGGGGGAGGTGGAGAGTATGGGGGTATGGCAGAGAGCATGGGGGAGGTGGAGAGTATGGGGGGATGGCAGAGAGCATGGGGGGGAGGTGGAGAGTATGGGAGGGAGATGGAGAGTATGGGGGATGGCAGAGAGCATGGGGGGGAGGTGGAGAGTATGGGGGGATGGCAGAGAGTATGGCGGGATGGCAGAGAGCATGGGGGGGAGGTGGAGAGTATGGGGGGTTGGCAGAGAGCATGGGGGAAGGCGGAGAGCATGGGAGAAGGCGGAGAGCATGGGGGGGGGGGTGGCAGAGAGCATGGGAGGGGAGGTGGAGAGTATGGGGGGATGGCGGAGAGCATGGGGGAGGCAGAGAGTATGGGGGGATGGCAGAGAGCATGGGGGGGAGGTGGAGAGTATGGGGGGATGGCAGAGAGTATGGCGGGATGGCAGAGAGCATGGGGGAGGTGGAGAATATGGGGGGTTGGCAGAGAGCATGGGGGAAGGCGGAGAGCATGGGAGAAGGCGGAGAGCATGGGGGGGGTGGCAGAGAGCATGGGAGGGGAGGTGGAGAGTATGGGGGGGAGATGGAGAGTATGGGGGATGGCAGAGAGCATGGGGGGAGGTGGAGAGTATGGGGGGATGGCAGAGAGTATGGCGGGATGGCAGAGAGCATGGGGGAGGTGGAGAATATGGGGGTTGGCAGAGAGCATGGGGGAAGGCGGAGAGCATGGGAGAAGGCGGAGAGCATGGGGGGGGGGGGTGGCAGAAAGCATGGGAGGGGAGGTGGAGAGTATGGGGGGATGGCGGAGAGCATGGGGGAGGCAGAGAGTATGGGGGGATGGCAGAGAGCATGGGGGGGAGGTGGAGAGTATGGGGGGATGGCGGAGAGCATGGGGGAGCCGGAGAGTATGGGGGGATGGCAGAGAGCATGGGGGGAGGTGGAGAGTATAGGGGGATGGCAGAAAGCATGGGGGAGGCAGAGAGTATGGGGGGATGGCAGAGAGCATGGGGGGAGGTGGAGAGTATGAGGGGATGGCGGAGAGCATGGGGGGAGGTGGAGAGTATGGGGGGATGGCAGAGAGCATGGGGGGAGGTGGAGAGTATGGGGGGATGGCAGAGAACATGGGAGGAGACGGAGAGCATGGGAGGAAGTGGAGAGCATGGGGGGGTGGCAGAGAACATGGGGGGGGGGTGGCAGAGAGCATGGGGGGAGGTGGAGAGTATGGGGGGATGGTGGAGAGCATGGGGGAGGCGGAGAGAATGGGGGGATGGCGGAGAGCATGGGGGAGGCGGAGAGCATGGGGGAGGCGGAGAGCATGGGGGAGATGGAGAGCATGGGGGGAGGCGGAGAGCATGGGGGAGATGGAGAGCATGGGGAGGCGGAGAGCATGGGGGGTGGCAGAGAGCATGGGGGGATGGTCGGAGAGCATGGGGGGAGGTGGAGAGCATGGGGGGTTGCAGAGAGCATGGCGGGAGGTGGAGAGCATGGGGGGGTGGCAGAGAGCATGGGGGAAGGTAGAGAGCATGGGGGGAGGTGGAGAGCATGGGGGTTGGCAGAGAGCATGGGGGTGGTGGAGAGCATGGAGGGTGACAGAGAGCATGGGGGGTGGCAGAGAGCATGGGGGTGGCGGAGAGCATGGGGGGGTGGCAGAGAGCATGGGGGAGGTGGAGAGTATGGGGGGTGGCAGAGCGGATGGGGGGAGGTGGAGAGCCCAGGGGGGAGCAGCAGAGAGAAGCAGGATAGGAGCAGCTGCATATAGAAGAATAATTCTATCCATCCTCCTCCTGCTTCTCCTCTCCCTCTCGCAGGCATTCCGCTACTGCGGGAGGAAGATGGAGAGAATTATTCTTCTATTTGCAGCCGCCCCCACCCCTCCTCCTATGCAGTTTACAGGGGGGCTGAACTCACATTTTCTTTTCCGGTGTTCTGGCATATTCAGTCCGTTCTCGACAGAAGGTGTCTGCTCTGGCCCCTCCTCCCGCCACTGGCGGCTGACCTATACGGGCGGCCATGCAGCCGCGCAGAGGCCGTCGAAGGCATCTCATCTAGCTCCTCCCCCTGGCACCGATGGCTGAGCTTAACTGGCAGCCGGGCGGCTGAGGAGAGGCTGGATGAGTGGCACAAGCTCAAGCCTTGAGCCCCGCAAGGACTTGCAGCCTGGCGGCCCCGGCCCACCGGGCAAGTGCCGGTTTACCCTCTGGCCAATCCGAGCCTGGTCCTTAGTACGCTTTGCTGTAAGTAATTTGTGAGAAATTCTATCTTTTATGCTCAAAAATATGTGGACCCCAGGATTCAGGGCATGAATGAGAGGGACCACTATTGGGTGGTCCCACTATCAGGCCCCCAATACATGCGTGCTGCAGTTTGCTAGATGTCCCTTTAATCTACTCAGCAGCACACTCCACCTCTGCTGCAAAGCCTGCATTTTTTCCTCGCTCCCCGGCTGCATTTGACTATACAAGAAAGAGTGCAGCCTAGGAATCAAATTTTCTGCTGTTAAACCCCTAGCAACAGGGAAGGGAGGACTGCCAGGATCAAAAAGACTTCCTATTGGCTGCCACACTGCCAGTTTAAACCGTCTGCTCACAACCCAGTGGTAGGACAGTTAAGCCAGGATCTGCAAGGAGAATTGGTGTATGAACCTGGGGATAATTTGGAAAAAATGTGGGCGCAAATAGCAGGGGACTGTTTTTTTAGGAGGCTATCGGCTTTTAGGTAAAAGCCATTATAGTGGCTAATTAGCTACTGAATAGCTTTTACAGGAGGCGGGAGGTTGCCCCCTCCCACCGGTACCTCTCCTGTCCCACTGGCAAGCCTAAAATAAAGCTGCCGGTTCCACAGGCTTACCATAGAGCTCGTCGAGGACCAGAAGGTATGGTATAGGAAACCGGAAGCAACAAGCATTTTTGTCACTTCCAGTTTCCCTGGATATAAACAGCACCATTTTTAAAGAGTGAAAGCATCTGATCACACCAATCTTGGTGTGATCAGATGCTTTTAAGGGCAGAGGATAGGGATGGCCGAACGGTTTCCCCGCAGCCGTTTCGCGGCGAATTTCGGCTGTTCGCGGTCCGCCCAATCGGCGGACTATTGCCGCTGTTCACCCGGCGGACTTCCGTGTTTACTGTGTAAAAGAACTTTTACCTATGATGACACATCCATCATGTGGTACAGGACAGCCAATTGAGACATTACAGCACATGGACACTTGGACATTCCCCCTAACTTATAAATAGACCCGATCCGGCGGCCATTTTACATTCTTTCTTCTGTCACTATAGGGAGAAGTTGCTGTGTGGTGCAGGGAGAGATTGCAGTGACCCAAATCGCTAGCTATTTGGTACACAAAAGTTCTTTTCAGGACTGGTATAGGTGTTAGGTGTAGTTCAGGATATAGGTTTGAGGCACTGCTGTGCTACTAATTGTTGCAGCAGCCTGAGTGTCTTTTGTCAGTTTAGAGAAAGGGACAGGACGGTGTGTGCTGCAGGGACAGTCAGTTTAATCATTAGCTGTTACTATCAGGTCCACAAAAGTGCTATTCAAGTTATTGTTCCAGCAGCCTCTGTTTTGTCAGTTTATATAGGGACTGGCAGGAAGCTGTGTGTGAGGGTCAGTTTAATCAGTAGCTGTTACTATTAGTTCCACAAAGGTTCTTTTCAGGACTGGTATGGTAATAGGCTTGTACACGTATAATATTCTTTCTTCCAAATATAGAAAGAATATTATACTTGACTGCTGCCCTTCTGCTGCAGTCTGCAAATCAGTCACAACCTACTTGTTCCACAAAGGTCCTTATAAGGACTGGTAAGATTTAGGGTGCTACAGTACATAGGGTTGAGTGAGGTACAGTCTGCTATTCCATAAGGACTGGTATAGGTCCACAATACCTAGGGTTAAGGTGCACTACTGCTGACCGCTGCCCTATACTGCAGCAGTCCTTCATCAGTATAGGGACTGACGTACAGTCTGGTAATCAGTCACAACATACTTGTTCCACAAAGGTCCTTATAAGGACTGGTAACTTGGTCTAGGGTGCTACAGTACATAGGGTTGAGTGAGGTACAGTCTGCTATTCTATAAGGACTGGTATAGGTCCACAATACATAGGGTTGAGGTGCACTACTGCTGAGTCTGACTGCTGCCCTATACTGCAACAGTCCTTTATCAGTATAGGGACTGAGAGTTTTGTCACAGGGTGATTTAAAAAATGACAGGCAGAGGAAAAGGCAGGCCCTTCCGCAGGGGTGGTAGGGGTAGGGCAGGAGCAACAGGCTTGAGCCAAAGTGGGAAGTTGCAGAAGGTGCGTTCAATTACTTTAAAGGATGCACCAGACTTGGTTGAGTGGCTCACTCAGCCTTACTCTTCTGCACCCTCCTCATCCTCTCGATCTGCACCCTCTTCTTCACTCTCTGCTATGTGCACCCCCAAAGACACTACCACCAACAACACCACCACCACCACCACATACCTTCCACTTGAGTCACAGGAATTATTTTCCGATCCATATCAAGACATTTCTGATGCGCAGCCACTCTTGGTATTGGATCAGGAAGAGGAGGTAGCAACAACCGCTACTCAGCAGTCTGACGACAGTACCCAGATCAGCCCAAGGAGGAGGTTGGTCCCCGGTGTTGCTGCCTACTCCGAGATCTCTACTTATAGTGGTGGGGAAGGTGACGTTGATGATGACGTGTCTAGTGATGTCACGTGGGTGCCCACAAGAGAGGAAGAGGAGGGGAGTTCAGAGGGAGATATGGACCAGCAGATAGGGAGGAGAAGCAGGAATAACTTACATTGCACAGGAGGGACACAGCAGACTGCAAATGTATCAGGAGCGAGGCATCGACCATGTACGGTCACATCTGGCGCTCCCAGGACACCGGCACATGGCTCCGCAGTGTGGGCTTTTTTTAACGTGTTCGCTGCTGAAAATAGCGTTGCCATCTGCAATCTTTGCAGTCAATGCATTAGTCGCGGTAAGCCCAATACTCACCTAGGGACGACCACCTTAAGAAGGCACATGAGCAGCCATCACCAAGCCCAGTGGGAGCAACGGAACACACAAAGCCACACTCCAGGCTCTCACCGTCCAGCCTCGTCTTCTACTTCTCCTTCTCCTCTCTCCTCACAATTGTCCTCCACTCCACCTTCCATCACACCAAGCTCACGTTTTTCTGCAAAAAGGCAGGCTTCCGTGGGCCTAATGTTCGAGCGTAAAAAAAATGATGACGCCGGATAACCCTCTTGCCCAACGGTTGACGGCTGGCTTGTCAGAACTCATAGCCCGCCAACTACTGCCATATAAACTGGTGGACTCGGAGGCCTTTCGCAAATTTGTGGCCATTGGAACACCACAATGGAAGGTCCCAGGAAGGAAGTATTTCTCAGAGAAGGGCATCCCAGAGCTATATGGGCATGTTCAGCGGCAAGTGAATGTATCTCTGGCACACAGTGTCGGTGCCAAGATACATCTGACCACAGACACGTGGTTTAGCAAACACGAGCAGGGAAGGTATATCACTTTTACTGCCCACTGGGTGAACCTTCTGACGGCCGTCAAGCATGTAACCCGTGGCACCCGTGTAGATTTGGTTTTACCGCCACGGATTGCATGCAGGCCTGACTCTTCTTCTCCTCCTCCTCCTACTCAATCCTCCTCCCTCTCCTCCTCGGCTGACTCCTCCTTTTCTGCTGCTAGCGTCTCTTCCGCTGCGCCGCCCAAGCTCCCCAGAACCTATTCGACATGCCAGGTGAGACGTTGCCATGCCGTGCTGCGTCTGTTGTGCCTGGAAGCCAAGAGCCACACTGGCCCGGCACTCCTTTCAGCTTTGCGTTCACAGGCAGATCAGTGGCTAACATCGCTCAATTTGACAGTTGGTAAAGTGGTGTGTGACAACGGTGCCAATCTGCTTAGCGCATTGAAACAGGGCAAAATCACGCATGTGCCATGCATGGCACACGTCTTAAACTTGGTCGTGCAGCGATTCGTTGTCAAATACTCTGGGGTCCAGGACATCTTGTGGCAGGCAAGGAAAATGTCGGCCCATTTCAGAAGATCTTACACGGCCATGGCTCGCCTTGCTGACATTCAGCGGCGACACAATCTGCTGGTCAGACGTCTTATTTGCGATTGTCCGACGCAATGGAACTCAACCTTCTATATGCTTGATAGGCTGCTCCAGCAGAAACGTGCAGTTAACGTCTACCTGTATGAACTCTGTGGCAGAACAGGTTCTGGGGAGCTGGGGTTTTTTTCACCGCGCCAGTGGCTGCTCATGCGCGACGCATGCAGACTTCTGCGGCCATTTGAGGAGATCACAAAACTGGTCAGTCGCAGCCATGGCGCCATCAGTGACATGGTACCTTATGCCTTCTTTATGGAGCGTGCATTGCGTCGTGTCATTGATCAAGCTGTGGAGGAGCAGGAGCGGGAAGATGAGGAAGTCGCAATGCTGGATGAATTCCCAGGGGGGGCTACTCTATCTGAGACAAGTGAAAAACAGAAGTCTGAAGAGGAGTCAGAGGAGGATGGTGCCGGGGCGGATGAGGAGGAGCAAGAAGAGCATGCTTTAAACCTTTCTGGGATCCCTGTTGTTGTGCGTGGATGGGGAGAGGAGAATGAAGAGGATGACATTATCCTGGATGATGAGCAGGAGCCAGGCCACCACACCACTTCCAGTTTAGTGCAAATGGGGGCCTTCATGCGCCAGTGTTTTAATAGGGACCCCCGTATAAAAAGCATAAGGGCCAAGGACCAGTAATGGATGGCAACGTACTTAAACCCCCGGTACAAACACAAAATGGCGGGAATGTTACCGCCGTCACAGAGGGCTGGCAGAATGGAGCACTTCCAGGCCTTGCTTCGAGAAATGCTGCATTCTGCCTTTGTGTGCGCTGGCAGAGGAGCAATTCCCACTCCCAGAGAAGGAGTTGCGGGTACCAATCCAACAGCGCCTGCAAGAAGAGGCCGGTTTGAAGATGTGTTGGTGACTTCGGATATGAGGTCATTCTTTCAGCCGACCCATCGACAGGTGTCATTCGGATCCAGCATCAGGGAACGCCTAGACCGTCAGGTGTCCGACTACATCAGGTTAACGGCCGATATGGACGCTCTGAGGAGTGATGAACCCCTGGACTACTGGGTGGGCAGGCTTGACCTCTGGCCAGAGCTTGCCCAATTTGCAATCGAACTGTTGGCTTGCCCCTCGTCCAGTGTCCTGTCTGAAAAGGACGTTCAGCGCAGCAGGGGGGATCGTGACCGATAAGCGTACTCGCCTAGCTCATGACAGTGTTAACTACCTCACATTTCTAAAAATGAATGAGGCATGGATCTCGGAGGAATTCAACACATGTGACCAGTAGACCATGTATATGTCTATAAACAATTTTTTTAATCGAGCACACAGACCTTCTTTCTTCATTTGGCTCACTTCCTTGTCCAAAAAAAGCACACCGTACTATATGCCCGTACCCTCCTGTTTGAAGAGGTTGAGCAGTGTCATATTTCTACTGGGGCTGCTTATTATGAGGGGCTCCCATCATCCCTGTGCTATGCTGACATCCTCCTGGGGCTGCTTATTATGAGGGGCTCCCACCATCCCTGTGCTGTGCTGACTTCCTCCTGGGGCTGTACCTCTGCTGTGCTTATTATGAGGGGCTCCCACCATCCCTGTGCTGTGCTGACTTCCTCCTGGGGCTGTACCTCTGCTGTGCATATTATGAGGGGCTCCCACCATCCCTGTGCTATGCTCATTATGAGGGGCTCCCACCATCCCTGTGCTGTGCTGACTTCTTCCTGGGGCTGCTTATTATGAGGGGCTCCCACCATCCCTGTGCTGTGCTGATTTCCTCCTGGGGCTGTACCTCTGCTGTGCATATTATGAGGGGCTCCCACCATCCCTGTGCTATGCTCATTATGAGGGGCTGCCACCATCCCTGTGCTGTGCTGACTTCCTCCTGGGGCTGCTTATTATGAGGGGCTCCCACCATCCCTGTGCTATGCTAACATCCTCCTGGGGCTGCTTATTATGAGGGGCTCCCACCATCCCTGTGCTGTGCTGACTTCCTCCTGGGGCTGTACCTCTGCTGTGCATATTATGAGGGGCTGCCACCATCCCTGTGCTGTGCTCATTATGAGGGGCTCCCACCATCCCTGTGCTGTGCTGACTTCCTCCTGGGGCTGCTTATTATGAGGGGCTCCCACCATCCCTGTGCTGTGCTGACTTCCTCCTGGGGCTGTACCTCTGCTGTGCTTATTATGAGGGGCTCCCACCATCCCTGTGCTATGCTCATTATGAGGGGCTCCCACCATCCCTGTGCTATGCTCATTATGAGGGGCTCCCACCATCCCTGTGCTATGCTGACTTCCTCCTGGGGCTGCTTATGGTGCAGGTGTCAGTGCTGTATATCACAGTGCTGATGTCAGTACTCTTTATCACGGTGCTGCCGTCAGTGCTGTATATCACGGTGCTGGTGTTAGTGCTTTATGTCACGCTGCTGATATCAGTGCTCTCTATCACGGTGCTGGTGTCTGATCACTCTATCACCGTGCAGGTGTCATTGCTGTATGTCACGCTGCTGATGTCAGTGCTCTCTATCACGGTGCTGGTGTCAGATGACTCTATCACGGTGCAGGTGTCATTGCTGTATGTCACGCTGCTGATGTCAGTGCTCTCTATCACGGTGCTGCTGCCAGTGCTGTATATCACGGTGCTGGTGTTAGTGCTTTATGTCACGCTGCTGATGTCAGTGCTCTCTATCACGGTGCTGTTGTCAGATTACTCTGTCACGGTGCCGGTGTCATTGCTGTATGTCACGCTGCTGATGTCAGTGCTCTCCATCACAGTGCTGCTGTCAGTGCTGTATATCACGGTGCTGGTGTTAGTGCTTTATGTCACGCTGCTGATGTCAGTGCTCTCTATCACGTGCTGTTGTCAGATCACTCTATCACGGTGCAGGTGTCATTGCTGTATGTCACGCTGCTGATGTCAGTGCTCTCTATCATGGTGCTGGTGTCAGATGACTCTATCACGGTGCAGGTGTCATTGCTGTATGTCACGCTGCTGGTAATCATCTACTGCACCCTCTTCTTTGCCTACCCTGACCTTCCCTCTCCTCCATTGCCTTCATGCGCTCCACAGTCCTGAATTGTCACAACAATTTCCCATATAAAAAAAGAATGCTTGTACTTGTCGATCCCAGATTCACCTCATACATGTGTTATGTCATAGGCCATGTGGTGGGACTATGTTTGCACAGCTATTAATTATTTTGTGGCTGCAAATTTGACCTATAGGTTTGCAAAGTTCGCCTCCCATTGAAGTCAATGGGGCCCGCCGCAAACGTTACGGTTCGCAAACTATCGGCCACTTTCACGGTCCGCGTTCGCGAAACGTCCCGTCGGAAGTTCGTCCATCACTAGCAGAGGAGACATCTGGGATCTAATAGACCCGAGATCCCTCCATAAAGAGTACCTGTCTATTGCTGTCACAAGGGATGTTTACATTCATTGTGACAACAATAAAAGCAATCAAAAAAAAGTTAAGAAACAGTGTGCAGGGCGGCTTTGGCTTATTGGGCTTACCAGTTACCTCCTCTTGGCCTGCTCTTCCACGTCTAGGGGTTCCCAAGGTTGATACCCAACAACTTGAACGCTGACACAAATAAAGTCATTTTGAAAGGTTTTATTTTGCAGTAATAACATCCAATAACACAGTCTCTCATGGGAACAGAGTGCACGGGTGAAAAACTCAGGCACCTTGAACTGCAGGTCTAGCAAAGTTTCTAATTCCACCCAGAGAGTAGCCACTCGCAGCTGGGTACTTCAAGGCTGAACCAATCTCTAGCCAGAGATCATGGCAGTCAGCACGTCGACTTGAATACCTGAAAAAATCCTATGAACATGTACAGGGGCGTAACTAGAAATCACAGGGCCCCATAGCAAAATGTTGTATGGGGCCCCCCTGCAAACAGCCCCCCCCCCCCCAGTAAATTCATTCATCGGTGACCATAACCAGTAAAATCATTCGACCGTGACCAGTAAAATCATTCATCAGTGACCGTGACCAGTGCAGGACATTAATACAATTACAGTGACCAGTGCAGGACATTAATACAATTACAGTGACCAGTGCAGGACATTAATACAATTACAGTGACCAGTGCAGGACATTAATTCATCAGTGCCCGTGACCAGTAAATTTATTCATCAGTGACTGTGACCAGTAAAATCATTCCACAGTGACCAGTAAAATCATTCATCAGTGACCATGACCAGTGAAATCATTCATCAGTGACCAGTAAATTTATTCATCAGTGACTGACCACTAAAATCATTCCACAGTGACCAGTAAAATCATTCATCAGTGACCGTGACCAGTAAAATCATTCGACCGTGACCAGTAAAATCATTCGACCGTGACCAGTAAAATCATTCGACCGTGACCAGTAAAATCATTCATCAGTGACCTTGACCAGTAAATTCATTCATCAGTGACCGTGACCAGTTAATTCATTCATCAGTGACTGTAACCAGTAAAATCATTCATCAGTGACCGTGACCAGTAAAATCATTCGACCGTGACCAGTAAAATCATTCGACCGTGACCAGTAAAATCATTCATCTGTGACCAGTAAAATCATTCATCAGTGACCGTAACCAGTAAAATCATTCATCAGTGACCGTGACCAGTAAAATCATTCATCAGTGACCGTGACCAGTAAAATCATTCATCAGTGACCGTGACCAGTAAAATCATTCATCAGTGACCAGTAAAATCATTCATCAGTGACCAGTAAAATCATTCATCAGTGACCGTGACCAGTAAAATCATTCATCAGTGACCGTGACCAGTAAAATCATTCATCAGTGACCGTGACCAGTAAAATCATTCATCAGTGACCGTGACCAGTGCAGGACATGAATACGATTACTGTGACCAGTGCTGTGCAGGACATTAATACAATTACTGTGACCAGTGCAGGACATTAATACAATTACTGTGACCAGTGCAGGACATTAATTCATCAGTGCCCGTGACCAGTAAATTTATTCATCAGTGACCGTGACCAGTAAAATCATTCCACAGTGACCAGTAAAATCATTCATCAGTGCCCGTGACCAGTAAATTTATTCATCAGTGACTGTGACCAGTAAAATCATTCATCAGTGACCATGACCAGTAAAATCATTCATCAGTGACCAGTAAATTTATTCATCAGTGACTGACCACTAAAATCATTCCACAGTGACCAGTAAAATCATTCATCAGTGACCGTGACCAGTAAAATCATTCGACCGTGACCAGTAAAATCATTTGACCGTGACCAGTAAAATCATTCGACCGTGACCAGTAAAATCATTTATCTGTGACCAGTAAAATCATTCATCAGTGACCGTAACCAGTAAAATCATTCATCAGTGACCAGTAAAATCATTCATCAGTGACCAGTAAAATCATTCATCAGTGACCAGTAAAATCATTCATCAGTGACCGTGACCAGTAAAATCATTCATCAGTGACCGTGACCAGTAAAATCATTCATCAGTGACCAGTAAAATCATTCATCAGTGACCGTGACCAGTGCAGGACATGAATACGATTACTGTGACCAGTGCTGTGCAGGACATTAATACAATTACTGTGACCAGTGCAGGACATTAATACAATTACTGTGACCAGTGCAGGACATTAATTCATCAGTGCCCGTGACCAGTAAATTTATTCATCAGTGACCGTGACCAGTAAAATCATTCGACCGTGACCAGTAAAATCATTCGACCGTGACCAGTAAAATCATTTATCTGTGACCAGTAAAATCATTCATCAGTGACCGTAACCAGTAAAATCATTCATCAGTGACCGTGACCAGTAAAATCATTCATCAGTGACCGTGACCAGTAAAATCATTCATCAGTGACCGTGACCAGTAAAATCATTCATCAGTGACCAGTAAAATCATTCATCAGTGACCAGTAAAATCATTCATCAGTGACCAGTAAAATCATTCATCAGTGACCGTGACCAGTAAAATCATTCATCAGTGACCGTGACCAGTAAAATCATTCATCAGTGACCAGTAAAATCATTCATCAGTGACCGTGACCAGTGCAGGACATGAATACGATTACTGTGACCAGTGCTGTGCAGGACATTAATACAATTACTGTGACCAGTGCAGGACATTAATACAATTACTGTGACCAGTGCAGGACATTAATTCATCAGTGCCCGTGACCAGTAAATTTATTCATCAGTGACCGTGACCAGTAAAATCATTCCACAGTGACCAGTAAAATCATTCATCAGTGCCCGTGACCAGTAAATTTATTCATCAGTGACTGTGACCAGTAAAATCATTCATCAGTGACCATGACCAGTAAAATCATTCATCAGTGACCAGTAAATTTATTCATCAGTGACTGACCACTAAAATCATTCCACAGTGACCAGTAAAATCATTCATCAGTGACCGTGACCAGTAAAATCATTCATCAGTGACCGTGACCAGTAAAATCATTCGACCGTGACCAGTAAAATCATTCGACCGTGACCAGTAAAATCATTCATCAGTGACCGTAACCAGTAAAATCATTCATCAGTGACCTTGACCAGTAAATTCATTCATCAGTGACCGTGACCAGTTAATTCATTCATCAGTGACTGTAACCAGTAAAATCATTCATCAGTGACCGTGACCAGTAAAATCATTCGACCGTGACCAGTAAAATCATTTCGACCGTGACCAGTAAAATCATTCGACCGTGACCAGTAAAATCATTCATCAGTGACCAGTAAAATCATTCATCAGTGACCGTGACCAGTAAAATCATTCATCAGTGACCTTGACCAGTAAATTCATTCATCAGTGACCGTGACCAGTTAATTCATTCATCAGTGACTGTAACCAGTAAAATCATTCATCAGTGACCGTGACCAGTAAAATCATTCGACCGTGACCAGTAAAATCATTCGACCGTGACCAGTAAAATCATTCATCTGTGACCAGTAAAATCATTCATCAGTGACCGTAACCAGTAAAATCATTCGACCGTGACCAGTGCAGGACATTAATACAATTACAGTGACCAGTGCAGGACATTAATACAATTACAGTGACCAGTGCAGGACATTAATACAATTACAGTGACCAGTGCAGGACATTAATACAATTACAGTGACCAGTGCAGGACATTAATACAATTACAGTGACCAGTGCAGGACATTCACCCCCCTCCCCCCCCCGCCATGCTGCATATTATAAAAATCAGTTAAACTCAGACAGTTCAAAATGTTTAGACTGCAGTCTGGCCCCATCATTGCATCAGCTTACTTTAGCTTGTACAGTACCTCTGTCTGATTGCAATGAATGGTCTGCAAATTTTGCGAGGGTGAGGGTGAGTCTGGTTCCTCCTCGGCGGTGCTGCCTGGTTCCTGTGTATGCAGGCTGCAGTAGCTCTGCATTGACGCTCCGCCCATCGAGCCTCCGGCCGAGTGACGTCACGACGATGGGAGGGGGCTGACGCCGGTGTTCTGGGCAGGACAGAAGTTTGCAATGCATTGCCGAGCCCCGGACCGCTCGGCAGCGGCCCCCATTCGGCAGCAGTTCCACTAGGCTTCGGGCCCCATAGCGACTGCGGGCCCCATAGCGACCGCGTGGGTTGCTATGGCGGTAGTTCCGCCACTGAACATGTACA
The DNA here is from genome assembly GCF_037356315.1 of Lithobates pipiens. Lineage (NCBI taxonomy): Eukaryota > Metazoa > Chordata > Amphibia > Anura > Ranidae > Lithobates > Lithobates pipiens. Next base: position 194,213,430 of record NW_027507686.1, on the reverse strand, counting down.
AGTTGTAACTAAGGGTGAACAGGAACCTTTTTCCTCAGTACCTGGAATGTTTTCTGTCTCCTCAATGGTACTGGAAAAACGTGAATTTGTCAATGTCCTTTCCAACTCAGTAACCAGGCACTTCCCAGGATGCCACTTGTCGGCCCTCCTCTGAAAAAGTCCTCTCCCGGTCACTTCCACGAGCTGTGGCGCCTCTCCAAGCCGAGAGCACACCCGGACACCTTGAATCCTCCCTCAGTTACTGTGCCTTGGACCAGCAGGTTCAGAGACTCGGGAACAGACGGATCCCTACCCCAGACCAGGCAGGTCTATTAGGGGCCTCTAACAGGAACATGTTGCGGGATGTCGAACACCCCGTGACCAGGACCCCTCACGGGGCTACCCGGTCCTGGAACCAGAACAGACCACATGGGCCTCACGAATTCCTCTCTCTTAAACACGTGACCCACACTTCTTAAGTACCCCTTCCCAGACTCCCCAGCGGGGCCTGGCACTCCCACTGATTGGTTCCGAGAAGGTTGATAATCAAAACGTCCGACCAGACCTAGTTGTGGCCTGTCATGTGCACCTCACTGCTCACATGACCTGGCAGAACTTCCAACACAGCCCGGCCAGACTGATGTCAAGGCCAACCTGCGCAATTAACCCTCAGAACCCCTACTGTTTTGAAGCAAAACTAAATTTACATGCGTATGACATTTCGTCCAAAATGTCATCCACTACAATTGTGTATGTATATATATTTTTAGGTGCCAGTCCCCTGTGCTCCTGTGCAAAGGCAAATACACACATTGGTCTAGCACATATACAGTGCCTTGCGAAAGTATTCCGCCCCCTTGAATTTTTCAACCTTTTGCCACATTTCAGGCTTCAAACATAAAGATATAAAATTTAAATTTTTTGTGAAGAATCACCAACAAGTGAGACACAATCCGTCCGACTAAATCCGACGGGCAAAATCCGACGGACTTGGTTGGCAAAATCTCCGACAGTGTGTGTACGTGGGCCTAGAATGGCCAAGTCAAAGTCCAGACCTGAATCCAATCGAGAATCTGTGGAAAGAGCTGAAAACTGCTGTTCACAAACGCTCTCCATCCAACCTCACTGAGCTCGAGCTGTTTTGCAAAGAAGAATGGGCAAGAATTTCAGACTCTCGATGTGCAAAACTGACAGAGACATACCCCAAGCGACTTGCAGCTGTAATCGCAGCAAAAGGTGGCTCTACAAAGTATTAACGCAAGGGGGCCGAATAATTTTGCACGCACCACTTTTCAGTTTTTTATTTTCTAAAAAAGTTTAAAATATCCAATAGATTTCGTTCCACTTTGTGTCCCACTTGTTGGTGATTCTTCACAAAAAATTAAAATTTTATATCTTTATGTTTGAAGCCTGAAATGTGGCAAAAGGTTGAAAAGTTCAAGGGGGCCGAATACTTTCGCAAGGTACTGTATATGAGGGGGTCTTCAAAAAGTTTCCACACTTTTATATTTTCATTAGAAACATTGAGGGAGGAGCAGTAGTATTTGTGTCTGAGAGTGTCATATTGACTAGTCTGTCTGGCATGCTGGCTGACCTTTATATTTAAATTATGAAAAGGACTTAATTAAAGCCGAAAGTAATTAATCCATGTAATTTATTCCATATGTGATGCCATTTGTAAGCATTTATAAAACACATAATTGTTGTGAAACTGCTAGATGAGTTCTGACTGATCTGAAGAAGGGCGTTAATAAACAAGCCCGAAACAGAAATCTCTGTCTAAATGATACTTGAAATATTTTTGTTTTGCTTTGAATTACTTTTTTACTATGTAACCTTCCTTGGAGAATTTGATAAATAAAGGAATAATTTGTAAGTGCAGCAACCTCTGAACTTGGTAAAGATAACTTGGACCCGTGACAGACTTCCCTGAAGAGATTACTTTTCAGGGATCACCTGAAGGTAGCAAGAGTAGGGGATAGCCGGACAGGTTGAGGTAGCGAGTTCCAGAGGATGGGAGAGGCTTTGGAGAAATCCTGGATACGAGCATGCGAGGAGGAGATGAGGGAGCTTGAGAGCAGGATGTCTTGAGAGGAGCAGAGAGGACGGTTTGGGTGATATTTGGAGACAAGTTTGGTGATGTAGCTCAGGGCAGAGTTGTGATTCGCTTTGTATGTTGTGGTTAGTATTTTGAATTTAATTTGCTGGGTGATTGGGAGACAGTGTAGGGATTGGAGGAGAAGGTTGTCAGACACTGAGCAGTTGGTAAGCTGGATAAGTCTGGCAGCAGCATTCATAGTTACACAGTTACATAGTTAGGTTGAAAAAAGACACAAGTCAATCAAGTTCAACACAAAAATAAATAAAGAAATAAATGATATCATACAATCCCATATACCCAATAATATACCCACAGTTGATCCAGAGGAAGGCGAAAAACTCCAGCAGGACATGATCCAATTTGCTAAAGCAGGGGAAAAAATTCATTCCTGATCCCCCGAGAGGCTATCGGATTTTCCCCGGATCAACTTTACCTATAAATGTTAGTACCCAGGTATATTATGTACATTTAGGAAATAATCAAGGCCTTTCTTAAAACAATCTACTTAGCTGGCCAGAACCACCTCTGCAGGGAGTCTATTCCACATTTTCACAGCTCTTACTGTGAAGAAACATCTCCGTACTTGGAGATGAAATCTCTTTTCCTCTAGACGTAAAGAGTGCCTCCTTGTCCTCTTTGTTGACTGTAAAGTGAATAACTCGACACCAAGTTCACTATATGGACCCCTTATATATTTGTACATGTTGATCATATCCCCCCTTAATCTCCTCTTATCAAGAGTGAATAAATTCAGCTCCTTTAATCTTTCCTCATAGCTGAGCTCCTCCATGCCTCTTATCAGTTTGGTTGCCCTTCTCTGCGCTTTCTCCAGTTCCCCGATATCCTTTTTGAGAACTGGTGCCCAAAACTGAACTATATATTCCAGATGAGGTCTTACTAATGATTTGAACAGGGGCAAAATGATATCTCTCTCTCTGGAGTCCAAACCTCTCTTAATACAAGAAAGGACTTTGCTTGCTTTGGAAACCGCAGCTTGGCATTGGATGCTATTATTGAGCTTATGCTCTACCAAAACCCCCAGATCCTTCTTCACTATGCACCCCCCCAGTTGTACTTCCCCTAGTATGTATAATGCATGCATATTCTTAGGTCCCAAGTGCATAACTTTACATTTATCAACATTAAACCTCATCTGCCACATAGTCGCTCACTTAGACAGAGCACTGAGGTTAGCTTGTAAATTGGAGACATCCTCTAAGGACGTTATTCCACTGCATAGCTTGGTGTCATCTGCAAATGTTACTTTTGATCCCAGACCCAATATAATTTATAAAGGTATTAAAAAGTAAGGGTCCCTGCACTGAACCTTGGGGTACACCACTGATAACCTTAGAGCATTCAGAGTAAGAATCATTAACCACTACTCTCTAAATTCTGTCTTTAAGCCAGTTTTCTATCCATTTACAAACTGATATTTCCAAACCTGTAGACTTTACCTTGCACATGAGCCGTGTGTGCGGAACTGTATCAAACGCTTTTGCAAAATCCAAGTATACCACGTCCACCGCCACCCCTCTGTCCAAGGTTTTCTTACCTCCTCATATAAAGAAATCAGGTTTATCTGACAACTTCTCTCTTTCATGAATCCATGCTATCTGTTGCTTAAAATATTTTTTTACTGCAAGAACCCATCTATGTGGTCTTTTATTAATCTCTTCAGTATCTTTCCAACTATAGAAGTTAAACTAACAGGTCTATAGTTACTTGGTAAAGACTTTGTTCCCTTTTTAAATATAGGCACCACATTGGCCCTGCGCCAATCCAGTGGTACAATTCCTGTCATTAATGAGCCCCTAAAAATTAGATACAATGGCTTTGAAATTATGGAGCTCAATTATTTTAGTATCCGTGGGTGGATGCCATCAGGTCCAGGTGCTTTATCCACTTTTATTCTGTCTAAATATTTCTGGACCATATCACTTTTGAGCCATTGTGGATTTGGGGCTGTGTCACTACTGTCCCCATTATGGACATGAGCTTTCCCATGCTCATTTGTATACACAGTGCTGAAGAAAGTATTTAATAAATTAGCCTTCTCTGTGTCCCCAGTCACCCACTCTAGATTATTTTGTAAAGGGCCTACATGCTCAGACTTGACCTTTTTACCATTAATTGTTGGGGGTTTGTCCTACTATCTTTTGCAATCTGTCTTTCGTTTTGAATTGAAGTGAGCCTCGATTTCCTTTTTACATATTCTATTATATTCTTTTACATATTCTGTTATATTCTTTGTAACATTTAAATGACACTAGCGTTCCTTCGTTTTTATATTTTTTAAAGGCTCTTTTCTTATAGTTTATAGCTTTTTTAACTTTGGCTGTGAAAACATAGGTTTTATTTTAGCCTTTTAAACTAATTGCCCATGGGAATATACTTTGCAGTGAGTTCACAAACAGTCTTTTTGAAGAATTCCCATTTCTGTTCTGTGCCCATTGATGCCAATATTCTCTCCCAGTCTAAGTCCTGGAGAGAATCCCTCATCCTTGAAAAATTTGCTCTCTTGAAATTAAGTGTTTTTATCTTTCCCGTATGTGACTTTTGCTTACAGCTGACATCAAATGAAATCATGTTATGGTCACTGCTACCCAGGTGTTCCTTTATCTGAGCATTAGTAATACGCTCTGCATGGTTTGAGATTACCAGGTCCAACAGAGCATAATTCCTAGTTGGGGCCTCAATAAACTGCACCATAAAATTGTCCTGTAATAGGTTTCTACATTTTTGCCCTTTAATTGTCCCAGCAGTGCCATTACTCCAGTCAACTTCTGGGTAGTTAAAATCCCCCATTATTATCACTGTAACAGCCCTTGCGGCCCTTTCCATCTGTGCAAGGAGCTGAGTCTCCACCTCCTCATTAACATTGGGTGGTCTATAACAAACTCCAATGATTAACTTTGAACTATGCACATCTGTATTCAGTTCCACCCATAATGCTTCAGACTCATCATACTCTCCATCCACCAGATCCTCTTTCACACTCACTTTGAGATCACTTCTCACATACAGACAGGCCCCTCCACCTTTCCTTTTTACATATTCTATTATATTCTTTTACATATTCTATTATATTCTTTGTAACATTTAAATGACACTAGCGTTCCTTAGTTTTTATATTTTTTAAAAGCTCTTTTCTTATAGTTAATAGCTTTTTAAACTTTGGCTGTGAAAACATAGGTTTTATTTTAGCCTTTTAAACTAATTGCCCATGGGAATATACTTTGCAGTAAGTTCACAAACAGTCTTTTTGAAGAATTCCCATTTCTGTTCTGTGCCCATTGATGCCAATTTTCTCTCCCAGTCTAAGTCCTGGAGAGAATCCCTCATCCTTGAAAAATTTGCTCTCTTGAAATTAAGTGTTTTTATCTTTCCCATATGTGACTTTTGCTTACAGCTGACATCAAATGAAATCATGTTATGGTCACTGCTACCCAGGTGTTCCTTTATCTGAGCATTAGTAATACGCTCTGCATGGTTTCAGATTACCAGGTCCAACAGAGCATAATTCCTAGTTGGGGCCTCAATAAACTGCACCATAAAATTGTCCTGTAATAGGTTTCTACATTTTTGCCCTTTAATTGTCCCAGCAGTGCCATTACTCCAGTCAACTTCTGGGTAGTTAAAATCCCCCATTATTATCACTGTCCCAGCCCTTGCGGCCCTTTCCATCTGTGCAAGGAGCTGAGTCTCCACCTCCTCATTAACATTGGGTGGTCTATAACAAACTCCAATGATTAACTTTGAACTATACACATCTGTATTCAGTTCCACCCATAATGCTTCAGACTCATCATACTCTCCACCAGATCCTCTTTCACACTCACTTTGAGATCACTTCTCACATACAGACAGGCCCCTCCACCTTTCCTTTTTACTCTGTCTTTCTGAAAGAGTGCATAGCCAGGGATATTAATAGCCCAGTCATGTGAGGAATGAAGAAAAGTTTCGGCAATACCAATGATATCATAGCTCTCCTGATGCACCAGAGCTTCCAACTCACCTATTTTTGCTTGGCAGACTTCTGGCATTGGTAAACAAACACTTTAATGCATTAATATATTTTGACCGGTCACATACTATCCTCTTGGGTGTTCTGAGATTGCAGCTCGGACTTGCTACTATACTTACCTTGGGTTTATGTGCTTTGGTTACCCTACCACTAATGCCACTAATATTGCCCTCTGGAATATGTTCCACACTGACTATTTCTATCTCTGGACCCTCCCCCCCCATCGCCTAGTTTAAAAACCCCTCAAACATTTTGGCCATCCTTATTCCCAGCTGATCTGCACCCTCCTCATTTAGGTGCAGTCCGTCCCTTCTATAGTACCGGTTATCGACTGAGAAGTCGTCCCAGTCCTCCAGGAACCCAAACCCCTCCCTACTACACTAGCTCTTTAGCCACTTGTTTACTTCCCTAATCTCCCTCTGCCTTTCTGGTGTGGCTGGATGTACCGGTAGTATTCCTGAGAATACTACCTTGGAGGTCCTTCTCCTCAATTTAGCTCCCAAGTCCCTAAAATCGTTCTTTAGAACACTCCATCTGCCTCTGACTTTGTCATTCGTGCACCGTGACAGCTGGGCCTTCCCCAGCCCCTTCCAGTAATCTGTCCACCAGATCCGTGATGTGTCTAACCCGAGCGCCCAGTAGACAAAATACTGTTCGGAGCGTCAGGTCTTTGTTGCAGATTGCCCTCTCTGTCCTTCTAATGCCGCGTACACATGTAGCGGACTATCCGGCGGACTTAGTCCGGCGGACTTCCCGTCGGACTGTCCGCCGGACTTTCTGAACGGGCTACTTGCCCACACACGGCACTTTTTCAGCAGACTAATACGGTGTACTAAGTCCGCTGGACTATCCGCCGTACTTTTGAAATGAACAGACTCGCCCGCACACGAGGAGGAAAGTCCGCTCATTTTGAGCGCGTCTCCAGGTAGGCGGGGGCCCGCGAAGGAGACGTCGCTGGCCCCGCCACCTGATATGGACTTAAAGGGGAACCCCAATGCCGAAAAAAATGGTGTGGTTGTCCCCCCCAGGTCCACATCAGACCCTTGTCCGAGCACGCTACCCGGCCGGCCAGGAAAGGGGGGGCAAGCGAGTGCCCCCACCTCCTGAGCCGTACCAGGCCGCGTGCCCTCAACATGGGGGGGTGCCTTGGGGAAGGGGGGGCCCCCACCCCAAAGCACCTTGTCCCCATGTTGATGAGGACAAGGGCCTCTTCCCGACAACCCTGGCCGTTGGTTGTTGGGGTCTGCGGGCGGGGGGCTTATCGGAATCCGGGAGCCCCTTTAATAAGGGGGCCCCTGGATCCCGGCCCCCCACCCTATTTGAATGAGTATGGGGTACAATGTACCCCTACCCATTCACCTGTAAAAAAAAGTAAAAAAAAACACAACACACAAGGGTTAAAATAGTTTATTGCACAGGAGGAGGAGCCCGGCTTTTTTCTTCGCCGCCGCCCTCTTCTTCCGACTTCGGGGGTCTTGTCCCCCTCTTTGGTTCTTCTTGCCGGGCCACCGCACCTTCTTCTAGCTCTTTTACAGGCGGTGGCCCGGTCTTCTGTCACCGCTGTCGCCACCTTCTGTTCTTCTGTTCTTCTCTTCAGATGTTGCCTCGTCGCTCTCTCTGCTCACAATGACGGGGACAAGGCGCGCGGCGACTTATATAGGGACATCACCGGATGATGTCCCCGCCTATTATGATGTCACAGTCCCAGCATCCTCTGGGACTGTGACACCATAATGGGTGAGGACATTATCTGGTGATGTCCCTATATAAGTCGCTGCACGTCGCATCCGTGCCATTGTGAGCAGAGGATGCGACAAGGCAACATCTGAAGAGAAGAAGAGAAGAACAGAAGACGGCGAAAGCGGCGACAGGCCACCGCCTGTAAAAGAGCTTGAAGAAGGCGCGGTGGCCCGGTAAGAAGAACCGAAGAGGGGGACAAGACCCCCACGAAGAGGGGGACAAGACCCCTGAAGTTGGAAGAAGAGGGCGGCGGCGAGGAAGAAAGCCGGGCTCCTCCGCTAGCAAAAGAGCTAGAAGAAGATAGCGGAGGAGTCTGGCGAGAAGACCCCCGAGGACGGAAGACCCCCGGAGCTGTGCAATAAGCTATTTTAACCCTTGTGTGTTGTGTTTTTTTTTTACTTTTTTTACAGGTGAATGGGTAGGGGTACATTGTACCCCATACTCATTCACATAGGGTGGGGGGCCGGGATCCGGGGGCCCCCTTATTAGATTCCGATAAGCCCCCCGCCTGCAGACCCCAACAACCGACGGCCAGGGTTGTCGGGAAGAGGCCATTTTCCTCATCAACATGGGAACAAGGTGCTTTGGGGTGGGGGGCCACGCGGCCCCCCCCTTCCCCAAGGCACCCCCCATGTTGAGGGCACGCGGCCTGGTACGGCTTAGGAGGGGGGCCACTCGCTCATCCCCCCCTTTCCTGGCTGGCAGGGTAGCGTGCTCGGACAAGGGTCTGATGTGGATCTGGGGGGGACCCCACGCCGATTTTTTTGGCGTTGGGGTTCCCCTTTAAGTCCATATCAGGTGACGGGGCTAGCAAAGCCTCCTTCGCTGGCCCCGTCTACCTGGAGATGCGCTCAAAATTAGCGGACTTTTCTCCGCACGGGAAAAGTCCGCTCATTTCAAAAGTACGGCGGACTGGCATACCAACGGCCGGATTGTTCGCCGAAATGCAAGTCCGGCGGGAAGATTGAAGTGCAAAAATACTTTCTAAGTCCGCCGTACTTTCGGGTAAAAAAGTCCGCCGGAGGCTACACACGGGGGGATTGTCCGGCGGACTTGAGTTTGCCGGACTTTTCCACCCGATTGTTTGATCGTGTGTACGCGGCATAAGAATTGAGTCCCCTACCACCAGAATCTGTCTTTCCTTTCCCTTTGCTCCCCCCCACTCTCACTGGAAGAGTTCTTCCCCCGGCATCTAGGAGTGTCACTCAGCTCCAACAGCGCTGGTGCCTGACTGGCTGCACCAATGTCACTCAATAGAGCATACTTATTAGGATCCTCCACAAAATGTAAATGTGCTTACATTTTGCACAGAAGTATTCTCCCTGGATCAGATGATCAAGGAACACATACATGCCGCAAGATGTACACCGAGTTGCCTCTTCACACCCACCGGGCATCATACCTATTAATTTAATGAGGATTAGAGATTATACCCAGACCAAATTACCTAACAACTAGCTTCCTGACACTAATACTCAACAAGACAATACACAGGTACTCGCAGACCAGCATGCACCCACAATACGCAAGTACTAATGATCCACACACACTACTCAGACAACACTCAGGTACTCACACTACACTGGTACTATGACCCCTGTTATAACCTCCTGTTTTAAACGCCTGGTTTTAACTCACCACTTAGACCAGTTCCAGTTCCACTAACTCTGGTTTTTAACTCACCACTTTGACCAGTTCCACTTGGACAGAGTTCCAGCAGACTCAAAGATGAGCAGTGTCATGATAGACTGAAGAGGTGATAGCCCATGGAGAGGCAGGTCAATGAGAAGGGAGTTGCTTTAGTCAAGGCGAGAGATGATATATATAAACATATATATATATATATATATATATAGTGACAGTTTCACTGATCTCTGCTCCCTGTGATCGGAGCAGAGATCAGTGACATGTCACACAAAGCCATGCCCCTCCCCCCCACAGTTAGAAACACACCCCAGGACACACTTAACCCCTACAATGCCACCCAATGGTTAACCCCTTCACTGCCAGTGTCATTTACACAGGAATCAGTGCATTTGTATAGCACTGATTGCTGTATAAATGACAATGGTCCCAAAAATGTCCAATGTGTCCCCCATAATGTTGCAGTCACGATAAAAACCGCTGATCGCCGCCATTTAAAAAAAAAATTATATATATATATATATATATATATATATATATTAATAAAAATGCCATAAAACTATCCGCTATTTTGTAAACGCTATAACTTTTGCGCAAACCAATCAATAATCGCTTATTACAATTTTTATTTACCAAAAATATGTAGAAAAATACCTTTCAGCCTAAACTGAGGAAAATAATTTTTTTTTTAATATATTTTTGGGGGATACTTATAGCAAAATGTAAAAAAATAATGTTTTTGTTTTCAAAATTGTCGCTCTTTTTTTGTTTATAGCGCCAAAAATTAAAATTACAAGGGTGATCAAATACCACCAAATGAAAGCTCTATTTGTGGGAAAAAAGGACATAATTTTTTTTTGGGAACCACGTCGCACGACCGCGCAATTGTCAGTTAAAGGCATTGTTTATTCTAGCATGACTCCATTGGACACCAACTACCTACATAAACATCCTTCTTTGTGAAGAGACAGGCAGGCTCACAGCCTAATCAGTTCTACTGCCTAGGTTGTTTTGTGAATGATTCAGGAATTTTTGGGCTCCCTGTGGGTTGGCCAGAATCCCTGCCATTTTTTCGAATAGGGTTCTCTAGCTGGATACAATGTATGTTGTAACATTTGTATTAAAATTGCATTGCATTTTTTCCTATTAATTAATATAATTTGCTGGTTTATAATTTACTCTCTATTCTTATTACTTCTTACATTAGTAGTAGGCAAACTCTAACATTTATTTTCAGTTGTAATGGCATGACCTTGGAACATGTGGAACATGTTTACAAATGCAATTGGTAATTCTTTATATTAGGTTATCATAATGCCACGTACACACGATCAGATTATCTGGCGGACTTGGTGCGGCGGACCAGAGTTCGCCGGACAATCCGCCCGTGTGTGGGCTCCGGTGGACTTTTTCTTCCCAAAAGTCAGACGAACTTAGAAAGAAATCTTGATTCAAAGACTCTGACTCGGCAGTCCAGCAGACAATCCACCCATCTGTGTGCTAGTCCGCCGGACTTTTGAAATGAATGGACTTGCCCACACACTGAGAAAAGTCTGTTCATTTTGAACGTGGCTCTAGGTCAGTGTTTCTCAAATCCAGTCCTCAGGGCCCCCCAACAGGTCATGTTTTCAGGTTTTCCATTATTTTTCACAGGTGATTTGATCAGTTTCACTGCCTTAGCAATTACCACAGCCGTTTCATCTGAGGGAAATCCTGAAAACATGACCTGTTGGGGGGGCCTGAGGACTGGATTTGAGAAACACTGCTCTAGGTAGACAGAACTAACGAAGGAAGTCAGTGTCCTCCATCGGCGAGATTGACACCTCGCTAGCCCCGTCATCTGGTATGGACATAAAGGGGAACTCCTATGCCAAAAAAAGTCCACAGCAGACCCTTATCCGAGCACGCACCCGGGCCGGTCAGGAAAGGGGGTGGGGACAAACGAGCACCCCCCTCCTGAGCCATACCAGGCTGCGTGACCTCAACATGGGGGGTGCTTTGGGGAAGGGGGCCCTGCGCCCCCCACTCCAAAGCACCTTGTCCCCATGTTGATGAGGACAAAGGACTCTTCCCGACAACCCTGGCCATTGGCTGTCGGGGTCTGCGGGCAGGGGGCTTATCAGAAGCCACCTTTAATAAGAGGGCCCCCAGATTCCGGCCCCCCACCCTATGTGAATGAGTATGGGGTACGATGGGGTACGACCCATTCACCTGGGGGAAAAAGTGTACATAAAAAAAAAACACAACACAGGTTTTTTAAATACTTTATTAGACAGCTCCGGGGGTCTTCTTCCTTCTTTGGGGGTCTTCTCGCCAGACTCCTCCGCTATCTTGCTCTTTTACTAGAGGGGGAGCCCGGCTTTCTCCTTTGTCGCTGCCATCCGGGGGTCTTCTTCCGACTTCAGGGGTCTTGCCCTGCTCTTCAGGGGTCTTGTCCCACTCCTCGGTTCTTTTTGCCGGGCCTCTGCTTTCTTCTTCCAGCTCTTTTACTAGCGTTGGCCCAGTCTTCTGTCGCTGTCGCCACCGCCTTTTGCTTCTTCTTCTCTTCTTCCTTCCTATGTTGACACGACGCTCTCTCTGGCCATAATGGCAGGGATGCGTTTTGCAGCGACTTATATAGGGACAAGGGGCGGGGTCACTGGGCGATGTCACATGGTGACCCCACCCCCTATGATGTCACAGTCCCGGATGATGCTGGGACTGTGACATCAAAAGGGACGGGGGTCATCATGTGACATCACTCGGTGACCCCACCCCTTGTCCCTATATAAGTTGCTGCACAACGCTTCCCTGCCATTATGGACAGAGAGAGCATTGTGTCAACATCGGAAGGAAGAAGAAGAAGAGAAGAAGAAGCAGAAGAAGCAGGAGGCGGCAGCGACAGCAACAGAAGACCAGGCCAACGCTAGTAATAGAGCTGGAAGAAGAAAGCGAAGGCCCGGCAAGAAGAACTGAAGAGCGGGACAAGACCCCTGAAGAGCGGAACAAGAACCCGGAAGTCAGAAGAAGACCCCCGGACGGCGGCGGTGAAGAAGGAGAAAGCCGGGCTCCTCCACTAGTAAAAGAGCTAGTAAAAGAGCAGAAGATAGTGGAGGAGTCTGGCGAGAAGACCCCCAAATACGGAAAAAGACCCTGGGAGCTGTCTAATAAAGTATTTTAAAAACCTGTGTTGTGTTTTTTTTTATGTACACTTTTTTCCCCCAGGTGAATGGGTAGGGGTACATCGTACCTCATACTCATTCACATAGGGTGGGGGGCCGGAATCTGGGGGCCCCCTTATTAAAGGAGGCTCCCGGATTCTGATAAGCCCCCCGGCCTGCAGACCCTGACAACCAACGGCCAGGGTTGTCGGGAAGAGGCACTTGTCCTCATCAACGTGGGGACAAGGTGCTTTGGGGTGAGGGGATCTGCAGGGCCCCCCCTTCCCCAAAGCACCCCCCCATGTTGAGGGCACACGGCCTGGTACGGCTGAGGGGGGGTGATTGCTCGTCCCCACCCCCTTTCCTGACCGGCTGCGTGCTCGGATAAGGGTCTGCTATGGACTTTGGGGGGACCCCCACGCCGTTTTTTCGGCGTAGGGGTTCCCATTTAAGTCCATACCAGGTGACGGGGCTAGTGAGATGTAAATCTCGCCGATGGAGGCGGAGACATTGACTTCCTTCTCTAATTCCATCTACCTGGAGCCACGTTCAAAAGGAACGTACTTTACTCCGTGTATGGGAAAGTCCGTTCATTTCATAAGTCTGTTGGACTCCCGCCATAGTCCGCTCGTGTGTGGGCGTGTGTGGGCAGGTCCGCTCGTTTGGAAAGTCTGGCGGACCTCCGCTGCAAAGTCCGGCAGGTTGTCCGCCGGATAGTCTGATCGTGTGTTTACATGGCATAAGAGAACCGCATTTGATGAGTATGAATCCTTTCATATAAAGACACTTTGTACTGTGTTATATCTTTATACTCTCTTTAAAAACGTAAAATATTAAAACATTAATACAATTAATACAATTACAAGTACACATTATAGGTTTGGGCAAGTAGTGTTTGATCTTTTTTTTTCATCAAAAATCAAAATACGGATTTACTGAAATATTTTCAGAGATGTTTCTGTGTGTTTGAAGCGCTTTAGCTGCTGTAACGGCAGCCAGTAAGTGTGTGTGCAATTTTACTGTTGGTGACAATGCATTTGTCTGGACACGATCGTTTTACATCTTGATCACTGGGATGGTGGCCTCCTCTACAGACTGTTATTTGATCTGCTGAATATAACATCTTTTATGGACAATTCTCTATTATGAAATGATCCTCTATGTTATGACTGCTATCTATCTGTATTTTGAACAGTTGGATACGTTTTCTATGATCTTTGTTATAAGTTGATGACGTTCCCCTGATGAAGTCACGTGTTGTGATGTCACGCGTAGGGACGGGAAGGAAGCTGACTGTGGATGCACTTTCTGCTGATTACTAGAAAAAGGCTTTTTTCTATCTATTAATGTGTGAGTACCCTGTGTATGAAAATTTTTAATAAATGCTATTTGTGAAATACTACACTATGGTATTCCCTCTCTATTAATCTATTGGGTCCTCTGGAGCAATAAGAATAAAATTTAAAGGAGAAGGTGACCGAATTTACCAGGAGAGAAGACATAAAAAGAAATCTATATACCTTGATGCGAATCCCTCCTTGCTATAGGTAAGGGGCCACTGCCCACTAAAGTGTGATCACAGCGGGATTAAGCACTGGGAGACCCACACCTCAGTTGAATTTGCACAAGTTTGCACAAAGCACTTGCACTTAAAGGAGACTGTTGTTTATTTATGGACTTGAATATTTATATCTTTATATTTTTTTTCTGGATTGCAATATGTATATTTAATCTATAGAGGCCGGATTCATTCTGTTATAACGTATGTTACAGCCGGCTCTGTAGTGTGTTTACTACCATATATATTTTTTTGTTTAATTCTAAAGTTTATTTCCATGTGATCAGAAGAGGGTACCCTCTTTTTGGTCTAGGTATACTCTTTCTTACTTTCTTGTATATCATTTGTTTAATTTTTAGGGTGGTTCACTTATATCACGTCTGGAGAGTGTTTACTTATTTGCACATTTATAAGACACACTTGGCACTTTATGATCAATTCACTGTTTTTTGGCTTTGCACTCAATTGAAGCAGTTGTGTTTCCGTGGAGGTTCTCAAATTGACTCTGTAGTGCGTTTACTTTTTTTTTTCTTCTCTGCACTTTATCAAAATAGTAATTTTTTAAGAGACTGTTTTTAGTTACTTACCTTTGTTCACTTGATTTTCATTTATTTGGATTCTATCACCCCTGTGGTGTGTTTATTTTATTTTATTTAACCACTTGCAGACCGGACCATTTTGCTGGTCAAAGACCAGACCACTTTTTGCGATTCAGCACTGCGTCGCTTTAACTGACAATTGCGCGGTCGTGCGACGTGGCTCCCAAACAAAATTGACGTCCTTTTTTTCCCAGAAATAGAGCTTTCTTTTGGTGGTATTTGATCACCCCTGCGGTTTTTATTTTTTGCGCTATAAACAAAAATAGAGCGACAATTTATAATAAATATCCCCCAAAAATATATAAAAAAATATTTTTTTCCCTCAGTTTAGGCCGATACGTATTCTTCTACATATTTTTGGTAAAAAAAATCGCAATAAGCGATTATTGATTGGTTTGCGCAAAAGTTATAGCGTTTACAAAATAGGGATAGTTTTATAGCATTTTTATTAATAATTTTTTATTATTTTTTTTTTTACTAGTAATGGCGGCGATCTGCGATTTTTATTGTGACTGCGACATTGTGGGGGACCCATCGGACATTTTTGACACATTTTTGGGACCATTGTCATTTATACAGTAATCACTGCTATATAAATGCAGTGATTCCTGTGTAAATGACACTGGCAGTGAAAGGGTTAACCAGTGGGTGGCAGTGTAGGGGTTAAGTGTTCCTAGGGGTGTGTTACTAACTGTGGGGGGGTTGGGCTTTCATTTAGTGTACACTGATCTCTGCTCCAATCACATGGAGCAGAGATCAGCGTCACTAGTTGCTAGGCAGAATGGAGAAATGTTGTTTATACAGCATTTCCTCCATTCGGCCGCTCCGTGAGACGATCGCGGGGATGCCCGCGGCGATCGAGTCCGCGGGTCCCGCGACCGGACTCACGGGGGTCCCGACCAGCGCGGAAGCGTGCCGCCGGCGGCGCGCTCCCGATGGCAGGGCGGCATCGAATATTGGACGTACCTGTACGCCAATATGCCTGCCCGTGCCATTCTGTCGACGTACCTCGTCGCGCGCTGGTCGGGAAGTGGTTAATGTAGCGCTTTGCACTTTTTGATATTATTCAGTAGACATTTATATATATATTTTTATATTACACTATTGATTTATGTAACTAGGCATTATACTTATCACCCTCGGAGGGTTATTTAATATAGGGGCAGCGCAATACCAACATATCTTTACTTTGTTATAAGTTGTCTATACTACTTATGTCTCAGCTGCCGGAATTGTTTTTTCTATGCATTGTTGTTGACACACAGCGCAGAAATGTTTACATTAAATGTATGATCATTTTTTTTAATGGTTATGTTCACAAGCATTTTTTAACTATAAAATGGATCTAGACATGAACACGATCAGAAGAATTTACTTTTTTTGAATTAATAGTCAACTGTAATCTCTTAAAAATGCACTTAAAAACACATCACAATTCACAAACACAATGCAAATTCCTGGCGTGCAGTTTGTGGCATGAACTTATCCTAAAATTACTGATGCTAGCTTGCTGTCTTTGTTTTTTAAATTAATGCGGAGGTCCACCCTAAAGTGGACCTCCGCTCATCGGAACCCTCCCCCCCTCCGGCGCCACAATTGCCACCTTTCAGGGGGGAGGGGGGTGCAGATACCTGTACAGTACAGGTATTCTGCACCCACTTCCGGGATAGCTCTCTGCGGAAAGGGGCGTAGATTACGCCCCTTTCCGCAAGTGCCCGCCCCTTTCCGCAAGTGCCCCACTGCCTGCTGGGAAACACACAGATCCCAGAGGCAGCGGGGACCGTCCTTATTGCGCAGCGCGATTCGCGCATGCGCAGTAGGGAACCGGGAAATGAAGCCTGATTCCCATACCCAAGATGGCGGCGGCAGAACCTTACAGACGATCTAGAGATCGGCTTCGGGTGCCGACATCGCGGGCGCGCTGGACAGGTAAGTGTCACTATTTTAAAAGTCAGCAGCTGCAGTATTTGTAGCTGCTGGCTTTTAAAAAAAAAAAAAAAAAACGCGGAGTCCCAGTGGACTCCCGCTTTAAATACAAATATATGTCCTTGCTCAAACTGGGAGTTTTTAAAATAAAACGCTTTCCACAAATAAAATGAAACTGATGGAAATGAAAGTCTTACCTCCAGTGTATGCTCCTGAGGATGTGTGTAGGTAATGTGCACTGGCTGTAAGGAATAGACAGACAAGTGTATTAGATGGGCGGAGTGATGTTGTACCTGGATAAAGATACGTCTCCTATTGACTCCACTGCATAGGAGATCTTTAATGTAAACCTGCTCTAAGAAAACCACCCAGGCTGCTGCTGACCTCTTTCTGAAAATGCAAAATGCATGGTGATCCAATAGTTTCAGTATTTTCTGTCCGAGAACAAGTATTCAGATTAGGAGTACTCATCTTGTATTGGGACAGTGAAAGTATTAACCCATTTACTGCTAACAATCTAAAAACTACTGTACATCAGTCACTTTGGGGTGTTTTGTGTAAATCTGATAAGCTTTCAGATGCAAGCGAACTGGCAGTTGTGCAGCTACTTGATTGCATCCCTTTTACTCTCAGTCCACCCCCCACGTGCACCCCTGCCATGTTTTCCAGGCTCCTCGCATCCATCGGGAACACCCGGGACAAGCATGGAAGGTGCTGCTGGGTAGAGGGAAGGGAAATCAGCAAACATCCATTCACTGATCTCCCTTTTCTGTTACTTACCAAAAAATGCATCACATAAGGGACATGTCCCTTATGTGATGAACAAAAGTTTAGTAAAGAAAATGGTAAACAAAGAGTAAAAAATTAAAGTTCAAACCAAGCACCTAAAATAACCACCCAAAAACTATTTTGAGCCACTTCCCACATACAGTGCTGTGAAAAAGTTTTAGGCAGGTGTGAAGAAATGTTATAAAGTAATAATGCTATCAAATATATTTTTTAATTTTTCATTTTTATCAGTTTAAAGAATACGATCTGAAGAAAAATCTAAATCAAATCAATATTTGGTGTGACTACCCTTTCGCTTGAAAACTAGCATCAATTCTTAGCCCTTGTACACACGGTCGGAAAATCCGACAACCAAATCCGTCTGAATAATTCCGACGGATTAATTCCGGAAGAGGTCCGGAAGTGATGTTGCATACACACGGTCGGACTAAGTTGTCGGAAAATCCGATTGTACATAACGTGATGACGTTATTTTGTTACGACGGGACTACGTTCAGGCTAGTAGCCAATAGCTTTGGTCTAGGAATTTGATCTGAGCATGCGTGGCATTTTGTCCGTCGGAGTAGGCTACACATGATCGGAGTATGTCAGAGCATTTTGTTGGAAAATCTTACCGGCAAGTTGGAAAAGTTGGTCCATCGGATATTCCGACAGAAACAGTCCGATGGAGACCACACACAGTCGGAATATCCGACAAAACGGTCCGATAGGACACATTCCGTCGGAATCTCCGATCGTGTGTACAATGGCTTACACTTGCACACTTTGAAAACTTGCACAAAGTCAGGGATATTGTAGGATCACAGTTAGGTGTGGGATTAACCAATTATACAAAACAGATGATTATCAGTTTCATACAGTATGTAGGTTGAAACACAGTCGTTAAAGAGGAAGTAAACCCTGATGGGTTTACTTCCTCTTTTTCTCCCTGCAAAGGTAAAGCATAATGGACTACTATGCATCGCATAGTAGTCCATTATGTGTCACTTACCTGACACAGGAGCCAGTGAAGTAACGGATGTCCCCTGTAGTTCCTAGCGTCCATCTTCTTGGTGGGTCTCGCTGCTCCGACGCTGTGATTCGCCGGAGCAGAGATGACGTCACTCCTGCACATGCGCATGGGAGCCGGCACTCGCGGCATATCGCCACGATCTGCGGCTTGCCCAGTGCGCATGCGCCGTAGACAGCTCTGGCTGTCTTCAGGTAAATATTTCCTAAACCATATAGGTTTAGGAGATATTTCTTGGACCTACAGGTAAGCCTTAATCTAGGCTTACCTGTAGGTCAAAGTGGTTTGTAAGGGTTTACAACCACTTTAACTAAAACAGAAACAGCTGTTTATGAGGCTTAAAAAAAGCTTAAAACTGGGTGAGGAACAGCCAGACTCTGCTACTAAGGTGAGGTTGCCAAAGACAGTTTCATATCACAGGCCATACAGCATAGCAAGACTGAGCACAGCAACAAGACACAAAGTAGTTATGCTGCATTAGCAAAGTCTCCCCGAGACAAAGATTTCAAAACAGACTGGGGTTTCAAAATGTGTTGTTCAAGCTCTTTTGAAGGAGCACAAAGAAACAGCATCATTCCATAAACGCAGTGGTCAGCCAAGGAAACTTAATGCAGCAGAAGAAAGACACATCATGCTTACTTCCCTTCCACATTGGAAGATGTCCAGCGGTGCCATTGGCACAGAACTGTAGAAAACCAGTGGAACACAGGAACACAGGTACACCCATCTACTGAAAAGTATAGCCAGAAGTGGTCTTCATGGAAGAATTGGGGCAAAAAAGCCATACCTCTGACATGAAAATAAGGCTAAGCAACTCAATTATGCATGAAAACATAGGAAATGAGGTGCAAACAAATGGCAGCAGGTACTCTTGTAACAATTGGGTAATATATTGTGTTTTTGCAGATTAAAACTCATTAAATTGTATTTTTTCCAAAAAATTGGGTTCGCAAAAACCACTTCACAAATGTTGTGCGACATAAAAATATGCAACATCCATTATTTCATTCTCTTCAGTCTCTGCTTCAAGAAAATATATAATGTTTGGGGGTAAGTAGTTTTCTAGGAAATAAATTGATGATTTTTACATGTAGGAAAAATGCTAGGGACACAGGACAAACCAAGTGTCCCCATGGGACTTGTCACCCCCTACAGCCAACCCCTGAAATGAAATTTGAAAGCGAATCAAGCAACCAATGGGGATGAAGTGTTTTCCTTTATAGGGGCCAACATCTGTGGCCTGGTACAACAGTCCAAATCATCAATCAAGCTGTCTTGATGGAGGAATCGTGCAAATGTTGCACCATGTATGTCCTGCCTAATGCCTGATACACACAATGAGATTATCAGACGAATGATTGTCTGTTTTTTTGTTTTTTTTTGCATACTAATCTCATGTGGAAAATGAAGAGTTAAGTAAACTTACAAAAATTCTCCTACGACAGAATAAAAATTCTGAAGTGATGTAATGTGATGTAATGTATTTGTTTTGTATTTTTAATGACAACTGTACTGATTAAACAAAGATTGGACAATCTGGTATTATACAAGAAACATTTTCGTGCTTGTTGCATTGGAAAATTTTGCATGAATTATCGTGATCAGCTCTCAAAAGCTGCATACTAACGATCAGATTATTGTACAATTGCTTCAAAAGCGGCCATTTTCTGACAATTTTCTGATTGTGTGTATGGGGCTTAAGAATGATAGTTCTATTTAACAAAAATGATAACGGCCTTGACTTGGGTTTTGTTACTCATTTATCCAACAGTATTCCCAGCCCCAGCTCTTCATCTTATTATCTCACTAACTATGCTAGTTTTATTACCATTGCTGTGTACTGTGTACTGTGTATGTGTGTGTGTGTGTGTGTGTGTGTGTGTGTGTGTGTGTGTGTGTGTGTGTGTGTGTGTGTGTGTGTGTGTGTGTGTGTGTGTGTGTGTGTGTGTGTGTGTGTGTGTGTCTGTGTGTGTGTGTGTGTGTGTTTCATTCATTTGTAGATTTTTTTTTTTAACATCCTGATAAAACTCTTAATTAATACTGCTTGGACCTTAAAGAAGGGGACATAACCCGAAAGCTTGTCCTGAAAAATTATCATTATTATTATTCATGATTTATATAGCGCCAACAGTTTACGATGTATAGGGGGAACAACATAATTACATTACAATACAAATGGTTCAGGAGGGCCCTGCTCGTAGAGCTTACATTCTAAAGGGAGGGAGTGGTGGTACAAAAGGTAATAGCTGCAGAGAATGATTTGATGGGTGTGGCTCAGGGACAGTTGTTAAGTGGGTGTAGATAGGCTTCCCTGAATAAATGAGTTTTCAGTGATCTCCTAAAGGTGGACAGGGTAGGGGCTGATCGGACATACTGGGGCAGGGAGTTCCAGACGGTGGGAGAGGCTCTGGAGAAGTCCAGAAGGCAAGCATGGGAGGAGGTAACAAGGGAGCTAGAGAGCAGAAGGTCCTGGGAGGAGTGGAGAGGACGATTTGGGGTGATATCTGCAGATAAGGTTGGTGATGTAGATGGGGGCGTTGTTTTGAATGGCCTTGTATGTTATGTTTAGCATTTTACACGGTGGGGTAGGGGAAGCCAGTGAAGGGATTGGCAGAGAGGAGCAGCGGTTATGGATCGGTTAGTGAGGTGTATTAGTCTAGCAGCAGAATTCATAATAGACTGAAGGGGGGGTAGCCTGCTTAAGGGTAGGCCATTAAGGAGAGAGTTGCAGTATTCAAGGCGGGAAAAAATCAAGGAGTGAATAAGTTGCTTTGTGGTGTCATTAGTCAGGAAGGGTCGAATTTTGAAGATGTTGCGGAGGTTAAGGTGGCAGGATTTAGCCAGTGATTGGATAGTGGAGCTGAAGGAGAGGCCAGAGTCAAGGATTATACCCAGGACCTTGGCATGTGTGGAGGGACCAATGGTTGTGTTGTTGATATTAATGGTGAATTGATGAAATATAACAAGCTCAGTTTTAGAAAGATTGAGTTTGAGGAAGTGGTGTGGCATCCATATCGATATGTCATTCAGTAAGTTTGAGATCCATGAGAAGATCGAGGGGGTCATTTGAGGAGTGGAGAGATAGATCTGGGTATCGTTGGCATAGAGGTGGTATTGGAAGCCTTGGGAGGTTATCAACTAGCCCAGGGAAGAGGAATAGAGTGAGAATAGGAAAGGCCCAAGGATGGACCCTTGGAGTACCCCAACAGAAAGAAGAAGGGGAATGGAGGATATGGAGTTGTAAGTGACACTGAAAGTGCGCTGAGATAGGTAGGAGGAGAACCAGGATAAAGCAGAATGACGGAGGCCAATGGAGTGTAATTTGCTGAAGTGAACTGTGTCAAAGGCAGCAGAGAGGTCTAATAGTATGAGCATGGAGTAGTGCTCATTGGTTTTAGCAGTTAGTACAGTAGGTCATTGGTGAGTTTTAGTAGGGCAGTTTCAGTAGAATGTTGTGGGCAGAAGCCAGACTGTAGGGGGTTGAGAAGGTTGTTGTCTTTGAGGTAGTGACTCATTCGATCATGGACAAGGAGTTTGATGAGCTTGGAGGCAAATGGGAGCAGGGAGATGGGTCTTAAGTTATTCAAACAGGTGGGGGTCTAGTGAGGATTTTTATTGAGTATGGGGATAACCAGTGCATGTTTCAGCAGGGAAGGAAATGTGCCAGAGGAGAGGGAGAGGTTGAATATGTGGGTAAGGGAGTTGAGGATAGAGTGGGAAAATGGTCACAGTAATTGAGAGGGGACAGGGCCCAGAGGACAGGTAGTGAGGTGGGCCATGGAGAGGAGTTCATCAACTTCATCTGCGGTAACTGGGCAAAAGGAGGAGAGTATTGAGTATGGTGTTGGACCCGATGTGTTGGGTAGGGGAGGATTTTGAATGCTGGATATCTCCTTGTAAATTGTGTCTATTTTGCTGTTGAAATGGTTGGCAATCTGTTGAGTGGTAAGAAAGTTGGGGGGTGGGGGCATTGGAGGGTGACTTAAGGAAGGTAGAAAAAAGTCTACGAGGTTTGGATGAAAGGGTTGTGATGAGAGTGTTGTAATAGGTTTGTTTAGCAGTGTGGAGGTGGATTTGAGAAGGGCAGATTTGTAGAGGGTAAAATCTTGCAGGGATTTAGATTTACGCCATGCTCGCTCAAGAGCATGGCTGTGCCTCTTGAGACTTCTGGTGTTGTCTGCTTGCCAGGGTTGTGGCCGAAATTCCGCCAGCAAAAGTCCGATGGAGCCTACACATGGTCGCATTTTTCGATGAAAAGCTGTCAGAGAACTCACCATGCGAAGATCCGTCCTCGTGCCAACCGAACGCGTGTACGTAATTATGCACGCATGGCCACATCCACCAATCCGGGCACATCTCACCCTATATAAACAGGATCCTGACTTGATACCAGTGCTGGATCGTCTTCAGCTACTCCTGAGACACTTGACCGTTGTTCCTGTGATCTTGTTCCTGTGACCTTGTTCCTGATATCCATTCCTTTGGATACTCCTTGTTTTGATCTCCTGGACTACCACTGACCTCGGCTTGGACTTTTGACTTTGGCTTGCTTCCTGATTTTGTACCTCATTGCTAGCACATTACCAGACCCTTGCTCGTCCTTGACTACGCACCTACCTCTCATTCCTGTACCGCATTGCCTGCCAGTTGCCGACCTTGCTTGTTCCAGACGCGCAGTGTTTCCTGTATACCTGCTTTGCCTCCGCTGTATACCTCTGTGATCAACCTACACCTCTTCCTCCGTGAGGACCCAGCGTCTCCAGGTCTTCAACTTCCACCTGCAGGCACCTGCACCCTTTCGCTGTCTTCACGCTCCCTGTTACCACCTCCAGGGGTGTGGAGACCGGAACCGTGCAAGAGGCCACCCTCAACAGTCTGACTCCGCTGTAAGGTACGTGACAGTACGATCCAGCCAAGAATGGAGTCCGACAGGGGGGCCTCACCCTTGGAAGCCTTGTGCCAACAAATTTCCACCCTCACCCAAGCAGTCCAGGGCCTGCAAGATGGTTATCACCAACTTGAGCAGAGAGTGGAGTCATTAACACCAAGCACTGCTGCTCTCCAAGGGGCCACAGCATCCCGATCCTCCGTTCCGACAACATCAGCATCTGCACATGCAGTAGTGGTGCCACCCCCAGAACCTCGAGTTCCTACCCCAGAGAGGTTTTCTGGAGATCGCAGCAAATTTCACGTCTTCAAGAACGCCTGCCAGTTATATTTTTTGCTGCAGCCTCGTACTTTTTCCCTGGAAAGCACAAAGGTGGGATTCATTTTTTCCTTACTTCAGGGCGAACCCCAAACCTGGGCCCACTGCTTATTGGAACAGGCCAGCCCTCTGCTTGATACCATGGACTCTTTTTTTAAATGAGATGGCTAAGTTATATGATGACCCTCAGCGTGCCACAACTGCAGAGGCCAGTCTCCATGCCCTTCAGCAGGGTCGCAAACCTGTAGAGGACTACGTGATGGACTTCAGGAGGTGGAGTTCTGATACTCAATGGAACGACGCCGCTCTCTGTAATCAGTTTCGCATTGGACTGTCTGAGGCTCTAAAAGACGAGTTGGCCCGTATCGGAGTTCCCAGTTCTTTGGAGGACCTAATACAAGTGTCAATTCAAATTGATCGTCGTCTCAGGGAAAGGAGATCTGAGAGAATCAGCCAAATTCATCCCACATGGATGTTGCCTAAAATCGCGAATCATCCTCCCATTCCTTCATCTCATACACCTGTTACCACTTCTGAAACTCCAGAACCAATGCAAATAGGCTTGCTTCGTTCACCGTTATCTGCGGAAGAAAAACAGCGCCGTCGTCAGAACATTCTCTGTCTCTATTGTGGAGAAGCTGGCCATTATGCAAATACGTGTCCAAACAAGACCCGTAAGTTCCATCCTTCATTTCTTGAACC
This sequence comes from Lithobates pipiens, assembly GCF_037356315.1. Taxonomy (NCBI): domain Eukaryota; kingdom Metazoa; phylum Chordata; class Amphibia; order Anura; family Ranidae; genus Lithobates; species Lithobates pipiens. The sequence goes on along the minus strand of NW_027507686.1, from coordinate 194,189,010 downwards.
CAATGCATTGCCTTTAACAAAATCCAGGTCCAAGCTATAGTTGATTCTGGCGCCTACAGCTGCTTCATTGATCATGCTCTTGTCCTTCAACATAATATACCTCTGATACCCAAGCAACGTCAACTCTCCATACGGTTAGCGGATGGATCAAACCACTATCCGCCAACATACTACCCAACCATCAGGAACTACTTCGCCTGGATGTTATTTCTTCACCTCTATTTCCGATCATTCTGGGAATGCCCTGGCTACAAGCCCATAATCCTCAAATAAACTGGGTGACTGGTGAAGTGGTTTTTCAATCTGCCTACTGCCTTCAGAACTGCCTCAAGATCTCCCATCACTTGGTCCCAGTTCTTGCCTGCTCAGAGCCCACATCTGAGGCTCAAAGACTGGTCCCGGCTACTTATCACAGTTTCCTAGACGTTTTTGACAAACAAAAGGCTGACACTCTTCCTCCACATCGGGTTTACGATTGCCCAATTGAATTATTGCCAGGAGCTGAAATTCCCTTCGGAAGGATATTTCCCTTATCGGAACCTGAACTTCTGGTCCTCAAAGAATATATTGATGAGAACCTCAAGAAGGGGTTCATCCGGCATTCCTCTTCTCCAGCTGGTGCTGGAATATTCTTTGTGGAGAAGAAAGATCATTCCCTCCGCCCATGCGTGGACTACAGGGACTTGAACAAAGTAACCAATAAAAATCGCTATCCCCTTCCATTGATCCCGGAATTATTCCAGAGACTTCGATCGGCAAGAATATTTACAAAACTAGATTTGCGAGGGGCCTATAATTTGATCAGAATCCGTGAAGGGGATGAGTGGAAAACGACTTTCTGGACACGCTTTGGCCACTATGAGTATTTGGTCATGCCATTCGGACTCTGCAACGCACCAGCTACTTTCCAGCATTTTGTTAACGATATTTTCAGGGACTTTTTGGATTTGTTTGTGATCGTTTATTTGGACGATATTTTGATATTTTCAGACTCCCTAGAAACACATCGTAACCACGTAAAACAGGTTCTTCTCAGACTGAGGCAAAACGGACTCTATGCCAAAGCCGAGAAATGTGAGTTTGAGCGCAAGACCATTCACTTTCTTGGCCTGGTGATATCGACTGAGGGTGTGGAAATGGATCCTCAGAAGGTTTCAGCCATCTTATCCTGGCCACCTCCAACCGATAAGAAAGGGGTACAACGTTTTATTGGGTTTTCTAATTTCTATAGAAAATTTATCAAGAACTTCTCCAGCATTATTACACCTATCACACAACTCACCAACTCACAAGAAAACAAAGTCGGTTTCAATGGACTGCTGCAGCTCAAGCTGCGTTTGATAAATTAAAAGGACTGTTCACATCTGCCCCAATATTAAAACATCCTGACCCTGCTCTGCCTTATACCCTGGAAGTGGATGCATCAGAAAATGCTGTAGGAGCCATTTTGTCCCAACGCCAAGGGCCTCAGTCCTTAATGCATCCTGTAGCCTTCTTTTCCAAAAAACTAGGTGCATCGGAAAAGAACTATGATGTGGGGGATCGGGAACTTTTGGCAATAAAATCAGCTTTAGAGGAATGGCGGTACCTCCTGGAAGGGGCAACACACCCAATATTGATCTTCACAGATCATAAAAATTTGGAGTACCTCAGAACGGCCAAACGTCTCAGGCCCCGGCAGGCAAGATGGGCTCTTTTCTTTTCTCGTTTTAATTTTCATATAACTTACAGACCAGGATCCAAAAACAGTAAACCTGATGCGTTATCCTGTATGTTCACAGAAACTGAAGTCTCATCTCCTCTGGACACTATCCTGCAAGCTGGAAATTTCTTATTAACACAACCTAGTTTCTTATCACAGGTTCATCAGTCCTCCCAAGGAACATTAATCCCTTCAGATACAAACCTCCAAGAGAAGGATGGTCTCTTCTGGCAGAAAGACAAACTTTTCATCCCTCAAGATCTTCGCACTTCTGTTCTACAGGTTTGCCATGACTATCCTCTGGCTGGTCACTTTGGGGGTCACAAGACTATGAATCTAGTTCAAAGACACTTCTGGTGGCCAAATCTTGCAAAGGACTGTAGGGACTATGTCAACTCTTGCCCAACTTGCCTCAGGAATAAAAATAGCAAGAATAAAGCGTGGGGACTGTTGAGACCACTACTCATTCCCGAAAGACCATGGGATAAAATCGCAATGGATTTCATTGTTGAACTTCCTCCATCTGAAGGGTTTTCTTCCATTTTTGTGGTGGTGGATCATTTTTCTAAAATGTCACACTTCATTCCCATGAGAGGAACTCCATCTGCGACTGAAACAGCCAAAATATTCATTAAAGAAATTGTTAGGCTCCATGGAATTCCCAGTGATATTGTCTCTGACCGTGGAGTTCAGTTCACGTCAAAATTCTGGAAGTCCTTGTGTGAGGCACTTGACATCAAATTGAATTTTTCTTCAGCCTATCATCCCCAAACCAACGGACAATTGGAACGTACTAATCAGACGTTGGAGCAGTATTTAGGTTGTTTCACTTCCTTTTCCCAAGAGGATTGGGCTTCATTATTACCCTTGGCAGAATTTGCATTCAATACTTCTACTCACTCTGCCACAAACCAGTCACCATTCTTTTCTAATTATGGTTTTCATACTTCTTTTCTGCCAACATTTGTAGTGGATTCTCCTGTACCAGCTGTCCAGGATAGGCTGAATTTCTTTGTTGCCAACAATCAGGTACTTAAGGAAACCATTGCCAAAGCACAAGAAGACAATAAAAGATTCTTCGATAGAAAGAAAAGGGGAGAATTGGATTTAAAGGTTGGTGATCGTGCATGGCTTTCAACCGCGAACCTAAAACTGGCATGTCCCTCTAGAAAATTGGGACCCAGATATTTGGGACCTTTTCCAATTAAAAAGAAAATCAATCCAGTGGCATATGAACTTGAACTTCCTGACTCATTTAGGATCCATCCTGTGTTCCATGCTTCTTTACTTAAACCTGATGTACCCAATTCCTTTCCAGGTCGTAAAATAGGCCCTCCAGAAGCTGTGTTGGTAGATGGGGAGGAGGAGTTTGAAATCGAAGCCATTTTGGATTACAGGAAACGCCAAGGACAAAACCAATATTTAATTAAATGGAAAGGCTTTGGTCCTGAGGAGAATTCCTGGGAACCCGAAACAAACCTCCATGCCCAGAGGCTCATACAGGCCTTTCATCACTCTCAAAGTGTGGTTCGAAGAGGCATCCGGAGGCTGCCCTTAAGGGGGGGGGGCACTGTCAGAGAACTCACCATGCGAAGATCCGTCCCCGTGTGGCAGCAGCTCACTTTCGTTCCAAGGATCATGCGCGGTGTCCCCGTCGGAGGCGTGCGAGTTCCGGTACGAACGGACGCGTGCCAATACGAACACGTGGACGCATATATATATATTCGTTCCTGTGTACTGTGTCCTTTGCACAGTGTGCACTCAAAGCTACCCCAATTGCTGGTGTTCTTCTGATCCTATACCGCAGGCAGCTGCAGTAATTACAGTTGGTGTACTGTGTACTCGGCACAGTGAGCACATAAAGCTACCCCAATTGCTGGTGTTCTCATACTAATAATACTACAGGCAGGCAGTTGATTCTGCTAGCTGCAGTATAATCAGTATATACATCCCAGCTTTTGCAGCTACATCTCCCTGCAGGCCATTAGTATGTCTGGAAGGTCAACAAGGAGAGGCAGACAGTCACGAGCCAATAAAAGAGGGCAAGCAGGCTCTGTGTCTAGAGGTAACAGTGCTGGTCATGGACACGGTGCATCCTCATCAGAACGTGGCCATGGGGCACGCTTGTCCTTTTTTTCGGCAGCTGGCCATGTTGAGCCACAACATGCCAAAGACTTGGTAGAGTGGATAAGCAAGCCGTCCTCATCCTCTCTCACCCACGCTCAGGGTACTTTGTCTGGCCTCTTCCCTCGGCTCAATGGCATCAGTCACTCCTTCCCTAGCCCCACCATGTTCTCCTGAGCAGTCCCCTGAACTGTTTGACCACAGTGTTGGGTACATGCTCCAGGAGGATGCCCAGAATTTTGAAGGCTCTGATGATACCCAGCTAGAGGAAGGCAGTAATGTGAGCCCAGAGAGAGGGGGTGCCTAAGAAGGAAAGCAGTCATGTACCCCCAGCTGCAGCATACTGCCAGGTTTGCTCCAGTGATGAGGAGGGAGGGGATGATGAGGTCACTGACTCCACGTGGGTACCTCATGGGAGAGAGGAGGAGGAGACACATCTCCAATGAGGCAGGATGCCCTCCAGGGGCCAGCTTAAGGGCAGCCCACTGACTGCATCACACCGAAGAGCTCCGCAATGTGCAGGGCGCTGCCTCTGCGCGTTATTCCAAAAGTTCTTTGGTGTGGGCCTTTTTTGAGACGAGTGCATCAGATTGCACCGCTGCTATTTGCAACATATGTCTCAAGCGTATTTCGCCTGGCCAAAACATCAACAGCTTGGGCACCACATGTTTGACCAGACATATGTTGACCTGCCATGCAGTTCGTTGGCAAGCCTACCTAAAAGACCCACATCAAAGAACAAAGCTGACCTCTTCTTGCTCCTCATCATCTCATATACATCGGCAGAAGCGTTCGTACAGGCAGAATCACGTACCTGTATGTGGTCCTTTAAGAGGCGGCCAGCGGGCGCGCACCAAACTCCGTGAATCGGGTCGCGGGTCCCGCGTACTCTACTGCCGCAGGCATACCTACGATTGCCTCACGGGGATACTCACAATCGCCTCACAGGGAAGAAGAACGGGGAGATGCTAATGTAAACAAGCATCTCCCAATTCTGCCTAGTGACAGTGTAACTGATATCTGCTCCCTGTGATCGGAGCAGAGATCAGTGATGTGTCATACAAGGTTATATTTTTTGTCAGCCCAGCTCCAGCATTTAGCCGGGGCTGGTGTTCATGGTAGCGAGTGTTCAAGTAATAAAATGACGATTGAGAGTACACCCTATAAGCTACTGTTTGAGATTTTGGAGGCCAACTCATTTGCCTATAAGTGCCCTACTAGTATCTTACTGAGGAAAGTGTGGCAGGCAACTAAGTCAATTATGGGATATACGGAGGTGACCGATTATACCCCTTTGTGGTATAACGGAAACCTACCAGAGCTACGTAATATAGACAGGCCTCGGGAGTGGGAAAGGCAGGGAATCAACAGATTAATGCAACTATATGAAGGGAATCTTATGAAATCTTTTGAAGATCTTAGGCAAGATTTTTGTATCTCGAATAGGGAGTTCTATAAATATCTACAAATTAGGCATGGGATTGGGGCCCAGTTTGGGTCGTTGACAATAGAGAGGGTCAAAACTCCCTTGCTTCGGAGACTGGTCGAACACACGCAAAAGAAAGGGGTGATTTCCAAATTTACCAAACTTAGGGACAAGCTCTTGAAGGGAGAGGGACAAGATAGGAGTAGGAGGGGATGGGCTAGAGATCTAGGGCCGATAACCCAGGATCAATGGGATAAGATATTAGAACGAGGGTGCCTGGTATCAATATCTCCTTCGCAGAGAGTGTCCCACTTGTTCTTTACCTATAGAGTGTATTATACCCCCCATAATATGTGGAAGATAGGAAGGTCAGCCAGCGATGAATGTCCCAGATGTAAGGCACCGGGGGACTTTCTCCATATGGTGTGGAAATGTCCAAAGCTGTACAGGTACTGGATAGAAATAATTCTTGGAATAAATAGGATTTTTAAGATTACTTTGGAGCCAGAAGCTAGGATCTGTCTTTTGGGGATTCTGGAGGAGGGTAGAGTTCCCCCCTTGGTAAGAACGGCAGTACTAAGGTGCTTGTACCAGGCCAGGTGGCTGATAGCAATGAATTGGCAAGCCAGGAACCCCCCTGCATTTGAATCATGGGTCAATGCTATTGACTCTACAATTTTGTGTGAAAGAGTGGTGTATATAAAGCAGGGCAATTTAAGGAAATTTGGGGAGTTATGGAGCCCCTGGCTGAGTGAGATGGGTTACCCCCTGGTCGGTGGGGGTGGGTCGTAGGTTGTCCTTCTTCCCCCCCGTTGATTTGCCCACCGGGTGCACCCCCCGGGGGGGACGTTCCGTTGCCCTCCCTCCCCCCTCTTGTCAATCGTCTCCCCTCCTCTCCAAACCAGTCAAGTACTTCTTGGCGGGAGTGTTCGGCGCGAGCAGTGTGTATTGGGGGGTGGGTTAGGCTGGGAGTATTGGGTTGGTTTAAGGGCAGGGGTGCAATAACTTGAATGATGTGTATGGCTCTTTTTTTTTTCTTCTTAGTCTCGATTGAGATGATGGTTTTAGTGTGCTATGTACATCCTTTTTGCTGTTATACAAGTGGTTGTAAATTTAATAAAAATAAAGAAGTATAAAATTAACAGTTAGAAACACGCCCCAGGACACACTTAACCCTTACACTGCCACCTAGGGTTTAACCCCTTCACTGTCAGTGTCATTTACACAGGAATCAGTGCATTTGTATAGCACAACAGGAAGTGAGATGAAATATATTATTATTATTGTTATTATTATTGATTTATATAGCGCCAACAGTTTACACAGTGCTTTACAATGTATAGGGGAGACAACACAATTACAGTACAATACAAAAGGTACAGGAGGACCCTCCTCATAGAGCTTACATTCTAAAGGGAGGGGGTGGTGGTACAAAAGGTAATAGCTGCAGAGAATGATTTGATGGGGGCGGCTCGGGGACAGTTAGGTGGGTGTGGGATAGGCTTCCCTGAATAAATGAGTTTTCAGGGAACTCTTAAAGGTGGACAGGGTAGGGGCTGAGCGGACAGACTGGGGCAGGGAGTTCCAGAGGATGGGAGAGGCTCTGGAGAAGTCTTGAAGGCGAGCATGAGAGGAGGTAACAAGGGAGCTAGAAAACAGGAGGTCGTCGGAGGAGCGGAGGGAACGATTTGGGTGATATCTGCAGATGAGGTTGGTGATGTAGATGGGGGTGAGGTTGTGGATTGCTTTGTATGTTATGGTTAGCATTTTGAATTTTACACGGTGGGGTAGGGGAAGCCAGTGAAGGGATTGGCAGAGAGGGGCAGCAGTCACGGAACGATTAGTGAGGTGTATTAGTCTAGCAGCAGCATTCATAATAGACTGAAGGGGGGATAGCCTGCTAAAGGGTAGGCCATTAAGGAGAGAGTTGCAGTAGTCAAGGCGGGAAATAATCAAGGAGAGGAACAAGTTGCTTTGTGGTGTCATTAGTCAGGAAGGGTCAAATTCTGGAGATGTTGCGGAGGTGAAGGCGGCAGGATTTAGCCAGTGATTGGATATGGGGGCTGAAGGAGAGGTCAGAGTCAAGGATTACACCCAGGACTCTGGCATGAGTAGAGGCACCAATGGTTGTGTTGTTGATATTAATGGTGAAGTCACGGGGGGGGGGGGGGGGGGGATCGTGAAGGAGGAAATATAAACAAGCTCAGTTTTAGAAAGATTGAGTTTAAGGAAGTGGTGTGACATCCATACTGATATGTCATTCAGTAAGTTGGAGATCTGTGAGGGGATTGAGGGGGTGAGTTGAGGAGTGGAGAGATAGATCTGGGTGTCGTCAGCATAGAGGTGGTATTGGAAACCATGGGAGCTTATCAATTCTACCCCTATCTACCCCTAGGAAGGGAAATTCTCTCCTGTAAGAGTTGATATGGGGAAAACGTGTCTCCTCTCCACTGATGCTTTATCACCAATCCTTGTTTCACTAAAAACCCCAAATTTTCAAAAAACATTTGTCACTGGGACAGAAAGTGAGGTGAAATCTTCTGAAGAGGTGCACAGACAGCAAAAAAAAATGTTACAGGGGTGATAACCCTTCCCTATGTTTTCCAAAAAGCTTAAAAATAGATATTTTCACTGGAGCTACACTTTAAAAATGTAACAGTTCAAAATTACAAACAGATTCTACTTAACAACAAGCCTACAGTCCCTGTCTTGTTTGCACTGCCTGTATACTGCTGTTCAGAGTATATAGGGCCTGGGGGCCCCATGCCTTTCTTTTTTTTAAATTTGGGTGCAAGGTTCCCTTTAATGTCCATACAAGACCCAAAGGGCCTGGTAATGGACTGGGGGGGCACCCATTGCGTTTGTCTCATTGATTTTCATCCATATTGCCGGGACCAGACATTACATTAAATCCGCAAGCAGTTTTAAATGACTTTTATTCATTTAAAAATGTAATTTTGTGCAGGGACTGTTCTAAGCATGGGACACACATTCTACTTTACAGGCATACTATAGACAACCCCCAGGTACGATATTTAACCAGTTGCCGACCGCTGCACGCCGATGCACGTCGGCAGAATGGCACGGGCAGGCATATTGGCGTACAGGTACGTCCATGCTTTCCCGCAGGTGGGGGGCCCGATCGGGCCCCCCCCGGTGCCAGCGGTGGTCGGATTCTGTGCAGGAGCGATCCGGGATGAGGGGGCAGCCATTCATTCATGGCCACCCCCTCGCGATTGCTCCTGGCGAATGAAATGCTAGCACTACATCCCTTCCTCTCCTGTAATGTAAACACAGGCAGAGGAAGTGATGTAATCTCTCCTCGTGTCGGTCTTTTTCGTTCCGGCACCGAGGAGAGAGGATCAGTGAGTTGCACCTAACACTGCACTACACAGTAGAACATGCCAGGCACACTTTCACCCTCCCTTCACCCCCGATCACCCCCCCAATCACCCCTGCACCCCCAGTCACAGTGACACCAATTGCATTTTTTTTATTTTTTATTATTGCATTGGTGTCATTTTTGATTGCAATAGCTGTTAGGGCAGTTAGGGTTAGCCCCCTTTAGGTCTAGGGTACCCCCCTACCCCCCCAATAAAGGTTTAACCCCATGATCACCCCCCGTCGCCAGTGTCACTAATAAGCAATCGTTTTTCTGATCGCTGTATTAGTGTCACAGGTGGCGTTAGTTAGGCAGGTAGGTATTTAGGTTCGCCGCAGCTTTTTATAGCGTCAGGGACCCCCATATACTACCGCATAAAGCCCCCTGATTGCCCCCTAGTTAACCCTTTCACCAGTGATCACCATATAACTGTTACAGGTGACGCTGGTTGGTTAGTTATTTTTTTATAGTTTCAGGGCACCCGCCATTTATTACCTAATAAAGGTTTAACCCCCTGATCACCCGGCAGGGGGATATAAGTTTGAGGGTCAGATAGGGTCTGCGTCGTCCCAGGCAGCGTCAGGTTAGTGCCAGTACCGCTAACACCCACGTACAAAGCATACACCTCCCTTAGTAATATAGTATCCGAACAGATCAATATCTGATCTGATCAGATCTATATTAGCGTCGCTAGCAGTTTAGGTTTCCCAAAAAACGCATTGTTAGCGGGATCAGCCCAGATACCTGCTAGCAGCTGCGTTTAGCCCCTCCGCTAAGCCCAGCCCAGCCCACCCAAGTGCAGTATCGATCGATCACTGTCACTTACAAAACACAACACACATAACTATAGCGTTCACAGAGTCAGGCTTGATCCCTGCGATCGCTAACAGTTTTTTTTTGTAGCGTTTTGATACAGCCGCTGACAGCCTAGGTGCTTTTTTTACCTGTGAGTCTCACTAGTGTACCCCTAAATTTAGAGCCCAAAATGGCAAAGCGAAGGTACACTAGTAAAGAGGCCTACACGTTTCTGAGCATGACAGATAGTGAAGAGGAAGTCACTCATCTGTCAGAGTCAGGCTCAGAATACAATCCTGTAGAGAACAGCAGCTCCATGACAGATAGCTCTGACGATGGAGATGAGGTCCCTGTTAAGGGCAGGGGTACCCGATCCCAAACTTCTTCTGTTGTTGAGGTGCAGGAACCGCAGGTATGGAGCAGAGACGTTCTAGAGCCGATCATCCTTCTGGTGAACTGGCAAACACCAGAGGCCTAGTACACCCTGGACTAACATCCAGCACTGCAGTAGCACGTTGTGACGTGGCAAGTCCCATAAGTGCAGTTCAAGCTGGCGAGGTGGCAAGCACAAGTAGTGTCCCGCTGCCACCAAGACGAAGACAAAGACAGGCCCGTTGTACCCATAGTGCCCTTCCTGCAAAATTCGCCAATCCTGATTGGGTGCCCACCACTTCTGCAGAACCCATACTTCCCCCATTCACTGGCCAACCTGGCATTAACGTGGAAACAGTTGATTTTACGCCACTTGATTTTTACTCACTGTTTTTCACCGAAGATCTCTATAGATCTATTGTGGACCAAAGCAATTTGTACGCTGGTCAACACATCGCCACTATTCCCCGGTCTGCCCTTGCCAGACATTGGAAACCAATTACGGTTTCCGAATTTAAGATCTTTCTGGGCCTCTCCCTCAATATGGGCATAACCAAAAAGAGTGAGTTGCGGTCATATTGGTCCACTGACCCAATTCACCATATGCACGTGTTCTCTGCTTCCATGTCCAGGGCACGATACGAGCAGATTTTGCGGTTCATATACTTCAACGACAATGAACTCTGTCGTCCTCGTGGAGACCCTGCATACCATCGGCTGTACAAAATCCGGCCCCTCATAAACCACTTCAACCAACGTTTTGCAGACTTGTTTACTCCCCATCAAGTTGTCTGCGTTGATGAGTCCCTGATTAAGTTTCCTGGTTGTTTGTCATTCAAACAATACATTCCTAACAAGCGTTCCAGATACGGGGTCAAGGTGTATAAGCTCTGTGACAGGGCCACAGGCTATACACGTAGTTTTATGGTTTATAAGGGTAAAGATAGTCACGTAGAGCCAGAGAACTGCCCTGACTACATAGGAAGCGCTGGCAAGATAATGTGGGACATGGTGTCACCCTTATTCGGAAAAGGGTACCATTTATATGTAGACAATTATTACACGAGCGTGCCACTGTTTAGTCACTTGTTTGATCAGCAGATTGGAGCATGTGGCATCGTGCGACCTAATCGATGGGGCTTTCCCCAGCGGCTTGTAAATTCTCGTCTTAGGCTGGGGGAGAGAGCCTGCTTGCGGTGTAATAATTTGCTCACTATGAAGTGGAGGGATAATAAGAATATTTTCGTTCTTACCTCCCTTCATGCAGACACGACGGTCCAAATTCATACGGCGACTGGTGTTGTGGAGAAACCCCTCTGTGTCCACAAATATAACCAAAATATGGGAGGGGTGGACCTCAATGACCAGTTGTTGGTGACGTACCTAGTTGCCCGTAAGGCCAGACACTGGTACAAAAAAGTGTCTGTTTATTTATTCCAATTGGCTATGCTGAATGCTTATGTGCTACACAAAGCTTCAGGACGGACTGGATCCTTCCTTAAATTCCAGGAGGATATCATCAGAGCCCTTCTGTATCCAGACGGTGCTCCACCTCACCTTCCCCAACCAAATGCAGTAAGCCGGCTGCATGAGAGGCATTATCCTTATGTCCTCCCGTGTACCCCTACCCAACTAGCCCCCCAAAGGAAATATTGCGTCTTCAGAAAGCGCGGATATAGGCGTGACACCCGTCATTATTGTCCCCTCTGTACTGACAATCCTGGTCTTTGCATTGGTGAATGTTTTGAACGCTACCATGAACTAGTTGAGTTTTAGAGTAGGGTACAGCATTGCACAGACTAGGCACACCTTCACAGGGTCTCCCAAGATGCCATCGCATTTTGAGAGACCCAAACCGCTGGAACCGTTACAACAGTAACTGTTAAAGTTACATAAAAAAGTGTATAAAAAAAAAAAGTAAAAAAACAAAAAAAATATAAAATAAAAAAAACTAAAATAGTTGTCGTTTTATTGTTCTCTCTCTCTCTATTCTCTCTCTATTGTTCTGCTCCTTTGTACTGTATTCTATTTTGCAATGTTTTAACGTTAATCATTTTTTGTTTTCAGGTACGCCATTCAGCTGTAGCGTGGATTTATTTATCTTGACATAGAAAAAAAAGGGGGGTGTTGCGCTTCCCAAATTAAAACTAAACTACTAAATAATCAATCTATATCTTAGAGGTATCAAAGATATGATGGTGGGAAAAAAAACAAAGTGCAAACGTGCTTAATGAAAAATCAGAAACCAATAGAACAAAGTGCATCTGTGCATAGCATATAGAAAATATAAAAATTGATATGCAAGTAATTCAAGTATCAACGACAGTGGTGCTGTGATAAAACATATAAATAAAGTGCATATAGCAAAAAATAAATAAAAATATGGAAAAAAATAGCAATTAAGTTTAATCAGAGTGACCCATACATAGTCCAATCGTGAATATTAAGGTGAAATATCACAACCAAATAATAAAGTGCAGTTATGTGCCAAGCCAACTCTCTCCGTTCAGGTGGTTTTCACATGTAAGTGCTGGTCACACTAGGTAATTACCTTACTGCTGTAAGGTATACAGCAAAAATAGCCTTTTATAAGAAACACTTGAATTCGGGAGATGAATAGAGGGGGGAACTTCAAACTTCTCTAGCGTCACCGTCAACCATCCAATTCCTCCGTGGATACTAGCAACATATACACTCAAGGAATAGATAGATGGAGTCCACCATAGTGTAGTATATTAAAATAATATCAGTTTTATTAGGCAAATAATAAATTACTCACAAAAGTGGAGAGGGACAGAGCGCACAGCAAACAACAGACCGACGAGCGTGTCGCTCGGGTGTAAGCGCCACTTCTGGTTTCCTACGCGTTACGTCATACAATGACTTCAACTATTTATCTTGACAGCAACAGCGTTTGCTCCCGCGATACATAAAGCCTTGACTCCAGCGCTGTTGGAGGGGATTTCACCACCACAGTTAAAAAAAAGAGCATATATGCCAAAGCATGGGGGCATAAGGGGTGGAGGAGCGATTTGCTCCTACCTTTTGCGGGAGGATGCCCCCATGCTTCGGCATATATATATTTTAGGCACAGATTGTGTTAAATGAGTTATTTTTTGCTATTTTTTTTTTTGTATTTGCTTTGCAGGTATGGTAAGTCCTACTGTTATACTGTAATGTTACTTTGTTTTATTGTTAACGATCATTTGCTTAGCAGGTACGCCATTCTGCTGCAGCGCGGATTTATTTATCTTGACAGCAACAGCGTTTTGCTCCCACGATACATAAAGCCGTGACTCCAGCACTGTCGGAGGTGATTTCACCACCACAGTTAAAAAAGAGCATATATGCCGAAGCATGGGGGCAGAAGGGGTGGATGAGCAATTTGCTCCTAACTTTTGCGGGAGGATGCCCCCATGCTTCGGCATATATAAATGGTGCATGTATGCCCACTATTAGAAGTGGGGGGATGAGGGGAGGTATTCTAATGGTGGGCATACCCACCGATCAATATTTTTTTTTCGTTCAGCTCACAGGCTGCATGAAAACATTTTTACAATATATGCCCAACCAGTTCCAGCAACGTACTGGTATGTTGCTGGACTTTGAGTGCTTATACCAGAATGATGCCTGCAGGTTTAGATATTATCTTGGTATCATTCTTTTCAGCCAGCGGTCGGCTTTTATGTAAAAGCAATCCTAGCAGCTAATTAGCCTCTAGACTGCTTTTACAAGCAGTGGGAGGGATTGTTCCCCCCCCCCCCCCCCACTGTCTTCCATGGTTTTCTCAGGCTCTCCTGTCCCAACAGAGAACCTGAGAATGCAGCCAGTGGTTCCGCCAGCTGACCATAGAGCTGATCAGAGACCAGAATGGCTCCAATCATCTCTATGGCCTAAGAAACCGGAAGCTACGAGCATTTCATGACTTAGATTTTGCGGGATGTAAACAGCGCTATTGGGAAAGCATTTTATCACACTGATCTTGGTGTGGTCAAATGCTTTGAGGACAGAGGAGAGATCTAGGGTCTGATAGACCCTCATTTTTTCAAAAAAGAGTACCTGTCACTACCTATTGCAATCATAGGGGATATTTACATTCACTGAGATAACAATAAAAATGATTAAAAAAAATATATAAATGAAAGGAACAGTTTAAAAATAAAATAAAAATGCAAAATAAATAATAAAAAAAAAAAAAAAAAAAAAACACCCCTGTCCCCCCCCTGCTAAGGCGCAACGTCGAAACGCAAGCGTCGGTCTGGCGTCATATGTAAACAGCAATTGCACCATGCATGTGAGGTATCACCTCGAAGGTCAGATCGAGGGTACTAATTTTAGCAGTAGACCTCCTCCGTAAATCTAAAGTGGTCACCTGTAAAGGCATTTAAAGGCTTTTAAAAATGTATGTAGTTTGTCGCTACTGCACGTTTCTGCGCAATTTTAAAGCGTGTCGTGTTTGGTATCCATGTACTCAGCCTAAGATCATATTTTTTATTTCATCAAACATTTAGGCAATATAGTGATTTTTAGTGCATTAAAATTAAAAAAGTGTGTTTTTTCCCCAAAAAATGCGCAAATACTGTGTGAAAAAATTAGTGGAATTTTTTATATTTTGACAAAATTTGTGTAAAAAAGACATTATTATTATTTTTTTATTTTTTTGTTGCACAAAGTTGTCATTAAATTATATATTGCTCAAACATGCCATGGTTATATGTGAAATTACACCCCAAAATACATTCTGTTGCTTCTCCTGAGTACGGGGATACCACAAGTGTTAGACCTTTTGGGAGCCCAAAATCCAAGCACCACCTTCAGGCTTTCTAAGGGTGTAAATTTTTGATTTCATTCCTCCCTGCCTATCACAGTTTCGGAGGCCATGGAATGCCCAGATAGCACAAAATCCCCCCAAGTGACCCCATTTTGGAAAGGAGACACCCCAAGCTATTTGCCGAGAGGTATGGTGAGTATTTTGCAGACCTTGATTTTTGTCACAAAGTTTTGAAAATTGAAAAAAATAAAAAAAATATACATTTTTCTTTTTTTTCTTCATTTTCAAAAACAAATGAGAGGTGCAAAATACTCACCATGCCTCTCGGCAAATAGCTTGGGGTGTATACTTTTCAAAATAGGGTCATTTGGGGGGGTTTGTGCCATCTTGGCATTTTATAGCCTTCAAAACTGTGATAGGTAGTGAGGCGTGAAATCAAAAATTTACACCCTTAGAAATCCTGAAGGCGGTGCTTGGTTTTCGGGGCCCCGTACGTGGCTAGGCTCCCAAAAATCTCAAACATGTGGTATCCCCGTACTCAGGAGAAGCAGCAGAATTTATTTTGGGGTGTAATTCCACATATGCCCATGGAATGTGTGAGCAATATATCATTTAGTGACCATTTTGGGCAAAAAAAAAAAAAAGTTTGTCATATTCCCGCAACTTGTGGCAAAATATAAAATATTCCATGGACTCAACATGCCTCTCAGCAAATAGCTTGGGGTGTCTACTTTCTAAAATGGGGTCATTTGTGGGGGTTTTGTGCCATCTTGGCATTTTATGGCCTTCAAAACTGTGATAGGTAGTGAGGAGTGAAATTACAAATGTACGCCCTTAGAAATCCTGAAGGCGGTGCTTGGCTTTCGGGACCCCGTACGCGGCTAGGCTTCCAAAAATTCAACCACATGTGGTATCCCCGTACTCAGGAAAAGCAGCAGAATGTATTTTGGGGTACAATTCCACATATAACCATGGCATGTGTGAGCAATATATCATTTAGTGACAACTTTGTGTAAAAAAAGAAAAAAATATATTTTTTGTCATTATTCAATCGCTTGACTCAAAAAAATAAAATATTCAATGGGCTCAACATGCCTCTTATCAATTTCCTTAGAGTGTCTACTTTCCAAAATGGGGTCATTTGGGGGGGTTTTGTACTGCCCTGCCATTTTAGCACCTGAAGAAATTAGATAGGCAGTCATAAACTAAAAGCTGCGTAAATTCCAGAAAATGTACCTTAGTTGTAGACGTGACAACTTTTGCACAAACCAATAAATATACAATTATTGACTTTTTCTTAACCAAAGACATGTGGCTGAATACATTTTGGCCTAAATGCATGACTAAAATTGAGTTTATTGGATTTTTCTAATAACAAAAAGTAGAAAATATAATTTTTTTTCAAAATTTTCTGTCTTTTTACGTTTATATCGCAAAAAATAAAAATCGCAGTCAGTCAAATACCTTTAAAAGAAAGCTATATTTGTGGGAAAAAAAGGACGCAAATTTTGTTTGGGTACAACATTGCATGACCGTGCAATTACCAGTTAAAGCAGCACAGTGCCAAATTGTAAAAAGACCTCTGGTCATTGACCAGCAAAATGGTCCGGTCTGAAAGTGGTTAAAGGAACATTTAACTTTTTTTTCACTTTGAAGCATCATTAAAATCAGTGCTCCTGAAAAAACTATTGATACACGTCCCCTGGGCCAGGACCCGCGTCCCAAAACCCTTTTTAGGACAATAACTTGCATATTAGCCTTTAAAATTAGCACTTTTGATTTTGAACCTTCGAGTCCCATAGACATTAACGGGGTTCTAAAGTTTGTGTGAATTTTTAGTCCGTTCGCAGGTTCTGGTGCGAACTGAACTGGTGGGTGATCGGCTCATCCCTAGTGACTAGTCTGTCTGGCATGCTGGCTGACCTTATTATATATAAATTATGATAAACACTTAATTGAAGCTGAAAGTAATTAAATCATATAATTGATTCCATATGTGATGACATTTGTAACCATTTATAACACACATAATTGTTGTGAACCTGCCAGATGCATTCTGACTGATCTAAAGAAGGTTGTTAAGAAACAAGCCTGAAACAGAAATCTCTGTCTGAACAATACTTGAAATATTTTTGTTTTGCTTTAAATGACTTTTTTGCGATGTAACCTTCCTTGGAGAATTTGATAAATAAAGGAACAATTTTTAAGTGCAGCAACCTCTGAACTTTTATATATATATATATATATATATATATATATATATATATATATATATATATATATATATATCTATATCTATATATATATATATATCTATATATATATATATATATATATATATATATATATATATATATATATATATATATATATATATATAATTTATTATCAATTATTATTATTATTATAATACAGATTATATAGCGCCAACAGTTTACGCAGTGATTTATAATATAAAAGAGAGACAATACAGTTATAATACAATACAATACAAGAGGATTAGGAGGGCCCTTCTCAGAAGAGCTTCCAATCTAATATGGTGGGGCAGGTAGTACAAAAAGGTTGTAATTGTGGGAAATGAGCTGATGGAAGTGGTAAAGATTAGTTGGAGACGTGACAGGCTTCCCTGAAGAGATTAGTTTTTTTTGGGGATCACCTGATGGTAGCAAGAGTAGGGGATAGTCGGACAGGTTGAGGTAGCGAGCTCCAGAGGATGGGAGAGGCTCTGGAGAAATCCTGGAGACGAGCAAGCGAGGAGGAGATGAGGGAGCTTGAGAGCAGGAGGTCTTGAGAGGAGCAGAGAGGACGGTTTGGGTGATATTTGGAGACAAGATTGGTGATGTAGCTCAGGGCAGAGTTGTGAATAGCTTTGTATGTTGTGATTAGTATTTTGAATTTAATTCACTGGGCGATTGGGAGACAGTGTAGGGATTGGAGGAGAGGGTTGTCAGACACTGAGCAGTTGGTAAGCTGGATAAGTCTGGCAGCAGCATTCATGATAGACTGAAGAGGGGATAGCCCATGTAGAGGCATGCCAATGAGAAGAGAGTTTCTTTAGTCAAGGCGAGAGATGACATATATATATATATATATATATATATATATATATATATATATAATGTTTGGGGGCTTAGAAGTAATTTTCTAGCAAAAAATACTGGTTTTTACTTGTAAACAAAGGTGTCAGACACCTGGTCTTCAAATGGTTACTTGCCGACCGCCTCACGCCGATATACATCGGCAGCAGGGCTTGTACAGGCAGAATCATGTACCTGTATGTGACCCTTTAAGAGGCGGCCAGCCGGCGCACACGTGCCAAGCTCCCTGAGTCAATTGCTGTATAAATGACAATGGTCCCAAAAATGTGTCAAAAATGTCCGATTTGTCCGCCATAATGTCGCAGTCATAAAAATCGTTGATCGCCGCCATTTAAAAAAATATATATATTAATAAAAATGCCATAAAACTATCCCCTATTTTGTAAGCGCTATAACTTTTGCGCAAACCATTCAATAATCACTTATTATGATTTTTTTTTTTTTTTTACCAAAAATATGTAGAAGAATAGGCATCGGCCTAAACTGAGAAAAAAAAAATAGTTTTTTAATATATTTTTGGTAGATATTTATGATATGCCCCTGGAAGACGTCAGTTGTGACGAAACGGCGTAGGGAGGAGTGGCGTATTGACGTCACCGCGTTCCACGTTGAACCCGGAAGCAACGGGCAGCGTTTACGAAGCCGGCCGGCAATATTGTTGTTTGTAACACAGCGAACTGTTTTCTCAGTTGGATGTAAGTGCAACCTTTTATTTATTTATTAAACGTAAGAATTTACTACACTATGGCGACCCTTCTTGTTTCTGTATGTGCCGGGCAATGAGTGGTGTGGCCGTAGGACCTGTCCAAACGTCTGAACAGAGCTTTATCCTCCTGGTGGTCCATACGCAGAAGGAGTGCTTTCTTATTGTGGCCATATCTGGTCTCTGTGATGGGACCAGTCTAGCTGGTAAGCGGCAGTAATATTGGTGGTGGAATTCTGTTTTTCTGCATCTTTGAGGACACCTTTTTCCTTTACCGGTGTGGTGTGTTTCACGGTGGAAACTACAATCAAAAAGAATCTATTTTTCTATAAGAAATGAGTTTTTTTGTGTGTAGATGGTGATATGGACTATTTTTTGATTATTTTTTGAATATACACATTCTTTTAATTAGAGTTTGGTATAATATTGTTTGATATTGTTTCTTTTTACTTTATTTTTCACAAATAATTTTTGGATCATTTTTAGCGCAGCTTTTTGAAAATTTACTAGGATTTGGTTTGTGGGTATCTCACTTATAAAGTTGCCGCTGCACTCACGGTAGAAATTTTTTTCACACAATTTTATTTATCAATATTTTATTGAAGAATAGCGCTGTATTTTTTTGGGTTACAGATATTTATTATAGCAAAATGTAAAAAAAAAATGTTTTTTTTTTCAAAATTGTCGCTGTTTTTTTGTTTATAGCACAAAAAATAAAAATTGCAGGGGTGATCAAATACCACTAAAAAGCTCAATTTGTGGGAAAAAAAGGACATCAATTTTGTTTGAGAGCCACATCATATGACCGCGCAAGTTAAAGCAATGCAGTGCCGAATTGCAAAAAGTCCTCTGGTCAGGAAGGGGGTAAATTCTTCTGGGGCTGAAGTGGTTAAACATATATATATATATATTTTTTTTTTACTTTTTTTTTCTCTTGATGCCCATTAATCAAATTCAAATAAATTATGTGTTGTAACCATGCTATTTAATATCTAATCTAAATTTAATATCATTATACTGTGTTTGCTTTCTGGACATTCATTTGGCTGATAGTTACATAATTACATAGTAAGTAAGGTTGAATAAAGACACCAGTCCATCCAGTTCAACCTGAGTAAGTGTCTACAATTGTCCCTATCCTTGTACATTGCACACTCACATCGGTCCCTACCTTCAAGGAGCCCACAATTCAAGGTCCCCATTCATATACTAGGGCCAATTTGGGACAGAAGCCAATTAACCTACCTGCATGTCTTT
The DNA here is from genome assembly GCF_037356315.1 of Lithobates pipiens. Taxonomy (NCBI): domain Eukaryota; kingdom Metazoa; phylum Chordata; class Amphibia; order Anura; family Ranidae; genus Lithobates; species Lithobates pipiens. Next base: position 194,169,380 of record NW_027507686.1, on the reverse strand, counting down.
GGAGTGTGGGAGGAAACCGGAGTACCCAGAGGAAACCCACGCACAGGCACAGGAAGCCATGTCGCACGTCCGCGCAATTGTCAGTACACAGTGCCGAATCGCAACAAGTGCTCTCGTCAGGAAGGGGGTAAATTCTTCCGGGGTTGAGTTGGTTAAACCTATAAATGGTACAAATGTTTTTGTTTTTTTTTGTCTGGTGACAAAGGAGCTTAAAACATTGGTGCAACTTTTTTTTTGATCTGCAACTCATGTTTGAGCATTAGGTAATAGATTGAAATCTAAGTAAAACTGCCCAACCACAGTAAAAATTTATTTTACAGTCTCTTTTCACCACCAACTCTATAAGATCTTACCTGGTTGGGCGTGTTTTGTTTTGTAAGGCATTGTTTATTCTAGCATGACTCCATTGGACACCAACTACCTACATTGGAAAGCCGAAAGCAGCCCAGAATGGCCGAGTGTGTCCGAAAGCCACAGAGAACGGCCGAGTGCGGCCAAAAATAGCCGAAAGTCGCTGAGAACGGCCGAGCGCTACCGAGCACTGCCGGGATACACAGGACATCTGCCCTGTATTTCAGCGGCACCATTTTTAAACGGCAAGCCTGCAAAAGACACCGACAAGGCTGCAAATGGCTGACAAGGCTGCAATGGAAGGCTGCAAATGACTGACAGGGCTGCAATGGAAGGCAGCAAATGACTGACAAGGCTGCAATGCAAGGCTGCAAATGACACTGACAAGGCTGCATTGATGGGCATTTAAATGTAAGTTTTTTTTTCCTTAAACTTCCCTCCTAAAAGTTTTTTTCTTTAAAATTTCCTCCTAAACTTGGGGTGTGTGTTAAACGCCGGCTCGTGTTATACGCCGATAAATACGGTACATCCTTCTTTATGAAGAGGCAGGCTCACAGCCTAACCAGTTCTACTGCCTAGGTTGATTCAGGAATTTTTGGGCTCTCTGTGGGGTGGGCTAGAATCCCTGCTATTTTTTCGAATAGGGTTCCCTAGCTGGATACAATATATGTTGCAACATTTGTATTAAAATTGCATTGCATTTTAACTATTGATTAATATAATTTGCTGGTTTATAATTTACTCTCTATTCTTATTACTTCTTACATTAGTAGTAGGCAAACTCTAAGGCCGCGTACACACGCGGGGACTGTTCGCTCAACTTTGTCCGCTGAACAGTGTTTCGGCGGACAGTCCGCTCGTGTGTGGGCTTCAGCGGACAGTTTCAGCGGACAGTCTGACGAACAAAGTTTTTCGGAAATTCCGTAAAACTGTCCGCTGAAACTTGGTTTGAGCGGACAGTCCGCCCGTGTGTAGGCTTGTTCGTCAAACTAAGTTCCGCGCATGCTCAGAAAGGATTTACACGGCGAAGGTTGCATTGCAGTGTATAGGACGTCGTATTTCTAGTCCCGTCGTACGTGCCGTTCACGTCATCGCGCAAGTTTCAGCGGACTGTTCGTTCGTCGTGTGTGGCCAAGTCCGTCCATGCTAATTTTGAGCGGACTGTCCGCTCAAACTGTTTGACGAACAAAGTTGGGCGAACAGTCCCCGCGTGTGTACGCGGCCTAACATTTATTTTCAGTTGTAATGGCATGACCTGGGAACAGGTTTACAAATGCAATTGGTAATTCTTTATATTAGGTTACCTTAAGAGAACCGCATTTGATGAGTATGAATCCTTTTATATAAAGACACTTTGTACTGTGTTATGTCTTTATACTCTCTACGTAAAATATTAAAACATGAATAAAATTAACATTATCGGTTTGGGCAATTAGTGTTTAATCTTTTTTTTTTTCATCGAAAAATCAAACCGTTCAAAATACGGATTTACTGAAATATTTTCAGAGATGTTTCTGTGTGTTTGAAGGGCTTTAGCTGCTGTAATGGCAGCCAGTAATTGTGTGTGCAATTTTACTGTTGATGACAATGGATTTGTCTGGACACAATCGTTTTACATCTTCATCACTGGGATGGTGGCCTCCTCTACAGACTGTTATTTGATTGGCTGAATATAACATCTTTTATGGACTATTCTCTATTATGAAATGATCCTCTATGTTATGACTGCTATCTATTAGGGATGAGCTTGGTGTTCGAGTCGAACATGCGTTCAACTCGAACATCGGCTGTTCGCACGTTCGGTGAATAATGAACGTTATGGGCCATTCGCGCCAAATTCGTGTGACGCTTATGGCCCACAATGCACTGCGCCATCACAGTGCATTGCTGGCTCATGATTGGCCAAGCATGCACTGTGACCCTGCATGCTTGGCCAATCACAGTGCCAATCATAGCTCAGGCTGTGTAGTACATGCCCCACACTATATAAGGCCGCCAGCGTGGCGGCCTTGTGTTGTGTGTTGGTGTCTGTAGGAGTTAGTGGGTGTTCACTGCATACCTACAACACAGTATACACCGTTCGTTATTGATTTAGCGTTCTTTCTCTTCTGTAATTGAGCTATCAGTCAGCTGTAGAAGATTCTGGGCGTTGTCTGTGTGCCCTGACCGCAGTATACACCATTACCCACCTATATAGCTAGTTATATTACTCTTCTGTAATTGAGCTTTCAGTCAGCTGTTGGAAATTGTGGGTGTTGTCTGCGTGCCCTGACCGCAGTATACACCATTATCCACCTATATAGCTAGCTATATTGCTCTTCTGTAATTGAGCTTTCAGTCAGCTGTAGGAGATTGTGGGTGTTGTCTGCGTGCCCTGACCGCAGTATACACCATTATGCACCTATATAGCTAGCTATATTGCTCTTCTGTAATTGAGCTTTCAGTCAGCTGTAGGAGATTGTGGGTGTTGCCTGCGTGCCCTGACCGTAGTATACACCATTATCCACCATTATCCACCTATATAGCTAGTTATATTGCTCTTCTTAAATTGAGCCTTCAGTCAGCTGTAGGAGATTGTGGGTGTTGTCTGCGTGCCCTGACTACAGTATACACCATTATCCACCTATATAGCTAGCTATATTGCTCTTCTGTAATTGAGCTTTCAGTCAGTTGTAGGAGATTGTGGGTGTTGTCTGCGTGCCCTGACCGCAGTATACACCATTATCCACCTATATAGCTAGCTATATTGCTCTTCTGTAATTGAGCTTTCAGTCAGCTGTTGGAGATTGTGGGTGTTGTCTGCGTGCCCTGACCGCAGTATACACCATTATCCACCTATATAGCTAGCTATATTGCTCTTCTGTAATTGAGCTTTCAGTCAGCTGTAGGAGATTGTGGGTGTTGGCTGCGTGCCCTGACCGCAGTATACACCATTATCCACCTATATAGCTCTTCTCTAATTGAGCCATCTGCCATCTGCAGGAGTTAGTTGGTGTTGTGTGCCTCCAGCACAATATACACTACCCAATTGCTGGTTTTCCCATCTCCCTTCAGGCCATTACCATGTCTGGAAGACCAACAAGGAGAGGCAGACAGGCATGAGCTGATAAAAGAGGGCAAGCAGGCTCTGTGTCTAGAGACAACGGTGCTGGTCGTGGACGCGGTGCATCGTCATCAGCATGTGGTCATGGGACACGCTTGTCCTTATTTTCGGCAGCTGGACGTGTTGAGCCGCATCATGCTGAAGACTTGGTAGAGTGGATGACCAAGCCCTCTGCATCCTCCTCATCCTCTCTCACTCAGGCTCAGGGTACTAGCAAAGCAGCTGCCAATGCATCGTCTTCCCTCGTCTCAATGTTATCATCAGTGACTCCTTCCCTAGACTCACCACGTCCTCCTGAGGAGTCCCCTTAACTCTTTGAGCACAGTGTTGGGTACATGCTCCAGGAGGATGCCCAGTGTTTTGTAGGCTCTGATGATGATACTCAGCTAGAGGAAGGCAGTAGCGCAGAGAGAGGGGATGCTCAAGAAGGACAGCAATCTGGCAGTCATGTTCCACAAGCTACAGCATACTGCCAGGTTTGCTTCAGCGAGGAAGAGGGAGGGGATGATGAGGGCACTGACTCCACGTGGGTGCCTGGTAGGAGAGAGGAGGAGGAGGAGGCACATCTCCAATGAGGCAGGATGCCCTCCAGGGGCCAGCTTAGGGGCCGCACACCGACTGAATCACACCGCAGAGCTCCACCTGTGCAGGGCGCTGCCTCTGCACGTTATTCTAAAAGTTCTTTGGTGCGGGCCTTTTTTGAGACGAGTGCATCAGATCGCACCGCTGCTATTTGCAACATATGTCTCAAGCGTATCTCACGTGGCCAAAACATCAGCCGCTTGGGCACCACGTGCTTGACCAGACATATGTTGACCTGCCATGCAGCTCATTGGCAAGCGTACCTCAAAGACCCACACCAAAGAACAAAGCGGACCTCTCCTTGCTCCTCATCAGCTGGGATCTCCAACCCCACTAGACCTTCAGTCCTTTCTGAAACTTTCTCTGAGAGAAATGAAGGTGTAGAATTAGGTGTGTCACAGCCAAGTGCTTCCGGGCACTCTGCTAGCAGTAAACCCACGTCCGATTATAGCAGGCAAATTTCCCTACCCCAGCTGCTGGAGCGTCGAAAGAAGTTCACTCCCAGCCATCCACATTCCAAGCGGTTGAATGCTAGCTTGGCTAAATTGCTAGCACTTCAACTGCTGCCTTTTCAGTTGGTAGACTCTACCCCCTTCCGTGAGTTTGTACAATGTGCGGTTCCTCAGTGGCAGGTGCCCAAACGCAACTTTTTCTCACGGAAGGCGATTCCGGCTCTCTCCCGGCATGTGGAAGGCAATGTCCTTGCCTCGCTGGACAGGGCGGTCAGCGGTAAGGTGCATATTACCGCTGACTCATGGTCCAGCAGGCACTCTTGAGTCACTCTTCTGGCAGCTGGGAAGGATGCAGGACAAGGGGAAGTAGTGTTGGAGGTTGTTCCGCCACCATGCCTCCAAAATGCTACTACTGGTTGTGACACACCTCTCTCCTCCACCCCCTCCTCTTCTTCTTCCTCCATGGCCTCTTCCAGTGCTCTGTCCTCAGAACCAGCGTTGCTCCCTAGGCATTCCAGGGGCTATGCAAGTACGCAGGCAAAACGATGCCATGCCGTGCTTGCGCTGGTTTGTTTGGGGGACAGGAGCCACACGGGGGCAGATATTTTGTCAGCTCTGCAGGGGCAGGCCGAGAGGTGGTTGATGCCACACCAGCTTAAGCCAGGATTGGTGGTTTGCGACAATGGCACCAACCTCCTGTCCGCCCTCCGACAGGGACAACTGACCCATGTGCCCTGTGTGGCTCACATCCTTAACCTGGTGGTGCAGTGGTTCTTGGGCAGGTAGCCGGGCTTACAGGATGTCCTGAGGCAGGCCAGGAAAGTCTGTGTGCATTTTCGCTGATCATTTAATGCCTGTGCTCGTCTGGCTGAGCTCCAAAAAGAGTTGAACCTGCCCAAGAACCGCCTTATATGTGAAATGCCCACCAGGTGGAACTCAACGTTGGCCATGCTGCAGCGGCTGCACACACAGCAGAGGGCCATCAATGAGTACCTGTGCGACTACCGCACCAGGACAGGGTCCAGGGAGCTCTGTTTTTTCTCACCACGCCAGTGGGGCATGATCAGGGATGCATGCACTGTCCTGTCACCGTTTGAGGAGGCCACAAGGATGGTGAGCAGTGACAGTGCATGCATCAGTGACACTGTACCTCTTGTCCACCTCTTGGAGCATACGCTGCGTGGAATAATGGACAGGGCACTTGAGGCAGAACAGAGGCAGGAAGAGGAGGACTTCGTTGCCTCTCAAGGCCCCCTTTATCCAGACAGTGTTCCTGCTGTCCCACCCATCACACAGGACGAGGACGAGGAGGAGGAAGAGGAGGAGGATGATTGTGTCAGCATGGAGGTCGAAGCTGGCACTCAGCATCAGCAGCAGTCCCAAGAAACCCGTGGACTTGTACGTGGCTGGGAGGAGGTAGCTGTGGATCATGTTGTCCTTAGTGACCCAGAGGACTCCGGACGGAATGCCTCAGCTAACCTACGCTGCATGGCCTCCCTGATCCTGCAAAGCCTGCGGACGGATCCTTGTATTCTTCGGATCAAGGAGAGGGACCATTACTGGCTGGCCACTCTCCTTGATCCATGGTACAAGGGTAAGGTTGTCGACCTTATCTTGCCGTCGCAGAGGGAGCAGAGGATGAGACCTCTCCGGGAGGCCTTGCAGAAAGGTCTGTGCAGCGCGTTCCCAGAGACTGGGAGGTTACAAACTCCTGGTCCTGGACAACGTGTTGCTGAGGCATCCATCAGAAGGAGTGGTGGAGAAGGTGGCCATCTGACGAGGCGTTCAGACAATCTTTTAGTCCGCAGCCCAAAGGTATGATCGGTTCCAGCAACCATCGCCAGCATCTGATTTACATGGTGCAGGAATACCTAGGGACAAGGTCAGACTTGGACACCTTTCCCACCGAAAATCCTCTGGTTTACTGGGTCTTGAGGATGGATCACTGGCCAGAGCTTGAACAGTATGCAATTGAGCTACTGGCCTGTCCTGCATCTAGCGTTCTTTCGGAACGCACCTTCAGTGCTGCTGGTGGCTTTGTTACCGATCACAGGGTGCGCCTGTCCACCGTCTCGGTTGATCGACTGACCTTCATAAAGATGAATCAGTCTTGGATCACCCACAGCTACAAAGCACCTGAAGCTGATGTAACCGAATATTTTTTTTTTTGAAATATCACATCCCTTCAAGACGACCTATGCTGATGCTGAGTGACTGTCCTGTTATGTTGATTGTCTATCCTCTTCCTCCTCCGCTGATATGTTGAAAAAACATTTTTGGTTCTGGGTGATGCCACCAGCCCAATTTTTCAGCCCCTATTCAACAGGGGCATTTAATTAAAATTTTTGATGCAATGCTTTGCAGCAGGGCTAATTCCTGCACCACAACTAGAGTATATGGGAGAGGTTGCAGTGTCGTGGCACCAGCACCAGTGCCTAAGGCCCAATTTTTCAGCCCCTGTTTAACAGGGGCATGTAATTACAATTCTTGATATAATATTCCACAGCAGGGCCCATTCCTCTGCCCACCGAGAGTAACTGTGAGGACTTATAGTGTTGTGGCACCAGCACCACAACCACCAAAGGTCAATTTTTCTACCACTGTTCAACAATGGCATGTAATTACAATTCTTGATATAATCGTTCGCAGAAGGGCGCTCCAGCACCCACCAAGAGTCACTTTGAGGGCTTACAACGTTGTGGCAACACCAACACCTTGTTCCGCCATTTCTGCAGAGCATATAGGGGAGGCCCCTACTTTCAAACATCCAACTTACAAACGTCTGCTACTTGCAAATGGAAGGAGACAACAGGAAGTGAGATGAGAAAAGACGGACGGCAAAACAGATTATACAGGGGTGATAACCCTTCCCTATGTTTTCCAAAAAGCTTAAAAATAGATTTTTTGACTGGAGCTACACTTTAAAAATGTATCAGTTGAAAATTACAAACAGATTCTACTTAACACAACAAACCTACACAGTCCCTGTCTTGTTTGCACCGCCTGTATACTGCTGTTCTGAGTACATAGGGCCTGGGGGCCCCACGTCTTTCCTTTTTTTAATATGGGTACGGGGTTCCCCTTAATATCCGTACAAGACCCAAATAGGCTGGTAATGGACAGGGGGGCTACCCATGCCATTTTTCTCAATGATTTTTATCCATATTGCCGGAACCAGATATTACATTAACCACTTAACAACCGCCCATTGCCGATTAACGGCTTTAGGGCGGTTGTTTAACTCTGAGAGGCCGTTAATTAACGGCCTCCCAGAATTCTGCTCTCGCGCGCCCCCTGGGGCGCGCACTCGAGAGCATCCGTGACCGCCGGGTCCACAGGACCCGGCGCATCACGAATCACGGTAAACGGCCGCTCAGCGCGGCCGTTTACCACGTGATCGCTCCGTCAAATGATGGAGTGATCACTTGTAAACAAACCGGCGTCATGTTATGACGCCGGTTCCTCCCTCCCCCTCTCTGTACCGATCGGTACAGCGGAGGGGGAAGAGATCGGTGTCAGCAGCGATGTGGGCTGCATCTGCAGTGCCCACATCGCTGCGCACCGAAATTTAACCCCTCAATTCCCTGCCAACACTCTGCAATAGCCTGCCATTACTCTGCATTACTCTGCAATACCCCCATTACTCTGCATTACTCTGCAATACCCCCATTACTCTGCAATACCCCCATTACTCTGCATTACTCTGCAATACCCCCATTACTCTGCAATACCCCCATTACTCTGCATTACCCTGCAACACTCTGCATTACCCTGCAGCACTCTGCATTACCCTGCAACACTCTGCATTACCCTGCATTGCCCTGCAACACTCTGCATTGCCCTGCAACACTCCGCAATGCCCTGCAACACTCCGCAATGCCCTGCAACGCTCCGCAATGCCCTGCAACGCTCCGCAATACCCTGCAACGCTCCGCAACACCTTGCAACGCTCCGCAATACCCTGCAACACTCTGCAATACCCTGCAACACTCTGCAATACCCTGCAACACTCCGCAACACCTTGCAACACTCCGCAATACCCTGCAACACTCCGCAATACCATGCAACACTCCGCAATACCCTGCAACACTCCGCAACACCTTGCAACACTCTGCAATACCCTGCAACACTCTGCAATACCCTGCAACACTCTGCAATACCTTGCAATACCCTGCAACGCTCTGCAATACCCTGCAACACTCCGCAACGCCCTGCAGCACTCCGCAACGCCCTGCAGCACTCCGCAACGCCCTGCAGCACTCCGCAACGCCCTGCAACACTCCGCAACGCCCTGCAACACTCCGCAACACCCTGCAACACTCCGCAACACCCTGCAACACTCCGCAATACCCTGCAACAGTCTGCAATACTCTGCAACACTCTGCAACGCTTTGCAATACCCTGCAACACTCTGCAATACCCTGCAACACTCTGCAATACCCTGCAACACCCGCCAATACCCTGCAACACTCTGCAATGCTCTGCAACACCCGCTAATACTCTGCAACACTCTGCAATGCTCTGCAACACCCGCCAATACCCTGCAATGCAATACTCTGCAACGCCATACTCTGAGATACCCAGCCATAGTCGGTGATACCCTGCAATACCCAGCCATAGACATCCCCCCCCCCTCCCGCCGCCCTCCGGTGCTTCTATCGAATCGCTAATACGATCAAAGACAATCTTTTTTTTTTTTTTTTTTTTTTTTTTTTCAGGCTTCCCAGCTTAGAGGTGAGATGCGGGGTCTTATTGACCCCACATCTCACTGTAAAGAGGACCTGTCATGCCATATTCCTATTACAAGGGATGTTTACATTCCTTGTAATAGGAATAAAAGTGATCAAAAAAATTATTTTTGGGGAAAAAAATGTCAAACTAAAATAAATAAAGTAAAATGAACAATAAAAAAAAAATGTTTTTTTTTAAAGCGCCCCTGTCCCCATGTGCTCGCATGCAGAAGCGAACGCATACGTAAGTCCCGCCCACATATGAAAACGGTGTTCAAACCACACATGTGAGGTATCGCTGCGAACGTTAGAGCGAGAGCAATAATTCTAGCCCTAGACCTCCTCTGTAACTCAAAACATATAACCAGTAAAAAAAAAATTTAATTGTCACCTATGGGGATTTTTAAGTAGCGACGTTTGGCGCCATTCCACGAGCGTGTGCAATTTTGAAGAGTGACATATTAGGTATCTATTTACTCAGCGTAACTTCATCTTTCACATTATGGAAAAATTGGGCTAACTTTACTGTTTTTTTTTTTTTTTTAAGCCCAAAACTGTTTTTTTTTCCAAAAAAAAGCATTCGAAAAATTACTGCGCAAATACCGTGCGAGATAAAAAGTTGCAAAGACCACCATTGTATTCTCCAGGGTGTTTGCTAAAAAAACATATATAATGTTTTGGAGTTCTATGTAATTTTCTAGCAAATAAATGATGATTTGTACATGTAGGAGAGAAATGTCAGAATTGTCCTGGATGCTCCAGAACACCTGATGGCGCTCCCTGCATGTTGGGCCTCTGTATGTGGCCACACTGTGTAAAAGTCTCACACATGTGGTATCGCCATACTCGGGAGTAATAGCAGAATGTGTTTTGGGGTGTAATTTGTGGTATGCATATGCTGTGTGTGAGAAATAACCTGATAATATGACAATTTTGTGAAAAAAAAAAAAAAGTAAAAAAAATCTTGATTTTGCAAAGAATTGTGGGAAAAAATGACAACTTCAAAAAACTCATCATGCCTCTTACTAAATACCTTGGAATGTCTTCTTTCCAAAAAGGGGTAATTTGGGGGGTATTTGTACTTTTCTGGCATGTTAGGGTCTCAAGAATTGAAATAGGCCGTCAGTACTTCAGGTGTGATCAATTTTCAGATATTGGCACCATAGCTTGTGGACTCTATAACTTTCACAAAGACCAAATAATATCCACCAATTTGTACTTATTTTTACCAAAGATATGTAGTAGTATAAATTTTGGCCAAAATTTATGAAGAAAAAATTACTAATCTGCTAAATTTTCTAACAGAAACAAAGAAAAATTCATTTTTTTACAGAATTTTCGGTATTTTTTCCTTTATAGCACAAAAAATAAAAAACCCAGCGGTGATTAAATACCACCAAAAGAAAGCTCTATTTGTGTGAAAAAAAGGACAAAAATTTCATATAGGTCCAGTGTTGCATGACTGAGTAATTGTCATTCAAAATGCGAGAGCACCGAAAGCTGAAAATTGGTCTGGTTATTAAGGGTGTTTAAGTGCCCAGTGGTCAAGTGGTTAAAACCGCAAGCAGTTTTAAATGACTTTTTTTCTGTTAAATGTCATTTTGTGCAGGGACTGTTCTAAACACGGGAAATATGTGGCACTTCACAGGCATACTATAGACACCCCCCAGGCACGATATTTAAAGGAATGTTTCACTTTTTTTCACTTTAATCGTCATTAAAATCAGTGCTCCCGCAAAAACGGCCGTTTTTAAAAACATTTTAGCCATTGACCCATGTCCCCTGGGGCAGGAGCCAGGTCCCCAAACCCTTTTAGGACAGTATCTTGCATATTAACCATTAAAATTAGCACTTTTTATTTCGAACGTTCGAATCACAAAGACTTCAATGGGGTTCTAAAGTTTGTATGAATTTGCGGTCCGTTCGAAAGTTTTGATGCGAACCGAACCGGGGGGTGTTCGGCTCATCCCTACTATCTATCTGTATTTTGAACAGTTGGATACTTTTTCTATGATCTATGTTATAAGTTGTCTATACTACTTATGTCTCAGCTGTCGGAATTGTTTTTTCTATGCATTAATGTTGACACACAGCGCAGAAATTTTTACATTAAATTTATGATAATTTTTTTTAATGGTTATGCTCACAAGCATTTTTTAACTATAAAATGGATCTAGACATGAACACGATCAGAAGGATTTACTTTTTTCTAATTAATTGTCAACTATAATCTCTTAAAAATACACTTAAAAACACATCACAAACACAATGCAAATTCTCGGCGTGCAGTTTGTGGCATGAACCTATCCTAAAATTACTGATGCTAGCTTGCTGTCTTTGTTTTGATTTTTTTTTTTTTTTTTTTTATGGAATACAAATATATGTCCTTGCTCAAACTGGGAGTTTTTAAAATAAAACGCTTTCCACAAATAAAATGAAACTGATGGGAATGAAAGTCTTACCTTCAAGAGGGATTCCACCAAAAAAAAAAATATTAAAAGCCAGCAGCTATAAATACTACAGCTGCTGACTTTTAGTAAATGGACACTCACCTGTCCCGGGTTCCAGCGATGCCGGCAGCCGAGGCCGATCGATCGCTCGGCTGCTGCCGCCACCATTCTAGGTGAGGGAATCAGGAAGTGAAGCGAATCGGCTTCACTTCCCGGTTCCCTACTGCGCATGCGCGAGTAGCGCAGCGCAATAGGAATTCTCCGCGCTGTCACTGGGACCCGTGTGTGTCCCAGCAGACAGCGCGGCAGGACAGGAAATGGCGTAGACTCCCACGGGAGTCTATGCCCGGGAGTGGGTGTAAATACCTGTCTTTGACAAGTATCTCCACCCCCCTCCCCCCTGAAAGGTGCCAATTGTGACACCGGAGGGGGGGAGGGATCCGATCAGCGGAGGTTTTACTTTAGGGTGGAACCCCGCTTTAAGTGTATGCTCCTGAGGATGAATGTAGGTAATGTGCACTGGCTGTACGGAATACAGAGACAAGTGTATTAGATGGTTGGAGTGATGTTGTACCTGGATAAAGATACGGCTCCTATTGACTCCACTGCATAGGAGATCTTTAATGTAAACCTGTTCTAAGAAAACCACCCAGGCTGCTGCTGACCTCTTTCTGAAAATGCAAAATGCATGGTGAGTCAATAGTTTCAGTATTTTCGGTCCCAGAACAAGTATTCTTATTAGGAGTACTAATATTGTATTGGGACAGTGAAAGTATTAACCCATTTACTGCCAACAGTCTATAAACTACTGTACGTCAGTCACGTTGGGGTGTTTTGTGTAAATCTGACAAGCCGACTATCAACTTTCAGATGCAAGCAAACTGGCAGCTGTGCAGCTACTTCATTGTATCCCTATTACTCTAAGTTCACACCCCCCACGTGCACCCCTGCCATGTTTTCCAGGATCCTCTCATCCATCTGGACCACCCGGGGCAAGCATGGCAGATAACATCCATTCGCTGATCTCCCTTTCCTATTACTGACCTGGAAGTGACTTACAATGGGGAAGAAGCTAATTCAACCTGATCTACATTTGGTTAGCTTTGTTAGCCCTCTGATGTCTCATTAAATCTATTACCAAAAAATGCATCACATAAGGGACATGTCAGTAATGTGATGAAGAAACGTTTAGTAAAAAAAATGGTAAACAAAGAGTAAAAAATTTAAGTTCAAACCAAGCACCTAAAATAACCGCCCAAAAACAATTTTGATACGCTTCCCACATACAGTGCTATGAAAAAGTTTTAGGCGGGTGTGAAGAAATGTTGTAAAGTAATAATGCTTTCAAATATATTTTTTAATTTTTCATTTTTATCAGTTTAAAAAATGCGATCAGAAGAAAGATCGAAATCAAATCAATGTTTGGTGTGACTACCCTTTGGCTTGAAAACCAGCATCAATTCTTACACTTGCACACTTTATACACTTGCACAAAGTCAGGGATATTGTATGATTACAGTTAGGTGTGGGATTAACCAATTATACCAAACAGATGATTATAAATTTCATACAGTATGTAGGTTGAAACACAGTTGTTAACTAAAACAGAAACAGCTGTTTACGGGGCTTAAAAAAAGCTTAAAACTGGGTGAGGAACAGCCAGACTCTGCTACTAAGGTGAGGTTGTGAAAGACAGTTTCATATCACAGGCCATACGGCATAGCAAGACTGAGCACAGCAACAGGACACAAGGTAGTTATGCTGCATCACCAAAGTCTCTCCCAGACAAAGATTTCAAAACAGACTGGGGTTTATAAATGTTACATAGTTAGTAAGGTTGAATAATGACACCAGTCCATCCAGTTCAACCTGAGGGAGTGTCTACAATTGTCCCTATCCCTGTACATTGCACACTCACATCAGTCCCTACCCTCAAGGAGCTCACAATCCAAGGTCCCTATTTATATACTATGGCCAATTTTGGACAGAAGCCAATTAACCTTCCTGCATGTCTTTGGAGTGTGTTGTTCAAGCTCTTTTGAAGGAGCACAAAGAAACGGCAACATTGAGTACCATAGACGCAGTAGTCAGCCAAGGAAACTTAATGCAGCAGAAGAAAGACACATCATGCTTACTTCCCTTCCACATTGGAAGATGTCCAGCGGTGCCATTGGCACAGAACTGTAGAAAACCAGTGGAACACAGGTACACCCATCTACTGAGAAGTATAATAAAAATAGTGTAGCGCTTCAATAATAAATATAATCAACACAAATTATATAAAAATAGTAATAGCAAAACAGAAATCGCACAGAACCAAATGCCTAGAAATAAAAGTCCAACATAAGGCACTCATTCAACTATGTTGATGGTGTGGGGGTGACCAAACCGTCACATAGAAGGAAAATGGTGTACTGGACGAATATGTTCATGCGGGTAAACTTGATTGTAAGCATCAAAATGAAAAGTAGATAAATACTTCTTACCGGAGCAGTTGGACTCACACAGTCATATGACGGTTGAGTCTAGAAGGCTTGAGGTCACACTCTGGGACCAAAGACTGTAAGGAGAGAGGTCAGTTGAGCTGGTGGAGGAGCTCCAGGCGGTTGTAGGCTCAATGGTGGATCCTTTCAGATGAAACATCAAAGGTCAAGGTAATCAAGCTCAGACGCAGCCCGTTGTACCAATACTCCAGCTTCCCCCGAATGGGGAGGGGGGTGTTTGTGAAGTTTTAAACCAAAACAATGGAGAAAAGAAAAAAGAAAAAAAGGCTCCACATGGTGCGGGTCAAACGATATAAAAACGTTGGTTTATTAAAGTCAAAAGGTAATAAATGACTTGGTGATCACATAAAAAAACAAAATGAACTAAAAGCAATGTGGGGTACCAACAGCTCGCCCGACGCGTTTCGACATATGTGTCTTCAACTGGGGCATGTCCCAGTTGAAGACACATATGTCGAAACGCGTCGGGCGAGCTGTTGGTACCCCACATTGCTTTTAGTTCATTTTGTTTTTTTATGTGATCACCAAGTCATTTATTACCTTTTGACTTTAATAAACCAACGTTTTTATATCGTTTGACCCGCACCATGTGGAGCCTTTTTTTCTTTTTTCTTTTCTCCATTGTTTTGGTTTAAAACTTCACAAACACCCCCCTCCCCATTCGGGGGAAGCTGGAGTATTGGTACAACGGGCTGCGTCTGAGCTTGATTACCTTGACCTTTGATGTTTCATCTGAAAGGATCCACCATTGAGCCTACAACCGCCTGGAGCTCCTCCACCAGCTCAACTGACCTCTCTCCTTACAGTCTTTGGTCCCAGAGTGTGACCTCAAGCCTTTTAGACTCAACCGTCATATGACTGTGTGAGTCCAACTGCTCCGGTAAGAAGTATTTATCTACTTTTCATTTTGATGCTTACAATCAAGTTTACCCGCATGAACATATTCGTCCAGTACACCATTTTCCTTCTATGTGACGGTTTGGTCACCCCCACGCCATCAACATAGTTGAATGAGTGCCTTATGTTGGACTTTTATTTCTAGGCATTTGGTTCTGTGCGATTTCTGTTTTGCTATTACTATTTTTATATAATTTGTGTTGATTATATTTATTATTGAAGCGCTACACTATTTTTATTATTCTATCTGTTGAACTTTGTTTGTTTTTGGTGTTGGCTGCTGTTGTGGCCGTTGTGGCCATCTCTTTACAAACTATAGCGCAGTGTTTTCCCTTTTTATACTGAGAAGTATAGCCAGAAGTGGTCTTCATGGAAGAATTGTGGCCAAAAAGCCATACCTCTGACATGAAAATAAGGCTAAGCAACTCAACTATGCATGAAAACATAGGTACTGAGTTGCAAATAAATGGAAGCAGGTGCTCTTGTATAGGGATGACCGAACTGTTCGCCCGATGGTTGTTTCGCGGTGAATTTTGCATGTTCGCAATTCGCCCAATCGCCGGACTATTGCCGCTGTTTGCCCGGCAGACATATGTGTTTACAGTGTGAAATAACTTTGACCCATGATGACACATCCATCATGGGGTACAGGGCAGTCAATTGAGACATTTCAGCACATGGACAATTGGACATTCCCCCTACCTTATAAATAGACCTGATCTGGCAGCCATTTTACATTCTGTCTTATTTCAGTGTAGGGACAGGACGCTGTGTGGAGCAGGGAGAGACTTTAATGACACAAATCACTAGCTATTAGGTCCACAAAAGTCCTTTTAAGGACTGGTATGGTATAGGTGTAGTACAGTATATAGGGTTGAGTGCACTGCTGTGCTGGTGATTGCAGCAGCCTGTCTTTTGTCAGTGCAGGGAGGGACAGGACGCTGTGTGCAGCAGGGACAGTCAGTTTAATCACTAGCTATTACTATTAGGTCCACAAAGGTCATTTTAAGGACTGGTATAGGTGTACAGTATATAGGGTTGTACACGTATAATATACTTTCTTCCAAATATAGAAAGAATATTATACTAGACTGTTGCCCTATTCTGCAGCAGTCCTTTATCAGTGTAGGGACTGAGGTACAGTCTGCAAATCACTAGCTACTTGGTCCACAAAGGTCCTTGTAAGGACGGGTATAGGTGTACAATGTATAGGGTTGTGGTGCACTGCTGCAGATTGCTGCCCTATTCTGCAGCAGTCCTTTATCAGTGTAGGGACTGAGGTACAGTCTGCAAATCACTAGCTACTTGGTCCACAAAGGTCCTTGTAAGGACTGGTATAGGTGTACTATTTGGAGGGTTGTGGTGCACTGCTGCAGATTGCTGCCCTAATCTGTCAGTGCTCTCTATCACGGTGCTGGTGTCAGTGTTCTATATCATGGTGCTGGTGTCAGTGCTCTATATCACGGTGCAGGTGTCAGTGCTCTATATCACAGTGCTGGTGATCATCTCCTGCACCCTCGTCATATCTTACCCTGACCTTTCCTCTCCTCCATTGCCTTCATACGCTCCTGAGTCCTGAATTGTCAAAATTTCACATATAAAAAAAGAATGCTTGTAGTTGTCGATCCCAGCTTCACTTCATACATGTGTTATGTCAGTGGCCATGTGGTGGGACTATGTGTGCACAGCTAGTAATTATTTTGTGGCTGGAAATATGACCTGTAGGTTTTTAAAGTTCGCCTGCCATTGAAGTCAATAGGGCCCGCTGCGAACTTCGCGGTTCGCGAACTTTCGGCCGCGTTCGCGAAACGTCCCGTCGGGAAGTTCGTCCATCTCTACTCTTGTAACAATTGGGTAATATATTGTGTTTTTGTGCATTAAAACTCATTACATTTTATTTTTTCCAAATAATTGTGTTCGCAAAAACCACTTCACAAATGTTGTGCAACATAAAAATGTGCAACATCCATCATTTTATTCTCTTCAGTCTCTGCTTCAAGAAAATTTATAGGGGGGCGTGGCTTGGCGCCGATCCGGAATGGCCGCCTAGACATAGAGCTCCAGCAGCTAGGGACCCAGCTTGAAGGCCAGCCGAGAGAAAATACGCCGCCAACATAGGGAAACAGAAGGGGAAGAACTCCCAATCCCGCTCCCGCTCCCCGCGGGGACCCGGAACCGGCGCCGGGCGCAATATCCCGGATATGTTCAGAGCGCACTCACGCGAGGCCGGGGCTCCGTCTGCGGCCTACTCGGACGAACGATCGCCCAGCAGAAGCCCTTCATAGAGGAGAGGCTCCCAGAGGCAAGACAGCCCGCCCGCAGCTCGCACGATAACGATGGCGGACCTCAGGTCAGTAGCTAATGACATTAAAGAGTCCCTCACATCAGTGATTGCTGACCTGAGGAGGGACGTCCAGGCTATGCACATCCGCACGTCTGAGCTAGAGGAGGCCGCAACCCGCCATGACACTGCCATCCACCACCTACAGCAGGCCTCACAGGCGCACAGCACACACATCCGAGAACTCCATAGACACATGGAGGACTTGGATAATCGCGGACGCCGTCACAACATCAGGGTGAGAGGCATACCTGAGACGATTGAACAACCGCATATCACCCAAGCCACCACCCATATCTTTAATGACCTTCTGGGGAGGCCTCCTGAGACCCCGATTGACTTTGAAAGGCTGCATAGAGCCCTTAGGCCGAGGGGCAGAGAATCGGACCCCCCGAGAGATGTAATATGCTGTATTGTAAACTTTAAGTTGAAAGAGGACATCCTGAAAAGGGCCAGAGACAGACGCAACCTGACCTTTCAAGGCGCAGAGATTAAGCTCTTCCAAGACCTCTCCCCTATTACCCTGCAGCACAGAAGGGACCTACACCCTCTCCTGGAGGTCCTACGCTGCAAGGAAATTCAATATCGCTGGCGTCACCCATTTTGCCTATCTGCCACAGTGGCGGGACGCACAGCACATCTCAGGGTCCCAGAAGATCTTAGAGAGTTCTGCTCTACGCTCCAAATACCCCTGATTGAATTGCCGGACTGGTATAGAGCGTTTCGCACCCCGCGTTTGCAGAGGTCTAATTCCATGGACACCATCCCTGAAAGAGATGATTTTCAAATTCGGAGACGAAGGTCCGCTTCCCCACGACCGCCACCTCAAAGGGAGTGAAGGGACAGACCACATCTCAGCCCGACATCCTCCCCTGCACACAGGCGTGCACGGCCAGACAGCTCCTGAACTATATCACATTCCATGAGCACGCCTGGTCTCTCGGCTAGCGGACTCCAACTGTTGTTACTGTCACCCCTCCCCGTTAATGATGCATACTACCCCCCGGGCTTTTACAACAGTGAAACTTCGTGAAACAATCCCCTGTCCTTTGGCTCATTGGTCCCACGTCCTTTTCCAGATTTTCAACACTGAACGGGCTACTCGGACACTCACTACCTGCCAATCGCTTTAATAGGACGATTTTCTGAGTGCTGACCGCTTATGGTAATGTATCACTGACCCGCTCATTTGGGACGGAGGGGGCTGAATACTGCTGCTCTGGCAACCCAAGGCAGTTCCATTGCCTCGCCTGCGATCTTGTTGGCATATAACAGCAGCTCCTACTTGACGATACATAGTCATACCGATCAGAGGTGCTACGGTTGGTGCTCCAGGTAGAGCCGCCTCTAGAGACCATAATTGTTCACTTAGCCCTTTCCTAACTGCTAACAGACAGTATATGGGGCATTGTTTGTTTTTAATAGTTTCGGGGGAATGTATACAGGTTTAAGGGGTCCCCATCCTTGATGGACATGGCTCCCGCATCATCACTGTTAATGTTTGCGTGTTGGGGGAGGAGGTGCGGGAATAAGATCACCTTGATCTTTAGAGGGCTAAGGCCTGGATCTTGAGGTTATTGCCTCACATGCTTGCCTCCTCGACACATTCCATCGACTTGGAGTCGTGAAGAGACGACAGGCCTTTGTGAACGTCGCATGGAACATCAGTGTGGCAATGACCCCTTCTCCACTATGCCAGTACTCCGTTCCTCCATGGTGGTGCGGAGTACCTTATTGTTGTCTACTCCCTCGATAACCTCGGGTTCCCTGCTGCCCTATGGCAGCCAGGGACAGAGGTGTACATGTTTATTTTTTCTTTGCTTTTATTATTTTCTTCATTGTTTAGATGCCTTGCTGCCCTCCTCCCACTCCTCTCCCAGTCTCGTCTCCCCCACTTTTTTCTGATTTCACAGACGACCTGGGATTAGACGGAGTTATATTTTTTGCACTTAGCTCCTTTAAATTATTTGGAATCTTTTATGTGCAGCTTACCAGTTCTAATGTTGTGTTTTGTTGATGCAGTTTAGACTAATTTCATATTGTTTTATATGTGGCCTACCACATGCTGTACTACCCGAATGTTTAACGAACCTCTCCTTTCTACACTCTCTCACCTTCTGTTTCTCCCCTACTACAGTAGGCACTCAACTCTTGAAAATGTGACAGTTCACATGGTCTCGACACTGACTGGACGTTGTAAGAACTTATATCGGACGACCTTCCACTCCTCCACAAAACGACAAAGAACTTCTTTTCGTTGACTTACACCGGACGCCAAGGTACTTTGGGTAAGGTAGCAGGTCTACAAACCCCCGGTGTCGTACAGTGACCCATACCACCCCGATCCCTCCCTCCCTTCTCCTTGACCCGTCCTTCTGACATCTCCCCCCCCCCCCCTCTACCTATAGTTACACTAGTCCACATTCCTTTTCATTGCCTCTCCGGCTTTCGCCGGATCACGACTCACGGTTCCTTAACGGAGACTGCCTGAGTCAGTCAGCCTGAAAAGGGCCACACACGCTCATAGAATCCAGGAGTCTCGGCTTCGCATGTAACAGAGGCCGGAGTGTGCGTTTTCTCACACACACATCATCTTAGCTAAACAACGCGACCATGCCTTCCAACACCCCTCGCACCCACGATGTAACACTGAAGGTAGTATCCCAGAATGTTAAGGGCCTAAATATCCCAGAAAAACGGTCCCAAATCCTGCACATGTTATGGAAACTGAAATCGGATGTGGCTTTTCTTCAAGAAACGCACTTCCATTCGAAAAAATTCCCTAAATTATCCAATCACAGGTTCCCCACTGCCTTCCATGCCACAAACCCACTGGCCAAGACGAAGGGGGTGTCCATTTTTCTATCCAGAAACCTTCACTGGCAGCTAGAAGATTCCCTGACAGACCCGGAAGGCAGATACATTTTTCTTAAAGGCCTTATTAACGGTTATCGTTGCACACTAGCGAACATCTATTGTCCAAACACAGCCCAGGTTAGCTTCTTTCGCACCGTAACGGAACTTTTAATGGGTTTCCAGGCGGGTATCACTGTTTTGGGAGGGGATTTCAATGTAGCTCTCCAGCCTCTGTTAGACTCTTCCACAGGTACCTCATCGCTACCGTATAGATCTCTGAGTAAGATTAAATCCCATCTGCAAGATCTCTGTCTCCACGACTCGTGGCGCGTAGCACATCCGAACGAGAAGGATTTCACTTTCTTCTCGGCCCCCCACACTAAATACACACGTTTGGATTATCTTTTTCTCTCTCAAAAAGACCTACCACTGTTACAGTCAGCAACTATCGAACCTCTTATACACTCAGACCATAACCCAATTACGATTACCCTGACACTTCCACAGATGAAAACGACCACTAAAATATGGCGCTTGGACCCCTCCCTACTGTCCTCCGAGACGGACATTAACTACATTAAAACAAGCCTTACCAACTACTTCAGAGATAACACTGGCCCGGACCTATCCCCCTTTACGATCTGGGAAGCACATAAATGTGTGATCAGAGGCGAGTTTATGACCCTCAAAGCTATTCGGAAACAAGCTCACACAGGGATTATTAATGACCTGATTAGTAAAATTAAACGACTAGAACGTGCACATAAGCAATCGCAGGCTCAGGATACTCTTCTGGCCCTGACGGATACTAGACAGCAACTCCTTGACCTACTTAATTGCAAAACCAGACGTAAATTTGTCTTAACACAAAAACTCTTTTACGAACAGGGCAATAAGAGCGGGAGACTATGAGCCAGGGCCATACACTCAAAGAAATCCAATACCACAGTCCACACCATAAAGGATCATGCGGGCGTTTCCTACACGTCGTCTGTAGATATTGCGGCCCAATTTGAACAATACTATAGGAAGCTTTATCATATTTCGGGGCAACAAGCTATACTACCGGGAAATAAAGATAGAGAAGCCTTAATCAAGACGTTTTTACGAAAATTTGGGCCTTCCCCAATTTCTGATGAGACGGCCAGTGACCTTAACAGATCTATTACTGAGGAGGAATTGAAAAGGGCAATCAAACAACTGAAACTGGGCAAAAGTCCTGGCCCGGATGGTTTGTCAGCCCCATATTATAGAACTTTCCCTGATATACTCAATACCCCGCTTCTAGCGGCCCTCAATTCCCTAGCCACCTCTCCTTCCCCACCCACTGACACGCTTGCAGCACACATAACGGTCATACACAAGGAGGGCAAAGATGCCACCTCGGTCTCAAATTACAGACCAATCTCGCTACTAAATGTAGACCTGAAGCTATTCTCGAAAATCCTAGCCAACCATCTCCTCCCCCTCCTACCCTCATGGATTGGAAAGGACCAGGTGGGATTTGTCCCTGGTCGCGAGGCTAGGGACAACACCATCAAGGCAATTAACATTCACCACTGTCTATCCTCTAGTAAGATGAAAGGCTTCTTCCTTTCCCTGGACGCGGAGAAGGCGTTTGACAGGCTGGCCTGGGACTACCTGGAAATGACCTTACGTCACCTGGGTGTTCCTACCCACATGTTGAACTACATCTTATCTCTATATTCCTCCCCAACGGCGAGAATTAGAGTCAACGGCCACCTGTCAGACGCCTTCCCCGTCCGCAATGGGACGAGACAGGGATGCCCCCTTTCCCCTATACTGTTCATCCTCACGCTCGAGCCCCTTCTAAATAGCATAAGGGCGAACGACAACATCAAGGGGATACCCATTGCTGACCACTCATACAAGTTGGCGGCTTTTGCGGACGATATATTACTGTTCCTCAGAGACCCCCTAACCTCCATTCCCAATCTACTAAAAGAATTCGACCTGTTCCATCGTATTTCCAATTTAAAAATTAATTTCTCTAAATCCCATGCCCTCAATATATCCCTCCCGCAAGACGTAGTCACCCTATGCCAGAATAACTTTCCATTCATATGGAAACACGATTCAATTAGATATCTAGGGATTCAACTCCCCTCGCACCTGTCAGACCTTTACGCGAGGAACTTTGGCCCACTTACTCAAGCTATTGCTTCAGACTTGCGCAGCTGGAACAAATCACATTTTTCATGGTTTGGCCGAGCTGCTATATTGAAAATGAATGTCCTTCCTCGAGTTCTATACTTATTCCAAACAATACCCATTAAACTCCCTCGTTCCTTTTTCCAAGTAATGAGAAGGTTGACCCAAAATTTTCTCTGGCACCACAGACGCCCCAGAATTAGTTATTCTCAACTTACCAAACCAAAACAAAAGGGGGGCATCGGTCTACCTGACCTCACACAATATGCACGAGCCAGCCACCTATGTAGAGTAGTTGATTGGGCGGTTCACAACGATACTAAAGACTGGGTAAAACTAGAAGACTCCCTGACGGAGCTCCAAATCAAAAGTACCCCTTGGATACCCCCGCACTGCATCCCCAAGACACTAAAAGAACACCCTTTCATCAGCGCAACGTATTTCAGTTTCAGAGAAGCAGTCAAAGGAGGCAAGATCTCCTCAAACCCGGGTCCTCTCACCCCGATTAGGCTAAATCCGGACTTCCAACCGGGAATGTCCACCCACTTTCTCAGGAACAGTTGGCCATATCCGGACGTACAGGCCCATCAATTTTTCCAAAGGGGCAAATTATTAGAACGCGAGGCAATTCCCAAGACTCCCGAAGCAGACCCCCTCCCCTATTGGGTTTACTTCCAAATCCGTCACTTCCTCCTAAAGACAAATTTAGACAACTCACTTGGACGCTCACTTACCCCATTCAAGAGTCTTTGCTCCCAAACCACGCCGCAACAGCATGTAATCTCAAATACATACTCACTTCTTTTTTCCTCGATCTCACTGAAAGAGGGGACAGCATGCAGGGCATGGGAGAGAGACTTGCAGATGGAATTGACAGAGGAACACTGGGAGAAGATTTTCCTAATCGCCCACAAAGCATCACTTAATGTCACAACACAGGAAAACAACTATAAGACAATCTCAAGGTGGTACAGGACACCAGCTTTGGTAAACAAATACAAAAAAGAGATCACGGACAGGTGCTGTAGATGCAACATTGAGAGAGGCACATTCCTTCATGTCTGGTGGTCTTGCCCCAGATTACAGACCTTTTGGATGCTAGTTCACACCACCATATCCTAAATCATGAATACCCAGCTAGACTACTCGCCTGAGAGATTTCTTCTGCACCATTCTGATATACCTGCTCTAGTTTACAAAAACTCTCTGTCTATGCACCTGCTTAACGCAGCCAAATTATGCGTACCAGCTCACTGGGGTTCCCCGGATACCCCTTCTGTTTCAGAATGGTTTAAACGCATCGAGAAGATGGCAGAAATGGAAGAGCTAATCCACATTGCGAAAGATACCCCACATAAGTTTGCCAGAACTTGGGGACAATGGAGAGATTTCACAAACTCAGAGAGATATCAGCCACATTAAAGTCCAGTTTCTTGTGACCCGCACACTATCTTTAGATGACCACATGGACAATACCCCTCCTCCTCCTAGGCTAAGACGGACTGGGATCTACTCGATCCCATTTGCATCGCAAGCAACACAGAGACCCAGAGAAACTGGGCCCACGTGCTATGAACGGCGGAAGCCGGAGAGGCAATCATATTCCCTACACCCTCCCCTCCTCTTATACCCCTCTGTCTCTTTACCCCCCCCCCCTCCCTCCCCTCTTCTACCTACGTAGATAACCCTTCATGATTACTCAACTACTCACTTTTCGCTTCCAGTAGACTATAATAATTTGGACGGTCTACCAATTTGCCCACAAACGACCTCGCGTGAGATGACTGACTTGCTTTGGAACAGAACCCTACTTTTCTTCTTAGACTTGACAGAAGACCCTTTACTTAGACCATTCCAGTGAGACATGTTAAAAACACTATGACAGCTGATTGAATGGAAAGGGAAGAGATACTTTATACATGATAGCAGAAGGTTAGACCTTCCCATGGTGTGAGTAGGTTCTGCTCCGGAAACTCAACCTGGAAATATGTTGTACTCGGACGCATAATATTTGTGATATGTTTTAATATGTACTGTATGTTGGATTGTACTGATTTTGCACGCACGTTACGTGCTCTGTTACTGTGAACATTACCTATTTCTAATAAAAAATTTTGAATGGAAAAAAAAAAAAGAAAATATATAATGTTTGGGGGTAAGTAGTTTTCTAGCAAAATAATTGTCCCCATGGGACTTGTCACCCCCTACAGCCAACTGAAATGAAATTTGAAAGCCAATCAAGCAACCAATGGGGATGAAGTGTTTTCCTTTATAGGTGCCAACATCTGTGGCTTGGTACAGTCCAAATCTTCAATCAAACTGTGTTGATGGGGGAAACTTGCAAATTTTGCACCATGTATGGCCTACCTAATGCCTGGTACACACAATGAGATTATCAGATGAATGATTGTCTGTTTTTTTTGCATACTAATCTCATGTGGAAAATGAAGAGTTAACTTACAAAAATTCTCGTACGACAGAATAAAAATTCTGAAGAGGTGTAATGTGTTGTAATATATTTGTATTGTATTTTTAATGACAACTGTACAGAGAGTCCCGGAGCAGAAGGAGAGAAAAGAATTAGCGCAAGGACGACATGACAGGTGTGGACAGCACAGTCAGGTTATTGGGAAAGAAAAATGTGTCCCCTTTAAGAAAAGGGGAGTGGCCGGAGCAGGGGAGGCACTTGGGTTAGGAAGCTAGGAGGAAGGAGGGGGAGTGACATCAGCAGTGAGCGACGGTGGAGAAGATTACACACCCTCTCACTGCTTGTTCTCCCCATCCTAAGCTACAGTAATGGCGGCGGAGGAGGCATCCCTGTGCAACCAAGAGCAGCGGCACGGGGGACAGCCTGTGGCAAGCACGGGTGAGGGGCCAGTCTGTACTGAGAGTAGCGAGCGGCGGTGGAGAGGATTACACACGCTCTCACCGCTCGTTCTCCCCATCTATACACTACAGTAATGGCGGCGGAGGAGGCCTTCCAGAGCGACTGAGCATAGCGGCAGCGGCACAGGGGGATGTGACTGTGGCTGGCACAGGTAAGGGGCCTGTTTTACGAAGAGAGAGCGGCGCCACAATGGAGGAGGGGGGGGACCAGTGACTCCACGTGCTCAGCATTCAGTACCGCTGGAGCACTTCAGCACGATACCTCACCAGGGGAGTGGTGGCGGGCAATCACAGCCGAGGAGAGGGAGAGAACATACCACCCCTCCCCCCTCCAGTGAACAGCAGCCCCAGGGGATCCAGGAAAGGGGATCAAGATTACACAGCGCTGGGACAGGAGCACAAGGGTGGGGGAGCAGAGTTCAACACATGGCTCGGCTCCACACACCCCCCCACCCCCCAGGAACGGGAGGCCAGGGTTGCAGGAGAAGGTCGGAGCAGCCAGATGGCCCAGCAAGGGAGAGCCGTGATGCGGGTCAGGCGGCAGGGTAGGCCTGCTGTCCCATGTGACCAATGGGAGGACAGGAGGAGTGCTGGTAAAGGTGGGAGCGAGGTCAGAGGTCGAGCAACAAATGCCTAGACCGGGAGTGGGACCAGGAGCCCCGCTAGGCGGGCACGAGCTAGTCTGGTGCATCAGGACGGAGAGAAGGATGGGAACAGCAATGCAGACCCCCAGCAACCGGCGCAGGACCCTCTGGGGTGTAGCCAGGGGTCGTTCATCCAGAGGATAACAACGACGGATCGAAGGGAGAACTGTCCGGGCCAGGGAAGGGCGAGGACCAGGGACATTCGGGAGCGGCGGATTCCAGAGTGGCGGCTGGTGGGCCCTGTCCTGGGTAGCCCAGTGAGTGCAATTCTTCCTTACTTGTTTCTTCTTTAAAAAAAAAAACAGCTGGGTCCCCGATTGCGGGTAGTTCATCGGGGAAAGGAAGTCAAAAGGGGGGAATAGGTGGAAGGCTTGACTTTAGTGCCGTTAGAGCAGTTCGATCTGGGGGGTGGAAACGCAGTGATCTGCTATTCCTCATACCTTTTTTCAACTTAGTTGCAGGCATTCGCCTTCTTGGGGTTGTTAGTATACCTGAAGGCCATTAGCGAGACACATCTGACGGAGGGTGTTAGGGCATGGCTGCGGTGTGGCAAACAATTTTGGCCAACGATGGGGCCGCCCTACAGCTACGCCGATGGAGATTACGTGGATATTCGCCTGTGTATGAAGCTTAGGACAGCGGAGCGGGCTCCTGAGCAATTTCAGGAGGGGTCGGAGGTACCGCTGCCTCTGGATAACCGACTGAAAAGGTAAGTTTGGGGTTTGCTGTCTCTCCAATCGCACACGTTCTGGCCTCGGGGGTTCCCATGCATTGGTAGGTGGTTCAGATGAGGAGGGATGACGCCGGTGGAGGGATCGGACACTTCCTTTTCTCAGTAAGTGCCCCGACCAAAAAGCGGCTCAGGTGTTGGAATCGGGTTTCTCGCGCGGTTTCAAGATAAAATGCTCATTAGCGTCGAGTTTTACGTTTGGCCCAATTACATCCGACCGAGGTCAAATAAGCTCTGATTGATTCACCACCTTTCCTTCCTTAGGGGGTTGGTTAATGATTGGATTGCTGCGGAGGGGTGGGCAGTATCATAGACTTGTTTGATGCAGCAATATCTTGGGTTCGTCGTTATGGGTAGGGGTCACGGTTTGAAAGCGGATATTGGCTTAGCTTTACGGCCTTTGCCAGTTCGTCCAGTCAATTGCCATCTGCCAGGTTGTACTTGGAAGGTGGCGTACTACGTGGATCGTTGTCTCCCAAGGAGAGGCTCCACATCAGGCGCTTTCTTCATAAATTGGGTAGTACGGGTCGTCCCCGGGATCAACTCAGTCATTCACTATATGGATGACTTCATATGCGTTTTTCAACCAGGTTACAATATTGGCATCATTGGGGGACATTGCAACATATAGTGGTACATTTGGGGTCCCGATAGCAAATCCCTACGTCTACCTTTGTTTTCCTGGGAATTGCAGTGGATTCATGGAATGGACTGCCGATTGTCGACGGACAAGCAGAAAATCTCAAGGCAGGCGTCGTGGGACCTTTACTAGGCGCGAGTACAGCAGCGTCAGTTACAATTGCTGTGGGGAAGCAAAATTTTGCTTGCCATATAATTCCCATAGGTAGGGTTTGGCCGTCAACTGTCGGCAGCATCTGCTGTAGTCAATGCCCCTGAAGTACTTTGTGAGCTCAACTGTGAACACAGAGGGCTTTTGCAGGGGTGCAAGGGGTGCGGGAATTCCTGGAGTCATTAATGGGCACGCTTTACAGAGGCCTGGTCCCATCAACGATGACGAGTTAGAGTGTTCACTTACGCTTCAGGCTCCGCGTGCTATCGGGCCTTCTGTCGAGAGAATCGTAGCGCCACCGTTTGCCCCCCAGCGTGGGGGGGTAGGCCTGTTCTTGAGGAACTTTGTTCTCCTGGAACTGTTTCCAATGGTGATAGTGATGGAAACGTGGGTTTAATCCTTCTGGAACTTAAAGGTGCATTTCATTTGTGGCAACCTGGGGGGGCGGTTCGTAACGGCTAGTCGGCAGCGTCCAGGCCGGTGGTTCGGTGGTTGGGACATTGGGCATTGTGCTGTTTGCAAAATGGAATGCTTTCGATTACGCGGTGTACCTGCCAGGTATTGATAACATCTTGGCGGCAGCTTTGTTTTGTTTTCAGCAGGCCAGGTGCTGGGAGTTGGCACCAGACGTGGAACAACACGGGTCAGCTGTTCTGACTTAGGTGGAGCATTGCCTTGGGGATCGCAGCACAGGGGATTAGAATCCCTGTGGTTGCGACAACTTGGGGGGGGGGGGCTATGCCACGGCAGGGCAGTTATGTGGAGTAGGCTGGTACAGGCACAGCACTGCCTCTGAGGGTCAATAGGCAGGCCACGCAGGTCTCTAATTTTCCTTCACATAGGATTTGAGAGAGGTATGGCGGCAGCCGCCTTTGATCATTAATTGGCAGAATTGGCCTTTCTTTTCAAAGTATGAGGCAACCAGTTCCATTGCCATGCTACGTGGCCTGATTTCGGGGCTGAGCAACATTTGTAGCTCAGAGTATAAATGTGCCGTATTCCGCTCGGCCTTCACACTGATTTTTCTTTGGGATGTTGCGGATAAGCGAGTTTGGCAACCCCCTTTAAAATGTCTCCAGGGGGACAGCTGATGGAGGGCTGTGGGTATTTGCGAGATTCGGTCAGTAGGTGGGTAAGGCGGTCAAAGAACAGACAACCGGTCTGACCGGTAAGTACATGCGACTGGAAGGTTCCGGACTACTGAGTCACACATTTGTCCGGTAAGAGGAGCATGATCTTTAGGGACAAGTGGCCTGGGTTCACAGGCTCTGTGCGGAGATATAGTGATGGGTCGTCCTTGCCAAGGCTACAGTTCATAGCCAGGTTTTAAAAATGGTTGACAGCGGTGGCTATGATCCAAAAAATGTAGGCCTCCCAGTTTTTCTGGACTGGGGCGGACACGGAGGCTTCCTGGGCCGTCCTCCGTCATGAAACACATAAGCGCCTTGGTATGTGGGGCTCGAACAGATTTGAGTTGTATAGTCTCCCACATTCGTGGCAGAATTGGTTTACAGATGTGTTTTTTCAGGCTTTATTTTGGTGTTAAGTATGGGGGAAATTGCTGGTTGGTCTGTCATTTTATTGTTTACAGGTGCAGAGGTTGGCCAAGTGGATCCTGGGTCACTCATATGTTTCCTGGGGTGGGCCAGAAGAGCTTATGTTCAGCCGAACAGTAGGCAGTGGGGCATCTCCAGTCAGGAAGCTCAGCCGGGATGGTTATTGGTCAGATATGGTGGGCAGTACGTCTTGTCCAGCTAAAAAGGTTGATGGGACCCGAGTGGAAGAAAACACGGAAGTGAGCAAGTTTGTGATTAGGAACAGGGGTGGGATTATACGTCAGGGAGTGCTATAGGTGGTTAGAGGGAGGTATCTTAGGAGCGATGGGCTGCACTTTAATGAAGTGGGAAACGATCTTTGGACTCTGGGTTTGCAGGAAAGCATACAGCGAGCAAGGAGGGTGTGGAGGCGCATGCACGGGTAAGGTTTTACCCCTTTCGTGCTGTGGCAGTGGTTGGGTCTTTGGAGGAGGAGAATATGGATGTTATATGCATATATAACATGGTTGGTACCCATCTGTGGTATGGGGTTAACATGGTTGGTACCCATCTGTGGCATGGGGTTAACATGGTTGGTACCCATCTGTGGATGGGGTTAACATGGTTGGTACCCATATGTGGTATGGGGTTAACATGGTTGGTACCCATCTTGTAGTATGGGGTTAACATGGTTGGTACCCATCTGTGGTATGGGGTTAACATGGTTGGTACCCATTTGTGGTATGGGATTAACATGGGGGTACCCATCTGTGGATGGGGTTATCAGGTACCTTCCGGTTAATGAGGGGTTAACCTGGAAGGGGTAAAAGGTAGGTCACTGCGAACGTTGAGTACCGTCTCCGGGTCAGGGGGCTTGCGACTGGAGGCCTAAAGTTAAAAGAAGTTTGTCGCAGTGACCAGTGATGTGTGTTACCCTCGAATACCCCAAGAGGACATAAGTTGGGTTAAGATTTATTTAAAAAAATGTTATTTGTTTAAGTTTAAAGTAATTGTTAATAAAAGGCCGTCAACGCCATTTACTCCAAAAATCTTGTCATGTAATTTGTGAGGGGGTTTGGAGGGTTTGGATATTATGTGTAACGGGTGGCTTAACCGACTGTGGATTAGGTCCTTCACATGTCAAGAGAGTCCCGGAGCAGAAGGAGAGAAAAGAATAAGCGCAGGGACGGCATGACAGGTGTGGACAGCACAGTCAGGCTATTGGGAAAGAAAAATGTGTCCCCTTTAAGAAAAGGGGAGTGGCCGGAGCAGGGGAGGCACTTGGGTTAGGAAGCTAGGAGGAAGGAGGGGGAGTGACATCAGCAGTGAGCGACGGTGGAGAAGATTCCCACCCACCCTCCCGAGTATGGTTCATTATAGTAGGGGCGGTAAGGAAAGCCTGTGGCAGTGGTTGGGTCTTTGGAGGAGGAGAATATGGATGTGATATGCATATATAACATGGTTGGTACCCATCTGTGGTATAGGGTTAACATGGTTGGTACCCATCTGTGATATGGGGTTAACATGGTTGGTACCCATCTGTGGATGGGGTTAACATGGTTGGTACCCATATGTGGTATGGGGTTAACATGGTTGGTACCCATCTGTGGCATGGGGTTAACATGGTTGGTACCCATCTGTGGCATGGGGTTAACATGGTTGGTACCCATCTGTGGATGGGGTTAACATGGTTGGTACCCAGATGTGGTATGGGGTTAACATGGTTGGTACCCATCTTGTAGTATGGGGTTAACATGGTTGGTACCCATCTGTGGTATGGGGTTAACATGGTTGGTACCCATTTGTGGTATGGGATTAACATGGGGGTACCCATCTGTGGATGGGGTTATCAGGTACCTTCCGGTTAATGAGGGGTTAACCTGGAAGGGGTAAAAGGTAGGTCACTGCGAACGTTGAGTACCGTCTCCGGGTCAGGGGGCTTGCGACTGGAGGCCTAAAGTTAAAAGAAGTTTGTCGCAGTGACCAGTGATGTGTGTTACCCTCGAATACCCCAAGAGGACATAAGTTGGGTTAAGATTTATTTAAAAAAATGTTATTTGTTTAAGTTTAAAGTAATTGTTAATAAAAGGCCGTCAAGGCCATTTACTCCAAAAATCTTGTCATGTCATTTGTGAGGGGGTTTGGAGGGTTTGGATATTATGTGTAACGGGTGGCTTAACCGACTGTGGATTAGGTCCTTCACATGTCATGATTAAACAAAGTTCGGACGATCTGGTATCATACAAGAAACATTTTTGTGCTTGTTCCATCTGAAAATTTTACATGAATTATCGTGATCAGCTCTCGAAAGCTGTGTACTAATGATCAGATTATTGTACAATTGCTTCAAAAGCGGTAATTTTCAGACGATTTTCTGATTGTGTGTATAGTGTATGTGTAGTTCTATTTGACAAAAAATTACAACGGCCTTGACTTGGGTTTTGTTACTCATTTATCCAACAGTTTTCCCAGCCCCAGCTCTTCCTCTTCTTATCTCACTAACTATGCTAGTTTTATTACCATTGCTGTGTACATTGTGTGTGTGTGTGCATGAATGTATAGGGGGGCAACACAATTACAGTACAATCAGGGGCGTAACTAGAAATCACAGGGCCCCATAGCAAAAATAATTAACTAATGCCATTGAACAACAGACTACCACATCCATGTGGCACAGTACCCAGGCTTATATTAATTTTTAACAACAAAGTATGCAGTATACTGTATGCAGCCCCTGAAGGGAACACATTGCTGACCTCCATGCCTTCTAACCAATTTCTGTTCTGTTATATAAAACAAAATAGTTCAACTCACCATAATGCAAAATCAGTGGGATCCCTGAGCGTGTCACTTGCCATCATCGCCTGCCACCAGATGCAGATTTTAACTTGTCACACGTTGCAGAATGTCACCTGCCACATGTTGCGGATTGTCCTCTTGCCACATCCCAGATTGTCACTTGCGACGTCACTTGCCACGCATTAAGGATTGTCACTTGCCACGTCCTGGATTGTCACTTCCCACACATTAAGGATTGTCACTTGTCACATCACCTGCCACACGTTGCGGATTGTCCACTTGCCACGTCGCCTGCCACCAGGTGCAGATTGTCACACGTTGCAGAATGTCACCTGCCACATGTTGCGGATTATCCACTTGCCACGTCCCGGATTGTCACTCGCCACACATTACGGATTGTCCCTTGCCACGTCCTAGATTGCCACTTGCCACACATTACAGATTGTCACTTGCCACACATTATGGATTGTCACTTTCCACGTCCTAGATTGTCACTTGCCACACATTATGGATTGTCACTTGCCACATCCCGGGTTGTCACTTGCCACGTCACCTGCCACACATTACGGATTGTCACTTGCCACGTCACCTGCCACACATTACGGATTGTCACTTGCCACGTCACCTGCCACACATTACGGATTGTTACTTGCCATGTCACGGATTTTCACTTGCCACGTCACCTGCCGCATATTACGGATTGTCACTTGCCACATCCAGGTTGTCACTTACCACATCGCCTGCCACACATTACGGATTGTCACTTGCCATGTCCCAGGTTGTCACTTGCCACATCACCTGCCACACATTATGGATTGTCACTTGCCACGTCACCTGCCACACATTACGGATTGTCACTTGCCACGTCACGGATTTTCACTTGCCACATCACCTGCCACTCGTTACGGATTGTCACTTGCCATGTCATGGATTTTCACTTGCCACGTCACCTGCCACATATTACGGATTGTCACTTGCCACATCCAGGTTGTCACTTACCACATCACCTGCCACACATTACGGATTGTCACTTGCCATGTCCCAGGTTGTCACTTGCCATGTCACCTGCCACACATTATGGATTGTCACTTGCCACGTCACCTGCCACACATTACGGATTGTCACTTGCCACGTCACGGATTTTCACTTGCCACGTCACCTGCCACACGTTATGGATTGTCACTTGCCACGTCGCGGATTTTCACTTGCCACGTTACCTGCCACACATTACAGATTGTCACTTGCCATGTCCCGGTTGTCACTTGCCACGTCGCCTGCCACACATTATGGATTGTCACTTGCTCTGTCACTTTACTGCTGTGTCACAGAGTCAGGCAGCAGATAGTCAGGCAGCAGAGAGATAATGTCATCTCTCTGCTTCCTGGCTGCCTGCACAGTGAGGGGGAAACTGCACTGCAGGGATGCAGGGCGGGTGCCAGGCAGTGAGAGATTATGTCATCTCTCTGGTCCCCCACCCGTCAGCTCACTGATTGGCCAGCCCGCTCACGCCCACTCTCTCACCCGCGGATCCGCCCGCTCTCTCGCCCGCGGACCACCCACTCTCACTCGTGGAGCCGCCCGCTCTCGCCCGCGGACCACCCGCGGAGCCGCGAACCACCCGTGGAGCCGCGGGCCACCCGCTCTTACCCGCGGAGCCTCCCGCTCTCGCCCGCGGACCACCTGCGGAGCCGCGAACCACCCGCGAGCCACCCGCTATCACTCACAGAGCCGCCCGCTCTCGCCTGCGGACCACCTACGGAGCCGGCGGGCCGCCCGCTGTCACCCACGGAGCCCCGCCGCTTGTCCTCACTGGGCCCCACTTGACTGCGGGCCCCATAGCGCCCACATGTGTTGCTATGGCGGTAGTTCCGCCACTGAGTTCAATACAAAAGGGCCCCACTCGTAGAGCTTACATTCTAAAGGGAGGGGTTGGTGGTTCAAAAGGTGACTGAGGGACAGCTGTTAGGTGGGTGTGGATAGGCTTCCCTGAATAAATTAGTTTTCAGGGATCTCCTAAAGGTGGACAGGGTAGGGGCTGATTGGACATACTGGGGCAGGGAGTTCCAGAAGATGGGAGAGGCTCTGGAGAAGTCCAGAAGGCCTGCATGGGAGGAGGTAACAAGGGAGCTAGAGAGCAGGAGGTCCTGGGAGGAGTGGAGAGGATGGCTTGGGCGATATCTGCAGATAAGGTTGGGGATGTAGATGGGGGCGTTGTTGTGAATGGCCTTGTGTGTTATGGTTAGCATTTTGAATTTTACACAGTGGGTAGGGGAAGCCAGTGAAAGGATTGGCAGAGAGGAGCAGCAGTTATGGATCAGTTAGTAAGGTGTATTAGTCTAGCAGCAGAATTCACAATAGACTGAAGGGGGGATAGCCTGTTTAAGGGTAGGCCATTAAGGAGAGAGTTGCTATCAAGGCGGGAAATAATCAAGGAGTCAATAAATTGCTTTGTGGTGTCATTAGTCAGGAATAGTCACATTTTGGAGATGTTGCAGAGGTTAAGGCGGCAGGATTTAGCCAGTGATTTGATATGGGAGCTGAAGGAGAGGTCAGAGTCAAGGATTATACCCAGGACCCTGGCATGTGTGGAGGGACCAATGGAGGAACCATGAGGAAGGGACCAATGGAGGAACTGTGAAGGAAGAAATATAACAAGCTCAGTTTTAGAAAGATTGAGTTTGAGGAAGTAGTGTGACATCCATATCGATATTTCATTCAGAAAGTTTGAGATCAACTGGCTCAGGGAAGAGGTATAGAGTGAGAGTAGGAGAATAGAAGAGGCCCAAGGACAGAGCTTTGGGGTACCCCAACAGAATGAGGAAGGGGAGTGGAGGAGATGGAGTTGTGACACTGAAAGTACTCTGAGATAGGTAGAAGGAGAACCAGAATAAAGCAGAATCACAGAGGCCAAGGCATTTGCTGAAGAGGAGCAGGTGTTCAACTGTGTCAAAGGCAGCAGAGAGGTCTAAAAGTATGAGTATGGAGTAGTGCCCATTGGTTTTAGCAGTTAGTAGGTCATTGGTGAGTTTTAGTAGGGCAGTTTCAGTAGAATGTCATGGGCAGAAGCCAGACTGTAGGGGTCCAAGAAGGTTGTTGTCCATGAGATAGCAGCTCATTCGATCATGGACAAGGCGTTTGATGACCTTGGAGCCAAACAGGAGCAAGGTCTTAAGTTATTCAAACAGGTGGGGTCTAGTGAGGGTTATTTGAGTATGGGGATAACCAGTGCATGTTTGAGCAGGGAAAAAAAGGTGCCTGAGGAGAGGGAGAGGTTGAAGATGTGGGTAAGGGAGTTGAGGATAGAGTGGGAAAGTGGTCACAGTAATTGAGAGGGGACAGTGCCCAGGGGAGAGGTAGTGAGGTGGGCCAGGGAGAGGAGTTCATCAACTTCATCTGTGGTAACTGGGCAAAAGAAGGAGAGTATTGGGTGTGGTGTTGGACCCGATGTGTTGGGTAGGGGAGGAATTTGAATGCTTGATATCTCCTTAAGAATTGTGTCGATTTTGCTATTGAAATGGATGGCAATCTGTTGAGTAGTAAGCAAGTTGGTGGGTGGGGGCATTGGAGGGTGAAGTAAAAAATTAAGGGTAGAAAAAAGTTGACGAGGTTTGGATGAGAGGGTTTTGATGAGAGGAGTTGTATTTGAGAAGGGCAGATTTGTAGAGAGTAAAGTCTTGCAGGGATTTAGATTGACGCCATGCTCGCTCAAGAGCACGGCTGTATCTCTTGAGACTTCTGGTGTTGTCTGTTTACCAGGGTTGTGGCCGAAATTCCGCCAGCAAAAGTCCGATGGAGCCTACACACGGTCGCATTTTCCGATGAAAAGCTCTCATCAGTCTTTTGCTGGTCGAATTTCCGATCGAGTGTACGTGGCATTATTTACACAAAGCCACAGGTTTTCATTGCGCACAATTAAAACCTTCTAGCTGCCAACCTCCTAATGACCAATGGCGTCATCAATTAATAAGTAGGATGTCAGTCGTCTAAATAGCATCCTTGTTTGACCCTCAGTCGTCTGAATAGCATCCTTGTTTGACCCTCCCCCCTGCCTCTGTCCATCAGTATTGTGGTCACATTAGCTGAGTGGAGAAAAACTGAGGGAGAAGATAAACATTGGAATACTAGTCAGTACCAGTTTGCAAAAGTGTATTTGCTTTGGAAAAATAAATCACCTCTAATGCTAATGTTATAAAACTTGACCCGTCTGGAATTAGGGTTCCAGTTACTGACAAGCCAAGCCATCAGATGAGACTTTTTTGGGATTGTATAATTAGCAGCAACTTCATTCCGTTCTAACCACCCATAACGAGTAAAGATATCAGAGTCACTACGGTAAGACATAGTGAGGTTGATGAGTTTGTCCATGAAGTGCAGGTTTGGATGATGACTTGGAGATTCCAAAGTAAACCACACCCAATATTGTCCTTTAGGCCTTGGCATCTGTGGCATCTGCTGTCTGAATCCACATACATCCCTGTGATGAAAAATGACTGCATTTGCTGTAATATATAAGCTACGGTTGGCTGTTAGCAGGCACTTAGTACCAAAGGGTTTTGGACACTCTTCTAACGGGAACTATTCACCAAATGGCCATGTCCAATTCAATTTCAAAATTTCAAAATTCAATTCAGGCTTGGAGGGAGTTGAGGAATTTGTGCAGTTGGTGGTCATGATGGAAATCTCATTTCTTAGCAATAATAACTGCTCCCCCCCCTCCAAATGAAAGTGGTAAGGATTGAGTCTATTTCCTTAAATTTGACTTTAGTAACATATACTGGCGAATTACTCAGGATGTATAGAAATTGTGGTAAAAAGATCATTTTAAAAATGTTTATCCTACCTAGTAGTGTTAGGGGGAGATTGGTCCACGTCCTTAATGTGGTTCTCAGTCTTCCGATAAGAGGATCTAGGTTAATTTTGATGTAGGATGAGATTGGTTGTTGTATCATAACCCCCAAATATCTGAAGGAGCTGACTGGAAACCTAATTTCTGATATGTTTATTACTAATATGATTATAATTGAATAACATAAAGGCAACTAAAGTTTGGATGAGAAATATAGTAAAATAATGAGAATGTGATGATGACTGTAGTGCTGGCTTCATTATATACCTGAAAAAAAAATTGTCAAAGACAAACCAGTTCAATATAAACAAATCTGAAAACCAAACACATTCAAAAAGGAAAAAGTCAGATTATAGCCAAGTGTCAGCTAAACTGATATTTCAGATTTTGTTTTTATTTTTCGCTGACAAGTTGATTTGCATTCTGGAACTTCACTGTCTTTATATGACCACCGGGTTTTCTAAATATGCTCAACTACAGTTGCCATTACAAAAGCCATGAGATAATGCTGATCTCCCACCAATAGTTCATTTATAATAAAGAAAATGTATGCAATGCAGACATAACAGAGAACTAATTTATTGTTTGGGGTCTTGTGGGAAGGGCAGGATCAGACAATTTTAGGGAAACATCGCCATGAGAGACTCCAAGAGTTAGTGGATGAGGTAACCTACCGATACCATTCTGAAACTTTTTGAGTTGGTTTAGAGATTAAAGCTTTTGGCATTGTACAGTGCCTTGAAAAATTATTCATACCCCTTGAAATTTTCCACATTTTGACTTCTGAAGACAATTGGTTTCACTAGATTTTAGTTAGGGGTATCAGAGTAAAGGGGGCTGAATACAAATGCACGCCACACTTTCAGATATTTATTTGTAAAAAAAATTGAAAACCATTTATCATTTTCCTTCCACTTGACAATTATGTGCCACTTTGTGTTGATCTATCACATAAAATCCCAATAAAATACATTTACGTTTTTGGTTGTAACATGACAAAATGTGGAAAATTTCAAGGTGTATGAATACTTTGTCAAGGCACTGTACATTGACATTGTACTATTTAAAGTAAATTTAAGTAAATCTGGAAAGAATCATTATGCTGGGCCCCAATAATCTGTTACAAGCTGCTCAATTTATGTTGAGTTTGTGTAAAGTTTATGTTGCAAAAGTTAATAGTATTGGTCTTTATGATGCTGAAATCAAACAGGAAACCATTTCCCTGACTCTTCTTAAAAAACAACCTAAACCTACTTCTCAGTATAATGTATATACCATCATACTATCTCACTTTATACAGTTTTTGTAAGTGTAACATTGGGCATTAGTACTGAGTTGCAGAAATTCATTTGGTCAAAAGATGGCAGTGCCAACTAGTCAGAGACGGCTCTCTAATTAGGCAAAGTAGACGGTGGCCTATGGCCTCGCCCTCCTAGGGGCCTCGCTCCCGCCTACTTTGCCTAAAGAGCCGCCTCTGGCCATCATCATACATCCATCCCAGGTGCCTCCTCGTTCAGAGTACAGTCAGCCTGCCTCCTCTCTTCTATGTAACACCTCGCCCCACTCCTGTCCAGAAAACTTCACTGGAAGTGGAACTGCAGTGCAGGTGTCCTTCCAGTCAGAACACCAGCAAACACAGAGACCATCAACTGGCCTGCCCCGCCCCGCCTGCCCCGCCATCAAATCCTGTCCATCCTTTCTTGTGCAAGGGCAGGGCACAGCTAGCATCTCAGCACAGGATCGCCGAGTCTACCCTCCTTCCAGGGCGGGGCTTCCATTATGGAGGCGGAGCCAATTTGGCCTGTCTGTGTGCACTGTGCAGCCGACGGACTGAACTATGAGGGGACAGAGCCTTGCTATATGTAAGGTAAATGTGACTAGGGGGTGCATGTGACTGGAGGGGGGGGTGGTACAGTGGTGTGGTGTCAGTGTGCTCTGTGTCAGCTCTGGTGTCAGTGTGCTCTACCTCAGCCCTGGTGTCAGTGTGCTCTGTGTCAGCTCTGGTGTCAGTGTGCTCTGTGTCAGCCCTGGTGTCAGTGTGCTCTGTGTCAGCCCTGGTGTCAGTGTGCTCTGTGTCAGCTCTGGTGTCAGTGTGCTCTACCTCAGCCCTGGTGTCAGTGTGCTCTGTGTCAGCTCCGGTGTCAGTGTGCTCTACCTCAGCCCTGGTGTCAGTGTGCTCTGTGTCAGCTCTGGTGTCAATGTGCTCTACCTCAGCCCTGGTGTCAATGTGCTCTACCTCAGCCCTGGTGTCAGTGTGCTCTGTGTCAGCCCTGGTGTCAGTGTGCTCTGTGTCAGCTCTGGTGTCAGTGTGCTCTACCTCAGCCCTGGTGTCAGTGTGCTCTGTGTCAGCCCTGGGGTCAGTGTGCTCTACCTCAGCCCTGGTGTCAGTGTGCTCTACCTCAGCCCTGGTGTCAGTGTGCTCTGTGTCAGCTCTGGTGTCAGTGTGCTCTACCTCAGCCCTGGTGTCAGTGTACTCTGTGTCAGCCCTGGTGTCAGTGTGCTCTACCTCAGCCCTGGTGTCAGTGTGCTCTACCTCAGCCCTGGTGTCAGTGTGCTCTGTGTCAGCTCTGGTGTCAGTGTGCTCTACCTCAGCTCTGGTGTCAGTGTGCTCTACCTCAGCCCTGGTGTCAGTGTGCTCTATGTCAGCTCTGGTGTCAGTGTGCTCTACCTCAGCTCTGGTGTCAGTGTGCTCTACCTCAGCCCTGGTGTCAGTGTGCTCTACCTCAGCCCTGGTGTCAGTGTGCACTGTGTCAGCCCTAGTGTCAGTGTGCTCTGTGTCAGCCCTGGTGTCAGTGTGCTCTGTGTCAGCTCTGGTGTCAGTGTGCTCTACCTCAGCCCTGGTGTCAGTGTGCTCTGTGTCAGCTCTGGTGTCAGTGTGCTCTGTGTCAGCTCTGGTGTCAGTGTGCTCTACCTCAGACCTGGTGTCAATGTGCTCTACCTCAGCCCTGGTGTCAGTGAGCTCTGTGTCAGCTCTGGTGTCAGTGTGCTCTACCTCAGCCCTGGTGTCAATGTGCTCTACCTCAGCCCTGGTCTCAGTGTGCTCTGTGTCAGCTCTGGTGTCAGTGTGCTCTACCTCAGCCCTGGTGTCAGTGTGCTCTGTGTCAGCCCTGGTGTCAGTGTGCTCTGTGTCAGCCCTGGTGTCAGTGTGCTCTGTGTCAGCCCTGGTGTCAGTGTGCTCTGTGTCAGTGTGACGGACTGGGGTTTATATGGTCACAAAACAGACACCCCAAAGCAAAGTACATATTAATTTTTTTTTTATATTTCTAAACATGTCCCTTCTATTGTATTAATAACCAGTAGATGGCAGAGAAGGTACACAAACAGAGTCTATATAAGGCCACACACCATGTGACTGGAAATTAAACTACTTCCAGCCATAAAGTCAGTGGTCATATCTCATGCTGTTTGTGTGAGTCTTTGCAGGTATGTACTCTAAATTGTTCCTAATCTGTATTACCCTGTGATAGAAAGATTCCTAAACATCTTGAGCAGATGCAGAAAAAGTCTCAGCAGATTTTATGCTATAGTTTTGCTGTAATTAGAAGTTTAGAACAGCATGTGTCAGAAACAAGTGAAAAGTGCCTAAGAACATGAAAATACTGCATTAGTCAGAACAAATGTCTATGATAAACACTAAACTGTTCTAAATAGGTATATTTAAACCTGATTTATTGAAAATTGCATAGATTTATAGAAGCACATGTTTTCTGTTATTTAATATAGAAAAAAAACTATTGTATGTAAAGCTTATGTATTGCATCATACAGACATGCAATGTGCACCATCTAGTGGTTAAAAAAGAGTACCACCATGAAAATATTTGTATTAAAGCAATGCATTGCTAGTATGATTATTGCACACTTAAAATGTACCAGAGAGATAAAGATAATTATCTATAACACTGAATAACAGGGATATATATATGTTATTAAAATATAGTAATGTTCATTGTTATAACTACGTTTTAAAATACTTTAGTTAAAATCGGTATTATATATATTGTTAATGGTTATACACATGTGACTATAAAAACGTAAATGATGTATTGTTATGTAAAAATTAAACTACTTCCAGCCATAAAGTCAGTGGTCATATCTCATGCTGTTTGTGTGATTCTTTGCAGTCCACGCCAAGCTGATCACCTTATCTCATCGCGTCTACAATCATCGGCTCTCTTAATTCACATTTGGGGGCTCGTCCGGGATTCGTTGTGTTACCAGTGAGAAGGAAGCGTGAGACAAGCGTGAGCCTGCTACAGAGCTACAAGGAGAGTCGTGAGAGTCATCTGCCTCGTGAGTGCAAGTCTTCAGATTGCAACAGAGATGGCGTCTCCTCGTCGTGCGCTGATGTGGGATATCCAGAAACAAATTCATCTGCTTAATGAAGAACAGCTGCATAGCCTTGCTATTACGCTGGGAGATGAAAGAGACGTGGACATTCCATCAGTGACTGGTACCAACGAAATGGAACTTGTTGAATTTATTGAAGACTACTTGAGAAGTGATCAGCTGGAAAAGTTGGAAGATCAAGGTATGTCTTACCTACTCATCATCCAAGACAAGATCAATGAACTAAAACTTAACAAGGAAAGTACACCAACTGTGGACATTGCAACCGCTGCAAAAAAAATAAGTAGTGGGACTGCAAGGACTGAGCAGGTATCGGAGGTGGTGAGATTAACTGATGTTGTTGCTTTATTGCCACGTAGAGAATTTAAAATGCATGGTGGTGTAATTTCAGATCATGGTTCAGACATGAGTTACAGTAGCGTGTGCAGACAAATTGACGAGGGTCTAACAGAAAAATTCCCTGAATCTGAAATTATACGCACAGTGTTGAGAATAATCAAACCTGGTAATTTTAAAGATATGTTGACTGACAAAGATGATCTTACTGTTACTGAATTGAAAAGGTTTTTGAAGTCACATATGAGAGAACGAAGTTGTAATGAGTTATTTCAGGACCTTAGCAATGCTACCCAGCAAAAAAAAGAAACAGCACAACAATTTGTTTACAGGCTAGTGGGGTTAAAACAAAAAGTTCTGTCTACATCACAACATGATAGGCGAGAGCTTAGCTATGACAAAAAACTGGTGCAAGGCATATTCCTTCATACACTGTATCAGGGACTAAATGAGAAAAATTCTAATGTTAGACGAGATATCAAGCCTTATGTGTCTGATTTGACAGTAACGGATGACTTTATCATAGAGCAAGTCACCAGATCAGTTGATGAGGAAACAGAAAGGCAGAGACGCTTAAACAGTGCACCTAAACATAAACCTCTTACTGTTCATTCATCCCAGACACCAGGGAATAGCGAAAAAGACACCTTCCAAAAGGGAGTTGAGGGAGATGTTAGAGTAAATCACACTGCATTAATGGAACTAACAACACAGGTCTCTGCTCTCACAAAGAACCTGGAAAAGATGATGAAGCTAACTCCTATTGTTGGAAACCAAATGACTAAGCCACTAACCAATGTTCAAGTTCCAGATACAACTCACTGCAAGCCCAGGTGTGATGATTGCATTAAACGAGAGAGTCAGAACTGCTACCATTGTTTCTACTGTGGTTGGACAGGACACAGAGCGGTTGATTGCTTGAAGAAAAGAAGGCAGTCGGGAAATGACAGACGGTCACTGGGAAAGGGACAACCAGTGACCACCTCAAATGATCTGTCCCATGCTAAGGTAAACAGGGTATTCACCCACTGGTCAACTAGAACACTCTCAAAAGAGAATGGATTCTCCAAACAACACGTAGCACAATTAATTGGAGGAAAATGCCTACTGTCATGTCAGATGAATGGTGTACCGGCTGACATGTTGATGGATACAGGAGCTCAGGTCAGCATTGTCGGGAAGGCATGGTTAGAAAAGTTTCTACCCAGCGTCTCCATTAGGCACATACAAGATTTACTTTGTGATGACAACTTATCCATTACAGCTGCAAATGGTTCTATCATTCCATTCATCGGGTGGATTGAAGTCTGCCTGGAATTCGAAAGTAGTGGACATGGAAACTCAGCCATTTATGTGCCAATGCTGGTGAGTGACTGCTGTAATGACAATCCAATTCTTGGGTTTAATGTTATCGAAGAATTGATCAGAGAAAACCGTGACCGACCAAACAGCACCCAAAACCTGACTATCTTGCTGAGTGAAGCTATGAAAGTAAGACAGAGTGTAGCGAATAACATTGTCAATGCTGTCAGTCAAGCAACTGACCCAGGAGAAATATTCGATAGTCGTATGGTCAAAGTGGGGAAGAAGGGACTCCAGATTAAAGGAGGCGAGCTCTGTGAAGTCAAATGCAGAATTAGAGCGTGGCCGAAAGGAGGAATCATGCCATTTGAACCACTTCCCGAATATCCAGTCGAGGAAGGACTTGAACTATTTCCTTCAGTGGTAGATGTGCCAAATGGGTTCTCTAAACTGGTGAAGATACCTATACTGAACCGTGCTCAACATGACATCTACCTTCCACCCAGAACAGTATTGGGTACCATTTCTCCAGCAGCTGAGATTCTACCATTGTCTCCAAACAAAGACGATGGAAAGGGAATTGACCAGAAGAAAAGGGTGTTTCATGTAAACCAGTTGAATCAAGTGGACACTGGAAATCAGCTACCCACTAACAAATCTGTTAAGTGGCACCCACCTGTCAATTTGGAAGATCTCTCAGAAGAAGAACAGGAGATAGCGAGACAAATGTTATATGATGAATCAGATGTCTTTGCTCGAGATGAGGGAGACATAGGATGCATCCCTAACCTGAAACTGAGGATAAATCTGAAAGATGAAACTCCTGTCCAGAAACGCTACAATTCTATACCGAAACCCCTATACAAAGAAGTGAAAGAATATATCCAAAACCTTCTTGACCGAGGTTGGGTAACAAAATCTTCTTCCGCATACTCGTCACCAGTTGTTTGTGTTCGAAAGAAGGACAGTAGCCTACGACTATGTGTTGACTTTAGGGAGTTAAACCGAAAGACTATCCCAGATAGACATCCACTACCCAGAATACAAGATCTGCTGGATAGCTTAGGAGGATTTACGTGGTTCTCAATCCTGGACCAGGGTAGTGCGTATCATCAAGGCTTTGTGCATGAAGACTCCAGACATCTGACGGCTTTCAGCACCCCCTGGGGACTCCTGGAGTGGAACCGTATTCCATTTGGATTAACGAATGCCCCAGCAGCTTTTCAGAGATGCATGGAGAATGTATTAGAGGGCATCAGAGACAAATGTTGTTCTCCATACTTGGATGACGTACTTTGCTACTCCAAAACTTTTCAGGAGCATGTCAATGATATTAGGCAAGTGCTTAGTCGAATGCGTGAGCATGGTATTAAACTTAGACCAAAGA
This sequence comes from Lithobates pipiens, assembly GCF_037356315.1. Classification (NCBI taxonomy): domain Eukaryota; kingdom Metazoa; phylum Chordata; class Amphibia; order Anura; family Ranidae; genus Lithobates; species Lithobates pipiens. The sequence goes on along the minus strand of NW_027507686.1, from coordinate 194,125,338 downwards.
AGTGTGAACTCTTTAAACGACAGATTCGATACCTTGGACGAATGGTGTCAGAAGAAGGCATAAAAATTTACCCAAAAGATCTTGAAGCGGTATTACATTTGAAAAGGAAAGAACCCAAAACAGTGGGAGGAGTCAGATCTTTGTTAGGATTCCTGAGCTACTACAGGTCCTTCATTCAAGATTTCTCTCGACTTGCTAAACCACTGTATGAACTTTTGCAGAACACTGAGAAAGAATCTGCTACATCCATCCCCAAAAACAATCGGAGGGAATCTACAAAGAAAAACGGGAACAAAGCACAAGTGCCATCTAAAACACTAATTCAATGGACACCCAAACATCAAGCTGTAGTATCCAGACTGGTGGACATGCTAACCAATCCACCAATTCTAGCATACCCTGATTTTGATTTACCCTTCGTCTTACACACTGATGCTTCCAATGAAGGCCTAGGTGCTGTACTATACCAACGACAAGGAGAAAAACTTAGTGTTATTGGGTTTGGCTCCAGAACATTGACTCCAGCAGAGCGCAATTACCATCTTCACTCTGGTAAACTTGAGTTTTTAGCTCTCAAGTGGGCAGTCTGTGACAAATTCAGAGATTACTTGTACTACGCTCCAACATTCACCGTTTACACAGACAACAACCCATTGACATATGTATTGAGTACTGCCAGACTGAATGCTGTGGGTCATCGCTGGATTGGCGAGTTGGCTGATTTCCACTTCGATATCAAGTACAGGCCAGGTAAACAGAATGCAGACGCAGATACACTGTCACGATTTCCAGTGGAACTCACAAAGAATCTGAGTGAGTACACAGAGCTTGTACCATCTGAGGTTGTGTCAGCTATGTGGCAAGGGAGCAAAGCTGTTGACGAAGAAGAGGCATTATGGGTGGCTTCATTGACTCTTCACTCAGAAAGTGATGTGGCCGAAGAATTGCTGAAAGGACAGACAATCAGCCCAATGACTCAGGAAAATATCAGAGCATTACAACAAGACGATACCAACATTAGAGAAGTGGTCTGGCTTAAGGAGAACGACTGGATTCCAAACCACAAAGAAAAGGAGAGTATGACCAGCAAAACAAGACATTTGATACATGAATGGAATAAACTCAGAGTCGATGAAGGAATCCTCTACCGACACTCTGGAACCCGAAAACAGCTAGTTCTACCAGAAAAGTTAAAACCATTGGTCTTAAGAAATCTTCATGATGACATGGGTCACATTGGTACTGACAAGGTAACCCACCTAGCACGTGAACGATTTTACTGGCCATTTATGCAAAAAGACATTGATGAATATGTGCTGAAGAAGTGCAGCTGCATCAAACAAAAGCGTCCAAATATCACCGAAAGAGCACCTATGGGTTCGATTACTACCAGTTCACCTTTGGAGTTAGTATCCATTGATTATCTTCACTTGGAGAAAAGCAAAGGAGGATATGAGTATATACTTGTAATAGTTGACCATTTCACACGCTTTGCACAAGCGTATCCAACTAAGAACAAATCTGGAAAAACGGCGGCAGAAAAGATCTTTCAAGATTTCATACCACGTTTTGGCTATCCAGAGAAACTCCACCATGACCAAGGAAGAGAATTTGAAAACAACTTATTTCAGACATTGCAACGATTGGCAGGGATTTCTCATTCAAGAACTACTCCATACCATCCATAGGGTAACCCAGTGGAGAGACTGAACCGTACTTTGTTACAGATGCTTCGCACCTTAGAGGAAGAGAAAAAGTCAGATTGGAAAGAACATCTTCCACATATGGTTCATGCATACAATTGCACCAGGCATGAAGCCACAGGATACTCGCCATTCTTTCTATTGTATGGAAGATCTCCTCGTTTGCCAATTGACCTAATGCTCAACCTAAATTTGGAAAAGGAATCAGAAAGTCAACCAACATTTACTCAGAAATGGGCATCTAGAATGCAAGAAGCTTACAAAATCGCATCCGAGAATAGCAAAAAATCATCTGCTAAAGGGAAGAAGTACTATGACAAAAAGATAAAAGGAGCACCTCTTCAACCGGGTGATCGGGTCTTAGTACGAAATCTCTCTGAAAGAGGAGGACCTGGTAAACTTTGTTCATACTGGGAAGAATCAGTACACAAAGTGGTAGAAAGAATCAAAGATGGGCCTGTGTACAAAATTCAGCCTGAAAGTGGTAAAAAGACTATTCGAGTACTGCACAGAAATCTTTTACTACCAGTAAATGACCTACCAATTGAAGGACACATTCCAAGAGTACCGATGAAACAAAGACAATCAAGTAACAGAAAGGATACCAGAATGGATCTGGACCAGGAGGAGGAATGTTCAGATGAAGAAAGATGGTATTATCCTTCTATACCAGAGACTACAGAAAGTCATGATTGTGTTGTGTCTCAACCAAACTCTCAAAACGTACAGAAAATCCCATTAAGAGTTTCTGCTGAAGAGTTCTATCCTACAACTACCACACCCAATTTTGAACAAGAACAAAATGATGGAACAGTAGTTGGCGACCAAATCTGGGCTACAGACATGGTGGGACTAGACACTGCAGAATTACCCTCAGTAAGTCAAGACTTACCTGTGAACCAAGATATGCAAATGGAGAATGATATTGATGGAGAAGACTCAACTCCTGTCAGAAGATCTACCAGACAAGTTAAGCCTAAAGAGATCTTTACATATGACACACTAGGTCAGCCAAGATACAGACCAAGTCAGATTCACACCATACAAACTCCTACAATGCTAGCTACTCCCAGGTCATGCCACGTAGTTAACGTAGCTCCTTGGTGGCAACAAGTACCTATTTAGGTTACTTAAATCACTAAATAGTGTTCAGATACCAATTGAGTTTAATGTCGGGAGCCATTAACTGAAGGAGGGGAGAGTGTGACGGACTGGGGTTTATATGGTCACAAAACAGACACCCCAAAGCAAAGTACATATTATTTTTTTTTTTATATTTCTAAACATGTCCCTTCTATTGTATTAATAACCAGTAGATGGCAGAGAAGGTACACAAACAGAGTCTGTTTAAGGCCACACACCATGTGACTGGAAATTAAACTACTTCCAGCCATAAAGTCAGTGGTCATATCTCATGCTGTTTGTGTGAGTCTTTGCAGGTATGTACTCTAAATTGTTCCTAATCTGTATTACCCTGTGATAGAAAGATTCCTAAACATCTTGAGCAGATGCAGAAAAAGTCTCAGCAGATTTTATGCTATAGTTTTGCTGTAATTAGAAGTTTAGAACAGCATGTGTCAGAAACAAGTGAAAAGTGCCTAAGAACATGAAAATACTGCATTAGTCAGAACAAATGTCTATGATAAACACTAAACCGTTCTAAATAGGTATATTTAAACCTGATTTATTGGAAATTGCATAGAATTATAGAAGCACATGTTTTCTGTTATTTAATATAGAAAAAAAACTATTGTATGTAAAGCTTATGTATTGCATCATACAGACATGCAATGTGCACCATCTAGTGGTTAAAAAAGAGTACCACCATGAAAATATTTGTATTAAAGCAATGCATTGCTAGTATGATTATTGCACACTTAAAATGTACCAGAGAGATAAAGATAATTATCTATAACACTGAATAACAGGGATATATATATGTTATTAAAATATAGTAATGTTCATTGTTATAACTACGTTTTAAAATACTTTAGTTAAAATCGGTATTATATATATTGTTAATGGTTATACACATGTGACTATAAAAACGTAAATGATGTATTGTTATGTAAAAATTAAACTACTTCCAGCCATAAAGTCAGTGGTCATATCTCATGCTGTTTGTGTGATTCTTTGCAGTCCACGCCAAGCTGATCACCTTATCTCATCGCGTCTACAATCATCGGCTCTCTTAATTCACATTTGGGGGCTCGTCCGGGATTCGTTGTGTTACCAGTGAGAAGGAAGCGCGAGACAAGCGTGAGCCTGCTACAGAGCTACAAGGAGAGTCGTGAGAGTCGTCTGCCTCATGAGTGCAAGTCTTCAGATTGCAACAGAGATGGCGTCTCCTCGTCGTGCGCTGATGTGGGATATCCAGAAACAAATTCATCTGCTTAATGAAGAACAGCTGCATAGCCTTGCTATTACGCTGGGAGATGAAAGAGACGTGGACATTCCATCAGTGACTGGTACCAACGAAATGGAACTTGTTGAATTTATTGAAGACTACTTGAGAAGTGATCAGCTGGAAAAGTTGGAAGATCAAGGTATGCCTTACCTACTCATCATCCAAGACAAGATCAATGAACTAAAACTTAACAAGGAAAGTACACCAACTGTGGACATTGCAACCGCTGCAAAAAAAATAAGTAGTGGGACTGCAAGGACTGAGCAGGTATCGGAGGTGGTGAGATTAACTGATGTTGTTGCTTTATTGCCACGTAGAGAATTTAAAATGCATGGTGGTGTAATTTCAGATCATGGTTCAGACATGAGTTACAGTAGCGTGTGCAGACAAATTGACGAGGGTCTAACAGAAAAATTCCCTGAATCTGAAATTATACGCACAGTGTTGAGAATAATCAAACCTGGTAATTTTAAAGATATGTTGACTGACAAAGATGATCTTACTGTTACTGAATTGAAAAGGTTTTTGAAGTCACATATGAGAGAACGAAGTTGTAATGAGTTATTTCAGGACCTTAGCAATGCTACCCAGCAAAAAAAAGAAACAGCACAACAATTTGTTTACAGGCTAGTGGGGTTAAAACAAAAAGTTCTGTCTACATCACAACATGATAGGCGAGAGCTTAGCTATGACAAAAAACTGGTGCAAGGCATATTCCTTCATACACTGTATCAGGGACTAAATGAGAAAAATTCTAATGTTAGACGAGATATCAAGCCTTATGTGTCTGATTTGACAGTAACGGATGACTTTATCATAGAGCAAGTCACCAGATCAGTTGATGAGGAAACAGAAAGGCAGAGACGCTTAAACAGTGCACCTAAACATAAACCTCTTACTGTTCATTCATCCCAGACACCAGGGAATAGCGAAAAAGACACCTTCCAAAAGGGAGTTGAGGGAGATGTTAGAGTAAATCACACTGCATTAATGGAACTAACAACACAGGTCTCTGCTCTCACAAAGAACCTGGAAAAGATGATGAAGCTAACTCCTATTGTTGGAAACCAAATGACTAAGCCACTAACCAATGTTCAAGTTCCAGATACAACTCACTGCAAGCCCAGGTGTGATGATTGCATTAAACGAGAGAGTCAGAACTGCTACCATTGTTTCTACTGTGGTTGGACAGGACACAGAGCGGTTGATTGCTTGAAGAAAAGAAGGCAGTCGGGAAATGACAGACGGTCACTGGGAAAGGGACAACCAGTGACCACCTCAAATGATCTGTCCCATGCTAAGGTAAACAGGGAATTCACCCACTGGTCAACTAGAACACTCTCAAAAGAGAATGGATTCTCCAAACAACACGTAGCACAATTAATTGGAGGAAAATGCCTACTGTCATGTCAGATGAATGGTGTACCGGCTGACATGTTGATGGATACAGGAGCTCAGGTCAGCATTGTCGGGAAGGCATGGTTAGAAAAGTTTCTACCCAGCGTCTCCATTAGGCACATACAAGATTTACTTTGTGATGACAACTTATCCATTACAGCTGCAAATGGTTCTATCATTCCATTCATCGGGTGGATTGAAGTCTGCCTGGAATTCGAAAGTAGTGGACATGGAAACTCAGCCATTTATGTGCCAATGCTGGTGAGTGACTGCTGTAATGACAATCCAATTCTTGGGTTTAATGTTATCGAAGAATTGATCAGAGAAAACCGTGACCGACCAAACAGCACCCAAAACCTGACTATCTTGCTGAGTGAAGCTATGAAAGTAAGACAGAGTGTAGCGAATAACATTGTCAATGCTGTCAGTCAAGCAACTGACCAAGGAGAAATATTCGATAGTCGTATGGTCAAAGTGGGGAAGAAGGGACTCCAGATTAAAGGAGGCGAGCTCTGTGAAGTCAAATGCAGAATTAGAGCGTGGCCGAAAGGAGGAATCATGCCATTTGAACCACTTCCCGAATATCCAGTCGAGGAAGGACTTGAACTATTTCCTTCAGTGGTAGATGTGCCAAATGGGTTCTCTAAACTGGTGAAGATACCTATACTGAACCGTGCTCAACATGACATCTACCTTCCACCCAGAACAGTATTGGGTACCATTTCTCCAGCAGCTGAGATTCTACCATTGTCTCCAAACAAAGACGATGGAAAGGGAATTGACCAGAAGAAAAGGGTGTTTCATGTAAACCAGTTGAATCAAGTGGACACTGGAAATCAGCTACCCACTAACAAATCTGTTAAGTGGCACCCACCTGTCAATTTGGAAGATCTCTCAGAAGAAGAACAGGAGATAGCGAGACAAATGTTATATGATGAATCAGATGTCTTTGCTCGAGATGAGGGAGACATAGGATGCATCCCTAACCTGAAACTGAGGATAAATCTGAAAGATGAAACTCCTGTCCAGAAACGCTACAATTCTATACCGAAACCCCTATACAAAGAAGTGAAAGAATATATCCAAAACCTTCTTGACCGAGGTTGGGTAACAAAATCTTCTTCCGCATACTCATCACCAGTTGTTTGTGTTCGAAAGAAGGACAGTAGCCTACGACTATGTGTTGACTTTAGGGAGTTAAACCGAAAGACTATCCCAGATAGACATCCACTACCCAGAATACAAGATCTGCTGGATAGCTTAGGAGGATTTACGTGGTTCTCAATCCTGGACCAGGGTAGTGCGTATCATCAAGGCTTTGTGCATGAAGACTCCAGACATCTGACGGCTTTCAGCACCCCCTGGGGACTCCTGGAGTGGAACCGTATTCCATTTGGATTAACGAATGCCCCAGCAGCTTTTCAGAGATGCATGGAGTATGTATTAGAGGGCATCAGAGACAAATGTTGTTCTCCATACTTGGATGACGTACTTTGCTACTCCAAAACTTTTCAGGAGCATGTCAATGATATTAGGCAAGTGCTTAGTCGAATGCGTGAGCATGGTATTAAACTTAGACCAAAGAAGTGTGAACTCTTTAAACGACAGATTCGATACCTTGGACGAATGGTGTCAGAAGAAGGCATAAAAATTTACCCAAAAGATCTTGAAGTGGTATTACATTTGAAAAGGAAAGAACCCAAAACAGTGGGAGGAGTCAGATCTTTGTTAGGATTCCTGAGCTACTACAGGTCCTTCATTCAAGATTTCTCTCGACTTGCTAAACCACTGTATGAACTTTTGCAGAACACTGAGAAAGAATCTGCTACATCCATCCCCAAAAACAATCGGAGGGAATCTACAAAGAAAAACGGGAACAAAGCACAAGTGCCATCTAAAACACTAATTCAATGGACACCCAAACATCAAGCTGTAGTATCCAGACTGGTGGACATGCTAACCAATCCACCAATTCTAGCATACCCTGATTTTGATTTACCCTTCGTCTTACACACTGATGCTTCCAATGAAGGCCTAGGTGCTGTACTATACCAACGACAAGGAGAAAAACTTAGTGTTATTGGGTTTGGCTCCAGAACATTGACTCCAGCAGAGCGCAATTACCATCTTCACTCTGGTAAACTTGAGTTTTTAGCTCTCAAGTGGGCAGTCTGTGACAAATTCAGAGATTACTTGTACTACGCTCCAACATTCACCGTTTACACAGACAACAACCCATTGACATATGTATTGAGTACTGCCAGACTGAATGCTGTGGGTCATCGCTGGATTGGCGAGTTGGCTGATTTCCACTTCGATATCAAGTACAGGCCAGGTAAACAGAATGCAGACGCAGATACACTGTCACGATTTCCAGTGGAACTCACAAAGAATCTGAGTGAGTACACAGAGCTTGTACCATCTGAGGTTGTGTCAGCTATGTGGCAAGGGAGCAAAGCTGTTGACGAAGAAGAGGCATTATGGGTGGCTTCATTGACTCTTCACTCAGAAAGTGATGTGGCCGAAGAATTGCTGAAAGGACAGACAATCAGCCCAATGACTCAGGAAAATATCAGAGCATTACAACAAGACGATACCAACATTAGAGAAGTGGTCTGGCTTAAGGAGAACGACTGGATTCCAAACCACAAAGAAAAGGAGAGTATGACCAGCAAAACAAGACATTTGATACATGAATGGAATAAACTCAGAGTCGATGAAGGAATCCTCTACCGACACTCTGGAACCCGAAAACAGCTAGTTCTACCAGAAAAGTTAAAACCATTGGTCTTAAGAAATCTTCATGATGACATGGGTCACATTGGTACTGACAAGGTAACCCACCTAGCACGTGAACGATTTTACTGGCCATTTATGCAAAAAGACATTGATGAATATGTGCTGAAGAAGTGCAGCTGCATCAAACAAAAGCGTCCAAATATCACCGAAAGAGCACCTATGGGTTTGATTACTACCAGTTCACCTTTGGAGTTAGTATCCATTGATTATCTTCACTTGGAGAAAAGCAAAGGAGGATATGAGTATATACTTGTAATAGTTGACCATTTCACACGCTTTGCACAAGCGTATCCAACTAAGAACAAATCTGGAAAAACGGCGGCAGAAAAGATCTTTCAAGATTTCATACCACGTTTTGGCTATCCAGAGAAACTCCACCATGACCAAGGAAGAGAATTTGAAAACAACTTATTTCAGACATTGCAACGATTGGCAGGGATTTCTCATTCAAGAACTACTCCATACCATCCATAGGGTAACCCAGTGGAGAGACTGAACCGTACTTTGTTACAGATGCTTCGCACCTTAGAGGAAGAGAAAAAGTCAGATTGGAAAGAACATCTTCCACATATGGTTCATGCATACAATTGCACCAGGCATGAAGCCACAGGATACTCGCCATTCTTTCTATTGTATGGAAGATCTCCTCGTTTGCCAATTGACCTAATGCTCAACCTAAATTTGGAAAAGGAATCAGAAAGTCAACCAACATTTACTCAGAAATGGGCATCTAGAATGCAAGAAGCTTACAAAATCGCATCCGAGAATAGCAAAAAATCATCTGCTAAAGGGAAGAAGTACTATGACAAAAAGATAAAAGGAGCACCTCTTCAACCGGGTGATCGGGTCTTAGTACGAAATCTCTCTGAAAGAGGAGGACCTGGTAAACTTTGTTCATACTGGGAAGAATCAGTACACAAAGTGGTAGAAAGAATCAAAGATGGGCCTGTGTACAAAATTCAGCCTGAAAGTGGTAAAAAGACTATTCGAGTACTGCACAGAAATCTTTTACTACCAGTAAATGACCTACCAATTGAAGGACACATTCCAAGAGTACCGATGAAACAAAGACAATCAAGTAACAGAAAGGATACCAGAATGGATCTGGACCAGGAGGAGGAATGTTCAGATGAAGAAAGATGGTATTATCCTTCTATACCAGAGACTACAGAAAGTCATGATTGTGTTGTGTCTCAACCAAACTCTCAAAACGTACAGAAAATCCCATTAAGAGTTTCTGCTGAAGAGTTCTATCCTACAACTACCACACCCAATTTTGAACAAGAACAAAATGATGGAACAGTAGTTGGCGACCAAATCTGGGCTACAGACATGGTGGGACTAGACACTGCAGAATTACCCTCAGTAAGTCAAGACTTACCTGTGAACCAAGATATGCAAATGGAGAATGATGTTGATGGAGAAGACTCAACTCCTGTCAGAAGATCTACCAGACAAGTTAAGCCTAAAGAGATCTTTACATATGACACACTAGGTCAGCCAAGATACAGACCAAGTCAGATTCACACCATACAAACTCCTACAATGCTAGCTACTCCCAGGTCATGCCACGTAGTTAACGTAGCTCCTTGGTGGCAACAAGTACCTATTTGGGTTACTTAAATCACTAAATAGTGTTCAGATACCAATTGAGTTTAATGTCGGGAGCCATTAACTGAAGGAGGGGAGAGTGTGACGGACTGGGGTTTATATGGTCACAAAACAGACACCCCAAAGCAAAGTACATATTCATTTTTTTTTTATATTTCTAAACATGTCCCTTCTATTGTATTAATAACCAGTAGATGGCAGAGAAGGTACACAAACAGAGTCTATTTAAGGCCACACACCATGTGACTGGAAATTAAACTACTTCCAGCCATAAAGTCAGTGGTCATATCTCATGCTGTTTGTGTGAGTCTTTGCAGGTATGTACTCTAAATTGTTCCTAATCTGTATTACCCTGTGATAGAAAGATTCCTAAACATCTTGAGCAGATGCAGAAAAAGTCTCAGCAGATTTTATGCTATAGTTTTGCTGTAATTAGAAGTTTAGAACAGTATGTGTCAGAAACAAGTGAAAAGTGCCTAAGAACATGAAAATACTGCATTAGTCAGAACAAATGTCTATGATAAACACTAAACCGTTCTAAATAGGTATATTTAAACCTGATTTATTGAAAATTGCATAGATTTATAGAAGCACATGTTTTCTGTTATTTAATATAGAAAAAAAACTATTGTATGTAAAGCTTATGTATTGCATCATACAGACATGCAATGTGCACCATCTAGTGGTTAAAAAAGAGTACCAGCATGAAAATATTTGTATTAAAGCAATGCATTGCTAGTATGATTATTGCACACTTAAAATGTACCAGAGAGATAAAGATAATTATCTATAACACTGAATAACAGGGATATATATATTGTGACATTGGGGTGATTAGCTCAATTGGTAGATGCATTTTTTAGTCCACATCAGTCAGGCGGGTATGGTTAAGGGCCTGGTAGCCCACGTTTATTAGAAGAAAACAAAATATTAGTCCATCCAGTAGTCCCACGCAGGGGTCCAAGCTTAAATTAAATACAGCAAAATCAGAACGAAAATGCTAGCCCACCTGGCTACTCTTCAGCAGTACTGCTGCTATAGGTACTTGCCCTGTCCAACAAACTGCTTGGACGCACACATCTTCCAACCCTTCGACACACAGCACACGGCTCCTTGGACGCACACAGCTTCAAGTCCTTCACACAGCTTTGGACATGCACAGCTTCAAGCAGCAAGCTGCTCACACACACCACCATCCTACACAAATCCCCTCGTTATATGGGCTGTGTGCAGCTGGGCACACACCCTGCTCGCTAGCCTCAAGACCCGGACACAGGGTTGGAGATCCCATCCCACCCATAACTCTCAGGGATCTCCAAACTACAGAATCCCATCTGGAGCTAGCAAAACCTGGAGAAAACTGACAGAGCAGTTTTCTCCATTTAAACTCTACACTCTGTAGTCCTGCAGTCCGCAGATATGCAAACTCTGTGTCTCCTTTACCTCTAATTTCATAGGGACAGAGCCTCGCTCTGTCACATACCCCCCCCCCTTTGTTTCGATCCGGAGGGAGGAACACCAGCACCCATCATGATGGTTGGGACACCTCTGTGCTGGCTGTCAGCCACGTAGGCCCAACCCTTTTTCCGGGTTCGCTTCCAGGAACATTCCCCCCTGGATCTTAACAGGTTCCTATTGTCCTATACTCAGCCTTCCTCTTCTTTTGGGGTCCCTGGGCTTATTCACTTTTCTTGGGGGAACTCTGCCTTCCTTGAGCCCTCCTTTCAACTTACAAATACCCATTTTACCCTTCACCATCGGTATTTCAGGTTCAAAACAGTTTTTCTTGGTACCCACTGCAACCAAATCATTGTTTACAGAACGAACTCTTAACAGATCACAGCTTTCCATATCATCAGTGCTTTCCAATTCAGTGTTTGTTAGAAGAAGACCTGAGGAGGGACTACGTCCGACGGGACCATAGCACAGCTCCACCTCACCCGTTGTCCAACACTCCATGGGTACCTGTTCTAACAAACTACCCTGACCCAAGCATAAACCATTTTTTTCAGGTGTACACATTACATTGTTACGGCAACCAACATTAACACTTTCTCCCATAGTGTCTCCGGGCACCTTAACTTGTACCCCTGGGCCAGTGACAGAAAGCATCTCTGCTACTGCTGAGTCCATTCTGGGCCCTTCCTTCTCATAGCGGGTAAGGCAGTATCTGACCACTGCTCCGCCGCACCTCGGACCACACCAGCAGAGATTTTTCTAGTCACCGCCCCAGACGGAGAGACCTCTGATATCTCAAGCAGTTCTCTCGCGTGCCTTCCATACCAATCAATAACTAGAAGTACGCTCACAGAGAATCTGGAGATCCTGTGCCAAATGGTTAACCATTGGTCCCACCAATTCCACTGTTGGTCATGGTTTCCCAGCCCTGCCTGTACCACCTGGCTCCACCCATTGGTGCTACGCAGCACCACCTGGTCCAACTGCGGTGGAGATACCCAAGTATACAGCAAGTTCATCTTTACCAACTCTAGCATTTCCAGTAAGGTTTCTGTCATCTCTAAACATCCCATGTCTAAACACCAGAACTTTCTAGGGTCTTTTACCCTGTCCAAGACATGGAGGGGCTCAGCGACTGCAGGTTGAGAGGGTGAGACATTTGAAGAGACCTCATCCTCCTTGGAGGTACCCATCATCACAGCTTGTTTCTCCCCTGGAGAGCTGTCAGACACATGTCTCACACTTATCCCTTCTGCACCAGTGTTGGTGAGCCTCTGCAGGTCATTACAAGTCACTCTATCACTTTGATACTCAATATCATTTAGCTGTGGAGCTGTGGACAACACATCAGCGATGCCAGTGCCCTGAACTGTTTCTTCAGAGTGGAGGGCAGCAACCTTTGCAGGGACCAAGACGCCCTCAACCACCGGCGGCTCTGTGATCCCCCTGTCTGGCATAGCAGTTGTGTCCACACCCTTGTTACTTAAGCTAGCCTTACCCAGCATGGCTAGCAATTGTTTGGCCCAGCTGTCCCAGTCCATTGTGGTTCCACCATGGGTGTTCCACAGCGTTGCATCACCTGCTGTAGAAGGCCGCACAGAAACCTGGGATTCATTAGCTTCAACTGCACATTCGTCACTTCTATACAGATCATTTTGCAACACCATACTTTTACCAATGTTGCATTGGGGTGATGCTTCGTCACCTAAAACTTGGTGCAGCACACCATTCTGAACACCTTTTTCTGGTGGCACTACAGACACATCCAGCTTTGTACACTCAGCTTTTGCAGGCTGAATTAACCCCTTGCCCACTGGGCTACACGTAGGGTTGTGGGGCTGTGCCCACACGCTCTTACTGTGTGAATTAGTCCCCCCTTGTTCCACCAGCATAGCACCAGAGCCATCCTGGACAGCCTCTGACTCCAACACATGGAGACCCCATGAGACTTCCATGGACAATCCTGTGCCTCTGCCTGTCATGGGAGATCTCCTACTCTCATCACTGGTAGTGAACACATTACCAACCTCACTCTCAGATATGACATTACAAGAAATACATGTTTCAATGTCATTACACTCATCACGTTTAGCAATAGTATCACTTTTGTTAGTACGATCATTAGCACTCTCATTACATGTAGACACAACTGCCGTTTTTGTGGTTTGTTTATGAGCCACCATAACCTCTGAGCGACTCTTCACAGCACCCGCTCTTTGTAAAGGGGCACTTTTGCCTATTTGGGCAGCTCCATAGCTGACCTGGGAAACTCTCTGCTCCAACACTGCAAGCTCCTTGGAAGTTTCCCTGGGCAACCCTGCAGCAGCTGTCACTAGGGAACATGGTACCAGCACTGTTTTGGTCACCCCTAGCTTGTTTTTCCCAGCCATCTGCTGGATCATAGCAGGCATATGCAGAGTCCCCATGTCCTTTTCAGTCTTTAGCCCTGCGTCTAGTTGGGCTTTACGCTGCGCCTCCCCACTGCTCTGGGTAGCACACTGCAGAAAGTCTATGTCCATTTGCACTGCGGATCTCCCCACTGGACATACTCCCACTTCACTGGGTTCAGCATCATAAACTGAAACAGTCTTACCAGTTCCTGCAGCTGATGTCATAGCCTTCACTTGAGTGCGTTGTCTCACTGGTGTGGTGTCTCCATAGGCTGACTCCCCCATGTGGCCATGGAGCAAAACTGCAGCCTTTCTGGACCCACTGACGCCCCCTGTAGGTAACACAAGATCCTTGTTGATAGGGGTAACTGCAGACTTGCGCTCCAAAGCTGGTTGGCTATAACTCATGCAGGATTCAAGCTGATGTACTCTCCTTTCTGGACTGACCCCTTTGCCTAAGCGGCCATGACAGAAAACTTTACGTTTCTCTGGATTTCCAAATCCTAGGTCTTCCGGCGACACTTCTCCCATCCTGGAGCATTGCTGGCGGCCCGTGATACGATGGAACTCTCCTCTAAGAAGGATTTCCTCTTTAAACTTGCTGTAGTCATCCTGGTCCCCATCCATCAAATGGTAAACCGACCGGAACTCTATCCGCAATAAGGTTTGCAGCAGTTTTGGCCACCGGTTCCTAGGCCATTTTCTCTTTACAGCAACTTTTTCAAATCTTACAAGGAAGTCTCCCACCTCCTCTGAAGGCAGCATGGGTTGCACATAGTCAGAGGCCAAGATCTCAGCCCCTTGCAGTGCACCCGACTCTTTGCGATTCCGCTTGAACCATTCATTCGCTGTCTCACATGTCACTGGCCCCTTTTTACTGGTCCTACAAGGTGGAGACATCTTCTCAGGCCATGCTGAGCTCACTTCTTAGCATCTCCTCCATGACTGGCTCTCACTCGTTGCCATTGGATACCACTTCTGAGGACACAGCTGATCACAATCATTAGTAGATGAGCTCCAGAATTCACCAACCTCCCATCCAGCTTGGTTATTCCACAAACATTCCTGTGACAAGGGGCAATGGGCAACAGCATGTCCCCACTCACTACAACTAATGCAGCGCAGAGGCCTCCTTGCGTCATGCTGTGGCACCTTTGGGCTCAGGCTGCCAGGAACAACATCCTCTTTCACTTCTCCTTTAACTCGGGGTGACATGATCAATTTACCCCAGATCACAGCGATGTCAGACTCAGACAAATTCTCTGGTGTGGCTGGGGCATGTGGTGAAATACCCTCTAGCCACAATAGCCGCTCCCTGGCTTTAGCAAGGATTGCTTCCTTTTTTTGCTTTGACCGTCCCTTCCTTACAATCACATGCACACAGCAGCTTGTAACAGTTCTCAGCAGAGAAAGAAAAAAAAAATCTGATGGTTGATTCTTCCTTCACAGGTACACAACCCGCATGCAACACAGTCCATCAAATAAACGTATACGCAATGCTGTTCGCCTGGCTGCCACACACAGCTAGCAGTAGTTCCTGATGCGACTCACCATGGAGCAAGGACCCGGATTCCACCGTCTACATGCCCGCATTCTCCACCACTTGTGACATTGGGGTGATTAGCTCAATTGGTAGATGCATTTTTTAGTCCACATCAGTCAGGCGGGTATGGTTAAGGGCCTGGTAGCCCACGTTTATTAGAAGAAAACAAAATATTAGTCCATCCAGTAGTCCCACGCAGGGGTCCAAGCTTAAATTAAATACAGCAAAATCAGAACGAAAATGCTAGCCCACCTGGCTACTCTTCAGCAGTACTGCTGCTATAGGTACTTGCCCTGTCCAACAAACTGCTTGGACGCACACAGCTTCCAACCCTTCGACACACAGCACACGGCTCCTTGGACGCACACAGCTTCAAGTCCTTCACACAGCTTTGGCCATGCACAGCTTCAAGCAGCAAGCTGCTCACACACACCACCATCCTACACAAATCCCCTTGTTATATGGGCTGTGTGCAGCTGGGCACACACCCTGCTCGCTAGCCTCAAGACCCGGACACAGGGTTGGAGATCCCGTCCCACCCATAACTCTCAGGGATCTCCAAACTACAGAATCCCATCTGGAGCTAGCAAAACCTGGAGAAAACTGACAGAGCAGTTTTCTCCATTTAAACTCTACACTCTGTAGTCCTGCAGTCCGCAGATATGCAAACTCTGTGTCTCCTTTACCTCTAATTTCATAGGGACAGAGCCTCGCTCTGTCACAATATGTTATTAATATATAGTAATGTTCATTGTTATAACTACGTTTTAAAATACTTTAGTTAAAATCGGTATTATATATATTGTTAATGGTTATAAACATGTGACTATAAAAATGTAAATGATGTATTGTTATGTAAAAATTAAACTACTTCCAGCCATAAAGTCAGTGGTCATATCTCATGCTGTTTGTGTGATTCTTTGCAGTCCACGCCAAGCTGATCACCTTATCTCATCGCGTCTACAATCATCGGCTCTCTTAATTCACATTTTGAGGCCGGTAACATCAGCTCTGGTGTCAGTGTGCTCTACCTCAGCCCTGGTGTCAGTGTGCTCTGTGTCAGCTCTGGTGTCAGTGTGCTCTACCTTAGCCCTGGTGTCAATGTGCTCTACCTCAGCCCTGGTGTCAATGTGCTCTACCTCAGCCCTGGTGTCAGTGTGCTCTGTGTCAGCCCTGGTGTCAGTGTGCTCTGTGTCAGCCCTGGTGTCAGTGTGCTCTACCTCAGCCCTGGTGTCAGTGTGCTCTACCTCAGCCCTGGTGTCAGTGTGCTCTGTGTCAGCTCTGGTGTCAGTGTGCTCTACCTCAGCCCTGGTGTCAGTGTGCTCTGTGTCAGCCCTGGTGTCAGTGTGCTCTGTGTCAGCTCTGGTGTCAGTGTGCTCTGTGTCAGCCCTGGTGTCAGTGTGCTCTACCTCAGCCCTGGTGTCAGTGTGTTCTACCTCAGCCCTGGTGTCAGTGTGCTCTACCTCAGCTCTGGTGTCAGTGTGCTCTGTGTCAGCCCTGGTGTCAGTGTGCTCTACCTCAGCCATGGTGTCAGTGTGCTCTACCTCAGCTCTGGTGTCAGTGTGCTCTACCTCAGCCATGGTGTCAGTGTGCTCTACCTCAGCTCTGGTGTCAGTGTGCTTTGTGTCAGCCCTGGTGTCAGTGTGCTCTGTGTCAGCTCTGGTGTCAGTGTGCTCTGTGTCAGCCCTGGTGTCAGTGTGCTCTACCTCAGCCCTGGTGTCAGTGTGTTCTACCTCAGCCCTGGTGTCAGTGTGCTCTACCTCAGCCCTGGTGTCAGTGTGCTCTGTGTCAGCTCTGGTGTCAGTGTGCTCTACCTCAGCTCTGGTGTCAGTGTGCTCTGTGTCAGCCCTGGTGTCAGTGTGCTCTTCCTCAGCCCTGGTGTCAGTGTGCTCTGTGTCAGCCCTGGTGTCAGTGTGCTCTGTGTCAGCTCTGGTGTCAGTGTGCTCTGTGTCAGCCCTGGTGTCAGTGTGCTCTGTGTCAGCCCTGGTGTCAGTGTGCTCTGTGTCAGCCCTGGTGTCAGTGTGCTCTACCTCATCCCTGCTGTCAGTGTGCTCTGTGTCAGCCCTGGTGTCAGTGTGCTCTGTGTCAGCCCTGGTGTCAGTGTGCTCTACCTCAGCCCTGGTGTCAGTGTGCTCTGTGTCAGCTCTGGTGTCAGTGTGCTCTACCTCAGCCCTGGTGTCAATGTGCTCTACCTCAGCCCTGGTGTCAGTGTGTTCTGTGTCAGCTCTGGTGTCAGTGTGCTCTACCTCAGCCCTGGTGTCAATGTGCTCTACCTCAGGCCTGGTGTCAGTGTGCTCTGTGTCAGCTCTGGTGTCAGTGTGCTCTACCTCAGCCCTGGTGTCAGTGTGCTCTGTGTCAGCCCTGGTGTCAGTGTGCTCTGTGTCAGCCCTGGTGTCAGTGTGCTCTGTGTCAGCCCTGGTGTCAGTGTGCTCTGTGTCAGCTCTGGTGTCAGTGTGCTCTAGCTCAGCCCTGGTGTCAGTGTGCTCTGTGTCAGCCATGGTGTCAGTGTGCTCTCTGTCAGCCCTGGTGTCAGTGTGCTCTGTGTCAGCTCTGGTGTCAGTGTGCTCTACCTCAGCCCTGGTGTCAGTGTGCTTTGTGTCAGCCCTGGTGTCAGTGTGCTCTGTGTCAGCCCTGGTGTCAGTGTGCTCTGTGTCAGCTCTGGTGTCAGTGTGCTCTACCTCAGCCCTGGTGTCAGTGTGCTCTGTGTCAGCTCTGGTGTCAGTGTGCTCTACCTCAGCCCTGGTGTCAATATGCTCTACCTCAGCCCTGGTGTCAGTGTGCTCTGTGTCAGCTCTGGTATCAGTGTGCTCTACCTCAGCCCTGGTGTCAGTGTGCTCTACTTCAGCCCTGGTGTCAGTGTGCTCTACCTCAGCCCTGGTGTCAGTGTGCTCTGTGTCAGCTCTGGTGTCAGTGTGCTCTACATCAGCTCTGGTGTCATTGTGCTCTACCTCAGCCCTGATGTCAGTGTGCTCTGCGTCAGCTCTGGTATCAGTGTGCTCTACCTCAGCCCTGGTGTCAATAGGCTCTGTGTCAGCCCTGGTGCCAGTGTGCTCTACCTCAGCCCTGGTGTCAGTGTGCTCTACCTCAGCTCTGGTGTCAGTGTGCTCTACCTCAGCCCTGGTGTCAGTGTGCTCTGTGTCAGCCCTGGTGTCAGTGTGCTCTACCTCAGCCCTGGTGTCAGTGTGCTCTGTGTCAGCCCTGGTGTCAGTGTGCTCTACCTCAGCCCTGGTGTCAGTGTGCTCTACCTCAGCCCTGGTGTCAGTGTGCTCTGTGTCAGCTCTGGTGTCAGTGTGCTCTACCTCAGCCCTGGTGTCAGTGTGCTCTGTGTCAGCCCTGGTGTCAGTGTGCTCTGTGTCAGCCCTGGTGCCAGTGTGCTCTACCTCAGCCCTGGTGTCAGTGTGCTCTACCTCAGCCCTGGTGTCAGTGTGCTCTACCTCAACCCTGGTGTCAGTGTGCTCTACCTCAGCTCAGATGTCAGTGTGCTCTACCTCAGCCCTGGTGTCAGTGTGCTCTGTCAGCCCTGGTGTCAGTATGCTCTGTGTCAGCCCTGGTGTCAGTGTGCTCTACCTCGGCCCTGGTGTCAGAGTGCTCTACCTCAGCCCTGGTGCCAGTGTGCTCTGTGTCAGCCCTGTTGTCAGTGTGCTCTACCTCAGCCATGGTGTCAGTGTGCTCTACCTCAGCTCTGGTGTCAGTGTGCTCTACCTCAGCCATGGTGTCAGTGTGCTCTACCTCAGCTCTGGTGTCAGTGTGCTCTGTGTCAGCCCTGGTGTCAGTGTGCTCTGTGTCAGCTCTGGTGTCAGTGTGCTCTGTGTCAGCCCTGGTGTCAGTGTGCTCTACCTCAGCCCTGGTGTCAGTGTGTTCTACCTCAGCCCTGGTGTCAGTGTGCTCTACCTCAGCCCTGGTGTCAGTGTGCTCTGTGTCAGCTCTGGTGTCAGTGTGCTCTACCTCAGCTCTGGTGTCAGTGTGCTCTGTGTCAGCCCTGGTGTCAGTGTGCTCTACCTCAGCCATGGTGTCAGTGTGCTCTACCTCAGCCATGGTGTCAGTGTGCTCTACCTCAGCTCTGGTGTCAGTGTGCTCTGTGTCAGCCCTGGTGTCAGTGTGCTCTGTGTCAGCTCTGGTGTCAGTGTGCTCTGTGTCAGCCCTGGTGTCAGTGTGCTCTACCTCAGCCCTGGTGTCAGTGTGCGCTACCTCAGCTCTGGTGTCAGTGTGCTCTACCTCAGCCCTGGTGTCAGTGTGCTCTGTGTCAGCCCTGGTGTCAGTGTGCTCTACCTCAGCCCTGGTGTCAGTGTGCTCTGTGTCAGCCCTGGTGTCAGTGTGCTCTACCTCAGCCCTGGTGTCAGTGTGCTCTACCTCAGCCCTGGTGTTAGTGTGCTCTGTGTCAGCTCTGGTGTCAGTGTGCTCTACCTCAGCCCTGGTGTCAGTGTGCTCTGTGTCAGCCCTGGTGTCAGTGTGCTCTGTGTCAGCCCTGGTGCCAGTGTGCTCTGTGTCAGCCCTGGTGTCAGTGTGCTCTACCTCAGCCCTGGTGTCAGTATGCTCTACCTCAACCCTGGTGTCAGTGTGCTCTACCTCAGCTCAGGTGTCAGTGTGCTCTACCTCAGCCCTGGTGTCAGTGTGCTCTGTCAGCCCTGGTGTCAGTATGCTCTGTGTCAGCCCTGGTGTCAGTGTGCTCTACCTCGGCCCTGGTGTCAGAGTGCTCTACCTCAGCCCTGGTGCCAGTGTGCTCTGTGTCAGCCCTGGTGTCAGTGTGCTCTACCTCAGCCATGGTGTCAGTGTACTCTACCTCAGCTCTGGTGTCAGTGTGCTCTACCTCAGCCATGGTGTCAGTGTGCTCTACCTCAGCTCTGGTGTCAGTGTGCTCTGTGTCAGCCCTGGTGTCAGTGTGCTCTGTGTCAGCTCTGGTGTCAGTGTGCTCTGTGTCAGCCCTGGTGTCAGTGTGCTCTACCTCAGCCCTGGTGTCAGTGTGTTCTACCTCAGCCCTGGTGTCAGTGTGCTCTACCTCAGCCCTGGTGTCAGTGTGCTCTGTGTCAGCTCTGGTGTCAGTGTGCTCTACCTCAGCTCTGGTGTCAGTGTGCTCTGTGTCAGCCCTGGTGTCAGTGTGCTCTACCTCAGCCATGGTGTCAGTGTGCTCTACCTCAGCTCTGGTGTCAGTGTGCTCTACCTCAGCCATGGTGTCAGTGTGCTCTACCTCAGGTCTGGTGTCAGTGTGCTCTGTGTCAGCCCTGGTGTCAGTGTGCTCTGTGTCAGCTCTGGTGTCAGTGTGCTCTGTGTCAGCCCTGGTGTCAGTGTGCTCTACCTCAGCCCTGGTGTCAGTGTGTTCTACCTCAGCCCTGGTGTCAGTGTGCTCTACCTCAGCCCTGGTGTCAGTGTGCTCTGTGTCAGCTCTGGTGTCAGTGTGCTCTACCTCAGCTCTGGTGTCAGTGTGCTCTACCTCAGCCCTGGTGTCAGTGTGTTCTACCTCAGCCCTGGTGTCAGTGTGCTCTACCTCAGCCCTGGTGTCAGTGTGCTCTGTGTCAGCTCTGGTGTCAGTGTGCTCTGTGTCAGCCCATGGTTTCAGTGTGCTCTGTGTCAGCCCTGGTGTCAGTGTGCTCTGTGTCAGCCCTGGTGTCAGTGTGCTCTACCTCATCCCTGCTGTCAGTGTGCTCTGTGTCAGCCCTGGTGTCAGTGTGCTCTATGTCAGCCCTGGTGTCAGTGTGCTCTGTGTCAGCTCTGGTGTCAGTGTGCTCTACCTCAGCCCTGGTGTCAATGTGCTCTACCTCAGCCCTGGTGTCAGTGTGTTCTGTGTCAGCTCTGGTGTCAGTGTGCTCTACCTCAGCCCTGGTGTCAATGTGCTCTACCTCTGGCCTGGTGTCAGTGTGCTCTGTGTCAGCTCTGGTGTCAGTGTGCTCTACCTCAGCCCTGGTGTCAATGTGCTCTGTGTTAGCTCTGGTGTCAGTGTGCTCTACCTCAGCCCTGGTGTCAGTGTGCTCTGTGTCAGCCCTGGTGTCAGTGTGCTCTGTGTCAGCCCTGGTGTCAGTGTGCTCTGTGTCAGCCCTGGTGTCAGTGTGCTCTGTGTCAGCTCTGGTGTCAGTGTGCTCTAGCTCAGCCCTGGTGTCAGTGTGCTCTGTGTCAGCCCTGGTGTCAGTGTGCTCTGTGTCAGCTCTGGTGTCAGTGTGCTCTACCTCAGCCCTGGTGTCAGTGTGCTCTGCGTCAGCTCTGGTGTCAGTGTGCTCTACCTCAGCCCTGGTGTCAATGTGCTCTACCTCAACCCTGGTGTCAGTGTGCTCTGTGTCAGCTCTGGTGTCAGTGTGCTCTACCTCAGCCCTGGTGTCAGTGTGCTTTGTGTCAGCCCTGGTGTCAGTGTGCTCTGTGTCAGCCCTGGTGTCAGTGTGCTCTGTGTCAGCTCTGGTGTCAGTGTGCTCTACCTCAGCCCTGGTGTCAGTGTGCTCTGTGTCAGCCCTGGTGTCAGTGTGCTCTGTGTCAGCCCTGGTGTCAGTGTGCTCTTTGTCAGCTCTGGTGTCAGTGTGCTCTACCTCCGCTCTGGTGTCAGTGTGCTCTGTGTCAGCTCTGGTGTCAGTGTGCTCTACCTCAGCCCTGGTGTCAATATGCTCTACCTCAGCCCTGGTGTCAGTGTTCTCTGTGTCAGCTCTGGTATCAGTGTGCTCTACTTCAGCCCTGGTGTCAGTGTGCTCTGTGTCAGCTCTGGTGTCAGTGTGCTCTACCTCAGCCCTGGTGTCAGTGTGCTCTACCTCAGCCCTGATGTCAGTGTGCTCTGCGTCAGCTCTGGTATCAGTGTGCTCTACCTCAGCCCTGGTGTCAATAGGCTCTGTGTCAGCCCTGGTGTCAGTGTGCTCTGTGTCAGCCCTGGTGTCAGTGTGTTCTACCTCAGCCCTGGTGTCAGTGTGCTCTACCTCAGCCCTGGTGCCAGTGTGCTCTACCTCAGCCCTGGTGTCAGTGTGCTCTACCTCAGCTCTGGTGTCAGTGTGCTCTACCTCAGCCCTGGTGTCAGTGTGCTCTGTGTCAGCCCTGGTGTCAGTGTGCTCTACCTCAGCCCTGGTGTCAGTGTGCTCTGTGTCAGCTCTGGTGTCAGTGTGCTCTGTGTCAGTCCTGGTGTCAGTGTGATCTACCTCAGCCCTGGTGTCAGTGTGTTCTACCTCAGCCCTGGTGTCAGTGTGCTCTACCTCAGCTCTGGTGTCAGTGTGCTCTGTGTCAGCCCTGGTGTCAGAGTGCTCTGTGTCAGCTCTGGTGTCAGTGTGCTCTGTGTCAGCCCTGGTGTCAGAGTGCTCTGTGTCAGCTCTGGTGTCAGTGTGCTCTGTGTCAGCTCTGGTGTCAGTGTACTCTGTGTCAGCCCTGGTGTCAGTGTGCTCTGTGTCAGCCCTGGTGTCAGTGTGCTCTCAGCTCTGGTGTCAGTGTTCTCTCAGCACTGGTGTCGGTGTTCTCTCAGCGCTGGTGTCAGTGTACTCAGCGCTGGTGTCAGTGTGCTGTAGCTCAGTGCTGGTGTCAGTGTGCTCTGTCTCAGCCCTGGTGTCAGTGTGCTCTCAGTGTTGCTGTCAGTGTACTTAGCACTGGTGTCAGTGTGCTCTAGCTCAGTGCTGGTGTCAGTGTGCTCTGTCTCAGCCCTGGTGTCAGTGTGCACTCAGCGCTGGTGTCAGTGTTCTCTCAGCGCTGGTGTCAGTGTGCTCTCAGCGCTGCTGCCAGTGTTCTCTCAGCGCTGGTGTCAGTGTTCTCTCAGCGCTGGTGTCAGTGTACTCAGCGCTGGTGTCAGTGTGCTCTCAGTGTTGGTGTCAGTGTACTTAGCGCTGGTGTCAGTGTGCTCTCAGTGTTGGTGTCAGTGTACTTAGCGCTGGTGTCAGTGTGCTCTCAGTGTTGGTGTCAGTGTACTTAGCGCTGGTGTCAGTGTGCTCTAGCTCAGTGCTGGTGTCAGTGTGCTCTGTCTCAGCCCTGGTGTCAGTGTGCTCTCAGTGCTGGTGTCAGTGTGCTCTCAGTGCTGGTGTCAGTGTGCTCTCAGCGCTGGTGTCAGTGTGCTCTCAGCGCTGGTATCAGTGTTCTCTCAGTACTGGTATGATTGAGCACATTGACACCAGTACTCTTAATATATGCAATTCATTTTTTTTTGCTTTAATTATTTTTTCCCCCCCCCCATTATAGATGTGAGTGGGGCCTCATGTCTAGGTTATGCCTAAGGCCTCACAAAGCCTAGAGCCGCCTCTGCAATTAGTTATTGCCTAGCTGTAATCAGAATACAGTTGCCAGGGGCAGCCTTGGAAAAGTAGTCTTGTAGGAGAATTCTACCTATAGCCAATCGGGGGACTGTAACTACAAGGCTCATAAGCAGGGGTATGATATATAAGTAAAAGCCCAGGAATAAGCTGGGCAGTTGGGGGAGAGACGCACCTACCAAGAAGGAGTGTGCTTATGCTCCAGGATTGCCGTAGAGGGATACGGTGAGAGGGTCTCTGACCCACATAACAACTACAACTTTTAACCCTTTCTTCAAGCTAAACCTGGAAAGGAGTAATTATGCACTACTGACACTTTGCCACAAGGTCTGTCGCACCTGTGGTCACTTTTACCTGTAAGCAAGAGCCATCGACATTAGAGACAAAGCCCAAAAACTGTAAGTATCACAGAACACTGACCCTTATTTGCTCTTTACCTACCCCTTTCGTGCTGCATATTACCTTAGCATTTACACCGCCAACTGCCATCTGAACTTGCCTTATTTTTGCCTTACTGCACTAAGGAGCCTACCCACCTGCTAAGTCTAATTCTACATCTGACTGCTGCTTACCTTACCCCCTTGAGTCATCTTCACTTTTGTGTTCCTACATTAAAGGGCCCCAACATTGCAGAACACTGGCCTGCAGAAATGCAGTGCCAACATAAGATTCCTGCCAACTGTATCATCTGAAACACCCCCAGGTGCTGGAAATCAACATTGGACATACTGCAGAGGATGCACCAGCAGCAGTGTGCCATCAAAGAACTTGTGTGATTATGGTACAAAAACAAGATCTGGGAAGTGGAAGACAGGACTTGTTTTTTTCCTATTCACAGATCCCTGTGAATGAATTATGTGACTGTGTGAGTGGAGCCCCGCATAGCCATGCCATTTTTAAAATGTGACAGTTGGTACAGGGAGAAGAACCTTTTCCTGCTGTCACATGGGGAAGGGGATCAGGGTGATAAGCGGGGCACCAACTGAAACATGATAGACTCTAAATATGGGTGTAACATTCTGAAGGTGAAAGTATTCTAAAAGTATTGTCCTTAGTGCCCTTTGCTGTAAGTAATTTGTGGCAAATTCTATCTTTCATGCTCAAAAACATGTGGACCCCAGGATTCAGGGCATGAATGAGAGGGACCACTATGAGGTGTTCACCCTATCAGGCCCCCAATACATGTGTGCTGCAGTTTGCTGGATGTCTCTTTAAGCTACTCAGCAGCACACTCCACCTCTGCTGAACAGCCCACATTTTTTCCTCTCTCCCCTGCTGCAATTGACTATACAAGAAAGAGTGCAGCCTAGGAATCTGCTTTTCTGCTGTTAAACCCACCCCTAGCAATGGGGAAGGGAGGACTGCCAGGATCAAAAATACTTCCTATTGGCTGCCACACTGCCAGTTTAAACTATCCGCTCACAATCCAGTGGTGGGACAGTTAAGCCAGGATCTGCAAGGAGAGTTGGTGTATGAACCCGGGGGTAATTAAAAAAAAACTTGGGCACAAGTAGCAGGGGACTGCTTTTTTAGGACCCTATTGGCTTTTAGGTAAAAGCCATTATAGTGGCTAGTTAGCTGCTGAATGGCTTTTACAGGAGGCGGGAGGTTGCCCCCTCCCACCAGTACTTCTCCTGTCCTACTGTGAAGCCTAAAATAAAGCTGGCGGTTCCAGAGGCCTACCATAGAGCTCGTCAAGGACCAGAAGCAATGGTATAGGAAACCGGAAGCAACAAACAATTTTGTCACTTCCAGCTTCCCTGGATATAAATATCACCATTTTTAAAGAGTGAAAGCATCTGATCACACCATCACAGTGAGTACATAAAGCTACCCCAATTGCTGGTGTTCTCATACTAATAATACTACAGGCAGGCAGTTGATTCTGCTAGCTGCAGTATGATCAGTATATACGCCCCAGCTTTGTGCAGCTACATCTCCCTGCAGGCCATTAGTATGTCTGGAAGGCCAACAAGGAGAGGCAGACAGTCACGAGCCAATAAAAGAGGGTAAGCAGGCTCTGTGTCTAGAGGAAACAGTGCTGGTCGTGGACACTGTGCATCCTCATCAGCACGTGGCCATGGGACACGCTTGTCCTTTTTTTGGCAGCTGGCCATGTTGAGCCGCAACATGCCAAAGACTTGGTAGAGTGGATGACCAAGATGTCCTCATCCTCTCTTACCCACACTCAGGGTACTTTGTCTGGCAAAGCAGCTGCCAATGTTGCCTCTTCCCTCGACTCAATGGCATCAGTCACTACTTCCCTAGCCCCACCATGTTCTCCTGAGGAGTCCCCCGAACTGTTTGACCAAAGTGTTGGGTACATGCTCCAGGAGGATGCCCAGCATTTTGAAGGCTCTGATGATGATACCGAGGAAGGCAGTAATGTGAGCCCAGAGAGAGGGGGAGCCCTGCCAGGTTTGCGCCAGTGATGAGGGAGGGGATGATGAGGTCACTGACTCCACGTGGGTGCCTGAGAGGAGGAGGAGGAGACACATCTCCAACAAGGCAGGATGCCCTCCAGGGGCCAGCTTAAGGGCAGCACACCGACTGCATCACACCGCAGAGCTCCGCATGTGCAAGGCGCTGCCTCTGCGCGTTATTCCAAAAGTTCTTTGGTGTGGGCCTTTTTTGAGACGAGTGCATCAGATCACACCACTGCTATTTGCAACATATGTCTCAAGCGTATCTTGCCTGGCCAAAACATCAGCCCCTTGGGCACCACATGTTTCACCAGACATATGTCGATCTGCCATGCAGTTCATTTACAAGTGTACTATACCTTCAGTCCTCTCTGAAACCTTCACTGAGAGGAATGAAGGTGTAGAATTAGATGTGTCACAGCCAAGTACTTGCGGGCAATCTGCTATCGGTACACCGACGTCTGATTGTACTAGGCAAATTTCCCTGCCCCAGCTGCTGCCCCGCCGAAAGAAGTTCACTCCCAGCCATCCACATGCCCAGCGGTTGAATGCTAGCTTGGCTAAATTGCTAGCACTTCAACTGCTGCCTTTTCAGTTGGTAGACTGTGCCCCCCTTCGTGAGTTTGTGGAATGTGTGGTTCCTCAGTGGCAGGTTTCCAAATACCACTTTTTCGCACAGAAGGCGATTCCCGCTCTCTACCGGCATGTGGAAGGCAATGTCTTGGCCGCGCTGGACAGGACAGTCTATGGTAAGGTACATATTACCGCTGACTCATGGTCTTGCAGGCATGGACAGGGATGTTAACCATCTTTCACAGTGCATTGGGTGACTCTGCTGGCAGCTGGAAAGGATTCAGGACAGGGTGCAGTAGTGTTGGAGGTTGTTCTGCCACCACGCCTCCAAAATGCTACTACTGGTTATTCTGACACACCTCTCTCGTCCACTCCCTCCTCTTCTGCTTCCTCCATGGCCTCTTCCTGTGCTTTGTCCTCGGAACCAGCAGTGCTCCATAGGCATTCAAGGGGATACGCAAGTATGCAGGCAAAAAGATGCCATGCGGTGCTTGCGCTGGTGTGCTTGGGGGACAGGAGCCACACTGGGGCAGATATTTTGTCAGCTCTGCAGGAGCAGGCTAAGAGTTGGTTGATGCCATGCCAGCTTAAGCCAGAAATGGTGGTTTGCGACAATGGCACCAACCTCCTCTGTGCCCTCTGACAGGGACTACTGACCCATGTGCCCTGTTTGTCTCACATCCTTAACTTGGTGGTGCAGCAGTTCTTCAGCAGGTACACAGGCTTACAGAATGTCCTGAAGCAGGCCAGGAAAGTCTGCGTGCATTTCTGCTGGTCATATAATGCCAGTGCTTGGCTGGCTGACCTCCAAAAGGAATTTAACCTGCCCAAGAACCGCCTAATCTGTGAGGTGGAACTCAACATTGCACATGCTGTAGAGGGCCATCAATGAGTACCTGTGCGACTATGGCACCAGGACAGGGTCGGCGGAGCTTGGTTTTTTTTTCCCACGCCAGTGGGCCATGATCAGGGATGCATGCACTGTCCTGTCACCATTTGAGGAGGCCACGAGGATGGTGAGCAGTAACAGTGCATGCATCAGTGACACTGTCCCTCTTGTCCACCTTTTGGAGCACGCACTGCGTGGAATAATGGACAGGGCACTTGAGGCAGAACAGAGGCAGGAAGAGGAGGACTTCCTAACCTCTCAAGGCCCTCTTTATCCGGACAGTGTTCCTGCTGGCCCGCCGATCACACAGGAAGAGGACAAGGAGGAGGATTGTGTCAGCATGGAGGTGGAGCCTGGCACTCAGCATCAGCAACAGACTTTTAGGGATCATTTACAGTCCCAAGAAACCCACGGACTAGTACGTGGCTGGGAGGAGTTGGCTGTGGATCATGTTGTCCTCCCTGATCCTGCAAAGCCTTGCGGAAGGATCCTCGTATTTGTCGGATCAAGAAGAGGGATCATTACTAGGTGGCAACACTCCTTGATCCATGTTACAAGGGTAAGGTTTGCGGCCCTTATCTTACCGTCACAGAGGGAGCAGAGAATGAAACATCTTCGGGAGGCATTGCAGAAAGGTCTGTGCAACACATTCCCATAGACTGGGAGCTTACAAATTCCTGGTCCTGGACAACATGTTGACGAGGCTTCGGTCAGTCACAGAAGGAGCAGTGGAGAAGGTGGCTGTCTGACTGATGTGTTCAGACAATTTTTTAGTCCACAGCCCAAGGTATGATCGGTTCCAGCAACCATCGTCAGTGTCTGTTTTACATGGTGCAGGAATACCTAGGGGCAGGATCAGACTTGGACACCTTTCCCACCGAAAATCCTCTGGGTTACTGGGTCTTTAGGATGAATCACTGGCCAGAGCTGGCACAGTATGCAATTGAGCTGCTGGCCTGTCCTGCATCCCGCATTCTTTGGGAATGCACATTCAGTGCTGCTGTAAGCTTTGTAACCGATCACAGGGTGTGCCTATCCACTGACTAGGTTGATCGACTGACCTTCATAAAAATGAATCAGTCTTGGATCACCACCAGCTACCAAGCACCTGATGCTGATGTAACCAAATAATTTATTTTGAAATGTCAGTTCCCTTCAAGACTGCCTATGCTGATGCTGAGTGACTATCCTGTTATGCTGAGTGACTATCCTCTTCCTCCTCAATGAGGAGGAAGAGGATAGTCACCAGTGGCTAAGGCCCAATTTTTCAGCCCCTGCTTAACAGGGGCGTGTAATTGCAATTTTAGATGCAATATTTTGTAGGAGGGTTCATTGCTGCTCTCAACTACAATATCTGTGAGGGGTTGCAGTGTTGTGGCACCAGCACCAGTGCCTAAGGCCCAGTTTTTCAGCCCCTGTTTAACAGGGGCGTGTAATTAAAATTTTTGATGCAATATTTTGCAGCAGGGCTCATTCCTGCGCTCCAACTAGAGTATCTGTGAGGGGTTGCAGTGTTGTGGTACCAGTGCCTAAGGCTCAATTTTTCTTCCCCTGTTCAACAGGGATATGTAATTACAATTCTTGATCTAATATTTCACAGCAGGGCCCATTCCTACGCCCACCAAGAGTAACTGTGAGTAACTTGTTTCACTAAAAACCACAAATTTAAAAAAAACATTTGTCATTGGGACAGAAAGTGAGGTGAAATCTTCTGAAGAGGTTCACAGACAGCAAAAAAAAAAAAATGTTACAGGGGTGATAACCCTTCCCTATGTTTTCCAAAAAGCCTAAAAATAGATTTTTTGACTGAAGCTACACTTTAAAAATGTACCAGTTCAAAATTACAAACAGATTCTACTTAACAACAAACCTACATTCCCTGTCTTGTTTGCACCGCCTATACACTGCTGTTCAGAGTATATAGGGCCTGGGGGCCCCACGCCTTTCCTTTTTTTAATTTGCATGTGAGGCTCCCCTTAATATCCATATAAGACCCAAAGGGCCTGGTAATGGACCGTGGGGGGGGGGGGGGGGGTACTCATGCCGTTTGTTTCACTGATTTTCATCTATATTGCTGGGACCAGACATTACATTAAATCCGCAAGCAGTTTTAAATGACTTTTATTCCTTTAAAAATGCCATTTTGTGCAGGTACTGTTCTAAGCACAGGAAACACGTGCCACTTTACAGGCACACTATAGACACCCCTCAGGTACGATATTTAAAGGAATATTTCACTTTTTTTCACTTCAAGCATCATTAAAATCTGTGCTCCCGAAAAAAACAATTGATACATGTCCCTTGGGGCAGGACTCAAACCATTTTTATGACAATAACTTGTATATTAGCCTTTAAAATTAGCACTTTTGATTTTGAATGTTCGAGTCCCATAGACTTTAAAGGCAGTCTAAAGTTCGCACAAATTATCAGTCCGTTCGCAGGTTCTGGTGCAAACCAAACCAGTGGGCTCATCCCTAGTGACTAGTCTGTCTGGCATGCTGGCTGACCTTATTATATATAAATTATGATAAGCACTTAATTGAAGCCAAAAGTAATTAAACCATGAATTCCATATGTTGTAACATTTGTAAGCATTTATAAAACAGATAATTGTAGTGAAACAGCTAGATGCGTTCTGACCGATCTGAAGAAGGGTGTTAATAAACAAGCTCAAAACAGAAATCTCCGTCTGAACGATACTTGAAATATTTTTGTTTTGCTTTGAATGACTTTTTTGCGATGTAACCTTCCTTGGAGAATTTGATAAATAAAGGAACAATTTTTAAGTGCAGCGATCTTTGAACTTTATTTATATATATATATATATATATATATATATATATATATTATTATTATTATTATAATACAATAAATAATAGTTATAATACAATAAAATACAAGCGGATTAGGAGGGCCCGGCTCAGAAGAGCTTACAATCTAATAGGGTGGGGCAGGTGGTAGAAAAAGGTTGTAACTGTGGGAAATGAGCTGATGGAAGTGGTAAAGATTAGTTGGAGACATGACAGGCTTCCCTGAAGAGATGAGTTTTCGGGGATCACCTGAAGGCAGCAAGAGTAGGGGATAGCCAGACAGGTTGAGGTAGCAAGTTCCAGAGGATAAGAGAGGCTCTGGAGAAATCCTGGAGACGAGCATGCGAGGAGGAGATGAGGGAGCTTGAGAGCAGGAGGTCTTGAGTGGAGCAGAGAGGACGGTTTGGGTGATATTTGGAGACAAGTTTGGTGATGTAGCTCAGGGCAGAGTTGTGAATAGCTTTGTATGTTGGGGTTAGTATTTTGAATTGAATTCACTGGACGATTGGGAGACAGTGTGGGGATTGGAGGAGAGGATTGTCAGACACTGAGTTTTGGTAAGCTGGATAAGTCTGGCAGCAGCATTAATGATAGACTGAAGAGGGGATAGCCCATGTAGAGGCAGGCCAATGAGAAGGGAGTTGCTTTAGTCAAGGCGAGAGATGAGATATATATAATAGGATTTTTATATACAGCGTACCTGTAAAATCCTTTTCGTGAAAGTATATCATGGGACTAGTGATGGACGAACTTCCGATGGGACGTTTTTTTTTGCGAACGTGGCCGATAGTTCGCGAACCGGAACGTTCGCGACGGGCCCCATTGACTTCAATGGGAGGCGAACTTCGCAAACCTACAGGTCAAATTTGCAGCCACAAAATAATTAATAGCTGTGCAAACATAGTCCCACCACATGGCCAATGACATAACACATGTATGAGGTGAATCTGGGATCGACAACTACAAGCATTCTTTTTTTATATGGGAAATTGTTCTGACAATTCAGGACTGTGGAGCGCATGAAGGCAATGGAGGAGAGGGAAGGTCAGGGTAGGTAAAGAAGAGGGTGCAGGAGATGATCACCAGCAGCGTGACATACAGCAATGACACCTGCACCGTGATAGAGTCATCTGACAACAGCACCGTGATAGAGAGCACTGACATCAGCAGCGTGATAGAGAGTACTGACATCAGCACCGTGATATACAGCACTGACAGCAGCACCGTGATAGAGAGTACTGACATCAGCACCGTGATATACAGCACGATGGTGGGAGCCCCTCATAATAAGCAGTCCCAGGAGGATGTCAGCATAGCACAGGGATGGTGGGAGCCCCTCATAATAAGCAGCCCCAGGAGGATGTCAGCATAGCACAGGGATAGTGGGAGCCCCTCATAATAAGCAGCCCCAGGAGGAAGTCAGCACAGCACAGGGATGGTGGGAGCCCCTCATAATGAGCATAGCAGAGGGATGGTGGGAGCACCTCAAAATATGCACAGCAGAGGTACAGCCCCAGGAGGAAGTCAGCACAGCACAGGGATGGTGGGAGCCCCTCATAATATGCACAGCAGAGGTACAGCCTCAGGAGGATGTCAGCACAGCACAGGGATGGTGGGAGCCCCTCATAATAAGCAGCCCCAGTAGAAATATGACACCGCTCAACCTCTTCAAAGAGGAGGGTACGGGCATATAGTACAGTGTGGTTTTTTTGGACAAGGAAGTGAGCCAAATGAAGAAAGAAAGTCTATGTGCTCGTTTAAAAAAATTGTTTATAGACATATACATGGTCTACTGGTCACATGTGTTGAATTCCTCCGAGATCCATGCATCATTTATTTTTAGAAACGTGAGGTAGTTAACACTGTCGTGAGCTAGGCGAGTACGCTTATCGGTCACGACCCCCCCTGCTGCGCTGAACGTCCTTTCGGACAGGACACTGGATGAGGGGCAAGCCAACAGATCGATTGCAAATTGGGCAAGCTCTGGCCAGAGGTCAAGCCTGCCCACCCAGTAGTCCAGGGGTTCATCACTCCTCAGAGCGTCCACATCGGCCGTTAACCCGATGTAGTCGGACACCTGACGGTCTAGGCGTTCCCTGATGCTGGATCCGGATGACACCTGTCGATGGGTCGGCTGAAAGAATTACCTCATATCCGAAGTCACCAACACATCTTCAAACCGGCCTCTTCTTGCAGGCGCTGTTGGATTGGTACCCGCAACTCCTTCTCTGGGAGTGGGAATTGCTCCTCTGCAAGCGCACGCAAAGGCAAAATGCAGCATTTCTCGAAGCAAGGCCTGGAAGTGCTCCATTCTGCCAGCCCTCTGTGAGGGCGGTAACATTTCCGCCATTTTGTGTTTGTACCGGGGGTCTAAGTACGTTGCCACCCATTACTGGTCCTTGGCCCTTATGCTTTTTATACGGGGGTCCCTATTAAAACACTGGAGCATGAAGGCCCCCATTTGCACTAAACTGGAAGTGGTGTGGTGGCCTGGCTCCTGCTCATCATCCAGGATAATGTCGTCCTCTTCATTCTCCTCTCCCCATCCACGCACAACAGGGATCCCAGAAAGGTTTAAAGCATGCTCTTCTTGCTCCTCCTCATCCGCCCCGGCACCATCCTCCTCTGACTCCTCTTCAGACTCCTGTTGTTGACTTGTCTCAGATAGAGTAGCCCCCCCTGGGAATTCATCCAGCATTGCGACTTCCTCATCTTCCCACTCCTGCTCCTCCACAGCTTGATCAATGACACGACGCAATGCACGCTCCATAAAGAAGGCATAAGGTACCATGTCACTGATGGCGCCATGGCTGCGACTGACCAGTTTGGTGATCTCCTCAAATGGGTGCAGAAGTCTGCATGCGTCGCGCATGAGCAGCCACTGGCACGGTGAAAAAAAACCCAGCTCCCCAGAACCTGTTCTGCCACAGAGTTCATACAGGTAGATGTTAACTGCACGTTTCTGCTGGAGCAGCCTATCAAGCATATAGAAGGTTGAGTTCCATCGCATCGGGCAATCACAAATAAGACGTCTGACCGGCAGATTGTGTCACCGCTGAATGTCAGCAAGGCGAGCCATGGCCGTGTAAGATCTTCTGAAATGGGCCGAGATTTTCCTTGCCTGCTGCAAGATGTCCTGGACCCCAGGGTATTTGACAAGGAATCGCTGCATGACCAAGTTTAAGACGTGTGCCATGCATGGCACGTGCGTGATTCTGCCCTGTTTCAATGCGCTAAGCAGATTGGCACCGTTGTCACAAACCACTTTACCAACTGTCAAATTGAGCGGTGTTAACCACTGATCTGTCTGTGAACGCAAAGCTGAAAGGAGTGCCGGGCCAGCGTGGCTCTTGGCTTCCAGGCACAACAGACGCAGCACGGCATGGCAACGTCTCACCTGGCATGTGGGCAGTAAAAGTGATATACTTTCCCTGCCCGTGTTTGCTAGTAGGGATGAGCTTCGTGTTCGAGTCGAACATACGTTCGACTCGAACATCGGCTGTTCGGCCGTTCGGCGAATTACGAACGTTATGGGCCGTTCGCTCCAAATTCGTGTGGCGCTCACGGCCCACAATGCACTGCGATGGCGCAGTGCATTGCTGGCTCATGATTGGCCAGGCATGCACTGTGACCCCGCATGCTTGGCCAATCACAGCGCCAGCAGCGAGGAGAGCCATGATTGGCCACAGGCAGGATGCCTGTGGCCAATCATAGCTCAGGCTGTGTAGTACACGCCCCACACTATATAAGACCGCCAGCGCGGCGGCCTTGTGTAGTGTGTTGGCATCTGAAGCAGTTAGTGGGTGTTCTGTGTACCTTCAACACAGTATACACTGATCGTTATCGGCCGATTTTCGATCTTGCTCTTCTGTAGTGGTTGTTTTCTGCGTGCCCTGACCGCAGTATACACTGCTATATTCACCTCACCTATATAGCTAGTGATCTATCTTTTATAATAGAGCTTGCAGTCAGTAGTGTTAGGAGCTTGTGCGTGCTGTCTGCGTGCTCTGTACCCAGTACACACCGCTATATCCACCTACATAGCTCTTCTCTATTTGAGCCATCTGCCATCTGCAGGAGTTATTGGAAGTTGTGTGTGCCTCCAGCACAGCACAGTATACATCTGTATATACCCCTTTATCTCTGGTGTTCTATAATAAAGGCATCTGCAGGAGTTAGTGGGTGTTTTGTGCCTCCAGCACAATATACACCTGTATCTACCCTTTATTGCTGTTCTCTAATAGAGCCATCTGCAGGGCTTAGTGGGTGTTGTGTGCCTCCAGTACAGTATACCCCTTTATCTCTGGTGTTCTATAATAAAGGCATCTGCAGGAGTTAGTGGGTGTTGTGTGCCTCCAGCACAATATACACTACCCAACTGCTGTTTTACCCAACTCCCTTCAGGCCATTACCATGTCTGGAAGGCCAGCAAGGAGAGGCAGACAGGCTCGAGCCGATAAAAAAGGGAAAGCAGGCTCTGTGTCTAGAGACAACAGTGCTGGTTGTGGACGCGGTGCATTGTCATCAGCACGTGGCCATGGGACACGCTTGTCCTTCTTTTCGGCAGCTGGACATGTTGAACCGCAACATGCCAACGACTTGGTAGAGTGGATGACCAAGCCCTCTTCATCCTCCTCATCCTCTCTCACCCAGTCTCAGGGTACTAGCAAAGCAGCTGCCAACGCATCGTCTTCCCTCGTCTCAATGTCATCATCAGTGACTCCTTCCCTAGACCCACCACGTCCTCCTGAGGAGTCTCCTGAACTCTTTGAGCACAGTGTTGGGTACATGCTCCAGGAGGATGCCCAGTGTTTTGTAGGTTCTGATGATGACACTCAGCTAGAGGAAGGCAGTAGCGTGAATGCAGAGAGAGGGGATGCTCAAGAAGGACAGCAATCTGGCAGTCATGTTCCACAAGCTGCAGCATATTGCCAGGTTTGCTACAGCGATGAAGAGGGAGGGGATGATGAGGGCACTGACTCCACATGGGTGCCTGGTAGGAGAGAGGAGGAGGAGGAGGCACATGTCCAATGAGGCAGGATGCACTCCGGGGGCCAGCTTAGGGGCAGCACACCGACTGAATCACACACCAGGGTTCCACCTGTGCAGGGCGCTGCCTCTGCGCGTTATTCTAAAAGTTCTTTGGTGTGGGCCTTTTTTGAGACGAGTGCATCAGATCGCACTGCTGCTATTTGCAACATATGTCTCAAGCGTATCTCGCGTGGCCAAAACATCAGCCGCTTGGGCACCACATGCTTGACCAGACATATGTTGACCTGCCATGCAGCTAGTTGGCAAGCGTACCTGAAAGACCCACACCAAAGAACAAAGCGCACCTCTCCTTGCTCCTCATCAGCTGGCATCTCCAACCCCACTAGACCTTCAGTCCTCTCTGAAACCTGCTCTGAGAGGAATGAAGGTGTAGAATTAGGTGTGCCACAGCCAAGTGCTTCCGGGCACTCTGCTAGCAGTACACCCACGTCCAATTATAGCAGGCAAATGTCCCTGCCCCAGCTGCTGGACCGGAGAAAGAAGTTCACTCCCAGCCATCCACATGCCCAGCGGTTGAATGCTAGCTTGGCTAAATTGCTAGCACTTCAACTGCTGCCTTTTCAGTTGGTAGACTTGGCCCCCTTCCGTGAGTTTGTACAATGTGCGGTTCCTCAGTGGCAGGTCCCCAAACGCCACTTTTTCTCACGGAAGGCGATTCCGGCTCTCTACCGGCATGTGGAAGGCAATGTCCTTGCCTCGCTGGACAGGGCGGTCAGCGGTAAGGTGCATATTACCGCTGACTCATGGTCCAGCAGGCATGGACAGGGACATTACCTGTCTTTCACGGCCCATTGGATCACTTTCTGGCAGCTGGGAAGTATGCAGGACAAGGTGCAGTAGTGTTGGAGGTTGTTCCGCCACCACGCCTCCAAAATGCTACTATTGGTTGTGACACACCTCTCTCCTCCACCCCCTCCTCTTCATCAAGATGAATCAGTCTTGGATCACCCACAGCTACCAAGCACCTGAAGCTGATGTAACCGAATAATTTTTTTGGAAATATTACATCCCTTCAAGACTGCCTATGCTGATGCTGAGTGACTGTCCTGTTATGTTGATTGTCTATCCTCTTCCTCCTCCGCTGATATGTTGGAAGAACATTTCTGGTTCTGGGTGATGCCATCAGCCCAATTTTTCTGCCCCTGTTTAACAGGGGCGTTTAAGTACAATTTTTGATGCAATGCTTTGCAGCAGGGCTAATTCCTGTGCCCACCCAGAGTAACTGTGAGGACTTATAGTGTTGTGGCACCAGCACCACAACCACCAAAGGTCAATTTTTCTACCACTGTTCAACAATGGCATGTAATTACAATTCTTCATATAATATTTCACAGGAGGGCCCGTTCCTGTGCACACCCAGAGTAACTGTGAGGACTTATAGTGTTGTAGCACCAGCACCACAACCACCAAAGGTCAATTTTTCTACCACTGTTCAACAATGGCATGTAATTACAATTCTTGATATAATCGTTCACAGAAGGGCGCTCCAGCACCCACCAAGAGTCACTTTGAGGGCTTACAATGTTGTGGCAAAACCAACACCTTGTTCCGCCATTTCTGCAGAGCAAATAGGGCAGGCCCCTACTTTCAAACATCCAACTTACAAACATCTCCTACTTGCAAACGGAAGAAGACAACAGCAAGTGAGATGAAAAAAGATGTACAGCAAAACAAATTATACAGGGGTGATAACCCTTCCCTATGTTTTCCAAAAAGCTTAAAAATAGTTTTTTTGACTGGAGCTACACTTGTACCAGTTGAAAATTAAAAACAGATTCAACTTAACACAACAAACCTACACAGTCCCTGTCTTGTTTGCACCGCCTGTATACTGCTGTTCTGAGTATATGGGGCCTGGGGTCCACACTCATTTCCTTTTTTTAATATGGGTACTGGGTTCCTCTTAATATGCGTACAAGACCCAAAGGGGCTGGTAATGGGCAGGGAGGGCTACCCATGCCATTTTTCTCAATGATTTTCAACCATATTGCAGGAACCAGATATAACATTAAAACCACAAGCAGTTTTCAATGATGTTATTTCCGTTTAATGTCATTTTGTGCAGGGACTGTTCTAAACACGGGAAACACGTGGCACTTCACAGGCATACTACAGACACCCCCGAGGCACCATTTTTAAAGGAATATTTCACTTTTTTTTTTCACTTTAATCGTCATTAAAATCAGTGCTACCGCCAAAACGGCCATTTTTAAAAACATTTTAGGCATTGACCCATGTCCCCTGGGGCAGGAGCCAGGTCCCCAAACCCTTTTTAGGACAGTATCTTGCATATTAGCCGGTAAAATTAGCACTTTTAATTTCGAACGTTCGAGTCCCATAGACTTCAATGGGGTTCTAAAGTTCTATGAATTTGGGGTCCGTTCGAAAGTTCTGGTGCGAACCGAACCGGGGGGTGTTCGGCTCATCCCTATTGCTAGACCAAGTGTCTGTGGTCAGATGTATCTTGGCACCGACACTGTGTGCCAGAGATACATTCACTTGCCGCTGAACATGGCCATATAGCTCTGGGATGCCCTTCTCTGAGAAATACTTCCTTCCTGGGACCTTCCATTGTGGTGTTCCAGTGGCCACAAATTTGCGAAAGGCCTCAGAGTCCACCAGTTTATATGGCAGTAGTTGGCGGGCTATGAGTTCTGACAAGCCAGCTGTCAAACGTTGGGCAAGAGGGTTATCCGGCGTCATCATTTTTTTACGCTCGAACATTAGGCCCACAGAAGCCTGCCTTTTTGCAGAAAAACGTGAGCTTGGCGTGATGGAAGGTGGAGTGGAGGACAATTGTGAGGAGAGAGGAGAAGGAGAAGTAGAAGACGAGGCTGGACGGTGAGAGCCTGGAGTGTGGCTTTGTGTGTTCCGTTGCTCCCACTGGGCTCGGTGATGGCTGCTCATGTGCCTTCTTAAGGCGGTCGTCCCTTGGTGAGTGTTGGGCTTACCGCGACTAATGCGTGGACTGCAAAGATTGCAGATGGCAACGCTATTGTCAGCAGCGGACATGTTAAAAAAAGGACACACTGCGGAGCCATGTGCCGGTGTCATGGGAGCGCCAGATGTGACCGTACATGGTCGATGACTCGCTCCTGATACATTTGCAGTCTGCTTTGTCCCTCCTGTGCAATGTAAGTTATTCCTGCTTCTCCTCCCTATCTGCTGGTCCAGATCTCCCTCTGAACTCCCCTCCTCTTCCTCTCTTGTGGGCACCCACGTGACATCACTAGACACGTCATCATTGACGTCACCTTCCCCACCGCTATAAGTAGAGATCTCGGAGTAGGCAGCAACACCGGGGACCAACCTCCTCCTTGGGCTGATCTGGGTACTGTCGTCAGACTGCTGAGTAGCGGTTGTTGCTACCTCCTCTTCCTGATCCAATACCAAGAGTAACTGCACATCATAAATGTCTTGATATGGATCGGAAAATAATTCCTGTGACTCAAGCGGAAGGTATGTGGTGGTGGTGGTGTTGTTGGTGGTAGTGTCTTTGGGGGTGCACATAGCAGAGAGTGAAGAAGAGGGTGCAGATGGAGAGGATGAGGAGGGTGCAGAAGAGTAAGGCTGAGTGAGCCACTCAACCAAGTCTGGTGCATCCTTTAAAGTAATTGAACGCACCTTCTGCAACTTCCCACTTTGGCTCAAGCCTGTTGCTCCTGCCCTACCCCTACCACCCCTGCGGAAGGGCCTGCCTCTTCCTCTGCCTGTCATTTTTTAAATGACCCTGTGACAAAACTCTCAGTCCCTATACCGATGAAGGACTGCTGCAGTATAGGGCAGTGGTCAGCAGTAGTGCACCTCAACCCTATGTATTGTGGACCTATACCAGTCCTTATAGAATAGCAGACTGTACCTCACTCAACCCTATGTACTGTAGCACCCTAGACAGACCAAGTTACCAGTCCTTATAAGGACCTTTGTGGAACAAGTAGGTTGTGTGTGACTGATTAGCAGACTGTACGTCAGTCCCTATACCGATGAAGGACTGCTGCAGTATAGGGCAGCGGTCAGCAGTAGTGCACCTCAACCCTATGTATTGTGGATCTATACCAGTCCTTATAGAATGGCAGACTGTACCTCACTCAACCCTATGTACTGTAGCACCCTAGACAGACCAAGTTACCAGTCCTTATAAGGACCTTTGTGGAACAAGTAGGTTGTGTGTGACTGATTAGCAGACTGTACGTCAGTCCCTATACCGATGAAGGACTGCTGCAGTATAGGGCAGCGGTCAGCAGTAGTGCACCTCAACCCTATGTATTGTGGACCTATACCAGTCCTTATAGAATAGCAGACTGTACCTCACTCAACCCTATGTACTATAGCACCCTAGATAGACCAAGTTACCAGTCCTTATAAGGACCTTTGTGGAACAAGTAGGTTGTGTGTGACTGATTAGCAGACTGTACATCAGTCCCTATACCGATGAAGGACTGCTGCAGTATAGGGCAGCGGTCAGCAGTAGTGCACCTCAACCCTATGTATTGTGGACCTATACCAGTCCTTAAAGAATAGCAGACTGTACCTCACTCAACCCTATGTACTATAGCACCCTAGACAGACCAAGTTACCTGTCCTTATAAGGACCTTTGTGGAACAAGTAGGTTGTGTGTGACTGATTAGCAGACTGTACGTCAGTCCCTATACCGATGAAGGACTGCTGCAGTATAGGGCAGCGGTCAGCAGTAGTGCACCTCAACCCTATGTATTGTGGACCTATACCAGTCGTTATAGAATAGCAGACTGTACCTCACTAAACCCTATGTACTATAGCACCCTAGACAGACCAAGTTACCAGTCCTTATAAGGACCTTTGTGGAACAAGTAGGTTGTGTGTGACTTATTAGCAGACTGTACGTCAGTCCCTATACTGATGAAGGACTGCTGCAGTATAGGGCAGCGGTCAGCAGTAGTGCACCTCAACCCTATGTATTGTGGACCTATACCAGTCCATATAGAATGGCAGACTGTACCTCACTCAATCCTATGTACTGTAGTACCCTAGACAGACCAAGTTACCAGTCCTTATAAGGACCTTTGTGGAACAAGTAGGTTGTGTGTGACTGATTAGCAGACTGTACGTCAGTCCCTATACCGATGAAGGACTGCTGCAGTATAGGGCAGCGGTCAGCAGTAGTGCACCTCAACCCTATGTATTGTGGACCTATACCAGTCCTTATAGAATAGCAGACTGTACCTCACTCAAACCTATGTACTGTAGTACCCTATCCCTTACCAGTCCTTATAAGGACCTTTGTGGAACAAGTAGGTTGTGTGTGACTGATTAGCAGACTTACATCAGTCCCTATACCGATGAAGGACTGCTGCCGTATAGGGCAGCGGTCAGCAGTAGTGCACCTCAACCCTATGTATTGTGGACCTATACCAGTCCTTATAGAATAGCAGACTGTACCTCACTCAACCCTATGTACTATAGCACCCTAGACAGACCAAGTTACCAGTCCTTATAAGGACCTTTGTGGAACAAGTAGGTTGTGTGTGACTGATTAGCAGACTGTACGTCAGTCCCTATACCGATGAAGGACTGCTGCAGTATAGGGCAGCGGTCAGCAGTAGTGCACCTCAACCCTATGTATTGTGGACCTATATCAGTCCTTATAGAATAGCAGACTGTACCTCACTCAACTCTATGTACTATAGCACCCTAGACAGACCAAGTTACCAGTCCTTATAAGGACCTTTGTGGAACAAGTAGGTTGTGTGTGACTGATTAGCAGACTGTATGTCAGTCCCTATACCGATGAAGGACTGCTGCAGTATAGGGCAGCGGTCAGCAGTAGTGCATCTCAACCCTATGTATTGTGGACCTATACCAGTCCTTATAGAATAGCAGACTGTACCTCACTCAACCCTATGTACTATAGCACCCTAGATAGACCAAGTTACCAGTCCTTATGAGGACCTTTGTGGAACAAGTAGGTTGTGTGTGACTGATTAGCAGACTGTACATCAGTCCCTATACCGATGAAGGACTGCTGCAGTATAGGGCAGCGGTCAGCAGTAGTGCACCTCAACCCTATGTATTGTGGACCTATACCAGTCCTTATAGAATAGCAGACTGTACCTCACTCCACCCTATGTACTATAGTACCCTACACCAGGTTATTACCAGTCCTTATAAGGACCTTTGTGGAACAAGTAGGTTGTGAATGATTAGCAGACTGCAGCAGAAGGGCAGCAGTCAAGTATAATATTCTTTCTATATTTGGAAGAAAGAATATTATACGTGTTCAAGCCTATTACCATAGCACTGATACCAGTCCTGAAAAGAACCTTTGTGGACCTAATATAGTAACAGCTACTGATTAAATTGACCCTCACTGCCTCACACACTGCTTCCTGCCTGTCCCTATATAAACTGACAAAACAGAGGCTACTGGAACAATAACTGGAATAGCACTTTTGTGGACCTGATAGTAACAGCTAATGACTAAACTGACTGTCCCTACAGCAGACACACGTCCTGTCCCTTTCTCTAAACTGACAAAAGACACTCAGGCTGCTGCAACAATCAGTAGCACAGCAAACCTATATCCTGAACTGTGAACTACACCTAACACCTATACCAGTCCTGAAAATAACTTTTGTGTACCAAATAGCTAGCGATTTGGGTCACTGCAATCTCTCCCTGCTCCACACAGCAACCTCTCCCTATAGTGACAGAAGAAAGAATGTAAAATGGCCGCCGGATCGGGTCTATTTATAAGTTAGGGGGAATGTCCAAGTGTCCATGTGCTGTAATGTCTCAATTGGCTGTCCTGTACCCCATGATGGATGTGTCATCATAGGTCAAAGTTCTTTTACACAGTAAACACGGAAGTCCGCCGGGCGAACGGCGCCAATAGTCCGCCGAACGGGCAGACCGCGAACAGCCGAAATTCGCCGCGAAACGACCGCCGGCGAACCGTTCGGCAATCACTACACGGGACACAGGAGCTCATTACATAGTGGGTTATATAGTCACCTCTGGTGATTGGACACTGGTTAACCCCAATTAAGGAGAATTCCTCCCCTATATAACCCCTCCCATATGGGAGGCACCTCAGTTTTGTAGCAAAGCAATAGGAAACCACGTAAAACCCAAGAGGGGCGGGAGCCCTGTGTCCCGTGATGTACTCTCAAGAAAAGGATTTTACAGGTAAGCTGTATATAAAAATCCTATTTTCTTGATCATACATCACGGGACACAGGAGCTCATTACATAGTGGGATGTCCCAAAGCAATGCTCAGATTGAGGGGAGGGAGACACAGATCATAATTATTGACCACCATGGGCCGGAGGACCTAAACTGCAGCCTGCAGTACACTGCGCCCAAAGGCGATATCCTCTTGCCCTCTGACATCCACCTGATAGAATCTGGTGAATGTGTGGACTGATGACCAAGTTGCAGCCTTACAGATCTGAGCCAGGGAGGCCTGGTGATGCACTGCCCAAGAAGCACTTACAGCCCTAGTAGAGTGCGCTTTCACTTGAAAAGGAGGGATTTTCCCTCTTACACTATAGGCCTGAGAAATAATCTGTCTGATCCACCTTGAGAGAGTGGATTTTGATGCCGCCTGGCCCTTCCTAGGGCCTTCCGGCAAAATAAATAAGCAATCAGTTTTCCTTATCTGAGCCGTTGCTTGAAGATAGATACTGATTGCCCTAACCACATCCAAAGTGTGCAAGGATTCTTCTTCTGCGGACTGTGTGTCTGGAAAAAAGGATGGTAGGATTACATCTTGATTCAAATGGAATCCCGAAACCCCCTTAGGTAGAAAGGACCTGTTGGGGCACATGACCCAACGGCTCTTTGCTGGAGAGAGCTGCTAGTTCTGACACTCTTCTAGCCGTGGAAATGGCTACCAAGAAAACCAATTTTTTGGTCAAAAGAACTAATGAAGCTAGATGCAAAGGTTCAAAAGGTTGCCCCTGCAAAGCCGAGAGAACCAAATCTAGATCCCATGGGCATACCAGAGGTTTGACTGGCGGCCTTATCTGCATAGCCCCCTGGATGAAAGCCTGCACCAGGGAATGCGATGCAAGTGGCTTCTGAAAAAATACTGACAAGGCTCAAATCTGCACCTTGATAGTGCTTACGGCCAAATTCATTTCTAGGCCTGACTGGAGAAAGGCCAAGATCCTGATAATGACATACTTTCTTGGATGCCATTCCCTGAGTTCACACCAGGAAACATATGCCTTCCAGATTTTGTAGTAAATAAGCCTGGAGGCCGGCTTTCTGGCATTAACCAGAGTAGAAAGGACTGGCCCCGAAAGCCCACGGTCTCTCAGAATGTGGGTCTCAGCAGCCAAACCGTCAAATTCAGACTGTGTAAAGCAGGATGGTAGATTGGACCCTGTGAGAGCAGATCTGGCCCGGAGAGGGAGGATCCAAGGCCTGCCTACGGCCAACTTCATGATCTCTGCGTACCACGGTCGCCTGGGCCAAGCCGGGGCTACCAAAAGGACCGACTTTGTTTCCCTCTTGACTCTTCCCGGGAACCGCGACAGAAGCGGGCACGGGGGAAAGCATAAATCAGATTGTACTGATCCAAGGGAACTGTCAGAGCATCTGACCCCTGAGCAAGTGTATCTCTTGTTATTGACACAAATTTGTCCAGTTTTCTGTGGAACCTGGACGCAAACAGATCTACGTCTGGAGTACCCCACCTGCGACATATGTCCAAAAACACGTCGGGGTGCAGAGCCCATTCTCCTGGGCACAACTGCTGGCGGCTCAGAAAATCCGCCTGCCAATTTTCCACTCCTGTAATGAAGACTGCAGAAAGTCATGGAACATGCTTTTCTGCCCAGACAAGTATGTGATTCACCTCTTTTTGCGCTACCAGACTCCTGGTACCGCCCTGGTGATTGATATAGGCCACTGCTGTGGCATTGTCGAGCTGAACCCGAACAGGGAGACCCCGTAGTCTGGAAGACCACCTTATGAGAGCCATATAAACTGCCCGGATCTCCAAGACATTTATGGGCAATAGCCTCTCGATCGCAGACCATTTCCCCTGCGAGCATGTCTCCTCTAACACTGCTCCCCAGCCTGTCAGGCTGGCATCTGTCGTAATAACCTTCCATGGAAGAGGAAGAAAGGTTTTGCCTTTCAGCAAATTCTCGGTTTGTAACCACCAGACGAGACTCCTGCGTGTCCCTGGGGATAGACGCATAGGAAGATCCAATGATTGGGGCTTCCTGTTCCAGGCCGCAAGGATGCATCTTTGCAGAGGCCTTGAGTGGAACTGGGCAAATGGGACGGCCTCGAAGCAGGCGACCATTTTCCCTAACAGTCTCATGCATAACCGAATGGGGGAAGATCTCCTGCCCAGAATTAGGCGCACCAGATCCACGATGGCCAAGGCTTTTGGCCTTGGAAGAAACACCTTGCCCTGAGCGGTGTCGATAAACATACCCAGGTATTCCAACCTCGTAGCAGGCTGTAGG
Organism: Lithobates pipiens; assembly: GCF_037356315.1. Taxonomy (NCBI): domain Eukaryota; kingdom Metazoa; phylum Chordata; class Amphibia; order Anura; family Ranidae; genus Lithobates; species Lithobates pipiens. The sequence goes on along the minus strand of NW_027507686.1, from coordinate 194,080,624 downwards.
GACGACTTTTCTAGGTTTATAATCCAACCTAGGCGTTCCAGGTGTTCTAGTGTTCTGGAAACACTGTGGTTCAGGAACGCTACTGTTTTCTCCATGATAAGCAAGTCGTCTAGATAAGCCATGACGGCTATACCCTGAGCTATTAGGCTTGCCAAGAGAGGGTCCAGAATCTTTGTGAAGACTCGAGGGGCCGTAGCGAGCCCGAACGGCAAGGCCACAAATTGAAAATGGCGTCGCTCTACCGCGAACCTTAGATACCTTTGGTGTGCGGGAAAAATTGGCACATGGAGATATGCATCCTTGATGTCTATTGATGCCATAAACTCTCCCCCTTGCAGGGAGGAGACCACAGTGCGAATTGACTGCATTCCAAGGACCGGATGCGTAAAAACTGGTTCAGATCCTTCAGATCCAGGATAGGTCTGACACTTCCATTTGGCTTCGGAACGGTGAAGAGATTCGAGTAAAACCCTGAACCCTGTTCTTTTGGGTCCACTTCTACTATCACCCCTTGGGATAGTAAGTGATCTAAGGCCAGAAATAGCGTTTTTTGCTTTACTGGATCCCTGGGGATCCTTGACCTTAGAAAACGAGAAGGTGGAATCTCCTGAAACTCTAGCTTGTAGCCCAGAGACACCGAAGAGATCACCCACCTGTCCCGGATCTCTTCCCGCCAGGCTTCCGCAAACTGCCGAAGCCTTCCCCCCACTCGGCCGAGCGGGGGCGCCCCTTCACAAGGAAGCTTTCGGGCTCTGCTTGGCAGGCTTCCGCCCCCAAGTCTTTTTCTGCCCTTGGGCCCGGCCCTGAGCCTTTCCTGTAGAGGAGGGTTGAGAAGGCCTTCGCCACTGCTTAGAGCTCGATGCTCCTGGAGAGAGAGAACGCCTAAATGACAGACGTTTGCTCTTTTTGACTGGAAGGAGAGTAGATTTACCCCCTGAAATTTTTTGGACAAATTTGTCTAATTCTTCTCCAAACAGACGTTCCCCTTTAAACGAGAACCCAATCAAATGCTTCTTGCACGATAGCTCAGCTTCCCAATTCTTTAGCCATAGGGCCCTTCGCATGTGTACCAACAGGAGAGATAAACGAGATGCTTCTTGGACAGAATCCAAAATTGCATCAATCGTGAAACACAGAATTTGAGGTATTTCTGCATAATTCTCCACTTCCTCACTGGGAAGGAGGCCAAGCATCTGCTTAGCCTGTTCCTTGAGGAACTGACACAACCCCACGGCTGCGACTGTAGGTCGCACTACAGCACCAGTCATGGAAAAGGAGGCTTTTAATAATGTTTCCAACCTCTTTATCAGTTGGATCTTTAAATACCTGAACATTATCCAATGGACAGGTCAGGTTTTTATTCACACAAGAAACAGCCGCATCGACAGATGGGACCTCCCATTTTTTGGTGAAACTTTCCTCCAGAGGATAATGCATAGAAAACCTTTTAGGAGGAGTAAACAGTTTATCGGGATGTCCCCAATCCTCATACAACAATTCCTCCATTAAGGGGTGAATTGGAAAGGAATAGGCAGTCTGTGGGGCTTTCCTGACTCCCAGGGAAGAAACAGAGGACGTAGCGACTTCAGCAGCAGGCATTCTGAATGTCGTACGCACCAATTCAGTATAATACTGCACCTGTTTTCTGAGCGCCTGGGAGGAGGGGACTCTCTCCTCTTCCTCTGATTCCTCCGACTGCTCAAGATCCCTGTCCCAAGATAGGGATCTCTCCTCATTGTCAGAAGAATCATCTGAGAGAGGAATCTCAGCAGAGGGAGGGGATCTACCACTTTTCCTGCTATCTTTCAGGGAAGCAGAAATAAAATTCATGATTCTCCCTTCAAAACCCTCCAATGTAGCCCTAAGGGAGTCCTCAGTGACATATACTGGGGCTGGGACATTAGGAGGGGCTGCAAAACCTGACAGGGGCACTGACTCGTCCTGTGAGGCTGGCTCCAGTCTTGCAGGGGGGGGGGGGTGGTAACTTACAGGCATTTTTAGAACCCCTGGACGTAGGCGGTGATTTACCAGTGCCCTTGTTACCTCCCCCTGAGACCCTCTTGCGAGGAGACATAGTCCTAAGCTACAAAGCAGAGGTACTAGTACAAAGTACAATCACTGTTGTGCTAAAAGTCTCACAATAACAGATATATGCTTAATACTGCACAACCTGATGCTGAGTAGGTGTCTAAGGTTTGCCTGGATCCAATCCCCTGGGATGCTTACTGCCCACAGCTCCTGTGTTCAGGGCTGGTGCAAGGATTTTTGACACCCTAGGCGAAACCTCATTTTGCCGCCCCCCCCCCCCTCCCACAGCCTCACCAGCGGCCATCAAATACAAATTCACCAGCACCCATCAAATACAACCTCGCCAGCGCCCATTAAATACAGCCTCACCAGCGACCATCAAATACAGCCTCGCCAGCGCCCATTAAATACAGCCCCGCCAGCACCCATCAAATACAGCCTTGCCAGTGACCATCAAATGCAGCCTCGCCAGCGACCATCAAATACAGCCTCGCCAGTGACCATCAAATACAGCCTTGCCAGCGGCCATTAAATACAGCCTCACCAGCGACCATCAAATACAGCCTCGCCAGCGACCATCAAATACAGCCTTGCCAGTGGCCATTAAATACAGCCTCGCCAGCAACCATCAAATGCAACCTCGCCAGCAACCATTAAATACAGCCTTGCCAGTGTCCATTAAATACAGCCTCACCAGCGCCCATCAAATACAGCCTCGTCAGCGCCCCATCAAATGCAACCTCGCCAGCGCCCATTAAATACAGCCTCACCAGCGACCATCAAATAAAGCCTCACCAGTAACCATCAAATACAGTGAGGTAAGAAAGGGAAATAGACTTGGCGCTATACCTTTGGTTTGTAAAAAGTATAAATTATAATTTGTTAAAATTTTCCAGCGTGCTGGTAAATTATAAAAAAAACTATCTATTTATGCCCACCAATAGTCTCTAGTGTTTTTTTATATACAAAAAGGAAAGGAAAGAAAACATATGCACCTATATAAATGCCATAAAGTGCTAACAAACCATAAATGAACATGCAATTACTATAATTGGTAATAAAGTCCAAGTGCCAACTATGCAAAAAATTCAAAACCATTTGGAACAGATATTCCTATAATTCATTTTCAGGTTAAGTGTCATATATCAATTAGTGAAAAATCTTACTATTACTTAATCAATGTACTAAGTGACACGGCTGAATAGCATGTGACTGATAACCAGTGAAAAAATTGAAAGAAATAAGATATATAAAAGTGAAAAAATTGAAAAAATAGTAATATAATGAACAGTGAAAAATCTTCCATGAGTGTCTTCAAAAAAGTGTGTCTGCAATTGCTGCTCCCAGTGCACAGTGACTGCTAATGTGATTGCTCTCACCAGAGGTATTTCCCCATCCGGGGTGGATCAGCCTCCACAGTATAAGCCACTGTGTTGCTCTCTGGCTTTTTTCTGCTGTGGTCCTGGGGGTCCCCAGTTCCTCCGTTGGTGTAGCGTGCCACGTTATATGCAACAAGGAAGAGGCATATCCATAGTGTAGTACGTATGAAAAAGGAGTTTTATTTGTAAAACAATTAAAATTACTCACAAACATTCGGTGATCAATCGCTTTGTTGTGGTGACAGAATTTAAACTTTTTTTTAAATTTTCTCTTGCTTAACCATCAAATACAGCCTCGCCAGCGTCCATCAAATACAACCTCGCCAGCGCCCATTAAATACAGCCTCACCAGCGACCAACAAATACAGCCTCGCCAGAGCCCATTAAATACAGCCTCACCAGCGACCATCAAATACAGCCTCGCCAGCACCCATTAAATACAGTCTCACCAGTGACCATCAAATGCAGCCTTGCCAGTGCCCATCAAATACAGCCAGTGCCCATCAAATACAGCCTTGCCAGCGACCATCAAATACAGCCAGTGCCCATCAAATTCAGCCTCGCAAGCGCCCATCAAATGCAGCCTCGCCAGTGCCCATTAAATACAGCCTCGCCAGCTCCCATTAAATACAGCCTCACCAGCGCCAATCAAATACAGCCAGTGCCCATCAAATACAGCCTCGCCAGCGACCATCAAATACAGCCAGTGCCCATCAAATACAGCCTCGCCAGCGACCATCAAATGCAGCCTCGCCAGCGCCCATTAAATACAGCCTCCCCAGCGTCCATCAAATACAGCCTCGCCAGCACCCATTAAATACAGCCCCGCCAGCACCCATCAAATACAGCCTCGCCAGCGACCATCAAATGCAGCCTCGCCAGCGACCATCAAATGCAGCCTCGCCAGCGACCATCAAATACAGCCTCGCCAGCGACCATCAAATACAGCCTTGCCAGCGGCCATTAAATACAGCCTCCCAGCGCCCATCAAATACAGCCTTGCCAGCGCCCATTAAATAAAACCTCACCAGCGCCCATCAAATGCAGCCTCGCCAATGCCCATTAAATACAGCCTCACCAGCGCCCATCAAATACAGCCTTGCCAGCACCCATTAAATACAGCCTCGCCAGCGCCCATCAAATACAGCCTTGCCAGCGCCCATTAAATACAGCCTCACCAGCGCCCATTAAATACAGCCTCACCAGCGCCCATCAAATACAGCCTCGCCAGCGACCATCAAATACAGCCAGTGCCCATCAAATACAGCCTCGCCAGCGACCATCAAATACAGCCTTGCCAGCGCCCATTGAATACAGCCTCACCAGTGACCATCAAATGCAGCCTGGGGGGGGGGGGGGGACATTTGGCAGAGCAGATCAGTCAATATAATACATATACACACACATTTTAAAATTACATTTCATTGTCATCGCATATACAATCTCCTTAACTCAACAGTTTTTACTTAGCACACCAGTAACACCTGTTCCTCGCTTGCAGTTGCACCAACTCTGCTGTACTGCCTGTGTACCTGCCTGCTGCTTCTGTTCTGTGTCGGTGCAGTGCCTGATGCCTCTTCCAGTTCCAGCTAGCCAGCCCAAGCTATATTTGTCCCCAAGCCCAGAGAGCCACTGCCACACTATGCTATATCCCATTCCCATCATGCATCCTCCATCCATGTACTTCACTCCAGTAGTGATGGCCAGGAGAGTGTGGGGGAGAGCCAAGGGGGGGCTGTGCTGCTGGCCTGGACACACACAGGAAATGGACAGTGTTGCTGTGTGCTCTACGGTGGGACAGTCACATGACATGTCACAGACTGTCTGACAGTGTCAGAAGGAGAGCGGAGAGGGAGAGGGAGGGGGGCAGGGGGGCTGCTGCTGCCTGACAGTGACACTGTGATACACAGCGATCAGAGAGCGCCCTGGGCGCTGCCTTGCTGGACAGACATGTGACACTTGCTGGTCGCTCATATAATAGAAGAGCAGAGAGGAGGGATTACTGTGTGGTAACACTGTACTGTAGAGCGGGGAGGAAGGGGGGCGGGAGGTTGGTGGTGCTGCTTGACATGGCTCTATGGAGGACAGACAGTGCGGGAGTAAAATAGCCAGCGGTCGGGCGCCCTAGGCGGCAGTGCGCCCTAGTGGTAGCACCGGCCCTGCCTGTGTCTCTCACTTACAGTCCCCTGACGCTCTGGGCTTTTAAAACTGGCGCCTGGCGCCTGCGCAGTACAGCGGCGTGCACACCAACGTGCACAGCTCACCACCACACTCCCCCCTCCTCCATTAGCCCGGGAGCACGGCCGCACGAGGACCGCCGGAATCCAGGGGGGGAAAAGGAGTCTCATCGGAGCTGCGTGGGACCCCCAGACTACGAGGGACCCCTGTATTACCTTGTTGTGGCAGGGACTGCAGTGGAGACGTGAGACCTCTGGAGAACCAGGCTTCACTGAGCGTGTGTACTGAAAGGCATGTAAGTATGCATCAGGCTGCTCTTACTCCCTCTAGTGGTGGAAACCAGGTAAGACATACAACTACTCAAAATGAGGAAATCGGCACAGGGGCGGTACAGTGGTGTAGTGGTTAGCACTCTCACCTAGCAGTAAGAAGGGTCACTGGTTTAAATCCCAACCAGAACACTACCTGCCTGGAGTTTGCATGTTCTCCCTGTGTCTGCGTGGGTTTCCTCTGGGCACTCTGGTTTCCTCCCACAATCCAAAGACATGCAGGTAGGTTAATTGGCTTCTGTCCAAAATTGGCCCTAGTATATGAATAGAGACCTTGGATGGTGGGCTCCTTGAGGGTAGAGACTGATGAGAGTGTGCAATGTACAGGGATAGGGCCAATTGTAGACACTCACTCAGGTTGAACTGGATGGACTGGTGTCTTTATTCAACCATATTAACTATGAAACTATGAAATCCATCATATAATTATATATAGGATTAACTTCCCTTACCTGTCCTCGCCGCAGGAATTGCTTAAACAGACAGATTTCACCCATTACGGCGGGCAGTGTTAGCCAACCTTCAGGTTTATCTAGGGCTCTTTCTCAGAAGAGCCTCCTACCTGGACCTTGTAAAAGACTCTGCCAGAAACTTTCGTGCTCTCTGTGTAAACAGTACACCTTCTGGCATATGGATTTAGACTGATTTTTTCACTGAATGAATCACTGTCTTGGACTGTGGATATTTTAGTTTTTCTAGTATCTAAGTGGGACTTTATTTTTCATTATATTATTATTCATTTCGTTGCAAATATTTGTTTTTCAATTCATGGTGGTAGTGACTATTACTTGAGGTGTTTTATGATTATTAATTTTCACATTTGTAATTGACGTTTATATTTACAATATTTAAAAAAATTTCAGCGCCCCTACTATCACTCTATTTTCAGCACTACAAGTTTTTTTTTCTCTTGTTTCTAGGGAGCAGCTATTAGTGTTTCCACTTGGTTTATTTGATTCACTGATGATTAGTTTATTCTTTCACACTTTTATAAGTGGCGCGGAGTTTACTAGCTGTTGTTCTTCAGCCATATTTTCACAAACAGTACACCAAGTCTGGTTTTCCCAGAGCCCAGTCTTCCAATAGGAGAGGACTTACAGGCCAAAACCTTGTTTCTTCGGCTGACGAGGCCCGGGTACCATACCATCTTGGAGTCAAATATCAGCCCGAAATATGGATCCGGTTTGTTGTAGCCCTTAGGCCCCCGCAGGGAACTGCACAGAGCTTTCTTCATAGCACATGTTTTACGTGACCAACCACCATAGACACTGGCGAAAAAACTGAGGTGCCTCCCATATGGGAGGGGTTATATAGGGGAGAAATTCTCCTTAATTGGGGTTAACCAGTGTCCAATCACCAGAGGTGACTATATAACCCACTATGTAATGAGCTCCTGTGTCCCGTGATGTATGATCAATATATATATATATATATATATATATATATATATATAAATGTTTGGGGGTTTAGAAGTAATTTTCTAGCAAAAAAAATATATTTTTACTTGTAAACAAAGGTGTCAGACACCTGCTCTTCAAATTAACCACTTGCCGACTGCCTCACGCCAATCGCCTCACAGGTTTACATTGTAATGTAAACAAGCATCTCCCCATTCTGCCTAGTGACAGTGTCACTGATCTCCGCTCCCTGTGATCAGAGCAGAGATCAGTGATGTGTCAAGCACAGCCATGCCCCCCCCCCCCCCCCACAGTTAGAACCATGCTTCAGGACACACTTAACCCCTAGTGTAATTTACACAGGAATCCGTGCATTTGTATAGCACTGATTGCTGTATAAATGACAATGGTCCCAAAAATGTGTCAAAAATGTCCGATGTGTCCGCCATAATGTCGCAGTAAAAATCGCTGATTGCCGCCATTTAAAAAAATATATATATTCATAAAAATGCCATAAAACTATCCCCTATTTTGAAAGCGCTATAACTTTTGTGCAAACCATTTTTTTTACCAAAAATATGTAGAAGAATACGTATCGGCCTAAATTGAGGAAAAAAAATTTTTTTTATATATTTTTGGTGGATATTTATTATAGCAAAATTTAAAAAATTATGTTTTTTTTCTCAAAATTGTCACTGTATTTTGTTTATAGTGCAAAAAAAAAAAATTGCAGGGGTGATCAAATACCACTAAAAGAAAGCTCTGTTTGTTGGAAAAAAAGGACATCAATTTTGTTTGGGAGCCAGATCGTATGACCGCGCTGCATTAACCTACCTGCATGTCTTTGGAGTGTGGGAGGAAACCGGAGTACCCGGAGGAAACCCACGCACAGGCACAGGGAGAACATGCAAACTCCAGGCAGGTAGTGTTGTGGTTGGGATTCAAACCAGTAACCCTTTTTACTGCTAGGTGAGAGTGCTAACCACTACACCACTGTGCCGTGATTGATGTGTCGGTGCATACAGATTTGCTCTGGGTACTATGCGGCCACCCAGCGTCACAGGCTATGATTGCCTTTGTGATGCAAGGATCGGCTCGTCACAGTGGCTATGTCTCCCCTGTCTCTCCGACCGGTCCTCTCCAGCTTCGCTGCGCTGTACCCCTGTCTGCGTACTGTCTTTACTACATCTTAATGCGCAGGCGCAATGCTGTGGTGGCTGGCGCTCGCGCAGTTGAAGTATTGGCCGGTCCAAATGACGTCACATCGGCATGTTGCTGATTGGATGCCTACGGCTGGGACACAGGCATTTAAGACATGCCCTCCGACGTGTCTCAATGAGATATTAGTTTGAAATACATTTGTAACACTTGCCGGCAGATCGGCGCTTATTGGAGAGACTCCTGCACTCAGGTATCATGTCTAATGATTTTACTTTTAATCACTTTGCTACATTCTTTGTCTCAAGTGCTAATCCCTTCCAAATCCTCCAACTTATTATCTTTACTATTTCAGGCTAGTCGGCTTCATTGCTGTTACTTTCTTCCTAAAAAGAGCACAGGCTCTTGTTACTGATATTTTGCCACTGCTCATTGGAGGACATTTAAAACTGTTTTTTCACCGGTTTGTTTATGCTTTGGCAATGAGTCCATATTTGCTTCCTAGCAAATCACATTGAATGGATTCCTATATATATTTATAAACTTTTCCATGAAAACGCACTTTCAGCCTAATTTATTTAAAAAAAATGTTTTTCCTTTTATTTCTAGGGAACTTTCTTAATCTCTGCCTTGCTGGCTTCAATTTACTACAAACACGTTTGGTTTTCTATACAAAGTTTTCCTCCCCCTCTTGAGCTTCTCCTTTTCTGGCTGGAGAAACATAATCTACATGTAGCTCCCATCATCTTGCTGGGATTTTGCAGACTTATATCCTAGAGGGTAATAATATACCATTATAAAGTTTTTAATATATATATATATATATATATATATATATATATATATATATATATATTTTTTTTTTTTTTTTTTTTTTTTTTTTTCTCACATTTAGACCCTTTTTCTACTATATTACGTGCGCCCCCATCGTGTCCCTTTTTTTTAAATAAAATGTGATACTGTAACATAATTGTCTTTTTCATATTAAATAAACTTTCTATTGTTGTTTTTTGTTTAACAATTAGTCATAAACTTGCTCCAGAAGAAGCGAAAAGGTACACAAAACATGTCGAGCATGTTGACGTTCCGCTACTTTGTCTATTATACTAAAGTCTTAGACTACTTATCATTAAAGAAAATGTCCTTTGTCTCTTACCAATTATATTATGACTACGGTACTAATAGTGGTAACATCTTCTTTTGATGAATTTTTGATTGCTTATGACTTCTTCTTTTTTTAATATTTATTTATGTAATGCTATCTTTGTAAATAAAACTATACCTTTTTAATAAAAAAAATTTGTAATTGTGCCTAAAAAGTCCATAGCCTTCTTTTCCATTTTTTTAAATTCTAATTTAGGATGTGGCGCGCTCTGTTACTTATTGTGTATCTACCACACTACATGGTGTATTGATACACTTACTCCCTTTCTTTATAAATGGTATAAATGGTATTTTTTTTGTCTGGTGACAAAGGAGCATAAAACATTGGTGCAACTTTATTTATTTTTTTGATCTGGTAATAGATTGAAATGTAAGTAAAACTGTCCAACCACAGTAAAAAATATTTTACAGTCTCTTTTCACCACCAACTCTGTAAGATCTTACCTGGTTGGGCGTGTTTTGTTTTGTAAGGCATTGTTTATTGTAGCATGACTCCATTGGACACCAACTACCTACATATACCGTATTTATCGGCGTATAACACGCAATTTTTTTTTCCTGCTGCTCTCATGGCTTTCGGCTATTTTCAGCCACACTCGGCTGTTCTCGACAGCTTTCGGAAAGCCGAAAGCCGCCGAGATACACAGGACATCCGCTCTGTATCTCAGTGGCGCCATTTTTAAAAGGCAAGCCTGCAAAAGACACTGACAAGGCTGAAAATGACTGACAAGGCTGCAATGGAAGGCTGCAAATGACTGATACGGCTGCAAATGACTGACAAGGCTGCAATGCAAGGCTCCTAAAAGTTTTTTTCTTTAAAATTCCCTCCTAAACTTGGGGTGCGTGTTATACGCCAGCGCGTGTTATACGCCGACAAATACGGTACATCCTTCATTGTGAAGAGGCAGGCTCACAGTCTAACCAGTTCTACTGTCTAGGTTGATTCAGGAATTTTTGGGCTCCCTGTGGGGTAGGTTAGAATCCCTGCTATTTTTTCGAATAGGGTTCTCTAGCTGGATACAATATATGTTGCAACATTTGTATGTAAAATTGCTTTGCATTTTTTCCTATTGATTAATATAATTTGCTGGTTTATAATTTACTCTCTATTCTTATTACTTCTTTTAACTCGGCCAAAAAATACAATTGTACGACACTTCCAAGCAATGTTTCATATTCCTATTTCTGCCCTCTGTGTGCTAAGTATTCCTTCTTTACATTCTCATAAGGGAGAGAAGACTCGGGACGTCTGAGGACACCAGGGACCCCACACCTCCCAAAGAAGGGGAAATACCAACACCAGAAGCAGAGGAGGAGGAGGAAGGAGAGATTGTTGAAGTTGGACAAATTGTCACCACAACAAGTGAGTGTCGGAGACCACAGCTTCCGGTAAGCTAATCAATGTATGTCTGCATATTTATAATACATGGTGTGTTTATTTATTTTTTTAGGTGATGTGAAAGAAGAATCACATTTTACCAGTGAAAGTGCCCAGATCCTCATTGGGGAGATAATGGGGTGCAATCGCGATTTAGAGAATATACAGAAAAACATCAATGATGTTCAACAGAAAATGAAGAACATCATTGATGTTTTGGGGAGAGTCTGAAACACCCCAAACTAGCTAGCATAGTTTTTGATTTTTCCACAAAACTTTTATATTTTTCAAAAAGCCAAATTTGGAAGATGCACACAGTGTGTCAACATGTACTATCTCCCATCATGGGGGATCAATGTACGTGTTTTGTGAGTGCAACCCCTTCCTTGCTACTAAAGTAGCTGAGATAAAGGGGTTGCACCCCAAAACATGTACATTGATACCTCATGATGGGAGATAGCACATGTTGACATTAGGTATGGGATCAGGAGGAAACTGGACACTTGTGTATTGTCAATGTGTGGGCATCTTCCAAATTTGGCTTTTCCAGGGGTGACACCCCATCTGATGAAGGCAATATCAGCACAGTTTGTACATACTCATGTCTGATATTGTCTTCACTTTTCAAAGTTGAACTTTGTAAGTTCCTGTGTACTGTATGTTATGCTTTGATTCATGCCTGTTTACACAAAAACACCAAGTTATAAAAATGTTACCCAAAATAATGTTTCCTATGCACCAAATATGTTGGTTTGTTGTAAAACCCTTTTCTAAACACACATGTGAATGTGCTTTGAGTAAAAAGGGAAATAAATTATCAACAATGTGTGGCTTCCTTTTGCAATGCGCAAAAGCAGTATTTGGAGTAAAGTTGTTGTTTTCTGTGGCAATGGGTGTTATTTACTAAAGGCAAATCCACTTTGCACTCCAAGTGCAGTTTCAGGTGCACTTTTGCAGTGCACTTGTAGTACATAGTGGATTTGCCTTTAGTAAATAACACCCACAGTAATGTTTAAATTTCCCCAATCACGCCATTTTCATGATCCCACATATTTCTACCATGGTGCTGAAAATGAGCAATATTTTTGTCAGGAATGCACTACATACATTATCAACAAAAACAAGGTGTGTGTGTAGCAGACCCACGACATAATAAGATTATCTGAAGAAGAGACTGTCACCTCATCTTGCACAGAACTTGGGTTTGCACTGTTGTTAAAAAAGGCAAAAAAAACCCAGCAAAAATACCTATGAGACACCTAAAACAAAGCCAAGCAGTAAATGAAAACAAAGATTATTGGAGTTTCAAAGAAAAAATTATAAGAAAAATGCCTTTCAGACATTGTCCGGCATATCAATGCCCCCCCTACCCACAAAACAAAGTACTCCATTTATTGGTTTCTGACCTCACAGGCGCTTTGGGGGGCAAGCCAGGACGAGCCGCTTCAAGGGCCGTGAGGTTGTCATTTTCCGGCAAGTCTGCATCTGGGCCAACTGAGACTACATAATTAGCTGAATGTTTTTTCAAAAAATTGTGCAGAATGCAGCAGGCAAGCACAATGTGATTTAGTTTATATTCCGCCACGTGGATTGGCATCAAAAATAGGCAGAACCGGCTGGCCAGTATTCTGAAAGTGTTCTCCACAACTCTTCTGGCTCTGGCCAGCCGGAAATTAAAGATCCTCTGATCTGGGGTGAGGGTCCTCATCGGGAAAGGCCACATCAGATGATTTGACAGAGCAAACGCCTCATCCGCGACGAAAATGAACGGGAGTCCTTCCAGATTCTCCTCTGGAGGTGGCAAGCCCAGACTGCTACTCTGGAGATGCCAGTAGAATTCTGTCCATGCAAACACTCCACCATCTGACATCCGGCCATTTTGCCCCACGTCCACATAAAGGAAGTCATAGGTCACTGACACCACCGCCAACATCACAATACTATTAAATCCCTTGTGATTATAATAGTACGACCCTGAGTTGGGGGGGTGGGACGATGCGGACATGTTTCCCATCAATTGCACCTCCACAATTGGGAAAGTCCCAACGGCTGGCAAAGTGGGAGGCCACGGTCTGCCATTCCTGTGGCGTTGAAGGAAACTGTGGAGTGAAACATGAAAAAAATTATTAGTTTTGCACAACAACATTGCAAGCAGATTAGACACAAACATTTGTGGACAATATCAGCCCATCTGACAGGTAAGAAGTGTCATAATACAAAAAAAAGGAACAAATGGAAGCACATTTTGACATTCTCCTATTACCTAGCAAGATAATAATAGGATAAAAAATACTTGAAACTGTAACATTTGAAAGTATTGAGGCAGGCCCTTGCACTGCATGCTTTGGTGAATTTGTCCATAAATCTGACCAGAAAAAAAGGTAGTTATAGTGTGTATTGGGTTTGGCAAAGTCAGCAGACAGAGGATTGCTATCAGCTGACCTAGCAGTTGGGGGAGGGGGGTTCCTAATGAGTTTGGCCCAACCAAAAAAATAAATCTGGCACTCTACATGAATTTAAGCACACACATAACATTTGTACACATTTTAGGGGGTGTGTAGAGGAAAGCAATACTATGCAGCTGCCAAAATACATTGCTAAGTGACTAGGCTTTAGGTTTATGGCACCAGAAGAGCATGCTGGGGAAGTTAGTGAAGGCAAACATGCATGAAGGAAAAAAAAGAACTTGAAAAGCTTCCAGCATGCATGAGGACAAAGGGGCACAGCATATCAATTAGAGCATATTGCAATCATGGTAATTAGGGAATGAGGAAAGAAATACAACACATTGGCAAACATTAAATACTTAGAATGTGATGTTAAAGGAGAAAACTTACCTTCATATAGTCCTTCTGCAGGACCTGAATGATGGCAGAACAGGTCTCTGGAATAATGATCCCCAGAGCCTGGGGGAAGATGCCTGTGGAGAACTACAGGTCCTGAAGGCTTCTCCCTGTCGCCAAGTAGCGCAACGTGGCGATGAGCCTCTGCTCCAGAGTGATGGCTTGCTACATGCAGGTATCCTGCCTGCTGATATAAGGGGACAGCAAAGCCAGCAGACGGTGAAAAATGGAGTCCGTCATCCGGAGATAATTCCTGAAATCATCAGGATTATTCTCCTGGATCTCACAAAGCAAAGGCATGTGCGAGAACTGGTCACGCTGGCGCAACCAATTCTTGGTCCACAAACTCCTCCTTGCCCTGTTCATGGACTGGGCTTGTGTCAAAGCTAAAAGCCCAACACCAAGCCCCTGCACAGCACAAACTCTACGACAAGTACGTACACGAAACATGGCTTAAAACGGTCGGCTGGTCAGAACGGACAACAGAAAGCACCGATAAACAGCAATGCCTGAAAGAACGACCTGAAAACCAGAAACGAGCAGACAATAAGCAATGAAAATCAAAGCATACTATACCAAGATATAGTCCACAATGAGCAATAAATGCTTACTGACTACACGCACTGATAAGCAGATACGCACCGACAAGCGAACTGAAGCACAAATCGGAAAAGCGCAAATCGTCTCTAACCAAACTTCTACTAACACACGATAAACACGAGATCAGCAGAAGGAGCCCAAAGGGTGTCGGACGTGGTGCTAAACTTCCCTTTTCCAGTCCCATTGTAAGCAGCTTACGTCACCGCGTTCTTGGCAACCGGAAATTCTGACAACATAGTCCGACCGTGTGTATGCAACACCACTTCCGGACCACTTCCGGATTAAATCCGTTGGAATTTTTCCGACAGATTTGGTTGTCGGAATGCCTGACCGTGTGTATGGGGGCTAAGAGAACCACATTTGATGAGTATGAATTTTTTTATATAAAGACACTTTGTACTGTGTTATATCTTTATACTCTCTTTAAAAACGTAAAATATTAAAGCATAAATAAAATTAGCATTATAGGTTTGGGCAATTAGTGTTTAATTTTTTTTTTTTCATGGAAAAATCAAACCGTTCAAAATATTTTCAGAGATGTTTCTGTGTGTTTGCAGCACTTTAGCTGCTGTAACGGCAGCCAGTAAGTGTGTGGGCAATTTTACTGTTGGTGACAATACATTTGTCTGGACACAATCGTTTTACATCTTGATCACTGGGATGGTGGTCTCCCCTACAGCCTGTAATTTGATCTGCTGAATAACATCTTTTAAGGACTATTCTCTATTATGAATTGATCCTCTATGTTATGACTGCTATCTATCTGTATTTTGAACAGTTGGATACTTTTTCTATGATCTATGTGATAAAAGAAAAATACGTGTAGCGCTATACCAAAGTACTAAGTCGGAAATATATGTGAAAACATATATATATATATATATATATCCAAAATACAAACTTGGATCTGATTCATATATAATATGTAAACCCAAACATAGTGATCAAGACAATATTCAGTGAAGAAATATTATTTTAAAAATATTGTTTTAGAAAGTGTAGTCCATAACCACTTTTTAAAGTGCAAGTGCCACTACAGTCTTAAAAAAGGAAATTCCAGTGCCCAATTTCAGTAAACTCTTCCAGAAGTGTACTCTTCCCAAGTGCAACACCACCACCACCGTGAGAAGGGAGGAGGCTTACCGGAGGACTTGGACTTAGCTAGGCATATGGCCCCCAAGTCAAAAAAGCTTGTGTACAAAACTCGGCCCGATGGATATAAGTAGTCCTCAGTCTCAGCTCACACCACGATTCGTCAAAACATCAAATGGCAGATGATCAATATTTTTCCAAAGGTGTCAGATAGAGGACGGGATAGTAGTATTGTGCATGGAACCATGTAAATAAAAGTCTAACATAGCGTAATACTGTCACACAGAAAAGCTTTAATATAAAAGATAAGAAGAACACTCACATTTTAGGAGTATCACTCATCATATAGATTAATATAAGTGATGTCTGCAAAGAGGTCCACTGATGCGTTTCGACTGCAGAGTCATCATCTGGGGTGAGGACCCCCCCAACAGCATCGCTTATAAAAGAATGGTGACCCCAAAACGTTCATGGCGCCAAAACACTTCCGCCTAACATCACTTCCGGTTAGAAATCAGAAGTGCGTGACTAATTCCAGGCCGTTTTTTAAAATAGTAATTGTATTTCCCCTTTAATGTCATCATACAGTGCCTTGCGAAAGTATTCGGCCCCCTTGAACTTTTCAATCTTTTGCCACATTTCAGGCTTCAAACATAAAGATATAAAATTTTAATTTTTTGTGAAGAATCACCAACAAGTGGGACACAATTGTGAAGTGGAACGAAATCTATTGGATATTTTAAACTTTTTTAGCAAATAAAAAACTGAAAAGTGGTGCGTGCAAAATTATTCGGCCCCTTTACTTTCAGTGCAGCAAACTCACTCCAGAAGTTCAACGAGGATCTCTGAATGATCCAATGTTGTCCTAAATGACTGATGGTGATAAATAGAATCCACTTGTGTGTAATCAAGTCTCTGTATAAGTTGCACCTGCTCTGTGATAGTCTCAGGGTTCTGTTGAAAGCGCAGAGAGCATCATGAAGACCAAGGAACACACCAGGCAGGTCCGTAATACTGTTGTGGAGAAGTTTAAAGCTGGATTTGGATACAAAAAGATTTCCCAAGCTTTAAACATCCCAAGGAGCACTGTGCAAGCGATCATTTTGAAATGGAAGGAGTATCAGACCACTGCAAATCTACCAAGACCTGGCCGCCCCTCTAAACTTTCAGCTCAGACAAGGAGAAGACTGATCAGAGATGCAGCCAAGAGGCCCATGATCACTCTGGATGAACTGCAGAGAACTACAGCTGAGGTGGGAGAGTCTGTCCATAGGACAACAATCAGTCGTACACTGCACAAATCTGGCCTTTATGGAAGAGTGGCAAGAAGAAAGCCATTTCTCAAAGATATCCATAAAAAGTCTTGTCTAAAGTTTGCCACAAGCCACCTGGGAGACACACCAAACATGTGGAAGAAGGTGCTCTGGTCAGATGAAACCAAAATCAAACTTTTTGCTCACAATGCAAAACGATATGTTTGGCGTAAAAGCAACACAGGTCATCACCCTCAACACACCATCCCCACTGTCAAACATGGTGGTGACAGCATCATGGTTTGGGCCTGCTTTTCTTCAGCAGGGACAGGGAAGATGGTTAAAATTGAGGGGAAGATGGATGCAGCCAAATACAGGACCACTCTGGATGAAAACCTGTTGGAGTCTGCAAAAGACCTGAAACTGGGACGGAGATTTATCTTCCAACAAGACAATGATCCCAAACATACAGCAAAATCTACAAAGGAATGGTTCACAAATAAACGTATCCAGGTGTTAGAATGGCCAAGTCGAAGTCCAGACCTGAATCCAATCGAGAATCTGTGGAAAGAGCTGAAAACTGCTGTTCACAAATGCTCTCCATCCAACCTCACTGAGCTCGAGCTGTTTTGCAAGGAAGAATGGGCAAGAATTTCAGTCTCTCGATGTGCAAAACTGATAGAGACATACCCCAAGCGACTTGCAGCTGTAATCGCAGCAAAAGGTGGCTCTATAAAGTATTAACGCAAGGGGGCCGAATAATTTTGCACGTCCCACTTTTCATTTTTTTATTAGTTAAAAAAGTTTCAAAAATCTAATAGATTTCGTTCCACTTCACAATTGTGTCCCACTTGTTGGTGATTCTTCACAAAAAATAAAAATGTTATATCTTTATGTTTGAAGCCTGAAATGTGGCAAAAGGTTGAAAAGGTCAAGGGGGCCGAATACTTTCGCAAGGCACTGTCTCCAGCTTGGCCTCTCCATGAGAAGGAGGCTTGGCTCTGCGCAGTTCAGCACCTATCTGCCACGCCGCTTTCTGAAAGTGAAGAAGGTGCTGTAATGGAAATTTGTTGGTTCTGTATATAATTATATTCTATTTTATATGTATTGCACAATGCCCTCACTGTGCACACGGCACTAATAATGTTTTCAGTACATGTTTTGCATTCTTTCTAGTCCTGATTAGAATTAGCCTGCCTATGTAATGCCTCTTGTTACCATAAACGTACAATTGTAATATTAATGTGATACCTACGTAATCATGTGTATAAAAACCTTCAAATGCGTCATAATAAAGGAGAACGGTTATTTGGAAAGATGCTGAGCGTATCTTTTGTGTCTGTTCTCTATTGCAGTAGTTATTATTAATTTGGAACCACTAATCAATATGAGGATAGGAGTTGCCTATCTATAAAATATCCATTTCAGAAATGAAATCAGATGGTGAGCTTGGCCAGCAGGGGTTACCAGGTGACCCTGAGTATCCAAAGCGAGGAGCTGGAGCTGATATGGGAATTTCTGATAATCAGCCGGCTGAGGTAAGCTTTTTGCTTACATTTGAGTTATCAGACTTCCTAATTAGGTAAGGCATTTTTGGGACAAAGGGTACCTATTTTACTCCCCTTAATTGAACTGTATTGATTGGTGGTTATATGTTATGTTGTCATTGTCTACTGTCCATCGGAGTGTTATAGAGAAAGGGAATAGTGCTGTTCACAGGTATATGTAGTACATCTGCTAGATAAAGTAGTTTAGAGGCAAGAGGGTATAGGCACATGTAGGGAAGACTGGCCAATCAAGAGGAGCGCTATATATGAACCGAAGGTGCGGTTCCGCCTATACTGAGCCCTTAGATTAATGGTTAAAGTGGAGAGGGATCCACAAAGGGTAACTGGGTTACCACCAAAGTCCACAGGGACAAAGAATCATGCAGAGTATACAGCTAGAGAAACAGCTATCTATGTGAGCAGGATGGATCAAGGGTGACAATTAACACTAGACAGAAAGGGATATTTTGATGTTAAGTTGTGGGATGAATTTGGGGTCAGGCACTACAACTAGTAAAGTCAAGAAACAGTAATGAGAGTTAAAACAGAATGCTTTATATGTTGTCAGAGAGGGAAGATGGGACGAGCACTATGGCTGCCCGTCTGATCATAGAAGGTACAGTATGTGAAGTATGGTATTACAATACATTGGATGCAAAGGATATCAGAACAAAATAAAGAAAGTAGAAGTTTAAGCAAGGAAGTATTAAAAAGCATTAAAATAAAGTGAGAGAATGATATGCATGTGTTGTGTACAAATGGGAATAATATAAGCAATTTTAGAGATATAGTTGTGTATGTTTGTGAATGCTGGAACCTTTAGTTCTATCGCTTGTATGTGTCATGTATGCAGATGTGGCCCCCTCCTTTGTGCTCTCATGAAAGAATGTAGCTGGGATGAGAGGTTGGTGATAAGCTGGAAGGACACCATGCCAATTTTATTTTTTTAGACAAAACATTTATAACAAAATGTGCCAGGTTAACAAATCTAATGATAAACAATGTGATCACAATTATTTTATAATGAATGTTACATTTAACTGTGTCTTACACAAATTGAATATCCTGTGATAGTGGAAACAGTGCATTAAAAAAAAGAGAAATTGAGTAAAATTAAGTAATATGTCCCCCTTTAAGGACATTTAAATCCAGGTTAATGGGGAAATTGGTAAAAATTGGATTAGTTTAGATTAACCAGTTGCCGACCGCCGCACGACGATGTACGTCGATAGCATGGCACGGGCAGGCATATTGGCGTACATGTACGTCCCTTGCCTCCCGCGGGTCGGGGGCCCGATCGGGCCCCCGCCCGGTGCCTGCGGCGGTCGGTATTCGTGCGGGAGCGATCCCGGACGAGGGGACGGCCATTCGTTCATGGCCACCCCCTCGCGATCGCTCCCGACGAATAGGAATCCCCCGTGACATCACTTCCTCTCCTGTAATGTAAACACAGGAGAGGAAGTGATGTATTCTCTCCTCCGTGTCGGTATTTTTCGTTCCGACACGGAGGAGAGCGGATCAGTGAGTTGCACCAACACATCCCACACACAGTAGAACATGCCAGGCACACTCACACCCCCCCTTTACCCCCCGATCACCCCCCCAATTACCCCTGCCCCCCAGTCACAGTGACACCAATGTCATTTTTTTTTTTTTTTTTTTTTTTTTGCATTGGTGTCATTTGTGACTGTAATAACTGTTAGGGCAGTTAGAGTTAGCCCCCTTTAGTTCTAATGTACCCCCCTAACCCCCCCAATAAAGGTTTAACCCCGTGATCACCCCCCGTCGCCAGTGTCACTAAGGCTGGGTTCACATTGCAGCGGTTTATGAGAACGAATGTGATTCGCACCGCACTGCAGTGCAAATCACATCCGATCTCTGTGCGATTCGAGTTCAGCCATTCGCCGCACCCGCCGCACCCGCCACACCCGCCGCACCCACCGCAAATTCGCACGGGACCCTTTTTTTGGCCCGCAGCAGAATCGGATCGCATGGGTGTTCACACCATGCGATCCGAGTTTGCAGATCGCACTGCGATATGCGAACTGATCTGGGGGTGTCAGTAACATTTCACTGACACTCCCAGCAGTTCGCATAGGGCAGTGTGAACTGCCGCCGGGAGGCATGCGATGCGGGAACCCGCCGCGGATTTGCGGCGTTTCCGCATCGCTCCAGTGTGAACCCAGCCTAATAAGCGATCATTTTTCTGATCGCCGTATTAGTGTCACAGGTGACGCTAGTTAGGCAGGTAGGTATTTAGGTTCGCCGCAGCTTTTTATAGCGCCAGGGACCCCCATATACTACCGCATAAAGCCCCCTGATTGCCCCCTAGTTAACCCTTTCACCAGTGATCACCATATAACTGTTACAGGTGACGCTGGTTGGTTAGTTATTTTTTATAGTTTCAGGGCACCCGCCATTTATTACCTAATAAAGGTTTAACCCCCTGATCACCCGGCGGGTGTCATTTGTGACTAATAACTGTTAGGGCAGTTAGGGTTAGCCCCCTTTAGTTCTAAGGTACCCCCCTAACCCCCCCAATAAAGGTTTAACCCCGTGATCACCCCCCGTCGCCAGTGTCACTAAGGCTGGGTTCACATTGCAGCGGTTTATGAGAACGGATGTGATTCGCACCGCACTGCAGTGCAAATCACATCCGATCTCTGTGCGATTCGAGTTCAGCCATTCGCCGCACCCGCCGCACCCGCCACACCCGCCGCACCCGCCGCAAATTCGCACGGGACCCTTTTTTTGGCCCGCAGCAGAATCGGATCGCATGGGTGTTCACACCATGCGATCCGAGTTTGCAGATCGCACTGCGATATGCGAACTGATCTGGGGGTGTCATTAACATTTCACTGACACTCCCAGCAGTTCGCATAGGGCAGTGTGAACTGCCGCCGGGAGGCATGCGATGCGGGAACCCGCCGCGCATTCGTGGCGTTCCCGCATCGCTCCAGTGTGAACCCAGCCTAATAAGCGATCGTTTTTCTGATCGCTGTATTAGTGTCACAGGTGACGCTAGTTAGGCAGGTAGGTATTTAGGTTCGCCGCAGCTTTTTATAGCGCCAGGGACCCCCATATACTACCGCATAAAGCCCCCTGATTGCCCCCTAGTTAACCCTTTCACCAGTGATCACCATATAACTGTTACAGGTGACGCTGGTTGGTTAGTTATTTTTTTATAGTTTCAGGGCACCCGCCATTTATTACCTAGTCTCACTAGTGTACCCCTAAATTTAGGGGTGTCTACTTTCCAAAATGGGGTCATTTGGGGGGGGTTTGTGCCATCTTGGCATTTTATGGCCTTCAAAACTGTAACGCCCTTAGAAAGCCTGAAGGCGGTGCTTGGTTTTCGGGGCCCCGTACGCGGCTAGGCTCCCAAAAAGTCACACATATGTGGTATCCCCGTACTCAGGAGAAGCAGCAGAATTTATTTTGGGGTGTCATTTCACATATGCCCATGGCATGCGTGAGCAATATATCATTTAGTGACAACTTTGTGAAAAAAAAAAAAAAAAAAAAAAAGTTTGTAATTTTCCCGCAACTTGTGGCAAAATATAAAATATTCCATGGACTCAACATGCCTCTCAGCAAATAGCTTGGGGTGTCTACTTTCTAAAATGGGGTCATTTGTGGGGGTTTTGTGCCATCTTGGCATTTTATGGCCTTCAAAACTGTAATAGGTAGTGAGAAGTGAACTCAAAAATTTACGCCCTTAGAAAGCCTGAAGGCGGTGCTTGGTTTTCGGGGCCCCGTACGCGGCTAGGCTCCCAAAAAGTCCCACATATGTGGTATCCCCGTACTCAGGAGAAGCAGCAGAATTTATTTTGGGGTGTCATTTCACATATGCCCATGGCATGTGTGAGCAATATATCATTTAGTGACAACTTTGTGAAAAAAAAAAAAAAAAAAAAAAAGTTTGTAATTTTCCCGCAACTTGTGGCAAAATATAAAATATTCCATGAACTCAACATGCCTCTCAGCAAATAGCTTGGGGTGTCTACTTTCTAAAATGGGGTCATTTGTGGGGGTTTTGTGCCATCTTGGCATTTTATGGCCTTCAAAACTGTAATAGGTAGTGAGAAGTGAACTCAAAAATGTACGCCCTTAGAAAGCCTGAAGGCGGTGCTTGGTTTTCGGGGCCCCGTACGCGGCTAGGCTCCCAAAAAGTCCCACATATGTGGTATCCCCGTACTCAGGAGAAGCAGCAGAATTTATTTTGGGGTGTTATTTCACATACGCCCATAGCATGTGTGAGCAATATATCATTTAGTGACAACTTTGTGTAAAAAAAAAAAAAAATTTTTTTTTTTGTCATTATTCAATCGCTTGAGGCAAAAAAATTAAATATTCAATGGGCTCAACATGCCTCTTATCAATTTCCTTAGGGGGTCTACTTTCCAAAATGGGGTCATTTGGGGGGGTTTTGTACTGCCCTGCCATTTTAGCACCTCAAGAAATGAGATAGGCAGTCGTAAACTAAAAGCTGCGTAAATTGCAGAAAACGTACCTTAGTTTGTAGATGTGACAACTTTTGCGCAAACCAATAAATATACAATTATTGACTTTTTTTTTACCAAAGACATGTGGCTGAATACATTTTGGCCTAAATGTATGACTAAAATTGAGTTTATTGGATTTTTCTAATAACAAAAAGTAGAAAATATCATTTTTTTTCAAAATTTGCGGTCTTTTTACGTTTATATCGCAAAAAATAAAAATCGCAGAGGCAATCAAATACCATCAAAAGAAAGCTCTATTTGTGGGAAGAAAAGGACGCAAATTTTGTTTGGGTACAACATTGCATGACCGCGCAATTACCAGTTAAAGCAGCGCAGTGCCAAAGTGTAAAAAGACCTCTGGTCATTTACCAGCAAAATGGTCCGGTCTGAAAGTGGTTAAGATGACAATTTTGTAATTATACATTTATTGAGTGGAAAGAAAAACAAAGATTAAGATGAGGTTGTTAATTTGAATACAGCTGCAATAATGTTTAACAAAGCCAAGATGGATGGGATACATAAGAAGTTTTTCTACAAAAATGAAATCTTAAAGTCTGAGTATAACTTGATGTGCGGTCCATGATGTGAGAGTAATAATAAATAAAATGTAAATATAACAGACCCATCACATCAAGTCCACGCACCCTGTTAGGATAGATGCTGCCTGCAGCCAGTTGGTTTATGGTTTTTGATGGCCGAGTGCTTTCTGGTCCATCATACATATTGTTGGTCCTTTTGTTTTTATGTATTTTTATTTTTGAAATACAAAGCAGAATGTGTGGATTGTGAAATGATGTGCCCCTTTTCCTTGTAAGTGCAGTGGGTATAAGTAGAAGAATATTTAGGATTTATGGACATCTCTGCATGACTGCAGGGTATTCTTATCATTTATTAGGAAAAAGTTGTCTTTTTGAAACATGAAACTGGAGTTCTTACACAAACAGCATGATAGAAAACAAGCCATTGTTATATTTATGCAAGCTGGACCCAGTAATGAAGGGTTCACCCCGATATATCAGAGCTGTAGCTTTATGCAAAGGTGCTATTAGACAAAGTTACAGATATTATTTTGGTCAAATATTTAATTTTTAATGGTCCGACATTCTGCACAGCAAATATTTAGCTAACTAAATGTTTGTCTAATGAAAGGTTCAAAATATTAATTTGTTTTGTTTGTTTATGTACAAATCTAACAATGAAAAATGTGTACATTTGAATCCAGCCACCTTATTGCCTCTATTGGAGGAGGCTGGAGACAAAGAAAAACCACATGTGTTAAATTGATGATGTAGGAATCAGCTGCTGTGAGCCCAGTGCAGGACACACTCCCTGGAGACCTGAGTATTTACTTTTTTGTAGTGTTATTCCTGGTTTTATACTGAGGATGAAGTTTATCACCCAGAAGGATACTCTGTATTTAGAGTCATTGGATCCTTTTTCCCCAGCTCAAGAAGCAGAGCTTCATGTTTTAGAAAAGCCTGTGAGCTATAAAAAGAGTATATATTTATATAGATAGTCGAGATATAGAGAGCTTTTGGTTCCATTTGAAGGGCCAGAAGTTTGTTTTTACTTCGTCAGGTAAACCAATCAAGCATGCTATGTTAAGTTGATCGGCTGTTTTCAGCCTTCCAGGTTCTTGCTGAGGTAGCCATACTAACAGTAAAACTCACACATGGAAGCACACCAGGCGACTCTAAGGATGCTGCATTTACAGCCCCGGACACTTGCTGGGTCTGTGCAACTCACAGATTCCACCCTAGTTGTGGCCCAGTATAGCTGAGATTAATAATTCAACTTTAAGGACCCCAGAACGAGAAGAACAAGTGGTCCACAGAGGGCAACTTCTTACAAAACAAGACTTTGGAATAGGTGACCATTTATGTCTGCCAGACACTCTTTTCTCTCCAGCTTGACACATGGACTGTGTCATCAGTCACAAGCAGTTATGGTTGCCTTAGTAAATGAGCATGGGATAGAGCCAGGGTTCACCACAGTTTGTTTTTATAACATACCACTTCTTGTTTTACCTGTTACCAAAGGTGTTACCAAAAGCTAAACATCCCTTACAGAGATAACAAAAAGATATAT
Organism: Lithobates pipiens; assembly: GCF_037356315.1. Lineage (NCBI taxonomy): Eukaryota > Metazoa > Chordata > Amphibia > Anura > Ranidae > Lithobates > Lithobates pipiens. Next base: position 194,055,685 of record NW_027507686.1, on the reverse strand, counting down.
CCAGATGCCCAAGTCAGGATCTTACAAATATGTATTTTGTTTGTATGGACATGTTTTCTGGATGTCCAGTGGCAAATGCTACTGCAAAGGCTACAGTAAAAAAGTATTATCAGAAGTAGTTTGTAAGTACAGAGTGTAGAATCTACAGAGAGTAAAAGAGGAAATCATCATTACTTTTGGGATACCCTATACCACCCGATCCATCTCTAGCCTTGCTTAACCTTGCACCCCACAACTGCACTCGGTACCAATTGTCCCTATTTCTCCAACTTACAACGGCAGCAAAGCAAACGATTGCTAGGGCCTGGAAGACACCTATACTCCCCGTAGCGGAATTTAAAAATAGGGTCACGCAGGCTATGATCCACTGCAAAATAGACGCGAAAATTCTAGATCGCATGCCCCGGTTCCGTAAGATCTGGCAGCCATGGATAACACACTTTTTACCCCCTGACCTAGATTCCGACCTTTTAGAGGTCTAAATTATTCCTCATTAAGGAGACCCTCACAATAAATGGCCTGGGTCCGTGCGGACCTGTCGATCCACAGCCTTCCTATCCTTCTCTACTTCTCTCTCTCTTCTTTTCCCCCCTCTACCCCTTTCCTTGTCTCCAGTCTAACTCCTATCGCTATCCTATTTCCCTATCTCCGAAAACCACTGCACTCGCAGTACTTGTACTCTCCGCTAACGTATAGATCTTATCCCGGGGAGTCACCTTCTTTTCCTTCCCCGGTGATCCCGGATTATATGACACTTGACTGTCTAATCAGATAATTATTCTCTTTTATGATCGGAACTGCATAATCCAATGTTGTTTTTGACAAAGTTTTATAGGGACTAAGTCCCACTGTTACTGCTTACATGCTGTACACCAAATCTCTTCACATGCTCTATGTCTATATCGTACTGTGTAATTATTTTGTTAATTGCTAATAAAAAATTTTGAAAGAAAAGAGGAAATCATTTTTATAGGAGAGTCCTTACTAGAAATTTTGAGGTTTTATTTTTACACCCCCTACTGTCTACAATGTAGCTGACAAAGTAGAGTAAGAAACTAGAAAACTTTTGCCTGAATGTTTTCTTATATATTATCAAGCCCCTAAGTGGATGTTGGACTCTCTCCCTATGGGATTTGGTTTGAGAGTGTGTTACTCACTTGCTTATATTTTGTCTCATCAGCTGAAGTCCTCCATTCGGATCTCACAGAGAATGTTGCTGATCTTTTAAGGTTTTTGACAAACTCATTTATGTGTTTTCTCCCTAATTCCAGATCCTAAAAGTTTGGAAGGATCTAAAACTAAAGCCAGGTCACTTGTGGATTGTTAAGAGACATTTATATATAAGGAAATGTTTCAAGACTCAATACAGCATCTATTTCATGTACAGTTTTGCAAAACTTGAAGGAAAAGTCACCTGCATCCATACCAGACACTGCAAAAAATGACTAAATTAAAGAAATCTCTGTGTTTGATTTGTTTCCCTCTTGCAATCACAGTCTAGGGTAATTTTTGATTCAATTACTTTAATTGTAAGGGATATATATATTTGAAAAGTAGTTTAGCCATGTTGAAGTCATATTTGTCTTTTGTATCTCGTGTCCATTGTATGTAGAATTGTCTGTGTTTATTTACATATGCTGAAAAGTCAGCATACCAACAATTAAGCTAACAGGCCATTCTGGCCACAGGAGTGTACAGCCAGTACTCTGTAAATATGTCTTTGTTTTTCACAATGAAAAGTCATTTTGTAATGAAAAATGCTGCTCAGCTATTATTTTCGATTTTTGTACTTGCCTGATTGCCGTAGCTTGTGAATGGGGGGGCTTGTTCCACATCTGTGAATCTGTGAGTCGGTGAAACATGTTAAGAATGTCCGCTTTTAGGTCCGATATTGCAGCGGTGATGATGTGCCTTATATCCAAGGTGACTTTTTGTAGATCATTTTGCAGATCCAGGAGGCTTGAGGGATGGTTAGGGCTGCTGTCACCGTCCATCAGTGAAGTGGAGCTGCTGCCGCGTGCTTCCCTGACTGTTGGGACCGGAACAGCTCTGGAATGTTCTTACCGAGCTGTGTTCCTGAATCTTTCAGGGTTCTGGGGGTCGAGGTGCTTCTGTTGGATCTAACCATGATTGTTAGATCAGGCAGATCCCACTTTAATAGCTTTTTGTTTCCTCGTTGTGCGGGAGCTCTCTCCTTAAGCTACCATCTCGGATCCCATCCAGGCCACGCCCCCACCATGACAACTTCTAGACCAGCCTGCCCCTTTTCAAACACTTATACCTTGCAAAAACCCTGGCCTGCGGAACCTCCAGGAAAAATAGGAAGGGCTGGCCTTGAGGTGGAAGGATAAAGGGGACGTGCACATGATGTTCACCATCCATGATGACACTACAATTGAGGTTCAAAGAAGATGAGGTCCCATTGAAAAGCCAGTATGTGTCCAAGATTATAATCTCTACATGGGAGGGTGGATTTCAATGATCAAATGATTCAGCCCTATTTGTCGATAAGGAGGTCCCGATTCTGGTACAAGCAGGTAGCAATTTATCTCATACATTTGGACGTTTATAATTCCTATGTAGTCTACACCAAATCCAAGCCCTGCCCCCTTCCTACAATTCATAGAAGTTGTCACGTCCCTCATCTATCACCAAAGACCCCCTACCCAGAAGACCTTCGCTCTGAGGCTGTTTGCCGACTTCATGAGCGCTACTTCCCCTTCAACATTCCACCATCTGAAGCAGGCAGAAGATGGCAAAAAAAAATGTTGCATGTGCACCAAAAGAGGATTTTGAAAAGATACCAGCTACCATTGTCCCCAGTGCCCTTCCCAACCTGGCCTTTGCATTGGTGAATGCTTCCAACTTTATCATACATCCCTAAAATATTATCCCATATTTTTAACCATTTCCTCATGGCCTGTTTTTTGACTATGCCTCTGCCTACCGTTTGGACTGCTTCCACGTGAACTGACCCTGGCCTGTTTTTTGACTATGCCTCTGTCTACCATTTGGACTGCTTCTACGTGAACTGACCCTGGCCTGTTTTGTGACTATGCCTCTGCCTACCGTTTGGACTGTCTCCACATGAACTGACCCTGGCCTGTTTTATCAACTATGCTACTGCCTTCCGCTTGGACTACTTGCACGTGAACTGACCCTGGCCTGTTTTATGGACTACCGCTTGGACTGATCTGTTGCCCTGCTATTGTAGTACACAGGGGTCTTACATATGTGAGGGGCTCTATAATTGTTTTTCCATATGGAGAAAACTATTTTTTTTGTTTTCTCTGGGTTTTGGAATTTCCGGATTAGGGTCCGGAGTCCGGAGGCTTCATAGAGATTTGGGTGGGTGGAAGCTTCTACCCCTGTGCCCCTGTACACAGGTCTTACCTGATTGCGGCCTTCAGCCTGCTACTGACTTACTGCCATCATGCCTCTGCCTGCTGCATGAATGGACCACACCGCTACCTAAACTATGCAAATAATTAGCTGCAGCAAGAGGCAGTGTGTTTATGAAGGGCTGGAGAGCGGAACAATGAGTGTCTGCAGGTAACAGTGTACCAGTGCCAATATTATGGCTGTGCTGGCTGTCTCTGCCTGGACAATTTCTATGGACTGTGCTGTGCCGACAATATCCTTGTGCTGACTATAGACAATATTCCTGCCTGCTGCCTGGATAATTACTATTGTTGTCGCTAAGCACATTCCTACCTGAAGATTGAAGATTGACGTCTGTAATCTGTTGTATAAGCTGGATGACGTTGGACCAGAAGGGACAAATAATTGGGCATGACCACCAGATATGCGCGTGAGTTTCTATGTTCCCACAATTCCTCCAACACAATGGGGAATTGGCAGGGAACATCTGGTGTAGTTTTGAAGGAGTATACTGCCATCTAGTAAGTAGTTTGTAGTTGACCTCAGCCATTTTTGATACGAGAGACGTGACGTGGGTTAACTGCAAGATTTTGACCTTCTGAGACTTCGAGATGTATGACGTCAAATTCGATTCCCATTTGGGTGGAAAACTTCTTCAATGCCGTTAAGATCTTGTAATCCCCTCAGGGGCTGAGGTAGGGTTCGGAGGAAGCGTTGTAGTTGGAGGTACCTCCATTTGTCTAAGAACGTTATCGGTTTGGAGCCAAGGATTTCGGGTAGTGGCTTAAGAGTATTAGCATGGAGGATATGATATAGTAAAAGGGGGCCTTCCGGAGACCAGGCCTTAAAGCCTGGGTCTAGTAAGCCTGGTAAAAAATAATTATGGTTAAGAAGCGGTAGAAGGGGGAGTCATAGGACCAGCCAAGCTTCTTATGCAGAGCGTCCCCCATATCCAAGGTGGAGGTAGTGAGTGAAGAGGTTGTTTCAGCAAGATGTGAGTGGGGTATCCAAGGGGTAACAGTGAGATCAACACTGTTTAGGGAGTGTTCTAAGTAAACCCATAGTTTGGAGTTAACAGAGTATTTCCAATCGGCTATTCTAGATAATGTTACAGCATAATAATAAGCTTTGAAGTTTGGGAGGGCCAATCCCCCCCCCCCCGAGTCCTTGGAACGAAAAAGTATGTCTCTGGACACTCTGGGGTGACTGTTCCGCCAAATGAAATGGGAGATCATGGATTGTAGTGTGGTAAAGAACCCTATTGGAACACCCAGTGGGATCATTTGAAAGAAAAATAAGATTCGAGGAAGAATGTTCATTTTAACAATATTTACTTTTCCTAGCCAGGAATGTGACAGATTGTTCCATTTCCTTAAATCGTCTCTGACATTATTTAGTAAGGGGATGTAGTTAAATTTGAAGAGGGAGTGAATTTTGGGCGTGAGATGTATTCCGAGGTATTTCATGCACCGTTGTACCCATCTAAAGGGGAAGAGCGGCCCTAGTAGCCTCTCCTCCCGTTCAGGGAGGTTGATGTTTAAAATTTCGGACTTTTTGAAGTTGGACAACGTTTGATAAGTAGAAAAAGCAGACATCAAATTAGTTAATGAGATGCGTGGTTGTTGTATAAAGAATAAAATGTCGTCCACATATTTCCCGCGTATTTGTGGGTTTTGTTATCTACTTGGATGCCGTGGATGTTAGTGTTATATCTAATTGTTGCCAAAAAAGGTTCTAGGGTGAGTGCGAACAGGAGAGGAGACAGGGGGCAGACCTGCTTGGTCCCCTTAAAGAGTGTGAATGGGTCACTGAGAGTGTCGTTTATACAGAGTTGAGCCATGGGGTTAATATAAAGGGAAGAGATAGGATGAAACATTCGAGGGCCCAGACCGAAATGCTGCAGGGTCAATTTGAGAAAGTCCCAATCCACCCTATCAAACGCTTTTTCAGCATCAGTGTATATGAGTAGGGTGGGTTGGGCACACTTCCGCACATACTGGATAAGGGATATTGCTTTAAGGGAATTATCTTTGGCTTCTCTGTGAGGTATGAAACCTGTCTGGTCAGGTGAGACCTAGATAGGTATCAAGGGGATTAAGCGATTGGCCATGACCTTGAAATACAATTTAATATCAACATTTAGCAGGGAAATTGGTCTGTAGCTGCTACACTGGGTGGGATCTTTTCCCGACTTGGGAATTACTGTAATGTGGGCTGCGAGAGATTTTGGGCGAAGTCCTGATGTATGGGAGATTGAGTTAGCATATGCTGTAAGCCGAGGGAGTAGGATGTCGCTGAATGTTTTAAAATAAAGAGTAGTATATCCGTCTGGTTCGGGGGCTTTCCCTGTAAGGGAGGACTTCAGAGCCGTTTCGAACTCCTCAACAGAGAATTCTGCGCAGTTCTACTTCTTCTTTTTTTAAGTTTTTTCCATATAGCATTTTTTGGTATATATTTTGAATTGCTGCATGACATAATTTTTTTGTTTTTTCACTGTAGCGCAGATTTTCTCTTCTTTTCCAAATTCTGATTCTAAGTCTCTAAGAATGGAGTCGGATAATCTATGTAGGTTCGCTTCTTTCAGGTAGGTGAGCATGCGGTTGCGCCTCTCTTCAGAGGTCAGGGAGGGCGAATCATGGGTCATATTATATAGATTGGCATAATACTCCCTGAAGGCTTTAGCTATGAGTGGGGTTGCGTGTACAAGATTGCCGTTAGGGAGTTTTATTTTGGGGATAAAGAATTTAGACTGCTTTGCTTTAAGGGATCTCGCCAGTTGCCTGCTAGGTTTATTTCCCCACTCGTATAGTGTCTGCGAGAAACACTGGAATTTCCTTTTAGTGTCGAGGTCTAGCAGGGTTTTTAGTTCTTCACGCTTCAATGTGAGGGCCTTAAGGTGAGTTGAGTGTAGAGAAAGCTTATGTTGTTTGTCTAGAACTGCTATTTGGTGTAGCACCTGCTCAATTTGCTGACCATGCTCCCTGTTTTTCCTCGCTCCTAATTCGATAAACTGGCCTCTCATGGTAGCTTTGTGGGCTTCCCATACGATGGAGGGGGAAATATCGGAGGATGTGTTTTCTTTGAAGTATTGTGTTAAATGAGAGGACAACATGGAGACCTCTGATTAGAAAGAAGTGAGTCATTAAGTTTCTCGACTATTAGAGCAGTGAGTCAAAGTAGGCATGGCCATGCGCATCGTCACCAGTGCATGATCGGATATGGTGGCAGTGCCTATGTGAGCAGATTGTAAGTGGGAGCGGGAGGTGGTGGTGGTCTATAAAGATATTATCTATTTGGGAGTATGATTGATGCGTTCTAGAGAAATGTGAGAAATCTTTTTCTTTAGGATGTAATATACGTCAGACGTCTAGTAATTGAAGGTCTAAGAGTTTTTTTAACGAGCATCAGACGCTAAAACAAAATACTAGAGCGACCTTGGGAGGTGTCCAAAATGGGATCTAGGGGCATATTTATGTCTCCCACCAGTATGGTTACCCCCTTGGCAAAGTGTGACAGTTTGGAGAGAATCTGGGAGAAGAAGGTGGGTTGGTTGTGATTTGGACAGTAAATGTTAGCTAAAGTGCACTGGGTGTTGCCAAGAAAGCCCTTTAGAAAAAGAGTGAGAGGGTAGGTAAGAAAGGATAAGTGGAGGATATAATCGTCCAACAGAACACTCATGGGGAATCATAGTATGTCACGCAGAATTCTGCGGTGGTCCCTGTGGGGAGAGAGAAAGTCGGCAGCAGCCCAGAGCTCTGAGGGGAGATCAGGTGATGCAACCTGGGGGCAACCCGCTTTCAACAACCCCAGAAGGAGGGGGGTGGGGGGTGTACCATGTGAGAGGTACATGGGAGCATAACGCTCCACCAGCATTCAGCTAGAGACTAACAGATGTTGAAAGAAATTAGCTCCAGTAACGGTAAAAGAGAGATAGACACTTTGGGTTAGCAACACCATATAAACAATTTTCTGGCAAAATAAACAGTATAAAATAAATGGTATAACTTGCAGGCATATCCAACCAGTCTGAGAGGGACCCAGGGAAGCAAGGCAGTCATGGCATTCTTATCTGTAAAATAGTGTAAACGGCATATCACATCTCTGGGTTGGTCAGAATTGAAATTACGGGGGAGTAGAGCATGGTGGACTCGGTCGAATCACAGCGGGTCCGTCACAGGTTTACCCAAGATTGTATTAAAAATGCCAGGGATCGATGGTTCAAGGTCGTTGTCGTCTGTTGCCACCGGCAGCCCTCTAATGCGTAGGTTGTTCCTGCGGTTTCTGTTCTCAAGGTCTTAGAGTTTGTATAATGAGGTATGGTGAGCGGAGGCAAGTTGGGTGACAGTCTCTTGTAATTACTTTATGGCCGTGGCGTGGGAGTCTTGTCTATGCTCCATTTCTTACACCCTGTCCACAATGTTGCGCCATATCTGCTCTCACTCCTGTGATCTCCTTTTTATGAATTTTTCTACTCCGTGGAACATCCCAGCTAATTCCTTTTTAAGACTGCATACCAGGGATGACATGTTGGAGCCAGTAGGAGACCCGGGGTCGTCCATAAGGTTGTAACAGCCCGAGGACACGACGGGAGAGCTCTCTCTGATGGAGGCAGCAAGCGAGGAGGGGGATGCGCTTTGCCTTGCGGCCCTGGCCTGTCCGCTACGTGCTGTGTGGCCCGATCTGTCAGCGGCCAGAAAGTGTTGCATGGAGTTGGTAGCAGTTGGGTTAAGCACCGGTCCCTTCCCTGAGCTCTTGTTAGATATGGAGCGGGACTTAGGTGTCTTCGCTGGCCTAATTGGAACTGGAACGCTGAATGCTGGGCGGAGGTCTCCTTAATTACATCCACTCAGCGCCATGCTGTAGCCAACCCCTATTCTGGCGTCTGGCCCCATTTTGGATGCGGGGAGCCTGAATTATAGTGGCGGAGGTGGGGGGTTGAAGCACCTGATTAGAGCCATAGGCTTCAAAAAAGGTGAACTGCAAGCGCAATGCAGTGGGCCGTGGTTCACCCAGCTGTATTAACAAAGCAAATGAGTGTTTGCTTTGCTAACACAGAACTGCCTCTCAGTCAATCAGGAGGCGTGGATGTAATACCGATAACCTGATTGGCTGAAGGCAGAGGTGATCCCATTGGCCGCTGTGCGGAACAGGAAGAAGACATGCATGAAGGACACAGGAGCAATGAATGAGCAAGTTTGGGAAAGAGGAACTTAACTGACCTGCAGAGAGTCCTGCTCTCAATCCGATAGAACACTATTGTAATGAATTAGAACTGAGACTTCAAGCTAGGCCTCCTCATCCAACATCGGCGCCTGACCTCACAAATGCACTTTGGAAAGACTGGTCAAACATTCCAATAGACTGCTAAACCTTGTGGACAGCCTTCCCAGAATAGTTGAAGCTGTTATAGCTGCAAAGTGTGGGCCAACTCAATATTGAACCCTACAGACTAATACTGGGATGCCACTAAAGTTCATGTACATGTGAAGGCAAGCATCCCAATACTTTTGGTAATATAGTGTATAGTCAAATATCAAAGTGTAAAACCGCTAAAATAAATGAAGCAGAGAATGGAAAGGAGGGCTATGGACTTTCTAGGCACCAGTACAAAAAATTCTTATTAAAAAGGTGTAAGAGATTGTAGAGTTACTCTTTAGATATTGTATGGGAAGGTAGAGTTACTCCTTAGGTCTGTTTTAGAAGATAATGTTTTAGAAAATGCTAAGCTTGTGCTAAAATTACCAGACGTGCTAAGGCGAAGTGTGAAGTAGGATGGGTCTGCGGTTAGTTGCTGGACATTAAGAACATATATTGTGTGTTGAGAACATTGGCCTCAAGCCAAGGTGATAAGGTTGAACATTGTGACGTTGAGTCTGTCTCTAGGCAGAATTACTATGAATATCTTTTAGGTTAATATTAATTGTATATTGTATTAACATAATGCTTGAATGTGATTGGTTTTTCATGGAGCCTTCCCCCTATATGACCCCTTTTTGTTTATTGCATATTATTCTGTGAAGCCGGAATAAACCTTTGTATTCTTGATCATCCACACACTGTGTATGGTGTCTTGACTACCCGACCAGTCAGAGAGTTTTTCCAATGACCACTAGAGTCCAGCTCGAGCAGAACTAGAGGGGCACACCTTACAAAATGTATAATTTTATTTACAAAGATAGCATTTACATAAATAAATATTATTTTAAAAAAAGAGTCATAGGCAATCAAAAATTCATCAACAAAAGATGTTACCACTATTAGTATCGTAGTCATAATATAGTTACTAAGAGACAAAGAGTATTTTCTTCAATAATAGATAATCCAAGACTTTGATACAATAGACAGAATAGCGGAACATCAGAGATGACAAAATGCTGATGCTGGATTCGTGCTCAACATGTTTCCCGTACCTTTACGCTTCTTCTGGAGAAAATTTATGACTAATTATCGAACAAAAAACAACAAAAATGATTTGATATGAAAAAGATTATTATATTACAGTATCACATTTTATAGAAAAAATTGTAGAAAAAGCGATCTGGACAGTCTAGGCTAAAACGATTTAAAGGCGCAAAATTTGGAATAGCTTATAAGGGGACACTATGGGGGCACACGTAATATGATTAAAAAAAAAAATCTAAATGTAATTTAAAAAAAAGTTCTATATTAAAAATATTATAATAGTATATTATTACCCTCTAGGATATAGGTCTGCAAAATCCTAGCAAGACGAGGGGACCACATGTCAATTGTGTTTCTCCAACCAGAAAAGGAGAAGCTCAGGAAGGGGAGGAAAACTTGGTATGGAACTCAACTGGTTACTCATGACAAAAGCTATAGGGCTGCATCTCCTGCCAACTCCCCTGCACGAGTAAAGCTTTGTGGTGGCAAACTTTCTCCTCTTCATTTCCATTTTTAGTACAAGCCCTGTTCTTTTGATATGCTTTTACATGCTCCCCTTTGTTGGAACTTCAGACCAGACATTTATTAACTTAACCACTTTCAGGCCGGACCAATTTGCTGGTCAAAGACCAGACCACTTTTTGCGATTCGGCACTGCGTCGCTTTAACTGACAATTGCGCGGTCGTGCGACGTGGCTCCCAAACAAAATTGACGTCCTTTTTTTCCCACAAATAGAGCTTTCTTTTGGTGGTATTTGATCACCCCTGCGGTTTTTATTTTTTGCGCTATAAACAAAAATAGAGCGACAATTTTGAAAAAAACGCATTATTTTTTACTTTTTGTTATAATAAATATCCCTCAAAAATATATAAAAAAACATTTTTTCCCCTCCGTTTAGGCCGATACGTATTCTTCTACATATTTTTGGTAAAAAAAATCGCAATAAGCGATTATTGATTGGTTTGCGCAAAAGTTATAGCGTTTACAAAATAGGGATAGTTTTATAGCATTTTTATTAATAATTTTTTATAATTTTTTTTTTTACTAGTAATGGCGGCGATCTGCGATTTTTATTGTGACTGCGACATTGTGAGGGACCCATCGGACATTTTTGACACATTTTTGGGACCATTGTCATTTATACAGTAATCACTGCTATATAAATGGTGATTCCTGTGTAAATGACACTGGCAGTGAAGGGGTTAACCAGTGGGTGGCAGTGTAGGGGTTAAGTGTTCGTAGGGGCGTGTTACTAACTGTGGGGGGGTTGGGCTTTCATTTAGTGAACACTGATCTCTGCTCCAATCACATGGAGCAGAGATCAGCGTCACTAGTTGCTAGGCAGAATGGAGAAATGTTGTTTACAACGGCACTTCTCCATTCGGCCGCTCCGTGAGATGATCGCGGGGATGCCCACGGCGATCGAGTCCGCGGGTCCCGCGACCGGACTCCCGGGGGTCCCGACCAGCGCGGGAGTGCGCCGCCGGCAGCGCGCTCCCGATGGCAGGGCGGCAAATTTAAAGGGACGTACATGTACGCCCATTTGCCTGCCCATGCCATTCTATCGACGTACATCGTCGTGCGCTGGTCGGCAAGTGGTTAAGAACTTTTACTTAAACTTCTAGCAAATTGCAACATTAATGTGGCACAGTATCTCAAAGATCCTTCCATACACAGCTCTAGTTTATCCTAACTTAGGCCACCCAAATCATACCTCCTAGATAAGAAAATTCCTTTCATAAAAGTCCATATCCACCTCTCTGTACCCCGACTGGGTACCCCAAAAGGGAGGCCAAGTGCGTAATACAGTTTCACATGATGCAGCACTCCTTCTATCTGTTCCCATGCTGTAACTCCGTCTCTCACACAATCTGATCACTTTTTATATGTCTCTTCAGCAGGAGGCGGGGCTCTGCAGAAAAATCTGGGGAAATCTGGCTAGCAACGTTAACCCTAGCTTTTCAGGCAGCACCAGTTCCACCAGGAAACATTAACTAAGTAGAACCATTGGTACAGAAGAAAACACACTTAACTCCAGAAATACTGAACACAATCAACACTGTAATACCTCAGTAGGCACCTGCTTACAACCTCATTATATAAGGAGACCCATCACAAATATGGGCCAATATAGGGGTACATACTGTGGTAGGGGGCAAGACAACACTTCTAAAAATTTGAGATTTGCACAACAGGGTGCCCCATTTAGGGGCTCCCCAGGTCTCTCATTGATATAACAGAAGTACCTACACACTTCTGGAGGTGCTTGCTATTTAACCAGTTACCGCAAATCGCCGTAGCTGTATGTCATTCCTTTGACACTAAATATCGTTGTTATGGCAGCAGCTAGCCATCAGTAGTGGCAAAGCTGATCGCGTCCTCTCCAATGACAAGCCTGGAGCGAAGTGAGATGGCCCCACTTGGCTCTATAACATTAGATGGTGGAGGCGACGCCAAACGTCACTTCCGCCCAATGGTCTTAAAGGGGAAATTGACATAAAATGACATTAGATTATTATTATTTTTTATTGCATTTAAGTGTTAATATGAGATGTGAGGTCTTTTTGACCCCAGATCTCACATTTAAGGGATATGGTCATGCTTTTTTTCTATTATAAGGGATGTTTACATTAAAAGTGACCCAATTTATTAATTTTTTTAAAAGACAGTGTAAAATAAGAATAAAAAGTAAAATAAATAAGGAAAAAAAAATATTTAAAGTGCCCCGTCCCACCGAGCCCACTCGCAGAAGCATATGAAAATGGTGTTCAAACCACATATGTGAGGTATCACCGCGATCGTTAGAGCAAGCGCAGAAATTCTAGAAAAATACCTCCTCTGCAACTTAAAACTAGTAACCTGTAGAAGTTTTTAAACGTCGCCTATGGAGATTTTTAAGGGTCAAAATTTGTCACCATTCCATGAGCGGGTGAAATTTTGAAGCATGACATGTTGGGTATAATTTACTCGATATAACAGTATCTTTAAAAATATTTAAAAAAAATTGGGCTAACTTTACTGTTGTCTAATTTTTACATGAAAAAACTGTATTTTTTCCAAAAAAATTGCGCTTATAAGACTGCTGTGCAAATCCGGTGTGACAAAGTATTGCAACGACCGCCATTCTATTATATAGGGTGTCTGAAAAAAGAGGTTATAAGTAATTTTATAACAAAATAAAATGATTTTAACTTGTAAACAACAAGTGTCAAAAAGAGGCTCAGTCCTTAAGTGGTTAATGGAAATACAAGTAGGGCATTTACTGTGAGTACAGGTTTTCCCTAACTTTCTCTCAGTTTACAGCTCTCAGAACAATGAAAGCCATTTAGAATACAATCAAATTTCTTCTCTGCTCGTTTTCTATGGGTTACTGTAACTTTCATATCCCTCTTTACCTTATGAAAAGGACAAGTATGGCGCAGTGTTAATTTTTACATCAAATTTCGATTTAATCTTAGTTATAGACTTTTGACCAAGATGCCATTTTAGTTTTAGTCGTATTTCAGTCCTCTGAATTGTTTTAGTTTTAGTTGTATTTTAGTCGATTAAAATCTCCAGTAAATTTTAGTTTACTAAAATCGAATAGGTTTAGTTCAATTTGAGTGCATTATTTCTTTAGAATTGCCAAACATTATATAATCCTGAAGTAAAAATCTAATAACATGTTATTATTTATAGTATTAAGGTTTGAACATGCACTGCAGAGTACAAACACAGATTCAGCAATTGTGATATATAACGTCTTTATAAATAAAACCAAGTTTCATAAACAAACAAAAATATTGCTTTTTGACCAGCAGAAGTACAACTTGAACATATAAAAATCCCCAAAAAACTGTAAACTGTAAACTCTATTGGCTGTAATGCAATTGCATATATTACCTGAATATGTTAATAACATTAAATATTAAGAAAAAATATAAGAAAAGCCTTTTTCTTAACTGTTTTTCTTTCAGCAGCTTAGTAGATGTGTCCTACATATTCTTTTTGGTAGTACAGTGTTCATTTTGATGTCTAATTTCAATTTTGTTTATGTCATAGTCTTTTGACTAAAATACCATTTTAATTTTAGTCATATTTTAGTCTTTTGACTAAAGTGGCATTTTCGTTTTAGTTGTATTTTAGTCATCTGAATTGTTTTAGTTTTAGTCCTATTTTAGTAGCTTAAAATAGTAATATTTTAGTCGACAAAATTAACACTGGTATATCGAAAGTCCTTTTGGTCATACTTCTCCTGTGGGTCACAGGTGTGCAATTAGTTCAGCACTACTGTGACGTGACTCAGGTGCAGCCAACAGGTTGACATCACAGAGGCTGTCCAGCGTGCCACTGAGAGCCTGAGCCAGCCGCTCCCACCCCCCAGCACAATCCAGCACTTCAGTGTGCGCTAGAGGGGCAAAGCACAGAGCGGCCACTCACAGTCCTGGATCTGTGTTAAGAGTGGATCCAAGAACTAAGCAGTGGTCTTTGATTACTCAGTTCTCAGTGTAGAGCCGGCAGGGAACAGTTGCAGCATTGGACCGATGCTGCAGCCATCAATGTGAGTATGTAAGTTTTTTTTTTTTTTGGATCTGGCACTGCTCTTTTAAAGTCTTTTATGACAAATGTTATTAAAGCATTAGTCAACATCTGAAAAAGAAAAAAAAATCCTCCTGTAAGGTAATATAATGTGCTAGACTTGCATAGAAACAAAGCCTCATAGGGGACATCTACATCGATAATCAGGGAACTGATCATCAGTGTCCTGATTATCAGTGCAGTGCCCACGTGCTGCCAATCTGTACCCACAACTGCTGCCTGTCAATGCCTATCAGTGATGCCTTTCGTTGCTCATTAATGATGGCTTTCAGTGCCACCTATCAGTGCACATCAGGGCCATCTATCAGCGCCACCTCATCAGTGTCCATCACTGCAGCCTATCAGTGCCCATCAGTGCCCATCAGTGCCCATCAGAGCAGCCTATCAGTCCAGCCTCATCAGCGCACATCGGTGAAGGAGAAAAATTACCTATTTAGACAATTTTTATTACAGAAATTTTCTTCAAAATTTTGGGCATTTTTTGGTTGGTTAATCAAAAAATAATATTAAATACTACCAACAAAAAGCTCTGTCTCAAAAAATAAAATATAGCACTCTGAAGTTTAGACAGGGTTGCTATCAGATTTAGTTGCCAGGCAATAGTGCCTTGGCCAATTGTTAGGAGATCAAGTGATTCCCCCCTAAATCTGGATTTGCTGCACATCTCTCACTAGGTGGCATGATAGCTGGTGACATTGGATAAGACAAGGGCATAGCAATGACAGATTATGAATAAATGGGGTGCCTCAGCCAATTGGCAGGGTTTTTTTTTAAGCCCATTGGCCTGCTAGTAGTATTTGGATGGAGTCAGGTGATCGGGGGTTCTGTGCCACCTGGACACCTGTCTGGATGGACGTGTGTTATACTGTCTTGGGCTGCTAGGCTGGACCCGAGGCCTATCCTGGGGGGATTTTGCTGCTCTGCTGTCCACAGGAGAGCAATGCAGGTTTGGGACTGCAGGCTTGTAGTCTAACCAGAAGTAGCAGTTCAGCTGGACGGGTAACCAGCTGTGGTCGAAGGTAAAAGGAGAAGCTGTCTCCACAGGGACCATTCACCTTGATCACTGTGAGTAAGCTGAGGACAGTACCAGAGCAGACTTCTCATCAGCAGGGGATGGTGAAGAAGTTGGAAAACCTCAGCAAGTGCCAAGCTAGGGACCCAGGGGGACAGCAGATGTGATGATTGTGGAGGATCAGTGAGTGCCAAGCCAGGGACTTGGCGTGTCAGCAGGGGTGACACTTGAAGAGTATCTGTGAGTGCCAAGTCAGGGACCCAGCAGGGAAGCGGGGGTGATGCTTGAGGAAGATAATGAGTGCTAACAGTGAAAGAGCTCAGGGGATCCAGTGGCTATTGTATCCAAAATCTTGTGAAAGAGACTGGGAGTTCATTGAGTGAAGATCCACAAAGAGTGATTGTGGAGTAAGCGGAGAACTGTTCGTGTTGCAGATAATTGAACATAATTAGTAACTACTACAAGATCGTTTGCCATAGGAGACAGTGGTCCTACCTTTACAGAAGTGGTGTATGGCTGGAGGTCTTCACCTGTATAGTTGTCTTTATATAGAAGTCTCTGTGTCTGCTAATTATCATTGTATCTACTTAAGGGTGTCCTCGCCCTAACCCTCTCTCCCCAGTTCTGTTCAAGAGACAATAAATCTCTTTGCAATCTAAAAGTGTCTGGCGCTCACCATTTCATCTTGCATTACACCCACCATGTGTTGCAACCCACTCTACACAGAAGAATGCCAGTTGTCCCTAACTCTGGAGGTCACCATTAGGCTCCAGGGCCCCCTGAGATTTTGCTACAAAATGATAAAAATGTTGTTTGGGTACAGAGTTGCATGACTGCACAATTGTCATTCAAAGTTTGACAGCTGAGAGCTGAAAATTGGCCTGAGCAGGAAGGAAGTGAAAGTGCCCAATAGGCAGGTAGTTTAAGTCTTGTTATTCCACTTTTTTTTTTTGTTAAGAAACAACATGTTATACTTTTCTGCTCTGTGCAATAGTTTTGCAAAGAGAAGCCCCAATCTTCCTCTTCTGTGGTCCCCCACCGGTGCTCCTGACTCCTCCTGCCTTTGCGTTCCCCACTAACAAGCTACTTTCTAGGGCTGGTACTTATGTGAGCTTACTCCATCTATTGACATACACAGCATGGCTCAGGCTCCATCCCCCGGTCACTCATAACTGGATTTGACTGACTGCAGCAGGAGCCTTTAGCTCCTGCTGCTCTCACTGAGTCGAGTGAGGAGGGAGAGATAGAGAACCACTGCTCTCGGGCACAGCGCTGGTTCAAGGTTTGGTTTAGGTAAGTATTTAGTGGGGGCTGCACCATTAAGGTTTTTTACCTTAATGGAGAGAATGCATTAAGGTAAAAAAAAAAAAACTTTTAGCCTTTACAATCACTTTAATGCAGTTATGTATTTTTTTACGTAATAAGTGGGGTAGCAATAGAGATTGAGAGTAAGAGGATTAATCAGGATTTTTACAGAATACGCAAAAAATAAATCTCATCTTGACTGAGTGATTATGAACAGCATGTAATACACCATTTATAGTGTAATTATATTTCTATATTTCTTACATGAGCCTCATGCCACCCTTTCATCATCAGGTGTAATGCAATGTTCATCTGCTGACAAAGAACATGCCAACAAAGGTTCGATGACCCTTCTATTGCTGCTCCTTCACGGTCCAGCTACAGACAGGAAGAGGCAACCAGGCTGTATTGCATAACTGCATTAGGGAAAAGTCAGATCAGAAAACTGTCTGTATTGACTTGCAGAGCTTTGTAAATATCAGAACTGAATTGAGAAAAATACAAATAGGCCATTTGTTTGAAGTTCAACTTTAAAGTGGTTGTATTATCCGTTGGTCATTTTTAAATACAGATAAGCCTATAATAAAGATTACCTGTAGGTAAAATGAGTATCTCCTAAACCTGTACAATTTAGGAGATATTCACCTTGCATGCAGCCACTGACATCAGATGGTCCAGTGTATAGTGCCGAAACTTGCTGGAACAGAGGGCTCCTGCACGCATACGCGGGAGTGGCGTCATTGTGGCTCCAGCCACCCACAGCACCTGAGCTGCAAACGCAGGGGGAACATCTCAGCTCCCTCAGCAGGGACCGGGTGGCCCTGTCGGAGCTTCAATCTGAGGTACGTATTTTATAATGAGCTAGTATGCTGTGCAAACTAGCTCATTATACCTTTGCCTTATGTTTTTTTTGTTTGTTTTTTTAGATATACAACCGCTTTAAAGCATTTCTGACTATTTCTAGTCACAGTGTTAATAATATGGTGCAATTGATTTTGTTTGGCTTATGCCGCGTACACCAGAGTCCGTTGGACAATTCGATCGTGTGTGGGGTCCGGCGGACTTTTTCTTCTCAAATTTGTCTGCTGGATTTGGCTTTTAGCGGACAATCCGTTCGTCTGTTTGCTAGTCCGACGGACTAAAACTGACGCTAGGGCAGCTATTGGCTACTGGCTATGAACTTCCATATTCTACGTCATCACGTTCGAATCCGTTGGACTTTTGGAGTGATCGCGTGTGGCCAAGTCTGTTTGTTTGAAAGTCTGGTGGACCTCAGCTGCAAAGTCTGTTGGATTGTCTGCCGGGCCAAGTCCGTTGAAAAGTCCGGTCGTGTGTACGCGGCATTAGGGAAACTCGTTATTTGTTCCCATGGGCAACTTTTATTTTCTGTTTAGACAGTCATACGCAAGGTTTTTTGTATCTTAGAAACATTAACACCAATATAAGAACATCCAGAGAGGCAATAATAAAATAATTATTATTTTAAGGTGCAAAAAAAACAATACCCCTAGTAGATTTCAGTTTAGGTGCTTCATTTCACACTTTTTTAAAGTCCTCATACACAGTGCGCGGTGCCTTGAGATCCTTAAAGCTTGAGTGTCTGAGCAGCCTGTCAACCTGTGTGTATTCTTAGCTAAATTTGCTGTCCCCTCAAAATAACTCAACACACAGCCATTAATTAAAAAATATACAAAATCATCACAGTAAAATACACCCCTTTTGAAGAAAAAGCTACTGAACACCAAGGGTCAATAACCAAATCTCAAAATCAGAACATATCAATCAGACAGTGCAGTGCTATACATGATAATTAAAAATTATTAAACTGATTAAAGAATAATAATAAAATAAATATAAATGTCCAAATAACATATATGTAGAATGATCCGCGTGAAAGTCATTGGACATTTTCACTTAGGGGTGTACTCACTTTTGTTGCCAGCGGTATAGACATTAATGACTGCGTGTTGTGTTATTTTGAGGGGACAGCAAATTGAAACTGTTATACAAGCTGTACACTCACTACTTTTACATTGTAGCAAAGTGTCATTTCTTCAGTGTTGTCACATGAAAAGATATAATAAAATTTTTACAAAAATGTGAGGGTGTACTCACTTTTGTGAGATACTGTATGTTCTTAGAGATGCAATATGGATCAAATCGCATGGCCTGATGGTTCATGTGGTACTCTATTAACCCCGTCACCTTCGCAACCAATTCATAGTTTCCTTATTGTTTGCAAATCAGCTAGAAGATGATTTGTGACTTGCTCCTATAAGCCACTGTTCTTTGTGCTTTATACTTTACTATTTATGTTTCCGTATTACAATTTTTGGAGTTCATTTGTGGGTCCCTTTTTCAGTCAAGAATTTTTTTTCTCCAGAAATGATATATTCCATTTGAAAACAAATGTGATGGAGAGTGCTAAATATATAGATTAAAGGGGTTGTAAAGGTAAATGTTTTTTCACCTTAATGCATTCTATGCATTAAGGTGAAAAAACATCTCACACTGCCGGCGCCCCCAGTCCCCCCGTTTTACTTACCTGACCCCTCGAAAATCCCGCGCTCGCCCCCGCCGTCCTCTTCGCCGCTCAGCCTGGCCGCTGATTGGCTGGAGTGGATGGATTGAAAGCAGCGCAGCCATTGGCTCGCGCTGCTGTCAATCACATCCAATGACGCAGCGCGCCGGGGGGCGGGGCCTTGTGATACAGCGAGCGGCTATAGCCGCCGGCTGTATCACAGGAGCGCGCCCGCAGTGCTTCTCACCAATGCGAGGGAGCTCGCATTAACGTGAGAAGCACCTGCGGGAGGAAGCAGAGACAGCCGCCGAGGGACCCCAGAAGAGCAGGTTCGGGGCCACTCTGTGCAAAACGAGCTGCACAGTGGAGGTAAGTATGACATGTTTGTTATTTTAAAAAAATAAAAAATTTTACTTTACAACCCCTTTAATGATTATGTCTAGTAGTTGTTACATAACAATCAAAAAGTGAATAATATTATTAAAACCATATATAACAAATAATAATGAATCAACTATTATATAGCAGTGACACTTGGGAGTGCTACTTTTTGTTGGATCAAGTAAGAAAATTATGTTTACTAAAATGATACACATGTGCAGTGAAATGCCTTGAGAAACAGCAAATTTCTTTCTTCCACTGTATATACAGTGGAAGAAAGAAATTTGCTGTTTCTCACATTGGAATTTTTGTTTGTTTCAGCACATGTTGAGAACATATGGTTGTACATTTGTTTTTGATCAGGGCATTTCACTGCACATGTGTATCATTTTAGTACACATACAGTTGCAAAAATGAATGATAAGGATTTCTGCACAAATTGGTCATAAAATGTGATCTGAAGTAAGTGAAGCCCTAGACTAATGAGATCTCCGAGAGCTACTGTATTTTCCGGCATATAAGATGACCTTTTATACTTAAAAAAATCCCCCAAATATCGGGGTCATCTTATATGCCAGTATATGTCAGCATTAATGTCCGTGCTGAGCTAATCACAGCGAGCGATGTATTCTATTAATTAATACACAGATTGGCAGTGGTTGTAATATCATCAGCCCACGCCTCTCTGAACCTCAAAGCCAATCTGAGCAGGCTTTGTATTCATTAATAGAATACATCGCTTGCCGTGATTGGCTCAGCGTGGTACACTGTACTACTGTATACAGTAATATGTTACCGAAAGTGGCTACCCCTCGGCTCCTTTTCCTTCCACGGCCACCTCACCATTCAACACCGGAGCTTTGGTTTGAAGCACCTGGCCCTCCATCTGGCACCTGAACCTCCATCTGGCACCTGACCCTCCATCAGTGGATTTTGCTGGGCACATGAGATATTTACCACCACAGCACTGCTTCACAAAGCTTGTGATTAAATTGCACAGACTTATTGCTGTTTCAGTATGTTACCCAAGCTACTAGACAGACTAGTCGGAAGGGGGTCATCTTATACTGCAAGTATATGTCAAAACCAAAATTTTAGCTGGACAATTAGGGGGTCGCCTTATACGCCCAAATGCCTTATATGCCGGCAAATACAGTAATTGGAGTGAGGTGTCAGCCAGCTAGAGTCCAATCAATGAGATGAGATTTGAGGTGTTGGTTACAGCTGCCCTGCCCTATAAAAAACACACACCAGTTCTGGATTTGCTTTTCACAAGAAGCATTGCCTGATGTGAATGATGCCTCGCACAAAAGAGCTCTCAGAAGACCTACGATTAAGAATTGTTGACTTGCATAAAGCTGGAAAGGTTTATAAAAGTGTCTCCAAAAACCTTGCTGTTCATCAGCCCACGATAAGACAAATTGTCTATAAATGGAGAATGTTCAGCACTGCTGCTACTCTCCCTAGGAGTGGGCGTCCTGTAAAGATAGCTGCAAGTGCACAGCGCAAACTGCTCAATGAGGTGAAGAAGAATCCTAGAGTGTCAGCTAAAGACTTACAAAAGTCTCTGGCATATGCTAACATCCCTGTTAGTGAATATATGATACGTAAAACGCTAAACAAGAATGGATTTCATGGGAGGATATCACAAAGGAAGCCACTGCTGCCCAAAATAAACATTGCTGCACGTTTACAGTTTGCACAAGAGAACCTGGATGTACTGGCAAAATATTCTGTGGACAGATGAAACCAAAGTTGAGTTGTTTTGAAGAAACACATAACCCTATGTGTGGAGAAAAAGAGGCACAGCACACCAACATCAAAATCTCATCCCAACTGTGAAGTATGGTGGTGGGGGCATCATGGTTTGGGGCTGCTTTTCTGCATCAGGGCCTGGACGGATTGCTATCATCGAAGGAAAAATGAATTACCATGTTTATCAAGACATTTTGCAGGAGAAATTAAGGCCATCTGTCCACCAGGTGAAGCTCAACAGAAGATGGGTGTTGCAACAGCACCATGACCCAAAGCATAGAAGTAAATCAACAACAGAATGGCTTAAACAGAAGAAGATAGGCCTTTTGGAGTGGCCCAGTCCTGACCTCAACCCGATTGAGTTGCTGTGGCATGACCTCAAGAAAGCGATTCACACCAGACATCCCAAGAATATTATTGAACTAAAACAGTTCTGTAAAGAGGAATGGTCAAGAATTACTTCTAACCGTTGTACACGTCTGATCTGCAACTACAGGAAACGTTTGGTTGATGATATTGCTGCAAAAGGAGGTTCAAAAATCAAAGGGTTCACAAACTTTTTCCACCTGCACTGTGAATGTTTACATGGTGTGTTCAATAAAAACATGATTTAATTATTTGTGTGTTCATTAGTTTAAGCAGACTCTAATTGTCTATTATTGTGACTTGGATGAAGATCAGATAACATTTTATGACTAATTTGTGCAGAAATCCTTATCATTCCAAAAGGGTTCACATACTTTTTTTTGCAACTGTAGTTTTCACTTGATCCAGCAAGTGGCACTCCCAATAGTTGGTTCATTATTATTTGTTATTTATGTTTTTAATAATATTATTCCCTTTTTGATTGTTATGTAACAACTACTAGACATAATCATTAATCTATATATTTATGACTCCCCATCACATTTGTTTTCAATTTGCACTAGAGGTAACACACCTAGTTTGGGGGATAGCAGCTCTTATTATTAAATGAATTTACTAATATTTTTTTAAGTTTTTTTGGCGCAAGGTATTTACTACTTATCACTTTGATATATTCCATTTTCATGTTTTCATGTGAACCATTTACCAAGACTTGATATGGTTCTATACGAAGGGGCAGTTTGTAGTTCTACACATGCTTTGCAGTAATGCACAATCCAAGAAACATCTTTCACTGGCTTCAGTTTTGATCTCCATTTGAAGTATTCCTGGTATTTCTGATCATTTTTGTCCAGTTCAAGCAGGTAAGAAGCCAGCTCTTTTGCACTAGAGAAGTCGTCCACATGAATGAATGAATCAGATGGAATAAATCTCTCATAGTTTTCTCGGGGTGGGCCAAGAACCACTGGGACACTTCCCGACATAAATGCATTACTCCACAGTTTTTCTGTTATATAGTCTGTATGTATTGAGTTCTCAAAGGATAAGTAGAACTTATATTTAGAGATAACTGAAATTGTTTGGTCCCTGGCTAAAGGGAGATGTTGTTGACCATAAACATCTATTAGTATATAATTCTTGAAGTCGTTATAAAACTTGACCCGTCTGGAATTAGGGTTCCAGTTACTGACAAGCCAAGCCACCAGATGAGACTTTTTTGGGATCGTATAATTAGCAGCAGCTTCATTCCGTTCTAACCACCCATAAGGAGTAAAGATATCAGAGTCACTGCGGTAAGACATAGTGAGGTTGATGAGTTTGTCCATGAAGTGCAGGTTTGGATTATGACTTGGAGATTCCAAAGTAAACCACACCCAATATTGTCCTTCAGGCCTTGGCATTTGTGGCATCTGCTGTCTGGATCCACATACATCCCTGTGATGAAAAACTACTGCATTTGCTGTGTTATATAAGCTACGGTTGGCTGTCAGCAGGCACTTAGTACCAAAGGGTTTTGGACACTCTTCTAAAGGGAACTTTGTACCAAATGGCCACGTCCATAACAAGACAGTGAAATTCAATTCAGGCTTGGAGGGAGCTGCGGAATCTGTGCAGTTGGTGGTCATGATGGAAACCTCATTTCTGATATGTTTATTACTAATATGATTATAACTGAATAACATAAAGGCAACTAAAGTTTGGATGAGAAATATAGTAAAATAATGAGAACGTGATGATGACTGTAGGTCTGGCTTCATTATATACCTGAAAAAAAATTGACAAAGACAAACCAGTTAAATATAAACAAATCTGAGAACCAAGCACATTCAAAAAGGAAAAAGTCAGATTATAGCCAAGTGTCAGCTAAACTGATATTTCAAATTTTGTTTTTATTTTTATCTGACAAGTTGATTTGCATTCTGGAACTTCACTGTCTTTATATGACCACCGGGTTTTCCAGATATGCTCAACTACAGTTGCCATTACAAAAGCCATAAGAAAATGCTGATCTTCCACCAATAGTTCATTTACAATAAAGAAAATCTATGCAATGCAGACATAACAGAGAACTAATTTATTGATTGGGGTCTTGTGGGAAGGGCAGGGTCAGACAATTTTAGGGAAACATCGCCATGAGAGACTCCAAGAGTTAGTGGGTCAGGTAACCTACCAATACCATTCTGAAACTTTTTGAGTTGGTTTAGAGATTTACAAAAGTAAAGCTTTTGGCATTGTACAGTGCCTTGAAAATTATTCATACCCCTTGAAATTTTCCACATTTTGATTTCTGAAGACAATTGGTTTCACTAGATTTTGGTTAGGGGTATCAGAGTAAAGGGGACTGAATGCAAATGAACGCCACACTTTTCAGATATTTATTTGTAAAAAAAAATTGAAAACCATTTATCATTTTCCTTCCACTTGACAATTATGTGCCACTTTGTGTTGGTCTATCACATAAAATCCCAATAAAATACATTTACGTTTTTGGTTGTAACATGACAAAATGTGGAAAATTTCAAGGTGTATGAATACTCTTTCAAGGCACATTGACATTGTACTATTTAAACCTCAGTAAATCTGAAAAGAATCATTATGCTGGTCTCCAATAATCTGTTACAAGCTGCTCAATTTATGTTGATTTTGTGTAAAGTTTATGGTGCAAAAGTTAATAGTATTGGACTTTATGATGCTGAAATCAAACAGGAAACCATTTTCCTGACTGTTCTTAAAAAACAACCTAAACCTACTTCTCAGTATAATGTATATACCATCATACTATCTCACTTTATACAGTTTTTGTAAGTGTAACATTGGGCATTAATACTGAGTTGCAGAAATTAATTTGGTCACAAGATGGCAGTGCCAACGCGTGATTGACTGTAATCAGAATACAGTTGCCAGGGAAAGCCTGGGAGAAGTAGTCTTGAAGGAGAATTCTACCTACAGCCAATCGAGGGGCTGCAACTACAAGGCTCATAAGCAGGGGTATGATATATAAGTAAAAGCCCAGGAAGAAGCTGGGCAGTTGGGGGGGAGATGCACTCACCAAGGAGTGTGTGAGCTGTGCTTTGTCAAGCTGTACTGAACCACGCCAGGCTGAACTGCACCAGATGGGGCCATGCCAAAACTAATTGTGAGTATGGGCAACCACCAACCAAAATCGCTGTCAGGTCGCCCTTGCCTCAGCTGCTGTTGCTGCACCTCTAATTAAGGGGGGCCCCCACTATACAGAATACTTGCTTATGCTCCAGGACTGCCGGCGAGGGATCCAGTGAGAGGGTCTCTGACCCGCATAACAGCTACAACTTTTAACCCTTTCTTCAAGCTAAACCTGGAAAGGAGTCATTATTCACTATTGACACTTTGCCACAAGAAGTCTATCGCACCTGTGGCCACTTTCACCTGTAAGCAACAGCCATCAACATCAGAGACAAAGCCCAAAAACTGTAAGTATCACAGAACACTGACCCTGATTTTCTCTTTACCTACCCCTTTCGTGCTGCAGATTACCTTAGTATGTACAGCGCCAACTGCCATCTGAACTTGCCTTATTTTTGCCTTACTGCGCTAAGGATCCTACCCACCTACTAAGTCGTAGGCCCTGTAGACTCGGTCGGACTTTCAGACGGAAAATGTGTGATCGGATCTTGTTGTTGGAAAATCCAATCGTGTGTGGGCTCCATCGGAATTTCCGACACACAAAGTTTAAGAGCTGGATCTAAAATTTTCCGACAACAAAAACCAATCATTTAAATTCCGTGTGTAGACAATTCCGAGGGACAAAGGGCCACACATGCTCAGAATAAATTATGAGATGAAAGCTATTGGCTACTGTCCTCTTTATAGTCCCATCGTACGTGTACTACGTCACTGCATTCTGAATGATCAGATTTTCTGACAAGTTTGTGCGCCCATGTGTATGCAAGACAAGTTTGGGCCAAAATCCATCAGAAAAAATCAGACGGATTTTGTAGTCGGAATGTCCAACCGTGTGAACAGGGCATAATGCCCTGTACACGGCCGGACTTTCCAACGGAAAATGTGCGATCGGATCGTGTTGTTGGAAAATCCGATTGTGTGTGGGCTCCATCTGACTTTTTCCATCGGAATTTCCGACACACAAAGTTTGAGAGCTGGATCTAAAATTTTCCGACAACAAAATCCGATCGTTTAAATTCCGATCATGTGTAGACAATTCCAACAGACAAAGTGCCACACATGTTTAGAATAAATTACGAGACGAAAGGTATAGGCTACTGGCCCGTTTATAGACCCATCGTACGTGTTTTACGTCACCGCGTTCTTGACGATCGGAAATTCCGACAACTTTGTGCGACTGTGTGTATGCAAGACAAGTTTGAGCCAACATCCGTCGGAAAAATATAAAATGTCCGACCGTGTGTATGGGGCATAACTCTACATCTGACTGTTGCTGAACTTACCCCCTTGAGTCATCTTCACTTCTGTGTGCCTACATTAAAGGGCCCCAACATTGCAGAACACTGACCTGCAGAAATGCAGTGCCAACATAAGATTCCTGCCAACTGTTTCATCTGCAATACCCCCAGGTGCTGGAATTCAACATTGGACATACTGCAGAGGATGCACCAGCAGCAGTGTGCCATCAAAGAACCTGTGTGATTATGGCACAAAAACAAGATCTGGGAAGCTTCAAGAAACATGCAACATTTTGGCAATTTTCAAAAAGATGATCAAAATGGTGAGTTGCAATGAGGCAGGGATTAGTGATTCAAATACCCTCCCTCCTAAATAAAAAACTCGGCCCTCTGATTCCTCCTGTATGGAATTGTTTTGTAATTGTACTGTCTGCCCCCATGTTGTAAAGCACTGCACAAACGGTTGGCGCTATATAAATCTGTATAATAATAATCCCACTCATATTGCTCCTGCAACACACAGTCTATAGCCTCATAGCTCAGGCACTGGAGGTGCAGCAGAAGAAGAGGACTAATCTGAGCAGGATCCTTTGCCTAATGCCTCCATCCTTGTGGGTCAGAGAAGGAATCCCAGGAGGTGGAGACGGTGAAAAAAGAAAGAAATGGTGCAGTTGTACGTGGTGGAATAAGATTGATAAAGTGACATTAAAACCTATTTTTTTCCCCATAAAACAGATAATAAAACTTATATTTGCTTTCTTTTAATTTCTAAAAAAAATCCTCTGCATTTACTTTTGGAGGTTTCTCCTCCCTGTCCATGCTGACACGCTGCTAATTCTATGTGTTTCCCCCTGTGCTGCTGGTCCCTGCAGGAGTTCCCTCCACGTATGCATTCCTGCTTTGTACATCAATTGTACATGCCATATTTTGAGAGCCACACACACACACACACAGAGAGCTGGAGGAAACTTTCAAAATGAAACACAGATTAGGAATTTCATAGGAAAAAAACAATAAGAACGTGTATTTGTTATTAGATGTTTTATGGGAAAAAAAAGCATTTAAAAGCTAAGTTCACCTTTTAGGAAAATTTAAAAAAAAGGCAGATATTTTTTCAGGGGAAAAAAAGTACATTTATTATTTTTTCCTACAGGATCCTAAAATGCATTGCACTAAGGATCAGCAGATCACGTGTGCAATGTCAGGCTCCTGCACACTCCCTCCAGCTTTGTGCCCGTACCTTCATACAGGCTTTCAGTTACAAAGCTGGTGGGTAAATGATTGGACTATGTGGGTGCTTTACCAGCACAGTCCCTCTACCACAGTGGCAGACCTGACTTGTAGTTTTCCTATTCACAGATCCCTGTGAATAAATTATATGTGGCTGTGTGATTGGAGCCCCGCACAGCCATGCCATTTTTAAAATGTGACAGTTGGTACAGGGAGAAGAACCTTGGAACGGGATCGGGATGATAAGCGGGGCACCAACTGAAACATGATAGACCCTAAATATGGGTGTAACATTCTGAAGGTGAAAGTATTTTGAAAGTATTGTCCTTAGTGCGCTTTGCTGTAAGTAATTTGTGTCAAATTTTATCTTTCATGCTCAAAAACATGTGGACCCCAGGATTCAGGGCATGAATGAGAGGGACCAGTATTGGGTGGTCACCCTATCAGGCCCCCAATACATGTGTGCTGCAGTTTGCATGATGTCCCTTTAAGCTACTCAGCAGCACACTCCACCTCTGCTGCACAGCCCACATTTTTTCCTCTCTCCCCTGCTGCAATTGACTATACAAGAAAGAGTGCAGCCTAGGAATCTGATTTTCTGCTGTTAAACCCACCCCTAGCAATGGCAAAGGGAGGACTACAGGATCAAAAAGACTTCCTATTGGCTGCCCCACTGCCAGGTTTAAACCCTCTGCTCACAACCCAGTGGTGGGACAGTAAAGCCAGGATCTGCAAGGAGAATTGATGTATGAACCCGGGGGTAATTTGGAGAAAACTTGGGCGCAAGTAGCAGGGGACTGTTTTTTTAGGAGGCTATCAGCTTTTAGGTAAAAGCCATTATAGTGGCTAATTAGCTGCTGAATGGCTTTAACAGGAGGCGGGAGGTTGCCCTCTCCCACCGGTATCTCTCCTGTCCCACTGGCGAGCCTAAAATAAAGCTGGCGGTTCCACAGGTTTACCATGGACCAGAAGGTCCCAAGTGAGCCCTATGGTATAGGAAACTGGAAGCAACAAGCATTTTTGTCACTTCCGGTTTCCCTGGATATAAACAGCACAATTTTTAAAGAGTGAAAGCATCTGAGCACAACAATCTTGGTGTGATTAGATGCTTTTAAGGGCAGAGAAGACATCTGGGGTTTAACAATAGCAATAAAAGCACTAAAAAAAAGTTAAGAAACAGTATATATATATATTTTTTTTTTAAGTGCCTGTCCCCCGTGCTCGTGTACAAAAGCAAATACACACATTGGTCTTGCACATATATATAAGGGGGTCTTCAAAAGTTTCCACACTTTTATATTTTCATTAGAAATGGTGAGGGAGGAGCAGTAGTAATTGTGTCTGAGAGTGTCATGTGACTAGTCTGTCTGGCATGCTGGCTGACCTTACAGTTTAGTAAAAGAGTTGTCACGCTGTGGTTAGGATGGCTGCAAAACGTATTAAAAAAAAAGTGCGGAAACTTTTTAAAGAACCCTCATATAAATGGCAATCACACCACATATCTGAGGTAATGGCACAAATGCCAGAGCGAGACAAATAATTCTAGCACCAGACCTTTTCTGTAACGCTAAACTGGTGAAACTAAACTAAACGCTAAACTTAAAGCCTTGCCTATGGAGTTTGTGGCCATTCCACGAGCGTGTGCAATTTTAAAGCGTCACATATTAGGTATCTATTTACTCGGCATAACACCATCTTTTCTATTTTAGCAGAAAATTGGGTATTATATTGTCTTTGTATGCCATAAAATTTATTAAAGTGTATTTTTTTTTAATTTGCGTTTGAAAAACCACAGCGCAAATACCGTGCAACATAAAAAAAATGCAAAAACACCATTTTATTCTCTAGAACATCTGCTAAATATATCTATCTATCTATATATATCTATATACATATATCTATATATATAGAGAGAGAGAGAGAGAAAAAGAGAGAGAAGGTTACAGGTTATGTTCCAAATAGCAACAGTTTTAGGCAAAGTACAGAAATCCCTTCTTCAGGCTGGAGCATAATCTGAATAACATACATGTTTCAGATATAAATATCTCCCCATCAAGCAAATTATTTAACCACTTGCTTACTGGGCTTAAACCCCCCTCCTGCCTAGACCAATTTTCAGCTTTCAGCGCTGTCGCACTATGACAATTGCGCGGTCATGCTACACTGTACCCAAATGAAATTTTTATCATTTTTTTCCCACAAATAGACCTTTCTTTTGGTGGTATTTAATCACCTCTACAGTTTTTATTTTTTGCTAAACAAATAAAAAAAAACTAACATTTTGAAAAAAAATGGAAAATTGTATACTCACCTTTCCGTAATTTTCCTTTCCTGACGCATCTTCATGGCAGCACACACTGGGTTGTGACTCCGCCCCCACAACCTGACAGGATTGGATTAACTATAAATTTGAAGGGGAGACACCCTGCTGCATTCTCTGTAAATATCATCACAAAAGAAACAGGGAGGGCAACTGTGTGCTGCCATGAAGATGCGTCAGGAAAGGAAAATTACGGAAAGGTGAGTATACAATTTTCCATTTTCCTGACGCCTTCATGGCAGCACACACTGGGAAATAACTCGCCAGTTGGGTGGGTGCAAGTAAAATAATATTTATTCCTTATAATGCTGAAGAATTGGCTCTAATGACGGATCTGCCGAAGTCGGCCATGGATAAATGAGCAGAATCCACCTTGTAGTGGGAAATAAAAGGTATTCCTGGAGGACCACGTTGCTGCCCTGCATATTGTCTCTGGTGAGACCCTGCAATACGCTGCCCAAGAGGTAGCCACTGCCCTAGTTGAATGAGCCCTGATGTCTTCAAGAATCGCCATATGCTGGGTGGAGTAAGCTTTTTTTAATGGTTCTGACTAACCAGGATGCAATAATGCATGAGGAGGCGGCTTACCCACGCCTGGTTCCATGTGGAATGATCAAAAGAGAGTTAGTTTTCCTAAAAGAGGTGGTAGCAGTTAAGTAGTTCATGATGGTTGTTTTGACATCTAGTGGATGAGGATTACCCTGATCATCCGTGAAGGATGGAAGGATGATGGTTGTAATGGAAGGAAGTTGCCACTTTGGGTATGAAGTGTTCGGAATCGGAAGGTCTGAGGACTACTTTGTCAGGAAAGAGAACTAACTTAATGCTTGGATCTCCGACACTCTCCTAGCTGATGTAATCACAATGAGAAAAGACAGTTTTAAAGTCAAGTCCCATAAAGAGATAGTTTCAAATGGAACAAACGGAGGAGAAGCGAAAGCATGGAGAACTATTGAAAGATCCCATAATGGAAAGACTGGCCTCCTGGGGGGTTTAATGTTTAGATAGGCTCTGTAAATTGGATTACCAATGGGTGGAATGCCCACTTAGTATCTGTTTTAGCTGACAGAGCTGATAACTGAACCTTTAGGGTACTTAAGCTTAGACCCTTGTTGACCCCCGACTGGAGGAATTCCAGGACCTGAGAGGGTTGCGGAGAAAGGGAATTCCATCCTTTCTGTTGTGCCATGAAGCAGAATCTTCCCCAAACCTTTGAATAGATGGTATTGGTAGTGGCTTTCCTGGCTTGCATCAGGGTTGACTTCATGAGAACAGCCTTGCGCTCTTAGTCTAGCCCTCTCAATCTCCAGGCCATCAGGTGCAATTTCTCTGATGCAGGATGTAAAAATTGACCTTGAGACAGAAGATCCGGAGTTATTGGGAGAGGAACTGGAGGTTGAAGGCTGAGCTGTAAGAGTCGTGAACCACGGCCTCCTCGGCCACAGTGGAATAATCGTAAATACCGTCACCGAGGATCTCCTAAGCCTGGATAGGAACCTCACAATTAACGGAGTTGGAGGGAATATATACCCCAACTTGAAGTTCCATGGGTGAACTAGACAGTCCACTCCCTCCACCGATGGGAATGAACCTCTTGACAGGAATCTGTGGCACTTGGTATTCGTCGGAGTGGCTGCTAAATCTACTTCCGGCGTTCCCCAGATTTCCGTAAGGAGGGAGAAAGTCCGAGGGTTCAACCACCACTCGTTGTTGGATAGCGTTTCTCGACTCAGGCAGTCGGGTAGTATGTTCTGTGCCGCTGGGACATACACTGCTTTTAAACTTGTTAGATGTATCTGAGCCCACTCCAAGATGGGCCGAACTTCTTCCATCAAGGTGGCACTCCTGATACCCCCTTGCTTCTGAACATAAGGCACTGCTACTTGGTTGTCCATTCGAATGAGCACATTCTTGTCCGTCAGAAATGGTGCAAATGCCCTTAAGGCATAAACGGCTTCCCTGAGCTCTAAAATGTTCGAGACCAAACCTTAAGCCTGAATATGCCACTGGCCCTGGGCTGCCTGGTCTTGATAGTGGGCCCCCCAACCGCTCTGGCAGGCACCCGAAGTGACTACTTCCGGGTCTGGAGGGACTATCGGTTTGTATTTCCTGAGATTGCTCGGGCGCGTCCACCACCATATCGATTGCTTCACCGATCTGGAGATGAAGATGGGCTGACCCATTGAGACTCCATCCCACTGCCTGAGGAATGAGTTCTGTAGGGTTCTCATGTGTCACTGTGCCCATCGCACCATGGGTATGGTTGCGGACATGGACCCTAGTACACTCAGACAGGCTCTGGCTGGTAAGTGATTCCTTGATAGCAGCTTCTGCATTTTCTGTATCAGAGGCCGGATCTTCTCTTGTGGGAGCTGTATCTTGTTTGTTTTGGTGTTTAGATCTGCCCCTAAAAATATCATATTTTGTGTGGGTCGCAGACAGCTCTTTTCCCAATTGATTATCCACCCACTTCTGGAGGGTTGTAAGGAGGATCTCTCGGTGATGAATCAACGTCTCTTGATCCTTTGCTAAAAGTAGGATGTCGTCCAGATAATGGTGGACGCGTAATCCCTTTTCTCTGAGGAAAGCCACCAACGGTAACAATACTTTTGTAAATGTCCTGGGTGCCGAAGAGATGCCGAATGGGAGGCACTGGAATTGGAAATGATGTTGGTTTATGGCTAACCGGAGAAACTTTTGAAAGGCCGGATGAATTGGTATATGCAGATAAGCGTCCGATAAATCTATTGAAAGCATCCAATCGCCCAGATTTATTGCTAGAAGTATGGATTGAAAGTCTTCCATTTTGAAAGCCTCCACTTTGATATCCTTGTTGAGCATCTTGAGGTCTAATACAGGACGCAAATCCCCTGTCTTTTAGCAGAAACAAGGAAGAGTAGAACCCTCTTCCCTTTTGGCATGATGGGACCTCCAGGATCGCTCCCTTTTGTTTCAATTCTGCTACGTACTTTACTAGCAGAATCCTTTGGGGTACTGAGGATGGTACTCTGGTTGCCTGGAAATGATTAGGTGGGAGTCTGTTTTTTAATTTCCACCTGTGTCCGAATCGGATTGTGGACAATGTCCATAAATCCTTTATATGGTCTGACCAGATCTTGGTGAAGTTCCTTCTGTTCCCCTGCCGGGGTGGCCTTAGATTTCTGTATCCTTAGAAAAGAAGGTTTTGTGTTTTTCCAGTCCCTTCTAAATTCCCTACCAGGAGAGTAGGACCTGGACTCTCTATATTTGTCCGGAAGATTACGTCTGTAAACAGGTCCCTTCTGTGTCTTGGGTCTCCTGTCGGAGGGGATCAGGCCTGACTTCCCTCCTGTTACCTTGGATATGGCAGAGTCTAACTTGGCACCGAACAGATTTGCGCCATCATATGGAATTCTGCACCAATTTATTTTTGATGCTGTATCGGCCATCCACGGTTTGAGCTGTTACGGAGGCCAGCATAGCCTTGGCTGAAGATCTTATAATATCTACTGATGCCTCTGCTAGCTTGACTTCTTGCAGAGAGGAAATAATCTTTCCCATTTCAATGCCATCCTGTAGGTCTTTTTCTATATTAGATGCCCATCCTGAGATGGCTGTGGCCACTGCTGCTGTGGTAATTGCTGGTCTACAGGCTCCCCCAGCCATGGAATATGCCTTCTTTAATTCTAGGTCCATCTTTCGGTCGAGCATATCCCGAAAGGAAACAGCATCCTCGATTGGTAGTGTGACGTGGCAGGTGAGGCACATTAATGAGGAATCGATGATGGGAGCATTAATTAAAGGCTTCACTTTTGACTCTTTTAAAGGGTACATCTTGGCTAATCTGTTTGTAAGACTAGATCTTTTGTCAGACCTCTCCCACTCGTCTTTAATGAGATCCTCCAGCTCCACTATAAATGGGAAGGATAACGGATCTCTTTTTAGGTTTGGAAAATATTTCCGTATTTTCGGAGGTTCCGCCGCATCATCTTGCCAGCCGAATGCTTCTTTAACGCCCTTTGCAAAGGGTTCCACCAGGGAAAAATCAAAGCCCACTGACATCTCCTGACCCTCATCTTCAGAGGAAGATTGTGATGCCTGAGTGAGATGGGGGTCTGCTGAAGATGTACTGGGAGCAGCTCTATCTAATGCTGGTGTTAATAATTAATGCGGCGCTGCCAGCAAACTATAATATAATATTACAAAGACACTAAATAAATAACCAGTGAAAAAAGTGAATCCACCTCACTGAGTGATCCAATGTGCAATAAGAGCAATATACTAGAAAACACTAGAACTAGTGCGTGTATAAAAACATCATGACCAAATAAATAAATAAATGAATGATCAAAAAATATTAGAACGTGACTAAAAATAAAATAAAAATAAACAGTGCACATAAATACAATAAACAATGTAACGTGCCGACTTAATTAAAAGTCCATAGAATTACTTCGTGAATATATAATCAAGTCCATGCAAGTGACGTGATTTCCAAGCCCGTGATACTCCAGCAAACAACTTCAGTGCCAAACAGGTGCACCAAAACGTTTCCCCCAGCCTCTCACCTCAAAAGCTTAGTAAGCAGACTCTGAATACAGCCCAAAGGCTATTCCTTTCTCTTCCATCCAGCAGATAATAAATAGCTGCACATTCCTTTCCCAGACTCTTCCGTTATCTCCCAGTACAGTGTGCGGTATGGAGAGTATGAAATAAAGGACAGGGGGGGCTCTCATGTGTAGTAATTCACAAAAAAGATTTAATGAAATAAGTAATCACTTACATAAAGGATAAGAACAGCAAATAGCGTCGAAACATTCGAACTTCCGGTCTCGGCCGCGACCGGAAGTGACACGTGTAACACCACAGCTCCTTCCCTGACGCGTTGCGTCACTCCCTCGTGACTTTCTCAAAGGGTTATATCCCATAACCCTTTGAGAAAGTCACGAGGGAGTGACGCAACGCATCAGGGAAGGAGCTGTGGTGTTACACGTGTCACTTCCGGTCGCGGCCGAGACCGGAAGTTCGAATGTTTCGACGCTATTTGCTGTTCTTATCCTTTATGTAAGTGATTACTTATTTCATTAAATCTTTTTTGTGAATTACTACACATGAGAGCCCCCCTGTCCTTTATTTCATACTCTCCATACCGCACACTGTACTGGGAGATAACGGAAGAGTCTGGGAAAGGAATGTGCAGCTATTTATTATCTGCTGGATGGAAGAGAAAGGAATAGCCTTTGGGCTGTATTCAGAGTCTGCTTACTAAGCTTTTGAGGTGAGAGGCTGGGGGAAATGTTTTGGTGCACCTGTTTGGCACTGAAGTTGTTTGCTGGAGTATCACGGGCTTGGAAATCACGTCACTTGCATGGACTTGATTATATATTCACGAAGTAATTCTATGGACTTTTAATTAAGTCGGCACGTTACATTGTTTATTGTATTTATGTGCACTGTTTATTTTTATTTTATTTTTAGTCACGTTCTAATATTTTTTGATCATTCATTTATTTATTTATTTGGTCATGATGTTTTTATACACGCACTAGTTCTAGTGTTTTCTAGTATATTGCTCTTATTGCACATTGGATCACTCAGTGAGGTGGATTCACTTTTTTCACTGGTTATTTATTTAGTGTCTTTGTAATATTATATTATAGTTTGCTGGCAGCGCCGCATTAATTATTAACACTTACTTTTTATGTAGTACTGAGATTACTATTCACTGCTTGGCTGCTTCCACTTTTTTAGTATATTCGGTATTTTTTACACATATACTAACATTAGTTTTTTTAGTATATTTAGATTTTTATACACCCCTTTATTTGACATTTTTTTGTGAGTGAGGTGAAGCGCATTAGCACTTTCCACTTTATATATCTATCTAATGCTGGTGTTGTTGTTTCCAGTATGGACTCCCGCACTGATTCTCTTATGAGGTCTGTAGCAATTCTTGCGTCTGCGACAGGCTTTATTATCTGTTAGTTATCTGGCAGTGCCGGAGCGCCGCATACCCAGCAAGCGTTTGCTGCAGGTTGGGTGTGGCGGCTTTGACATTGTGAGGAAGGAGATCTCCTGCGACTTGATCGACTGTGGCGTGAGTAGCTATGTTGTGAGTGGCTGTGTCTTCAGTGCCATGAAGGAGATCTTGAGCGGCTCCTGCGGGACATCCTGCTAGGCGTATGGCTAGACCTTCTCCCATGGCTGGAACTTGCGCCTCTTGATCTAGACGGGCTGCCAAAAAAATGCAGCATTTAACGTCTGGCACTCTTTTTTTCTCCCCTTCAATACTTACCTTGCCCGGTAAAGCCTCTTACCTAACTTGCTGATGGTGGTCTGCGTGGGCAGTGGACTCCATAGAAAAAAAGGGGTGAAGGACAGTCTGAGATATAGAGAGAAATAATGTGTACATATATACATATATATATATATATACATATATACACACACACACACACATATATACATACACATACACATACACACACACACACAATTCACTTATAAATATAAATATATATATTATTTATTAACAAAGTTTATCTGCAAGAAACAATATAATAACAATAATAATAATATATATAGGAGTCCCACAGGGACTTACCTGGAGACTGCAGAGTGATCTACATGCAGAGGCAGCAACCTTCCTTAAGTTTTGCAGATTGCACAGCAGAATCACAGAGAAATACAGCTCTGTATTTGAAAATAGCGCCATTGTGGCGGCTAATTGACGCTCTGCGCATGCACAGAAGCGTCCCGAGTGTTCCGGCGCCATTTTGGATAAGGGAACACACATTGAAAACATAGGGGGAAAAAAAAAAAAAAAAAAAACACTAGCACTGCACGTGCTCAGAGTGGCCGAACGGCGCCATCTAGGCTGGAATTACAGCATAGAGAAAACACCACTGAAGGAGAAACAAACGGCGGCCATGACAAGGGACTACAAGAGACAGCAATCCCAAAGGTAGAGAAAAAAAGGGAATATAAACCACCACTTACTATAGGAATAAAAGATGGATATTATTTAAATAAGAGGAATTAATAGGCAAAGGAAGAAGGGGAGTCCACTGCAAAGGTAAAAAAGCTTCTTTAAAGCTTTGGTAATGCCAGAAATCCAGTAGCCCCTTGAGACCACCAGAGCGGGGGTTCCCTCCATAGAAGCTCCTTTAGAGACTGTACAGGAGGGACTTCCAAACAGGAGAGGCTTGAACCTGCTGGGGCGAATGCGGTAGAGGCTTATTCATCTGTAACAGGAAAACTCCGTCCGTCCAACCTGTCAGGTGAGGATAAAAAAGAGAATGCAGCAGGGTGTCTCCCCTTCAAATTTATAGTTAATCCAATCCTGTCAGGTTGTGGGGGCGGAGTCACAACCCAGTGTGTGCTGCCATGAAGGCGTCAGGAAAATATGTTTTTTTTTGTTTCAGTTTAAAAACTTTGTAAATAAGTAAGTTTTCTCCTTCACTGATGGACACTGATGGGGCTACACTGATGGGCACTGATAAGGCAGCACTAATTTGAATGACAATTGCGCGGCCATAGAACACTGTACCCAAATTACATTTTTATCATTTTTTCCCCACAAATAGAGCTTTCTTTTGGTGGTATTTAATTACAGCTGGGAGTTTTATTTTTTTGCTAAACAAACAAAAAAAGATGCAAAAAAAAAAAAAAAAAAATCATGGTTCATAGTTTGTTATAAAATTTTGCAAACAGGTAATTTTTCTCCTTTATTGAAATGCGCTGATGAGGCGGCACTGGTGGGCACTAATAGGCTGCACTGGTGGGCACTGGTGGGCACTGATAGGCACAGTTTAGGTCGGCACTAATAGGCACAGATAAGGTGGCACCGATAGGCACAGATAAGGCAGTACTGATGGGCACAAATAAGGCGGCACTGATGGGCAAAGATGGGCACAGGTAAGATGGCACTGATGGGTGGCATGGATGGGTAGCACGGATGGGTGGCACTAAGGGGCACTCATAGGTACCACTCATAGATGGGACTGATGGGCACTGATAGGTGGCACTGCTTGGCACTGATGGGCACTGATGGGCACTGGTAGATGACACTGATGGGCACGGATATGTGGCACTGGGGTGCAGCACTGTTGTTGAGGCAGATTGTGGGCACTGATAGGTGGCACTGCTGGGCACTGATGGGCGGCACTGATGGGCACTGGTAGATGACACTGATGGGCACGGATATGTGGCACTAGGGTGCAGCACTGTTGTTGAGGCAGATTGTGGGCACTGATAGGTGGCACTATGGGCACTGATAGGTGACACTGTGGGTACTGATGGGTGGCACTGTGGGCACTGATGGGTGGCACTATGGGCACTGATGGGTGGCACTTTTTTAATATGTAGGTGGCACTAGCAGGGGGGAGGTGGGCACTGATGAGCTGGCCGTGATCGGGACTGAAGTCCATCTCACGGCCGCCGGTGATCGGCTTTTTTTTCTCCTCACACTGTCAGCGTGAGGAGGAACAATAGCCGATTACCAGCTCTGTTGTGTCACATGATCAGCTGTCATTGGCTGACAGCTGATAATGTGGTAAGGGGTCAGGATCGACCCCTTGTTCCGATCTGTGATCAGGCGAGTCTCATAGACTCAGGGGGCGCACAGGCTGCTCGTGCACGGGACAACGTCAATAGACGTAGTCCCGGCAAAGCAGGTCCACTCTGTAGCCGTCATTCGGCTATAGCGCGGATCTCTAGTGGTTAAAGAGAGGTATGTTTTTTTTTTTTAAGAATCATACTTGTCTAAGTGGATGCAGCAACGGTTCGATGCTGCATCTGTTCACCTCTAAGCCCCCGTACACACGGTTGGAAATTCCGACCACAAAATCCGTCAGATTTTTTCCGATGGATTTTGTCCGAAACTGGTGTTGCATACACACGGTCAAAGTTGTCGGAAAATACGATAGTTCGGAACAAGATGACGTTTGTTCATTCCGACGGGACTACGTTCAGGCTAGTAGCCAATAGCTTTGCTCTCGTACTTTGATCTGAGCATACGTGGCACTTTGTCCGATCGGAATTCTCTACAAACGATCGGAAAAAGACTGATCGGATTTCGTTGTCGGAGAATTTGAGATCATGCTCTCAAATTTTTTCCGTCTGAATTACCAACGGAAAAAGTCAGAGCCCACACACGATCGGATTTTCCAACAATATAATCTGATCGGACCTTTTCCGTCTGAATTTCCGACCGTGTGTACAGGGCATAACACTGAAAAGCGAGCAAACACATCGCTCAGTTCTCCCAGCTCCCCGAGCAGAGAGCTGCTGACTGTCAGTCACCGCTCTCTGCTCAGCCCGTCTTGCTCACTGGAGCGCTGAGCTGTGAAGGGGAAGGAATCGGCTGGCTCAGGCTCTCAGCAGCTCGCTGAGAGGCTGAGCCAGGTTCCAGTCCAGGCATGTGGGTGAATCCATGGTTGTGATCTTGCCCAAGTCTGGTCCTGTCCTGTGGTGTCAGAAAATGGGTCACAGGAGGGCAGAACGAACTGTACTCCTGTTATCCACAGGAAAAGTATAGCCAAACAAGCTTTTCCTGTACTTCTCCTTTACAGCAGGAACCAATTAATCATTTAGCACACATCAGTAACACCTAATACATTTGTTTTTGGTGTTTCAGAAAGACAGCTATCAAATGACATTCATTCTTCACTGCAAAGGAGGAAGAAATTAACTCTAGAATGGGTTACTGATGTGTGGTAATTGATTAATTGGCTCATGCTTTAAATAATTGCTTGATGGGGATATATATATATATATATATATATATATATATATATATATATATATATAATATGTGTATGTGTGTGGGGAAAAAAAGTATTTAGTCAGCACCCAATTGTGCAAGTTCTCCCACTTAAAAAGATGAGAGGCCTGTAATTGTCATCATAGCTATACCTCAACTATGATAGACAAAATGTGGAAACAAATCCAGACAATCACATTGTCTGATTTTTGAAAGAATTTATTTGCAAATTATGATGGAAAATAAGTATTTTGTCACCTACAAACAAGCAAGATTTCTGGCTTTCACAGACCTGTATCTTCTTCTTTAAGAGGCTCCTCTGTCCTCCACTCATTACCTGTATTAATGGCATCTGTTTGAACTTGTTATCAGTATAAGACTCCTGGTCCACAACCTCAAACAGTCATCAAACTCCACAATGGTGAAGACCAAAGAGCGGTCGAAGGACACCAGAAACAAAATTGTAGACCTGAGAGACTGAATCTGCAATAGGCAAGCAGCTTGGTGTGAAGAAATCAATTGTGGGAGCAATAATTAGAAAATGGAAGACATACAAGACCACTGATAATCTCCCTCGATCTGGGGCTTCATGCAAGATCTCACCCTGTGGGGTCAAAATGATCGCAAGAACGGTGAGTAAAAATCCCAGAACCACAGGGGGGGAACTAGTGAATGACCTGCAGAGAGATGGGACCAACGTAACAAAGGCTAGCATCAGTAACACACTACTCCGCCAGGGACTCCTGCAGTGCCAGATGTGTCCCCCTGCTTAAGCCAGTACTTGTCTGGGCCCATCTGAGGTTTGCTAGAGAGCATTTGGATGATCCAGAAGAGGATTGGGAGAATGTCATATGGTCAGATGAAACCAAAGTAGAACTGTTTGGTAGAAACACAACTCATCGTGTTTGGAGGAGAGAGAATGCTGTGAAGCATGGGGGTGGCAACATCATGCTTTGGGGCTGTTACTCTGCAAAGGGAACAGGACGACTGATCTGTGTACATGAAAGAATGAATGGGGCCATGTATCGTGAGATTTTGAGTGCAAACCTCCTCCCATCAGCAAGGGCATTGAAGATGAAACGTGGCTGGGTCTTTCAGCATGACAATGATCCCAAACACACCACAAAGAAGGAGTGGTTTCGTAAGAAGCATTTCAAGTTCCTAGAGTAACCTAGCCAGTCTCCAGATCTCAACCCCATGGAAAACCTTTGGAGGGAGTTGAAAGTTCGTGTTGCCCAGCGACAGCCCCAAAACATCACTGCTCTAGAGGAGATCTGCATGAAGGAATGGGCCAACATACCAGCAACAGTGTGTGACAACCTTGTGAAGACTTACATAAAACGTTTGGCCTCTGTCATTGCCAACAAAGGATATATAACAAAGTATTGAGATGAACTTTTGATGTTGACAAAATACTTATTTTCCACGATAATTTGCAAATATATTCTTTCAAAAATCAGACAATGTGATTGGATTTGTTTCCACATTTGGTCTCTCATAGTTGAGGTATGCGTATGATGACCATTACAGGCCTCTCTCATCTTTTTAACCACTTGCTGCCCGCCCTATAACAAAAGTACGGCGGCATAGTGGTTTCAAAATCCTGACCGGACGTCATATGACGTGATCAGGATTTTGAGCCGCGGCGATCGTTGTTGCGGGGTGTCAGTCTGACACCCTGCAACTACGATCTGGGTAAAGAGTCTCAGATGGAGACTCTTTACCACGTGATCAGCCGTGTCCAATCACGGCTGGTCACAGTGTAAATAGAAAGAGCCGGTGATCGGCTTTTCCTCACTCGCGGCTGCTCCTCTGACAGGGGGGTCTGTG
Source organism: Lithobates pipiens (assembly GCF_037356315.1). Classification (NCBI taxonomy): domain Eukaryota; kingdom Metazoa; phylum Chordata; class Amphibia; order Anura; family Ranidae; genus Lithobates; species Lithobates pipiens. The sequence continues at coordinate 194,014,461 of NW_027507686.1, read as the reverse complement.
CTGATCGATTATCAGCGCAGCCCCCCCAAGGATGCCCACCCTGGACCACCAGGGACGCCACCAGACCACCAGGAATGCCCACAATGGGCATCACTGATTGGCATACATTATTGTTTGGCACTGATTGGCATCCATTAGTACAGTATAAAACAATACAATGCCCATCTGTGCCGCCTATCAGTGCCCATCCATGCCGCCTATCAGTGCCCATCCGTGCCCATCTGTGCCACCTATCCATGCCCATCTGTGCCGCCTATCCATGCCCATCCGTGCCCATCCGTACCGCCTATCCATGCCCATCCGTACCGCCTATCAGTGCCAATTTGTGCTACCTATCAGTGCCCATCTGTGTCGCCCATCAGTGCCACCTATCAGTGCCCATCAGTGCCGCCTATAAGTGCCACATATCAGTGTCCATCAATGCCATCTCATCAGTGCCACTTCATTGGTGCCACCTCATCGGTGCCCATCAGTGCCGCCTTATCAGTGCCCATCAGTGTAGCCCCAGCAGTGCCCATCAGTGAAGGAGAAAACTTACTTATTTACAAAGTTTTGAAACTGAAACAAAAAAAAAACATTTTTTTTTCCAAAATGTTAGGTATTTTTTTATTTGTTTAGCAAAAAATAAAAACTGTAGAGGTGATCAAATACCACCAAAAGAAAGCTCTATTTGTGGGGAAAAAAATGATAAAAATTTCATTTGGGTACAGTGTAGCATGACCGCACAATTGTCATTTAAAGTGCGACAGCGCTGAAAGCTGAAAATTGGTCTGGGCAGGATGGTGTTTAAGTGCCCAGTATTGAAGTGGTTAAGTGGGAGAACTTTCACAATTGGTGGCTGACTAAATACTTTTTTCCCCACTATATATATATATATATATATATATATATATATATATATAGATAGATATATTTATATATATCTATATGTATATATATATATATATATATATCCCCATCAAGCAGTTATTTACAGCACGAGCCAATTAATCAATTACCAAACATCAGTAACCCATTCTAGAGTTAATTTCTTCCTCCTTTGTGGAAATATGTAGAAGAATACGTATCAGCCTAAACTGTGGAAAAAATTGTTTTTTAATATATTTTTGGGGGATATTTATTATAGCAAAATGTAAAAATGATTTTTTTTCAAAATCGTCACTCTTTTTTTGATTATAGCGCAAAAAAATAAAAACTGTAGGGGTAATCAAATACCACCAAAAGAAAGCTCTATTTGTGAGAGAAAAAAAAAAGGACGTCAATTTTGTTTGGGAACCACGTCGCACGACCGCGCTATTGTCAGTTAAAGCGACGCAGTGCCGAATCACAAAAAGTGCTCTGGTCAGGAAGGGACTAAATTCTTCCGGGGCTGAAGTGGTTAAACATATAAATGGTATAAATGGTATTTTTTTTTGTCTGGTGACAAAGGAGCTTAAAACATTGGTGCAACTTTTTTTGGGGATCTGCAGCTCATGTTTGAGCATTAGGTAATAGATTGAAATCTAAGTAAAACTGCCTAACCACAGTAAAAAATAATTTTAGTCTCTTTTCACCACCAACTTTGTAAGATAAGATCTCACCTGTTTGGGGCATGTTTTGTTTTGTAAGGCATTGTTTATTCTAGCATGACTCCATTGGACACCAACTACCTACATATACATCCTTCTTTGTGAAGAGACAGGCAGGGTCGCAGCCTAACCAGTTCTACTGGCTAGGTTGTTTTGTGAATGATTGAGGAATTTTTGGGCTCCCTGTTGGGTAGGCTAGAATCCCTGCTATTTTTTCGAATAGGGTTCTCTAGCTGGATACAATGTATGTTGTAACATTTGTATTAAAATTGCATTGCATTTTTTCCTATTGATTAATATAATTTCCTCGGTTATAATTTACTCTCTATTCTTTTTTTGTCAAATAACTTTTTATTCGTTTAATACAATGCAATACACGTCTACTCTCTATTCTTATTAATTCTTACATTAGTAGTAGGCAAACTCTAACATTTATTTTCAGTTGTAATGGCATGATCTGGGAACAGGCTTACAAATGCAATTGGTAATTCTTTATATTAGGTTATCTTAAGAGAACCCCATTTGATGAGTATGAATCCTTTTATATAAAGACACTTTGTACTGTGTTATATCTTTATACTCTCTTTAAAAACATAAAATATTAAAACATAAATAAAATTAACATTAAAGGTTTGGGCAATTAGTGTTTGATCTTTTTTTTCATCGAAAAATCAAACCGTTCAAAATACGGATTTACTGAAATATTTTCAGAGATGTTTCTGTGTGTTTGAAGTGCTTGAGCTGCTGTAACAGTAGCCAGTAAGTGTGTGTGCAATTTTACTGTTGGTGACAATGCATTTGTCTGGACACAATCATTCAAAGTGCGACAGCGCTGAAAGCTAAAAATTGGTCTGGGCAGGAAGGTGTTTAAGTGCCCAGTATTGAAGTGGTTAAGTGGGAGAACTTTCACAATTTGTGGCTGACTAAATACTTTTTTCCCTACTATATATATATATATATATATATATATATACATATATATCCCACACAATCGTTTTACATCTTGATCACTGGGATGGTGGCCTCCCCTAAAGACTGTTATTTGATCTGCTGAATATAACATCTTTTATGGACTATTCTCTATTATGAAATGATCCTCTATGTTATGACTGCTATCTATCTGTATTTTGAACATTTGGATACGTTTTCTATGATCTATGTTATAAGTTGTCTATACTACTTATGTCTCAGCTGCCGGAATTGTTTTTTCGATGCATTATTGCTGACACACAGCGCAGAAATTTTTACATTAAATTTATGATCATTTTTTTTAAAGGTTACGCTCACAAGCATTTTTTAACTATAAAATGGATCTAGACATGAACACGATCAGAAGGATTTTTTCTAATTAATAGTCAACTGTAATCTCTTAAAAATGCACTTAAAAACACATCACAAACACAATGCAAATTCCTGGCATGCAGTTTGTGGCATGAACCTATCCTAAAATTACTGATGCTAGCTTGCTGTCTTTGTTTTTAATTTTTTTTTTTTTTTTTTTTATGGAATACAAATACATGTCCTTGCTCAAACTGGGAGTTTTTAAAATAAAACGATTTTCAAAAATAAAATAAAACTGATGGTAATGAAAGTCTTACCTCCAGTGTATGCTCCTGTCCTGAGGATGTGTGTAGGTAATGTGCACTGGCTGTAAGGAATAGACAGACAAGTGTATTAGATGGGCGGAGTGATGTTGTACCTGAATAAAGACACGGTTCCTATTGACTCCACTGCATAGGAGATCTTTAACGTAAACCTGTTCTAAGAAAACCACCCATGCTGCTGCTGCTGACCTCTTTCTGAAAATGCAAAATGCATGGTGATCCAATAGTTTCAGTATTTTCTGTCCCAGAACAAGTATTCAGATTAGGAGTACTCATCTTGTATTGGGACAGTGAAAGTATTAACCCTTTTACTGCCAACAATCTAGAAACTACTGTACGTCAGTCACTTTGGGGTGTTTTGTGTAAATCTGACAAGCCGACTGTCAGCTTTCAGATGCAAGTGAACTGGCAGTTGTGCAGCTACTTGATCGCATCCCTATTACTCTCAGTCCACACCCCCCACGTGCACTCCTGCCATGTTTTCCAGGCTCCTCGCATCCATCGGGACCACCCGGGACAAGCATGGCAGGTGCTGCTGGGTAGAGGGAAGGGAAATCAGCGAACATCCATTCGCTGATCTCCCTTTCCTGTTACTGACCTGGAAGTGACTTACCATTGGGAAGAAGCTAATTCAACCTGATCTACATTCGGATAGCTTTGTTAGCCCTCTGATGTCTCATTAAACCTGTTACCAAAAATGCATCACATAAGGGACATGTCCCTTATGTGATGAAGAAAAGTTTAGTAAAAAAGTGGTAAACAAAGAGTAAACAATTAAAGTTCAAACCAAGCACCTAAAATAACCTCCCAAAAACTTTTTTGAACCGCTTCCCACATACAGTTCTGTGAAAAAGTTTTAGTCAGGTGTGAAGAAATGCTGTAAAGTAATAATGCTTTCAAATATATTTTTTAATTTCTCATTTTTATCAGTGTAAAAAAAATGTGATAAAAAAGTTTTATTAAATCAAAAAACCAGCATCAATTCTTACACTTGCACACTTTGAACACTTGCACAAAGTCAGGGATATTGTAGGATTACAGTTAGGTGTGGAATTAACCAATTATATCAAACAGATGATTATCAATTTCATACAGTATGTAGGTTGAAACACAGAAAACAGAAAAACAGAAACAGCTGTTTACGAGGCTTAAAAAAAGCTTAAAACTGGGTGAGGAACAGTCAGACTCTGCTACTAAGGTGAAGTTGTTCAGCTCTTACCTCAGAACTGCGAGAGGAACTGTTGGTTCCTTAAAACCCACTACCCCCTCAGAGCTTCAGCTTGTCAGATGCAAGTATAAGTTGGGCAGAGAACAGTTAACTGTCTGCTGGGAGAAGACTATCGGAGCCAGGGGCAGAGTGGTCAAAATGTATTGTTGCCCACTTGTGAGGATTTCCAACACAGGGCTGAGGAAGGATCCCGGGAAGAGGCTTTAACAGGATGCTAAACCAGAAGTCAGATGCACTTCTCAATGCCACTGGGAAAGGGCAGTGGCCAGGTCACCGGATTGCCGAGAGAAAGAGGCAGAACCCCTTCTGAAGAGGAGCAGAAAGCCTAAGTGCCCCTACTCCCCATCAGGGGTTATAACTTCCTTTGTTGATTGGGGAATCGTGCAAATCTTTCACCATGTATGGCCTGCCTAATGCCTGGTACACACAATGAGATTATCAGACGAATGATCGTCTGTTTTTTCTTTTTTTACATACTAATCTCATGGGGAAAATGAAGAGTAAATTTACAAAAATGCTTGTACAACAGAATAAAAATTCTGAAGTGATGTAACGTGTTGTAGTGTATTTGTATTGTATTTTTAATGACAACTGTACTGATTAAACAAAGATCGGACGATCTGGTATCATACGAGAAACATTTTCGTGCTTGTTCCATTGGAAAATTTTGCATGAATTATCGTGATCAGCTCTCAAAAGCTGCATACTAACAATCAGATTATTGTACAATTGCTTCAAAAGTGGTGATTTTCAGACGACTTTCTGATTTTGTGTATGGGGCTTAAGAATGATAGTTCTATTTGATAAAAATGATAAGGGCCTTGACTTGGGTTTTGTTACTCATTTATCCAACAGTTTTTCCAGCCCCAGCTCTTCCTCTTCTTATCTCACTAACTATGCTAGTTTTATTACCATTGCTGTGTACATTGTACATCTTTACACATTCCACATGTAAATGAAAAAAACACAGCCTTCGATAGTGTAAAACCTTCACACACTTTAATCTCATAAAATTTAACTGCATTGCTCTCACATGTGGAATATCAAAGGCACACCATAAACAAATTGCACAGCACTCCAAGACCAAAGTAGCTGGATAATGGATGGCCACTTGTTTCTGGTGTGCCTTTGATATTCCACATGTGAGTGCAATGCAGTGAAATTTTATGAGATTAAAGTGTGTGAAGGTTTTACGCTATCGGAGGCTGTGTTTTTTTCATTTACATGTGGAGTGTGTAAAGATGTACATGTACACAGCAGTGTTCTGTCTATCACATGAGCTGATCTAGGAGGAGGGTGGGACTTTTCTCACAGCTCGGCCAAAGTTTTCACACTCAGAGCTCAGAGGCACACAACAGTAGATGCCCGCAGACTGTGTAATCCAGGCATAGGCACTGACTTCAGTGAGGCTATGATTGTGGGCACGATAAGACTGCATTATGGGCATGGTGAGGCTGCCATTATAGGCACTGTGAGACTGCGATTATGGGCAAAGTAAGACAGCATTATGGGCACGGTGAGACAGCATTATGGGCACTGTGAGGCTGCGATTATAGGCGCTGCGATTATGTGCACGGTGAGACAGCATTATGGGCACAGTAAGGCTGGGATTATGGGCAAAGTGAGGCTGCAATTATGGGCACGATGAGACTGCATTATGGGAACAGCGAGGCTGCGATTATGGGCATGGTAAATCTGAGATTATGGGCATGGTGAGAATAGTATAGAATTTTTCACATTTCCACATTATTAATATTATTATTTTCTTTCTGATTGTCAAATTATTACTTGACTTGAAACTCACTTCACATGAATACAGATCTTTAATTATGAACTCCTCTCAAAGCGGCATTCACATCCTAATTGCAACGACTATTACCACAATAATAATAATAATGTCAAATGACAATAAAGTATGGGTGTTGATTATCCCTCTGGTGGATGTATATACCGTATGTATACACACTGATCATTAATGAATTCTGCACAACATTTAATCCTTCCTTAACTATACATGAATAGACTGTCCACTTATTCACCATGCCCTTTTTATATGAATTAAAGATGAAAACATACATTCACCTGGACAGTATGAGTTTTAAATCATGTGTCCGGGTTGAAGTCCGCCTGAAACCTGGACACATTATTCAGACTGGAAAATGGCACGGAACTGGGCCTGACAGGAGGGTGAGGGGCCCTATGTGTGCCGCATTAACAGTCTATTTGGAGTGCCCAAAGGAGCCCCAGGTCTGTTACAATCATATAGTGTTTATTAAAAAATAAATAAAAAATTGCTGTGACCTGCTATTTGAATTTGACTTGAAGAAAAAGTACCAACCCTACATGGCAGGTAATTAAAAGTTACATCAAAGGACATACATAACTGGTCAAATATTTTAGAACAACCCCATTTTTCCATTTTTTTTATTGAAATATATGCAGTTTAATATCCCAATGGACTCTGAAAATAAAACATAGAACAAATAAATTGTTGTAATTATTATACTGGATTTATATAGCACCAACAGTTTACGCAGTGCTTTACAATAAAAAAGAGAGACAATGCAGTTATGATACAATAAAATACAAGAGGATTAAGAGGGCCCTGCTCAAGAGCTTACAATCTAATAGGGTGGGGCAGGTGGTACAAAAGGTTGTAACTGTGGAAAATGAGCTGATGGAAGTGCTAAAGATTAGTTGGAGACATGATAGGCTTCCCTAAAGAGATGAGTTTTCAGGAATCACCTGAAGGTGTCAAGAGTCGGAGATAGGCGGACAGGTTGAGGTAGCGAGTTCCAGAGGATGGAAGACGCTCTGGAGAAATCCTGGAGACAAGGACAAAGGAGCTTAAAACATTGGTGAAACTTTTTTTTTTGGATCTGCAACTCATGTTGAGCATTAGGTAATAGACTGAAATCTAAGTAAAACTGCCCAACCACAGTAAAAAATTATTTTACAGTCTTTTTTCACCACAAACTCTGTAAGATAAGATCTTACCTGGTTGGGGCATGTTTTGTTTTGTAAGGCATTGTTTATTCTAGCATGACTCCATTGGGCACCAACTACCTACATATACATCCTTCTTTGTGAAGAGACAGGCAGGGTCGCAGCCTAACCAGTTCTACTGGCTAGGTTGTTTTGTGAATGATTCAGGAATTTTTGGGCTCCCTGTTGGGTAGGTTAGAATCCCTGCTATTTTTTCGAATAGGGTTCTCTAGCTGGATACAATATATGTTGTAACATTTGTATTAAAATTGCATTGCATTTTTTCCTATTGATTAATATAATTTCCTGGTTTATAATTTACTCTCTATTCTTTTTTTGTCAAATAACTTTTTATTCGTTTAATACAATGCAATACACGTCTACTCTCTATTCTTATTACTTCTTACATTAGTAGTAGGCAAACTCTAACATTTATTTTCAGTTGTAATGGCATGACCTGGGAACTTGTTTACAAATGCAATTGTTAATTCTTTATATTAGGTTATCTTAAGAGAACCACATTTGATGAGTATGAACCCTTTTATATAAAGACACTTTGTACTGTGTTATATCTTTATACTCTCTTTAAAAATTTAAAATATTAAAGCATAAATAAAAGTAACATTATAGGTTTGGGCAATTAGTGTTTGATATATATTTTTTTTTTCATTGAAAAATCAAACCGTTCAAAATACGGATTTACTGAAATATTTTCAGAGATGTGTCTGTGTGTTTGAAGTGCTTTAGCTGCTGTAACGGCAGCCAGTAAGCGTGTGTGCAATTTTACTGTTGGTGACAATGCATTTGTCTGGACACTATCGTTTTACATCTTGATCACTGGGATGGTGGCCTCCCATACAGACTGTTATTTGATCTGCTGAATATAACATCTTTTATGGACTATTCTCTATTATGAAATGATCCTCTATGTTATGACTGCTATCTATCTGTAGTTTGAACAGTTGGATACTTTTTCTATGATCTATGTCATACGTTATCTATACTACTTATGTCTCAGGTGCCGGAATTGTTTTTTCTATGCATTATTGCTGACACACAGCGCAGAAATTTTTACATTAAATTTATGATCATTTTTTTTTTAATGGTTACGCTCACAAGCATTTTTTAACTATAAAATGGATCTAGACATGAACACGATCAGAAAGATTTACTTTTTTCTAATTAATAGTCAGCTGTAATCTCTTAAGAATGCACTTAAAACCATATCACAAACACAATGCAGATTCCCGGCGTGCAGTTTGTGGCATGAACCTATCCTAAAATTACTGATGCTAGGTTGCTGTCTTTGATTTTTTTTTTATGGAATACAAATATATGTCCTTGCTCAAACTGGGAGTCTTCAAAATAAAACACTTTGCACAAATAAAATGAAACTGGTGGAAATGAAAGTCTTACCTCCAGTGAGGACGTGTGTAGGTAATGTGCACTGGCTGTAAGGAATAGACAGACAAGTGTATTAGATGGTTGGAGTGATGTTGTACCTGGATAAAGACACGGCTCCTATTGACTCCACTGCATAGGAGATCTTTAACGTAAACCTGTTCTAAAAAAAAACACCCATGCTGCTGCTGACCTCTTTCTGAAAATGCAAAATGCATGGTGATCCAATAGTTTCAGTATTTTCTGTCCCAGAACAAGTATTCAGATTAGGAGTACTAATATTTTACTGGGACAGTGAAAGAATTAACCCATTTACTGCCAACAATCTAGAAACTACTGTACGTCAGTCACTTTGGGGTGTTTTGTGTAAATCTGACAAGCCGACTGTCAGCTTTCAGATGCAAGCCAACTGGCAGCTGTGCAGCTACTTGATTGCATCCCTGTTACTCTCAGTCCACACCCCCCACATGCACCCCTGCCATGTTTTCCAGGCTCCTCGCATCCATCGGGACCACCCGGGACAAGCATGGCAGGTGCTGCTGGGTAGAGGGAAGGGAAATCAGCGAACATCCATTCATAGGTGGAACTGGGGACAGATGGCACGGACAGGTGGCACTGGGGACAGATGGCACTGATAGGTGGCACCTGGGACAGATCGCACTGGGGACAGATGGCACTGATAGGTGGCACTGGGGACAGGTGGGCATGTGTGTGTGTTTCACTGTGTGTGTGTGTTTTACTGTGTGTGTGTGGTGTGTGTGTGTGTGTACTGTATGTGTACTCACTGACACTGACGCTGCAGCACGGAAGCTCTCCCTCCTCACACGCTGTCTCTGTTTACATATGAGATCACCGCTCATTGGACAGGCCGATCGAGTGCTAAATGGCCGCTGTGATTGGCCATTTAGCAAGATCTGTGATTGGCTGTGTCCGAGGGACACGGCCAACACAGAACTTCCCCGATGCGCACCCGTAGCGGCGCGCATTGGGGAAGTAAACAGGAGGACGTCCAGGGACACCCTCCCGGCAGTTAGCGTCCGCTCTGTAGCCGAGCGGGCGCGAAGTGGTTAGCACAACAAACTTACACAGTCCCTGTCTTGTTTGCACCACCTGTATACTGCTGTTCTGAGTATACAGGGCCTGGGGGCCACACGTATTTCCTTTTTTTTTATTTGGGTATGGGGTTCCCCTTGATATACATACAAGACCCAAAGGGGCTGGTAATGGGCATTTTTTTCTCAATGATTTTCATCCGTATTGCCGGAACCAGACATTACATTAAAACCGCAAGCAGTTTTAAATGGCGTTTTTTCCGTTAAATGTCATTTTGTGCAGGGACTGTTTTAAACACAGGAAACACGTGCCACTTCACAGGCATACTATAGACACCCCCCAGGCATGATATTTAAAGGAATATTTCACTTTTTTTTCTCCTGAAAAAACAGCTGTTTTTAAAAACAAATTTAGCATTGATCCATTTCCCCTGGGGCAAGAGCCAGGTCCCCAAACCCTTTTTAGGACAATATCTTGCATATTAGCCATTAAAATTAGCACTTTTTATTTTGAACGTTCAAGTCCCATAGACTTCAATGGGGTTCTAAATTTCGTAGGAATTGCTGGTCCGTTCGAAAGTTCTGGTGCGAACCGAACTGGGGGGTGTTTGGCTCATCCCTAGTGTTGATTATACCTCTGGTGCATGTATATACAGTATGTATACACACTGATCATTAATGAATTCTGCACACCATTTAATCCTTCCTAAACTATGCATGAATAAACTGTCACAAAGGGTTAATATGTCCACGTATTCACCATGCCCTTTTTATATGAATTAAAGATGAAAACATACATTCACCCGGACAGTACGGGTTTTAAATCATGTGTCCAGGTTTAAGTCCGCCTGAAACCTGGACACATTATTCAGACTGGAAAATGGCACGGAACTGGGCCTGACAGGAGGGTGAGGGGCCCTATGTGTGCCGCATTAACAGTCTATTTGGAGTGCCCAAAGGAGCCCCAGGTCTGTTACAATCATATAGTGTTTATTAAAAAATAAATAAAAAATTGCTGTGACCTGCTATTTGAATTTGACTTGAAGAAAAAGTACCAACCCTACATGGCAGGTAATTAAAAGTTACATCAAAGGACATACATAACTGGTCAAATATTTTAGAACAACCCCATTTTTCCATTTTTTTTATTGAAATATATGCAGTTTAATATCCCAATGGACTCTGAAAATAAAACATAGAACAAATAAATTGTTATAATTATTATACAGGATTTATATAGCACCAACAGTTTACGCAGTGCTTTACAATATAAAAGAGAGACAATACAGTTATGATACAATAAAATACAAGAGGATTAAGAGGGCCCTGCTCAAGAGCTTACAATCTAATAGGGTGGGGCAGGTGGTACAAAAGGTTGTAACTGTGGGAAATGAGCTGATGGAAGTGGTAAAGATTAGTTGGAGACATGATAGGCTTCCCTAAAGAGATGAGTTTTCAGGGATCACCTGAAGGTGGCAAGAGTAAGAGATAGCCGGACAGGTTGAGGTAGCATGTTCCAGAGGATGGGAGACGCTCTGGAGAAATCCTAAAGACAAGGACAAAGGAGCTTAAAACATTGGTGCAACTTTTTTTTTGGATCTGCAACTCATGTTTGAGCATTAGGTAATAGACTGAAATCTAAGTAAAACTGCCCAACCACAGTAAAAAATTATTTTACAGTCTCTTTTCACCACCAACTCTGTAAGATAAGATCTTACCTGTTTGGGGCGTGTTTTGTTTTGTAAGGCATTGTTTATTCTAGCATGACTCCATTGAACACCAACTACCTACATATACATCCTTCTTTGTGAAGAGACAGGCAGGGTCGCAGCCTAACCAGTTCTACTGGCTAGGTTGTTTTGTGAAAGATTCAAGAATTTTTGGGCTCCCTGTTGGGTAGGTTAGAATCCCTGCTATTTTTTCGAATAGGGTTCTCTAGCTGGATACAATGTATGTTGTAACATTTGTATTAAAATTGCAATGCATTTTTTCCTATTGATTAATATGATTTCCTGGTTTATAATTTACTCTCTATTCGTATTACTTCTTACATTAGTAGTAGGCAAACTCTAACATTTATTTTCAGTTGTAATGGCATGACCTGGGAACTTGTTTACAAATGCAATTGGTAATTCTTTATATTAGGTTATCTTAAGAGAACCGCATTTGATGAGTATGAATCCTTTTATATAAAGACACTTTGTACTGTGTTATATCTTTATACTCTTTTTAAAAACGTAAAATATTAAAACATAAATGAAATTAACATTATAGGTTTGGGCAATCAGTGTTTGATCTTTTTTTTTTTTCATCAAAAAATCAAACCGTTCAAAATACGGATTTACTGAAATATTTTCAGAGATGTTTCTGTGTGTTTGAAGTGCTTTAGCTGCTGTAACAGTAGCCAGTAAGTGTGTGTGCAATTTTACTGTTGGTGACAATGCATTTGTCTGGACACAATCGTTTTACATCTTGATCACTGGGATGGTGGCCTCCCATACAGACTGTTATTTGATCTGCTGAATATAACATCTTTTAAGGACTATTCTCTATTATGAAATGATCCTCTATGTTATGACTGCTATCTAACTGTAGTTTGAACAGTTGGATACTTTTTCTATGATCTATGTTATAAGTTGTCTATAATACTTATGTCTCAGCTGCCGGAATTGTTTTTTCTATGCATTATTGCTGACACACAGCGCAGAAATTTTTACATTAAATTTATGATCATTTTTTATTTTTTAAAGGTTACGCTCAGAAGCATTTTTTAACTATAAAATGGATCTAGACATGAACACGATCAGAAGGATTTTTTCTAATTAATAGTCAACTGTAATCTCTTAAAAATGCACTTAAGAAAACATCACAAACACAATGCAAATTCCCGGCGTGCAGTTTGTGGCATGGACCTATCCTAAAATTACTGATACTAGCTTGCTGTCTTTGTTTTGATTTGATTTTTTTTTATGGAATACAAATATATGTCCTTGCTCAAACTGGGAGTCTTTAAAATAAACCGCTTTCCACAAATAAAATGAAACTGATGGTAATGAAAGTCTTACCTCCAGTGTATGCTCCTGTCCTGAGGATGTGTGTAGGTAATCTGCACTGGCTGTAAGGAATAGACAGACAAGTGTATTAGATGGTTGGAGTGATGTTGTACCTGGATAAAGACACGGCTCCTATTGACTCCACTGCATAGGAGATCTTTTTACGTAAACCTGTTCTAAGAAAACCACCCAGGCTGCTGCTGACCTCTTTCTGAAAATGCAAAATGCATGGTGATCCAATAGTTTCAGTATTTTCTGTCCCAGAACAAGTATTCAGATTAGGAGTACTCATCTTGTATTGGGACAGTGAAAGTATTAACCCATTTGCTGCCAACAATCTAAAAACTACTGTACGTCAGTCACTTTGGGGTGTTTTGTGTAAATTTGACAAACCGACTGCCAGCTTTCAGATGAAAGCAAACTGGCAGTTGCGCAGCTACTTGATTGCATCCCTATTACTCTCAGTCCACACCCCCCATGTGCACCCCTGCCATGTTTTCCAGGCTCCTCACATCCATCGGGACCACCCGGGACAAGCATGGCAGGTGCTGCTGGATAGAGGGAAGGGAAATCAGCGAACATCCATTTGCTGATCTCCCTTTCCTGTTACTGACCTGGAAGTGACTTACCATGGGGAAGAAGCTAATTCAACCTGATCTACATTCAGATAGCTTTGTTAGCCCTCTAAAGTATCATTAAACCTGTTACCAAAAATGCATCACATAAGGGACATGTCCCTTATGTAATGAAAAAAAGTTTAGTAAAAAAAATGGTAAACAAAGTGTAAAAAATGTCAAAAAGTTCAAACCAAGCACCTAAAATACCCTCCCAAAAACTATTTCGAACCGCCCCCCACATACAGTGCTGTGAAATGTTTAAGGCAGGTGTGAAGAAATGCTGTAAAGTCATAATTCTTTTAAATATATTTTTTAATTTTTCATTCTTATCAATTTAAAAAGTGCGATCAGAAGAAAAATTTAAATCAAATCAATATTTAGTGCGACTACCCTTTGGCTTGAAAACCAGCATCAATTCTTACACTTGCACACTTTGTCAGGGATATTGTAGGATTACAGTTAGGTGTGGGATTAACCAATTATACCAAACAGATGATTATCAATTTCATACAGTATGTAGGTTGAATCACAGTCGTTAACTAAAACAGAAACAGCTGTTTACGAGGCTTAAAAAAAGCTTAAAACTGGGTGAGGAACAGCCAGACTCTGCTACTAAGGTGAGATTGTGAAAGACAGTTTCATATCACAGGCCATACAGCACAGCAAGACTGAGCACAGCAACAAGACACAAGGTAGTTATGTTGCATCAGCAAAGTCTCTCCCAGACAAAGATTTCAAAACAGACTGGGGTTTCAAAATGTGTTGTTCACGTTCTTTTGAAGGAGCACAAAGAAACGGCAACATTGAGTACCATAGACGCAGTGGTCAGCCAAGGAAACTAAATGCAGCAGATGAAAGACACATCATGCTTACTTCCCTTCCACATTGGAAGATGTCCAGCGGTGCCATTGGCACAGAACTGTAGAAAACCAGTGGAACACAGGTACACCCATCTACTCTCCGGAGAAGTATAGCTGAAGTATAGCTGAAAGTGGTCTTCATGGAAGAATTGTGGCCAAAAAGCCATACCTCTGACATGAAAATAAGGCTAAACAACTCAACTATGCATGAAAATATAGGAACTGAGGTGCAAACAAATGGCATCAGGTGCAATTGGGTAATATATTGTATTATATATTATATTTTTGCACATTCAATTGTATTTTTTCCAAAAAATTGTGTTTGAAAAAAACACTTCACAAATTTTATTCTCTTCAGTCTCTGCTCCAAGTGTCCCCGTCGGACTTGTTACCCCCTACAGCCAACCCCTGAAATTAAATTTGAAAGCCAATCAAGCAACCAATGGGGATGAAGTGTTTTCCTTCATAGGTGCCAACATCTGTGGCCTGGTACAACAGTCCAAATCTTCTTCTTCAATCAAGCTGTCATCTTCATCTCCGCTCATCTGATACAAGCCTACAAGAGAGAAAGAGGCAGGACCCTTGCTGAAGAGGAGCAGAAAGTCTACCCATCAGGGGTTATAACTACCAGTGTTGATGGGGGAATCGTGCACATTTTGCACCATGTATGGCCTGCCTAATGCCTGGTACACACAATGAGATTATCAGATGAATGATTGTCTGTTTTTTTTTTTTTTGCATACTAATCTCATGGGGAAAATGAAGAGTTAAGTAAACTTATAAAAATTCTCATACGACAGAATAAAACTTCTGAAGTGATGTAATGTGTTGTAGTGTATTTGTGGTATATTTTTAATGGCAACTGTACTTGATTAAACAAAGATCAGACTATCTGGTATCATACGAGAAACATTTTCGTGCTTGTTCTATTGGAAAATTTTGCATGAATTATCGTGACCAGCTCTCGAAAGCTATGTACCAACAATCAGATTATTCTACAATTGCTTCAAAAGCGGTAATGTTCAGACGATTTTCTGATTGTGTGTATGGGGCTTAAGAATGATAGTTCTATTTGACAAAAATGATAATGGCTTTGACGTGGGTTTTGTTACTCATTTATCCAACAGTTTTCCCAGCCCCAGCTCTTCCTCTTCTTATCTCACTAACTATGCTAGTTTTATTACCATTGCTGTATACATTGTGTGTGTGTGTGTGTGTGTGTGTGTGTGTGTGTGTGTGTGTGTGTGTGTGTGTGTGTGTGTGTGTGTGTGTGTGTGTGTGTGTGTGTGTGTGTGTGTGTGTGTGTGTGTGTGTGTGTGTGTGTGTGTGTGTGTGTGTGTGTGTGTGTTTTATTCATTTGTATATTTTTTTTTGAACATTCTGCTAAAACTCTCAATTAGTACTGTTTGGACCTTAAAGAAGGGGACATAACCTGAAAGCTTGTCCTGAATAATTATTATTAATATTCACGATTTATATAGCGCCAACAGTTTATGTAGCATTTTACAATGTATAGGGGATACAACACAATTACAGTACAATACAAAAGGTACAGGAGGGCCCTGCTTGTAGAGCTTACATTCTAAAGGGAGGGGGTGGTGGTACAAAAAGTAATAGCCGCAGAGAATGATTTGATGGGGGTGGCTCAGGGACAGTTGTTAGGTGGGTGTGGATAGGCTTCCCTGAATAAATGAGTTTTCAGGGATCTCCTAAAGGTGGACAGGGTAGCGGCTGATCGGACATACTGGGTCAGGGAGTTCCAGAGGATGGGACAGGCTCTGGAGACATCCTGAAGGCGAGCATGGGAGGAGGTAACAAGGGAGCTAGAAAGCAGAAGGTCCTGGGAGGAGTGGAGGGGAAGATTTGGGAGATATCTGCAGATAAGGTTGGTGATGTAGATGGGGGCGATGTTTTGAATGGCCTTGTGTGTTATGGTTAGCATTTTGAATTTTACACGGTGGGGTAGGGGAAGCCAGTGAAGGGATTGGCAGAGAGGGGCAGCAGTCACAGATTGATTAGTGAGGTGTATTAGTCTAGCAGCAGAATTCATAATAGACTGAAGGTGGGATAGCCTGCTTAAGGGTACGCCATTAAGGAGAGATTTGCAGTAGTCAAGGCAGGAAATAATCAAGGAGTGAATAAGTTGCTTTGTGGTGTCATTAGTCAGGAAGGGTCGAATTCTGGAGATATTGCGGAAGTTAAGGGGGCAGGATTTAGCCAGTGATTGGATATGGGAGTTGAAGGAGAGGTCAGAGTCAAGGATTACACCCGGGACCCTGGCATGTGTGGAGGGACATGTGTTGTTAATATTAATGGTGAAGTTATGGGGTGCTTTAAGGAGGAAATATAACAAGCTCAGTTTTAGAAAGATTGAGTTTGAGGAAGTAGTGTAACATCCATATAGATATGTCATTCAGTAAGTTTGAGATCCATGAGGAGATCGAGGGGGTAAGTTGAGGAGTGGAGAGATAGATCTGGGTGTTGTCGGCATAGAGGTGGTATTGGAAGCCATGGGAGGTTATCAACTGGCCCAGGGAAGAGGTATAGAGTGAGAATAGGAGAGGCCCAAGGATGGAAGCCTTGGGTACCCCAACAGAAAGAGGAAGGGGAGTGGAGGAGAGGGAGTTGTAAATGACACTGAAACTGCGCTGAGATAGGTAGGAGAAGAACCAGGATAATGCAGAATCACGGAGGCCAAGGGAGTGTAATTTGCTGAGGAGAAATGGGTGGTCAACTGTGTCAAAGGCAGCAGATAGGTCTAAAAGTATGAGTATGGAGTAGTGCCTATTGATATTAGCAGTTAGTAGGTCATTGGTGAGTTTTAGTAGGGCAGTTTCAGTAGAATGCTATGGGCAGAAGCCAGACTGTAGGGGACCGAGAAGGTTGTTGTCCGTGAGGTAGTGGCTCATTATATCATGGACAAGGTGTTCGATGAGCTTGGAGGCAAACGGGAGCAGGGAGATGAGTTTTAAGTTATTCAAATAGGTGGGGTCTAGTGAGGGTTTTTTGAGTATGGGGATAACCAGTGCATGTTTGAGCAGGGAAGGAAAGGTGCTGGAGGAGAGGGAGATGTTGAAGATGTGGGTAAGGGAGTTGAGGATAGAGTAAGAAAGTGGGCACAGTAATTGAGAGGGGACAGGGTCCAGGGGACAGGTAGCGAGGAGGGCCATGGAGAGGAGTTTATCAACTCAGCAAAAGGAGGAGAGTATTGAGTGTGGTGTTGGACCCGATGTGTTGAGTAGGGGAGGAATTTGAATGCTGGATATCTCCTTGCGAATTGTGTCGATTTTGCTATTGAAATGGTTGAGCGGTAAGCAAGTTGGTGGGTGAGGGCATTGGAAGGTGAAGTAAGGAATTAAGGGTAGAAAAGTGTTGATGAGTTTTGGATGAGAGGGTTTTGATGAGAGTGTTGTAATAGGTTTGTTTAGCAGTGTGGAGGCAGGAGTTGTATTTGAAAAGGGCAGATTTGTAGAGGCGTAAAGTCTTGCAGGGATTTAGATTTACGCCATGCTTACTCAAGAGCATGGCTGTGTCTCTTGAGACTTCTGGTGTCATCTGTTTGCCATGGTTGTGGCCGAAATTCTGCCAGCAAAAGTCCGATGGAGCCTACACATGGTCGCATTTTCCGATGAAAAGCTCTCATCGGTCTTTTGCTGGCCGAATTTCCGATCGTGTGTACGCGGCATTAGTTACACAAAGCCACAGGTTTTCATTGTGCTCCATTACAACCTTCTAGCTGCCAACCTCCTAACGACCAATGGCATCATCGATTAATAAGTAGGATGTCAGTCATCTGAATAGCATCCTTGTTTGACCCTCCCCATGCCCCTGTCCATCAGTGTTGTGGTCACATTAGCTGTGTGATGGAGAAAAACTGAGGGAGAAGAGAAACATTGGAATACTAGTCAGTACCAGTTTGCAAAAGTGTATTTGCTTTGGAAAAATAAATCACCTCTAATGCTGGGTGTCCTACTTGGACTTATGGATGTTGCTGTATTATATAAAACGATTAGAATCATTTTCTTATTTTACAATGGGGTGCCTCAAGACTGTCCATAATTTTTAAAGGGTGCCTTGACTAAAAAGAGGTTGAGAAACACTGCTATAAACTAGATACTATCAGAATTAATACAAACAAAATATTTATTAGGACAATAAAAAACCTAAAGTTAAAAACATTTAAAATTGATGCAGACCAGTTTTTGTCACACGTATAGTTTTCCACATTATATTTTCTTTCTGATTGTCAAATTATTACTTGACTTGAAACTCACTTCACATGAATACAGATCTTTAACCTCCCTGGCGGTATGATTCAGTCTGGAATAAGGTGCTGAAAGCGGTATAATTATTTTGCATGGAAATCTGGCTTTTATTTTGTAGTCCTGTAATTCTTAGGAATAACACTCTTAAATCTCTTCAAACCAGAGTCTAGCGGACATCCCGGGTATGATAAAGTTTATAATATAATAAAGAATAATAAAAATTATTCAATAATGTAATCAAATCCAAAAAAAAATGAAAAAGGGACATGTTTTGGTTGCTATGGACAATCTCCAAATTCCAGGCAGAAAAAACAGTATTTATAATATAAAAGTGCATGCAGGGCATTGCACAGACCACTAGGGACAAAGGGGGTGTGTATTTGTTACTACAGCACTGTAATCTGTAAGATTACAGTGCTGTGTGTGTTTTGTGTCTTTTTACATTTTTGAATTTGCCGCCGTTCTCCGCTCCCGTGCGTCGTAACGTCGCAGGGAACGGAGCTCGGCGGCATTCGGCACTGTGAATCGAGCGCAGGACAGCTCGATCACACATCGCGGCGGACATCGCTGGATCCAGGGGACAAGGTAAGTAACGTTACCTGTGTCCTCCCCTGCATCGAGCGGTGCAAGCCCGAGTCTGGCTCGGGGTTACCGCTATTGTAATTAAAATTCCAACCCGAGCCAGACTCGGGATTACCGCTAAGGAGGTTAATTATGAACTCCTCTCAAAGCGACATTCACATCCTAATTTAAATGACTATTACCACAATAATAATAATAATAATAATAATGTCAAATGACTATAAAGTATGGATGATGATTATCCCTCTGGTGGATGTATATACAGTATGTATACACATTGATCATTAATGAATTCTGCACAATTTTTAATCCTTCATAATCTATACATGAATAGACTGTCACAAAGGGCTAATATTTCTACTTATTCACCATGCCCTTTTTATATGAATTAAAGATACACATATAGATTCACTCAGACAGTACGGGTTTTAAATCATGTGTTTGGGTTTAAGTCTACCTGAAATTCGGACACATTATTCAGACTAGAATATGGTACGGAACACGGCCTGACAGATTACAGGTTCCACAATACTAGTCTATTTGGGGTGCCCAAAGGTGTCCCAGGTCTCTTACAATCCTATAGTGTATGTTAAAAGAAAAATTAAAAAATTGCTATGAGCAGCTAAAGTGTTCGAGTTTGGCACGTTTTGAGTTTGCAAAAAAACACATGGGAGACTCCCAAAATGTATGGAGAAAGGTGCTTTGGTCTGATGAGACTAAAATGTTACTATTTGGCCATCAAAGAAAACGCTATGTCTGGCACAAACCCAACACATGACATCCCCACAGTGAAACATGGTGGTGGCAGCATCATGCTGTGGGGATGTTTTTCAACAGTCGGACTGGGAAAATGGTCAGAGTTGAGGGAAAGGTGGATGGTGCTAAATACAGGGATATTCTTGTGTGTGATTTGAGGCTAGGACGGAGGTATACCTTCCAGCAGGACAATGACCTCAAACACACTGCTAAAGCAACACTTGAGTGGTTTAAGGGGAAACCAGTAAATGTGTTGGAATGGCCTAGTCAAAGCCAAGACCTCAATCCAATAGAAAATCTGTGGTCAGACTTAAAGATTGCTGTTCACAAGCACAAGCATCCAACTTGAATGTGCTGGAGCAGTTTTGTAAGGAGGAATGGTAAGATGTGGCAAGCTCATAGAGACTTATCCAAAGCAACGTGGAGCTGTGATATCTGCAAAAGGTGGCTCTACGAAGTATTGACTTTAGGGGGGTGAATAGTTACGCAAATTGACTTTTTATGTTATTTTGTCCTATTTGTTGTTTGCTTCACAATCAAAAAATAATAATAAGTGATGCAAATCCTCAAACAATCCATGTTAATTCCAGGTTGTGAGGCAACAAAACACGAAAAATGCCAAGGGGGGTGAATACTTTTGCAAGGCACTGTGTGTGTATATATATATGTAGCGCCCTGCTCCTAATGGGCAGACCCTATTATTTTTCAATTTTAGTTGTCTGAAGCTGCAGTTGGCTCAGGCTATATTTTTCCTAAAAATTATGGTTTCTGTGTCAGTCCAGCTGGGTTGCACTGGTTCACACTTGACCGTAGTTGTCACTGTCACCGCCGGTAGGTGTGGAAATGCAGCAGGCTGGATGTATTGAATACCACCTCTGGGAGAGGCTATTTAAGGTACCGACACCATTTTTGGTGGTTCGTATTCCGGGGTCCGCTATCCCGACCTCATGGCCCTCCTGGCCTGGGGTCTGTGTCCCATGGTCCTGCTCCTTGGGGTCAGCTGGCCCAAGGCTCTGCAACTGAGAGTGTAGGCCCAGAAAAGTATTGGGGCCTACTGATCCAGGGGTGGTCCTGTGCTGTCTCGCCTGCGGGAAGAGGCCAAGAAAACTGGAGGATCCATGGGAAGGACTTTCCTAGTAGAGGACCGGGCGCAAGGTTGGTGTCTCTGGAGGAGCCTGGAAACTCAGTTGGAGGACGCAACCCGGATCAATATCCATACAGTATCGCCGGGTCGGCTGAAAGACACTGGTACTGTATGGTAGTTCTCTAAAATTATCAAGATTTACTAAGTTCAATTGACAAGTCTGTGGCAGAGACTTTGTTGAGCATCTCTTCGGCTGCTAGGACAAGTGAGAGAGGCCTATCCTGTGATTGCTGGATCCAGTCTGTGGAGCTGTTTGTCCTCTGGATCTGACCAATACCTCTAACCTGCAATTACTAGGTGCCTGAACTCCCCTTTATCCTCTGACCCTCGATTGAAAGACTTGTGCTTAACCTGAACAAATGTTAAAAAAAAGGACTAAGTGTCGGATTCAACATCATTTATTTGGGCTACTTTCCAACGGGACCCCTGTGATAGAGAGACGAGCAGGTGAGGTAACGGTAAGCCCAAATAAAACCAGCAGCTCTTTCGGGGGTTAGTGCTATATATATATATATATATATATATATATATATTATATAATGTTTGGAAGTACTTTTCTAGCAAAAACTACAGATTTTTACTTGTAAACAAAGGTGTCAGACACCTAGTCTTCAAATGGTTACGCTTTAAACATATAAATGGTATAAGCTTTTATTTTGTCTGGTGGATGAGCAAAACACCCCCCCCCAGTTCGGTTCGCACTAGAACCTGCGAACAGACCTAAACTTCGTGTGAACTTTAGAACCCTATTAAAGTCTATGGGACTCAAACGTTCAAAATCTAAAGTGCTAATTTTCAAGGCTAATATGCAAGTTATTGTCCTAAAAAGTGTTTGGGGACCTGGGTCCTGCCCCAGGGGACATGTATCAATGCAAAAAAAAGTTTTAAAAATGGTTGTTTTTTCTGGAGCAGTGATTTTAATAATGATTAAAGTGAAACAATAAAAATGTAATATTCCTTTAAATTTTGTACCTGGGGAGTGTCTATAGTATGCCTGTGAAGGGGCACATGTTTCCCATGCTTAGAACTGTCCCTGCACAAAGTGTCATTTCTGCAGGAAAAAAAGTCATTTAAAATCACTCGCAGCTATAATGAATTGTTGGCTCCCTGTAATACAGAGAACAGTCATTGATAAAAAAAAGCGTAAATTTTTAAAAAAGAAATGACGTGAGTGACCCCGCCCCCCTCTGATGTAACGCAGGTTTCCGTTACATCAGAGGGGGGTGGGGTCACCCACACATCATTGGGGAAGCCAGGCTTTCCCACTTGCGTCAGAGGGGGCAGGGTCAGGTGAGGGGTGGCCCCGTCCTCCTCATATAAGAAATGTCAGGCTGCCGGGATCCCCGCAGTGTCTCCACCAGTGGCGACAGAGGATGGATGGAATGTGCTGCGCTGGAGGGAGAGATCACCCATCGCTGGATCAGATCAGCCATCGCTGGACCACGGAGAGATGATCATCCGTTGCTGGATAGCAAGAGTAGATTACCACCGCTGGAATCGTTTTTAAATTTTTAATTTTTTTTTAATAAAGGACTTTTTCAACGGTGTGTGTGTCTTTAACATTCTTTTACACTTTCTTTGTGAAATGGTAGGGGTACTTTTGTACCCCCTTACCATTTCAAACAGGGGGGGGGCGGGATCTGGGGGTCCCCTTGTTAAAGGGGGCTTCCAGATTCTGATAAGCCCCCCGCCCGCAGACCCCCTCAACCACCGGCCAGGGTTGTGGGGATGAGGCCCTTGTCCTCATCAACATGGGGACATGGTGCTTTGAGGGGTCACAGACCCACAAAGCATCCTCCCAATGTTGAGGGCATGTGGCCTGGTATGGTTCAGGAGGGGGGGCGCTCTTTCTCCCCCCCCCTTTTTTCCTGTGGGGATAATGGGTCTCATATAGATTTTTAGGGGGAACTCCGTGCCATTTTTTTAAAGAATTTGGCGTGGAATTCCCCTTAAAATCCAGGTATGGATATTTAGGGGCAACCCCACGTAATTTAAAAAAAAATTGACGCGGGGTTTCCCTTAATATCCATACCAGACCTGAAGGGCCTGGTAATTGAATTTAGAGGAAACCCCATGATTTTTTTTTTTTATCAATGACTTTCAATAACTGTTCTCTGTATTACGGGGAGCCGACAATTCATTATAGCCGCGAGTGATTTTCATTGACTTTTTTTCCTGCAGAAATGACACTTTGTGCAGGGACAGTTCTAAGCATGGGAAACATGCGCCCCTTCACAGGCATAATATAGACACCCCCCCCAGTACGAAATTTAAAGGAATAATACACTTTTATTGTTTCACTTTAAGCATTATTAAAATCACTGCTTCCGAAAAAAACGTCAGTTTTTAAAACTTTTTTTGCATTGATACATGTCCCCTGGGGCAGCACCCAGGTCCCCAAACACTTTTTAGGACATTAACTTGCATATTAGCCTTTAAAATTAGCACTTTAGATTTCTCCCATAGACTTGTACAGGGTGTTCCGCGGCTTTTCAAATTTTCCTGTGAACACCCCGAATTGTTCACTGTTCGCCGAACAGGTGAACAGGCAATGTTTGAGTTGAACATGAGTTCGACTCGAACTCGAAGCTCATCCCTATTAGTGACAAAGGAGTCTAACCAGTTCTACTGCCTAGGTTTTTTTGTGAATGATTCAGGTATTTTTTGGCTCCCTGTGGGGTAGGCTAGAATCCCTGCTATTTTTTCAAATAGGGTTCTCTAGCTGGATACAATGTATGTTGTAACATTTGTATTAGAATTGCACTGCATTTTTTCCTATTGATTAATATAATCTGCAGGTTTATAATTTAATCTCTATTCTTATTATTACTTCTACATTAGAAGTAGGCAAACTCTTTTATTTCAGTTGTAATGGCATGACCTAGGAATATGTTTACAAATGCAATTGGTAATTCTTTATATTAGGTTACCTTATGAGAACCGCATTTGATGACTATGAATTCTTTTATATAAAGACAGTTTGTACTGTGTCTTCTCTTTTAAAATGTAAAATATTAACCACTTCAGACCCAGAAGAATTTACCCCCTTCCTGACCAGAGCACTTTTTGCGATTCGGCACTGCGTCGATTTAACTGACAATTGCGCGGTCGTGCGACGTGGCTCCCAAACAAAATTGATCTCCTTTTTTTTCCTACAAATAGACCTTTCTTTTGGTGGTATTTAAACACCTCTGCGGTTTTTATTTGTTTGCGCTATAAACAAAAGAATAGCGTACATTTTTTTTAAAAAGGCATTATTTTTTACTTTTTGCTATAATAAATATCCCCAAAAAATATTTAAAAATGTTTTCCTCAGTTTAGGCAGATACATATTCTTCTACATATTTTTGGTGAAAAAAATCGCAATAAGCATTTATTGATTGGTTGGCGCAAAAGTTATAGCGTCTACAAAATAGGGGATAGTTGTATGGCATTTTTATTGATGATTTTTTTTTTTATTACTAGCAGTGGTGCGGATCAGCGATTTTTATCGTGACTGCGACATTATGGCGGACACATCGGACAATTTTGACTCATTTTTGAGACCATTGGCATTAATACAGCGATCAATGCTAAAAGATTGCATTGATTACTGTAAAAATGTCGCTGGCAGTGAAGGGGTTAACCACTAGGTGGCACTGTAAAAGTTAAGTGTGTCCTAGGGAGTGATTCTAACTGTGGGGGGAGGGGCTGTGAGTGACACGTCACTGATCACCGCTCCTGATTACAGGGAGCGGTGATCAGTGGCCATATCACTAGGCAGAACGGGGAAATGCCTGTTTACATTAGCATCTCCCCGTTCTTCCTCACCACGAGACAATCATGGGTATCTCCGCGGACATCGGGTCAGCAGGACCCGCGATCACGGTCGCGGAGCTCCCAGCGGGCTTGCGCGTGCCCACAAGCCACCTCTTAAAGGGTAACGTTAATCTGCCTGTACATGCCCTTCTGCTGACGTATATCGGCGTGAGACGGTTGGGAAGCGGTTAAAACATAAATCAAATTAACATTATAGGTTTGAGAAATTTGTGTTTAACTATAAAATGGATCTAGACATGAACACGATCAGAAGGATTTACTTTTTTCTAATTATTAGTCAACTGTAATCTCTTAAAAATGCACTTGAAAACACATCACAAACACAATGCAGATTCCCGGCGTGCAGTTTGTGGCATGAATCCTAAAATGACTTATACTAGCTTGCTGTCTTTGTTTTGAATTATTTTTTTTTTTTAATGGAATACAAATATATGTCCTTGCTCAAACTAGGAGTTTTTAAAATAAAACTCTTTCCACAAATAAAATGAAACTAGTGAAAATGAAAGTCTTACCTCCAGTGTATGTTCCTGAGTAGGGATGAGCTTCGTGTTCGAGTCGAACATACGTTCGACTCGAACATTGGCTGTTCGTCCGTTCGGCGAAGTCCGAACATTTTTGCCCGTTCGCGCCAAATTCGTGTGGCGCTCACGGCCCACAATGCACTGCGATGGCGCAGTGCATTGCTGGCTCATGATTGGCCAAGCATGCACTGTGACCCCGCATGCTTGGCCAATCGCAGCGCCAGCAGCGAGGAGAGCCATGATTGGCCACAGGCAGGATGCCTGTGGCCAATCATAGCTCAGGCTGTGTAGTGCACGCCCCACACTATATAAGGCCGCCAGCGTGGCGGCCTTGTGTAGTGTGTTGGCGTCTGAAGCAGTGGGTGTTCTGTGTACCTTCAACACAGTACACACCGATCGTTTTCGGCCGATTTTCGATCTTGCTGTTGTGTAGTGGTTATTGTCTGTGTGCCCTGACCGCAGTATACACCGCTATATTCACCTCACCTATACAGCTAGTGATCTATCTTTTATAATAGAGCTTGCAGTCAGTAGTGTTAGGAGATAGTGCGTGCTGTCTACGTGCTCTGTACCCAGTACATACCGCTATATCCACCTACATAGCTGTTCTCTATTTGAGCCCACTTGCCATCTGTAGGAGTTATTGGAAGTTGTGTGTGCCTCCAGCACAGCACAGTATACATCTGTATATACCCCTTTATCTCTGGTGTTCTATAATAAAGGCATCTGCAGGAGTTAGTGCGTGTTCTGTGTACCTTCAACACAGTACACACCGATCGTTTTCGGACGATTTTCGATCTTGCTGCTGTGTAGTGGTTGTTGTCTGCGTGCCCTGACCGCAGTATACACCGATATATTCACCTCACCTATATAGCTAGTGATCTATCTTTTATAATAGAGCTTGCAGTCAGTAGTGTTAGGAGCTAGTGCGTGCTGTCTGCGTGCTCTGTACCCAGTACATACCGCTATATCCACCTACATAGCTCTTCTCTATTTGAGACCACTTGCCATCTGCAGGAGTTATTGGAAGTTGTGTGTGCCTCCAGCACAGCACAGTATACATCTGTATATACCCCTTTATCTCTGGTGTTCTATAATAAAGGCATCTGCAGGAGTTAGTGGGTGTTGTGTGCCTCTAGCACAATATACACTACCCAACTGCTTTTTTACCCAACTCCCTTCAGGCCATTACCATGTCTGGAAGGCCAGCAAGGAGAGGCAGACAGGCGCGAGCCGATAAAAGAGGGCAAGCAGGCTCTGTGTCTAGAGACAACAGTGCTGGTCGTGGACGCGGTGCATTGTCATCAGCACGTGGCCATGGGACACGCTTGTCCTTCTTTTCGGCAGCTGGACATGTTAAGCCGCAACATGCCAACGACTTGGTAGAGTGGATGACCAAGCCCTCTTCATCCTCCTCATCCTCTCTCACCCAGGCTCAGGGTACTAGCAAAGCAGCTGCCAACGCATCGTCTTCCCTCCTCTCAATGTCATCATCAGTGACTCCTTCCCTAGACCCACCACGTCCTCCTGAGGAGTCTCCTGAACTCTTTGAGCACAGTGTTGGGTACATGCTCCAGGAGGATGCCCAGTGTTTTGTGGGCTCTGATGATGACACTCAGCTAGAGGAAGGCAGTAGCGTGAGCGCAGAGAGAGGGGATGCTCAAGAAGGACAGCAATCTGGCAGTCATGTTCCACAAGCTGCAGCATACTGCCAGGTTTGCTACAGCGATGAAGAG
Organism: Lithobates pipiens; assembly: GCF_037356315.1. Taxonomy (NCBI): domain Eukaryota; kingdom Metazoa; phylum Chordata; class Amphibia; order Anura; family Ranidae; genus Lithobates; species Lithobates pipiens. The sequence goes on along the minus strand of NW_027507686.1, from coordinate 193,987,270 downwards.
GGAGGGGATGATGAGGGCACTGACTCCACGTGGGTGCCTGGAAGGAGAGAGGAGGAGGAGGAGGAGGAGGCACATGTCCAACGAGGCAGGATGCCCTCCGGGGGCCAGCTTAGGGGCAGCACACTGACTGAATCACACCGCAGAGCTCCGCCTGTGCAGAGCGCTGCCTCTGCGCGTTATTCTAAAAGTTCTTTGGTGTGGGCCTTTTTTGAGACGAGTGCATCAGATCGCACCGCTGCTATTTGCAACATATGTCTCAAGCGTATCTCACGTGGCCAAAACATCAGCCGCTTGGGCACCACATGCTTGACCAGACATATGTTGACCTGCCATGCAGCTCGTTGGCAAGCGTACCTCAAAGACCCACACCAAAGAACAAAGCGGACCTCTCCTTGCTCCTCATCAGCTGGCATCTCCAACCCCACTAGACCTTCAGTCCTCTCTGAAACCTGCTCTGAGAGGAATGAAGGTGTAGAATTAGGTGTGTCACAGCCAAGTGCTTCCGGGAACTCTGCTAGCGGTACACCCACGTCCGATTATAGCAGGCAAATGTCCCTGCCCCAGCTGCTGGACCGGCGAAAGAAGTTCACTCCCAGCCATCCACATGCCCAGCGATTGAATGCTAGCTTGGCTAAATTGCTAGCACTTCAACTGCTGCCTTTTCAGTTGGTAGACTCGGCCCCCTTCCGTGAGTTTGTACAATGTGCGGTTCCTCAGTGGCAGGTCCCCAAATGCCACGGAAGGCGATTCCAGCTCTCTACCGGCATGTGGAAGGCAATGTCCTTGCCTCGCTGGACAGGGCGGTCAGCGGTAAGGTGCATATTACCGCTGACTCATGGTCCAGCAGGCATGGACAGGGACGTTACCTGTCTTTCACGGCCCATTGGGTCACTCTTCTGGCAGCTGGGAAGGATGCAGGACAAGGTGCGGTAGTGTTGGAGGTTGTTTCGCCACCACGCCTCCAAAATGCTCCTATTGGTTGTGACACACCTCTCTCCTCCACCCCCTCCTCTTCTTCTTCCTCCATGGCCTCTTCCAGTGCTCTGTCCTCAGAACCAGCGGTGCTCCGTAGGCGTTCCAGTGGCTACGCAAGTACGCAGGCAAAACGATGCCATGCCGTGCTTGCGCTGGTTTGTTTGGGGGACAGGAGCCACACTGGGGCGGATGTTTTGTCAGCTCTGCAGGGGCAGGACGACAGGTGGTTGACGCCACGCCAGCTTAAGCCAGGAATGGTGGTTTGCGACAATGGCACCAATCTCCTCTCCGCCCTCCGACAGGGACAACTGACCCATGTGCCCTGTGTAGCTCACGTCCTTAACCTGGTGGTGCAGCGGTTCTTGGGCAGGTACCCCGGCTTACAGGATGTCCTGAAGCAGGCCAGGAAAGTCTGTGTGCATTTCCGCCGATCATTTAATGCCTGTGCTCGGCTGGCTGAGCTCCAAAAGGAGTTGAACCTGCCCAAGAACCGCCTTATATGTGACATGCCCACCAGATGGAACTCAACATTGGCCATGCTGCAGCGGCTGCACATGCAGCAGAGGGCCATCAATGAGTACCTGTGCGACTACGGCACCAGGACAGGGTCAAGGGAGCTCGGTTTTTTCTCACCACGCCAGTGGGGCATGATCAGGGATGCATGCACTGTCCTGTCACCATTTGAGGAGGCCACAAGGATGGTGAGCAGTGACAGTGCATGCATCAGTGACACTGTACCTCTTGTCCACCTCTTGGAGCATACGCTGCGTGGAATAATGGACAGGGCACTTGAGGCAGAACAGAGGCAGGAAGAGGAGGACTTCCTTGCCTCTCAAGGCCCCCTTTATCCAGACAGTGTTCCTGCTGTGCCACCCATCACACAGGAAGAGGATGAGGAGGAGGAAGAGGAGGAGGAGGATGATTGTGTCAGCATGGAGGTGGAGGCTGGCACTCAGCATCAGAATCAGCAGCAGCAGCAGTCTTGTAGGGATGATTTACAGTCCCAAGAAACGCGTGGACTTGTACGTGGCTGGGAGGAGGTAGCTGCGGATCATGTTGTCCTTAGTGACCCAGAGGACTCCGGACCGAATGCCTCAGCTAACCTACGCTGCATGGCCTCCCTGATCCTGCAAAGCCTGCGGAAGGATCCTCGTATTCTTCGGATCAAGGAGAGGGACCATTACTGGCTGGCCACTCTCCTTGATCCACGGTACAAGGGTAAGGTTGCCAACCTTATCTTGCCATCGCAGAGGGAGCAGAGGATGAGACATCTCCGGGAGGCCTTGCAGAAAGCTCTGTGCAACGCGTTCCCAGAGACTGGGAGGTTACAAACTCCTGGTCCTGGACAACGTGTTGCTGAGGCATCAGTCAGAAGGAGCGGTGGAGAAGGTGGCCGTCTGACTGATGCTTTCAGACAATTTTTTAGTCCGCAGCCCCAAGGTATGATCGGTTCCAGCACCCATCGCCAGCGTCTGATTTACATGGTGCAGGAATACCTAGGGGCAAGGTCAGACTTGGACACCTTTCCCACCGAAAATCCTCTGGCTTACTGGGTCTTGAGGATGGATCACTGGCCAGAGCTTGCACAGTATGCAATTGAGCTACTGGCCTGTCCTGCATCCAGCGTTCTTTCGGAACGCACCTTCAGTGCTGCTGGTGGCTTTGTTACCGATCACAGGGTGCGCCTGTCCACCGAATCAGTTGATCGACTGACCTTCATCAAGATGAATCAGTCTTGGATCACCCACAGCTACCAAGCACCTGAAGCTGATGTAACAGAATAATTTTTTTTGAAATATCACATCCCTTCAAGACTGCCTATGCTGATGCTGAGTGACTGTCCTGTTATGTTGATTGTCTATCCTCTTCCTCCTCCGCTGATATGTTGGAAGAACATTTCTGGTTCTGGTTGATGCCATCAGCCCAATTTTTCTGCCCCTGTTTAACAGGGGCGTTTAAGTACAATTTTTGATGCAATGCTTTGCAGCAGGGCTAATTCCTGCAATCAAACAAGGGTATATGGGAGAGGTTGCAGTGTGGTGGCACCAGCACCAGTGCCTAAGGCCCAATTTTTCTGCCCCTGTTTAACAGGGGCGTTTAATTACAATTTTTGATGTAATGCTTTGCAGCAGGGCTAATTCCTGCAATAAAACTAGAGTATATGGCAGAGGTTGCAGTGTGGTGGCACCAGCACCAGTGCCTAAGGCCCAATTTTTCTGCCCCTGTTTAACAGGGGCATTTAATTACAATTTTTGATGCAATGCTTTGCAGCAGGGCTAATTCCTGCAATAAAACTAGAGTATATGGCAGAGGTTGCAGTGTGGTGGCACCAGCACCAGTGCCTAAGGCCCAATTTTTCTGCCCCTGTTTAACAGGGATGTTTAATTACAATTTTTGATGCAATGCTTTGCAGCAGGGCTAATTCCTGCAATAAAACTAGAGTATATGGCAGAGGTTGCAGTGTGGTGGCACCAGCACCAGTGCCTAAGGCCGCGTACACACGGGCGGATTGTCTGCCCAACTAAGTTCGTCAGACAATCCGACAGACAGTCCGTTCAACTTTTGATTGAACGGACTTGACCACACACGATGAACAGACAGTCCGCTGAAAACTTGCGCGATGACGTGTACAGCACGTACGACGGGACTAGAAAAACCACGTCCAATACACTGCAATGCAACCTTCGGCCGTGTAAATCCTTTCTGAGCATGCGCCATACTTAGTCCGTCCAACTTGCCTACACACGAGCGGACTGTCCGCTGAAACCAAGTTTGGACGGACAAAACCAAGTTTGGACGGACAAAATTACGGAAATTCCGAAAGACAAAGTCCGTCAGACTGTCCGCTGAAAAAGTCCGCTGAAGCCCACACACGAGCGGATTGTCCGCTGAAACACGGTTCAGCGGACTAAGTTGGGCAGACAATCCGCCCGTGTGTACGCGGCCTAAGGCCCAATTTTTCTGCCCCTGTTTAACAGGGGCGTTTAAGTACAATTTTTGATGCAATGCTTTGCAGCAGGGCTAATTCCTGCAATAAAACTAGAGTATATGGCAGAGGTTGCAGTGTGGTGGCACCAGCAGCAGTGCCTAAGGCCAAATTTTTCTGCCCCTGTTTAACAGGGACATGTAATTACAATTCTTGATATAATATTTCACAGGAGGGCCCCTTCCTGTGCCCACCCAGAGTAACGGTGAGGACTTATAGTGTTGTGGCACCAGCACCACAACCACCAAAGGTCAATTTTTCTACCACTGTTCAACAATGGCATGTAATTACAATTCTTGATATAATCGTTCACAGCAGGGCGCTCCAGCGCCCACCAAGAGTCACTTTGAGGGCTTACAATGTTGTGGCAAAACCAACACCTTGTTCCGCCATTTCTGCAGAGCATATAGGGCAGGCCCCTACTTTCAAACATCCATTTTACAAACATCTCCTACTTGCAAACGGAAGGAGACAACAGCAAGTGAGATGAAAAAAGATGGACGACAAAACAAATTATACAGGGGTGATAACCATTCCCTATGTTTTCCAAAAAGCTTAAAAATAGTTTTTTGGACTGGAGCTACACTTTAAAAATGTACCAGTTGAAAATTACAAACAGATTCAACTTAACACAACAAACCTACACAGTCCCTGTCTTGTTTGCACCGCCTGTATACTGCTGTTCTGAGTATATAGGGACTGGGGGCCACACGCATTTCCTTTTTTTAATATGGGTACAGGGTTCCCCTTAATATGTGTACAAGACCCAAATAGGCTGGTAATGGGCAGGGAGGGCTACCCATGCCATTTTTCTCAATGATTTTCAAAATATCGCAAGCAGTTTTAAATGGTGTTATTTCCGTTTAATGTCATTTTGTGCAGGGACTGTTCTAAACACGGGAAACACGTGGCACTTCACAGGCATACTACATACACCCCCCAGGCACCATATTTAAAGGAATATTTCACTTTTTTTTTCACTTTAATCGTCATTAAAATCAGTGCTCCCGCCAAAACGGCCATTTTTAAAAACATTTTAGGCATTGACCCATGTCCCCTGGGGCAGGAGCCAGGTCCCCAAACCTTTTTTAGGACAGTATCTTGCATATTAGCTGTTAAAATTAGCACTTTTCATTTCGAACGTTTGAGTCCCATAGACTTCAATGGGGTTCTAAAGTTCGTTCGAATTTGGGGTCCGTTCGAAAGTTCTGGTGCGAACCGAACCGGGGGGTGTTCGGCTCATCCCTATTCCTGAGGATGTGTGTAGGTAATGTGCACTGGCTGTAAGGAATAGACAGACAAGTGTATTAGATGGGCGGAGTGAGGTTGTACCTGGATGCAAGACTCAAGGACTTGTTTATTTCTATGCACTGTGCACTTTTCCTATAGGAGTGATCACTCACTTGGGACATTTATGTTATATTGTGATTGGTTTTCTATTATATGTGGTTCAAGGCACTATAAAGCACTATAAAGCACATTCATAGTATCTTTGCATTGTTTGATGTTTAGGACACTATAAGGCATTTCAATTATTGGATAGTAGGGGTGTCTCTGGGTGATCACTCACTTAGGATATCCATAGTATATTTGACTCCACATTTCATAGGCACTGTAAGGCACTTTAACCATTTGATATCAGTGCAGGGGTAATTGACCCGGGTGACAGTTGGGCTCTGCAGTGGTACCAATATATTTTTTGGCTTACATTTAGCACTTTTGTAATATTATGATAGGGGAGTTATTCTTTATAGGCAAGTAGGTTTTTCATTTGAGCACGGCACTTCTGGTTAAACAAAAAGTAAAGTTAGCGCAACCCACGCTTTATACACATTTAAATTAGATAGACTCATATAGTGACACTTCTATACCAGGTTGCAGCAAACAAAGACATTTAGATTGGAAGTCCCTTGTGCGCCGGTAGTCCATTTTCTTATTTTCCAAGACTCAAGGACTATTGACTCAACTGCATAGGAGATCTTTAACGTAAACCTGTTCTACAAAAAACACTCATGCTGCTGCTGCTGACCTTTCTTTCTGAAAATGCAAAATGCATGGTGATCCAATAGTTTCAGTATTTTCTGTCCCAAAACAAGTATTCAGATTGGGAATACTAATCTTGTATTGGGACAATGAAAGTATTAACCCATTTACTGTCAACAATCTAGAAACTACTGTACGTCAGTCGCTTTGGGGTGTTTTGTGTAAATCTGACAAGCTGACTGTCAGCTTTCAGATGTAAGCAAACTGCCAGCTGTGCAGCTACTTGATTGGTCCCGACATCCCTATTACTCTCAGTTCACACCCCCCATGTGCACCCCTGCCATGTTTTCCAGGCTCCTCGCATCCATGGGGACCACCCGGGACAAGCATGGCAGGTGCTACTGGTTAGAGGGAAGGGAAATCAGCGAACATCCATTTGCTGATCTACCCCTGTTACTGACCTGGAAGTAACGTACAATGGGGAAGAAGCTAATTCAACCTGATCTACATTTGGTTAGCTTTGTTAGCCCTCTGATGTCTCATTAAACCTATTACCAAAAAATGCATCACATAAGGGGCATGCCCCTTATGTGATGAAAAAAAGCTTAGTAAAAAAAATGGCAAAAAAAGAGTAAAAGATTGAAGTTCAAACCAAGCCCTTAAAATACCCTCCCAAAAACTAAATCAAATCAATATTTGGTGTGACTACCCTTTGACTTGAAAACCAGTATCAATTCTAAGGCCACGTACACACGCGCGGACTGTTCGCCCAACTTTGTCCGTCCAACAGTTTCGGCAAACAGTCCGCTCAAACTTAGCATGGACGGACATGGCCACACACGACGGACGAACAGTTTGCTGAAACCGTGCGCGATGACGTGAACGGCACGTACGACGGGACGAAAAATACGACGTCCTATACACTGCATTATAGCTTTCAGCGTGAAAATCCTTTCTGAGCATGCGCGCAACTTTGTTTGACGAACAAGCCTACACACGAGCGGACTGTTCGCTGAAACAAGGTTTCAGCGGACAGTTTTACGGAATTTCCGAAAAACCTTGTCCGTCCAACTGTCCGCTGAAACTGTCCGCTGAAAGCCCACACACGAGCGGACTGTCCGCCCAAACACTGTTCAGCGGACAAAGTTCGGCGAACAGTCCGCGCGTGTGTACGCGGCCTTACACTTGCACACTTTGAACACTTGCACAAAGTCAGGGATATTGTAGGATTGCAGTTAGGTGTGGCATTAATCAATTATACCAAGCAGATGATTATCAATTTCATACAGTATGTAGATTGAAACACAGTCATTAACTGAAACAGAAACAGCTGTTTATGAGGCTGTAAAAAAAAACTGAAAACTGGGGGAGGAACATCCAGACTCTGCTGCTAAGATGGGGTTGTGGAAGACAGTTTAACCACCTTCAGACCGGACCATTTTGCTGGTAAATGACCAGAGGTCTTTTTACAATTTGGCACTGCGCTGCTTTAACTGGTAATTGTGCGGTCATGCAATGTTGTACCCAAACAAAATTTGCGTCCTTTTCTTCCCACAAATAGAGCTTTCTTTTGATGGTATTTGATTGCCTCTGCGATTTTTATTTTTTGCGATATAAACGTAAAAAGACCGCAAATTTTGAAAAAAAATGATATTTTCTACTTTTTGTTATTAGAAAAATCCAATAAACTCAATTTTAGTCATACATTTAGGCCAAAATGTATTCAGCCACATCTCTTTGGTAAAAAAAAAGTCAATAATTGTATATTTATTGGTTTGCGCAAAAGTTGTCACATCTACAAACTAAGGTACGTTTTCTGGAATTTACGCAGCTTTTAGTTTACGACTGCCTATCTCATTTCTTGAGGTGCTAAAATGGCAGGGCAGTACAAAACCCCCCCAAATGACCCCATTTTGGAAAGTAGACACCCTAAGGAAATTGATAAGTGGCATGTTGAGCCCATTGAATATTTTATTTTTTTGCCTCAAGCGATTGAATAATGACAAAAAATAATTATTATTTTTTTTTTTACACAAAGTTGTCACTAAATGATATATTGCTCACACATGCTATGGGCATATGTGAAATGACACCCCAAAATAAATTCTGCTGCTTCTCCTGAGTACGGGGATACCACATATGTGGGACTTTTTGGGAGCCTAGCCGCGTACGGGGCCCCGAAAACCAAGCACCGCCTTCAGGCTTTCTAAGGGCATAAATTTTTGATTTCACTTCTCACTACCTATTACAGTTTTGAAGGCCATAAAATGCCAAGATGGCACAAAACCCCCACAAATGACCCCATTTTAGAAAGTAGACACCCCAAGCTATTTGCTGAGAGGCATTTTGAGTCCATGGAATATTTTATATTTTGCCACAAGTTGCGGGAAAATTACAAACTTTTTTTTTTTTTTTTTCACAAAGTTGTCACTAAATGATATATTGCTCACGCATGCCATGGGCATATGTGAAATGACACCCCAAAATAAATTCTGCTGCTTCTCCTGAGTACGGGGATACCACATATGTGGGACTTTTTGGGAGCCTAGCCGCGTACGGGGCCCCCGAAAACCAAGCACCGCCTTCAGGCTTTCTAAGGGCGTTACAGTTTTGAAGGCCATAAAATGCCAAGATGGCACAAACCCCCCCCAAATGACCCCATTTTGGAAAGTAGACACCCCTAAATTTAGGGGTACACTAGTGAGACTAGGTAATAAATGGCGGGTGCCCTGAAACTATAAAAAAAATAACTAACCAACCAGCGTCACCTGTAACAGTTATATGGTGATCACTGGTGAAAGGGTTAACTAGGGGGAAATCAGGGGGCTTTATGCGGTAGTATATGGGGGTCCCTGGCGCTATAAAAAGCTGCGGCGAACCTAAATACCTACCTGCCTAACTAGCGTCACCTGTGACACTAATACAGCGATCAGAAAAATGATCGCTTATTAGGCTGGGTTCACACTGGAGCGATGCGGGAACGCCATGAATCCGCGGCGGGTTCCCGTATCGCATGCCTCCCGGCGGCAGTTCACACTGCCCTATGCGAACTGCTGGGAGTGTCAGTGAAATGTTAATGACACCCCCAGATCAGTTCGCATATCGCAGTGCGATCTGCAAACTCGGATCGCATGGTGTGAACACCCATGCGATCCGATTCTGCTGCGGGCCAAAAAAAGGGTCCCATGCGAACTTGCGGCGGGTGCGGCGGGTGCGACACGAATTCAGCCATACTATCTGTATGGCTGAACTCGAATCGCACAGAGATCGGATGTGATTTGCACTGCAGTGCAGTGCGAATCACATTCGTTCTCATAAACCGCTGCAATGTGAACCCAGCCTTAGTGACACTGGCGAGGGGGGGTGATCACGGGGGTTAAACCTTTATTGGGGGGGTTAGGGGGGCACATTAGAACTAAAGGGGGCTAACCCTAACTGCCCTAACAGTTATTACAGTCACAAATGACACCAATGCAAAAAAAAAAAAAAAAAAAGCAATTGGTGTCACTGTGACTGGGGGGGCAGGGGTAATTGGGGGGTGATCGGGGGGTAAAGGGGGGGTGTGAGTGTGCCTGGCATGTTCTACTGTGTAGTGTAGTGCTTGTGCAACTCACCGATGCTCTCTCCTCGGTGCCGGAACGAAAAAAATACCGACACGGAGGAGAGAATACATCACTTCCTCTCCTGTGTTTACATTACAGGAGAGGAAGTGATGTCACGGGACATTTTCATTCGTCGGGAGCGATCGCGAGGGGGTGGCCATGAATGAATGGCCGTTCCCTCGTCCGGGATCGCTCCCGAACGAATACCGACCGCCGCAGGCACCGGGCGGGGGCCCGATCGGGCCCCCGGCCCGCGGGCAGGCAAGGACGTACATGTTAGCCCTTATGCCTGCCCGTGCCATTCTGTCGACGTACATCGTCGTGCGGCGGTCGGCAAGTGGTTAATGTCATAGGTCATACAGCACAGCAAGACTGAGCACAGCAAGACTGAGCACAGCAAAAGTGAGCACAGCAACAAGACACAAGGTAGTTACGCTGCATCAGCAAAGTCTCTCCCAGACAAAAATTTCAAAACAAACTGGGATCTCAAGATGTGTTGTTCAAGCTCTTTTGAAGAAGCACAATGAAACAGGCAATATTGAATACCATAGACGCATCATGCTTACTTCCCTTCCACATTGGAAGATGTCCAGCAGTGCCATTGGCACAGAACTGGAGAAAACCAGTGGAACCCAGGTACACCCATCTACTGTCCAGAGAAGTATAGCTAGAAGTGGTCTTTATGGAAGAATTGTGGCCAAAAAGACAGGCCTTTGGCATAAGAATAAGGCCAAGCAACTCAACTATGCATGAAAACAAAGGAACTGAGATGCAAACAAATGGCAGCAGGTGCTCTGGTAACATATGGGCAATATATTTTGTTTTTGTGCATTAAAACTCATTAATTGTTTTTGAAAAAACACGTTGCAAATGTTGTGCGACATAAAAATATGGAACATCCATTTTATTCTTTTCAGTCTCTGCTTCAAGGAAATAAATAATGCTTGGGGATAAGTCGTTTTCTAGCAAAACAATTGATGATTTTTACATGTAGGAGAAATGCTAGGGACACAGGGCTAAACTTGTCACCCCCTACAGCCAAGCCCTGAAATGAGATTTGAAAGCCAATCAAGCAACCAATGGGGATGAATTCCTTTACATAGTTACATAGTTCGTCAGGTTGAAAAAAGACACATGTCCATCCAGTTTACCATAAAAAAATTTATAAATAAATAAAATAAAAAATATCTACAATCCAATATACCCAATTCTATACCCACAGTTAAACCAGAGGAAGGCAAAAAACCCCAGCAGAGCATGCTCCAATTTGCTACAGCAGGGGAAAAAATACCTTCCTGATCCCCCAAGAGGCAATCAGATTTTCCCTGGATCAACTTTATCTGTAAATGTTAGTACCCAGTTATATTATGTACATTTAGGAAAGTATCCAGGCCTTTCTTAAAGCAATCTACTGAGCTGGCAGGAGTCTATTATACATTTTCACAGCTCTTACTGTGAAGAAACCTTTCCATATTTAGAGATGAAATCTCTTTTCCTCTAGACTTAAAGAGTGCCCCCCTTGTCCTCTGTGTTGCCCGTAAAGAGAATAACTCAAAACCAAGTTCACTTAATGGACCCCTCATATATTTCAACATGTTGATCATATCCCCCCTTACTCTCCTCTTCTCAAGAGTGAATACATTTTGTTCCTCTAATCTTTCCTCATAGCTGAGCTCCTCCATGCCTCTTATCAGTTTGGTTGCCCTTCTCTACACTTTCTCCAGTTCCCCGATATCCGTTTTGAGAACTGGTGCCCAAAACTGAACTGCATATTCCAGATGAGGTCTTATAGGTGCCAACATCTGTGGCCTGGTACAACAGTCCAAATTTTCAATTAAGCTGTCATCTCCATCTCCCCTCATCTGATACAAGCCTACAGGAGAGAATGGATGGCCTACTGTGAAAACTACGCAGAGCAAACCATCTAGCAGAAGACTTGCTTAAAAGCTGCTTACAATCTGCTTCCCCATCCATATCCACAATCAATTCTGCATGCTGCCGCTGGTGGGTTGTCCAGCTCTTACCCCAGAACTGCAAAAGGAACTGTTGGTTCCTTAAAGCCCATTACCCCTTCCAGAGCTTCAGCTTATCACATGCAAGTATAAGTAATATAGTAAATAGTTAACTGTCTGCTGGGAGAAGACTATCAGAGCCAGGGGCAGAGTGGTCAAAATGTATTGTTGCCCACTTGTGAGGATTTCCAACACAAGGCTGAGGAAGGATCCCAGGAATAGGTATTAACAGGGTGCTAAACCAGAAGTCAGATGCACTTCTCAATGCCGCTGGGAAAGGGCAATGGCCAGGTCGTCGGATTGCCGAGAGAAAGAGGCAGGGCCCCTGCTGAAGAGGAGCAGAAAGCCTAAGTGCCCCTACTCCCCATCAGGGACTCATAATTCCAGGAATTCAAAGAGGATTAGCTGAGTGGTAAACAGTATTGGGAAAGCAGCCATCACTCTCACAGCTCTTCAGGACCAAGCACCCCTCATGGGACAGGAATCAGGAACTTCTTCTGTACTTGGTTAGTGAAATATAGGGGGGGTAGGAAGGCACCTTTGTTAGGTTACTTTTCTCAACTAATATGTTCTATGGGTTCTCCTCCATCTTTTCTTTTTCTTTTATTTTTATTGCATTTTCTTAACAGACATACATACATACATACACAAAAAGAAAACAAACTCACGTAAAGTACAGAATGATCCTATTTCAGCTTATAACAAAGGGGATTGTGCATCATATATACACTATACTAGGCAGTGCACAAATACATCCGATACAGGTATCAATCTTGGGAGGTAAGTGTTATAGTTCCAAACATTATAACCATGGCAAAGTTCAGCGTAGTAGTACAATACAGATTTCACAGTAAAATGTTCAATTATGGCAGTATGGGGGAGAGGGTCAGAGGACTAGCTAGCCATCTACCCCAGATTTTGTGGAATGTTTTTCTTCTCTTTCAGATATCAAAGGTAAGCTTGTATGGAGGCAGGGACTCATTAACCAGTTTTAACCAGAAATTCTGAGTTGGGAATCTCTGATCCCTTCCCTGTCAGCAAAAGGGACTTCTTTGCATAAAAATAGAGGATACAAAGCAGTCTCTTGGCCTGAGAGGGAATGGTGAGGTCGTCAAAGATGCCCAGAAGACAATTCTTGGTGTTGACTATATTTGGGAGACCCAGTGCTGAGAAGATGAAGGAGCCTTTGTTCACCCAGAAATCTTGTACTATGGTACAGGTCCAAAAGCAGTGTTTGGCCACATCCCCGGAAACATTCAGCAGAGGGGGATATTCCCATTTTATGCATTCTAGCCGGGGTGACGTGAGAACGATGAAAGATTTTAATTTGGATTACCCTGTCCCTGGAGGAAATAACAGAGGTCTTAAATGTGTCACAGAATTCAGACCATTCTTCTTCTATAATAGGAACATCTAGGGTGTCCCATTTTTTTGTGCTGTCCTAAATCTACGGTTGGTGTCTGTCACGAGCGCTGAGTAATAGGTGGAAATGAGTTTTGTCTAGTACGGGAATATCAGGAGTTTTTCCAGGTCAGGTGGCTTGAGAGGACTGTCCAGGGAACCAAACTGTGTTCATACTGCATTTCTAAGTTAGTAATAGTAAAATAGATAGGTACAGTATGTAGTAGGTCAAAGTCTAAATGCATCTGAGGGAAGGATTTGAAACCTTGAGGGGTATCAATGTGGCATATGTGCTTGATTCCCCTGGAAGTCCATAATTTCGGGTCAGGCATGGAGTATAACTCCCTAAGAGTAGGGTTAAACCACAGTGGACTATTGGGAGAGGCCATCCAGGAGTCAGTGGAAAGCTTTGCATCTACAGTTTAGAACAGTGAGAGGGAGGTACGTATAATGGACATGCCTGGTCCAGGTGGTGTGCATCCTCTATATACGACCTAAATAATAGATAAATATTCCTGCGCTACCATATAAAAAAAAATATATATATAGTAATGGAAAGAACTGCTGCATACACCGAATGTGGATCAAACCGTATCCACTATAAATGTTATTGGATAAAGAGGGTGGTGTTGCGCTGTTGTATAGGGTAACAAGAAATATATAAAAAAATAATATTAAATATGAGAGGTGCGTTGCTGTAATTCTCGTGGGGAACCAGTAATTGCAAATGCAATAAATATAAAGAGGCACAGAAAAAAGAGGTATAAGTTCAGGTGTACTGCGACCCTATACACAAAGCCAACTTCAGTATTTTTCACCTTACTATTAAAGTGCTACGTGACAACAAAGGAAACAACATATAATATTGTGCAAACAGTGCAAAAATGGCAAAAGTGCAAATATTGCTAATGTAAACAATAGAAAATCTGTGCAAACATCCATAATAAAGTGCAAAGTGAACAGGTGTCAATTAAATGCAATAGTATATGTAATATACTGAGTGTAGGGAAATTCAGCTTCTAGGACCACCCAGATAGGTTCAGGTAATGCAGGAAGACTTCCGTAGACCCCCAGGCCCGGAGATATCAATAATGTGACACAGGAGACAGGTTTGCATTCATTCACTTTAAAGATATCTGCCGGAACAATTCGAAAGTTGCACTTATATGCAGTCTAGGGATAACAAGGGAGGAGTTTCTGAAGTGTTACACGTATACAGAAGAAATAGCTTCAGTCAATATTTTACTTATTAGCTGGTGCCATAAGACAAAATTCACATCATTTTTACTACAACATATATGTATTCTTGAACAGATGTCGTTATCTTATCTAAAACAAACGCAAGCCTGAGCTAGGTCAAACTCCACAGTCTTAATATATATGTAAAAATAACTAAGAGAACATTTCTATAGATAACACTTTAAACATGTGTGAGTTTCAACTTAAACTCATATTTGAATTTAAGAGTTTTCATAGTAAAACATAAAATCTTGAACAAAATGGAGTCTATCTTGCTATCGTTCTTTACACTGAGGAAGTGTATAAATTGGTATCGTACAAAGGGCACAGATGACAACGTTCATTTTCTAGTTCCTCAGTGTGCTGTGGGGCATTTTTGTGCAAAATACCAGTAATGGACATAAAGATGCCCCTCAGCACCATCTTGGAGGCCTCCCAGGCAGTGGAGGGCCCAGTAGTGCCCTGATTTGCACACTAGAAGTCTGCAATACCCTTCTGGCATTCATTCTGTGCAATCTCATCCTCCAACCAATGAGAGTTTAATTGCCAAATGTAAGGGCCTGCACTCGGCAGGAGGAGGAGATCCACAGAAAGAGGGGCATGGTCAGAAATCCCCCTGGGTAGATAGGAGATTATGTGAACAATAGGGAGCACATCAGCAGGGGCAAATGCCAGATCTATAAGAGACATGGTGTGGAAGGAGTCAGAGTGGCAGGAGAAGTGGCGCTTATCTGGGTGCTTCCATCGCCATATCTCAGTAATGCTATACACCTGAATCCAGTCAACAAATGAGGGATAGGGCATGCCCCCACCCCTCAAGCGGTCCATGGCGGGGTCAAGTACAGCATTAAAATGTCCTACGAATAGTAGAGGACCAGGGGATCTAGAAAGTAATAAAAGGGACAAGTGAGAAAGTAAATCTGGGGAGAATGGAGGTGGGACATATACATTAACTATTGTAAAGATTGTAAAAACAATATGGAGAGTAATTATAATGAATCTCCCCTCAGGTTATGTTTTTACCAGCAGAATATCTGCTGGGAGGGACTCTGCTAGCAAGATAGAAACACTGCGGGAGTAGTTAGTGTGGGTGGCGTGGTATTGTGTAGCCAGCCAGGGATGTTTAAGGGTCCGTAGTGTAGTACTGATTAGGTGAGTCTCTTAAAGGCAGATGATATGGGGTTTACATTTTTTTAAATAAGAGAATACCAGGAACTGCTTGGGGGTGAATTCAGACCGCTAACATTCCAAGAAATCAATTTCAACACATTAGCCATTGGAAACCATATCTTACATAGTTACATAGTAGGTGAGGTTGAAAAAAAGACACAAGTCCGTGAAGTCCAACCTATGTGTGTGATTAAATGTCAGTATTACATTGTATATCCCTGTGTGTTGCGGTCGTTCAGGTGCTTATCTAATAGTTTTTTTAAACTATCGATGCTCTCCGCTGAGGCCACTGCCTGTGGAAGGCAATTCCACATTATTGCCACTCTTACAGTAAAGAACCCTCTACGTAGTTTAAGGTAAACCTCTTTTCTTCTAATTTAAATGAGTGGCCACGTGTCTTGTTAAACTGCCTTCCACGAAAAAGGTTTATCCCTATTGTCACCGGTAAGGTATTTATAATTTCTTCTCAAAAGAAAACAAAGAAAAATCAGAAACATAGATCAACAGATAGAAGAATTAAAAGCCAAATTATAACCCCACAAGGAATCCACAAAATTTAGCAGATTAGCGAACCAGTTAAATAAAGATCTTTTGGCTAAAGATTTAGAAGTCCAACAAAGAAAGATGAAGAAGTACCAAAGAGACATTTCAGATTATAAGGCGGATCAAGTTTCTAGATAGTAAAGCAAAGTGGAAGAACCAGTTTCCATTTCAGCTAACGCTACTCCAGAACGTGAAGTGGAATTTCAACAACCGGAGGCTACCACTTCCTATCAGCCCTTACTGTACAATGGGCACAACAGGGAAGCTTATCCATACACACCAAGACCCAATCATGAACAACGGGATAACTATAATGCCACGTACACACGACCGTAGTTTCCAGCAGACTAGGTCCGATGGTCTTCCCAACAGATTTTCGGCGGAGTTTCCCCACACATGTCCACACATGAACTGACTAAGTACGTTTGAAAGTCCATTTGTTTTGAACATGATGACATAAGACGGGACTAAAAAAGGAAGTTCAATAGCCAGTAGACAATAGCTTCCCTTGCGTCGTATTTGGTCTGTCAGACCAGAATACAGAAGAACAGTTTTCCCGATAGGAATTGAGTCCGTCGGACAGATTTGAAACATGTTCTACTTCAAGGTCCATCAGAATTTTTAAATGAAAAATGATCAGATTAGCCCACACGTGATCAGAATATCTGATGGACTGATTCCATCGTACCTAGTCTGCTGGAAAGTGCGGTCATGTGTACGCGGCATAACAATTATCAGCATACCCCCAGAAATTCATCTGCAGGGGTTAGTGGGCGTTGTGTGCCTCCAGCGCAGTATACATCTGTATCTACCCTTTATTGCTGTTCTCTAATAGAGCCATCTGCAGGAGTTAGTGGGTGTTATGTGCCTCCAGCGCAGTATACACCTGTATCTACCCTTTATTGGTGTTGTTCTCTAATAGAACCATCTGCAGGAGTTAGTGAGTGTTGTGTGCCTCCAGTGCAGTATACACCTGTATCTACCCTTTATTGCTGTTGTTCTCTAATACAGCCATCTGCAGGAGTTAGTGGGTGTTGTGTGCCACCAGCGCAGTATACACCTGTATCTACCCTTTATTGCTGTTGTTCTCTAATACAGCCATCTGCAGGAGTTAGTGGGTGTTGTGTGCCTCCAGCGCAGTATACACTTGTATCTACCCTTTATTGCTGTTCTCTAATAGAGCCATCTGCAGGAGTTAGTGGGTGTTATGTGCCTCCAGCGCAGTATACACCTGTATCTACCCTTTATTGCTGTTGTTCTCTAATACAGCCATCTGCAGGAGTTAGTGGGTGTTGTGTGCCTCCAGCGCAGTATACACTTGTATCTACTCTTTATTGCTGTTCTCTAATAGAGCCATCTGCAGGAGTTAGTGGGTGTTATGTGCCTCCAGCGCAGTATACACCTGTATCTACCCTTTATTGCTGTTGTTCTCTAATAGAACCATCTGCAGGAGTTAGTGAGTGTTGTGTGCCTCCAGTGCAGTATACACCTGTATCTACCCTTTATTGCTGTTGTTCTCTAATACAGCCATCTGCAGGAGTTAGTGGGTGTTGTGTGCCACCAGCGCAGTATACACCTGTATCTACCCTTTATTGCTTTTGTTCTCTAATACAGCCATCTGCAGGAGTTAGTGGGTGTTGTGTGCCTCCAGCGCAGTATACACCTGTATCTACCCTTTATTGCTGTTCTCTAATAGAGCCATCTGCAGGAGTTAGTGGGTGTTGTGTGCCTCCAGAGCAGTATACACTTGTATCTACCCTTTATTGATGTTGTTCTCTAATACAGCCATCTGCAGGAGTTAGTGAATGTTGTGTGCCTCCAGCACAGTATACACCTGTATCTACCCTTTATTGCTGTTCTCTAATAGAGCCATCTGCAGGAGTTAGTGGGTGTTGTGTGCCTCCAGCGCAGTATACACCTGTATCTACCCTTTATTGCTGTTCTCTAATAGGGCCATCTGCAGGAGTTAGTGGGTGTTGTGTGCCTCCAGAGCAGTATACACTTGTATCTACCCTTTATTGATGTTGTTCTCTAATACAGCCATCTGCAGGAGTTAGTGGGTGTTGTGTGCCTCCAGCACAGTATACACCTGTATCTACCCTTTATTGCTGTTCTCTAATAGAGCCATCTGCAGGAGTTAGTGGGTGTTGTGTGCCTCCAGCACAGTATACACCTGTATCTACCCTTTATTGCTGTTGTTCTCCAATACAGCCATCTGCAGGAGTTAGTGGGTGTTGTGTGCCTCCAGAAAAGCACAATATACACCTGTATCTACCCTTTATTGCTGGTGTTCTCTAATACAGCCATCTGCAGGAGTTAGTGGTTGTTGTGTGTCTCCAGCGCAGTATACACCTGTATCCACCTTTTATTGCTGTTCTCTAATAGAGCCATCTGCAGGAGTTAGTGAGTGTTGTACGCCTCCAGCACAATATACACCTGTATCTACCCTTTATTGCTATTGTTCTCTAATACAGCCATCTGCAGGATTTAGAGCCATCTGCAGGAGTTAGTGGGTGTTGTGTGCCTCCAGCGCAGTATACACCTGTATCTACCCTTTATTGCTGTTCTCTAATAGAGCCATCTGCAGGAGTTAGTGGGTGTTGTGTGCCTCCAGCACAGCACAATATACACCTGTATCTACCCTTTATTGCTGGTGTTCTCTAATACAGCCATCTGCAGGAGTTAGTGGTAGACATGTGCATTTCGTTTCGTTTCGAATCGAAATTCGGACGAATTTTCATTATTCTGACATTTGGGTGCATCCGAATTACCGAATTACAATGCTAACGAATTCAACCGAATTCGGACAAAATTCTAATCAAATTCGAAAAATGACATTTTGCGACCCGAATTTGGGGCCACGTATCTCAGGGCCACTTGTAATTAGAAACCCCAAATTTGTTGATTTGGTAGTGCTAGTTCTACATGTTTGCATACGTGTCTGTGTTTGCATACCAAATTTGGGGTTCCTAGCTACAAGTGGCCCCAAAGTCAGGTCGCAAAATGTCATTCTCTTCTGCAGAAAAGTACTTGACATATTGTCCATATCTCGGGGTCACTTGGTGCTAGGAACCCCACAACTTGTGGCAGGTGACGTGGCAAGTGGACAATCCACAACTTGGTCACGTGGCACTCGTGGCCGGTCACGTGGCACTCGTGGCAGGTGATGTGGCAAGTGGACAATACACAACTTGTGGCAGGTGACGTGGCAAGTGGACAATACACAACTTGTGGCAGGTGACGTGGCAAGTGGACAATGACATACAGCATATGTACTTGCCTTGCGATCGACATCCGTGACTTCTTCAATCAAGCATGCTGACAACTTCATTGATGTGATAAATATAAATGAAATAAGATGTGTGTGTTTTTTTTGCACTGGTACACTGCAAGTATGAGAAGTTGATGTGACAGATGTATATAAGTAAGTAACTAACCATCTTCCAAAATTTCTAATTCAAATAGAAAAGATTAGAAAAAAATATAATTTAATAGGATAAAATAGAAAGAATATACCACCATCTTCTGAAATTCAAATTTCAAATAAAATAAATTTGAATTTTCGAATAGTATGAATTCAAATTTTTTAATTAATTAATTTTAAACGATTATAATAAAATAGAAAATAGACTAGGAAAACTATAGAACAGAATAGAATAGACTATATTATATTTTATTCTGTTCTGTTCTATTGTTTTTCTAGTCTATTCTTTTATATTCTATTAAAATCTTTTCTATTAAAATCGAAATCATTATATACTAAATTCGAATTTTGGAAGGTGGTGGTTTTATAATATATATATATATATTTCTTTCCGACATTCGAATTTCGTATAGAATGAATTCGAATTTGAATAGAAAAGATTAGAATAGGAATAGAGAATAGACAAGAAAAACAATAGAACAGAATAGAATATATTATATTTTATTCTATTCTGTTCTATTGTTTTTCTAGTCTATTCTTTTATATTCTATTTTCTATTAAAGTCGAAATCATTATATACGAAATGTGAATTTCGGAAGATTGTTATATATAGGACTGATGGAAATTTTTTCCTTTTGCCCATGTCTAGTTAGTGGGTGTTGTGTGCCTCCAGCACAGCACAGTATACACCTGTATCTACCCTTTATTGCTGGTGTTCTATAATAAAGGCATCTGCAGGAGTTAGTGGGTGTTTTGTGTCTTCAGCACAGCACAGTATACACCTGTATCTACCCTTTAATTGCTGGTGTTCTATAATAAAGCCATCTGCAGGAGTTAGTGGGTGTTGTGTGCCTCCAGCACAGCACAATATACACCTGTATCTACCCTTTATTGCTGGTGTTCTCTAATACAGCCATCTGCAGGTGTTAGTGGGTGTTGTGTGCCTCCAGCACAACACAGTATACACCTGAATCTACCCCTTATTGCTGGTGTTCTCTCATACAGGCATCTGCAGTAGTTAGTGGGTGTTGTCTGCCTCCAGCACAGTATACACCTATATCTACCCTTTATTGCTGGTGTTCTATCATACAGGCATCTGCAGGCGTTAGTGGGTGTTGTGTGCCTCCAGTACAATATACACTACCCAATTGCTGGTTTTCCC
The DNA here is from genome assembly GCF_037356315.1 of Lithobates pipiens. Classification (NCBI taxonomy): domain Eukaryota; kingdom Metazoa; phylum Chordata; class Amphibia; order Anura; family Ranidae; genus Lithobates; species Lithobates pipiens. Next base: position 193,966,773 of record NW_027507686.1, on the reverse strand, counting down.
ATCTCCCTGCAGGCCATTACTATGTCTGGAAGGCCAACAAGGAGAGGCAGACAGGCGCGAGCCAATAAAGCAGGCTCTGTGTCTAGAGACAACAGTGCTGGTCGTGGATGCGGTGCATCGTCATCAGCACATGGCCATGGAACACGCTTGTCCTTATTTTCGGCAGCTGGATGTGTTGAGCCACATCATGCCGAAGACTTGGTAGAGTGGATAAGCAAGCCCTCTTCATCCTCCTCATCCTCTCTCACCCAGGCTCAGGGTACTAGCAAAGCAGCTGCCAACGCATCCTCTTCCCTCGTCTCAATGTCATCATCCGTCACTCCTTCTCTAGACCCACCATGTCCTCCTGAGCAGTCCCCCGAAATGTTTGAGCACAGTGTTGGGTACATGCTCCAGGAGGATGCCCAGTGTTTTGAAGGCTCTGATGATGATACTCAGCTAGAGGAAGGCAGTAGCATGAGCGCAGAGAGAGGGGATGCTCAAGAAGGACAGCAATCTGGCAGTCATGTTCCACCAGCTGCAGCATACTGTCAGGTTTGCTCCAGTGATGAAGAGGGAGGGGATGATCAGGTCACTGACTCCATGTGGGTGCCTGATAGGTGAGAGGAGGAGGAGGCACATCTCCAGCGAGGCAGGATGCCCTCCGGGGGCCAGCTTAGGGGCAGCACACGACTGAATCACACCGCAGAGCTCCGCCTGTGCAGTGCGCTGCCTCTGCGCGTTATTTGGTGTGGGCCTTTTTTGAGACAAGTGCATCAGATCGCACCGCTGTTATTTGCAACATATGTCTCAAGCGTATCTCGCGTGGCCAAAACATTAGCCGCTTGGGCACCACATGCTTGACCACACATATGTTGACCTGCCATGCAGCGCGTTGGCAAGCGTACCTTAATGACCCACACCAAAGAACAAAGCGGACCTCTCCTTGCTCCTCATCAGCTGGGATCTCCTCTCTGAAACCTGCACTGAGAGGAATTAAGGTGTAGAATTAGGTGTGTCACAGCCAAGTACTTGTGGGCACTCTGCTAGCAGTACACCCATGTCCGATTGTAGCAGGCAAATTTCCCTGCCCCAGCTGCTGGACCGTCAAAAGAAGTTCACTCCCAGCCATCCACATACCCAGCGGTTGAATGCTAGCTTGGCTAAATTGCTAGCACTTCAACTGCTGCCTTTTCAGTTGGTAGACTCACCCCCCTTCTGTGAGTTTGTGCAATGTGCAGTCCCCAAATGCCACTTTTTCTCACGGAAGGCGATTACAGCTCTCTACCAGCATGTGGAAGGCAATGTCCTTGCTTCGCTGGACAGGGCGGTCAGCGGTAAGGTGCATATTACCGCTGACTCATGATCTAGCAGGCATGGACAGGGACGTTACCTATCTTTCACGGCCCATTGGGTCACTCTCCTGGCAGCTGGGAAGGATGCAGGACAAGGTGCAGTAGTGTTGGAGGTTATCTCCGCCACCACGCCTCCAAAATGCTACTACTGGCTGTGACACACCTCTCTCCTCCACCCCCACTTCTTCTTCTTTCTCCATGGCCTCTTCCAGTGCTCTGTCCTCGGAACCAGTGGTGCTCCGTAGGCGTTCAAGGGGCTACGCAAGTACGCAGGCAAAAAGATGCCATGCCATGCTTGCGCTGGTTTGTTTAGGAGACAGGAGCCACACTGGAGCAGATATTTTGTCAGCTCTGCAGGAGCAGGCCGAGAGGTGGTTGACGCCACGCCAGCTTAAGCCAGGAATGCTGGTTTGCGACGATGGCAACAACCTCCTCTCCGCCCTCCGACAGGGACAACTAACCCATGTGCCCTGTGTGGCTCACGTTCCTTAACCTGGTGGTGCAGCGGTTCTTGGGCAGGTACCCGGGCTTACAGGATGTCCTGAAGCAGGCCAGGAAAGTCTGTGTGCATTTCTGCCAATCATTTAATGCCTGTGCTCGGCTGGTTGAGCTCCAAAAGGAGTTTAACCTGCCCAAGAACCGCCTTATATGTGACATGCCCACCAGGTGGAACTCAATGTTGGCCATGCTGCAGCGGCTGCACACGCAGCAGAGGGCCATCAATGAGTACCTGTGCGACTACAGCACCAGGACAGGGTCAGGAGAGCTCCGTTTTTTCTCACCATGCCAGTGGGGCATGATCAGGGATGCATGCACTGTCCTGTCACTGTTTGAGGAGGCCACAAGGAGGGTGAGCAGTGACAGTGCATGCATCAGTAACACTGTACCTCTTGTCCAACTGTTGGAGCATACGCTGCGTGGAATAATAGACAGGGCACTTGAGGCAGAACAGAGGCAGGAAGAGGAGGACGTCCTTGCCTCTCAAGGCCCCCTTTATGCAGATAGTGTTCCTGCTGTCCCACCCATCACACAGGAAGAGGACGAGGAGGAGGAGGAGGATTGTGTCAGCATGGAGGTGGAGCCTGGCACACAGCATCAGCAGCAGCAGTCTTGTAGGGATGATTTACAGTGCCAAGAAACCCGTGGACTTGTACGTGGCTGGGAGGAGGTGGCTGCGGATCATGTTGTCCTTAGTGACCCAGAGGACTCCGGACCGAATGCCTCAGCTAACCTACGCTGCATGGCCTCCCTGATCCTGCAAAGCCTGCGGAAGGATCCTCGTATTCTTCGGATCAAGGAGAGGGACCATTACTGTCTGGCCACTTTCCTTGATCCACAGTACAAGGGTAAAGTTGCGGACCTTATCTTGCCATCGCAGAGGGAGCAGAGGATGAGACATCTCCAGGAGGCCTTGCAGAAAGGTCTGTGCAACACATTCCCAGAGACTGGGAGGTTCCAAACTTCTGGTCCTGGACAACGTGTTGCAGAGGCTTCGGTCAGTCACAGAAGGAGCGGTGGAGAAGGTGGCCCTCTGCAATTGAGCTACTGGCCTGTCCTGCATCAAGCGTTCTTTCGGAACGCACCTTCAGTGCTGCTGGTGGCTTTGGAACCGATCACAGGGTGCGTCTGTCCACCGACTTGGTTGATCGACTGACCTTCATAAAGATGAATCAGCCTTGGATCACCACCAGCTACCAAGCACCTGAAGCTGATGTAACCGAATAATTTTTTTTGAAATGTCACATCCCTTTAAGACTGCCTATGCTGATGCTGAGTGACTGTCCTGTTATGTTGACTGACTATCCTCTTCCTCCTTCGCTGATATCTTGGAAGAACATTTTTGGTTCTGGGTGATGCCACCAGCCCAATTTTTCAGCCCCTGTTTAACAGGGGCATGCAATTAAAATTTTTGATGCAATGCTTTGCAGCAGGGCTCATTCCAAATAGAGTATATGGGAGAGGTTGCACTGTTGTGGCACCAGCACCAGTGCCTAAGACCCAATTTTTCAGCCCCTGTTTAACAGGGGCGTGTAATTAAAATTTTTGATGCAATGCTTTGCAGCAGGGATCATTCCTGCACTCCAACTAGATTATATGGGAGATGTTGCAGTGTTGTGGCACCAGCATCAGTGCCTAAGGCCCAATTTTTCAGCCTCTGTTTAACAGGGGCATGTAATACAATTTTTGATGCAATGCTTTGCCGCAGGGCTCATTCCTGCACTCCAACTAGAGTATCTGGGAGAGGTTGCAGTGTCGTGGCACCAGAAAGCAGTGCCTAAGGCCCAATTTTTCAGCCCCTGTTTAACAGGGGCATGTAATTATAATTCTTGATATAATATTTCACAGCAGGGCCCGTTCCTGCGCCCACCGAGAGTAACTGTGAGGACTTATAGTGTTGTGGCACCAGCACCACCACCACAACCACCAAGCGTCCACCAAGAGTCACTTTGAGGGCTTACAGTGTTGTGGTAACACCAACACCTTAGGCCCCCATTTCTTTTTTTTTCCGTTAAATGTCATTTTGTGCAGGGACTGTTCTAAACACAGGAAACATGTGCCACTTCACAGGCATACTATAGACACCCCCAGGCACGATATTTAACCACTTCAATACCAGGCACTTAAACACCTTCCTGCCCATACCAATTTTGAGCTTTCAGCGCTGTCGCACTTTGAATGACAATTGCGCGGTCATGCTACACTGTACCCAAATGAAATTTTTATCATTTTTTCCCACAAATAGAGCTTTCTTTTGGTGGTATTTGATCACCTCTACGGTTTTTATTTTTTGCGCTACAAATAAAAAAATACCGAAAATTTTGAAAAAAAAATTTTTTTTTTGTTTCAGTTTCAAAACTTTGTAAATAAGTAAGTTTTCTCCTTCGCTGATGGGAACTGATGGGGCTACACTGATGGGCACTGATAAGGCGGCACTGATGGGCACCAATGATGTGGCACCAGTGAAGTGGCACTGATGAGGTGGCATTGATGGACACTGACAGGCGGCACTGACAGGCGGCACTGATGGGCGACACGGATGGGCGACACGGATGGACACTGATAGGTGGCACAAATTGGCACTGATAGCTGGCACGGATTGGCATGGATGGGCGGCACAGATGGGCATGGATAGGCGGCACAGATGGGCATGGATAGGCGGCACAGATGGGCACGGGTGGGCACTGATAGGCGGCACAGGTGGGCACTGATAGGCGGCACATGTGGGCACTCATAGGCAGCATTGGTGTTATACTGTACTAATGGATGCCAATCAGTGCCAAACAATAATGCATGCCAATCAGTGATGCCCATTGTGGGCACTGATTGGCATCCATTATGGGCACTGATTGGCATCCATTGTGCTGACTGGCATCCCTGGTGGTCTAGGGAGGATTACCTTTTGCTTAGCATCCCTGGTGGTCTGGTGGCGTCACTGGTGGTCCAGTGTAGGCATCCTCGGGGGGGTTGTGCTGATAATCGATCAGCACAGACCCTCCCCTGTCAGAGGAGCAGCCGATCGGCTCTCCTCTACTCACGTCTGACAGATCACCGGCTCTTCCTATTTACACTGCGATCAGCCGTGATTGGACACGGCTGATCACGTGGTAAAGAGTCTCCGTCTGAGACTCTTTACCGAGATCGTAGTTGCCGGGTGTCAGACTGACACCCCGCAACAACGATCTCCGCGATGCGCGCCCCCGGGGGCGCGCAGCGGCTCATAATCCTGATCACGTCATATGACGTCCGATAAGGATTATGAAACCACTTTGCCACCGTCAATTTGTAATAGGGCAGGCGGCAAGTGGTTAAAGGAATATTTCACTTTTTTTTACTTTAATCGTCATTTAAATCAGTGCTCCCGAAAAAACTGCCGTTTAAAAAAAAAAAATTATAAATATCCCCTGGGCAGAAGCCGGGTCCCCAAACCCTTTTTAGGACAATAACTTGCATATTAGCCTTTAAAATTAGCACTTTTGATTTTGAACATTCAAGTCCCAGACTTTAATGGGGTTCTAAAGTTTGTATGAATTTTCGGTCCATTCAAAGGTTCTGGTGCGAACCGAACCGGGGGTATTTGGCTCATGGGAGGAAAGAAAGGTAGCTGAAGAAATGTAGGGAGATTAGAAGGAGTCCCTTTCATCATCATCCTCATCTCACTGAAGTTGCACAAGATGAAAGACTTCTTAAAGCAGTTGTAAACCCTTACAAACCACTTTGATCTACAGGTAAGCCTAGATTAAGGCTTACCTGTAGGTCCAAGAAATATCTCCTAAACCTTCACGGTTTAGGAGATATTTGCCGAAAGACAGGCACCGCTGTCTACGGCGCAGGCGCACTGAGCGTGCCGCTGTCAACGGCGATATGCCGTGAGTGGCGGCTCCCGTGCGCATGTGCGGGAGTGACATCATCGCGGCTTCGCCGAATGACAGCGGCGGAGCAGCGAGACCCACCGAGAAGATGGATGCTCCAGACTACAGGGGACAGCGGTGATTTCGCTGGCTCCTGTGTCAGGTAAGTGACACATAATGGACTACTATGCGATGCATAGTAGTCCATTATGCTTTACCTTTGCATGGAATCAAAGAGGATGTAAACTCATCAGGGTTTACTTCCTCTTTAAAGCTCTGGTAACGTATTAGTTTGTTTATTATACCTTTTTAGTAATTGAATTGTTTTTACATATACATTACTAAGACCATTTAAATATATGGCAAAGCAAACTGGAGTTGTATTATTTTTAACTGCAGTATGAAATAATGAATTCCAAATATTTAAAGACATACACAGTTTTATTTGTCTTTAAAAAGCTAAAAGCCAACATTTGTAAAATGGTTTTATCAAGATTTATGTAAAATAAATTCACTCTAAATTTAAAAGAAGCCTTGATTGTATTGTCAAGCCGCATGCACCATATGACATTTTGTCTGTGCACATTTAAGAGCGTAAGGCTCGGTTCACACAGGGGGCGACGCGAGGCGACACGACTTGCCGTGCCGCGACCTGACAAGTCGCCCCCGTTCTGTACTACGGAACCGTTCTAAGAGGAGCGACTCGAGTCGCTCCGACTTAGAAAAAAGGTTCCTGTACTACTTTTGGGCGACCTCGGGCGACTTGCATTGACTTCTATACAGAAGTAATTTGCAAGTCGCCGCTGAGGTCGCGGCAGGTCGCGGCGAGGCAAGTCGTGTCGCCTCGCATCGCCCCCTGTGTGAACCGAGCCTGAGGGCCGGTTCACACTGCGGGCGATGCGAGGCGACACCGACTTGCCTCGCCGCGACCTGCCGCGACCTCAGCGGCGATTTGCAAATTACTTCTGTATAGAAGTCAATGCAAGTCGCCCCGAGGTCGCCCAGAAGTAGTACAGGAACCTTTTTTCTGAGTCGGAGCGACTCGAGTCGCTCCTCTCAGAACGGTTCCATTGTACAGAACGGGGGCGACTTGTCAGATCGCGGCGAGGCAAGTCGTGTCGCCTCGCATCGCCCGCAGTGTGAACCGGCCCTTAGGAGATCTGTTTGAGAAGGATCACATCATATGTTTAAAGTAAACAGACTGTTTACACTAGCCCGTGAAGACACTGGAAAATATTCACAAGTTACCAAGTCTCAAATGTACAAGTAACATTTTAATATAGAAATGTGATATTTAGTTATAAGAACTCGAATAATAGAAATGTGAACAATATCATCATTATCATCATTTATTCTGATATGTAGAAGCATACATTTATATATCCATTTATTTGTTTTATTTACAAAATATACCTAATATTATTTTGCACTGTATTTTTAATTAATAAATATATATTTTTAAGCAATATCATTTGCATCACTTCTCCTCAAAATAGCACGGATAAATGAACTTGAATTTCATGTTGGTATTGGTAGGAAATGTAAATCTCCCAAATCAAATATTTGCATATTTTCATAATTACAATACATTTTTAATATGTCAGTATAAACATTCTGACAGCACTGATCGCTGTATTAATGCCAATGGTTCCAAAAATGTGTCAAAATTGTCTGTGTCCGCCATAATGTTGCAGTCACAATAAAATTTGCAAGACTGCTGCCATTACTAGTAAAAAAAAAATAATAATAATAAAAATTTTATAAATCTATCCCCTATTTTGTAGACGCTATAACTTTTCAACAAACCAATCAATATACGCTTATTGCCATTTTTTTAACAAAAATATGTAGAAGAATACATATCGGCCTAAACTGAGGAAAAAAACATGTTTTTTTATATATTTGTGGGGGATATTTATTATAGCAAAAAGTTAAAATAATGCGTTTTTTTCAAAATTTACGCTTTGTCTTTGTTTATAGCGCATAAAATAAAAACCATTGAGGCAATCAAATACCACCAAAAGAAAGCTCTATTTGTGGAGAAAAAAAGGACGTCAAATTTTGTTTGGGTACAATGTTGTACGACCGCGCAATTGTCAGTTAAAACGACACAGTGCCGAATCGCAAAAAGTACTCTGGTCAGGAAGTGGGTAAATTCTTCCGGGGCTGAAGTGGTTAATCATAGGGAAGACTCATTGCATAATAAGTTTACAAAAAGCTTTATGTAAAGCTAAAATAATGCACTGACAGCAACTAGGATAAATTTAGGCAATAGAGAGGGTACTCCATCCAAGAGATCATCAACAAGTATGGATCATCACATCAAATCTTCCATCTCCTTCCAACATAATTCCCCTTGATAGGCTACTTCTGGGAATGGAGGATTTTTTTTTGATGAACTTTTATTTTGAATTTTATTTTTTGATGAATAATTTTCTGATGAATTTGGTTTCACATTATGTTATTATGTTAGTTTAATCACATGGTGGTAATTGTTGCGTTTGTTCACAATACTCAACTTTTTTGATTCACGTAATACAGTGCATATCTTTTAAGTTTTGAGCACCGTATCTTCACCTCCTCGTATTCAAGAAGTAGTAAAAGTGCAGCAGTCTTACCTATATTTAGAATAAGATTTTTCTATACTATAGTTAGTTTCCTTTGAATACTGATTTTAAATGTTACACATGGATACTGCAGATTCTTTAAGTTTGGATGCCTATAGGAACGTTTACTGATGTACTGGTCTCTGGCTAAATTTCTGGACAGAGAATGAACTTAAAAAACAAAACAAAACAAAAAAAACATTGTTAATGCAACTGTTGCCTATCATGGTTGTGGTAGTATCGGGGTCAGCATTAACCTATTGTTCTGCAAACAGATAATAAAAACATCTATGCAATTAATGGCCTAGTCAGGCTTTGGAGACAATGGCTTTAATGTTTTCATTGTAGAATTTGGCTCAAGGCAAAAAGCCTGGCAGGTAAACACAAGGTTATTGTTTTATATTGTCAGAGTTTCAACTGCTCATAAACTGGGCCAAGAAGCAGCTGAAGGTCTGAACCAGTGGTAGGCAACCTTTTGAGCACAGTGTGGCAATTTTTTTTTTAAAGAAAATTGAGAATGCCAGTTCTAAAAAAAATAAAGTCAACTTCACACTGTCAATGACGAAAAAGAAAAAATTACTTAAATAATAGTAAGAAATTAACATTGAGCTTCCAAAGATCAATGATAACTTACCCTTGTTTTAAAAGATGTATGCTGCAAGGCATGTATAGTAAGGTTGAAATGAATATGTCAGGCAATGACTTCTGCAGATCACCCCAATTTCTGCACCTTTACACCTCAGATCGGTCACAATTTCTTGAATCTCCACACCTCAGATCACCCCACTTCCTAAACCTTCACAACTCAGATCACCCCAATTCCTAAACCTTCACACCTCAGATCACTCTAATACCTTTTCCTTCACACCTCAGATCACCCTAATTCCTTTACCTTCACACCTCAGGTCGCCTCAATTCCTTTACCTTCACACCTCAAATCACCCCAATTCCTTTACCTTCACACCTCAGGTCACCCCAATTCCTTTACCTTCACACCTCAGATCACCCCAATTCCTTTACCTTCACACCTCAGATCACCCCCAATTCCTAAACATTCACACCTCAGATCACTGTAATACCTTTTCCTTCACACCTCAGATCACTCTAATTCCTTTACCTTCACACCTCAGATCACCCCAATTCCTGTACCTTCACACCTCAGATCACCCCAATTTCTTTACCTTCACACCTCAGACCATCCCTAATTCCTGCACCTTCACACCTCAGGCCAGCCCCAGTTCCTGCACCTGCACAACTCAGATCAGTGAGAAGTCCGTAATTCCTGCACCTTCACATCTCACATTCCTGAACCATCAAACCTCTGATCACTTCTGTTCCTGCACCTTCATACCTCAGTTCACCCCAATTCCTGCACCCTCACACCTCCTATCATGCTAAATACTGCACCTTCACACCTCAGATCTGCCCAATGCATGCACCTCTACACACCAGATTAGCCCCAATTCAGATTAACCTCATCACATCCCAGATCAGTCCCAGCTCCTGCGCCATCACACCCCAGATCAGCCCCAGCCCCAGTTCCTTCGCCATCACGCCTCAGATCAGCCCCAGTTCCTGCACCATCATACCCCAGATCAGCCCCGATTCCTGCACCTTCACACCTCAAATCACCTCAATTTCTGTACCTCCACACCTCAGATTTACCCAATGCATGCACCTCTAGACACCAGATTAGCCCGTAATTCCTGCACCTTCACATCTCACATTCCTGAACCATCAGACTTCTGATCACTTCAGTTCCTGCACCTTCATACCTCAGATCACCCCAATTCCTGCACCCTCACACCTCCTATCATAAAACCTGCACCTTCACGCCTCAGATCTACCCAATGTATGCACCTCTAGACACTAGATTAGCCCCAATTCAGATTAGCCACCATCCATGTGACACATTTGCATGTGCATACACACCCAGGGCCGCTGATAGGCCAGTACAACTGGCCCTGCTGTACCGTGCCTAACCAGCAGGGGGGCCCAGGCAAACTGAACAGCAAAGTAAATTTTCATGAAAAAAAAAATATATATTCTCCAGTCACCGATTATCCCATACCCTATGCACCTGAATGTAATCGTTTAAATACGTGGCTGCAGAGGAGGGACTATTTCTGTATTTCGGGCGCGGAAGAATACGTTCTCTGCGCCCGCTCCTCATGCTGGCAAATCGCACAAGTCCTGGCCAACACATCCTATTATGGTGTTGCGGAGTGATATTCCTCTCTCTCTCTCTCTCTCTCTCTCTCTCTCTCTCTCTCTCTCTCTCTCTCTCTCTCCGTGTGAGAAGAAGTAGCAGAGTGAGAGGCGAGCAGAGAGAGCAGGGGCCGGGCAATCGAGATATTGTGGTCTGTGGACACTCAAGAGCAGGGAGGAAGTGATCTCTGCTGGAGCAAGGCAGCTAACAATTACACAGGTGAGGTGTATGCATGCTTGGGGGGGGCTTGAAGTTCAACATCTACTACTACTCTGCAATAAATACCCTGACAATACTCTGCAATACATACCCTGACAATACTCTGCAATAAATACCCTGACGATACTCTGCAATATATACCCTGACGATACTCTGCAATACATACCCTGACAATACTCTGCAATAAATACCCTGACAATACTCTGCAATACATACCCTGTCCCTGACAATACTCTGCAATACATACCCTGACAATACTCTGCAATACATACCCTGACAATACTCTGCAATAAATACCCTAACAATACTCTGCAATACATACCCTGACAATACTCTGCAATACATACCCTGACAATACTCTGCAATAATACCAAAAATACCATTTTATTTATTCATTAATGGTTTGTATTACATATAGATATTAAAGAGGTCTGTTCTCATCTGAAAACAGTATTTCTTTTGGATAATCAAACCTATAACTGGCTGGAGAAAAACAAATATCACTTGTAGACAAACCTACACTTTGTTTCAAGGCGGGGTCTGGGGAGGGGCAATGGGTGGGGCCAGGGGTGGGGCTGAAGGAGGGACCAGGGGCGGGGCCAGGGAGGAGCTGAGGGCGGCCCCGTCAGGTAGGCTGTTCGGGGCCCCAAGATTTCTATCAGCGGCCCTGTACACACCCACCCATGCACACACCGCAACAACATATTTTATGCACTTGCACTTCTGGGAGGCCCATGATGTCACTGCTTGGCTCCCTCCTCCTACACCTGGGCCAGTAGTACAGAGGAGCAGAGCCTCGTGCATGCGCAGTAGGTTTCCGGCGTGAATTTGCAAGGCTACACTGCGGGGCTCCCATACCCACAATGGCGGTGGCATGCACCTGACAGCTAATGGAAACATCAGCTGCGGTGCTGACATTGCTGGACTCCAGGACAGGTAAGTGTCCTATTATTTAAAAAAAAGTATGTGCAGCTGCTGGCTTTTAATTTTTTGCATTTTTCTGGTGGGGGGAACACCGCTTTAGGTGAAATTTTCTTTTTTTTAATTTTATTTAAGGCATTTCTTGGTGTATCTAAAGCGGTATTAAACCCAAAACCAAAAATGTAATATATTGCAGTTTACCAAACCTTAGATGTGTTGGCTGCATTCGTTTTCTTTTTTCAGACTCTTTTCCCCCTGTTTTCACCTGGTGAGCTGGCCAGTAACACTCCTCCTGTATTAGAGTGCCCCCACTGGATGAATGCATACAGGGGGCACCTTTGGTTAGCACTATTGTTAATCTGGGGGAAGTGTTAGAGGAACTAGCAGATTTAGATACAGTAACAACATTAAAGTGTAACTAAACCCAGGACCCTATATTCACTATAGCTGGTCTCCCACAGTACACAAAACATGAAAATGCAACTATTTTAGTAAATATAAACTGCCAAATACCTTTTTTCATCACCAGTATATAGCAGTTTGGTGACTTCTATCAGTGTCCGGCTGAGCACTGGTTAAATCTAGTAGGAGGGGTTTTCATTCTCCTCTGACTTTTCTATGAGGCAGCATAACCCCTGACCCTCTATCTGGACAGTGCTGATTGGCCCTGTACTGATCATATCTAACCTCCCAAAAAGAAAAGAAAAACTCTCTAGGAAGACACACCAAACTGGGCATGTACAGAGTGCCTCCAAGGCTCTGTTCTATCAGCAGATTGATTGAGGACTATAAAAGAAGAGGAGGATCAGAGAAGACGGGATGAAACAGCCTTTTTACACAATGCAGGGGATCCACAGTGGGTATAAAGCAGGGATCCTCAAACTACGGCCCTCCAGCTGTTGCGAAACTACACATCCCATGGGGCCTTGTAAAACTCTGACATTCACAGACAGGACTGGGCATGATGGGAATTGTAGTTCCTGAACAAGGAGGGCCATAGTTTGAAGACCCATGGTATAAAGCACGCTTTACTGCATATACAGGCTGATTTTACTGTTGTGGGTTTGTGAACACTTTAAGCCAAAATCTAGCTCACACTGCACTTACACAAGCAGTTACAGCAAAATTCCTTTTCTTTTGAGAAAAAGGTCTTACATGAATAATTAAAAGATGATTATAGTAAGCACCCCTGTCAGCGGTAAATGGTTTGTCTCAACAAGCAGATGCATTTGCAGAAGAGCTTGTTCCATTGAAAACAACAGACTTACAGGCTGGATCACCAAATGAAAATGACATAGTTATGTACAGTGCCTTGAAAAAGTATACATACCCCTTGAAATTTTCCACATTTAGTCATGTTACAACTAAAAACTTACAGTAAATGTGGTTTGTTGGGATTTTATGTGATAGTCCAACACAAAGTTACACATAATTGTAAAGTGGAAGTAAAATCATAAATGGTTTTCAACATTTTTTACAAATAAATATCTGAAAAGTGTGGCGTGCATTTGTATTCAGCCCCCTTTACACTGATGCCCCTAACTAAAATCTAATGGAACCAATTGCCTTCAGAAGTCACCTAATTAGTAAATAGAGTCCACTTGTGTGTAATTTAATATCAGTATAACTACAGCTGTTTTGTGAAGCCCACCGAGGTTTGTTAGAGAACCTTAGTGAACAAACAGCATCATGAAGGCCAAGGAACACACCAGACAGGTCATGGATAAAGTTGTGGAGAAGTTTAAAGCAGAGTTAGGTTAAATAAAATATCCCAAGCTTTGAACATCTCATGGAGCACTGTTCAATCCATCATCTGAAAATGGAAAGTGTATGACACAAATGCAAACCTACCAGGACATGGCAGGTCATGCAACTGACATGCCGGGCAAGGAGAGCATTAATTCAAGACGCAGCCAAGAGGCCCATGGTAACTCTGGAGGAGCTGCAGAGATCCACAGCTCAGGGGGAATCTGTCCACAGGACAACTATTATTCGTGCTCTCCACAAATCTGTTTTTTATGGAAGAGTAGCAAGAAGAAATCCATTGTTGAAAGAAAGCCATAAGAAGTCCCATTTGCAGTTTGCAAGGAGCCACCTGGGGGACATACCAAACATGTGGAAGAAGGTTCTCTGGTCAGATGAGACCAAAGTTTAGCTTTTTGGCCAAAAAGCAAAATGCTGTGTGGTGGAAAACTAACACTGCACATCACCCTGAGCACACCATCCCCACCGTGAAACATGGTGGTGGCAGCATCATGTTGTGGGGATGCTTTTCTTCAGCAGGGACAGGGAAGCTGGTCAGAGTTGATGGGAAGATGGATGGAGCCAAATACAGGGCAATCTTAGATGAAAACCTGTTAAGCCCCATACACACTATCAGTTTTTTCTGCTGAGTTTTTCCTTCAGGTTTACCAAAACCATGTAGTGCAAGGGCCTGGCTGATTGCATACAAATTGAAACTCCTAAGGTTTGACCTCATATTATATGGTTTTGGCAAATCTGAAGGAAAAACTCAGCAGAAAAACTGATAGTGTGTATCAGGCTTTAGAGTCTGCAAAACTTAAGAATGGGGTGGAGGTTCACCTTCCAGCAGAGCAACAACCCTAAACATACAGTCAGAGCTACAATGGAATGATTTAGATTAAAGCATATTCATGTGTTAGAATGGCCCAGTTAAAATCCAGACCTAAATCCAATTGAGAATCTGTGGCAAGACTTAAAGCGGAGGTCCACCCTAAAGTGGACCTTCCGCTCATTGGAATCCTCCCCCCCTCCGGCACCACAATTGGCACCTTTCAGGGGGGAGGGGGGGTGCAGGTACCTGTACAGTACAGGTATCTGCACCCACTTCCGGGATAGCTCTCTGCGGAAAGGGGCGTAGATTACGCCCCTTTCCGAAAGTCCCCCGCTGCCTGCTGGGAAACACACAGATCCCAGAGGCAGCGGGTCCATCCTTATTGCACAGCGCGACTCGCGCATTCGCAGTAGGGAACCGGGAAATGAAGCCGAAAGGCTCCACTTCCTGATTCCCATACCCAAGATGGCGGCGGCAGCACCCGAGAGACGATCGAGAGATCGGCTTCGGGTGCCGACATCGCGGGCGGGCTGGGCGGGTAAGTGTCCTTATTTTAAAAGTCAGCAGCTGCAGTATTTGTAGCTGCTGGCTTTTAAAAAAATAAAATGGCGGAACTCCCGGCGGACTCCCGCTTTAAGAATTACTGTTCAGACGCTCTCCATCCAATATGACAGAGCTTGAGCTATTTTGCAAAGAAGAATGTCACTCTCTAGATGTGCAAAGCTGGTAGAGAATCCCCAAAAAGACTTGCAGCTGTAATTGTAGAGAAAGGTGACTCGGGGGGCTGAATACAAATGCATGCAGTGGCGGTGCATCCATAAGGGCACTTAGGGGCCGCGTCCTCTCTCCTGCCACCCCCTCTAGCACCAATAGATAGATTCATGCACAACATGAATCTATCTATGGCCGCCGCTGCCACCACCTATTAAGGTGCCCGTCCCCTTTTCGGACAGCATGCGCCTGAATTACAGCGGGTGTATTTTTGGAGCACCTGAATAGAGCCA
Organism: Lithobates pipiens; assembly: GCF_037356315.1. NCBI lineage: Eukaryota > Metazoa > Chordata > Amphibia > Anura > Ranidae > Lithobates > Lithobates pipiens. The sequence continues at coordinate 193,951,556 of NW_027507686.1, read as the reverse complement.
TAGGCTCTAATAGGCATCAAAAAGGTGACCTGCGAGGGCCATGCTGGGCTCTTGCAGGTCACTCAGCTGTGTTGGAAAAGCGAATTAATATTCACTTTCCTAACACTAAACCGCCTCTCCGCCAATCGGGTGCTCGGATCTGTTACCCGTCACCTGATTGGCTGAAACGACAGGTGATGTGATTGGATGCCTATCAGGCATCCAATCATAGCAGAGGATTTGAAGAGAGGATGGGAGAAGACACTGAGGAGCTGTCTCACTAAGACAGGGTAAGTGCAGACGGCGGCACGGTGGGCGGGGGCACACTAGCACAATGACTGTGTTTGATGAGGCACAGTGGGAGCATTTGATGGGGCACAGTGGCAGCATTTGATGGCACAGTGGGAGAATTTGATGTGGCACAGTGGCTGCATTTGATGGGCACAGTGGCTAAGTTTGGCACAGTGGTGGCAATTGATGGGCACAGTGGCTGCGTTTGATGGCACAGTGGCTGTGTTTGATAGTACAGTGACTGTTCTTGATGGCATGGTGGTGGCAATTGATGGGCACAGTGGCTGCGTTTGATGACACAGTGGTGGAAATTGATGGGCACAGTGGCTGCGTTTGATGGCACAGTGGCTGTGTTTGATAGTACAGTGACTGTACTTGATGGCACAGTGGCGGCAATTGATGGGCATAGTGGCTAGGTTCAATAGTACAGTGGCAACAATTGATGGGCACAGTGGCTGCGTTTGATGGTACAGTGAGGCTGCAATTGATGGGGTTTTTTTTCACAATTTTTTGCTCCCCCTCAAAGATTTTGAGCACCAGCCACCACTGAATGCATGCCACCCCTATTACATATTTATTTGTAAATAAAATTGGAAAACCATTTATCATTTTCCTTCCACTTTGGTTGTAACATGACAAAATGTGGAAAATGTCAAGGGGTATGAATACTTTTTCAAGGCACTGTAGTTGGTAAGGTTGAATAAAGACACCAGTCCATCTAGTTCAACCTTTGTGGGAGGGTGTTTGTGTTAATAATCATTTTCCATATCCCTGTATATTGTATTTGCTAAGGTGCACTTCCAAGAGTCTTTTAAAACTACCCTCCAAAATAAAGGAAAGAAAGTTGAAAAAATAATCATCCATCACATCTAAGAATTGGTAAGCTGCAATATAATAAATATTTGCTTTTGAGTTTATTTCCACTTTAAATATTTTTTTAATGCATTTAAATAAGTTTAGTTTATTTTGTGTATTTAACCACTTTCAGACCGGACCATTTTGCTGGTAAATGACCAGAGGTCTTTTTACACTTTGGCACTGCGCTGCTTTAACTGGTAATTGCGCGGTCATGCAATGTTGTACCCAAACAAAATTTGCGTCCTTTTCTTCCCACAAATAGAGCTTTCTTTTAAAGGTATTTGACTGACTCTGCGATTTTTATTTTTTGCGATATAAACGTAAAAAGACCGCAAATTTTGAAAAAAAATGATATTTTCTACTTTTTGTTATTAGAAAAATCCAATAAACTCAATTTTAGTCATACATTTAGGCCAAAATGTATTCAGCCACATGTCTTTGGTAAAAAAAAAGTCAATAACTGTATATTTATTGGTTTGCGCAAAAGTTGTCACATCTACAAACTAAGGTACATTTTCTGGAATTTACGCAGCTTTTAGTTTATGACTGCCTATCTCATTTCTTGAGGTGCTAAAATGGCAGGGCAGTACAAAACCCCCCCAAATGACCCCATTTTGGAAAGTAGACACCCTAAGGAAATTGATAAGAGGCATGTTGAGCCCATTGAATATTTTATTTTTTTGCCGCAAGCGATTGAATAATGACAAAAAAAAATTTTTTTTTTTTTTTACACAAAGTTGTCACTAAATGATATATTGCTCACACATGCCATGGTTATATGTGGAATTTTACCCCAAAATACATTCTGCTGCTTCTCCTGAGTACGGGGATACCACATGTGGTCGACTTTTTGGAAGCCTAGCCGCGTACGGGGCCCCGAAAGCCAAGCACCGCCTTCAGGATTTCTAAGGGCATACATATGTCATTTTACTCCTCACTACCTATCACAGTTTTGAAGGCCATAAAATGCCAAGATGGCACAAAACCCCCACAAATGACCCCATTTTAGAAAGTAGACACCCCAAGCTATTTGCTGAGAGGCATGTTGAGTCCATGGAATAATTTATATTTTGCCACAAGTTGCGGGAAAATGACAAACTTTATAAATTTTTCACAAAGTTGTCACTAAATGATATATTGCTCACACATGCCATGGGCATATGTGAAATGACACCCCAAAATAAATTCTGCTGCTTCTCCTGAGTACGGGGATACCACATGTGTGGGATTTTTTGGGAGCCTTGCCGCGTACGGGGCCCCGAAAACCAAGCACCGCCTTCAGGCTTTCTAAGGGCGTAAATTTTTAATTTCACGCCTCACTACCTATTACAGTTTTGAAGGCCATAAAATGCCAAGATGGCACAAAACCCCCACAAATGACCCCATTTTAGAAAGTAGACACCCCAAGCTATTTGGTGAGAGGCATGTTGAGTCCATGGAATATTTTATATTTTGCCGCAAGTTGCGGGAAAATTACAAACTTTTTTTATTTTATTTTTTTTTTTCACAAAGTTGTCACTAAATGATATATTGCTCACGCATGCCATGGGCATATGTGAAATGACACCCCAAAATAAATTCTGCTGCTTCTCCTGAGTACGGGGATACCACATATGTGGGACTTTTTGGGAGCCTAGCTGCGTACGGGGCCCCAAAAGCCAAGAACCGCCTTCAGGCTTTCTAAGGGCGTAAATCTTTGATTTCACGCCTCACTACCTATTACAGTTTTGAAGGCCATAAAATGCCAAGATGGCACAAAACCCCCACAAATGACCCCATTTTAGAAAGTAGACACCCCAAGCTATTTGCTGAGAGGCATGTTGAGTCCATGGAATATTTTATATTTTGCCGCAAGTTGCGGGAAAATTACAAACTTTTTTTTTTTTTTTTTTTTTTTCACAAAGTTGTCACTAAATGATATATTGCTCACGCATGCCATGGGCATATGTAAAATGACACCCCAAAATAAATTCTGCTGCTTCTCCTGAGTACGGGGATACCACATGTGTGGGATTTTTTGGGAGCCTAGCTGCGTACGGGGCCCCGAAAGCCAAGAACCGCCTTCAGGCTTTCTAAGGGCGTACATTTTTGATTTCACGCCTCACTACCTATTACAGTTTTGAAGGCCATAAAATGCCAAGATGGCACAAAACCCCCACAAATGACCCCATTTTAGAAAGTAGACACCCCAAGCTATTTGCTGAGAGGCATGTTGAGTCCATGGAATATTTTATATTTTGCCACAAGTTGCGGGAAAATTACAAACTTTTATTTTTTTTTATTTTTTTTTCACAAAGTTGTCACTAAATGATATATTGCTCACACATGCCAGGGACATATGTGAAATGACACCCCAAAATAAATTCTGCTGCTTCTCCTGAGTACGGGGATACCACATGTGTGGGACTTTTTGGGAGCCTAGTCGCGTACGGGGCCCCGAAAACCAAGAACCGCCTTCAGGATTTCTAAGGGTGTAAATTTTTGATTTTACACCTCACTACCTATCACAGTTTTGAAGGCCATAAAATGCCAAAATAGCACAAAACCCCCCAAAATGACCCCATTTTGGAAAGTAGACACCCCAAGCTATTTGCCGAGAGGCATGGTGAGTATTTTGCAGCTCTCATTTGTTTTTGAAAATGAAGAAAAAAAAAAATAATGTATATTTTTTTTCTTTTTTTCAATTTTCAAAACTTTGTGACAAAAATGAAGGTCTGCAAAATACTAACCATACCTCTCGGCAAATAGCTTGGGGTGTCTCCTTTCCAAAATGGGGTCACTTGGGGGGATTTTGTGCTATCTGGGCATTCCATGGCCTCCGAAACTGTGATAGGCAGTGAGGAATGAAATCTAAAATTTACACCCTTAGAAATCCTGAAGGTGGTGCTTGGATTTTGGGGTACCGTACGCGGCTAGGCTCCCAAAAGGTCTCACACTTGTGGTATCCCCGTACTCAGGAGAAGCAACAGAATGTATTTTGGGGTGTAATTTTACATATAACCATGGCATGTTTGAGCAATATATCATTTACTGACAACTTTGTGCAAAAAAAAATAAAAAAAAAATAATAATGTATTTTTTCCACAACTTTTGTCAAAATATAAAATATTCCATGGACTCGACCTGCCTCTCAGCAAATAGCTTGGGGTGTCTACTTTCTAAAATGGGGTCATTTGGGGAGGTTTTGAACTGTCCTGGCATTTTATGCACAACATTTAGAAGCTTATGTCACACATCACCCACTCTTCTAACCACTTGAAAAAAAAGCCCTTTCTGACACTTTTTGTTTACATGAAAAAATATTTTTTTTTGCAAGAAAATTACTTTGAACCCCCAAACATGAAGTGTTTTTTTAAAGCAAAAGCCCTACCGATTAAAATGGTGGGTGTTTCATTTTTTTTTTTCACACGGTATTTGCGCAGCGATTTTTCAAACGCATTTTTTGGGGAAAAAACACACTTTTTTTTATTTTAATGCACTAAAAATCACTATATTGCCCAAATGTTTGATGAAATAAAAAATATGATCTTAGGCCGAGTACATGGATACCAAACATGACATGCTTTAAAATTGCGCAGAAACGTGCAGCAGCGACAAACTATGTACATTTTTAAAAGCCTTTAAATGCCTTTACAGGTGACCACTTTAGATTTACGGAGGAGGTCTACTGCTAAAATTAGTACCCTCGATCTGACCTTCGTGGTGATACCTCACATGCATGGTGCAATTGCTGTTTACATATGCCACCAGACCAACGCTTGCGTTCCGCGTTGCGCCTTAGCAGGGGGGGACAGGGGTGTTTTTTTTTATTTTTATTTTTTTTATTATTTATTTTGCTTTTTTTATTTTTTTTTAAACTGTTCCTTTCATTTATATATATTTTTTATGATTTTTATTGTTATCTCAGGGAATGTAGATATCCCCTATGATTGCAATAGGTAGTGACAGGTACTCTTTTTTTAAAAAATTAGGGTCTATCAGACCCTAGATCTCTCCTCTGTCCTCAAAGCATCTGACCACACCAAGATCGGTGTGATAAAATGCTTTCCCAATTTCCCAATGGCGCTGTTTACATCCCGCAAAATCTAAGTCATGAAATGTTCGTAGCTTCCGGTGTCTTAGGCCATAGAGATGATTGGAGCCATTCTGATCTCTGATCAGCTCTATGGTCAGCTGGCGGAACCACCGGCTGCATTCTCAGGTTTCCTGTTGGGACAGGAGAGCCTGAGAAAACCATGGAAGATGGTGCGGGGGGGGGGGGGGGACATTCCCTCCCACTGCTTGTAAAAGTAGTCTAGAGGCTAATTAGCCGCTAGGATTGCTTTTACATAAAAGCCAACCGCTGGCTGAAAAGAATGATACCAAGATGATACCTAAACCTGCAGGCATCATTCTGGTATAAGCACTCAAAGTCCCGCAACATACCAGTATGTTGCTGGAACTGGTTGGGCATATATTGTAATTTTTTTTTCATGCAGCCTGTGGGCTGAACGAAAAAAAAATATTGATCGGTGGGTATGCCCACCATTAGATACCACCCTTCATCCACCCACTTTCTAATGGTGGGCATACATGCACCATTTATATATGCCGAAGCATGGGGGCATCCTCCCGCAAAAGGTAGGAGCAGATCGCTCCTCCACCCCTTATGCCCCCATGCTTCGGCATATATGCTCTTTTTTAACTGTGGTGGTGAAATCACCCCCGACAGTGCTGGAATCGCGGCTTTATGTATCATGGGAGCAAACGCTGTTGCTGTCAAGATAAATAAATCCGCTCTGCAGCAGAATGGCGTACCTGCTAAGCAAATGATGGTTAACAATAAAACAAAGTAACATTACAGTATAACAGTAGGACTTACCATACCTGCAAAGCAAATACAAAAAAAATCGCAAAAAATAACACATTTAACACAATCTGTGCCTAAAATATATATATGCCGAAGCATGGGGGCATCCTCCCGCAAAAAAGTTATGCCGCGTACATACATTCAAACTTTTCCACGGGCAAGCCCTCCGTCGGAATTTTGACTGTATGTACGCGGCATTAGGAGCAAAATCGCTCCTCCACCCCTTATGCCCCCATGCTTCGGCATATATGCTCTTTTTTAACTGTGGTGGTGAAATCACCTCCGACAGCGCTGGAGTCGTGGCTTTACATATCGTGGGAGCAAACGCTGTTGCTGTCAAGATAAATAAATCCACGCTACAGCTGAATGGCGTACCTGAAAACAAAAAATGGTTAACAATAAAACATTGCAGAATAGAATACAGTACAAAGGAGCAGAACAATAGAGAGAGAATAGAGAGAGAGAGAACAATAAAACGACAACTATTTTTGGTTTTTTTATTTTATATTTTTTTTGTTTTTTTTGTTTTTTACTTTTTTTTTTTTTTTTAACACTTTTTTTTTTTTTTTAACACTTTTTCTGTTGTAACGGTTCCAGCGGTTTGGGTCTCTCAAAATGCGATGGCATCTTGGGAGACCCTGTGAACGTGTGCCTTGCCTGTGCAATGCTGTACCCTACGCTAATACTCAACTAGTGAATGGTAGCGTTCAAAACACTCACCCTGACAAAGACCAGGCTGGTCAGGACAGCGGGGACAATAAGAACGGGTGTCACGCCTAAATCCGCGCTTTCTGCAGACACGACATTTTCTTTGGGGGGCTCGTTGGGTAGGGGTACTCGGGATGACATAAGAATAATGCCTCTCATGCAGCCGGCTTACTGCATCTGGTAGGGAAAGGTGAGGTGGAGCACCGCCTGGATACAGAAGGGCTCTGACGATATCCTCCTGGAATTTGAGGAAGGATCCAGTCCGTCCTGAAGCTTTGTGTAGTACATAAGCATTCAGTATAGCCAATTGGAATAAATAAACAGACACTTTTTTGTACCAGCGTCTGGACTTACGGGCAACTAGATACGGCGCCAACAACTGGTCATTGAGGTCCACCCCTCCCATGTTAAGGTTATATTTGTGGACACAGAGGGGTTTCTCCACAATACCAGTCGCCGTAGGAATTTGGACCGTCGTGTCTGCATGAAGGGAGGTAAGAACGAAAACATTCTTATTATCCCTCCACTTCATAGCGAGCAAATTATTACTGCGCAAGCAGGCTCTCTCCCCCAGCCTAAGACGGGACTCTACAAGCCGCTGGGGAAAGCCCCGGCGATTAGGTCGCACGGTGCCACATGCTCCAATCTGCTGATCAAACAAGTGACTAAACAGTGGCACGCTTGTGTAATAATTGTCCACGTACAAGTGGTACCCCTTTCCGAATAAGGGTGACACCATGTCCCACACTATCTTGCCAGCGCTTCCTATGTAGTCGGGGCAGTTCTCCGGCTCTACGTGACTATCTCTTCCCTCATAAACCATGAAACTACGTGTATAGCCTGTGGCCCTGTCACAGAGCTTATACATCTTGACCCCGTATCTGGAACGCTTGTTGGGGACGTATTGTTTGAATGACAAGTGACCAGAAAACTTAATCAGGGACTCATCAACGCAGACGCTGGTGCTTGCCAGTTCACCAGAAGGATGAGCGGCTCTAGTACGTCTCTGCTCCATACGAGTGGCCTGCGGTTTATGCACCTCAACAACAGAATACATTCGGGATCGGGCACACCTGTCCCTAACAGAGGCCTCATCTCCGTCGTCAGAGCTATCTGTCATGGAGCCGCTGTCCTCTACAGGATCGTATTCTGAGCCTGAATCTGACAGATGAGTGACGTCCTCTTCACTATCTGTCATGCTCAGAAACGTGTAGGCCTCTTCACTAGTGTACCTTCGCTTTGCCATTTTGGGCTCTAAATTTAGGGGTACACTAGTGAGACTCACAGGTAAAAAAGCACCTAGCCTGTCAGCGACTGTTTCAAAACGCTACAAAAAAAACTGTTAGCGATCGCAGGGATCAAGCCTGACTCTGCGAACGCTGCAGTTATGTGTATCTGGGCTGATCCCGCTAACAATGCGTTTTGGGAAACCTAAAATGCAGGCAATGCTAATATAGATCTGATCAGATACTATATTACTAAGGGAGGTGTATGCTTTGCGCGTGGGTGTTAGCGGTACTGGCACTAACCTGACGCTGGGGCGACGCAGGCCTTATCTGACCCTCAAACTTATATCACCCGCCGGGTGATCAGGGGGTTAAACCTTTATTAGGTAATAAATGGCGGGTGCCCTGAAACAAAAAAAAAAATAACTAAGCAACCAGCGTCACCTGTAACAGTTATATGGTGATCACTGGTGAAAGGGTTAACTGGGGGGCAATCAGGGGGCTATGCGGTAGTATATGGGGGTCCCTGACGCTATAAAAAGCTGCGGCGAACCCAAATACTTACCTGCCTAACTAGCGTCACCTGTGACACTAATACAGCGATCAGAAAAAAATCGCTTATTAGTGACACTGGCGACGGGGGGTGATCACGGGGTTAAACCTTTATTGGGGGGGTTAGGGGGGCACCCTAGAGCTAAAGGGGGCTAACCCTAACTGCCCTAACAGTTATTACAGTCACAAATGACACCAATGCAAAAAAAAAAAACAAAAAAAAAAAAAATGCACTTGGTGTCACTGTGACTGGGGGGGGCAGGGGTGATTGGGGGGTGATTGGGGGGTGATCAGGGGGGTGAAAAGTGTGCCTGGCGTGTTCTACTGTTAGTGTAGTGTGTTGGTGCAACTCACCGATCCTCTCTCCTCCGTGCCGGAACGAAAAAGACCGACACAAGGAGAGATTACATAATTTCCTCTCCTGTGTTTACATTACAGGAGAGGAAGTGATGTCACGAAGACTTTCTATTCGTCGGGAGCGATCGCGAGGGGGTGGCCATGAATGAATGGCCGCCCCCTCATCCCGGATCGGTCCCGAACGAATACCGACTGCCGCAGGCACCGGGCGGGGGCCCGATCGGGCCCCCGACCCGGGGCAAGGCAGGGACGTACATGTACGCCAATATGCCTGCCCGTGCCATGCTGTCGACGTACATCGTCGTGCGGCGGTCGGGAACTGGTTAATAATTCTTTCTGTAGTTTTATTTTAATTTTTTTCAACTTTTTTTATGTCAGTTTTTTTTTTGTTCAGATGTTTTTATTCAAGTACAAACAACAAATGACATACAGTAGATTGACATTAATATAAGAAAGCGAAGACGGATCCAACAAACCTAAAGCAATCCTTACCTACATTTATACATCATAATCCACTGTATAATGTCCAAAGAGTTTTGCTCAACAAAGGATGCTTTTTTGAACCCACCTACCCTTGGCTAATACAAAACTGCCTGTTTTATTTTAATTCAGGGGAAAAAACTAAAATAATGAGCTTAATGCTACTAATAAGGATAATTTTGTTGTATGTGTGTAGATCTGGATGATTAACATTAAAAGCTAAGTTCATCTTTTTTTTTTCTAAAATCCAGCTCCCCTATAAACCAATATACCATTAATGTACCTCTGTTGCACAAAAATACAAGTTTTCTTTGATTTTGAAAACAAGGCCTTACCTCATCCATGGCTATATTTCTCAGATCGCTTCAGAAACTCCCTGGTATACCGACACAGACAGACTAGCCAGTAGACATGTGCACCGTCAATAAATTTGTTCAGTTTCGTATCAGAATTAACTTGTATTTCGTAATTTGTGTCCAAAATTTCGTACGAAATATGACTTTCTTTGGGTTCATTAACTTTTCTTAACAATTACGAATGTTCGTTATGATGAATTTATCATTATCAGGGGCTCCCACCATCCCTGTGCTGTGCTGACTTCCTGGGTTTTTAATTTTGAGGTTCGTTAACTTTTCGTAACAATTACAAATGTTCGTTATGATGAATTTATCATTATGAGGGGCTCCCACTATCCCTGTGCTGTGCTGACTTCCTGGGTTTTTAACTTTTAAGTTTGTTAACCTATCGTAACAATTAATAATGTTCGTTAGGAATTTGGATCCGAAATTCATAAACAAAATTTCGTATTTCGTACAGAATTCGGAAGCATAGCAATTCGTATTTTGGATCCTCCCGAATGTACGAATTTACAGAAATGTATACGAATTAGCCAGTAAGACACAGAAAGGAGTTTACCAGCTGGCCTCATTAGGAAACATCCTGCACCCATCGTCTAAGTTTTCACAGCATTCCTCTTGACCTGCAGTTGACTGGCTTCACCAGTGTCCCTTCAGATGGGATCAGGCTGTATGCTAAACTTCCTCGGGCCATATGCAGCCCACAGGACTCTCCTGATGTAGTGCAATGGCCTGCCTGATTAAAAAAAATTGATTGGATTCATATAGTAAGTGAGGTTGAAAAAAGACACAAGTCCATCACGTCCAACCTATGTGTGAGATTATATGCCAGTATTACATTGTATATCCCTGTGTGTTGCGGTCGTTCAGGTGCTTATCTAATTCATTTTTTTAAACTATCGATGCCCCACTCCGCCGAGACCACCACCTGTGGAAGGGAATTCCACATCCTTGCCGCTCTTACAGTAAGGAATCCTCTATGTAGTTTAAGGTTAAACCTTTTTTCTTCTAATTTTAATGAGTGGCCACGTGTTCTGCAAAAACGTTTTTTCCCTATTGTGGGGTCACCAGTATGATATTTATAAATTGAGATCATATCCCCTCTCAAGTAGGGATGGCCGAACTGTTCGCCCGGCGGTCGGTTCGCGGCGAATTTTGCGTGTTCACGATTCGCCCGATCAGCGGACTATTGCTGCTGTTCGGACATATGTGTTTACAGTGTGACCCATGATGACACATCTTTCCTTGGGGTACAGGACAGCCAATTGAGACATTTCAGCACATGGACAATTGGACATTCCCCCTAACTTATAAATAGACCTCATCTGGCAGTCATTTTACATTCTGTCTTATGTCAAATTAGGGACAGGACGCTGTGTGGAGCAGAGAGAGACTGTAGTGACACAAATTGCTAGCTATTAGGTCCACAATTGTCCTTTTAAGGACTGGTATAGATGTAGTACAGTATATAGGGTTCAGTGCACTGCTGTGCTGGTGATTACAGCAGCCTGTCTTCTGTCAGTGTAGGGACAGAATGCTGTGTGCAGCAGGGACAGTCAGTTTAATCACTAGCTAGCTATTACTATTAGGTCCGCAAAGTTCTTTTTAAGGACTGGTATAGGTGTACAGTATATAGGCTTTCCGGTGCACTGCTGTGCTGGTGATTGCTGAGTGCACTGCTGACTGATTCTGCAGCTGTCTTTTGTCAGTGTAGGGACAGGACCCTGTGTGGAGCAGGGACAGTCAGTTTAATCACTAGCTATTACTATTAGGTCCACAAAGGTCCTTTTAAGGACTGGTATAGGTGTACAGTATATAGGGTTGTACACGTATAATATACTTTCTTCCAAATATAGAAAGAATATTATACTTGACTGCTGTCTGTTTCTGCAGCTGTCTTTTATCAGTGTAGGGACTGAGGGACAGTCTTCAAATCCCTAGCTACTAGGTCCACAAAGGTCCTTGTAAGGACTGGTATATGTGTACAATATATAGGGTGCTGGTGCAGGGCTGTGCTGCAGATTACTGCCCTATTCTACAGCAATCCTTTATCAGTGTAGGGACTGAGGGACAGTCTGCAAATCACTAGCTACCAGGTCCACAAAGGCCCTTGTAAGGACTGGTATAGGTGTACAATATATAGGGTTGTGGTGCACTGCTGCTGACTGCTGCCCTATTCTGCAGCAATCTTTTATCAGTGTAGGGACTGAGGGACAGTCTGCAAATCACTAGCTACTAGGTCCACAAAGGTCCTTGTAAGGACTGGTATAGGTGTACAATATATAGGGTGCTGGTGCAGGGCTGTGCTGCAGATTACTGCCCTATTCTGCTGCAGTCCTTTATCAGTGTAGGGACTGAGGGACAGTCTGCAAATCAATAGCTACTAGGTCCACAAAGGCCCTTGTAAGGACTGGTATAGCTGTACAATATATAGGGTTGTGGTGCACTGCTGCTGACTGCTGCCCTATTCTGAAGCAGTCTTTTATCAGTGTAGGGACTGAGGGACAGTCTGCAAATCACTAGCTACTGGGTCCACAAAGGTCCTTGTAAGGACTGGTATAGGTGTACAATATATAGGGTGCTGGTGCAGGGCTGTGCTGCAGATTACTGCCCTATTCTGCAGCAGTCTTTTATCAGTGAAGGGACTGAGGGACAGTCTGCAAATCACTAGCTACTAGGTCCACAAAGGTCCTTGTAAGGACTGGTATAGGTGTACAATATATAGGGTTGTGGTGCACTGCTGCTGACTGCTGCCCTATTCTGCAGCAGTCTTTTATCAGTGTAGGGACTGAGGGACAGTCTGCAAATCACTAGCTACTAGGTCCACAAAGGTCCTTGTAAGGACTGGTATAGGTGTACAATATATAGGGTGCTGGTGCAGGGCTGTGCTGCAGATTACTGCCCTATTCTGCAGCAGTCCTTTATCAGTGTAGGGACTGAGGGACAGTCTGCAAATCACTAGCTACTAGGTTCACAAAGGTCCTTTTAAGGACTGGTATAGGTGTACTATTTGGTGTGCAGTATATAGGTGTGTAATACACGTATAAAATACTTGCACATATAGAAAGCATAGTATAGTGCATTTCCACTGTGCAGCATTGTGACTGCTGAGCGGTTCTGCAGCGAAACTACAAAGAGTGACAAACGCAATAAAAAAAAAGTATTATACAGTGGTGTGAAAAAGTGTTTGCCCCCTTCCTCATTTCCTGTTCCTTTGCATGTTTGTCACACTTAAGTGTTTCGGAACATCAAACCAATTTAAACAATAGTCAAGGACAACAAAAGTAAACACAAAATGCAATTTGTAAATGAAGGTGTTTATTATTAAAGGTGAAAAAAAATCCAAACCATCATGGCCATGTGTGAAAAAGTGATTGCCCCCTAAACCTAATAACTGGTTGGGCCACCCTTAGCAGCAACAACTGCAACCAAGCGTTTGCGATAACGTGCAATGAGGCTTTTACAGCGTCCTGGAGGAATTTTGGCCCACTCATCTTTGCAGAATTGTCCTAATTCAGTTACATTAGAGGGTTTTCGAGCATGAACGGCCTTTTTAAGGTCATACCACAACATCTCAATAGGATTCAGGTCAGGACTTTGGCTAGGCCACTCCAAAGTCTTCATTTTGTTTTTCTTCAGCCATTCGGTGGTGGACTTGCTGGTGTGTTTAGGATCATTGTCCTGCTGCAGAACCCAAGTTCGTTTCAGCTTGAGTACACGAACAGATGGTCGTACATTCTCCTTCAGGATCTCTTGGTAGACAGCAGAATTCATAGTTCCTTTTATCACGGCAAGTCTTGCAGGTCCTGAAGCAGCAAAACAGCCCCAGACCATCACACTACCACCACCATATTTTACTGTTGGTATAATGTTCTTTTTATGAAATGCAGTGTTCCTTCTGCGCCAGATATACTTGGACACACACCTTCCAAAGAGTTCCACTTTTGTCTCATCGGTCCACAGAATGTTGTCCCAAAAGTCTTGGGGATCATCAAGATGTGTTGTGGAGAAATTGAGACGAGCTTTGATGTTCTTTTTGCTCAGCAGTGGTTTTCTCCTTGGAACTCTGCCATGCAGGCCATTTTTGCCCAGTCTTTTCCTGATGGTGGAGGCATGAACGCTGACCTTAACTGAGGCAAGTGAGGCCTGCAGTTCCTTGGACATTGTTGTGGGGTCTTTTGTGACCTCTTGGATGAGTCGTCGCTGCGCTCTTGGGGTAATTTTGGGCGGCCGGCCACTCCTGGGAAGGTTCACCACTGTTCCATGTCTTCGCCATTTGTGGATAATAGCTCTCACTGTGGTTCGCTGGATTCCCAAAGCTTTGGAAATGGCTTTATAACCCTTTCCAGACTGATAGATCTCAATTACTTTCTTTCTCAATTGTTCCTGAATTTCTTTGGGTCTCGGCATGATGTGTAGCTTTTAAGGATCTTCTGGTGGACCTTACTGTGTCAAGCAGCTCCTATTTAAGTGATGCCTTGATTGTGAACAGGTGTGGCAATAATCAGGCCTGGGTGTGGCTAGAGAAATTGAACTCAGGTGTGGACAACCACAGTTATAGTATGTTTTAACAAGGGGGGCAATCACTTTTTCACACAGGGCCATGATGGTTTGGATTTTTTTTCACCTTTAATAATAAACACCTTCATTTACAAATTGCATTTTGTGTTTACTTGTGTTGTCCTTGACTATTGTTTAAATTGGTTTGATGTTCCGAAACACTTAAGTGTGACAAACATGCAAAGGAACAGGAAATGAGGAAGGGGGCAAACACTTTTTCACACCACTGTAACTGGTGTGATAGACCAGTGGCCCCCAAAAACAACAGATTGAAGCGGGGTGTTATATACCTTCTTCCACATACATACTGCACTTCTCTAGAGACTTTTGTCACAGGGTCATTTAAAAAATGACAGGCAGAGGAAGAGGCAGGCCCTTCCGCAGGATGGTAGGGGTAGGGCAGGAGCAACAGGCTTGAGCCAAAGTGGCAAATTGCAGAAGGTGCGTGCGATTACGTCAAAGGACGCACCAGACTTGGTTGAGTGGCTCATTTAGCCTTACTCTTCTGCACCCTCCTCATCCTCTCGATCTGCACCCTCTTCTTCACTCTCTGCTATGTGCACCCCCAAATACACTACCACCAACACCAACACCAACATATACCTTCCGCTTGAGTCACAGGAATTATTTTCCGATCCATATCAAGACATTTCCAATGCGCAGCCACTCTTGGCATTGGATCAGGAAGAGGAGGTAGCAACAACCACCACTCAGGAGTCTGACGACAGTACCCAGATCATTCCAAGGAGGTGGTTGGTCCCCGCTGTTGCTGCCTACTCCGGGATCTCTAATTATAGCGGTGGGGAAGGTGACGTCGATGATGACGTGTCTAGTGATGTCCTGTGGGTGCCCACAAGAGAGGAAGAGGAAGGGAGTTCAGAGGGAGATATGGACCAGCAGATAGGGAGGAGAAGCAGGAAGAACTTAGATTGCACAGGAGGGACAAAGCAGACTGCGAATGTATCAGGAGCGAGGCATCAACCATGTATGGTCACATCTGGCGCTCCCAGGATGCCGGCACATGGCTCCGCAGTGTGAGCTTTTTTAACGTGTCCGCTGCTGACAATAGTGTTGCCATCTGCAATCTTTGCAGTCAACGCATAAGTCGCGGTAAGCCCAACACTCACCTAGGGACGACCGCCTTAAGAAGACACATGAGCTGCCATCACCGAGCCCAGTGGGAGCAACGGAACACACAAAGCCACACTCCAGGCTCTCACCGTCCAGCCTCGTCTTCTACTTCTCCTTCTCATCTCTTCTCCCAATTGTCCTCCACTCCACCTTCCATCACGCCATCCTCACGTTTTTCTGCAAAAAGGCAGGCTTCCGTGGGCCAAACGTTCGAGCTTAAAAAAATTATGACACCGGATAACCCTCTTGCCCAACGGTTGATGGCTGTCTTGTCAGAACTGATAGCCCGCCAACTACTGCCATATAAACTGGTGGACTCGGAGGCCTTTCGAAAATTTGTGGCCATTGGAACACCACAATGGAAGGTCCCAGGAAGGAAGTATTTCTCACAGAAGGGCATCCCAGGGCTATATGGCCATGTTCAGTGGCAAGTGAATGTATCTCTGGCAAACAGTGTCGATGCCAAGATACATCTGACCACAGACACGTGGTCTAGCAAACACAGGCAGGGAAGGTATATCACTTTTACTGCCCACTGGGTGAACCTTCTGATGGCCGTCAAGCATGTAACCCATGGCACCCATGTAGATTTGGTTTTACCGCCACGGATTGCATGCAGGCCTGCCTCTTCTTCTCCTCCTCCTACTCCATCCTCCTCCCTCTCCTCCTCAGCTGACTCCTCCTTTTCCGCTGCTAGCATCTCTTCCGCTGTGCCGCCCAAGCTCCCCAGAACCATGCTGTGCTGCGTCTGTTGTGCCTCGAAGCCAAGAGCCACACTGGCCCTGCACTCCTTTCAGCTTTGCGCTCACAGGCAGATCAGTGGCTAACATTGCTCAATTTGACAGTTGGTAAAGTGATGCGTGACAATGGTGTCAATCTGCTTAACGCATTGAAACAGGGCAAAATTACGCACGTGCCATGCATGGCACACGTCTTAAACTTGGTCGTGCAGCGATTCATTGTCAAATACCCTGGGGTCCAGGACATCTTGCAGCAGGCAAGGAAAATCTCGGCCCATTTCAGAAGATCTTACACGGCCATGCTCACCTTGCTGACATTCAGCGGCGACACAATCTGCCGGTCAGACGTCTTATTTGCGATTGCCCGACGCGATGGAACTCAACCTTCTATATGCTTGATAGGCTGCTCCAGCAGTTGCAGCCATGGCGCCATCAGTGACATGGTACCTTATGCCTTCTTTATGGAGCGTGCATTGCGTTGTGTCATTGATCAAGCTGTGGAGGAGCAGGAGCGGGAAGATGAGGAAGTCGCAATGCTGGTTGAATTCCCAGGGGGGCTACTCTATCTGAGACAAGTCAACAACAGGAGTCTGAAGAGGAGTCAGAGGAGAATGGTGCCGGGGCGGATGAGGAGGAGCAAGAAGAGCATGCTTTAAACCTTTCTGGGATCCCTGTTGTTGTGCGTGGATGGGGAGAGGAGAACGAGGAGGACGAAATTATCCTGGATGATGAGCAGGAGTCAGGCCACCACACCGCTTCCAGTTTAGTGCAAATGGGGGCCTTCATGCTCCAGTGTTTTAACAGGGACCCCCAAATAAAAAGCATAAGGGTCAAGGACCAGTACTGGGTGGCAACGTACTTAGACCCCTGGTACAAACACAAATTGGCGGAAATGTTACCACCGTCACAGAGGGCTGTCAGAATGGAGCACTTCCAGGTCTTGCTTTGAGAAATGCTGCATTCTGCTTTTGCGTGCGCTGGCAGAGGAGGAATTTCCACTCCCAGAGAAAGAGTTGCGGGGACCAATCCAACAGCGCCTGCAAGAAGAGGGCGGTTTGAAGATGTGTTGCTTCTGATATGAGATCATTCTTTCAGCCGACCCATCGACGGGTCTCATCCGGATACAGCATCATGGAAAGCCTAGACCAATAGGTGTCCGACTACATCGGGTTAATGGCCGATGTGGACGCTCTGAGGAGTGATGAACCCCTGGACTACTGGGTGGGCAGGCTTGACCTCTGGCCAGAGCTTGCCCAATTTGCAATGGAACTGTTGGCTTGCCCCTTGTCCAGTGTCCTATCCGAAAGGACGTTCAGCGTAGCAGGGGGGATCATGACCGATAAGCGCACTCGCCTAGCTCACGACAGTGTTGACTTCCTAACATTTATAAAAATGAATGAGGCATGGATCTCGGAGGAATTCAACACATGTGACCAGTAGACCATGTATTCTCTATAAGCGATTTATTTAATCGAGCACACAGACCTTTTTTCTACATTTGGCTCACTTCCTTGTACAAAAAAAGCACACCATACTATATGCCTGTACCCTCCTGTTTGAAGAGGTTGAGCGGTGTCATATTTTTGGGGCCCAGCAGCGAGTTGCTGGTATCAGTGTTGCTGTCAGTGCTCTCTATCTCAGTGCTGGTGTCAGTGCTCTCTATCACGGTGCTGGTGTCAGTGCACTCAATCACGGTGCTGGTGTCAGTGCACTCAATCACGGTGCTGGTGTCAGTGCACTCAATCACGGTGCTGGTGTCAGTGCTCTATATCACGGTGCTGGTGTCAGTGCACTCTATCACGGTGCTGGTGTCAGTGCTTTATACCACGGTGCTGGTGTCAGTGCTCTATATCACGGTGCTGGTGTCAGTGCTCTATATCATGGTGCTGGTGTCAGTGCACTCTATCACGGTGCTGGTGTCAGTGCTCTATATAACAGTGCTGGTGATCATCTCTTGCACCCTCTTCATAGCCTACCCTGACCTTTCCTCTCCTCCATTGCCTTCATGAGCCTCCTGAGTCCTGAACTGTCAAAATTTCGCAGATAAAAAAAGAATGCTTGTAGTTGTCGATCCCAGATTCACTTCATACATGTGTTATGTCAGTGGCCATGTGGTGGGACTATATGTGCACAGCTAGTAAGTATTTTGTGGCTGAAAATATGACCTGTAGGTTTTTAAAGTTCGCCTGCCATTGAAGTCAATGGGGCTCACCACGAACTTTGCGGTTCGCAAACTTTTGGCCGCGTTCGCGGTTCGCATTCACGAAACGTCCCGTCGGAACTTCGTCCATCTCTACTCTCAAGCATCTCTTCTCCCGAGAGAATAAGTTCAGTGCTCGCAACCTTTCCTCATAACTAATATCTTCCAAACCCTTTATTACCTTATTTGCCCTTCTGTGTACTCGCTCCATTTCCAGTACATCCTTCCTGAGGACTGGTGCCCAGAACTGGTCAGCATACTCTAGGTGCAGCCGGACCAGAGTCTTGTAGAGTGGGAGAATTATCGTTTTATCTCTGGAGTTAATCCCCTTTTTAACCCCCCTAGCGGTAATCCCGAGTCTGGCTCGGGGTAGGAATATACTGACAGGAGCGGTAACCCCGAGCCAGACTCAGGATGGCTTCGCTCGATGCAGGGGAGGACACAGGGAGCGTTACTCACCTTGTCCCCTGGATCCAGCGATGTCCGCCGCGCTGTGCGATCGAGCCGTCCTCCGCTCGATTCACAGTGCCGAATGCCGCCGAGCTCCATTCCCTGCGGCGTTACGGCACATGGGAGCGAAGAACGGCGGCAAATTCAAAAAAGTTAAAACACACTAAACACACACAGCACTGTAATCTTACAGATTACAGTACTGTATTAAAAAATACACACCCCCTTTGTCCCTAGTGGTCTGTGCAATGCCCTGCATGCACTTTTATATTATAAATACTGTTTTTTACTGCCTGGAATTTGGAGATTGTCCATAGCAACCAAAAAGTGTCAATTTTTCAGTGTTTTAGGATTTTATTACATTATTGAATAATTTTTATTATTCTTTATTATATTATAAACTTTATCATACCCGGGATCAGGGGAGGGCTGGCAGCCTTAGGCCTGGGGGGCAAGTCTAGTCAAGTGGCCCATTAATCCACGAATCAGCTCACCATCAACAGTGCCCATCAATGCAGCCTCACCAATGCCCATCAATGCAGCCTCACTAGTGTCTATCAATGCAGCCTCACCAGTGCCCATCAGCTCAGCCTTGTCAGTGCCCATCAATGCAGCCTCACCATAGCCCATCAATGCAGTCTATTCAGTGCATGGGGATTAGAGAGAGAAAAGCTGCTGGATAACACAGAGCGGAGATCTCCCGCTTACCCAGTGCGGCTTCTGTCATACGAAGTCCTGCCTCCTGGACCAGGTTCTATGATAGATGTCACCAGTGTGCTCTTTATCATAGGACATCCTTGGCTTCCTGGTGGTACACTGAGGTACACGTCACAGAGGAGCCGATGCACGTACCCGGTTGCTGTGATGTCTGCCGGGCACTCGCAATCGCTCATGACAGAGCAGGAATGTGGATCTGTGTGTGTAAATACACAGATCCACATCCTGTCAGGGGAGAGGAGACAGATCGTATGTTCCTAGTATATAGGATTTGTCTCCTCCCTAGTCAGTCCCATCTCCCCCACAGTTAGAATCACTCCCTATGTAACACATTTAACCCCTTGATTGCCCCCTAGTGTTAACCCCTTCCCTGCCAGTGATATTTATACAGTAATCAGTGCATTTTTATAGCACTGATCGCTGTATAAAAGTCACTGGTTCCAAAATAGTGTCAAAAGTGTCCGATCTGTCCACCGCAATGTCACAGTCACAATAAAAATTGCAGCATTACTAGTAAAAAGAAAAAAAATTATAAAAATTCCATAAATCAATAACATATTTTGTAGGCGCTATAACTTATTACTTCTTATCGCAATTTTTTTTACCAAAAATATGTAGAAAATTACACATCAGCCTAAACTGTTAAGGCTTAAGTTGGCATATTATAGCAAAAAGTAAAAAATATTGTGTTTTTTTTAACCAGTTCCCGACACAGGCAGGCATATTGGCGTACAGGTACGTCCAATCTGGTCGGGACCTCTGTGAGTCCGGTCACGGGTCCCGCGGACTCTATCGCCGCGGGCATACCCACGATCGTCTCACGGGGCGGCTGAACGGAGAGATGCCGTTGTAAACAGCATCTCCCCGTTCTGCCTAGAAACAAGTGACGCTGATCTCTGCTCCATGTGATTGGAGCAGAGATCAGTGTTCACTAAATGAAAGCCCAGCCCCCCCCCCCACAGTTAGTAACACACCCCTAGGAACACTTAACCCCTACACTACCACCCACTGGTTAACCCCTTCACTGCCAGTGTCATTTACACAGGAATCACTGCATTTGTATAGCAGTGATTGCTGTATAAATGACAATGGTCCCAAAAATGTGTCAAAAATGTCCAATGTGTCCACCATAATGTCGAAGTCACAATAAAAATCACTGATCGCCGCCATTACTAGTAAAAAAAAATTATTAAAAAATGCCAAAATCCCCTATTTTGTAAACGCTATAACTTTTGTGCAAACCAATCAATCGCTTATTGCGATTTTTTTTACCAAAAATATGTAGAAGAATACGTATTGGCCTAAACTGAGGGAAAAACATTTTTATATATATTTTTGGGGGATATTTATTATAACAAAAAGTAAAAAATAATGCGTTTTTTTCAAAATTGTCGCTTTATTTTTGTTTATAGCGCAAAAAATAAAAACTGCAGGGGTGATCAAATACCACCAAAAGAAAGCTCTATTTGTGGGAAAAAAAGGACGTCAATTTTGTTTGGGAGCCACGTCGCACGACCGTGCAATTGTCAGTTAAAGCGATGCAGTGCCGAATCGCAAAAAGTGGTCTGGTCTTTGGCCAGTAAAATGGTCCGGGGCTGAAGTGGTTAAAGTTGGCACTCTTTTTTGGTTTAAAGTGCAAATAATAAAAACCGCAGAGGTGATCAAATACCACCAAAAGAAAGCTCTATTTGTGGGAAAAAATTAATTTGGATACAATGTTGCATGACCGCACAATGAAAACTGACCTGGGCAGGAAGGGATGAAAATGCCCAGTATTGAAGTGGTAAATTAATGAAAGTGTATTTCTTCCAAAAAAAATTGTATTTGAAAAACAGCTACATAAATACAGTGTGACAAAAAATATTGCAATAATTGCCATTTTATTCTGTAGGGTCTCTACTAAAAAAAAAAAAAAAATTATATATATATATATATATATATATATATATATATATATATATATATATATAATGCTTGGGGGTTCTAAGTAATTTTCTAACAAAAGATTTGTTACTTGTAAACAAGTGTCAAAAAAGGTTTAGGCATGAAGGGGGTTAATAATATCAGCTCCATAGTGTAAGACTTTTCTTTTTAATAAAAAAAACACATTCACCAAAAAAACTTACATTATCTGTGCTCTGTCCTCAGGATCAGCCTCATGGGGTGACAGAATGCTCCCCCGCAGCCTCTCGTTTGTTCTCTTCCTGTGGTCAAGCTAGGGAATTTTTTGCGCCCAGGAATTGCTATTAGGCCACTGGGACTACATGTCCCATGATGCTTTGCAGCTGCTGGAGGCTCTGATGGGCTCCCTCCCTCTACCAATGAGGAAGCAGGGGAGGGAACAGAGTGGGCGGACACTCACACAGGCTGCAGTGTTCGGAGGAGAGGAGGGAGGGGGATCCCCCACACGAGCTGACAGGTTGGCTCTCACTCCACTGTCAGTGGATTAGTGTGAGCGCGACCGACGGGAGGTGCGGGAACAGAGCGGCCTCCACTACATAAGTGAGTGCCTCTTGAGTTTCCGCGCCCCTCCCTCTGCCTCAGCTTGCAGCCCCTGCCCTGACCCGTAAAGAAAAAAAAAATCGTGAGCGGTGGCCGCCGGCCATTTTGCATATATTGTTAGGGCAGCCTAGGGGGAAATTGCCACCCTGCCCCCCGGCCCAGCCCGCCCCTGCCCGGGATGTCTGCTAGACTCTGGTTTGAACAGATTTAAGAGCGTTATTCCTAAGAATTACAGGACTACAAAATAAAAGCCAGATTTCCGTGCAAAATAATTGTACCGCTTTCAGCACCTAATTCCAGACTGAATCATACCGCCAGGGAGTACATACATGCCAATATTCTGTTTGCTTTGTTAGCAGCAGCTTGGCATTGCATGCCATTGCTGAGCCTTTCATCTACTAGGACCCCCAGGTCCTTTTCCCTTCTAGATTTCATTCACATTTTTGCCACCCAAATGCATTTTTTTACATTAAACCTCATTTGCCATATAGTTGGCCACCCCTTTAATTTGTTCAGATCTTTTTCCAAGGCTTCCACATCCCGCAGAGAAGTTATTGCCCTGCTTAGCTTAGCATCATCCGCAAACACAGAGATTAAACTGTTTACCTCATCCTCCAGGTCGTTTATGAACAAAATAAATAGGATTGGTCTCAGCACAGAACCCTGGGGGACCCCACTACCCACCCCTGACCATTCCGAGTACTCCCCATTTATAACCACCCTCTGAACTCGCCCTTGTAGCCAGTTTTTGATCTATTTACTCACTCAATTTTTCCATGCCAATGGACCTTATTTTGTACAGTAAACATTTATGGGGAACTGTGTCAAATTCTTTTGCAAAATCCAGATATGCCACATCTACATCACAGAAGGTTAATAGATTGGTTTGGCAAGAACAATTCTTCATGAATCCATGCTGATTACTGCTAATTATACCATTCTCATTACTAAAATCTTGTATATAATCACTTATCATCCCCTCTAAGAGCTTGCATACTATTGATGTTAGGCTAACTGCTCTATAATTCCCAGGGATGGGAATTACAGACCAGTTTTGGTAAATCTAAAGGAGATTGTACAGAGATTGTACAATCAGATTGTATAGTGTATGTCCATCTTTATATACCTAAAATTACCTAATTGTGCTTTCAGTGTCAATAATTGTTAATGGCACACCAAACACAGAAGCAAACACACATTTTTCCACATGAAAAAAAGGGTGACAAATGCAGTAAAAAAAAAAAAAAAAAAGTCCAATGAGCTAAGTTGCCATGTGTAGCGCAGCCCATTGAAATCAATGGGCTGCCTTATGTGTGTCACTGGAAAAACAAGTCAAAAAAGTGAAATTGATGCGTTTACACAAGAACAGTGAGGCTTCATTCACATCTGTGGGTTTTCAAATGCATGGCAAACTGCACAGAAAATGCGCGCTTTGCGGTGTGTTTCAGAAATCCTGCAAATGTACATCATACTTGTGTTGTCATTACATGTTAGGGGGCCCCAAGTGCAGCAAAAGCCCAAAACTGGGGTAACGCAAAATGCTCCACTCCAAAAAAATGTGAGCGCTTCTCTGCGGCAATTGTTGTGCATAGGGTATACCATTCGAGTGAACTGGCTGCCCTATGTGTGATGACTGAAAAGACTTAAAAAACCCAAAACAAACGCATGCGGGAATGTGCATTTTCACTATGTGGAGATGTAAATGAGGCCTGACAACTGACTGTCTGCTTCCCTATGTACTTGTATAAAGATGGCCATACACTATGCAATCAGATTGTACAATCTCTGTACAATTTTCTTCAGATTTACCAGAACCATGGAATAGAGGACACACCTGAACAATCCATTCAATTTGTATAAAATCGGACAGGCCCTTGTACTACATAGCTGATGGGAGATCTAAAGGGGATTGTATAATCAGATTGCATAGGAAGTAGGTGGAAGGTAGTATTCCAATAATGGAGGTGTGGCCCAGAGTGGTGAACACACCCTATCACACAATCTTCTGTGATGCAACAAGGAAGTAAAGGCTTCTGGGAGATGACCAAACAGGAAGTGAATGCTGATAAAAGCTACAGGAAGTAATGGATTCTGAAAAATCCGTTCAAAAAACCAAATAATTAGGATTAATTTAAATTCAATTCTGCCCTAAAACCCACACAATGCTTACATTTCTATTGAATCCAATGCATTTACCATAAATGGTAAATTTCCGATAAATCTTCAGATGTTCAGCAAAATTTAGCATCCTTAGGCCATTTTGACGGACTCCGCTTGCTCGGCAGGGATGGATCCATTGATTCCCACTGAGCCAATGGATGACAGGTCCGTCTTCCCTCACAGTGCAAGGACGGGTCTCCTCTATGTGGGATTAGATGAAAATGGATCCGCTTGTCCGTTTTCATCCGATCCGCCAGACAGATGGAAAATAAGATTTTTATCCGTCTGGATTTAGCCGATCGGAGTGGATCTGATGTCAGTGGACATGTAGGGTTGTCACCTCAACCCTTTAAATCTGAACACATATGAATTACGCAGGTTCTGAAGCCAATTTGATGCAGGTAAGGCACCAAGTGAGTTTCATTACCACCTTAACCACTTGCAGCCCGCCTATAGGCAAATGACGGCTGCAAAGTGGTTTCAAAATCCTGACTGGGCGTCATATGACGTCCTCAGGATTTTGAGCCGCTACGCACCCCCGGGGGCGTGCATCGCGGCGATCATTGTTGCGGGGTGTCAGACTGACACCTCACAACTACGATCTCGGTAAAGAGTCTCCGATGGAGACTCTTTACCATGTGATCAGCTATGTCCAATCACAGCTGATCACAGTGTAAATAGGAAGAGCCAGTGATCGGCTTTTCCTCAATCGCGTCTGTCAGACGCGAGTAGAGGAGAGCCGATCGGCTGCTACTCTGAGAGGGGGGGTCTGTGCTGATCGATTATCAGCACAGGCCCCACCGAGGATGCCACCACTGGACCACCAGGGATGCCACCAGACCACCAGGGATGCCCAGCACCAGGTATACCACTCTAGACCACCAGGGATGCCAGTCAGTGCCCACAATGGATGCCAATCAGTGCCCACAATGGATGCCAATCAGTGCCCACAATGGGCATCACTGATTGGTACTGCATTATTGTTAATGCAATACAATGTCACCTATCAGTGCCCATCCATGCCAACTATCAGTGCTCATCCATGCCCATCTGTGCAGCCTATCCATGCCCATCTGTGCCGCCTATCCATGCCAATCTGTGCCAGCTATCAGTGCCAATTTGTGCCACCTATTAGTGTCCATCCGTGTCGCCCATCAGTGCCACCTATCAGTGCCACCTATCAGTGCCACCTATCAGTGCCCATCAGTGCCGCCTATCATTGCCACATATCAGTGCCCATCAATGCCACCTCATCAGTGCCACTTCATTGATGCCACCTCATCAGTGCCCATCAGTGCCACCTTATCAGTGCCCGTCAGTGCAGCCCCATCAGTGCCCATCAGTGAAGGAGAAAACATACTTATTTACAATTTATTTTGAAACTGAAACAAAAAAAATTGAAAAAAAATTTATTTTTTTATTTGTTTAGCAAAAAATAAAAACCATAGCGGTGATCAAATACCACCAAAATAAAGCTCTATTTGTGGGAAAAAAATTATAAAAATTTCATTTGGGTACAGTGTAGCATGACCGTGCAATTGTTATTCAAAGTGTGAAAGCTCAAAATTGGTCTGGGCAGGAAGGTGTTTAAGTGCCTGGTATTGAGGTGGTTAATCAGCCACAGCACCTGTGTAATTAATGTGTGTTTGGTTTTAAAGGGATGAGGTGGTAACCCTACGGTAGGGTTGCCACCTTTTCATCAAGTCAAACCCGAACACTTTAGCGGCGCACAGCAATTTTTTTTATAGTATAAACTATAGATATAATTTTCTATTAAATAACATTTCTAATCATATGAAGTTAATAACAAGAGTCCCCCTTTACATCAGAGTCCACAGAGTTCCCCTTTTACATTTGAACTCGCAGAGTTCCCTTTCACTGTAAGGGAGGACTCTGCAGACTCTGATGTAAGGGAGAAATCTGGGGACTCTAACATAAGGGATGCTCTGGGAACCTTGATTTAAGGGGGGACACTGAGAACTCTGATGTACGAAGAGGACTCTGATGTAAGGGGGAACACTGCGGCTTCTTGTGTAAAGGGGAACTCTGATGTAAAGGGTGCTCTGAGAACCCTGATTTACCTTAGTATACTCACTCAGAGGCAGCAGAGAGAGAAGGGGGAGACTTCAGTCACAGACAGGGATGGATGGTGAGCTCACTCACCCCTTGGCAGTCAGCACCTCTCATCCAGATGTACAGTATCTGAGGCTGCAGGCCTTTCCTTTTCTGAGGCACATCCCTGGGGATTGGAGTGTGGGCAGACACAGAGGTGGAGGGGTGGGAGGAAGAGGTGCAGATTGAGCCCTCTCTCCTGTCCCATCTATGTGTGTGTTTTGGGGGGGAATTGTTAGTGCTGGATTTGGGCAGCATGAAAGAGAGTGTAACAGACACTCTCAGCTTAGACAGCTGAAGGCTGCAACCCTGATGGGAAGTCATAGTTCAGTCTTAATAATGTGTCCGGGTTTCAGGCAGTCTGAAACCCGGATGCATGATTCCAAACCCAAACTGTCCGGGTGAATCCTGGAAAGGTGGCAACCCCACCCTACGGACATGTCACCGCTGACATCCGTTGCTCCATAGAAGTACAAGGAGCGTTCATTTAGTTCCGCCTGAAAAACTGACAGCTGGACCTGAACGGTCGGCATGTTTGAAAAAGACATTATTTTCCAGGGTTGCACACAGATAACTGGCTGTCAGCCAATCTGACAGAAAATGGATGGCTCAAATACCAGTTACAGTAAATGATGCCAATGGGTCTGGCTTTAGAGATCACCGAAATGTTACTGCGGTCATTGTGATTGTAGTCACCCCAGGCTGCTTATGCATGTCCTTTCTTTTTAATGTCCCTTGGAAGGATTTGTGTGGCACCTTGAATAATTGCAGGTCTGAACAATTAGGAATGCATTGTATGCAATATCCAATTATAATATCATATATCAAAACCACAGAACTCTGTGTTCTGTACACAGCGATCTGTACATTTATTTTCCCTACAAATTAAAAGCAGCACAAATTCCACACATTATAGTTGTTAGGCACACCAGTTTACACCCTTTTATTGCCCCCCAGATGTCAACCCCTTCCCAGCCAGTGTCATTAGTACAAATACAGGCAGGGAGCTGCGGTATTTGGTCTTAGTGTCCTTTGCACAGTGTGCACCTAAAGCTTACCTGTATACAATTGCTGGTGTTCTAATACAAATACAGGCAGGGAGTTGCAGTATTTTAATTTAGTGTCCTTTGCACAGTGTGCACCTAAAGCTTACCTGCATACAATTGCTGGTGTTCTCATACAAATACAGGCAGGGGGCTGCAGTATTTTGTTTGTGTCCTTTGCACAGTGTGCACCTAAAGCTTACCTGTATACAATTGCTGGTGTTCTAATACAAATACAGGCAGGGAGTTGCAGTATTTTGATTTAGTGTCCTTTGCACAGTGTGCACCTAAAGCTTACCTGCATACAATTGCTGGTGTTCTCATACAAATACAGGCAGGGGGCTGCAGTATTTTGTTTGTGTCCTTTGCACAGTGTGCACCTAAAGCTTACCTGAATACAATTGCTGGTGTTCTCATACAAATACAGGCAGGGAGCTGCTGTCTTTTGATTTAGTGTCCTTTGCACAGTGTGCACCTAAAGCTTACCTGTCAGGAAAGGGTCCGTCCGCTGGTAAGATCCATAATTTGGCATGCAGTACTGAAGTCCACCAGCAGGTGTCTCCTGGCAGTTTGTAACTGTCAGGAGAGACTTTCCCTGCTGGTGTTATGTCATCATTGGGCCGCAGTACTGGTGTCCACCAGCAGATGGATCCTGGCAGTGTGGAGCAGTCAACACCTCTTGCAATCAGGTGGCACTTGAGACCAATTACGGGCATATAAATACCCGGCAAACACTCACATGTTTGCCTTGGTATTGTCCTTGCACCCTGACCTGATGGTGTGTGATCTAATCCTGATTCTGAAACTGTTCCGTCATCCCTGCCCTGCAGTCTGATCCGTCCATCCTCTCCCTGTCCTGTGTTCCTGACCCCATCTGCTGATCTCCCGTGTATGAACTGGACCTGGCTTGTGTCTCTGATTCTGGAACTGCCCTTTGTTTATCTACTGATCCTCTGTGCATGACCCTGGCCTGGCTATCGTTTATGATCCTGGTATTTCCCATTTATTGTACATATCTGTCTGTTGTCATTTGTGGGTCTTTGTCTGTTGGTTGGTTTATTGCACTGTGTGGTTGTATTTATATTATTCACTTCCCTTAATGAATCTTCATATTTCACTCATACATGTTTTGGGTTTCCTCTGTTGCAGTCCACACAGTTCTGGTCTTGTCTGATACTTGACATTACCTGAATACAATTGCTGGTGTTCTCATACAAATACAGGCAGGTAGCTGCAGTATTTTGATTTAGTGTCCTTTGCACAGTGTGCACCCAAAGCTTACCTGAATACAATTGCTGGTATTCTCATACTAATATCACAGGCAGGGAGCTGCACTATTTCCGGTTAGTGTACTGTGTCCTCTGCACAGTGTGCAACTAAAGCTAACTGAAGACAATTGCTGGTGTTCTCATACTAATAATACTACAGACAGGCAGTTGATTCTGCTAGCTTCAGTATAATCAGTATATATATATATATATACACATCCTAGCTTTGTGCAGCTGCATCCCACTGCAGGTCATTAGTATGTTTGGAAGGACAGCAAGGAGAGGCAGACAGTTACGAGTCAATAAAAGAGGGCAAGCAGGCTCTGTGTCTAGAGGCAACAGTGCTGGTCATGGATACGGTGCATCCTCATCAGCACGTGGCCGTGGGACATGCTTGTCCTTTTTTTTGGCAGCTGGCCGTGTTGAGGCCCAACATGCCGAAGACTTGGTAGAGTGGATGACCAAGCCGTCCTCATCCTCCTCATCCTCTCTCACCCAGGCTCAGGGTACTTTGGCAAAGCAGCTGCCAACGCGGCCTCTTCCCTTGGCTCAGTGGCATCAGTCAGTCCTTCCCTAGCCCCACTATGTTCTCCTGAGGAGTCCCCCAAACTGTTTGACCACAGTGTTGGGTACATGCTCCAGGAGGATGCCCAGCGTTTTGAAGGCTCTGATGATGGTACCCAGCTAGAGGAAGGCAGTAACGTGACCCCAGAGAGAGGGGGTGCCCAAGAAGGACAGCAATCTGGCAGTCATGTTCCCCCAGCTGAAGTATATTGCCAGGTTTGCACCAGTGATGAGGAGGGAGGGGGTGATGAGATCACTGACTCCACGTGGGTGCCTGATAGGAGAGAGGAGGAGGAGAAGGTACATCTCCAACGAGGCCAGCTTAAGGGCAGCAGACGGACTGCATCACACCGCAGAGCTCCGCATGTGCAGGGCGCTGCTGTCTCTGCGCGTTATTCCAAAAGTTCTTTGGTGTGGGCCTTTTTTGAGACGAGTGCATCAGATCGCACCGCTGCTATTTGCAACATATGTCTCAACTGTATCTCGCGTGGCCAAAACATCACCCGCTTCGGCACCACATGCTTGACCAGACATATGTCGACCGGCCATGTGGTTCGTTGGCAAGCGTACCTAAAAGACCCTAAAAGACCCACACCAAAGAACAAAGCGGACCACTCCTTGCTCTTCATCAGCTCGGATCTCCAACACCACTATACCTTCAGTCCTCTCTGAAACCTGCACTGAGAGGAATGAAGGTGTAGAATTAGGTGTGTCACAGCCAAGTACTTGCGAGCAATCTGCTATCGTACACACCATAGGGGTTCAAGGGGCTACGCAAGTACGCAGGCAAAAATATGCCATGCGGTGCTTGAGCTGGTGTGCTTGGGGGAAAGGAGCCACACTGGGGCAGAGATTCTGTCAGCTCTGCAGGGGCAGGCTGAGAAGTGGTTGATGCCATGTCAGCTTAAGCCAGGTATGGTGGTTTGCAACAATGGCACCAACCTCCTCTCCGTGCTCCTACAGGGACAACTGACCCATGTGCCCTGTTTGGCTCATGTCCTTAACTTGGTGGTGCAGCAGTTCTTGGGCAGGTACCCAGGCTTATAGGATGTCCTGAGGCAGGCCAGGAAAGTCTGTGTGCACTTTCGCCGATCATATAATATAATGCCAGTGCTCGGCTGGCTGACCTCCAAAAGGAATTGAACCTGCCCAAGAACTGCCTAATCTGTGAAATGCCCACCAGGTGGAACTTAACGTTGGCCATGCTGCAGTGGCTGCGCACGCAGCAGAGGGCCATCAATGAGTACCTGTTCTTCTATGGCACAAGGTGGCTGTCTGACCGATGCTTTCAGACAATTTTTTAGACCGCAGCCCCTCGGTTCCAGCAACCATCGCCAGTGTCTGTTTTACATGGTGCAGGAATACCTAGGGGCAAGGTCAGACTTGAACACCTTTCCCACCGAAAATCCTCTGGGTTACTGGGTCTTGAGGATGGATCACTAGCCAGAGCTTGCACAGTATGCAGTTGAGCTACTGGCCTGTCCTGCATCCAGCGTTCTTTCGCAACGCACATTCAGTGCTGCTGGAGGCTTTGTAACTGATCACAGGGTGCGCCTGTCCACCGATTCGGTTGATCGACTGACCTTCATAAAAATTAATCAGTCTTGGATCACCGCCAGCTACCAAGCACCTGATGCTGATGTAACCGAATCATTTTTTTTTTAAATGTCAGATCCCTTCAAGACTATTGCTATGCTGATGCTGAGTGACTATCCTGTTATGCTGAGTGACTATCCTCTTCCTCCTCAATGATCATGCTGATAGCTTGTAAGAACATTTTTGGTTCTGGGGGTCGCCACCAGTGGCTAAGGCCCAATTTTTCAGCTCCTGTTTAACAGGGGCGTGTAATTACAATTTTTGATGCAATATTTTGCAGGAGGGTTCGTTGCTGCGCTCAACTACAATATCTGTGAGTGGTTGCAGTGTTGTGGCACCAGCGCCTAAGGCCCAATTTTTCAGCCCCTGTTTAACAGGGGCGTGTAATTACAATTTTTGATGCAATACTTTGCAGCAGGGCTCATTCCTGCACTCCAACTAGAGTATCTGTGAGGGGTTGCAGTGTTGTGGCAGCAATACCAGTGCCTATGGCCCAATTTTTCAGCCCCTGTTTAACAGGGGCGTGTAATTAAAAAATTTTAATGCAATACTTTGCAGCAGGGCTCATTCCTGCTCCCATTATCAGTAATTGTGAGGGCTTACAGTGTTGTGGCAACTCCACCACCACCACCAAAGGCGCAATTTTTCTGCCCCAGTTCAACAGGTGCATATAATTACAATTCTTGCTAGCTGAGGTTTGGATGGAACTTCGTTTCCCCTATGTTATGTATAGTGTGTCCTCCAGGGCTGCCGTGATGTGAGTCACAGCAGACTGTTGATCCAAGCTGCGCTTTTGCGTATGATCCCAACCGGAAGTGAATGAGCAGGATCAGCTCACCGACATCACTTCCGGTGCGTGTATCCTCTGGATCGCGAATGCACAGTGACTCCTCGGCCGCCATATAAGCGGTGAACGAAGAGCCAGAGCTAGAGGCGCCATCCAGCTGCCAAATAGGAAAAGGCAGCTGGTAATCAAGGAGACAGTAACTTCCCCTTTCCCAGGGGACACTCGAACGTCATAACAATATGACTAACACCAAAGATAACCAATCCACTCTCAGCAACGTATATGCAATCAAAGACCATTTGACAGGACATTTTTAAAAAACATTATTAAAGTGAATATCCATCATAATAAGTTTAAATAACAAAGAAAAATAGAAAAAGAAAAGAAAAAGACAATAATAATAAAAGGCAAAATAACAATATAAACAATGGTGAGTATATATGGCTGCCTTTGGGGTTGCTCTTGTATAGAGGTCACAGCTTACCACGTAATATAGCTTATATATGGAGATAGACAAGGAAGTATAGGAAATACTTCCAAAGCATTCCATATAAGAAGGGTTTAAAAGATAATTCAGTATTCATACCTGGCAGATAGGGATGAGCTGAACACCCCCGGTTCGGTTTGCACCAGAAATTTAACGGACCAAAAATTCGTGCAAACTTTAGAACCCCAATGAAGTCTATGGGACTCGAACGTTCGAAATAAAAAGTGATAATTTTAATGGCTAATATGCAAGATATTGTCCTAAAAAGGGTTTGGGGACCTGGCTCTTGCCCCAAGGGACATGGGTCAATGCCTATATGTTTTTTAAAAACTGCAGTTTTTTTCGGGAGCACTGATTTTAATGATCAAAGTGAAAAAAAAGTGAAATATTCCTTTAAATATCATGCCTGGGGGGTGTCTATAGTATGCCTGTGAAGTGGCACATATTTCCCGTGTTTAGAACAGTCCCTGCACAAAATGACATTTAACGGAAAAAAAGTAATTTAAAACTGCTTGCGGTTTTAATGTAATATCTGGTTTCGGCAATATGGATGAAAATCTTTGAGAAAAATGGCATGGGTAGCCCCCCTGCCCATTACCAGCCCTTTTGGGTCTTGTACGGATATTAAGGGGAACCCCGTACCCAAATTTAAAAAAGTAAAGGCGTGGGGCCCCCAGGCCCCATATACTCAGAACAGCAGCATACAAGCGGTTCAAACAAGACAGGGACTGTGTAGGTTTGTTGTGTTAAGTAGAATCTGTTTGTAATTTTGAACTGGTACATTTTTAAAGTGTAGCTCCACTCAAAAAATCTATAGAAAACATAGGGAAGGGTTATCACCCCTGTATAATTTTTTTGTCCGCCTGTCTTTTTTCATCTCACTTCCTGTTGTCTCCTTCTCGTTTGCAAGTAGGAGACGTTTGTAAGTTGGATGTTTGAAAGTAGGGGCCTGCCCTATATGCTCTGCAGAAATGGGGGCCTAAGGTGTTGGTGTTGCCACAACACTGTAAGCCCTCAAAATGACTCTTGCTGGAGTGCCCTGCTGTGAACAATTATATCAAGAATTGTAATTACATGCCATTGTTGAACAGTGCTAGAACAATTGGGCCTTTGGTGGTTGTGGTGGTGGTGCTGGTGCCACAACACTATAAGTCCCCACAGTTACTCTCGGTGGGTTCAGGAACGGGCCCTGCTGCAAAGCATTGCATCAAAAATTGTATTACATGCCCTGTTAAACAGGTGCTGAAAAATTGGGCCTTAGGCACAGGTGCTGGTGCCACGACACTGCAACCTCTCCCATATACTCTAGTTGGAGTGCAGGAATGAGCCCTGCTGCAAAGCATTGCACTCTAATTACACGCCCCCGTTAAACAGGGGCTGAAAAATTGGGCTGGTGGCATCACCCAGAGCCAGAAATGTTCTTCCAACATATCAGCGGAGGAGGAAGAGGATAGACAATCAACATAACAGGACAGTCACTCAGCATCAGCATAGGCAGTCTTGAAGTGATGTGACATTTCAAAAAAAATTATTTGGTTACATCAGCTTCAGGTGCTTGGTAGCTGGTGGTGATTTAAGACTGATTCATCTTTATGAAGGTCAGTCGATCAAATGAGTCGGTGGACAGGCGCACCCTGTGATCAGTTACAAAGCCACTAGCAGCACTGAAGGTGCGTTCCGAAAGAACGCTGGATGCAGGACAGGCCAGTAGCTCAATTGCATACTGTGCAAGCTCTGGCCAGTGATCCATACTCAATACCCAGTAAGCCAGAGCATTTTCGGTGGGAAAGGTGTCCAAGTCTGACCTTGCCCCTAGGTATTCCTGCACCATATAAATTAGACACTGGACAATGGTTGCTGGAACTGATCATACCTTGGGGCTGCAGACTAAAAAATTGTCTGAACACATCGGTCATACGGCCACCTTCTCCACCGCTCCTTCTGTGACTGACCCAAGCCTCAGCAAAACGTTGTCCAGGACCAGGAGTTTGTAACCTCCTAGTCTCTGGGAACGCTTTGCAAAGACCTTTCTGCAAGGCCTCCTGGAGATGTCTCATCCTCTGCTCCCTCTGCGATGGCAAGATAAGGTCTGCAACCTTACCCTTGTACCCTGGATCAAGGACAGTGGCCAGCCAGTAATGGTCCCTCTCCTTTTTCCACTGAATATGAGGATCCTACTGCAGGCCTTGCAGGATCAGGGAGGCCATGCAGTGTGGGGCGTGTACTAAACCATCCTGCCTGTGGCCAATTATGGCTATCTTCGCTGCCGGCGCTGTGATTGGGCAAGCATGCGGGGTCACAGTGCATGCTTGGCCAATCATGAGCCAGCAATGCACTGCGATGGCTCGGTGCATTGTGGGCCGTGAGTGCCACACGAATTTGGCACGAATGGCCCATAACATTCGGTATTCGCCAAACATGCAAACAGCCGATGTTCGAGTCTAACATACGTTCGATTAGAACACCAAGCTCATCCCTAATGGCAGGATAGTAGCTCTTTGATTGAAAATCCATTTAGTTTCTTGGTGGAGGATTTTTTTTTAATCAAAATCACCTCCTCTTTCCTGTTGTGATATAACCTCAAGTGCAAAGAATGAAATAAATGATGGATTTTAGCCATGATTAAGACCCACATGCCTACATATGGGTGTATAGAGCAGGCCAGCATCAATATAGTAGTGATCACGTATAGGTCTAGCAAAGGTATGTTTGGTTTTACCCATGTAAAATGCACCACATGTGTAAGTAGCCAAATACACCACATCAATGGTACAACAGTTGGCATATGACCTGGATTTCATATAGCCACCCCTGGGTAATGGGCAGCCCTCCCCCTCCATAATCCAGGGACATTGGTCGTATTTGCCACATCTGTATGTACCATTACTTCCCACAGCCCCTTATGGATCGAGTCCTCATATATACTATTTCTGGGCACCACCACCCAAGGCCCAATTTTTCTGCCCCGTTTAACAGGGGCATGTAATTACAATTTTTGATCTAATATTTCATAGGAGGGCCCGTTCCTGCACCCAAATAGATTATCTGTGAGGGGTTATAGTTTTATGGCACCACCACAAAACCATATCCTATTTCCCCTCAATCTTGATGATGCTAACTTCCAATAATATTTTGGTTTAGGGCACCACCACCACCACCACCACCCAAGGCCCAATTTTATATTTTATATATATATATATATATATATATATATATATTGTGGCAGCACGCAGGTAAAATCACCTGGTTGTATTCAGGATGGGAAATATGTGTGTCCTAGATTCAGGCTTTATGCAGACTTTTACAATTAGAGGGGAAGAGTTAATGAGCCCAGCTGTAGTAAGTGGGCTCATTAAGACCTCTACAAAAAACCCCAGCATGCATAGGGAGATGCTCCATCCTGGAACCAGTTTTGTGTGTATAGACTGGGGAGTCTGAGATCTGTTCTGTGCGGTGAGTTAACGCCTGTGTGGCAAACCCCTACAATAGAGACAGGGACTGGGGCAGCACAAGGCTGCACCCAGTTGTTAGACAGGGAGTCTACGTGTGTAGTTAGAGGTCAAGCTGACCAGGATTTATTTTCTTGTTTTATTTTGTTTGGCTGTTATATGTATCACTGCATGTAGCCTAAATAAACCGGATCTTTTGTTTTTTTGCACCTACACCGCTGTCTGCTGTGCCTGACTTTGTGTTGTGAACCCATCCAGGGGGTCACACACACCCGCTACCGAGCGAACCCCCTCACAGTTGGTGGAGAATTTTGGCAGGTTTTTTTTTTTTGTTGTTAAGGCCAGCATGGAGGAGATACTGAGACAGCTGGTTCTAGCAAATGCAAACCAGCAGCAAACAAATGCAGCTTTACAAAAGAGCCTTGCAGCTCAACAACAAGCCCAGCAGCAGGCAAATGCAAATCAGCAGCAGAGTTTGGAAGCCCAGCAGCAGGCAAATGCAAATCAGCAGCAGACAAATGCAACTTTGCAGCAGAGTTTGGAAGCTCAGCAACAAGCCCAGCAGCGATCTGAAGCCCGCTTCATAGACCTGTTGCAGAAGCAAGAGCAGAATTTTCAACAGCAAATAGAGACATTGATACAGCAACGTCCGCAGACCAATGCAGCAAGTGGTTACAATAATACCGCAACCTTTGGTGTGAGCTGTTTACTGACAAAAATGACTGGAGAGGATGATCCGGAGGTGTTTTTGACCACATTTGAAAGGACTGCTGAAAGGGAAAAGTGGCCTAAGGAGCAATGGGCTGGACTGGTGGCCCCTCTGTTAACTGGGGAATCGCAGAAAGCTTATTATGACCTAGAGCAGTGATGGGCAACCTTTTTGGCGTGGTGTGTCAAAAATCGGCAAAAAATCGAGCATAACTCGCGTGGTGTGTCACTTCGACAAAAAAACATAATTTTGCGCAATTTATAGTTTAAACTACAAAAATGTATAATTGCAATATATAATTGTATTTAATAAACCAAAAACAAATTATTTAACATACCTGCTTAGTAACTTCTTTGTTCATCAGTCGATTTCGTATGTTGCCCTTGATATTATTGAACTTGTTTGGGGTGCCGTGAACCAGGGCTGTGGAGTCGGCTGCTTCCAGCTCCACGTCCTCATCAACATGCCGCTCCAGCCCGCCCCTGCTATGAATATTCCTAGTGACGCGAGGGCGAAGATTATGAATATTCATAGCGGGGGCGGGCCGGAGCGGCATGTTGATGAGGACGTGGAGCTGGAAGCAGCAGACTCCACAGCCCTGCCGTGAAGTGAGATAAGTGAGGGGGAGGGCGAATTCTTTAACTAACCTGCCTATTAGTGACTTTTTTGTTGCTGAATTTCATTGGCTAAATCTTCAATTGAAGGTTGGTATTTTGTACACTTCAGGCCCAAGAAAGCGCTACTAACCTCATCTGTCAATCTGTTTCTTTTGTTGGTTTTGATATTATTTAATGCTGAGAATAAGGTCTCACAAAAGTACGTAGAAGGAAAAATTGTGAGTAAAGCTGTTGCTATATTTGTCAGGGTGCTAAAAGTGTCTGGTAGTCTGTTCCAGGCACTCCAAATTTCCTGTTCGTAGTGGCACTCATCTTTATTCTCCAAGCGGCCCCTTTCCAGATTCTCAAGCTTTGACCTCAAGTCTACAAACACCTGAGCCCAGATGCTGTCTTGAAATTCTGCAATCTGCATCTCCAAATCATCTATTTGCATCCATTGGAAACCATTTAATTCCAAACTATTGTAGACTACTACATCAGGATACTTAATTATTTTCATGGTCTGTTCTAGGCTTCTAAATTGACTAAATCTATCAGTAAACTGGTCAAGTAACGAGTCTAAAACATGCTGGTACTTCATATGCAAGAGTTCCACTTCATTTCGTACAGCTGCACTGGCCTTCTCAAAATGCTTTTGTACTCGAGGAAAATACTTATACGTTTTAGTTTCTACATCTCGCTTGAAAATTTTTACTTTACTTTCAAAAGCTTTTATGTATCCAAACATAACATCAATACTTTTGCCAAAACCTTGTAACTTTAAGTTCAGTTCATTAACATGAACAGAGAGATCTGTAAAAAACATCAGGGTGTTGACCCACTTATCATCATTGAGCTGGGGAAAGTTTCCCAGATCCTTCTCTTCAAGAAATACCTTAATTTCTTCAAAGCACTCCACAAAGCGCTCAAGAACCTTGCCTCGGCTCAACCATCTTACATTATTGTACATCAGCAGTCCACTGTAGGTGGAATCAACCTCCTGTAAAAGTGCTGAAAATTCTCGCTTGTGAAGGGGGCGAGCAGCTATTAAATTAACTATTTTTGTTAGAACTGACATTAAGTCATTTAAGTCAGTGAATCCTGCCTTGGCACATAAAGCCTCCTGATGGATAATACAATGAAAAGGCACAATCGCATGTCCAATAGCTTCTGTAAACAATTTCACAAATCCAACGTTTTTCCCCACCATGTTTGGGGCACCATCTGTCGTCACTGACACAACTTTAGATATATCAATGCTTAGGTCGCAGAATGTTTGCATAACAACCTTACATATTTCGCTTCCTGATGTACTTGTTGGCACTGATACTAACTTTATCAACTCTTCTCTCATTGTGTGACCATCAGAATATCGACCAATAATGGCCAACTGAGCATGCGATGTGACATCAGTAGTTTCATCAAGAGAGATGGAAAAATATTTACAATTCCTTATGTCTCTCTTTAATTGCTGTTGTACGTTTGTGTTCAGTCTCATTATCCGGTCTTTTATGATATTTCTACTGAGTGGTAACTCAGATATTCTCTTAATAATTGCATCTTTATTCTGCATATCGTGAAATAGAACTGGCGCACATCTTAGGAGAGTTTCTTTAATAAATTCTCCCTCATTAAGCGCTTTTGCATGCTGAGCTATGGAGTGAGCAATGCTCAAACTTGCAGAGTTTAAATTTGTAGAGCCTTTTATAAATTTAAGGATGGAGTTAGATTGGCTTTTATAAAGGTGTAGCTTCCTGGAAATGTATTCCCTCCTATCATCCTCACTTTTTTCCAAGAGCTGGGAATGATTAGTTTCAAAATGTCTATTTATATTCCACGTTCTGCTTACTACCGTTTCAGTACATAGAACGCAAAATGATCTGCCATTTTTTTCTATAATGCCATACATCTCGCTCCATGTCTCTTGAAAGGGTCGGCCACTGCTACTACCACTCCCTTTACTTAACCTTTGTTTTTTATTTTTTGGGTGCTCCATCAGTGGGCCAGTGACAGATAGAATTATAGATAGCCAATTAGGGGTTAACTAGCCTAACAAGCTAACACAACCTCCCCCTCACTTATCTCAGTTATTGTGGGCAATTACAAGTCCATGGCACCCCAATAGTTTCTGCTAATGGCGCTCACAGTTCCCGTTGGCACTCCGCTGTTCCCTGCTGTGGTGGGGTCGTAACCGACAGTCCCAGGAGTAGACTCTCTGTGCCGGCCTGACTGGAGAGAGGCGCGCACTGTTCCCGCGCTCCTCTCCTGCGGGTCCTCCTTCGCCGCGCTGATGACGTGTGTGCGCACGGCACGCACGCCTTACCAGCAGCCCCTGCGCTCAGAAAGGGGCGGCGGCGATACAGTAAGTGAGTGTGGGCGGGGGAGATCACACGTCCCGCCCCCCCCCCCGTTCCTCCAGCACAGATTCTCTCATCCTCGGCGGCCGTGCAGGAGCCGAGGATGAATCGCATGAAATCCTGTGCGTGTCACCCCAAATGGCTACGCGTGTCAGCACTGACACGCGTGTCATAGGTTCGCCATCACTGACCTAGAGCCTGACCAAGCAAAAGACTATGTGGTGCTAAAAGCAGAAATATTGGCACGGCTGGGTGTCACCCTGGTAGTCCGGGCTCAGCGTGTGCATAACTGGACTTTTCAGGTTGGAAAACCTCCCAGGTCTCAAATGTATGATCTCATTCACCTGAGCAGGAAGTGGCTGCAGCCAGAGATTTTGACCGCACCAAACATTGTGGAACGTGTGGTTATGGATCGTTTCCTGAGAGCTCTTCCTACTGCCATCCAAAAATGGGTAAGCCATGGAGACCCAGAAAATGCAGATAAACTTGTGGATCTGGTTGAGAGGTACTTGGCTACAGAGAACTTGACCACCTCTTCCAGGGACTCACGGACTTTCCCCCCTAAGACCAGATCATCCCCAGTGGCGGGTAAGATGACTCCAAGGGGTGAGGGTGGAGAGAGTGAGAGGGTGGGAGTTCTACCTAAGGTCTGGCGGGAGCAGCCCAGGAAGCCCATGCTGCAAGAGGCAGCGAAAAAAATTATTTGCTACCGCTGCCGGCAAGAGGGACATATTGCAGCCAATTGCCCAGTTGTGGATGAGCCTATGCAATGTGACTTTATAAGGGAGAGACGTCAGTCGCTGTTTGCGACAGTTGCATGCACTGCCATTCGGGGACCTGAGAAACATTTATGTAAAATGTGTATTAATGGTAGACATGTTGATGTGTTGCTAGATTCAGGTAGCCTGGTAACATTGATAAAAGCTGAATTAGTTACTGCAGAGGTCTCTGGGAAGAACAGGGTGGCTGTTATTTGTGTGCATGGGGACACCCGAGAGTATCCTGTAACTTCAGTGTTTTTTGAGACCCCCAAAGGTAACCTCTCTCATCAGGTGGGGTTAGTGTCTCAGTTACCACATGATGCTATTGTGGGAAGGGATTTTCCAAAATTCTGGGAACTCTGGGATTGTCCTGAGCCCCCCACTGGTGCCCCTATAAACCAGGAAGATGACCAGAATTCCTCTGGGAGTGGTGAGGACTCTCCTGAATTTCCCTTGTCGGTATTGGCGGGGGAAACTCGAGAAACTGGGGAGGAGCCAACATCCTCAGATGAAAACATGCCGTCTGTGGAGTTTTCGGATCTTGAGGTTCACAGGGAAAATTTTGCCACAGAACAGTTAAAAGACCCCACCCTAATAAAGGCACGGGAAAATGTGGTGAAAATAGATGGCGAGTTAGTGAACCCAGATAAGACTTGCCCTTATCCTTACTTCACTATGGAAAGGGACCTGCTATATCGAGTGGCTCAAAGGGCAGAAGAAACCATTGAGCAACTTGTAGTGCCCAAACCTTACAGGAAGTTGGTGTTAGAATTGGCTCATGGACACATTCTGGGAGGTCATCTGGGGACAGAGAAAACCAGAGAGAGGGTATTGCAGAGATTCTATTGGCCTGGGGTCATGAAGGAAATAGAAAAGTATTGTTCCTCCTGCCCTGTGTGTCAGAAGTCGGCACCTATGCCACATTTCCGTAACCCACTGGTACCTCTTCCTATCATTGAGGTCCCCTTTGAGAGGATCGCAATGGATTTGGTAGGTCCGATAATGA
This sequence comes from Lithobates pipiens, assembly GCF_037356315.1. NCBI lineage: Eukaryota > Metazoa > Chordata > Amphibia > Anura > Ranidae > Lithobates > Lithobates pipiens. The sequence continues at coordinate 193,910,705 of NW_027507686.1, read as the reverse complement.
AGTCTGCTAGGGGGCATCAGTACATTTTGGTTATATTGGACTATGCCACCCGTTATCCGGAAGCAATTCCTCTCCGAAATACCTCGGCCAAAACCATAGCCAAAGAGCTATCTCTTGTTTTTAGCCGCGTGGGTATTTGTAAGGAACTGCTTACGGACCAAGGTACACCCTTTATGTCCCGGGTTATGAAAGAATTATGCAAGTTGTACAAAGTGAAGCAATTGCGTACATCTGTGTATCACCCCCAAACAGATGGGTTGGTTGAAAGATTCAACAAAACCCTAAAACAAATGTTAAAGAAGGTGGTGGATAGAGATGGAAAGAATTGGGATTGTCTAATACCCTATCTGATGTTTGCCATTAGGGAGGTACCCCAATCCTCTACGGGTTTCTCACCCTTCGAGTTGCTCTATGGGAGACACCCAAGAGGGCTGCTGGATATCGCCAAGGAAACTTGGGAAAATGAGAGTTCTCCTCACAGGAGTGTGATTGAGCATGTCGCCCTGATGCAAGATAGAATTGCACAGGTAATGCCAATTGTAAAGGAACATTTAACCCAAGCGCAGTTAGCACAGCAGAGAGTGTACAACCGTGGGGCCAAGACATGTACTTTTTCCCCGGGGGATAGGGTCTTGGTGCTAGTCCCTACGGTTGAAAGCAAATTTCTGGCCAAATGGCAAGGTCCATATGAAGTAATTGAAAAAATTAGTGAGGTGAACTACAGGGTTAGACAGCCAGGAAGGCGAAAGCCGGAGCAGATCTATCACGTCAATCTGCTGAAAGCCTGGAGGGATAGGGAATCCCTAGTCGCAGAGACTTTGTCACAAGTACAGCCTGATTGCTTAGTTCCTGAGGTTGGAATAGCAGACACCTTATCGAAACCCCAACAACAGGAGGTTAAAGAGTTTGTACTTCGTAACAAAGAGATTTTCTCTGAGCTTCCGGGACAAACATCTGGCGTAGAGCATGACATTATCACCCCGCCAGGAGAAAGAGTAAAACTAAAACCTTATAGAATACCAGAGGCCCGACGGGAGGCAATACGTGGGGAGGTTCAAAGGATGCTGGAATTGGGTGTGATAGAGGAGTCCCAGAGTGACTGGTCCAGTCCTATTGTACTAGTGCCCAAACCTGATGGGAGCTGGCGGTTTTGTAACGATTTTAGACAATTAAATAAAGTTACAAAATTTGACACCTACCCCATGCCACGTATAGATGAGTTGGTTGACCGGCTGGGAACAGCCCGATATATGACAACTCTTGATCTCACCAAAGGGTATTGGCAAATTCCCCTGGCCGAGTCGGCCAAGGAGAAAACTGCGTTTGTAACCCCAGATGGGGCATTCCAATATAAGAGAATGCCGTTTGGGTTACAGAATGCACCGGCAACATTCCAGCGGAAAATGGATAAGATTCTGAGGCCCCATCATAAATATGCTGCAGCTTACCTGGATGATGTGATTATCCATAGCACAGACTGGGTCTCACATTTGCCAAAAGTACAAGCAGTCCTAGACTCTATCCGGGAAGCTGGGTTTACGGCCAATCCAAAGAAGTGTACCATTGGACAGGAGGAGGCCAAATATCTTGGGTACACTATTGGGAGGGGGGTGATAAAACCCCAAGTCAATAAAGTCGAGGCCATACAGAGTTGGCCACGTCCCAACAGCAAGAAACAGGTACGAGCCTTTCTGGGAATCGCTGGCTATTATCGACGATTCATTCCCCATTTTGCTTCTCAGGCTGTGCCCCTCACCAACCTGACAAAAGGGAAAGAGTCGGTCATGGTTAAATCGTCCCCAGAGGCTGAGGAAGCATTTCAGTCCTTAAAAACAGCCTTATGTAGCCAGCCAGTGTTGTACTCACCAGACTTCTCTAAGGACTTTGTTGTACAAACTGATGCATCAGACGTTGGGTTAGGAGCAGTGTTATCCCAGGTCTGGAACGGGGAAGAGCACCCAGTCATTTACCTCAGCAGGAAGTTAAAGTCCCATGAGGTAAATTACTCCACGATTGAGAAGGAATGTTTAGCAGTGAAGTGGGCTCTAGATTCCCTTCGGTACTATCTGCTAGGTAGGCACTTTGACCTGGTGACTGATCACGCTCCTTTAAAGTGGATGGCTCAAAACAAGGAGACCAATAGAAGGGTAAATAGGTGGTTCCTGGCCCTACAGGAATTTAACTTTACATTTAAGCATCGCCCTGGTGTTAAAATGGGGAATGTGGATGCTTTGTCTCGGATACATGCGTGTCTGGCTGCTTGTGTTACAACCCCAAGGTTGAAACAAGAGGGGGGGGTATGTGGCAGCACGCAGGTAAAATCACCTGGTTGTATTCAGGATGGGAAATATGTGTGTCCTAGATTCAGGCTTTATGCAGACTTTTACAATTAGAGGGGAAGAGTTAATGAGCCCAGCTGTAGTAAGTGGGCTCATTAAGACCTCTACAAAAAACCCCAGCATGCATAGGGAGATGCTCCATCCTGGAACCAGTTTTGTGTGTATAGACTGGGGAGTCTGAGATCTGTTCTGTGCGGTGAGTTAACGCCTGTGTGGCAAACCCCTACAATAGAGACAGGGACTGGGGCAGCACAAGGCTGCACCCAGTTGTTAGACAGGGAGTCTACGTGTGTAGTTAGAGGTCAAGCTGACCAGGATTTATTTTCTTGTTTTATTTTGTTTGGCTGTTATATGTATCACTGCATGTAGCCTAAATAAACCGGATCTTTTGTTTTTTGCACCTACACCGCTGTCTGCTGTGCCTGACTTTGTGTTGTGAACCCATCCAGGGGGTCACACACACCCGCTACCGAGCGAACCCCCTCACAATATATATATATATATATATATATATATATATATATATATATATGTATAAATATATATATATATATATATATATATATATATACTACTGTTCAGAGTATATAGTGCCATTTCTTTTTTAATTTCGGTGCCTTTAATATTCATACTAAACCCAAAGGGCCTGGTAATGGACGGGGGGGGGGGGCCCACGCTGTTTTTTTTCAATGATTTTTATCTATATTGCTGGGATCCGACAGTAATTCATAGCCACGAGCAGTTTTAAATGAAATTGTTTACTTTAGAAATGTCATTTTGCTGTGGTACTGTTATAAACATGGGAAAGATGAGCTACCTTACAGGCATACAAATGATACCCCCCAGGCATGATAATTAAAGGAATATTTCATTTTTATTGAATTTATTGTTTTTATTGTTTCACTTTAAGCATTATTAAAATCACTGCTCCCGAAAAAATTGCAATTTTTTAAATTTATTTTTGCATTGATACATGTCCCCTGGGGCAAGACCCGGGTCCCCAAACACTTGTTATGACAGTAACTTGCATATAAGCCATTGAAATTAGCACTTTTGATTTTTCACATTCGCGTCCCATAGGCTCGCATAAGGATCTGGTATGGATTTTGGGGGGGATCCCCCGCCATATTTTTTATTTTGCCGTGGGGCTTCCTTAAAATCCATACCTAAAATAAAGGATCTGGTATGGATTTTGGGGGGACCCCCAAGCCATTTATTTTTATTTTGGCACAGGGTTCCCCTAGATATCTATACCAGACCTGAAGGGCCTGGTAATGGATGGGGGGACCTCACGCCCTTTTTTTTTCAATGATTTTTATGTATATTTCCAGGATCCGACAATGTATTACAGCTGCGAGCAGTTTTAAATGGCATTTTTTTCCTTTATGAACATAGGAAAGATGCGCTACTTTACAGGCAAACTAAGGAGACCCCCCATGAACAATATTTAAAGGAATATTTAATTTTTGTTGTTTCACCTTAAGTATGATTAAAATCAATGCTCCTGAAAAAACTGCAGTTTTTAAAACTTTTTTTGCATTGATACATGTCCCCCGGGGCAGTTATGGCAATAACTTTCATATAAGCCTTTAAAATTAGTCCTATAGATTTTAACATTGTTTACATGTTCCTTCCGCTGGGAATAAACAGATGGGAGACACTTATGTAAATTTAGCCATGACTTCACCAAATGCAATCACTATATGTACATTTTTACAATTATGGATCATTCTATCTTCTATGCCTCTGCAGTTGTCATGCGACATTGGGATTACTGAGCTCACAAATTCCCTAGAAATTCATATATTGTACAAATTATCTAGACAGTAGCACGTTGCGTCGCGATGAGATTATTCCTCTATTCCTTACCATACCCAATTTAATATATTGCGGAACCATTCTATGGGTATTTCCTTGACTTGATACTGACCAGGGCATAAATATTGATCTTGACACAAGTAGTGCTAAAATTACCAAAAAAATCCAGATTTGATTTTTGACACACTAATATTTGTGTTAATAAAGTTCAATAAAAATTATCTGAGGTGTTCTAGGTTGTAAAAGGGAAAGCTTTGTTTTTTCATTGCATTAGTACACATAGGATATTTGTTTGCACTGATAACTGCATTGGGTAGCCTGGCACTATTTAAAATGGTATTTTTATATAAGCCGATAACTGTGTGTGCTGCAGCTTGCTTTTTTTTTTTTTTTTACCATTTTTTATCTTTCTTTCTTCTCTATTATTGATTTTGTTTACTGAACACGAGAATATATATATATATATATATATATATATATATATATATATATATATATATAATGAATGGTATACATTTAGACTTAAAGTAGAACTATAGGCAAAACTTTTTTTTTTACACTTTAGATAAAATAATGTCGGATTATTTATATAACCCCTGTCAGATTATTTTTTGCCATATGTGTCCCATTGGGAATATATCTGTTTACATCTGTCCCATAGCCAAGACAGGAACTGAAAGGAAATGCCTGGAAATTAAGGGAATTCTTTGGGACCCCCAGGTCACAAGATCTAGTGTCCCCATTGGAAGATGTCCCCTCTATTACTTTTTTGGGGACAAGACAAAGTTTAGGATTTTCTTTAACTTTCACTTTTAATGATAATGGTAAACAGGACAAACAGAGAGGGTGACTCTCCCTAACGGAGGCACAGACAGCTATAAAAACTGACAGGGGCATTAACCACTTCAGCCTCGGAAGGTTTACCCCTTTCATGACCAGGCAATTTTTTTCATTACGGCACTGAGGTACTTTAACTGACAATTGGGTGGTCGTGCAACACTGTACCTAAATAAAATTGATGTCCTTTTTCCCACCAATAGAGCTTTCTTTTGGTAGTATTTGATCACCTATTTTTTGCACTATAAACAAAAAAAAGACCCGCAATTTTGAAAAAAAATATATATATTTCTTACTTTCTGCTCTAAAACATATCCAATAAATCAAATGTATTCAATTAGGCCAATATGTATTCTGCTACATTAAAAAAAAAAAAATCCAAATATGCATGAATTGATTTGTTTGCGCAAAAGTTATAGCGTCTACAAACTATGGGATATATTTATAGAATTTTTCATTTTTTTACTGGTAATGGCAGCGATCAGCGATTTTTAGCAAGGCTGTGACATTGTGGCGGACAAATTGGACACCTTATGCCACATACACACGATCGGACTTGTTCCCAAAAGTCAGGCAGACTTTGAAAGAAGTCTTGACTCAAAATTGTCACCATCCGGGGGTCTTCTTGACTTTGGGGGTCTACTTCCGACTTCGGTTCTTCTTGCTATATTCTTACAGCTCTTTTACTAGCGTTGGGCTAGACATGTGCAAAAGGAAAAAATTTGTTTAGTTTTGTTTCGTTTTAATTCGTTAATTCATTAATTTTGTTTAGTTATATTTGTTAACTTCCTTAAATTCGTTTTCGGATTTCGTTTAGTTTTCTACCGAATTCGAAAAATCGGCCACATTTGAAAATATTTCAACGAAATTCGAAAATATTTCTACCGGATTCGAAATGATTTCAACATGATTCGACATTATTTCAACCACATTCGAAAATATTTTGTGACCCGACTTATGGGCCATGTATCTCGGGGTCACTTGGTGCTAGAAACTCCAAATTTGGATATGTTGTAGTGCTAGTACTATTGTGTTTGCATACCAAATTTGGGGTTTCTAGCTATAAGTGACCCCGAGATATGTGGCCCCAAAATCGGGTCGCAAAATGTTATAAGTTAATAGAGCAGAGAATGACATTTTGCGACCCTAAGTTGGGGCCACATATCTCGGGGTCACTTATAGCTAGAAACCCCAAATTTGGTATGCAAACACAATAATACTAGCTCTACAACATATCCAAATTTGAAGTGTCTAGCACCAAGTGACCCCGAGATACATGGCCCTAAAGTCGGGTCACAAAATATTTTCGAATGCGGTTGAAATAATGTTGAATCATGTTGAAATCATTTCGAATGCAGTTGAAATAATGTCGAATCATGTTGAAATAATTTCGAATGCGGTTGAAATAATTTCGAATCATGTCAAATTCATTTGAATTCATTCGTTATATTTCTTTCGTATTCGTTGTAATTTGTTATTTTTTTATTCGGACATTCGGATGCATCCGAATGTCCGAAAGATGCAAAATTCGGCCGAATTTAGATTCGTTACGAAATGAATTGCACAAGCCTAGCGTTGGCCCGGTCTTGACGCTGTCGCCATTGCCGCTGCCTTCTTCTCCTTCTTTTCACTTCCGATGTTGACACAACGCTCTCTCTGGCCGTAATGGCAGGGACGTGTTGTGCGTGGACTTATATAGGGATAAGCCGGACTGTGACATCATAAGGGTGGGGTCACCATGTGACATCGGTGGGTGACCCCACCTCTTATCCCTATATAAGTCGCCGCACAATGCGTCCCTACCATTACGGCCAGAGAGAGCAAGGTGTCAACATTGGAAGAAGAGAAGAAGAAGGAAGAAGAAGCAGGAAGAAGAAGCAGAAGACGGCGGCGACAGCAACTAGACCGGGCCAACGCTACTAAAAGAGCTGGAAGAAGAAAGCAGAGGCCCGGCAAGAAAAAACGAAGAGCGGGACAAGACCCCTGAAGTCGGAAGGAGACCCCCGGACGGCGGCGCAGCTACAAAGGAGAAAGCCAGGCTCCTTCTTTAGTAAAAGTAGACCCCCGGAGCTGTCTAATAAAGAACTTTAAAAACCTGTGTTGTGTTTTTTTATGTACACTTTTTTCCCCAGGTGAATGGGTAGGGGTACATCGTACCCCATACTCATCTACTTTATCCAAAACTAAAAAAATATATATTTTATTCCTTTAGTTGTACTTTAAAGTTCTCAATTTGTGCAAATAAAGTTGGTGTCAAATATACCCTTGTAATATTCTGCCAGTGTAATTTCTGCTAATTCGATTGAGATAATTTTCTGGCAATGCCAGCTGGTAATCCATGCGCCAGCGGGCCGGCAGATGGACCTGACCATGCCCCCGTTGCTCCGGCCCTGACCATACCCACACCCCCCCGGTCGCCAAGCTCACTCACACTTTGCTGCCCTCGGATTGACATGTGGAGATGACGGCGGCGGCTTCCCCCCTCAGTCTCCCTCTGTGTCCTGGCTCCATCGGTCGGGCTTCCCATGCATCTTCTCAGCATCACGGCAGCCATATGTCTCCTCCCTCCTTCTTCCTCCTCATATGCCAATCGGATGGCTTCTCCTTTCGACCTGCTTCCTGATTGATCAGGAGGGGAATCAGTGTGACAATAGCGAATATTCATTCACTATTGTCACACAACTGGGTGTGCTCAGGGCCCAAAGCCCATGCTTTTTTGAAGCCTATTAGTGCTATTAGGGTTCTAATCGTGCTTAAAAAAAAACCCTCATTGGAATCCATGCGTCCGTTGTCCTTCATGTAGATTGGGGGGCGGTCGCATGGATAGGGGACGGCACCATTTGCACCCCTAATGGACGGGCACAACTATTTTCTGGGATAATTTTTCATCATGGGTGTAAGCCATGTGGATGACATTTATGCTAAAATGAGGGGGTGAGCACGGAAGTCACCTGAACTATATGTTTTGAGCACCAGTCACTTTAGAATACACCTGTTGAAGATTTAAAGTATATCCTATTGTTCCTGTTATACCACCTAACTGGATTTTTTTCACGTATTCTCTAAGGCCGCTTAATTAATTTTCTAAGGACGTTTTCACATGTATTGGTATTCCTGCATTTTGCATTTGTGTTTTTATTTCCTTTTTTCCTGTGATCTGCGGATATAGAGACTACTGTTGTTTTGCACCTGTTTGCACTTTTTTGCACATTTTCTGTGCCCCTTTGGGATTTTTTTGCACTTTTTGCATTTTTGCACCTTTTACCATTTATTATTACGATAATTTTTTATTTATTTATTTATTCTGTTTTTTGGTTCTGCACAAGTACATTCACTTGCTCATACTGTTTATATGCTAACACTGGTGAGACATAGAAACATATACATACATATCTCTCACGATTATACAGTATTTTTTGCACACGTTTAAAAGTGTGGTTTATTATTATTATTATTATTATTATTAATATTATTATAATTTTTTATTTATTTACACTACCTTTTTTGTTAGTTTTTTTGGTCCTGCACATATACATCCACTTGTCCACATTGTGCATACGCTAACACTGGTGAGATATAGAGACACATATATACATATTTCTCACTCATATACATATTTTTCACGTTTACATGGTATTTTTTGCACATTTAAAAAAAAAATTTTTTTGGTTGTATCTTGAACCCTTTCTAGTGAATCATAGTTAGTTATGTAAGTACGCTTTTCTACTACCTAGTTACCCCTTTTTGGTAATGGTTTGTGATATCTCTACCTGCTGATCTAGTGTGGTTCAGTGGGCTAGGGCGAGTATTAGAATACATTGGGTTAATTTTGCTAAGTGGTACCCTGACAGCTACTTAATTTTAGCCTATATTTATAAGGTTTACCTGAACTTTGTCCTGCTTATCTCTTCTATCTCTAACAACAGTAGTGTCTAGGGGCATTACTGATCCTGTTGTTACAAGTTTTTGTTAGAGCTCGCTAGTCTCCTATGAGTAACATAGTTAGAAATGTATTTACCTACTACAGGTAGCGCCTGGGCCCTATAATACATACAATTTTATAGCATTTATGCTAAAATGTCTCGGGATCACTGCCTTTTGTGAAAATACATGTAATTTCCTCATCTGGGTGGAAAAATACTGGTGAAAGTTCATGTGAGTATTTATGAGATTCACTGATATAAGTAAAAAGCGCTTCCAAGGATTGATTCAAAGCAACAAGGATGACCTTCCAACTCAAACGCATAGAAAAAAAGTCCAAGGTTTCACAATGACAACTATAAAAATGTATTTAGTAATCACATGTAATACATGTAATCTTTTGGTCAAAGTCTGCCCTTCATCAGGAATGAACACTATGAAATAAAACCCCACGTGAACATCATAAGCAGGAACTTGAAACTCAGTATCAAGATTAATTTACATATATAGTAACAGATGTGAATGAAAGACACGCACACAATCATTGGGCTGCATTCCCATCTAAGAGGAGAACACACACATTTTGGTCCCAATGCATCTGGTCACACCAGTGGGTTTTTTTTTTATTCTTTATTTACCGTATTTATCGCCGTATTACACGTGCCGGCGTATAACACGCACCCCAAGTTTAGGAGGGAATATTAAGGAAAAAAACTTTTAGGAGGGAAGTTTAAGGAAAAAAAAACTACATTTAAATGCCCATCAATGCAGCCTTATCAGTGTCCATCTGCAGCCTTGTCCATCATTGCTCCCTTTTCAGTGTCATATGCAGCCTTGTCATGCAGCCTGTCTATCATTGCAGCTTTGTCCATCATTGCAGCTTTGTCCATCATTGCAGCTTTGTCCATCATTGCAGCCTTGTCCATCATTGCAGCCTGTCCATCATTGCACCCTTGTCATGCAGCCTTGTCCATCGTTGTCCCCTTGTCAGTGTCATTTTCAGCCTTGTCAGTTTCATTTTCTGGTTTGAAGGTGAGGGGAAAAACACTGCGCTACTGCAAAAAAATCAGCAGCTATCACTCTAACATACAAAGTCAAAACAGAATATAAAATAAATAGTGTAGCGCTAAAATAATGGAAACAATTAGTGTGAATAAATGAGAATACTAAAAAAGTAGGTATGATTGCAACGTTATTGTGCAATACAGTGCAGACCAAACGAAATATCATAAGAGATTATTGTGCAATATAGTGCATAATAAAACTGCTGATCATGTACAGTTATTGTGCAATACAGTTATTGTGCAATATAATATCAATGGGAAACTATTGTCAGTTCGTCTCTCTTATAAGAATGTCCTCTTATTGTGCTGAATAGAACACAGGACCCAATCTTCTCATCCAGGGTGAGACAAGAGGAGAGGAAAAGAACAGCAGCGACAATCTATTTGCCTAAAGCGATATTTGTATGAGAACCTTCTATAGATGTAAGATGGGTAATCTTAGCAATGGTGTTGGACCCACCTGTCATATGACTTTGGGTCAGAAAGGCTTATATTCACCGAAGGTTATGTTCTGGCCTCCAGTAGGAAGAATCCCGGTATGTAGTCCTCGTTTGACCGCCCCGGATCACAGATGGAGGTAGGTATACACAACGGCCGCTGTCCAGTGATCTCCAAGTTCCAGGAACAAATGGTACTTCAGGAACCAAGCATTTCCAAACTCGGATTTCAGATACAAGCTCCTCTCTTTCCTGCCACATGGAACATCTTGTCTTTATTCCAGATTACTTCCTTTCTCAATGTGGCAGGAAAGAAAGGAACTTTTATCTGAAATCCCTATCTCCCCTCAACCAGTCAGTACCAGAGACGCTGAAGAGAAAGATTATGGACTATGTCCACTCCACGGACACAAGAATAAAATAAATGAATTATAAACTATTGACCAAGTGGTACCATGTTCCATCCAAAATGCATAAAATGAATCATGATCTATCCCCTTTATGTTGGAGGGAATGAGGGAAGGAAGGAACCCATGCTCATATATGGTGGCAGCGTAGTTTGATCCAGCCATACTGGGTGGAAGTATTGGATTTAATTAAAAAAGATTGTTGGGACGGAAATAGAATTAGACCCCTGGAAATGCTTGTTCCATGCAATTGGGGGCTCTAGGAAGAAGTACAGAACAACACTTACTCCATTTCTGCAGAATGCAGCGAAAGCACTAATTCCGAAACATTGGAAAACAAAGGAAATATCAATGATAAATAACTGGTTTAGAGAAGTAGATAGAACGAGGATAATGGAAGCATTAATATGTTTCCAAAGGGATGCAGAAACAAGATTTCAGGGTACTTGGAAGAAATGGCTTGAATTTAAACAGTCCTGAGTTATCTGGGAATTAAGGGGAACGGAGGGAGTACTTAGGGGCTTGTCCCCTGATGCCCCCCTCCATCCTCCCCCTGTCCTAATGTAGGGGAGGGGAAGGCGATGACCCTCCTCCCCTCACTTTTTTTTTTTGCACAATTTGAAATAGGATAGTAATGGGCATAAAGAAATTAGAATTTCTCTTTTTTTCCTCTCAAAAGTAAGATACATAGACACAGGTAAGAGGGGTACACATTTGTTTATATTGGTTTAATGTAGTTCACATAAAGATATAAGAGGGGGGAGGGGGGAGGGGGGAGGGAAACTTTTTTTTTTTTGTGCACAATTTGAAAGAAGTAATGGGGGTAGAAATATGGGAATCTCTCCCCTCCTTGAAAGTAAAGATAAATAGACATGGGCAAGAGGGGGTATAGATTTGGGGTAATGTTTCACATATAGAGATGTATGTATGTGGATATATATGTGTATGTATATATGCGTATTTATTTATGTATATGAAAAATTCATTTCTTTTTTTGGGGGGGGGGAGGATAGGGGAGTGGGCCTGCTCCCATCCTTCTCTTCTTCTCTTTTTTATTGTTTGTCATTTAGAAAATTAAGGGTATATGCTGCAGTAAAGACTAATTTTTCTATTTAAGTGCATGTTAGAGGATAGATCAATTTGTGTACCTATATGTATTTTTTATGTATTTATGTGTATTTTGAGAATGTTTTGTATTTCTATGAATGACTTGCAGATTGTTTTGCAAAGTACGTAAGATTCTTTATCTGTAAAAATGTAATAAAAACAATTTGATAACCAATTATTCATTTGAGAGTTGAAATGCTAAAAATAATTTTTCAACAGCAAACCAACCCCTTGAAGAAGACCTTGGTTATATGGGTCAAAACGCATCGGTCACTTTATACAACAGACATTTTGATATGTGATGACAATGGAGAAGCTGTTTGAGGGCGGATTGCAGGCGTTATTTTTAACTCTATAGCGCCTGCAAAAGTGCCCCCACTCTGTATGAAGGCACACAAAGGGCACCTTTGGACAGCAGCATCTGGGGGGATGTTTCCTTATGTTTACTATTTGTGTGATTTATACTAAAACTAATTGACCTGTCATCACTGTTTCCTAAATTGCCGCGTATTTCCACATCCGTGATCAGGTCTGTATTGTTGGTAATCAGTAGGTGTCATGATCGTCCCAGTGGTCCAATGGTATATAGGAGACCTGCACGCAGAATCCCCATGTTAAGAACTTGTCGGTACCCTTGGGCGCGCGTTAGTGCGAACGGACGCACGCAGGTGCGCGTTGGTACGAACGGACGCACGTGCGTGATGTTACGAACGGGCACACACGGGTGCGTGATGGTGCGCACGCGGGTACGCGGGGTCATGAACGGGCGCGCGGTTACCCCCGGGGGCGCGCCGACTCGCATGCGACCATTTTTGGCGCCCAAAGGGCTATTTAAGGAATCTGCCACTGTGCCTCCTTGCTGTCCAGTCTACAGCGTGTCCGGTATTCTGCTATCTGCTACCTGATTGTCTCTGATTCCTGTTTCCCGGCCTGTTCCTGATGACGTTTGCTTGCTGCCTGCCACCGACCTTCTGCCTGTCTGACTTCGCTTCTGCCTCTTCCTGTGTACCGTTGTTGCCCGCCTGTTACCGACCCGGCTTGTACTTTGACTCTGCTGTCTGACACCTGCTGTTCCAGCTTGACCGCCTGTGCCTGCTGCTGTCTGCTGTCTGCCACCTGCTGTTCCAGCTTGACCGCCTGTGCCTGCTGCCGTCTGCTGTCTGCCAGCTGCTGTCCCAGCCCGTCTGCCTGTGCCCGCTGCCTTCTGCTGTTCCGACCTGTCTGCCGGGTGTCTACTATCCAGCGCTCCTGTGGATCCTTCGCTCCCTAGGTTCCGGACCAGTCCTGCTCCAGCTTGGCACTTGTGCCCTCTGAACTCCTGAATACCTGTTCCCACTTCCAGGGGTTCTCGAGCCAGAGGCTTACGAGAGGCCGCTCCCTGCATTCTGGGCTCCTATACCAGGTACGTGACAGTACTGAACAGCCATGTCTGAGCCCACGCAGGGAGCCTCCCCTATGGACGAGCTTTGCCGCCACTTAGCTGGACTTACCCAGGCGGTGAAGAGCCTGCAGGAAGGCTACGGCCAACTGGAAGAACGTGTCCAGGCCCTATCTGCTTCTACGCCAGCCGTTCCCGGATCTTCTGCCCCACCTTCGGTGGTGATGATGCCGCCCGAACCCAGGGTCCCTACTCCGGAAAGATTCTCCGGCAATCGGAGTCAATTCAGAGCTTTTCGCAACTCTTGTGAACTCTTTTTTGCCTTACAACCGAGGACCTTCTCTCTCGAGGCTACCAAAGTGGGGTTTGTCATCTCTCTGCTGACAGAGGAACCCTAGGCCTGGGCCCACCGTCTCCTGGAACAGAAAGATCCATCTCTAGATACTCTGAATGCCTTCTTTCAAGCCTTGCCTCGGTTGTATGAAGACCCTCAACTAACTGCCACTGCAGAGGCAGCTTTGCACGCACTACAACAAGGCCGCAGACCCGTGGAGGACTATGTGTCGGAATTTAGACGCTGGAGCTCCGACACGGACTGGAACAACTCTGCCTTACGTTACCAGTTCCGCATGGGTCTTTCAGAGCCTTTGAAAGATGAACTGGCCCCTGTGGGTATCCCTGAGACTCTGGAAGCCCTCATAGATCTATCCATTCAAATAGACAGACGCCTAAGAGAGCGTCGCCTGGAATGTTCCTCCACAAACTCTCGTCCTGTTTGGATGTTACCACGAGTGCCAAGTTCCACCCATTCAGCCCCTTCTGCTCCTGCCGCGGCCACCCTGGACTCTCCAGAACCCATGCAGCTGGGGTAGCTCCGACCTTCTTTGACACCTGAGGAGCGCCAACATCGTCGAGCTGGCAACCTTTGCCTCTACTGCGGAGAACCGGGACATTACGTTCGCACTTGCCCTGCTAAACTTCGTAAGTGCTTTTCCATCTCTCCTGCTCCTCCACCCGTTTTGTCGAACAATATTTCTCATTTGGCTGTACCTATTCTTTTGCAGCTCCCAGGAGGGAATATCCAAACCAGCGCAATAATTGACTCTGGGGCTTGTAGTGGCTTTATGGATTTGTCCTTCGCCTTAAAGAATAACATTCCTCTTCGGCCTAGGGTGAAAGGACTTTCGGTGTATCTGGCTGATGGCTCTACTCTTAAATCTGGACCAGTGACTCAGGAGACTTTACCGCTGCTTGCTACCATTGCCGGGACACACCAGGAGCTATTGCGCCTAGATGTTATCAAGTCTCCTCTGTTTCCTGTCATACTAGGCATGCCCTGGTTGAGAGCTCACAACCCACGTATTAATTGGATCTCAGGAAGTATCGAGTTCCCTTCATCTTACTGTCTTTAGCATTGTTTTCCGGCTGTCAACAAAGCTTCTCCTTCCCTACTCTGCTTGGAAGCTGACGCTGAGGTCCGACAAGCTGTACCCAAAGTCTATCACAGCTTCTTGGATGTGTTTAGTAAGAAGGGCGCTGAAACCCTACCTCCACATAGGCCGTATGACTGTCCGATAGAATTGCTTCCTGGGGCAGAATTTTTCCATTATCAGAAGCGGAATTGGGGACCCTGAGATCTTACCTGGACGACAACCTGGAGAAGGGGTTCATCTGACCTTCCACCTCCTCGGCGGGTGCAGGGATCTTTTTGGTTGAAAAGAAGGACCATTCCCTGCGCCCATGTGTGGATTATCGGGCACTTAATAAAGTCACCATCAAGAATCGTTATGCCCTGCGGTTAGTGCCCGAATTGTTTCAAAGACTGGGATCAGCTGAAGTATTTTCCAAGTTGGATCTTCGGGGGGCCTACAACCTCGTCCGCATTCGGAAGGGTGATGAATGGAAGACCGCCTTCCGTACACGCTTCGGGCACTTTGAATATTTAGTTATGCCTTTTGGTCTGTGCAACGCTCCTGCCACGTTTCAACACTTTGTAAATGATATTTTCAGAGACTACCTTGATCTATTTGTAATTATCTATCTGGATGATATTTTGATCTTTTCCTCCTCTCTAGCTGAACATCGGGAACATGTAAGAAACGTCTTATCTCGACTCCGACTTTACGGTCTCTATGCCAAGCCTGAAAAGTGTGTCTTCGAGCAACGAAGCATCCAGTTTCTCGGTCTGATCATCTCAGTGGAAGGTATTGAGATGGACCCCCAGAAAGTTTCTGCTATCCGGGACTGGCCTGCTCCTACTGACAGGAAGGGAATCCAACGGTTTGTGGGGTTCGCTAATTATAGGAAATTCATTAAGGGGTTTTCCTCCATCATTTCCCCCATCACCGGACTGACCAAACAGGGTCTAAAGTTCCAATGGACTCCTGAAGCGCAAGAGGCCTTTAAAACCCTGAAAGACTTGTTCATCTCAGCCTCAGTCCTAAAGCACCCCGACTCGACTCTGTCATATATCCTAGAAGTGGATGCCTCAGAAATAGCGGTCGGGGCAGTGCTTTCTCAGAGACAAGGGCCTAAATCCCTTCTGCACCCAGTCGCACTCTTCTCTCGCAAGTTATCCGAGGTGGAAAGAAATTACGACGTTGGTGATCGTGAGCTACTGGCGATTAAGGCGGCACTCGAAGAATGGCGCTATCTTCTAGAGGGTGCTACCCATCCGATCCTTGTGTATACTGACCATAAAAATTTAGAATATTTAAAGACTGCTAAAAGACTGAGACCACGACAGGCCAGGTGGGCACTTTTCTTCACCAGATTTTCGTTTCACATCACCTATCGCCCTGGATCTAAGAACACCAAACCCGACGCCTTGTCCCGTATGTATAGCGAACCAGAAATTCCTTCGTCTCCAGACATCATACTTTCTTCAGGGAACTTCCTCTTGCTCCAGGGGGACTTACTGTCCCAAATCAAGCAGGCTTCTACAAGTACTGTTCTCCCACCTGACACCCCTCTACAGTCCAGGGATGACCTCTTTTGGTACAAGGATAAGATCTACGTCCCTCAGGAAGTGCGAGTCTTGGTTCTGAACTCCTGTCATGACCATTTGCTGGCTGGCCATTTTGGGGTACATAAGACCGTTGAACTGCTTCAACGTACATTCTGGTGGCCACAGTTGAAGAAGGATTGCAAGGAGTATGTGGAGGCATGTGTCACCTGCATTCAGAACAAGGGCAGCAAGTCGAGAGCATGGGGCCTGCTGAAGCCGTTACCTGTTCTCCATGGACTTCATTGTTGAGTTGCCACCTTCAGAGGATTATTCCACAATCTTTGTGGTAGTGGACAGACTTTCTAAAATGGCCCACTTTTTGCCAATGAAGGGCACTCCCTCTGCCGCGGAGACTGCCAAGACTTTCATCAGGGAGATTGTGAGGCTCCACGGCATCCCCGCAAATATCACATGAGATAGGGGGGTGCAATTCACCTCCAAGTTCTGGAAAGTGCTTTGTGGGGCACTGAAGATTGAACTCTGCTTCTCCTCTGCCTATCACCCCCAGACCAATGGCCAAACTGAGAGGACAAATCAGACGGAGCAGTATCTGCGCTGCTTTTCTTCATTCTCTCAAGATGACTGGGCTTCGCTTCTACCCTTGGCTGAATTTGCATATAACAACTCTGTTCATTCTGCCACAAAGCAATCCCCGTTCTTTGCAAATTACGGCTGTTCCTATCCAACAACCTCCCCGAATGCCCGGTACCAGCTGTGCAAGAAAACCTTAACTTCTTCAAAGCAAACAACAAGCTTCTGCAGGAGACCATGACTAAGACGCAGAACTACAATAAGGAGGTGTTTGATAGGAAGAGAAGGGGGGAACTTGAACTCAAGGTCGGGGATCAGGTCTGGTTATCCACCTTGAACTTAAAACTGGCTTGCCCGTCTAAGAAACTAGGTCCAAGGTTTGTGGGTCCTTTTCCGATTGTAAGAAAGTTGAATAGCGTGGCATATGAGCTGAAACTTCCAGAATCATTTCGGATCCATACAGTTTTTCATGTGGCCCTACTCAAACCTGCAGTTCCGGATTCCTTTGCCAACCGAAATGTCGGTCCCCCGGAACCTGTGATTGTCGATGAAGAAATCGAATATGAGGTCGAATCCATTCTGGACTGCAGGAAGAGACGTAATCAGATTCAATTTCTGGTGAAATGGAAGGGGTACGGGCCTGAGGAAAATTCCTGGGAACCGGAATCTAATATCCATGCTAGAAGATTGATCCTTGCCTTTAAAAGGTCCCATCCGGGTAAGATGGTACAGTGGGGCATCCGAAGGCTGCCCCTTGGGGGGGGGCAATGTCATGATCGTCCCAGTGGTCCAATGGCATATAGGAGACCTGCCCGCAGAATCCCCATGTTAAGAACTTGTCGGCATCCTTGGGCGCGCGTTAGTGCGAACGGACGCACGCGGGTGCGCGTTGGTACGAACGGACGCACGGGGGTGCGCGATGTTAAGAACGGGTGCACGCGGGTGCACGATGGTGCGAACGGACGCACGCAGGTGTGCGGGGTCACGAACGGGTGCACGGTTACCAGCGGGGGCGGCGCAGACTCGCCGTGCGACCATTTTTGGCGCCCAAAGTGCTACTTAAGGAATCTGCCACTGTGCCTCCTTGCTGTCCAGTCTACAGCGTGTCCGGTATTCTGCTATCTGCTACCTGATTGTCTCTGATTCCTGTTTCCCGGCCTGTTCCTGATGACGTTTGCTTGCTGCCTGCCACCGACCTTCTGCCTGTCTGACTTCGCTTCTGCCTCTTCCTGTGTACCGTTGTTGCCCGCCTGTTACCGACCCGGCTTGTACTTTGACTCTGCTGTCTGCCACCTGCTGTTCCAGCTTGACCGCCTGTACCTGCTGCCGTCTGCTGTCTGCCACCTGCTGTTCCAGCTTGACCGCCTGTGCCTGCTGCTGTCTGCTGTCTGCCACCTTCTGTTCCAGCTTGACCGCCTGTGCCTGCTGCCGTATGCTGTCTGCCACCTGCTGTCTCAGCCCGTCTGCCTGTGCCCGCTGCCTTCTGCTGTTCCGACCTGTCTGCCGGGTGTCTACTATCCAGCGCTCCTGTGGATCCTTCGCTCCCTGGGGGCCAGACCAGTCCTGCTCCAGCTTGGCACTTGTGTCCTCTGAACTCCTGAATTCCTGTTCCCACTTCCAGGGGTTCTCGAGCCAGAGGCTTACGAGAGGCCGCTCCCTGCATTCTGGGCTCCTATACCAGGTACGTGACAGTAGGTCTAGTAATGCTTTGTTTCTAGTTGGTGCATTTACCATCTGACCCATGAAATTGTCCTGCAAGACATTTAGGAACTGGTGAGCCTTACATAAATGTGCTGTTCTTTCCACCCAGTCTATGTCTGGGGAATTAAAATCCCCCATTATAATGACACTTCCCATTCTCCCCACTAATCCAAATTGTGATAGGAGGTCCGCCTCCTCCCTCTGGTTAGGGGGCCTATAGCATACTCCTAGTATTACTTTCCCATTAGTTTCCCATCCTTAGCTCTACCCATAAGGATGATTCCACCCCCTCCCTTGCCCCCTTAGTGATGCCATCTCTCACATTCACTTGTACATCATTTTTGATATACAGGCATACCCCTTTCCCTTCTATACCCTCTCTATCCCTGTGATATAGGGAATACCCTTGAATGGTTGCCAGCAAATCATGAGAGCTTTTGAACCCAGTCTCTGTAATTCTTACAAAATCAAAATCCTCCTAGTACAACAGTAGCTCTAGTTCTCCCATCTTGTCCACCAGACTCCTGGCATTGGTGAACATGCTACGTAGTTTAGACCAGTCGCATACTATCTCCCTATTGGGTGCTCTGGGGTTGCAAATAGGACTTGTTACTATACTTACCTTGGGTTTAGGTGCTTTAGTCAACCTACCACTAATGCCCCCAGTACTACTCTCTGAAATATGTTCCATGCTGACTATATCTACCTCTGGGCTCTCCCCCTGTCTCCTAGATTAAAATCCCCTCTAACTTTATGGCCATCTTCACTCTCAGCAGATCTTTTGGCTGCACATCTCTCGTTCCACCGCATCCCAAAGGTGCTCTATTGGATGAGATCTGGTGACTGTGGAATCCATTGGAGTACTGAATTTACACTGGTGCATTACTACAACCAGTGGCGGCTGGTCCATAAGGGGGCACAGGGGCACTGACCCCCCCCCCCAGTTTGCTTGCAGGGTGGAGGACTAATACTTTTCTATAAGATCTGTCCTTTTTTTTCAAGGACATGATTAGAGCCGAGACTCTGATTGGCTTTAAAAAGGTTGTGCTCGAGATGCAGAGCACTGCGCCCTGAACCCTCCCACTTGTAAGACTAGCGAATCAATATTTGCTATCTGTTTCCAGCTTCTCCTCCCGGGCAATCAGGACAGGAGGCGGATTTAAAGAAGACTGGGTTAACCAAGAGGAGAAGTCGGGGGAAGCTGCGGCTCCGCGATCGCTGGAGGGGTGAGTGCAGGCCGGAGGGGGGGGGGTTTGTTTGCTGCACTCCCAAAAATATTTGGCATCAGCCTCCACTGACTACAACACACAGCAATGCACTACCATGTGTTGTGTTGTTACATTGTTTCTCAAATCATTTAAATGAATGGGCTGCCTTAACAAAACACAGGTTAATGCGTGTTGTTATGCAAGTGTAATAATCGCAATGCAAATAGGTCATTTGGCTCTAAGAATTCATATTTTCCTGTTCCAATCCCCAAAATGAAAAACATCCAAAGTGAATTTCCTTTTCACTGTACAAGGTTGGTGGCCAACAACAGCTTGGGGTAAGTCATAGAGATCCTTCTAGAATCATAAAAAGTGGTTGTGCAATAAGAACAAATATGCAACAAAGAAAGATTCTGTTCTTAATGATTTTTTTTTTTTTTTTTTTTATTAGCGTAGAAATATGTGTGTCACTTCTACTTTGTATGTCATAAAATACCAGGATTGACCAACTAAATATCACTGGGCTATAACTAAATACATTTTTAATGGCTATAAAAGCTTTTAGTTTAGCTATAAATCTTTTCATAATAACAATTTATTTGACATATGTGCTAGTTAACCATTGATTATTACATTGTAATCCACAGGGTTGAAACTCAATACCTTACATACAAACTGAGTATAATCTTTTGATAGTACTAGCTGTTACTAATGATTCCTATTTATCTCACCACCTTCCTATGTTCTTCAATCAGTTGGTGTTATTCCAGTAATTCAGAAATAAAAATGTATATAAATAACTATATAAACGTAAACTATTAGCCAGCTCTACCAGAAATGGTTTCTTAAAGGAAAATGTCACTTTTATTAAAAGATTGATACAACATTTACAGTTTCTACAAAAGTAATTTGGAAGTAGTTAGATTTGATTGAAAAAAAGGAGTCTTTTTGCATGAAATGTATTTCTTAAAAGTTCACTGGTGGTTTAACATGGGCAACCAACACAAAAATTTGCTGCAAATAGATTATTAGAATCACTTGATGATTCATTGCTCCATATGGTCAGCTTAACTGTCATACCAGAAAAGCGGTAATTTAATGATCAGAGAGATACCATTTTACAGAAATGGCACCAAATATCTTGCAGGTTACACACTTCTTCAAGCAGAAAGGTAATGTCTTTTAACAAGACACTTTTTTCAATGGCATTATGATATGAGCTTACAGATCAGAGAATGGTAGAGGAGCACTTCCCTTGGGGGAGGTGTAAGATTACTGGGTCTCCCTGAGATCCCCCAAATAATGGCATTTTATCTGGCTGATGGCGACAGACAGTTCCAAGAAGCTAGCCAAAGAGATACCCTGTAAGAAGAACCCTGCTCTTTCCAACCTTGTCTGGTACATCCCCCTCAAACTGCTCCTCCCAAACCAGCAGGGCTTTATCTCTGACCTAATTGCACACCGTGGGCATGCCTAATGACACAGAAAATGCCATTTAAACACTTCTGTGACAAGAGGGCCATCCAAATTTTGAAGGACTTCGGCATCCAATAGGATGTGCCTGTCTCTCCAAGATGACTGCCTGGAGCTGATAATAGGGGACAAATTAGTCTCCAGTGGTTTTCCTGCCAGTCTGAAAAAGTGACACAGTGCCACCTTCTGGTTGATGGACAAAGTGCAGCCCAATACCTGCTTACATCAAGACAACTAGGTGGCACAGTGGTGTAGTGGGTAGCACTCTCACCTAGCAGTGAAAAGGGTCACTGGTTTGAAACCCAACCATGAAACTACCTGCCTGGAGTTTGCATATTCTCCCTGTGCCTGCATGGGTTGCCTCTGGGTACTCTAGTTTCCTCCCACGCTCCAAAGACATCCTAGGAGGTTAATTGGCTTTTGTCCAAAATTGTCCCTAGTATATGAATATAAGTTGGGGACCTTGGATTGTGGGCTCCTTGACGGTAGGGACTGATGTGAGTGTGTGCGATTTATGTATGGAGCGCAGTGTAAATTGACTGCACTATATGGGTACCTAAAATAAATATAAAATATAATAGATGAGCTACAATGATAAATATAATAAATGAGGCACAATGTACAGGGATAGGGACAATTGTAGACACTCACTCATGTTGAACTGGATGGACCGGTGTCTTTATTCAACCTTTCTAACTATGTAACTGTAGCACTAACCCCCGAAAGAGCTGCTGGTTTGATTGGGCTTACCTTTACCTTCTTCTCCTTGATTTACGTCTAGGGGTTTCCCGTGGTAGATGGCCCAGTAACTTTAGAGACTGAGGACAGATCCGCATAAAGGGATTTTTATTTGCAAAAACTTAGTTAACGAACAGTCTCTTAAAATAGGATCAGAGGGTTAGGAGGAAAGTTCAGGTACTCTTATGCCGCGTACACATGATCAGACTATCCGGCGGACTTGGTGCGGCGGACCAGAGTCCGCCGGACAATCCGCCCGTGTGTGGGCTCCAGCGGACTTTTTTTTCCCAAAGTCCGGGGAACTTAGAAAGTTGTTTTGACTCAAAAACTGTCCGTCGGACTGCGAGTCCGGCGGACAATCCGGCCATCTG
The DNA here is from genome assembly GCF_037356315.1 of Lithobates pipiens. NCBI lineage: Eukaryota > Metazoa > Chordata > Amphibia > Anura > Ranidae > Lithobates > Lithobates pipiens. Next base: position 193,888,368 of record NW_027507686.1, on the reverse strand, counting down.
TGTGCTAGTCCGCCGGACTTTTGAAATGAATGGACTTTCCCGCACACAGAGAAAAGTCCATTCATTTTGAACGAGGCTTCAGGTAGACGGGACTAGCGCAGTAGGTCAATTTGACACGTCGCTGACCCTTCACCTGGTATGGGCTTAAAGGGGAAGCCCTACCCCGAAAAAAGGCTTGGGGGTACCCCCCAAGGTCCATATAAGACCCTTATCCAAGCACGCAACCCGGCCGGTCAGGAAAGGGGGTGGGGACGAGCGAGCGCCCCCCCTCCTGAGCCGTATCAGGCCACGTGCCCTCAACATGGGGGGGTGCTTTGGGGAAGGGGGGGCCCTGCGCCCCCCCACCCCAAAGCACCTTGTCCCCATGTTGATGAGGACAAGGGCCTCTTCCCAACAACCCTGGCCGTTGGTTGTCGGGGTCTGCGGGGGGTTTATCGGAATCCTGGAGCCCCCTTTAATAAGGGGGCCCCCAGATACCGGCCCCCCATGCTATGTGAATGAGTATGGGGTACAATGTACCCCTACCCATTCACCTGGTGAAAAAAATGTAAATAAAACACAACACAAGGTTTTAAAATAATTTATTGCACAGCTCCGGGGTCTTCTTCCATCTTGGGGGGTCTTCTCGCCAGACTCCTCCGCTATCTTCTGCTCTTTTGCTAGCTATTTTACTAGCGGAGGAGCCCGGCTTTCTTCTTCGTCGCCGTCCGGGGGTCTTCTTCGGACTTTGAGGGTCTTGTCCCCCTCTTAGGTGGTCTTGTTCCCATCTTAGGTTCTTCTTGCCGGGCCTCCACTTTCTTCCTATAGCTCTTTTACTAGCGGTGGCCCGGTCTTCTGTCACTGCGGCCTCTTCTTCCGACTTCGGGGGTCTTGTCCCCCTCTTCGGTTCTTCTTGCCGGGCCTCCGCTTTCTTCTTCCAGCTCTTTTACTAGCGGTGGCCCGGTCTTCTGTCACTGCTGTAGCCATCTTCTCTTCTCTATTCAGAGGATGCTGGGACTGTGACATCATAAGGGATGGGGACCCCTCCCATTGTCCCTATATAAGTCGCCATGCAACGCATCCCTGTCATTGCGGGCAGAGACAAAGGCGGCGACATTGACTTCCTTCGCTAGTCCCGGCTACCTGGAGCCGCGTTCAAAATGAACAGACTTTGCTCCATGTGTGCCCAAGTCCATTCATTTCAAAAGTCCGGAGGACTCCCGCCATAGTCCAAAATTCCGGTTGTGTGTAGGCAGGTTTGCTCGTTCGGAAAGTCCGGCGGATAGTCTAAACGTGTGTACGCGGCATTAGTGTCAAAGTCAATGACAAAGGACTTGCTTACTTTGACTAAATCTAGAGAATAGCCATTCACAACTGGATGTTCACTCAAGTTGGACAGTCCCTCTCTCACAAGGCCTAGCAGCCAACAAGGTGCTTAAATCAGGATCAAGTCTCTGCCACAGACTTTGTTGTAGAACACATAGAAATAAGTCTCTGCCACAGACGTTGTTGTAGAACATGTAGGAAACTAGAACTTGTAGCACACTCGTGTGATACCTGGATCTTTCAGCCAGTTTGGCTAAACCCATGAGATTGGATTCACTTAGGTACTTCAGCCTCACCAGGCTCTTGCTAAGAAGCCAACCCGTGCGTGGCCTTCTACTAAAGAGTCCTCCCCTGGATAGCTACGAAGTTGCTGGACCTCTCCACAATCGGAGACGGCGCCGGACCACCTTGGAATCCTTTCTTTCATTTCCTTGCCTCGGGCTAGCCAGCCCAGAGACATAAAGTTGGGTGGATCCGCACTCCAGGCCATAGCCTTCCTGGGGGCTGGTCAGGAGTACCAGGACCATGGAGTCAGAACATGCTTCTGGACCGGATCCCCGAACCACGTGATATCTGCATCTTAAGTACCCTTTCCCAGAAAGCACAGCAAGAGTGACACTCCCACTAGGTGTAACATTAACTTTCAAAACATATAGCGCGTGCTCTTCAGGACCCGGCACTACATAACTATGTAACCATCATGACCTGCTTTAAATGCATGCAAGCAAAAAGGCCCTAGGGTGGGGCTTGCAGGACTTACTCTACCTATAAAAGGGTGCAATGGTGCCAGTGGAGTTGCAAGGATGGAGTGGGGGGTGCGGGCCGCACCCAGGTGTCACCCGACAGAGGGGTGACACTCGGTATGGCACTGGATTGAGAGAAGCACTGCGCTCTGTCCTCCTCCTCCTTTCACTGAGCACTCGGGTATCTCTGCTGCGATGTTTGGGAAGGGAGCAGATAGCAGATAGCAATCCCCTATTATTGTGACAGGCAGGCGGGGAGACATGCCGGCTGCCTATCACACTTACACTCCTCGGAGCCCAGGCTCCTCCTCCACACTGACAGTACATCCACAACAGGAGGAGGAGCCTAGGAGGAGGGACATCCATGTGGACAGAGCCACACTGATCCGAGGTCTGTGAATATAGGGAGGAGAGATATTCACAATTTCACAATGGGCACATATACACGGGGGGTGTACATTAGGGGGAGTACATTAGGGGGATTACACAGGGAGTACATTAGGGGGATACATTAACGGAATTACACAGGGGGTGGATACATTAAGGGAGTTCATTAGCAGGATTACACAGGAGGGTACATTAGGGGGATACATTTAAGAAGAAAAACCCCTGATGGTGGACTTTGGAGGCACGTACAGTAGTAGAATATATAGAAACAATTTTATTTATTCAAAAGATTGATAAATATCCCATTGCCACTAATTATTGGGAACCTATGTCACAAGTGCGCCCTGCACCAGTATTAACTTTAAACAAAGTCCTCATCCCCCTCTTACTGTCCTGATACTCCAAGGGGACCTCAGTCCATACCCAGTAGAATTTGAACAATTGAGACTCTAGATAATTAACTGCTGCATCATCCGCCCTATTGTACTCCCAGAAGGGGAGGGGAGGACTGGAGATGTTGCGCTTTTCTTACGGGAGTGGCGCCGTCTGCATTCCTCCCACTCTTTCTATTTCCCACTCTTTCCTCTCATGTACCCAACCTGTGAACCTTTCTTCCCATCTTTTCCCGCAGTCTCCTTTACCTCCCTTATACCCCTCTCTCTTCACACTTCTTCATTCTGCATACATAGGTAACGAACCTTGCCTATAGACGTCTCTGAAGGTATATTGATTGATTTGTACCCCAATGTCGACCCCTCCACCCCTTTTTTCCATCCCTTAGAAAATATGCCTAGTCTTTACCTGTCATGTATCGTGTTAGACAACGTTACAACGTTACTGTTAGCCATGTCTTGAAGATGTATGTTCATTGTTCTTGTTGATGGCATGAATAAAATATATAAAAAAATAAAAAAAATGGCTTACAAACCAACCCTTACAAACCACTTTGACCTACAAGTAAGCCTAGATTAAGGCTTACCCGTAGGTCCAAGACATATCTCCTAAACCTACATGGTTTAGGAGATATTTACTAAAAGACAGCGACAGCTGTCTACGGCGCATGCGCCATAGACAGCGGCACGCAGGTGCACTATCGCAGCTAGCAGCATGCCGCTGTTAACGGCGATATGCCATTCGTGGCGGCTCACATGCGCGGGAGTGACGTCATCGCTGCTCCGGTGCTGTGAGTGGCCGGAGCAGCGATACCCGGAAGAAGATGGATGCTCCGGACTTAAGGGGACAGTGGTGACATCGCTGGCTCCTGTGTCAGGTAAGTGACACATAATGGGCTACTATGCAATGCATAGTAGCCCATTATGCTTTACCTTTGCAGGGAGCCAAAGAGGAAGTAGACCCAACAGGGTTTACTTCCTCTTTAAAAGTATCCTATGCCATTTGTATTGCTTCCTTTGTGGGAAATACCTGGTGCTTCTGCCAGTCCCCCTGCTTTCCTATTTCAAACTGACCACATATGAGAGCACATCTATCCCAGCATGGTCACATGGTCAGTTTTCTGGCTGTGTTGGGAGAACAGCCTGCTTGTCCTTTAATACCTGTCCTTCAATGATCTGATACTGACACTGGGAGGTACCTGATGGAAGGGGGCTGCTCCACTGGGGAATACCTGATGTAAGGGGGGGGCTGCTCCACTGGGGGATACCTGATGTAAGGGAGGCTGCTCCACTGGGGAATACTTGATGTAACGGGGACACTGCTGGGGGATACCTGATGTAAGGCAGGCTTCACTGGTGACAACTGATGTAAGGAGAGACTTTGCTGGGAATGCCTGGTGTAAGGAAGGACTCTACTGGGAATGCCTGGTGTAGAGAGGGACTATACTAGGAATGCCTGGGGTAAGGAGGACTCTACTGGGAATGTCTGATATAAGGAGGGACTCTTCTGGGGACACCTGATGTAAGGGGGGCTGCTCCACTGGGGGATACCTGATGTAAGAGGGGGCTGCTCCACTGGGGGATACCTGATGTAAGAGGGGGCTGCTCCACTGGGGGATACTTGATGTAAGGGGGGCTGCTCCACAGGGGGATACTTGATGTAAGGGGGGCTGCTCCACTGGGGGATACTTGATGTAAGGGGGCTGCTCCACTGGGGGATACTTGATGTAAGGGGGGCTGCTCCACTGGGGGATACCTGATGTAAAGGGGGCTGCTCCACTGGGGGATACCTGATGTAAAGGGGGCTGCTCCACTGGGGGATACCTGATGTAAGGGGGGCTGCTCCACTGGGGGACACCTGATGTAAGGTGGTGCTGCTCCACTGGGGGATACCGGATGTAAGGGGGGGCGGCTCCACTGGGGATACCTGATTTAAGGGGGAGGCTGCTACACTGGGGGTTACCTGATGTAAGGTGGGGATATCTAATGTAAAGGGGGCTGCTCCACTGGGGGATACCTGATGTAATGGGGGCTGCTCCACTGGGGGATAAGTCATGTAAGGGTGACTGAACCACTGGGGGATACCTTATGTAAGGGGGCACTGCTGAGGGATGCCTGATGTAAGGGGGACACCACTGGGGATACCTGATGTAAAGTGGGCTCCGCTGGAGGATACCTGATGCAAAGGGGGCTCCACTGGGGGATACTTGATGTAAGGGGGGCTGCTCCACTGGGGGATACTTGATGTAAGGGGGGCTGCTCCACTGGGGGATACTTGATGTAAGGGGGGCTGCTCCACTGGGGGACACCTGATGTAAGGGGGGCTGCTCCACTGGGGGATACCTGATGTAAGAGGGGGCTGCTCCACTGGGGGATACCTGATGTAAGAGGGGGCTGCTCCACTGGGGGATACTTGATGTAAGGGGGGCTGCTCCACTGGGGGATACTTGATGTAAGGGGGGCTGCTCCACTGGGTGATACTTGATGTAAGGGGGGCTGCTCCACTGGGGGATACTTGATGTAAGGGGGCTGCTCCACTGGGGGATACCTGATGTAAAGGGGGCTGCTCCACTGGGGGATACCTGATGTAAAGGGGGCTGCTCCACTGGGGGATACCTGATGTAAGGGGGGCTGCTCCACTGGGGGACACCTGATGTAAGGTGGTGCTGCTCCACTGGGGGATACCGGATGTAAGGGGGGCCGGCTCCACTGGGGATACCTGATTTAAGAGGGGGGCTGCTACACTGGGGGTTACCTGATGTAAGGTGGGGATATCTGATGTAAAGGGGGCTGCTCCACTGGGGGATACCTGATGTAACGGGGGCTGCTCCACTGGGGGATAAGTCATGTAAGGGTGACTGCACCACTGGGGGATACCTTATGTAAGGGGGCACTGCTGAGGGATGCCTGATGTAAGGGGGACACCACTGGGGATACCTGATGTAAAGTGGGCTCTGCTGGAGGATACCTGATGCAAAGGGGGCTCCACTGGGGGATACTTGATGTAAGGGGGGCTGCTCCACTGGGGGATACTTGATGTAAGGGGGGCTGCTCCACTGGGGGACACCTGATGTAAGGGGGGCTGCTCCACTGGGGGACACCTAATGTAAGGTGGTGCTGCTCCACTGGGGGATACCGGATGTAAGGGGGGCTGCTCCACTGGGGGTTACCTGATGTAAGGTGGGGATACCTGATGTAAGGGGACTGCTTCAATGGGGGATATCTGATGTAAGGGGGGCTGCTCCATTAGGGGACACCTGATGTAAGGGTGGCTGCTCCACTGGGGGACACCTGATGTAAGGGGGCTGCCCCACTGGGGGACACCTGATGTAAGGGGGCTGCCCCACTGGGGGGACACCTTATGTAAGGGGGGCTGCTCCATGAGGGGATAAGTCATGTAAGGGTGACTGCTCCACTGGAGGATACCCGATGTAAGGGGCACTGCTGAGGGATGCCTGATGTAAGGGGGACACCACTGGGGATACCTGATGTAAAGTGGGCTCCACTGGGGGATACCTGATGTAAAGGGGGCTCCACTGGGGGATACCTGATGTAAAGGGGGCTCCAGTGAGGGACACCTTATGTAAAGGAGGCTCCCCTGGGGACATCTGCTGAAAAGGGGGCTCCACTGGGGGACACCTGATGAAAGGAGGACAGCGCTGGGGGATACCTGATGTAAGGGGGGCTCCACTTGGGGACATCTTATGTAAGGGGGACACCGTTGGGGGATACCTGATGTAAGGGGGGCTACACTGGGGACACTTGATGAAAAGGGAGCTCCACTAGGGGATACCTGATGTAAAGGAGGCTCCAGTGGGGGACACCTGATGTAAAGGGGGCTCCACTGGGGGACACCCTTTGTTTCTCCCTCCACCCCTCGTTCATCTCATACTCTAACCACACCTCCTTTAAGTTACGCCCCTTTAAGCCATGCCCAATATTTAGCTGAAACCACTCCCCTTTTTTCTCCACATTTTTATTTCCCTCACTACATCACACTTACAAATGAATGCCCAGCCCCTAATTATAATAAGACTTCGCCTACAGCCAAAAAAAGTGTTGCTATACATTTTTTTTACAATGTTGGCAATTATGCCCAGAGGCGGCAGTAATAAGCATCCAGCTCTCGGGAGCTGAGGAGGCAGAGGAAAAACCAACCCAACATAGCACAAACAGGGGGTAGACATGGCCGGGAGGAGGGTGTGTGTCACCAAAGACCCCCCAGTATCTATTAATAACGTCAACTGAAACATAAATGCATATGTATCAATAGATGCTGTCATAGCAACATAGAAGTAAAGTAGTATATGATATAAGTATTTATATGCATGAACCAATCTGGTTCAATAATGGTACGGGCTTAGAATCTAAGGTACAATAGAGAAAAATAAATAAATACATGAATAAATAAATGAAATGTGTAAATAAATTTCCCTTTGTCATTCTTTTATTTTTTTATTTACACATTTCATTTATGTATTCAAAATAATGATGATTCATTATAATAATAACATAATAATGATTGGTGCAAATTAAATATGAATTTCCAGGTATGAATATTTTTGCATAATTACATTGGTCCAGCTTGAATAAATATAACTCCTTTACAACTGCCTTCATCATACCTGGCCAATACCCCAGGAAGCTGCAAATTACTGTAGTAGGCACTGCTACTATAGCCATCTTCTCTGGCTTCCGAGTCTTGCTCCAAGCATCTTCGCTGCTGCATTGTGAACAAAGAAAGTTGCTTGTAGGCACAGGCATCATTTAGAGAACACTGCATTTTCTCAATGAATAACAAGCTTTCTCTGATTGTATGAGGTGTACATGGGGTGATGATGTCACCTTATCCAAACAGAGAATGTTTTCTATTCAGTGAAAAAATGCAAAACGTTCTTTGAATGGTGTGCCAAGCAGGCAACCTCCAGTGCTCATTAGGCATCTGCTCAGCAAGGAACCCAGAAACTAGTGGTGATAAGGCCCCTTTCACACGGAGGCTGTTTTCAGGTGCTACAGCGCTAAAAATAGCGCCTGTGTAGTGCCTGAAAAAAACGGCCCCTTACACTCAGGTGCAAAAGCCAGAGGGCTTTCACACTGGAGCAGTGCGCTGGCAGGACGGTGAAAAAAGTCCTGCTAGCCGCATCTTTGGAGCAGTGAAGGAGCAGTGTATTCACCGCTCCTAAACCGCTCATACCCATTGAAATCAATGGGTCAGCGCAGCTATACCGCCGGCAAAGCGCTGCTTTGCGGTGCTTTGCTGTGCTTTGTGGGCGCTTTTAACCCTTTTTTGGCCGCTAACGGGGGTTAAAAGCCGCATACCGCCGCTAAAACGACGGTAAAGCGCAGCCAAAAATAGCAGTGCTTTACCACCGATGCCCACACCGCCCCAGTGTGAAAGGGGCCTAACTGCAGTAGGGGCGTCTTCTTCAGTGATTTCCAGCTTTCAAGGGATTGGCAAGAAATGATATGTATGTAACTGGACCAATGTAACTATGTAAAAATATCCATACCTGGAATTCAGCTTTAATGTGATTGTAAAGTCAAAATGTGTTTTATCCTAATGCATTCTATGCATTAAGATAAAAAGCCTTCTGTGTGCAGCAGTCCCCCTCAGCCCCCTAATACTTACCTATCTGTTTTATCAGTTTCCTCCAAAGTTTGTAAAATCCAGTTGGAGACCTGGAGCCTGGAGATTCCATAGCGTTATGGGTGGGACGGAATCTCCAATCCTGGGACCGGGTTTTGGGAATAGCCAGGAGTCTGGCTGGTTGATTGAGCAGGTGGGTAAGGTGGGCTTATAACAGAGTCAGGATTAGGGTTCTGGGTTCCACCCAGAGAGACAGGAGGTCTCCAGGAGTCCAAGGTGCGCACTAGTGAAAGCCAGAGACCCAAGTCTGAGGATCAGAGCAGTGGGGGGCTGCTTTCTAGATAGACGCTGTGTGCATCTAAGGAGACAGATGAGAGCCTGAAGTGGAAGGCCTGAGCAGCAAGGAAGCTGAAAAGAGGTACAGTAGTTGTACAGGAACCCTGTTATATGGCCAAGTGGCAGTACTGCTGAAGAGAGAGAGCCAGGTAGCTGGCATTTTTCATTTGTTATTGTTTTTGGGAGAAGAACCCCTGTGTGGGCATCCAAGTGCATGTATGAACTTTATTTTGTTCCTCTCAATTAAAGTGGTCTACCAGGCCCTTAAACTAAAGGTCCTGTTCGCTGTGAACTTACTGAAAAGGCATCTACCACTGAGTTAGACATCCCCCAATGTCACACAATGTAGAGGGGGGGGGGGGGGGACAGCTCAATTACAGTACAGTTCAATACAGGAGGGACAGGAGGGCCATTCTAGAGGGAGGGGGTGGTGGCACAAAAGGTAATAGATGCGGGAATGATTTGATGGGGATGGCTCGGGGACAGTTGTTAGGTGGGTGTGGGATAGGCTTCCCTGAATACGTGAGTTTTCATATGTACTCAAAGTTTGTAGGCTTAGAGAGCAGAGTAGGCTTGTTCATTGTCTTTTAACCAGTTGTGGACAAGCCGCTGCAGTTATACTGTGGCAGGTTGGTCCGGCTGTGCGGAGCGTCGTAAACACAGCAGGGAAAGTGATATCATCTCTCCTCATGGAAGTCTTTTCATTCCAGAGAGAGGAGAGAAGACATCAACACTACACTGACACCAGTTCACATAGGTACACTTGCCACCCCCCCCCCCCCCCAGTTAACCCCTTCACCCCCTGTCACTGAGTCACTCAGTGCAGTGTTCATATTTTTTTTTTCATCACTGTACTGGTGTCATTAGTGCCAAAAATCTGTGTTAGGGTACTTCATGTAGGCCCAGACAGGTCTACGGACCCCTCCGACCCCCCCCCCCCCCCCCCAATAAAGGTTTAACCTGTATGCTGTATAAGTGTCACGGGTGATGCTGGTTAGCTAGTTTATTTTTTATAGCATCAGGGCACTTGCTGTATTTTACCTAAAGAGTTTAACCCCCTGATCACCCAGCGGGTTTTAGCGTCATTCAGGGTCTGCGTCGCCCCAGGCAGTGTCAGATTAGTGCCAGTAGCGCTAACACCCATGCACATACCATACACTTCCCTTAGTAGTATAGTATCTGAACGGATCAATATCTGATCAGATCTATTCTAGCGTCCCCAGCAGTTTAGGTTTCCCAAAAACGCAGTGTTAGCGGGATCGTTTAGCCCCTCCGCCCAGCCCACCCAACCGCAGTATCAATCGATCACTGTCACAAAACACAACACACATAACTTCAGCATTCACAGACTCAGGCCTGATTCCCTCGAATGCTAAGGCCCCATTCACACCTGAGCGTTTTGTAGCTTGAAGCCTGAAGCTACAAAACGCTAGAGGGGAAAAAATCTATTATTCTCAATGGAGATGGTTCACATCTCCACTCCATGTCGCCTGAAGCCGAACGCCTGAAGCTCAAACAAGTTCCAGACCCTTTTTTGTCGCTCGAAATCGAGCAGATTTGGGCGTTTTTCTTCTTTTTACATTGGTGACCTTTTGCCCTGCATAAAATCGTGGCAAAACGGCGTAAAAAATGCTGAGAAATCGCAGTAAAAACGCAGCAAAATCAGCGATTTTTCTGCTTGAAAACTCTACGCTAGGTGTGAATGCAGCCTAAGATGTAGCGTTTGAAGCAGTCGCTGACAGTCAGGAGCTTTTTTTTTTCCCTGTGAGTCTCCACTACTGTACCAGTAAATTTCAGAGACCAAAATGTCAAATCGAAGGTACAGTAGTGACAAGGCTTACCCATTTCTGAGCATGACAGATAGAGAAGAGAAAGTCACTCATCTGTCAGATTCAGGCTCAGAATATGAACCGGTAGACAGCAGCTGCATCCTGACAGAGTTGTGGTCCCTGCCAAGGTCAGGCGTACCCGACCCCGTTCTTCTGCTATCGTTGAGGTGTAAGAACCGCAGTGCTCTGGTATGGAGTAGAGAGCCAGTACTAGTGCAGCTCATCCTTCTGGTGAACTGGCATGCACCAGCAGCCTAGTACATCCTGGTCGTACATCCAGCACTGCAGTAACACTTTGTTATGTGGCAAGTCATAAGTTCAGTTCAAGCTGACGAGGTGGCTAGCACGAGTAGGGTCCCGCTGCCACCAAGAAGAAGACAAACACAGGTCTGTCGTGCCCATAGTGCCCTTCCTGCTGCATTCACCAATCCTAATTGAGAGCCCAGCACTTCTGCAGCTCCTGTACTTCCCCCATTAACTGGCCAACCTGGAAATCAGGTGGAAACAGTTGATTTTATGGCACTTGATTTTTATTCGCTGTTTTTTACGGAAGATCTCTATAGATCTATTGTAGACCAAAGCAATTTGTATGTTGGTCAATTCATCGCCGCTAATCCCCAGCTGACTCTTGCCAGAGATTGGAGACCTATTACGGTCTCCGAATTTAAGAACTTCCTGGGCCTATCCCTCCTCATGGGCATAACTAAAAAGAGTGAGTTGCAGTAATATTGGTCCACTGCCCCAATTCACCATATGCCTGTGTTCTCTGCCTCCATGACCAGGACATGATACAAGCAGATCTTGCGGTTCATGCACTTCAATGATAATGAACTCTGTCATCCTTGGGGTGACCCTGGATTTGATTTTCTCTACAAAATTCAGCTCCTCGTAAACCACTTCAACAAACAGTTTGAAGCAGTGGCGGTTGGTGAAGTTTTAGGATGGGGGGGCGTGCAAGACCACACCCTCTCAGATTTGGCCCCTCCCACTTCTCACAAGCCACACCCCTTATCAAATCAACATCATATACCAGGCTGCACATTATACACAGGGCTCTACTAAAGCAGATGAATCATGCCTATCTCGTGTATAACCACATCAGCTACCTTTTCTGCAATCTGTAAATCGCACATATCTGCAACCTGTAAATTGCCCATATCTGCATTCTGCAACATGTAAATCTCACACATCTGCATTCTGCAAATTGCACACATCTACAACCTGCAAATTGCACACATCTACAACCTGCAAATTGCACACATCTACAACCTGCAAATTGCACACATCTACAACCTGCAAATTGCACACATCTACAACCTGCAAATTGCACACATCTACAACCTGCAAATTGCACATATCCAAATCCAAAGACCTGCAGGTAGGTTAATTGGCTTCTGTCCAAAATTGGCCCTAGTATATGAGTGGGGACCTTTGTGGGCTCTTTGAGGGTAGGGACTGATGTGAGTGTGCAATGTACAGGGACAATTGTAGACACTCACTCAGGTTGAACTGGATGGACTGGTGTCTTTATTCAACCTTACTAACTATGAAACATATCTACAACCTGTAAATCGCACATATCTACAACCTGTGAATAGCACATATCTGCATTCTGTAAATTGCACATATCTACAACCTGCAAATTGCACATATCTAGAACCTGTAAATCTTGTTTGGGGGGTATGCTGCCAAACGCCGATAATAAATTATCGGTGGTCCGCAGCGTACCCACCCCAAACAAGATTTAAAAAAAGGGTTATTTTCGGTGGTCAACAGCATTAATCCCCCCCCCCCCCGCTAAACAAGATTTTAAAAATCATCAGGGTTATTATTGGTGGTCGGCAGCATTCCCCCCTTAGACAAGATTTTTTTTTTTTTAAAAGGGTTATTATTAACAACCCCACTTTTTTTTTTTTTTTTTAAAGCTTCTTGGGGGGGGGGGGGGTGTATGCTGCCGGCCACCGATAACACTTTTTCTTTAAATCTTGTTTAGCAGGTGGGTGGGGCTGGGGTATGCTGCCATAGTAACCCCGTGGATGTGGAGGGGGTACCGGCGGCTGGGCTTAATAAAGACTCAAGAATTTCTAAGCTGTCATGCGGCAGCCCCTTACCTGATCCTCTCAGGCAGGCAGAACAGAGCAGTGCTGTGCCAACGTCCCTTCCTTGAGTGACGTTGCCAAATGAAGTGCCTTGTGTGCTATCTTGTGATTGCATAGACATGGCACTTCCTATATTGCACTGCGCCCGGAGCCTGGCGCCAGTGCACATAGGGAGGGAAATTAAAACTACATGGGAGGGGGGCGGCGCCCGGGCACCCCCTATGGACGGGCCTCCACTGGTTTGAAGCCTTGTTTACTCCCGATCAAGTTGTCTGCGTTGATGAGTCCCTGATTAAGTTTTCTGGCCGCTTGCCTATTAAACAGTATCTTCCCAGCAAGGGTGCCGGATATGGGGTATAAGCTCTGTGACAGGGCCACAGGCTATAAATTTAGTTTTATGGTTTACGAGGGAAGCGATAGTCACGTAGAGCCGGAGAACTGCCCAGACTACATAGGGAGCACTGGTAAGATAGTGTGGGACTTGCTGCCACCCTTATTCGGAAAGGAGTATCACTTGTACGTGGACAATTATTACATGAGCGTGACACTTTTTAGTTACCTTTTTGATTATGGAATTGGTGCATGTAGCACCGTGCGATCCGTGCTTCCCCCAACGGCTTGTAGAATCCCGACTTAGACGGGGGAGAGAGCCTGCTTGAGGTGTAATAATTTGTTAGCAGTGAAGTGGAGGGATTCATGGAATGTTTTCATTCTTTCCTAGCTTCACGCAGACACAGCAGTCCAAATTTCAATGTGACTGGTGTTGTGGAGAAGCCCCTCTGTGTCCACGAATACAACCTTAATATGGGAGGGGTGGACCTCAACAACCAGTTGGCACCGTACCTAATTGCCCGTAAGGCCAGACTCTGTTACAAAAAAGTGTCTGTATATTTATTTCAACTGGCTCTGTTGAACGCTTTTGTGTTCCGCAAAGCTTCAGGACAGACTGGATTCTTCCTTAAATTCCAGGAAGAGATCGTCACAGCCCTTCTGTTTCCAGATGGTGCTATGGCCCACTTTCCCAATGCAAATGCATTGAGCCGGCTGCATGAGAGGCATTTTCCGCATGTCCTCCCTGGTACCCCTACCCAAAGAACACCCCAAAGAAGATGTTATGTCTGCAGAAAACACGGATTTATGCATGGCGCTCGCTTTCATTGTCCCTCCTGTCCTGACCAACCTGGTCTCTGCATCGGTGACGGTTTCAAATGCTACCACACACTACTTGAGTGTTAGCATAGGGTACGGCACTACACATTCTTGGGGCACACTAGCACAGTGTCACGAAAGATGTGATGGCCATCCCATTTTGAGAGACCCTAATCTGCAATGTTCAGTTTACAGTTTTTATAAAAGTGAAAAAAGTAGAAAAAAAAAAGAAACCACACTCAAAAACACAAACAATATATAAAAGCCAAAAATAGTTGTGGTTTTATTTTTCTTCTTTCTCTCGTGTTCGCCTTCTCTCGTGTTCGCCTTCTCTCGTGTTCGCCTTCTCTCGTGTTCGCTCTATTGTTTGCTCACTATTGTTCTCTCTGTTTTATTTTTTACTATGTTATTGCATTTTCTTTGCACGTATGGTATGTTATATTGTAATGTTACTTTGTTTTATTGTTAACCATCATTTGCTTAGCAGGTACGCCATTCAGCTGCAGCATGGGTATGATACGTAAAGCCGTGACTCCAGCTCTGCAGGAGGTGATTTCACCACCACAGTTAAAAAAAAGCATATATGTCGAAGCATAGGGGCAGGGGTGGAGGAGTGATTTGCTCCTAACATTAGGGGCGGAGTGCCCCCATGCTTCTGCATATATTTTTTAGGCACAGATTGCAATGTTTTATTTTTATTATGTTTTGTTGTATTTGCTTTGCAGGTATGGTAAGTCTTAGCCCTTGTACACACGGTCGGAGATTCCGACGGAATGTGTCCTATCGGACCGTTTTGTCGGATATTCCAACTGTGTGTGGTCTCCCTCGGACTGTATTTGGACGGACCAACTTTTCCAACTTGCCGGTAACATTTTCCGAGAAAAATGCTCCGATCGGACATACTCCGATCATGTGTAGCCTACTCCGACAGACAAAGTGGCACGCATGCTCAGATCAAATTCCTAGACCAAAGATATTGGCTACTAGCCTGAACGTAGTCCCGTTGTAACGAAATAACGTCATCACATTATGTACAATTGGATTTTCCGACAACTTTGTCTGACTGTGTGTATGCAACAGTTTCAGACAAAATCCGTCGGACAAAATCCAACGGATTTGGTTGTCAGAATGTCCAACCGTGTGTACAAGGGCTTACTGTTATACTGTAATGTTACTTTGTTTTTTGTTAACCATCATTTGCTTAGCAGGTGTGCCATTCAGCTGCAGCATGGGTTTACTTATCTTGACAGCAACAGCGTTTGCTCCCAAGAAACGTAAAGCTGTGACTCCAGCACTGTAGGAGGTGATTTCACCACTACAGTTAGAAAAAAAATGGTGCATGTATGCCCATCATTAGAAGTGGGTGCATGAAGGGCGGTATTCTAATGGTGGGCATACCCATTGATCAATCCTTTTTTTTTTTTTTTTTTTTTTTTTTTTTTTTTTTTTTTTCATGCAGCCCACAGGCTTAGTAGTTAGTTATAGCAAAATTATGTCTGCAGGTTTAGGTATCATCTTGATATCATTATTTTCAGCCAGAGGTCGGCTTTCATGTAAAAGCAATCCTAGCAGCTAAGTAGCCTCTAGAGTGCTTTTACAAGCAGTGGGAGGGAACGTCCTGTCCGGGGGCGGACTGACAACTCATGGGGCCCCCGGGCAATCAGACATTATGGGGACACACAGTATACACAAACACACACACAGTATACAATCACACAGTATACACAGACATGTTTCTATTGGCTGAGAAGGTACTGGAGAGTTGGGGCAGCTATAATCTCTGGATTTTTAGACCAAAAGGATGTCAGTAAGGGACATTTCAGAGACAGATGTAAAAAAAAAAAAAACACACAGATTTTTACATACTTTCCCTGGTTTTACTGAGGCTGGCAACCCTGATGGGGCCCCCTAGTGGCATGGGGTCCTCGGGCAGTGCCCGAGTGGCCCAATGGTCAGTCTGCCCCTGGTCCTGTCCCCCACCACCTTCCATGGTTTTCTCTGGCTCTCCTGTCCCAACAGGGAACCTGAGAATGCAGCCAGTGGTTCTGCCAGCTGACCATAGAGCTGATTAGAGACCAGAATGGCTCCAATCATCTCTATGGCCTAAGAAACCCGAAGCTATAAGCATTTCATGATGGGTTTCGCCAGATATAAACAGCGCCATTGGGAAATTGGCAAAGCATTTTATCACACTAATCTTGGTGTGGTCAGGTGCTTTGAGGGCAGAGGAGAGATCTAGGGTCCAAGAGAGCCCTTTTTTTTTTTTTTTTTTTTTTTTTCAAAAAAAAAAAAAGTACCTATCCCCATAGGCATTGTTCAGGGTGGGCTATTGAGGCTGGAGCCCAGAATGTGGGCTCAATAGCCCCGAGTGTCAAAGCGGGTCCAGAAAGAACGTGCAGCGGTGGCAGCCACATTTAATAGGAAGAGGAGGAGGTGCTGGGAGCTTGTCACAACCTCCGTCCACCAGGTGTTGGGCCAGCGAGTGGATTTCCCCCTTCTCCAGCACTCTGCTGATCTCCTAACATGTGCAGAGCGTGGATAATGGCCGCCGTAGCTGAGCACCTCCCTGGCCTCATCTCCGGGATGGACGCCCGCAGGCATCACGATCAGTGTGCTGCCCGACACTGAGTCATCCTGTGATGTCATTCCCTGACCAAGGGCGCCACGAACATCCTTGCTATCAGCAGCCTGTCACCTCACACACACAGCCCTAATGATATGATGCCATCTACTGTCCCCTGTCATCATCATCATGCCCCTCATAATTTCCTGTTCCTGGCATCCCACCAAACTACCTCCGATTCCTGTCATCAAACTCTTTATCGTACCCCCTGTCATATGCTTCCCCCTGTCATCATCCCCCCTGTACTCCCTGTCATATGCATCACCCTGTCATCATGCCCCCTGTACCCCCTGCCGTATGCATCCCCCTGTCATCCTCTCCCATGTACCCGCTGCCAAATGCATCCTCCTGTCATCACCCCCCCCCCTGTACCCCCTGTCATATGCATCTCTCAGGGCTGGCTTAGCCCTTCCTTCTCTGGGCTGGCTGCTCAGCTGTCGGCTAATCGCCAGCTCTCATCTCTCTCCACAGTTACCAGCTGTTTCTGATCATGCTCGTCTGACCTGCCTACTTAAAGCTGTCCAGCTCACTTCACCTCTGCCTTTGCCTTGGTCACATCACAAGATACCATCTCCTGCGGTTCTGTTTAAAGACTGGCTTGCTGACATCCCTTCTGGCTCCTTATCCTGCTTGCTGTTGCTCTACTTGGATCCCTGACTTCTGGCCTGGCTGATTACCCGATCTGGTTATTTAACTGTGGCTTGGCTGACTACTCAATCCGGTTACTGGACTCTGGCTATGCTTTGACTATGCTTTTTCTATTTCCCTTTTTATTTTTATTTAATAAACAAGTGTGATTTAATTGTACTTCTGTCTCGGTCTAGTCATGGTTTCTGACAGTAGGCAAAGGCCATGAATTCAGAAGATATGGTCAATCCACTTGTTGGTAATATTTTATCCAGATAGGATGAGCAAGATCACCGCATGGATCAGTTTGCCATAGCGTTACAAATGCTCCTGAGTTGCACGACTCACCTGGAATCCCCCACTGTGGCTGTTCCGGTACAACCTGAGTTGCAGGCCATCCCTGCTGCTGCGTCAGTCTCTGTGCAGGCACCTGCCTCGAGTATTACCTCTATAAGCGGTATGTCTGGTTCCGCTCCACTCTGGGCAGCTGATAGGCCAGTACAACTGGCCCTGTTGTACTGGGCCCAGCCAGTAGGGGGGCCCGGGCAAGCTGAGCAGATAAATAATTAATATAAAAAAAAATCCTCCAGACATGGCCAATCAGAGTCCGTCTGATTCAACTACCAACCAAATAGCCTAAATCGCCAGACCCCCCCCCCCCCCCCCCCCCCCGTTATCTTTAGTTTTTTTTTTTTTGTGCAGATAGCTATCTGCAGACTAGGTGGCGGCAGGGGAGGGACTATTTCCTCTATTGCGGGTGCGGAAGAATGCCTCTTCCGCACCCACGCCTCATGCTGGCTGTGGCTCAAGTCCCAGCCAGTGTGTCCTCTATCGCGCCGTCCCCCTGGCGCGGTAGAGTGATTCCTCCTCCTCCTCATGAAAGAAGTGTCACTGAGGCGAGCGGCGGTGGCAGAACACAAAAAAGAAGTAGCTGGCATCATTGACATTGCATCTGAATGGAATCATTTGTGGGCACTCCAGTCCAGGCAGCAGCAGGATCAGGGAAGAAGTGTCTCATGGGGCCTGGCTAAAAATGACACAGGTGTGTGCTTGCTTGGGGTGGGGATTCAAGATCTACTGATGCAGCAGCATATATACATTCTGGTATTAGCGGCATGGGTGGCACTGTCTGGAGCAGAATATGGCATTGGTGGCACTGTCTGCGGGTAGCACATGCGTTATGGCCCATAAGACGTGCTGCCTGCAGACAGTGCCACCCATGCCGCCAATGCCATATTGTGCTGCAGACAGTGCCACCCATGACGCTAATGTCATAACGCATGTGATGCCTGCAGAGACAGTGCCACCCATGCTGCCAATGGCATTATGCCATTGGCGGCATGGGTGGCACTGTCTACAGCACAATATGGCATTGGCGGCATGGGTGGTGCTGTCAGCAAGTAGCAAATGCGTTATGCCATTAGTGTCACGGCTGGCACTGTTTGCAGCACGTTACGGCATTGGCGGCACTGTCTGCCGGATAGCACATGCATTATGGCGCATAACGCATGTGCTGCCTGCAGAGACAGTGCCACCAATGCCGTAATGTGCTACAGACAGTGGCACCCATGCCGCCAATGCCATAATGTGCTACAGACAGTGCCGCCAATGCCGTTATATGCTGCAGACAGTGCCAGCCATGCCGTAATGTGCTGCAGACAGTGCCACCCATGCCTATCACTTGTAGACAAACCTGCACTTTGTTTCAAGGCGGGGTCTGGGGAGGGGGCAGGGTGGGGCTAAAGGAGGGACCAGGGGCGGGGCCAGGGTGGAGCTGAAGGGGGCCCCATCAGGTAGGATGTACGGGGCCCCATGATTTCTATCAGCGGCCCTGGCTCCGCTTCCCCAGCGATTTGGGGGTGATCCAGTTCAATGCAGAGGTTTTCTCAATCAGGTTGAGATATACTTCGAGATGCTGCCCCAGGCGTTTTCCATGGACTGAAGCAAAGTAGGTTTTGTGATATCTTTGCTTTCTGAGAGAGCCTTGGCCTGGGCTAACCCTCTATGGGAGACGCAAAAACCTGTTGTCTTGAGTTACCCTCAGTTTGTGGCCTCCTTTAAAAGGGTATTTGACATTCCCGCACGCTCTGCTTCTGCTGCCAAGTGCCTCATGTCCATCAGAGTACAAGAACTGTTGCCGACTACGCCATTGAATTCCATACTCTGGCAGCAGAGGTTGCTTGGAACAATGAGGCCCTCGTGGCTGCTTTTTCTCATGGTCTCTCGGATTCCATCAAGGATGAAATAGCAGCCCGAGATATACCCACTGAGCTGGAGAGCTTGATCTCGTTTGCCATCCTCATTGACTCCAGATTCAGAGAAGACTCTCTTAAGGCGCACTTGCGGAAGCCTCCTGTACGTTTGCCTCAGAGCTTTGGGACCCCAAAAACCAAGCAACGCCTTCAGGCTTTCTAAGGGCATAAAATGGTGATTTCACTTTCTCACTACCTATCACAGTTTTGGAGGCCATGAAATGTCAAGATAGCACAAACCCCCCCCCCAAATTACCCAATTTTGGAAAGAAGACACAAGCTATTAAGTGCTCTGGTCATTGAGCAGCCTAATCTTCCGGGGCTGAAGTGGTAAAAAGTCAGCATTATGTAATTGTAGTGGGTGACATTTTGGCTAAAGTGTCACACAGGTGTAAATTTAGTTTTTGCCTCAGAACAGTAGGGGTTCTAAGGGTTAATTATGTAGGTTGACTTTGACATCAGTTTGGCTGGGCTATGTTGGAAGTTCTGCTTGGTCATGTGTGTGGTGAGGTGCACATGACAGGCCAGAACCTGGCCTGGTTGGATGTTTTGGGTATCAGCCTTCTCGGAGCAAATCAGTGAGAGTTCCGGGCCTCGCTGAGGAGTCTGGGAGGGTGTAGTTAAGATGGTGGGGTCACGTGTTTATGGAGAAGAGTTCGTGAGGCCCGTGTGGTCTGTTCTTTTTCCAGGACCGGGGTAGCCCCGTGAGGGGTCCCGGTCACGGGGTGTCCGACATCCCGCAACATGTTACTGTTCGCTACCCCCACTAGACCCGTCTGGTCCGAGGCGCTCTAACTGAGGGAGGCTTTATAATGTCCGGATGTGCTCTCGGCTTGGAGGGGCACCACAGCTCGTAGAAGTGACCGGGGGAGGACTCTTCGGAGGAGGGCCAACAAGCGGCATCCTGAGAAGTGCCTGGTTACTGAGTTGGGAAGGACATTGACAAATCCACACTTTTTTCCAGTACTATTAAGGAGACCGAGAACGTTCCAGGTACTGAGGAAAAGGGTTCCTGTTTACCCTTAGTTACAAATTGTACACGTTCATAGGATTGCTCCAAGTTTGAATCAACGTGCTGACTGCCATGATCTCTGGCTAGAGATCTGTTCAGCCTTGAAGTACCCAGCTGCAAGTGGTTACTCTCTGGGTGGAATTAGAGACTGTTAGACCTGCAGTTCAAGGTACCTGAGTTCTTCATCCGTGCCCTCTGTTCCCATGTGAGACTGTGTTATTGGATGTTATCACTGCAAAATAAACCCATTCAAAAAAGGACTTTATTTGTGTCAGCGTTCAAGTTGTTGGGTATCAACCCTGGCAAACCCTAGACGTGGAAGAACAAGCCAAGCAGAGGTAACCAGTAAGCCCAGTAACTCAAGGCCGCTCTACAAAGGGTTATGGCCGCTACACAATAAACTAAGGAGCTGTAGCAACACCCAGTTATAATGTACTATATTTGTGCAATAACAATGGAACCTGTTCTCTTCTTTCAGATTGTTTCCAATAGATATTACTTTTGGTGACTAACACTTTTCAAAACAACTTTGCATTGTGATGTCTTCTATTACAGCACACTGAGTCTTTGTTTTCTTAAGCTGCCATTGTAATAATATATCAACCAGTGAAACTAGATACTTATAGTCTTAAAAAATGGCAACCCTGTGTGACCCATAGCATTTTGAAGCTTGTACAGGAGCCGTGACAATATGTTTCAGCTGGCATTGTTGACTTCCTCCTAAGAAACATGCAGAATGAAGTCAGAATTATTTGTATTCTTATTCTAGGTCAGTGCATCTAAATGTTTTAAAGTCTGTGTGGGGGGAGGGCGTGGGGAACATTCTGAGCCAGCAGAACACAATGATTACAGCTAGCAGCTATAGGCCAGTAGTAATCACATATAGAAAAAAATCTTACATGCTGGTTGTACCCAACTAAATTGATGGACCTGCCCATAGATGGATCGAATCTTGGCCAGTCCCTGCTGAACGGGCCAAATTTCAATTCATGCATGGCCGGCTTTAGATATTTAACTGTGGAGTTAACAATAATAATGTTCCAGTGTTGCCAACAGCAAAAAAATTAAGTTTTAACTGATGAACCACAGGCAATAAAAATATTACCTTTTTAACCACTTGCCACCCACCATATAGCAAAATGACGGCGACAAAGGGGTTTCGATATTCTGACCGGACGTCATATGACATCGCCAGGACATCAAGCTGCTGCCCCTGGGAGCGCGTATCACTGCGATCGTTGTTGCGGTGTGTCATACTGACACACCGCAACACCGATCTGACAGACTCTTTACCACGTGATCAGCTGTGTCCAATCACAGTGTAAACAGGAAGAGCCGTTAATTGGCTTTTCCTCATTCCCGTCTGTCAGACATGACTAGAGGAGAGCCGATCAGCTGCTCCTCTAACAGGGGGGGTCTGTGATGATTATCAGCCCCTCCCCTCACAGATGCTCACACTGGACCACCAGGGATGTCCCCACCAGATATGCCACCCTACACCTCCAGGGATGTCAATCAGTGCCCACAATGGACATCACTGATTGGCAGGCAGTATTGTTTGGCACTGATTGGCTTCCATCAGTACCATCTATAAGTGTACATCAGTGCCACCTATGTGTACCCATCAGTGCTGCATATTAGTGCCCATCAGTGCCACCTCATCGGTGACCATCAGTGCCCGTCAGTGCAGCCCTATCAGTGCCCATCAGTGAAGGAGAAAACTTATTTACAAAGTTTTGTGACAGAAACAAAAACATTTTTGGTCTTTTTTGTTTTGCAGAAAATAAAAATCCCAGAGGTGATCAAATACCACTATAGCGATACCCTCACTTAAGAGGGCCGCAAGTTTGGTTTGGGTCCTGAGCACAGCTCCGCCAACCCCCCGGCAATCTGCACTACCCACTCTGGCACAGTTAGTATCTAGCAATACACATTAAATCACTTATACTCTAAATATGTGTGTGTGTGTGCGTGGGTGGATAACTCAAGCTCATAGACAATCTTTGAAAGTATATAACTGACTTTACTTGTTGTTTTTATAAAAGGAATAACATGAATCAAACATTTGGATTGCAACACATAAGCAGGTCCCTGCAGTAACCAGTAATAAAGATAAACAGAGTAATCAGCATAAGAAAGTATTGCTATGCAACTCTAACGCTTCCCTTTTTCAGCTACTTCCCCGCATGGGTAAACTAACACCCAGCACTATCTACCTATGCAGTCAGGCCTGACTGATCTAGATGGAAGTCCAGTGAATCAATATTCGCTAGCAATCTTTCGGTGGTGCACTTGAAGAACAACTTTGTAATCCAAACGAATAATAAAGATAAAGTGTCTGTCTTTAAACAGCTCTCACCACCCGGACAAGTCCAAGTCCGATTCGTCTAGGAACAGGAATCCACCGACCTCCGAGTCTTCAATCCTTCTGGTGTACTGCAGCAAGGATGAGAAGATGTCTCTCAGGTGCAGCTAGGCTGGCAGAGGGCTCTTTGGAAAAGAGCACAAGGCCCAGGCTTCAGGCCTTGTGCCTCCAGCAGTCCAGCACAGACCTCCTCTTGCTAGGAGAAAGGGGGGGGGGGTGTCCAAAGAGGAAGAACTAGGCCTCTCCCCCTCCTTATATATCCTCCCCCATGAGTCTCTGAGGCATAACTCCAAACATCCTGGGAACCAGCGGGGTTCTGGGAACAGTAGTTTTATAGTCCTTAAAGAGACCCCGCTACACACTCCCCCCACTTAAACTCTTTGGTCCCCAAAGATAAACTTTTAACACATATCCTGTACCAATTTTGAAAGTGCTGGGTATGATGTTGGTACAGGGAATTTCCACCAGAACTCAGAGGTGGGATTTCCTGTCCCACAGGTCACACTGGCATGAGTGGCCTGCCTAACTGTGCCAGAGAGTGAGCTGGGGTTGCCCTCCACCAAATGGTCAGTGGAGGGATTAGAGCGTTCAGCACTTCTTCTAGCAGTCACAACAGAGTCCTCAGAGCTCTCCCCCATTTGAGAGTAGGTTAGCTTCTTGGGGGGTCTCACAACTCGGCAAGCTCTCTGTTCTCTTGGGACTTCAGGCTCTGGTGCCACAGGCTCTAATTCAGGAACACATTCTGACAGCATCACTGGTTCTGGAACATCGGTCCTTTCCTCTTCTGAGTAAATGCTAGGGATATCTTCCCAGCCTTCAGGCACACCACTAGATGGAATGAACTCTGTAGCTTCTGGGTTCAGTGTCCCATCCTGTGTATCCTCAGTAGGTGGGAGATCTATGGCAGAATTTCCTGGAGTTGATGAAGGCCACAGCCACTCAAGCTCTCCTCTTCCACCTTCACCTCGTTGGGGATCTTGTCCATCTCTAACCCGGGAGGTCTGAGACCGAGTGCTAGGTCCCGGGGTATCCAGAATGGAAACAGGTTCAGGTGAATTTCTCACTGGAGGTATTCTGACTGCTTCAGTAAGCGGGAGCAAATGATTCCTGTGCCAAGTCTTCAAGGGCCCCACTTTCCCCTCTGGTTTTAACTTATACACAGGCAATCCAGGTAGCTTTCTGCAAATGACATAGGGCTCCGATCTCCATCTATCAGCAAGCTTGTGCTTCCCAGGGATCCCCAGATTGCGTAGCAGTACTCGGTCCCCAGGCTGCAGGTCTTGCACTCGAACCTTCAGATCGAAGTTCCTCTTGTTGCGGGCTCCCCTTTGGTCCGAGGCCGCCTGAGCTCGTTCATGAGCCACTTTCAAATTTTGTCTAAGTCGGTCCACATATCCCTTGTGGGAGGTAGCAGAGGCATGGTCTAGGGAAATGCCAAAGGCCAGATCCACCGGCAATCTTGCTTCTCTCCCAAACATGAGCCGGTAGGGGGAGTAACCCGTCACATCACTTGTGGTGCAGTTGTAAGCGTGCACCAAAGCTGATATGTGTTGGCTCCAGTGTTGCTTCTTCTCTGTCTCTAGAGTTCCAAGCATGTTTAGTAAGGTCCGATTAAACCTCTCAGGTTGGGCATCTCCTTGTGGATGATAAGGTGTAGTCCTGGACTTCTCTACTCCCAATGAGTCCAGTAGGTTCCGGATCAGACGACTCTCAAAGTCCCTTCCTTGGTCTGAGTGGATTCTCTGTGGTAATCCATAGTGGACAAAGTATTTTTCCATGAGCACCTTGGCCACAGTGGAGGACTTTTGGTCTTTGGTGGGGAAAGCCTGGGCATAACGGGTGAAATGATCGGTTACCACCAGAACATTTCCCAATCCACTCAAATCGGGTTAGAGGCAGAGAAAGCCAATGCACACCAGATCCATTGGACCCTGACTCTGTAGGTGGCCCATTGGGGCAGCTTGATGGGGTAGAGTCTTCCTCTGGATGCATCGTGCACAAGAACGGCAATATTCCTCCACTTCTGCCCTCATACAGGGCCAATAGAACCGGCTTCTGACAAGCTGGAAAGTTCTCTCCGCCCCTAGATGGCCATGCTGGTCATGTAAGGCAATTAGTACCGTCTCTCGGTGCTTCTCTGGGAGAAACAACTGCCACTTATCTTCTGAGTTATCAGAGGGGCCCCTTCGGTAGACCACTCCCTGATGTACTTGTAGCTTATCCAACTCTTTCCTCAGCAGGCGAGCCTCCTTGGAAGGGTGATGTCGAAGTCCCTCTGGATTCTCGTTCTCCAAAGCTTCAAGGACCAATCTCCCCATGGGGTCTTCCAATTGATCATAGCTCAGATCCTTTCTGGACAGCTTTGGCAGGAGTTCCTCTGCTAGTTGAGTTACCCCACAGTAGGGTTGAGGGACTCCCACTGCGGTGACTCCTATCTCCTCTGCTCTGGGGCCCCCTCTTGCTTGAAACTCAGCACCCTGACAGAGTGCTCGCACTCCTTCCGGTGCTACCTGGGTCCAGTCTTCCCAGTCATTGACCATTACATGAGATCTTCGGGACAGGGCATCTGCATCCCTATTTCCAGCCCCTGGTCTGTACTTTAGACTGAAGTTGAATCCGGATAATGCAGCCAACCATCTGTGTCCGGTTGCATCTAACTTTGCAGTAGTGAAGAGGTAGGTCAGAGGATTGTTATCTGTCTTTACGGTAAACTCCGCCCCATAGAGATAGTCCTTCAGTTTGTCTACTACTGCCCATTTGAGGGCCAAGAACTCCAATTTATGAGTGGGGTAGTTCTTCTCCGAGGGAGTCAGGCTCTGGCTCACATAGGCCACTGGTCGTAGCTGCTCTTCATACTCTTGATAGAGCACTCCGCCTAGGCCCTCATGACTGGCATCGACATGTAGCTCATATGGTCTGGTGGGGTCGGCATAGGCCAGGACTGGGGCCGTGGTAAGGCTCCTCTTCAAGGTTCGGAAAGCCTCTTCACATCTTGGGTTCCACTGATCTTGAACCGACTCACCGGCCCTCCTAGGTCCCAAGCCATCCTCTTCTCCTTCAGTCTTGAGCAATTCGTTTAGTGGTTTGGCAATCCGGGCAAACCCATCCACAAATCTTCTATAATAGGAGCAGAACCCCAAGAAAGATCTGAGCTCTGTGACTGTTGTCGGTCTTGGCCAAGAGGTAACTGCCTCCAACTTCTCAGGGTCTGTAGCCACTCCCTTTCTCCTAAGTCTCCACACCTTCCCTATCCCCTCTCCTGGGGTCTTCTGCTCTAGGACCAACCGTTGGTAGGCTGTCTTCATCATGGGATGGATATTGGGATCTTGATGGTTTCTCGTCTCCACTAGAGGGGTCAGAAGTCTTCGCACCAGATCCGTATTGGTCCCTATGATGAGGGACATTTTGCTGGCCCGGGCGGTCTAGGACACACAACTGCCAGGGTGTCAAACACCTCTGTTTTCCCCGCCACAGAGGGATCGAAGGTCAGCTTTATGGGCAGGTAACCATCGTAGGGGAAACTCTGAGCTCCCAGGCCCCATATCTCCAGCTCTTCTATCTTCTGTATAGGCAAATGGCTCAAGTGCCTATCATAGAAGTCTCTGTACAACAAAGTCACTTGAGCTCCAGTGTCCAGGAGGGCCTTCGTGTAGACTCCTTCCACCTGGATGGAGACAGTGGGGGACGGGCCGACCAATTCTTCTGGGTAGGGCCGGGTTGAGGCCACCCTCTTCTGGGGACCCGTCTTCATCCAGTTGGTTTTAGACTTTATTCTTTTTCGAGACTGGTATGCATTGACCCTCCCCACAGTAATGGGAGTACAAACCCGCTGAGGGATGTTATTGTCTCTTATTTGTAGACATTCCTTCTGAGGGGTCTGGTTTTCTCCCTCTCTCTTCCTTCTATTCAGTTTGGAGTTCACTAAAAGGCATGGGCACCCGGTTGACTCCCTCACCGGGGCCCTCTGAAGTTTCCCGCCGGCTGGCGGTTATCTATCTTCTTCTTCTTGGGACTGGAACATCTACTGGCGAAGTGGCCACTGCCCCCGCAGTTGTAGCATAGTATCTCTTCTCGGTCTCGAGTGGGGCTTGGTGTTGGTGTATCTGGAAACAACTCCCTCCTAGAACTTGATTTCTCGGCTCCCCCTTGACCTTTCGCCATCATAGCAGTCAACATCTCCATCACCTGGGACATCTGTAACTTCAAAGTGTCCACCTCCTTATCTCTAGCGGGAGTCATGGCCGGTGTAACTATTGCTACCGGTTGTTTGACGGGCTCGGTGAGATGTTCTTCCCTTTTTTTCTTCCAGTAGGGCCTCTTCCTCTCTGATCATTCGGATGAGGTCAGTGTACTCCAGATTCTTCCCATCCAGTCGGGCACGCAGTGTCCATGCAATAGGATCCATGAGTTGAGCTCCCCTCAGTACCTGTTGAGCACGGGCCTCATCTACTTTTCCTGGGCTGATCCCCTTCTTTAGGATCATCCTATGCAGGATTTTATCTAAACGTCCCATGTAGTCTGATAGTTTTTCACCTTTCTTCTGGTAGCAATGCTCTAACTGATAAGCAAGCTCAGAGATTTTCTCTGTCCCACCAAACACATTCTGTAATACATCTAGGTACTCCTGCGCATTACAGTCTGTCCTGCTCATCTTCAGGTTGCGTACGGCCTCTAGAGCAGGCCCCTTTAGACTTTCCACAATCCTCTGCTTCTTTTTGCACTCTGGAACTTCCCATTCCTCTAGTGCCTGTGTTGCGCTAACCACTCTTCAAATCCCTCTTCTTCCGAAGGTACAGGTTTCCTCCCTGAAAACATCCGGAGTTTTATGTACCCCGACATCGGGTAATCTGTGGGATCCTTCTTGCACTGGGCCACAATCTCCCCCAGGACAGCACACAGTTCTGCGCTAAGGGTGGCCGGTGCTGGTCTGAGACTCTCGGGTGAGGTACGGGCCGCAGCCTGCGGTGATCCCGTTGGCGATGGCTCCTCCTTTATTGCGTGCGCCAACCTAAAGGATCTGTTGTCTTGTGTCCGTACACGGTTGCGCTTGCAAGCCTCCGGCATCCCATCCCAGTATTCCACTAGCGCGTACTGATATGAGATGTCTGGGTCTGATTTTATCTCCATCACCCATGGTTCATGGTCTGGGGACACTGACTTCATTAACTCCTCTACGGTCTCAGTCGACCATTTCTCCCCTGGGAGGCTAATGACCACTGACTGACTTGGGTCGGCCTTAGCCGCTTCACACCACGCTCTGACTCCCTGTGGGTCCATGCCGGTACCTCTGGCGTGTTCACCGCTGTCTCAGAAATCCCGGATTTACGAGCCCCCACGTATAGCGATACCCTCACTTAAGAGGGCCGCAAGTTTGGTTTGGGTCCTGAGCACAGCTCCGCCAACCCCCCGGCAATCTGCACTACCCACTCTGGCACAGTTAGTATCTAGCAATACACATTAAATCACTTATACTCTAAATATGTGTGTGTGTGTGCGTGGGTGGATAACTCAAGCTCATAGACAATCTTTGAAAGTATATAACTGACTTTACTTGTTGTTTTTATAAAAGGAATAACATGAATCAAACATTTGGATTGCAACACATAAGCAGGTCCCTGCAGTAACCAGTAATAAAGATAAACAGAGTAATCAGCATAAGAAAGTATTGCTATGCAACTCTAACGCTTCCCTTTTTCAGCTACTTCCCCGCATGGGTAAACTAACACCCAGCACTATCTACCTATGCAGTCAGGCCTGACTGATCTAGATGGAAGTCCAGTGAATCAATATTCGCTAGCAATCTTTCGGTGGTGCACTTGAAGAACAACTTTGTAATCCAAACGAATAATAAAGATAAAGTGTCTGTCTTTAAACAGCTCTCACCACCCGGACAAGTCCAAGTCCGATTCGTCTAGGAACAGGAATCCACCGACCTCCGAGTCTTCAATCCTTCTGGTGTACTGCAGCAAGGATGAGAAGATGTCTCTCAGGTGCAGCTAGGCTGGCAGAGGGCTCTTTGGAAAAGAGCACAAGGCCCAGGCTTCAGGCCTTGTGCCTCCAGCAGTCCAGCACAGACCTCCTCTTGCTAGGAGAAAGGGGGGGGTGTCCAAAGAGGAAGAACTAGGCCTCTCCCCCTCCTTATATATCCTCCCCCATGAGTCTCTGAGGCATAACTCCAAACATCCTGGGAACCAGCGGGGTTCTGGGAACAGTAGTTTTATAGTCCTTAAAGAGACCCCGCTACACACTCCCCCCACTTAAACTCTTTGGTCCCCAAAGATAAACTTTTAACACATATCCTGTACCAATTTTGAAAGTGCTGGGTATGATGTTGGTACAGGGAATTTCCACCAGAACTCAGAGGTGGGATTTCCTGTCCCACAGGTCACACTGGCATGAGTGGCCTGCCTAACTGTGCCAGAGAGTGAGCTGGGGTTGCCCTCCACCAAATGGTCAGTGGAGGGATTAGAGCGTTCAGCACTTCTTCTAGCAGTCACAACAGAGTCCTCAGAGCTCTCCCCCATTTGAGAGTAGGTTAGCTTCTTGGGGGGTCTCACAACTCGGCAAGCTCTCTGTTCTCTTGGGACTTCAGGCTCTGGTGCCACAGGCTCTAATTCAGGAACACATTCTGACAGCATCACTGGTTCTGGAACATCGGTCCTTTCCTCTTCTGAGTAAATGCTAGGGATATCTTCCCAGCCTTCAGGCACACCACTAGATGGAATGAACTCTGTAGCTTCTGGGTTCAGTGTCCCATCCTGTGTATCCTCAGTAGGTGGGAGATCTATGGCAGAATTTCCTGGAGTTGATGAAGGCCACAGCCACTCAAGCTCTCCTCTTCCACCTTCACCTCGTTGGGGATCTTGTCCATCTCTAACCCGGGAGGTCTGAGACCGAGTGCTAGGTCCCGGGGTATCCAGAATGGAAACAGGTTCAGGTGAATTTCTCACTGGAGGTATTCTGACTGCTTCAGTAAGCGGGAGCAAATGATTCCTGTGCCAAGTCTTCAAGGGCCCCACTTTCCCCTCTGGTTTTAACTTATACACAGGCAATCCAGGTAGCTTTCTGCAAATGACATAGGGCTCCGATCTCCATCTATCAGCAAGCTTGTGCTTCCCAGGGATCCCCAGATTGCGTAGCAGTACTCGGTCCCCAGGCTGCAGGTCTTGCACTCGAACCTTCAGATCGAAGTTCCTCTTGTTGCGGGCTCCCCTTTGGTCCGAGGCCGCCTGAGCTCGTTCATGAGCCACTTTCAAATTTTGTCTAAGTCGGTCCACATATCCCTTGTGGGAGGTAGCAGAGGCATGGTCTAGGGAAATGCCAAAGGCCAGATCCACCGGCAATCTTGCTTCTCTCCCAAACATGAGCCGGTAGGGGGAGTAACCCGTCACATCACTTGTGGTGCAGTTGTAAGCGTGCACCAAAGCTGATATGTGTTGGCTCCAGTGTTGCTTCTTCTCTGTCTCTAGAGTTCCAAGCATGTTTAGTAAGGTCCGATTAAACCTCTCAGGTTGGGCATCTCCTTGTGGATGATAAGGTGTAGTCCTGGTCTTCTCTACTCCCAATGAGTCCAGTAGGTTCCGGATCAGACGACTCTCAAAGTCCCTTCCTTGGTCTGAGTGGATTCTCTGTGGTAATCCATAGTGGACAAAGTATTTTTCCATGAGCACCTTGGCCACAGTGGAGGACTTTTGGTCTTTGGTGGGGAAAGCCTGGGCATAACGGGTGAAATGATCGGTTACCACCAGAACATTTCCCAATCCACTCAAATCGGGTTAGAGGCAGAGAAAGCCAATGCACACCAGATCCATTGGACCCTGACTCTGTAGGTGGCCCATTGGGGCAGCTTGATGGGGTAGAGTCTTCCTCTGGATGCATCGTGCACAAGAACGGCAATATTCCTCCACTTCTGCCCTCATACAGGGCCAATAGAACCGGCTTCTGACAAGCTGGAAAGTTCTCTCCGCCCCTAGATGGCCATGCTGGTCATGTAAGGCAATTAGTACCGTCTCTCGGTGCTTCTCTGGGAGAAACAACTGCCACTTATCTTCTGAGTTATCAGAGGGGCCCCTTCGGTAGACCACTCCCTGATGTACTTGTAGCTTATCCAACTCTTTCCTCAGCAGGCGAGCCTCCTTGGAAGGGTGATGTCGAAGTCCCTCTGGATTCTCGTTCTCCAAAGCTTCAAGGACCAATCTCCCCATGGGGTCTTCCAATTGATCATAGCTCAGATCCTTTCTGGACAGCTTTGGCAGGAGTTCCTCTGCTAGTTGAGTTACCCCACAGTAGGGTTGAGGGACTCCCACTGCGGTGACTCCTATCTCCTCTGCTCTGGGGCCCCCTCTTGCTTGAAACTCAGCACCCTGACAGAGTGCTCGCACTCCTTCCGGTGCTACCTGGGTCCAGTCTTCCCAGTCATTGACCATTACATGAGATCTTCGGGACAGGGCATCTGCATCCCTATTTCCAGCCCCTGGTCTGTACTTTAGACTGAAGTTGAATCCGGATAATGCAGCCAACCATCTGTGTCCGGTTGCATCTAACTTTGCAGTAGTGAAGAGGTAGGTCAGAGGATTGTTATCTGTCTTTACGGTAAACTCCGCCCCATAGAGATAGTCCTTCAGTTTGTCTACTACTGCCCATTTGAGGGCCAAGAACTCCAATTTATGAGTGGGGTAGTTCTTCTCCGAGGGAGTCAGGCTCTGGCTCACATAGGCCACTGGTCGTAGCTGCTCTTCATACTCTTGATAGAGCACTCCGCCTAGGCCCTCATGACTGGCATCGACATGTAGCTCATATGGTCTGGTGGGGTCGGCATAGGCCAGGACTGGGGCCGTGGTAAGGCTCCTCTTCAAGGTTCGGAAAGCCTCTTCACATCTTGGGTTCCACTGATCTTGAACCGACTCACCGGCCCTCCTAGGTCCCAAGCCATCCTCTTCTCCTTCAGTCTTGAGCAATTCGTTTAGTGGTTTGGCAATCCGGGCAAACCCATCCACAAATCTTCTATAATAGGAGCAGAACCCCAAGAAAGATCTGAGCTCTGTGACTGTTGTCGGTCTTGGCCAAGAGGTAACTGCCTCCAACTTCTCAGGGTCTGTAGCCACTCCCTTTCTCCTAAGTCTCCACACCTTCCCTATCCCCTCTCCTGGGGTCTTCTGCTCTAGGACCAACCGTTGGTAGGCTGTCTTCATCATGGGATGGATATTGGGATCTTGATGGTTTCTCGTCTCCACTAGAGGGGTCAGAAGTCTTCGCACCAGATCCGTATTGGTCCCTATGATGAGGGACATTTTGCTGGCCCGGGCGGTCTAGGACACACAACTGCCAGGGTGTCAAACACCTCTGTTTTCCCCGCCACAGAGGGATCGAAGGTCAGCTTTATGGGCAGGTAACCATCGTAGGGGAAACTCTGAGCTCCCAGGCCCCATATCTCCAGCTCTTCTATCTTCTGTATAGGCAAATGGCTCAAGTGCCTATCATAGAAGTCTCTGTACAACAAAGTCACTTGAGCTCCAGTGTCCAGGAGGGCCTTCGTGTAGACTCCTTCCACCTGGATGGAGACAGTGGGGGACGGGCCGACCAATTCTTCTGGGTAGGGCCGGGTTGAGGCCACCCTCTTCTGGGGACCCGTCTTCATCCAGTTGGTTTTAGACTTTATTCTTTTTCGAGACTGGTATGCATTGACCCTCCCCACAGTAATGGGAGTACAAACCCGCTGAGGGATGTTATTGTCTCTTATTTGTAGACATTCCTTCTGAGGGGTCTGGTTTTCTCCCTCTCTCTTCCTTCTATTCAGTTTGGAGTTCACTAAAAGGCATGGGCACCCGGTTGACTCCCTCACCGGGGCCCTCTGAAGTTTCCCGCCGGCTGGCGGTTATCTATCTTCTTCTTCTTGGGACTGGAACATCTACTGGCGAAGTGGCCACTGCCCCCGCAGTTGTAGCATAGTATCTCTTCTCGGTCTCGAGTGGGGCTTGGTGTTGGTGTATCTGGAAACAACTCCCTCCTAGAACTTGATTTCTCGGCTCCCCCTTGACCTTTCGCCATCATAGCAGTCAACATCTCCATCACCTGGGACATCTGTAACTTCAAAGTGTCCACCTCCTTATCTCTAGCGGGAGTCATGGCCGGTGTAACTATTGCTACCGGTTGTTTGACGGGCTCGGTGAGATGTTCTTCCCTTTTTTTCTTCCAGTAGGGCCTCTTCCTCTCTGATCATTCGGATGAGGTCAGTGTACTCCAGATTCTTCCCATCCAGTCGGGCACGCAGTGTCCATGCAATAGGATCCATGAGTTGAGCTCCCCTCAGTACCTGTTGAGCACGGGCCTCATCTACTTTTCCTGGGCTGATCCCCTTCTTTAGGATCATCCTATGCAGGATTTTATCTAAACGTCCCATGTAGTCTGATAGTTTTTCACCTTTCTTCTGGTAGCAATGCTCTAACTGATAAGCAAGCTCAGAGATTTTCTCTGTCCCACCAAACACATTCTGTAATACATCTAGGTACTCCTGCGCATTACAGTCTGTCCTGCTCATCTTCAGGTTGCGTACGGCCTCTAGAGCAGGCCCCTTTAGACTTTCCACAATCCTCTGCTTCTTTTTGCACTCTGGAACTTCCCATTCCTCTAGTGCCTGTGTTGCGCTAACCACTCTTCAAATCCCTCTTCTTCCGAAGGTACAGGTTTCCTCCCTGAAAACATCCGGAGTTTTATGTACCCCGACATCGGGTAATCTGTGGGATCCTTCTTGCACTGGGCCACAATCTCCCCCAGGACAGCACACAGTTCTGCGCTAAGGGTGGCCGGTGCTGGTCTGAGACTCTCGGGTGAGGTACGGGCCGCAGCCTGCGGTGATCCCGTTGGCGATGGCTCCTCCTTTATTGCGTGCGCCAACCTAAAGGATCTGTTGTCTTGTGTCCGTACACGGTTGCGCTTGCAAGCCTCCGGCATCCCATCCCAGTATTCCACTAGCGCGTACTGATATGAGATGTCTGGGTCTGATTTTATCTCCATCACCCATGGTTCATGGTCTGGGGACACTGACTTCATTAACTCCTCTACGGTCTCAGTCGACCATTTCTCCCCTGGGAGGCTAATGACCACTGACTGACTTGGGTCGGCCTTAGCCGCTTCACACCACGCTCTGACTCCCTGTGGGTCCATGCCGGTACCTCTGGCGTGTTCACCGCTGTCTCAGAAATCCCGGATTTACGAGCCCCCACGTATAGCGATACCCTCACTTAAGAGGGCCGCAAGTTTGGTTTGGGTCCTGAGCACAGCTCCGCCAACCCCCCGGCAATCTGCACTACCCACTCTGGCACAGTTAGTATCTAGCAATACACATTAAATCACTTATACTCTAAATATGTGTGTGTGTGTGCGTGGGTGGATAACTCAAGCTCATAGACAATCTTTGAAAGTATATAACTGACTTTACTTGTTGTTTTTATAAAAGGAATAACATGAATCAAACATTTGGATTGCAACACATAAGCAGGTCCCTGCAGTAACCAGTAATAAAGATAAACAGAGTAATCAGCATAAGAAAGTATTGCTATGCAACTCTAATGCTGCCCTTTTTCAGCTACTTCCCCGCATGGGTAAACTAACACCCAGCACTATCTATCTATGCAGTCAGGCCTGACTGATCTAGATGGAAGTCCAGTGAAACAATATTCGCTAGCAATCTTTCGGTGGTGCACTTGAAGAACAACTTTGTAATCCAAACGAATAATAAAGATAAAGTGTCTGTCTTTAAACAGCTCTCACCACCCGGACAAGTCAAAGTCCGATTCGTCTAGGAACAGGAATCCACCGACCTCCGAGTCTTCAATCCTTCTGGTGTACTGCAGCAAGGATGAGATGTCTCTCAGGTGCAGCTAGGCTGGCAGAGGGCTCTTTGGAAAAGAGCACAAGGCCCAGGCTTAAGGCCTTGTGCCTCCAGCAGTCCAGCACAGACCTCTTCTTGCTAGGAGAAAGGGGGGGTGTCCAAAGAGGAAGAACTAGGCCTCTCCCCCTCCTTATATATCCTCCCCCATGAGTCTCTGAGGCATAACTCCAAACATCCTGGGAACCAGCGGGGTTCTGGGAACAGTAGTTTTATAGTCCTTAAAGAGACCCCGCTACACCACTAAAAGAAAAATCTATTTGTGGGAACAAATTTATAAAAATCTTGTTTGGGTACAGTGTTGTATGACCGCATAATTGCCATTCAAATTGTGACAGCGATGGAAGCTGAAAATTTGGTCTGGGTAGGAAGGTGTATAAGTGCCCGGTATTGAAGTGGTTAATACTGTGATTCAATTCTCTTTTTATTGAGTCATTCAGATCAAATAATACATAGTGAGCTGAACATGGATTACAAGATTAAAAATGTTGTACAAATATGCATGGGACAGCATGTTTATTGAAATCTATGTGTTATCTATTGTCTGGTAGAGTTGTCCTCATTCTTTCTTTCGCTTTAGTTTTCTTTTTTAATTGATTTAGTAGTTGTTCGACATAACAGTGATGTTAACATATCATAGTAACAAAGCATAACCTCAGAATTTAAGGTTGGGAAAGAAGAGAACATTCACACGTGTGCAACTTGTCCTGCGACTTTGGAACCCAAAGTCACATGACAAGTTGCACCCCTTGTATCCCAATAACGGTTCATATCTCTGTGACTTCAAGTCGCAGCACTACTTTGGTCTGACTTTCATGCGACTTTCCATAGACCTCAATTTAAACCCTGAAAAGTCGCATGAAAGTTACACCTGCATGATACAGATGCAATTTGGATGCGACTTAGGTGTAATTTGTGAATGCTGGCAAAGAAAAGAAAATTAAGAAAAATAGTGTGACCTCCCCCCCCCCCCCCCCCCCGAATGTTCTTTGGGTCTGGTATTGATTTTAAGGGGAACCCAATGCCAAAATATACAAAAAAAATGGAGTGTGGTCTCCCACAAAATCCATACCAGACCCTTATCCAAAGTATGCAAGTCAGGAAAGGGGGGTGAGTGAACACCCCTCTCCCCCCACCTCCCACCAGGCCACATGCCCTCAACATGGGGTTGCTTTGTTGATGGGAAGGGCCTCTTCCCCACAACCCTGGACAGTGGTCTTGGGGGTCTGTGGGTGGGGGGCTTATCAGAATCTGGAAGGGGCCCCCACATCTCAGGCTCCACCTATGTGACTGAGTATCATCTAAAACCTGTAAAAAGTGAGTAAAGACGCAACACAAATTTTTGCCAATGCCTTTACTAAAAACAAAACAAAAAATAAATAAAAAATGTCCCCTGGTGTAGATTAACTGTCAATCACACCTTGGCGGGACCCAAAAAAATGAAAACAAACAAAACTGGAGTTTTTTTTTCCCAGGTCAGAGGTGGCAGAGGGTGGTGTGATTGACGATGGATCTACAGCAATGATACTCATTCACATAGGGGGAGCCTGGCATGTGGAGGCCCCTTGTTGAAGGGGGGGCTTCCAGATATGCCCCCCACCCTCAGACCCCCACAACCACTTATCAGGGACATTATTTTTTAATAGGAATTGTCAAAAACTTGTGTCGGGGGGGGGGTGTGGCCTGGTCATGGTGGAGTGAAGTCGCAGGGTGACCGAGCTCCCGGAGCCAGATCCAGCAAACAAGGCTGTAATGCCAGCGTATCAGCTATTTGCCACCCGGCCATGAGCTACCTCAAGAGGCAAGTTCAGGGGATCTGACAAGCCAACTCCGGCTTCCCAGATCGATAGATTTCTAAAGGACAGCAGCAAGGCTGGCCCTGGGGCCCACACGGAGCAGCCACGTGCAGAGGCCCGACCAGCACTGTCTCCTGGAAGAATGGCGTCCTCTCAGCCATCCAGCTCACAAACCCTGTCGGGGATCCCGGCTCAGTTGAACTCGCCATCCTGCAGCCAGTCGGGAGTCACTCTCCCCTCACAACATCCGGGGGAAGATTTGGATATTCGAGCGTTGTTATGTTCTCTCCCTAACAGGGCAGACACAGAGGCCCTCCCTACCAAGGTGGATATGGAGGCTTTGGTCCTCAGGGTAGAGGAACAACACCGCTGAGACCTTCAAGAGATCCTCTCGGAGGTCCAGGGGATAGATGAGCATCTGACTAGAGAGGAGGCCACAGTGGGGTCCCTGGAGACCCGAATCACCCTGCTGGAAAGGAAACATAAATATCAAGACCAGCTGGCTGAGGTACGGCTTCACGCGGAGGACTTCAAGAACCGGAGCTGCCGTCAGAACTTGTGGCTTCGGGGAATACCTGAAGCAATGGGTACAGAGAACCCGGTTGAGACTGGGGGCCATCTTACACAAGCTACTGGATGGCAACCTCCCTACCTCCATGGAGTTTGACAGGGTGCACAGGGCGCTCGGCCCAAAACCTGCAGATGTGGAGAGGCCCCGGGTCATATTGTGCCGCCTTCACCGCTATAGCCATAAAGGGCAAATCATGCAAGCAGCACGGACCGAGGGACCGGTGGATTTCCATGGAGCTCAGATCATGGTGTATCCCGACGTTTCCCAGGCAACGCTTATGAGACAAGCAATGCTTAAGTCTCTACTGGAAATGCTCTGTTGGGCAGGTCTGACATACAGATGGGGTTTTCCCCTCCAGCTCACTATCCGAAAGGGGGGCACCTCCTTCACCTTAAGGCGCCATGCAGATCTCCCTGACCTCTTCAGATTCCTGGGGATGGAGCCATTCCCGCTGCAGTACTGGCTGAGTCCCTTACCAGGCAGGGATCTCCCCAGAGGGGTTTGCCCCGTCGGTCTTCCAGGCACAGGCAAAGAGAGCCCACTCCGATCGGGAGGGGAGATCCGGAACAGTGAAACCCATAGATCTTCTCACGTAAGCGATGGACGCAGGTTGTCTGTGTTATGGGACTATGCCTTTCAGTGCCTGAGGTAAGCTTGGGGTCAGGGGTATTGGATCCCCCCCCCCACCGCATTGTTTTCCAGACTCTTCTGCCCTGGTTCATACCCGGCCCCGGGGGCACCCCTCCATGCTAGCCTTATCTCCGCCCCGGCTGGATTACATGAGGGAATGGGCATCACCTGGGTCCCACTACCCCCCCCCTCCCTCCTGCATGGTCACCGCAAACTTCCGAGAGGTTTAACTATGCATCATCTCAGACCATGTGGGAAGGGGCTCCTCCGGTGAAGAGATGGTCCCGCCACCCCTCCGGATAAGAGACGAGGTCGGACACTGGGATCCCACCATGTGGGGGACATGTATGTACTGTTATAGGCTTTCCCATGCACTGACACTAGCAGCGGCTACGGTACTCTAATCTCGCACCTCAAGGAGATCCGCGGTCATGGACATGACCATATTGGGATGTGCGGAACTTTCACTCAACTAATGGCTTTCAGGTGGGATCATGAGGGGAGGGGGTGGGCGGGATGGGTGTGGGTGAGGGCCATCTATACACTATCTCAAGGTAGTTGCGCGGCCCAGTGTCCGGAGCTGACCGGGTATGCAGGCAGGGACCAGGGGGAGCCCTGCACTAGGGGGGCCTCCCGTGCCCAGCCATGCTGGCAGAGGGTCCTCCGGGCGGGACCTGAGGGACTTGTGTGAGAGGCGGCCGGTGCCGGGCTGCGCAATGAGGTTTCTGTGCGGGGCTGTGTTGGGGAAGGTGGGAACTCAAACCGAAGGCACTGTTTCTTTTTTCTTTTTTTTTTCTTTTATCTTTATCTGCATTGGCATATTGTTTATCTGGTCCCTAAGTCACAGGCAGGCCGATAGCCTTTACTTACCGTAATGTTTCATTTGCCTGCCATGGAGGGTGGAGTGCCCGCTGCGTGCTGTGCGCCCACCATGTGAAACAGTCTGGGGAGGTTCCCTTCAGGTCCCCCTGGCCTATGATCCTTCTCAAATCCATGCTGGGTGTTTGGCAGGCGGATTGGTTTCTTATTCAGTCAACTCAGTCTTGTCCTCTGAAATGCATTTAAGATATAGTGGCAAATGTTTATTTGATTAGTTTATAAGTTATCACTATGCAGCCGTATTCTTTCAAGTTTTTGCAAATATTAGGGGTCTGGTTGGGGAGCTCCTGTTCCCATTGTGCCCAGACACTGACCCACATAGAATTGCACCTCTCTGGGGCCTGGTTTGAGAGCCCTAAGGGTGTATTGAGACCAAGTCTCACAAACGCCAGGGGTGTTTTAGTAACCAGGGCTTCCTCATCCTCAAGGCCCTCTAGAAATCTTTTCTATATCCTTCTGCTACCCCTTTCTCTATGTCCCTTCTGTGCTCCCTCTAGTCTCACCCAAGGTCGCCCCCTCCTTCGGGCCTAACCCCCCCCCCCCCTCCCATCTCCCTCTCCCCTCCTCCAGCCCGGCATAGACCATGTGTCCCACGGAAAATCTCTGACTCATGTCCATCAATGTAAAGGGTCTCAACACGCCAGAGAAACAATCCATGGTCCTCTCCAACATTCAAAGGCACACATTTGCTTTCTCCAAGAAACCCATTTTTGGGTAGACAAAATACCAAAACTATATAATAGATGCTTTCCGGCTGCCTATCATGGATGCTCCTCCGAGTCAAAATCCAAAGGGGTTAGCGTACTAATCCGAGCTATGATGCCATGGAAGCTGCGTGACCAGTGGAGTGATAAGGATGGTAGGGGTCTGTTTCTTAAAGGAACATTAGGCAGCACCTTGGTGACCTTAGTCAACTTATATCTCCCTAACACGGGTCAGGTAGGATTCCTTGAATCCACACTGAGTAAACTTCAGGAATTCGCAGAGGGGGTTGTGATCCTGGGAGGTGACTTCAATTTTGCTATTGACCCCTCCTTGGATACATCTAAACAGGCATCCCAGATCTCCTACCCAGCTCTCAAACGCTTAAAAAATAATCTCTATGCTTTTCACCTGATAGATGTATGGAGGCTCTTGAACCCAAGCCAGAGAGATTATACATTCTACTCACACCCACACAACTCGTATACCAGAATCGATCTGTTCATGTTGCCCCAATCATTGCTCTCCAAAGTAAAACCAGCCTCCATAGGGCCCATCACCTTCTCAGACCATGCACCGGTCTTCTTAGATATTGATATTCTCGATCCGGGTAACAAACCATGGCAGTGGAAGCTCAATGATACCCTGATCCAGACCCCAGAGGTGGCAGAAGAAATCTCGAGGGAGTTGAGAAACTTCTTCTCATCCAACACAGACATGGGTAGTTCCCCACTGGTAGTTTGAGAGGCCGATAAGTGTACCATTGGGAGAATCCTCATAAGAGAAGGTACTCGCATTAAGAGGGCAAGAGCACAGCAAACCCTAGACCTCCTGGGGAAAATTAGGGCATTAGAGGCCACGCACAAACAATCCCTTGCCAATCAGGCGCTGCAGGATCTCACGGCCTTGAGAAACCAACTGAGATCGCTAGCCTTGTTCAGAGCGAAAACAGTTATCTTGAAATGCAAACATACCTTTTATGAGCACAGTAACAAGTGCGCCAAACTGTTGGGACGGGCCTTGAGAGCCCAACGGGCTCAAGCCTTTATTCCTGAGCTTATAAAAGAGGGGGGGGGGGGTCCAGGGCTCATACCACTGAAGAGATCGCAGACCAGTTCCGCAATTATTATACTTTCTTATATAATTTGCCGCTCCAACATTCCGACAGAGGAAGTCCCTAGAGAGGGAGGCTATCAGGGATTACATCTGAAAATCTGGTCTTCCACAGCTGCCGGAAGAAGCCTTAGGCATATTAGAGGAGCCGCTCATGGGGGAGGAGGTGACATTAGCCATAGCCAGAATGCAGAAAGGCAAAACCCCAGGACCGGACGGCTACTCATTGACCTAATACATAACCTTCGGCGAGATCTTGACACCCCACTTTTTGGCAGCGTATAACACGGCTGGAGAGGGAGCAATTTTTTATTTTTTTTTGACAGACTCACTTAGGGCCTTTATTTCTGTTATTCCCAAGGAGGGAAAAGAACCCCTACTTTGTCACAACTATAGGCCGATTTCTCTCCTCAATATGGACCTGAAGATTTTCACAAAAGAGGCGAGGGACAACACCACAAAAGCAATTAATATCATTCATGCTGCCAAAATGCAGGGTACCCCATTGTTACTACTCACGACCGACGCCGTAAAGGTGTTTAAACGAGTACACTGGCCTTTCCTACTCGAGACTCTCAGACATATAGGACTGGGCCAGAGAATGATGAACTGGATACAAGCCATCTACTCCAGGCCCTCAGCCAAAGTGAAAGTTAATGGGCAGCTCTCTTCCCCCTTTGGCATAACCAATGGGACGAGACAGGGGTGCCCCTTGTCCCCTCTCATTTTCATCTTGTCACTGGAGCCATTCCTACGCATGGTAAGAGGCAATCCCAACATAGCAGGCATCAGATTGAGTGAGTGAGTGAGTCCCTGTCTCCCAAAATAGCATCTTTCGCTGACCATTTGCTCTTTTTCATCTCCAACCCCCTGGTCTCTGTGCCTAGCTTATTGTCAGAATTGAAGAAATATGGAACGTTGTCCTTCTTTAAAGTCAACTTTCAGAAATCAGAGGAGTTGAACATATCACTGCCACCCTCATTATGCTCCTTGTTAAGAGAGGATTTTCCTTTTAAGTGGGCCAGCACACACATAAAGTATTTGGGTATCAGCCTGCCTAACAAAACAGAAGACATCTTCTCCCTTAGACCCCCCCACTGTCGGACATCAAAAAAGACCTTCAGTGGCAAACGGGCCTGTTCTCTTGGTTTAGGTGGTGCAGCATAATCAAAATGAACATTATCCCCCCGTCTACTGTACCATTTCCAGGCCCTCCCGATTAAGGTCACAACTCCCTTCCTTTAGAGCCATCAACAGAGTACTGATCAAGTTTATCTGAGCGGGGAGGCCTCCGATATTGGCCCAGGCCATGCCAAAGGCGTTGGGCGGGGTCACCTTTCCATACGTTTCATTGTACCATGCAGCCTGCCATCTAACGAGGATCATTGATTGGTGTCGCCGCGAGCTGCTTAAACAATGGATCAAAATAGAGCAGGTTCTGTCGGCGGATTTGGGGGGACTGCCTTGGTGCCTGAGAGGCCAGCCAGAACAAGTAACGA
The DNA here is from genome assembly GCF_037356315.1 of Lithobates pipiens. Taxonomy (NCBI): domain Eukaryota; kingdom Metazoa; phylum Chordata; class Amphibia; order Anura; family Ranidae; genus Lithobates; species Lithobates pipiens. The sequence continues at coordinate 193,846,585 of NW_027507686.1, read as the reverse complement.
GAGAGTAGCCCAAAAAGCCTATCAGGAGCAGTCGATCGCCCCTATGCCCTCGCCACTCACCCCTATATCTGGGAATCCGGCTTTCCAACCGGGAGTGGCAGACACCAGGTTCCAGGCCCTCAAGGGCAATGGGCGACACCAACTGTGCCATCTCACCAGAGGAGGCCAGTGAATGACTAGAAACAACATATTGGAAGACCCTCTCTTGGGTAACCTCACCTTCTGGCAGAAAATACAACTAACCCATTTTATAAGATCGCAGCCCTCGCCAAGGCTGTTCCTGAGAAGCCTGACACCCTTCAAGCTTCTTTGCTCAGAGCAAGAACCAATTCGGCATACCAAATCCTGGTCACACCCCTGAAAGAATTCAAACTTCCTTATATAACTAAATTGGAGCGGGACCTGGGAATACAGCTGACCAAGAGACAAGTGGAGAGAATACTCCTCTTCACATACAAAACATTGCTATGTGCTAACCAACAGGAAGCAGGGTACAAAGTCTTATCACGTTGGTACTATACCCCGTTTAGGCTGCATAAGATGTTCCCTCGGAGCTCGGACCGTTGTTGGAGATGTGGAGAGGAGACGGGTAGTCTACTCCACATCTTCTGGGCCTGCAAGCTCCTAACCCCCTATTGGACAGAGGTCCACCGGATAATACAGAAGTTCACTGAGAAGAGTTTGCCCAGGACCCCCAAACTCTTTTTATTACATCACCATGACATACCAAGTAAAGCATATAGGAAATCCATCCTACCCTTGCTGGTCACGGCAGCAAAAAGCTGTATCCCCCTGTTCTGGAAACGGTTGGAGCCTCCAGGAGTGGCAGTCTGGTTAGAGAGTTGCTGAGATGCATAGAATAGAGGACCCTGTGGCCACTGACAGGGGTCTACAGGAGCAATTCCTCAAATGGTTCTACTGGCCCGAATTCTCTTATTCTGAGGAGTATGCGAGGCTGACAACATGAGCAACTGGAAACTGGGCAGCCAGGGTCGGGTGTGGGGGCGTGGGTGGGGGGCTTGTGGGGATACCCCGCCTCTCTACCTCTCCCCCCCCCCCCCTACCCTAACAGGTTATTTCCCTGATCCCTTTCTTTCTCCCCCCCCCCCCCCTCCCATTCTCTCTTTCCCACTTTTACTTTGCTTCTTATTATCTATTCACTTGACAACAAACATTGGAAATCTACTCTCATGTTCACCAACAAAACAAAATAATTGTCACACGGGTCACATAGAGCTTCATGACCAAGGCAACCTGAAGTTGGCATCTCATCACCCTTTTCACCATACTAAGCCTGTTTGACCCACAATGCAGTATTGCTTGAGGGGTCCATTGGATCTGGTGAATCTAACCACAAAGGGGGGGTTTGGAGCACGTTGTCACCTGTGTGGATAACAATCATTTCAGCACTTTATGAATTATCCGTACAGTAGCACTCGGGAAAGAAATTTTGCAATTGGAACTTTATATATGCGTTTTTTGCACATTTATTTAAACTTTCCCTGGCTACATGCTTGTTTTATTAATCTTATTATTTATTTATTTTTGGCACATTTAGTTCAAGCCTAGCACTTGGTAAAGCTATTTCGTAAATGGAGTTGTTACCGTATATACTCGAGTATAGGCCGACCCGAGTATAAGCCGAGGCCCCCAATTTACCCCCAAAAAACTGGGAAACCTATTGACTCGTGTATAAGCCGAGGGTGAGATATGCCTGTCCATCCCTGTGTGTGTGTGTGTCCATCCATCCATCCATCCCTGTGTGTGTGTGTGTCCATCCATCCCTGTGTGTGTGTGTGTCCATCCATCCATCCATCCCTGTGTGTGTGTGTCCATCCATCCATCCATCCCTGTGTGTGTGTCCATCCATCCATCCCTGTGTGTGTGTGTGTGTGTGTGTGGCCTTGTGTGTCCAGCCTACCTGTGTCCCGAGCCTCCGTCCGGTCCCGAGCCTCCGTCCGGTCCCGTCCCGTCCCGAGCCTCCGTCCGGTCCCGTCCCGAGACTCCGTCCGGTCCCGTCCCGTCCCGAGCCGAGCCTCCGTCCGGTCCCGTCCCAGGATCACCGCTCTTCGTCGGCGCCCATTCCCCTGTTCAAATGCCGCGCCTCCCTGTCTGTGATAGGCGGAACACAATTTCCCAGCAGTCTGTGTTCCGCCTATCACGGACATCCTCTTATCCTCGTCCGTAGTATGAGGATGAGCGGATGTCCGTGATAGGCGGAACACAGACTGCTGGGAAATTGTGTTCCGCCTATCACAGACAGGGAGGCGCGGCTTTTGAAAGTTAGAATGGCCGCTGTCTGTCTGCTCGACACGCTGTTCGGGCAGACAGACGGCGATGACTCGAGTATAAGCCGAGGGGGGCACTTTCAGCCTCAAAAAAGAGGCTGAAAATCTCGGCTTATACTCGAGTATATACGGTATATGCATTTTTGCACATCTAGAATTTTCACTGGCTACATGCCTGTTTATGCAATTTCACAAATTTATCGTGTTTTTTTTTTTTTGCACATTTAGTCTATATTAGCGCTAACACTTATTACCTAATTAAACTTGTTTGTGCTGTGGTATTCTCATTTTCGTTCATATTGTTATATTCTTTCTAGTTGTTTCTATATTTGTTTTTTCAATTCTATAATTTTTTTTTTTTTTCTATTATATTCTGTTCTTTTCTATTCTATTTGAATTCAAATGCATTCTTTTCAGAAGATGGTTATATTCTATTTTATTCTATTATATCTATTCTTTTATTTTCTGTTCTATTTTCTTCAAATTTCGGAAGAAGGTCATATTTTATTTTATTTTATTCTATTTTTTTTTTTAAACTCCATTTTAAACTATTCCATGCCTTTATTTTCTATTCTATTTTTATTATGTTCTTTTATTTTCTATTTTACTCTGTTTTAAGCAATTCTTTTCTAGTATATTCTTTTATTTTCTATTCTAGACCTTTATTTTTAGTCAATTTTTTTTCTATTGTTTTATTTTCTATTCTGTTCTGTTTTACTCTATTATATTCAATTATTTTATTTCCTATTCTATTTCTATTCTCTTTTTAAAAAACAATTCAAATACGATTAGAAAACAATTTTGAATTTGATTGAAAAACAATTCTAATTCAATTTGAAAGTGATTTGAATTAGAATTTTGTTCGAAATTATGTTTATTTTGAATTTGTTTAAATTCGCTACTATTGTCATTCGGAAATTCATATACATGAATTACTGAATAACAAAAAAATTTGTCCGAATTACCATTCAGAACTAAATGACCCACACATGTCTATTACACATAGGGTAAAATCTTAGGAACAAAGAACACGAAGGAGAGGGTTCACTTTAATGGCATATTAAATAAGGGCAGTAGCCTGTGCATCCCATTGGGTAATACATTTAAAATAGCGAACAAAAGTACTGAATAGCTTAACTCTAATGTAACTCCAATGTAAAAATGCATATAAAAGCAAAAGAGAAGGCCTTCAAAAAATACAAGGTTGAGGGAGCATCATCAGCATGGACTTTATAAAGAATGCAACAAGAAATGTAAGGCCGCGTACACACGCGCGGACTGTTCGCCCAACCTTGTCCGCTGAACAGTGTTTGGGCGGACAGTCCGCTCGTGTGTGGGGCTTCAGCGGACAGTTGGCCGAACAAGGTCTTACGGAAATTCCGAAAAACTGTCCGCTGAAACAAGGTTTCAGCGGACTGTTCGCTCGTGTGTAGGCTTGTTCGGCCAACTAAGTCTCGCGCATGCTCAGAAAGGATTTCCACGTCGGAAGGTTGCATTGCAGTGTATAGGACGTCGTATTTTTCGTCCCGTCGTACGTGCCGTTCACGTCATCGCGCACGGTTTCAGCAAACTGTTCGTCCGTCGTGTGTGGCCATGTCCGTCTATGCTAAGTTTGAGCGGACTGTTCGCTCAAACTGTTGGACGGACAAAGTTGGGCCAACAGTCCGCGCGTGTGTACGCGGCCTAAGGGTGCAATTAGGGTGGCTAAGCTATAACAAAAAAAGACACATAGCGGAGGAGAGGAAAAAAAAAATCCCAAGAAATTCTTTAAGTATGTAAACAGTAAAAAATGGAGGGCAGACCATATTGGCCACATAAAGAATGAGGAAGGACAACTGGTTACAAAGGATGGGGAAATGGCAAAGGTATTGAATATATTCTTCTCCTCAGTCTTCACAAGGGAATCGGGAGGGGTTTCAGTAACCAAAACTGCAATGTTTATCCTCGTGACACATCACAGGAAGCAGCCTCATGGATAACAGAGGACAGAATTAGAATTAGTCTTGGGAAACTTAACATTAAAGCGGTAGTAAACCCGTTTGACATGTATTTTTTTTATTTTTATTTTTTCACGCCTGCAAGGCAAATGGCATAATGAGCTAGTATGTACCGCATACTAGCTCATTATGAAATACTTACCTTAGAACGAGCCCCCGACATCTCATCCGATACATGCAGAGGGAGCTGACATGTTCCCTCGGCGTGTCTTCCGGATATCGCGGCTCCGGCGCCGTGAGTGGCCGGAGCAGCGATATCGCCACTCCCACGCATGCGCACAGGAGATTTCTTTCTGGCAGGGTGCGGAGTCTGCCGGGCTTCCAGCGGAGAATCCCCTGTGCGCATGCACCGCTGCAGTCAGCGGCGCATTGCCAGGGGAATATCTCCTAAACCGTACAGGTTTAGGAGATTTTCTTTTTTTTTTTTTTTACCTACAGGTAAACCTTATTATAGGCTTACCTGTAGGTAAAAGTTCAAATTAAGACTATACAACCACTTTAATAAATCACCCGGACTGGATGGCTTGCACCTGAGGGTACTTGGGGAACTCAGTCAAGTAATTGCCAGACCATTGTTCCTAATTTTTACTGACAGTCTACTTCCTGGAATGGTACCAGTGGATTGGAGAAAAGCCAATGTAGCACCAATATTTAAAGGGCCCAAAATACATCCTGGGAATTACAGACCAGCTAGCCTAACATCGATGGTATGCAAGTTCTTGGAGGGAAAGATAAGGGACTATATACAGTTGCAAAAGTACTCATGGATTGTTTGAGGATTTGCATCATTTAATTTACAGAACATGCCCACAACTTTGAAGATTTTTTTTTTTTTATTGTGAAGCAAACAACAAATAGGACAAATTAACAGAAAAAAGTCAATGTGCTTAACTATTCAACCCCCTAAAGTTAATACTTTGTAGAGCCACCTTTTGCGGCTATCACGGCTCCAAGTCTCTTTGGATAAGTCTCTATGAGCTTGCCACATCTTACCACTGGAATTTTTGCCCATTCCTCCTTGCAAAACTGCTCCAGCTCCTTCAAGTTGGATGGTTTGCGCTTGAACGCAATCTTTAGGTCTCACCATAGGTTTTCTATTGGATTGAGGTCTGGGCTTTGACTAGGCTATTCCAACACATTTACATGTTTCCCCTATATCACTCAAGTGTTGCTTTAGCAGTGTGTTTGGGGTCATTGTCCTGCTGGAAGGTGAACCTCCAACTTAGCCTCAAATCACACACAGTGGTACAGGTTTGGCTCAAGAATATCCCTGTATTTAGCACCATCCAGCTTTCCCTCAACTCTGACCAGTTTCCCAGTCCAACTGCTGAAATGCATCCCCACAGCATGATGCTGCCACCACCATGTTTCACTGTGGGGATGGTGTTCTTTGGATGATGTGTTGAGTTTGTGCCAGAAATAGCGTTTTCATTGATGGAAAAAAAGTTAAATTTTAGTCTCATCAGACCAGACCACCTTACTCCATACATTTTGGGAGTCTCCCGCATGCCTTTTTTTTGCAAACTCAAAACATGCCATTTTGTTTTTTTCTGAAAGTAATGGCTTTCTTCTGGTCACTCTGCCATAAAGTCCAACTCAATAGAGCATACGGCTTATTGTCCTACCTACAGATATTCCAGTCTCTACTGTGGAACTCTAGAGCTCCTCCAGGATTACCTTAGGTCTCTGTGCTGCCTCTCTGATTAATGCCCTCCTTGACCGGTCCGTGAGTTTTGGTGTGCTGCTGTCTCTTGGCAGGTTTGCTGTTGTGCTGTGTTCTTTCCATTTGGTTATGATAGATTTGATGGTGCTCCTAGGGATCATCAAAAATTTGGATATTTTTTTTTATAACCTAACCTTGACTTGTACTTTCCAACAACATTGTCCCTTACTTGTTTGGAGAGTTCCTTGGTCTTCGTGGCAGTGTTTTGTTAGTGGTGTCTCTTACTTAGGTGTTGCAGCCTCTGGGGCCTTTCAAAAAGGTGTGTATGTGTAATGACAAATCCTGTGACACTTAGATTACACACAGGGGGACATTTCACTAATGATGTGACTTCGAAGGTAACAAAGGGGGCAATACATACGTACTGTACATGCCAATTATCAGTTTTTTTTATTTCGGAAAAAAAACACCCACAAATATGTATATATTTTTCTAGTTTTACTTCACCAACTTAGACTATTGTGTTCTGATCCATCACATACAATTCAGATTAAAAAAACATTGAACTAAAGGCTGTAATGTAACAAAATATGTAAAAAGGCGGGGGGGGGGTACTTTTGCAAGTCACTGTACAAGATTTTAGTAATGAAAACTATATCATTAGCAGTAATCAGCATGGATTCATGAAGAATTGTTCTTGCCAAACCAAATTTATTAACCTTCTATGAGGAGGTGATTTGCCATCTAGATAAAGGAAGGCCCGTAGACGTGGTGTATCTGGATTTTGCAAAAGCGTTTAACACAGTTCCCCATAAACGTATACTGTACAAAATAAGGTCCATTGGCATGGACCATAGGGTGAATACATGGATTGAAAACTGGCTACAAGGGCGAGTTCAGAGGGTGGTGATAAATGGGGAATACTCGGAATGGTCAGGGGTAGGTAGTGGGGTCCCACAGGGTTCTGTGCTGGGAGCCTGGGACCAGTCCTATTTAATTTGTTCATAAATGACCTGGAGGATGGTGTAAACAGTTCAATCTCTGTATTTGCGGACAATACTAAGCTAAGCAGGGCAATAACTTCTCCGCAGGATGTGGAAACCTTGCAAGAAGATCTGAACAAATTAAGGGGGTGGGCAACTACATGGCAAATGAGGTTTAATGTAGAAAAATGTAAAATAATGCATCTGGGTGGCAAAAATATGAATGCAATCTACTCATTGGGGGGAGAATCTCTGGGGGAATCTAGGGTGGAAAGGGACCTGGGGGTCCTAGTAGATGATAGGCTCAGCAATGACATTCAAGTAAAGCTGCTGCTAACAAAACAAACTGAATATTGGCATGCATTTAAAAAAAAGGATCAACTCAAGGGATAAAGCGATAATTCTCCCACTCTACAAGACTCTGGTCCAGCCACACCTGGAGTATGCTGTCCAGTTCTGGGCACTGGTCCTCAGGAAGGATATACTGGAAATGGAGGGAGTACAAAGGACAACAAAGCTAATAACAGGTCTGGAGGATATTAGTTATGAAGAAAGGTTGCGAGCACTGGACTTATTCTCTCTGGAGAAGAGACGCAGGGGATATGATTTCAATTTACAATTTGCCCCACAATAGGGATAAAACTTTTTCGTGGAAGGAAGTATAACAAGACATGTGACCACTCATTAAAATTGGAAGAAAAGAGTTTTAACCTTAAACTATGTAGAGGGTTCTTTACTGTAAGAGCGGCAAGGATGTGGAATTACCTTCCACGGGCGGTGGTTTCAGCGGGGAGCGTTGATAGTTTAAAAAAACTATTAGATGAGCACCTGAACGACTTCAACATACAGGGATATACGATGTAATACTGACATATAATCACATAGGTTGGACTTGATGGACTTGTGTCTTTTTTCAACCTCACCTACTATGTAACATCCTTTTCACAATTGCAGCCTCTCTCCTGAAACTCATTTTTCTTCACCCCCCCCTGCTCCACCCCACAATCTGTACATATCGCCATAACTTCTCCCCTCTTCCTACTACTGCACTCATCACCTCTTTCTAACTCTAAGCTCACTTGTTAACAAACCCCCCAGGGTACTGAAGCATGTCCCCCTCATACAAATCATATTCTTATATTACCTCCCTTACTTTCTGCTTCTCCTAACCGCTGAATATATTTCCCCTAACCCTGGGCCTCCCTTATTTAACTGTACCCAACACACCCATCACCATCACCCTACACCCTGTGGCAGTAATCGCAATCTACGCAATTTTAGTCTCCGTTCCTCTTCTTCCCAATGCCAACTTCCCCCTCTCCTGTGCCCTCTGGAACGCTCGATCTGTCTGCAACAAACTCACCTCTGTTCATTACCTCTTTGTCACTAATTCCTTTTAATCTACTTGTTCTCACCGAAACCTGGCTCCACGAATCTGACACCCCTTCTCCTGCTTCCCTCTCCCAGGGTGGCCTTCACTGGATTCACTCCCCTAGGCCTAATGGATGTAAGGGAGGTGGAGTGGGATTCCTCTTATCCCCCCAAAGCACCTTAAAGGTTATTCACTCCCCTCCCTCTCTTTACCTCTCATCATTTGAAGCTCGCTGTATACGTCTATTCTCTCCTACTTTACGTCTATTCTCTCCTACTACCTAAGAATTGCTGTGAACTACCGGCCCCCTGGACCATTATCGACTTTCCTTGATGAGTTTTATGCCTGGCTACCCTACTTTCTCTCTTCAGAAATTCCCACAATCCTTCTTGGTGATTTCAACATCCCTGCCAATACAAACCCTCCTGCTACTTCTAAACTTCTTAGTCTAACCTCTTAACCTCCCTAGCGGTATCCCCGAGCGTGACTCGGGTTTGGTTTTTTCTTGTACTATCGGTAACCCCGAGTCACGCTCGGGGTAACATTGCAGAGCGGCGAGCGGAGATCTTACCTTCTCCCTGCGCTCCAGCGATGTTCTCCGCTGTCCTCCCCTGTGATCGCCGACGCGATCGCCGGCGAGATCACGCCATCCTGACTTCCTGGTTCCGTTCTCTGCGAGCAGCAGCGGCGCACGGGAGCGGAACTGGGCGGGAAATTCAAAAAGTTAACACAACACAAACACATAAATAGAGGTGATACATTGTAATCTGAGAGGATTACACTGTATCATCTCTATCTGACTGATAAACCATACAGTGCCCCTTGCCTCCAATAAAATAAAATATAACATGGCGTCAAAAAAGCGCCAATTCGCTACAAAATCGCCATTGGACCAGCTGAGTGACAGCGATAGCGACACGGAGTTGCTCGCAGAAATTAGCGATAGCGAGTCGTGGGGAGATTTGTCGTCTGACACTGACACGGATCTGAGAAGTGACAGCGGTGATGATCCTGCACCTGACCTCAGCGATGTGCGCAATTGGTGACCTATCGACTGCGATACAGACCAGGTAGCGCCGCCAAGATTCCCTTTCACTGGATCACCTGGGATGAAGGTAGATGTCGAGCGTGACAATGCTCTGGCATACCTGCAATTATTTCTCACTGAGGATGTAATTGAAAAAATTGTCACAGAGACAAATCGCTACCAGGTACAGCAATCCGCTACGCTGCATGCCAGGTTTTCCCGAAACAGAAAGTGGGAACCAGTGACCAAAGAGGACATCTGGCAGTTCCTGGGACTCATCATTCTTCAGGGAGTGGTGGGGAAACCGCTCCAAAAATGGTACTGGACCACCAATAAATTACTGGCCACTCCGTTTTTTGGCACCGTGATGTCCGAATACCGTTTTTCCCTCATCATGAAAAATTTCCATTTCACGAACAATGAAGAGTTTGATGAGGCCACGCATCCTGCACCCAAACTCAAAAAAATCTGGGAGGTATCGCAAATTATTGTGAGCAACTTCCAGCGGACCTACATGCCAGAAAGGGACGTCTGCGTGGACGAAAGCTTGATGGCCTACAAGGGACGCCTGAGCTGGATACAATTTATTGCATCCAAAAGAGCGAGATTTGGCATAAAGTCCTACATGCTCTGCGAGTCATCCACCGGGTACATATGGAATTCGGTCATTTACACCGGTAAAGGCACGAAGTTCAACCCCAGGTACAGCGGCTATGGGATGGCCACATCATCAGTCCTCACACTGCTGGAGCCATTGCTGAACCAGGGATATTGTGTCACCATGGACAACTTCTATACGTCTCCGGAACTTTTTGATGTTTTGCTAAAAAACAAGACCGATGCGTATGGTACTGTTAGGCCCAATCGACGTGACATGCCATCTCTGTTCTCCCGGAAAAATCTAAAAACTGGAGAAATGGTTGCCTGGCAGAAGGGTAAGATGATGGCAATGCGATGGCGAGACAAGAAGGACGTGTGTCTCATGAGCACGGTGCACAATACCTCCACTGCCATGGTCCACACCAAACGTGGGAGAGATGTGCTGAAGCCGCAAGTCGTCATAGACTATAATTGCACTATGGGAGGCGTGGACAGAGCCGATCAGGCAATTACATTTTATCCGGCTATGCGCAAGCAGCAAAAAAAATATTATAAAAAGATTTTCCGGCATCTTCTGGAGCAATGCCTTTGGAACGCATATGTCCTATATAGAGCACAGAGTCGCAAGCCTCTTATTCATGCTGATTTTACCTGGAAGGTGGCTGAGCAGATTTTCCTCCAACACCAGACACCATCAGGATCTGGGATCAGACCTGGACAACATGCTGTTGATGTTGTCAACCCAGAACGCCTAACAGGTCGTCACTTTGTGGACTACATACCACCAACTGCAAAAAAGGCAGCACCTACCAGGATGTGCGTGGTTTGCTGCTCAAAGAGAGATAGCAGTGGGAAAAAAAAGTCAGAAAAGAAAGCCGGTTCTATTGTCCGGATTGTGATGTTGGACTGTGTGCTGTACCTTGCTTCAAAGTGTATCACACTCAGGATGTTTATTGAATTTTCTTTGTTTGACAAATTTCATTATTTCACATTACATTATTGAATAAAATTATATTATTTATAAGATTATAATTCATGATTTTGTGTTTCTAACTTTATCACATCTGGGATGTCTACTAGAGCCTTGTTTGGTCAGGTTTTAGTAAGTAATTACAAAGAATTACAGGCCTATGATACATAACACCAAATTTTCATGCAAAAGAATTGTACCGCTTTTGGAATAGAATTCCTGACAGAATCATACCGCCAGGGAGGTTAATTTGACCTGAAGCAATGGGTACTCACTCTGATGGAAACACCCTCGATCTTGTATTCTCCTACCTTTGCACTCCATGCAACTTCTCAAATAATCCTTTTCCTCTCTCTGACCATCACCTTATTAGATTCTCTCTCTCCCTGTCTTCCAACACCTTTCCCTCCAATCGCCTAACCATCACCCGTAGAAAGTTTCGCAACTTAAACTCTTCTCTCTTCTATTCTGCTGCTGACCACCTCTATGACAAAATCTCTCCCCTGTCCTGCCCCAACCAAGCCACTTCCATCTACAATTAATCCCTGTCTTCCACCCTGGGCAAGCTTGCTCCCCTCACTACACACAGAATTGGGCCTCGACCCCTACAACCCTGGCAAACAGATGACACTAGAATTCTCAAAAAACGTAGTCGTGCTCTTGAGCGTTTGTGGCACAAGAGACCAAGTCTCTCAAAGACTTCAACCAATACAAATCTGCCCTCCAAAAATACTACTCTTTCCTCCACACTGCCAAGCAGACCTATTTTACAACTCTTATTAACACCTTCTCGTCCAGTCCCATAAACTTTTCTCTACCTTCAACTCTCTAATTCGTCCTCCACCCACTGACTCACTCACTGCCCAGGAGATTGCTAACCACTTCAAAAACAAGGTTGATACAATCCATGATGAAATCTCCACACTACAGTTATCTCCCGCCAGTTAAGACCCCATTACAACAGGTACTCTTAACATTCCCCTTATTCAAAACTGCTACTACAGACAAAGTTGCTGAACTCCTCTCTAACACCCACCTAATCACCTGCCCCCTGGATCCTATTCCCTCTCAAACGCTACGGTCGCCATCTGACTCTATCCTACACTCTCTAACTCAAATCTTCAATCTCTCCCTCACCTCTGGCATTTTCCCGAATGCTCTAAAACATGCACTGGTCACCCCCATACTTAAAAGGCTGCCCTTGGACCCTACCAATCTTAACAACCTATGCCCTATCTCCTTTCTCCCCTTTTCCTCTAAAATCCTTGAATGCCTGGTTTACAACCGAGTGACTATCTCATTAAAAATAACCTTCTTGATCCCCTTTAATGTGGATTTCGCCCTCAACACTCCACAGAAACTGCTCTTTTAAAACTCACAAATTACCTACTAACTGCAAAAACCAATGGACACTCTCATCCTACCTATCCCAACGCACCTTCAGTGTCGCTTACAATTCTACTTCCTCCACTCCTCTTCCCTTCTCTGTCGGAGTCCCCCAAGGTTCTGTTCTTGGACCTCTTTTATTTTCATTCTACACCTCTTCCCTGGGTCAGCTGATAGCCACTCGTGGCTTTCAATATCATTTCTACGCTGACGACACCAGAATTTATCTCTCCACCTCTCAACTCACTCCATTAGTCTCCTCACGCATCACTTACTAACAGACATATCTGTATGGATGTCACACCACTTCCTCAAACTCAACTTGTCCAAAACCAAACTTATAATATTCCCTCCCCCACGTGCCTCTTCCCCTGACCTCTCTGTCAAGAGCAATGGCGCAACCATCCACCCATCCGCACATGTCAGGGTGCTAGGTGTTATCCTGGACTTTGAACTCTCTTTTCGGACCCACATCCAATCACTTTCCAAAGCTTGCCACCTCAACCTCCAAAACATCTCTAAACTATGTCCATTTCTAACCAATTAAACCACAAAGCTCCTGATTCACTCCCTGGTTATCTCTCGCCTTGACTACTGCAACTCCCTCCTCATTGGCATACCTTTAAATAGACTATCCCCCCTTCAGTCCATTGTGAATGCTGCTGCCAGACTCGTCCACCTTACAAACCGCACAGTGTCTGAGACCCCTCTCTGCCAATCCCTCCATTGGCTGCCACTTGCCCAACAAATTAAATTCAAAATACTAACACTTACTTAGAAAGCCACCCACAATTCTGCCCCCAGTTACATCACTAGCCTAGTCTCAAAATACCAACCTAATCGCCCACTTCGTTCCTTTCAATACCTCCTGCTTTCTAGCTCCCTCATCACCTCCTCCCATATCTGCCTCCAGGACTTCTCCCGAGCCTCACCCCATCCTCTGCAATTCACTACCCCAATCTGTCAGAATGTCTCCAAATGTATCCACTTTTAGGCGATCCCTGAAAACTTTCCTCTTCAGAGAAGCCTATCCTGCATCCATCTAACAATTGCACTATTTTCTCCATGAGCTCACCCCCCACAGCTATTACCCTTTTGTATAACTTGACCCTCCCTCCTAGATTGTAAGCTCTAACAAATGGGGCCCTCTGATTCCCCATCTTGAATTGTATTGTAATGTCTGCCCTAATGTTGTAAAGCGCTGCGTAAACTGTCGGCGCTATATAAATCCTGTATAATAATAAAAACGTCCCCAATTTCTTCCCCGCGGGCATATACTGGGCCCCATTGCAAGATGGTCCACCCAGGGGGGAAAAAAGGGGGAAGGAAAAAGGACCAACCCCCAAGAACCCCCCCCAGAAAGAGGGAGATTCACAGGCTTACAAGGGGTGACTGCCTTTGTGGGCCACCACCGCAAAGGGACGGCCAGAGGCCACAGCACCTGAAAACCACAATCATGAATAATTAACTATTAAATCCCATAGTCGAAATGCATAGGGGTATAATGTCTCAGGCTATGTAATTTATACTGTAGGGACATTAATTCAAACTACCATTTCAATGAATTGAAAGTATTATGTCCCGTATTTATCAGCGTATAACACCCACTTTTTTCCCCCTAAAATCAGGGGGAAATCGGGGGTGTGTGTTTACGCTGATCCCCCTCCTTTCCTAACCTTCTTTGCCACTCTCGGCAGCTTTCAGGTATGTTAGGCCGTTCTCGGCTATTTTCGGCCGAGAACGGCCGAGTGCGGCCAAAAATAGGCGAGAAGGGCCGAAAATAACCGAGAACGGCCGAGTGCGGCCGAAAATACCCGAAAGCCGCCGAGAACGAGTAACGCTCTGTATCTCGGCTGCGCCATTTTTAAAATGATGCTGACAAGCCTGCAAACGACTGACAAGACTGCAATGCAAGGCTGCAAATGACTGACAAGGCTGCAAAATGACTGACAAGGCTGCAATGGAAGGCTGCAAATGACACTGATAAGGCTGCATTGATGGGCATTTAAATGTAAGTTTTTTTCCTTAAACTTCCCTCCTAAAAGTGTATATGTGTACAAAGTGATTGTCCTTTCTTGCTGCCAGAAAACCCCACGGGGAATTCTTTCTTTTCTTTTTTGAATACAGTTATGGGGTGCGCAGCAAGCTCAAATTTATGTTTATGTGCCTTCTCTTGCTAGGCAATCTTCTTATAACCTAAGCTTTCTTTATGTAGAGCAACAATTCTTTTTTTCAGATCCTCGGAGAGTTCTTTGCCATGAGGTGCCATATTGAACTTCCAGTGTCCAGTATAAGAGTGAAAGCGACAACACCAAATAAAATTTTTTTTTTTTTTTTTTTTCTTTTCAATAGAAATTTTTATTACTCAAGTAGAAATACAAAGTGAAAAGAACTCAGACAAGAGAAAGTACAAGGTTCCAGGTACAATTACATACAATACAGATCATAAAATATAAGCAGGTGAAATCTAACACAATAACAATGTAGGTGAATCACTCGTCAAGATCCTGCGTAACCACACATAGGGTAGGTAATGATCCACCAAAGGCCTAAGATCTGTCCATATTAAAATAGCGTAGATGTGCTGGAAGAGCTAGAAAAGAAAAAAGAAAGGAGGAAGAGGGAAAAAGAAAGAGAGAGGAGGAGAGAGGAAAAAAAAAAAAACAACAACAAAACTCCCCCTCCCGCTCAGGGGCAACCGAAGTCCACCACCCGGGCACCAAAAACCAAACCAAATTAAAATTTTTACCTTCTCCTCATTCACACTTGAGACCTTGTAACACTAACGAGTCACATGACCGGGGAGGGAAAAAAGCTAATTAGTCCCAATTTGGAAATTTTTCACTTAGGGGTGTACTCACTTTTGTTGCCAGCGGTTTAGCTATTATTGCTGTGTGTTGAGTTATTTTGAGGGGACAGCAAATTTACACTGTTATACAAACTGTACACTCACTACTTTACATTATAGCAAAGTGTAATTTCTGCAGCGTTGTCACATGAAAAGATATAATAAAATATTTTAAAAAAATATGAGGGGTGTACTCACTTTTTACACACATATTTTATTGTGCCAATACTTCTGTATCTTTTATATATTCTTTTATCACCTTGGAGTTTTTGCAAACATTGTGTGTTCTAAAAGAGAATGCAGTAAAAATGTCCCTTTTATTGAGGAGCAAGTGTTGGCATATTTTATAGTGTATACCAGGGCAAAGTACAAAAAAACATCTATACACATTTCCTAATTTATTTATTTTTTATCCCTTTGAAGTCTATACACATTCATCTGTACAAAAATGCCCTCAGGTCTTGAAGCGTAAGTTCATTTTTTCATGAAAAAAGTCCTGGCGGTTCCAGCACATAGCAGCAGTAATGTCCCATGCTCCCATTGCATCAGTCCATACACCATGCAGCACAAGTGGGTAACCATCAAAATGCTTGCAATGGCAAGAACTCATTGGTCAGTGTAACCATGTGACTGCGCTGACACATGAGACATGTTTGCTTCTTCTGGGACTTCTTACTGGAAGTCTCGGATGCGCTTCTCATTGGTCAGCTTGGTCACATGACTGCAATCATTGATGAGCATTTGCCATTGCAAGCATTATGATGGATACTATTTCAGTGGCTGTGTATTTCAGTATACAGACTGCTACACAACCAGCAGTGGGGTTTGAAGGGGTGGCCATGATATTTGGGGTTAGTTCCCCTTTTTAATTTTTTTCATGAAAAGCTGAATTTACCCTTTAAGCCTGGGTTAACACTGCCTGCAACTTCCACACAACTTTGAAGTCGAACCCCAGCACAGCTTCTCTAACAGAAGTCAACGCAAGTCGTACCAGAGTCGGACCAAAGTAGCGCAGGAACCTTTTTCTAAGTCGAAGCAAATCAAGTTGCACCGATTTAGAATGATTCCATTGCACGGAATGGGCTCCGACTTCTGATTCAACAATCGTTCCAAAGTCGGAGCGATTGTCACATCAGTGTGTAACGGAGCCTAATGCCCCGTACACACGTTCGGAATTTTGGTCAGAAAAAGCTCTGATGGTTTTCCCGACGGAATTCCGATGGGATTTCGCTCAAGCTGTTTTGCATACACGCGGTCGCACCAAATTCTGACCGTCAAGAACGCAGTGACGTACAACACCTATGACGGCACTAGAAAAAGGAAGTTCAATAGCCAGTAACAAGCTTCCATCGCGTAGTTGAATCTGAGCATGGGTGAGTTTTTGCACGTCAGAATTGTATAAACATGATCGGAATTTCCGATAGAAACTTTTTTCGTCTGAAAAATTGAGAACTTGCTCTCTCTCAATCTTTTGCTGGAGAAAATTCGGCCAGCAAAAATCCAATGGAGCATGCACACAGGCACATTTTCCAACAAAAAGCTCTCATCGGTCTCAGCGGCATAAGTTTCAATTTGGGCTGAAAGCACAGGATTTTTGTGGACTGAGTGGTGTCAGTCTAACCCAGTTATCTTTTGCTAATCTACTTACAGTGGTGTGAAAAAGTGTTTGCCCCCTTCCTCATTTCCTGTTCCTTTGCATGTTTGTCACACTTAAGTGTTTCGGAACATCAAACCAATTTAAACAATAGTCAAGGACAACACAAGTAAACACAAAATGCAATTTGTAAATGAATGTGTTTATTATTAAAGGTGAAAAAAAATCCAAACCATCATGGCCCTGTGTGAAAAAGTGATTGCCCCCCTTGTTAAAACATACTATAACTGTGGTTGTCCACACCTGAGTTCAATTTCTCTAGCCACACCCAGGCCTGATTATTGCCACACCTGTTCACAATCAAGGCATCACTTAAATAGGAGCTGCTTGACACAGTAAGGTCCACCAGAAGATCCTTAAAAGCTACACATCATGCCGAGACCCAAAGAAATTCAGGAACAATTGAGAAAGAAAGTAATTGAGATCTATCAGTCTGGAAAGGGTTATAAAGCCATTTCCAAAGCTTTGGGAATCCAGCGAACCACAGTGAGAGCCATTATCCACAAATGGCGAAGACATGGAACAGTGGTGAACCTTCCCAGGAGTGGCCGGCCGCCCAAAATTACCCAAAGAGCGCAACAACGTCCAAGGAACTGCAGGCCTCACTTGCCTCAGTTAAGGTCAGCGTTCATGCCTCCACCATCAGGAAAAGACTGGGCAAAAATGGCCTGCATGGCAGAGTTCCAAGGAGAAAACCACTGCTGAGCAAAAAGAACATCAAAGCTCGTCTCAATTTCTCCACAACACATCTTGATGATCCCCAAGACTTTTGGGACAACATTCTGTGGACCGATGAGACAAAAGTGGAACTCTTTGGAAGGTGTGTGTCCAAGTATATCTGGCGTAGAAGGAACACTGCATTTCATAAAAAGAACATTATACCAACAGTAAAATATGGTGATGGTAGTGCTGAAACGAACTTGGGTTCTGCAGCAAAACAATGATCCTAAACACAGCAGCAAGTCCACCACCGAATGGCTGAAGAAAAACAAAATGAAGACTTTGGAGTGGCCTAGCCAAAGTCCTGACCTGAATCCTATTGAGATGTTGTGGTATGACCTTAAAAAGGCCGTTCATGCTCGAAAACCCTCTAATGTAACTGAATTAGGACAATTCTGCAAAGATGAGTGGGCCAAAATTCCTCCAGGACGCTGTAAAAGCCTCATTGCACGTTATCGCAAACGCTTGGTTGCAGTTGTTGCTGCTAAGGGTGGCCCAACCAGTTATTAGGTTTAGGGGGCAATCACTTTTTCACACAGGGCCATGATGGTTTGGATTTTTTTTCACCTTTAATAATAAACACCTTCATTTACAAATTGCATTTTGTGTTTACTTGTGTTGTCCTTGACTATTGTTTAAATTGGTTTGATGTTCCGAAACACTTAAGTGTGACAAACATGCAAAGGAACAGGAAATGAGGAAGGGGGCAAACACTTTTTCACACCACTGTAATGCGGAGCTCCACCCAAAAGGGGAAGGTCCGCTTGTTCGCACACTCACCACCAACCCCCCCCCCCCCCCCCGCACTGCCAAATTTGCCACTTTTTTGGGGGGGGGGGGGCTTATTTTGACAGATACCCGCTCCTACTTCCTGGTAACTTTGCTGCACTGTAATCTACATCATGTCCAGGCCCTCCTCCTTCCCCCCCCCCCCCCCCCCGCTGCCTTCTGGTACCTGTGTGTGTCCCAGAAAATGACAGGACCATTCAGAAAGCACAGTGCGACTTGGGCATGGGCAGTGGTAAGCCGGCTGTGAAGCCTGAAGGTTTCCCTTACTTGGAATGCAAACCCCTGCACCCAAAGTCTATGGACGAATCGGCTTGGGGTGCCGACATTGTGGGATCCCTGGACAAGTTTTCTTATATTAAAACTTAACAGCTACAGCATTTGTTGTTGCTGACTCACTTCTTTTTTATAGTCAGGCTGGAACTCTGCTTTAACCACTTAAATCCCGGAAGGATTTACCCCCTTAATGACCAGGTAATTTTTTGCGATATGGCACTGCGTTGCATTAACTGTCAAATGCACGGTGTCCTTTTTTTCCCCACAAATAGAGCTTTCTTTTGGTGCTATTTGATCACCTCTGCAGTTTTTATTTTTTGCGCTATAAACAAAAAAGACCGTCAATTTAGAAAAAAACAATATTTTTAACTTTTTACTATAATAAATATCCCCAAGAAAAGGGGGAAAAAATTCCTTCATCAATATAGGCCAATGTGTATGCTTCTACATTTTGTTTGTAAAAGAAATCGCAATAAGCGTATATTGGTTGGTAAAAAGATATAGCGTCTACAAAATAGGGCATAGATTTATGGGATTTATTTTTATTTTTACTAGTAATGATGGTGACCAGCGATTTTTTTTTTTTTTTTTTTTTTTTTTTTTTATTATTTGTTTTTTTTTATTATTTTTTTTTTTTTTTTTTTTTGGGACTGCAACATTGCGGTGGACAGATCGGACACTTTTTTGGGACCAATGACATTAATACAGCGATCAGTGCTATAAAAATGCACTGATTACTGTATAAATGACACCGGCAGGGAAGGGGTTAACACCAAGGGCGATCAAAGGGTTAAGTGTGTCCTAGGGAGGTGATTTCTAAATGTGGCGGGATGGACTGACTGGGAGTACAGAGAGATCGCTGTTCCTAATCACTAGGAACAGACGATTACACTATACTCCCCTAACAGAACGAGGATCTGTTTACATTGGCAGATCCCTGTTCTGCCTCTCTGTGAAGCGATTGTGGGTTCCACATGTGCTGTATCTATTACTCGAAGGTTCAATGATTCCCACAATAGAGCCGCCCTACCGCAGTATAACTGCAGCGGCTGGTCGGCAAGTGGTTAAACTCCCCCCTCTCCTATCTCTACAGCATAAACAGTCATTAGTAGTTCAAAAGGGCTAACTATACTTCTTGAAATAACACAGGAAGAGGGCACAGGACACCTCTGACTTTCTGAGAAGAGCAACAGATTTTTTTTCATTTATTGAAAATATATAACAAAACCCTTTCAATGGTATACTCAACATACCAAAAGGAAGCACATCATTTAAGTTCAATGCAGTGGCGGCTGGTGCTCAATATTTTGGAGGGGTGGCAAACAAACCTGGCCCCCTCACTCGCAGTACCGCCCTGCGTGGGACGGACGGGAAGGTGGCTATCAGTGGCCTTACCTTAGGAGGCCGATGATGAGGTGGTGTTGGATCCGGGGTAGGGCTCCTGAAAGCTGGAAGAGGCTGTTGCTGCCTCTCCACCTGCTGCTCCTTGCTCCAGCTGGCTGAGGGAAGAGCCGGGGCTGTTGGTTCTCCTCCCGACTGAACGGGAAGTGGGTCCTGAGACCCTGGCCAATCGGGTTTCAGGACCCCCTTCCTAATTGGCCGGGAGGAGACGCAGGAGGACATTAGTGAATATTAATTCGCTAATGTCACACAACTGGGTGGTCTCAGGGCACAGTGCTTTGTGCCCCGAGCCCAACCTTTTTTGAAGGCAATTAGAGCCTCAGGCTCTAATCATGTGCTTAAAAACCCTATTGAAATGCATGCATCCAGCACCCTGCATGTAGATTAGGGGTCGGGCGCATTGGATTAAAGGGACGGCGCCTCTGCGCCCCTAATGGAGCAGCCGCCACTGGTTCAATGTTAGGTTTTACATACAGATTAATATTGTCTGATGATGAAAAATTTTCACTAAAATGTAACCTACAATTAAAACTAAACTTTATCTGAGTACCATAGGCTGAAAACTCAATTTTTTTATTTTTTGATCAGAAAATGTTTATTGTGCCAATACTCATCAAATATACAATACAATATACATGAAGTGTAAGGAACCCAGGACAAACAATAAAGGGTGCTACGAAATCAACATGGCATGAACAAACAATATGGTCTGGCTATCATAGCACCACGAAAAAAGTGATACGAGGAGATTATGCAAAATAAGCATAGAGAGGGCATACTGGCACCTAAAGGTATTAAAAAACAAAGTACAAAAGAGAGAAAAAAAAAAGTATTTTTTTCCCCAGAGAGAGAAAACAGCCAACGGGCCATATAAAATATACAGTTTTGCTATCCCATAAAATAGAAACAAAGGCAGTCTCCATATGAAAGGACAGGGAGTATAAATTAATGGAAATTACACATTAACAGATAATTCCCCCTGTATTTTACCATAAAAAAGGGACCTAGAGGTACTGGACTCTTATGCCGCGTACACACGATCAGAATTTCGGCCAGCATGAGACAGATGAGAGCTTTACATCAGAAAATGCGACCGTGTGTATGTTCCATCGGAATTTAGCTGGCCGAATTCCCACCAGCAAAAATTTGGTAGCAGGTTCTCAATTTTACCGATGGAAAAAAAAATCTGATCGTGTGTATGCAATACCAACGCGAAAAAACTCACGCATGCTCAGATTCAACTATGAGATGGAAGCTATTGGCTACTAGGTATTGAACTTCCTTTTTCTAGTCCCGTCATACGTGTTTTACGTCACTGCATTCTTGGCGGTCGGAATTTGGTGTGATAGTGTGTAAGCAAGACAATTTGCTTAGGAATTTCCTTAGGAATTCCGACGGGAAAGCCATTAGAACTTTTTCCAACGAGAATTCCGATCGTGTGTATGCGGCATTAGGGCTCATGCACACAGGATGCTTTTACAGTTGCTGTTAGGAGCGTCTGATGTTTTTTTTAACTGCTTCTAAACACCCCTCCATGTTAACCTATGCATCCATGCACACATAAACTGTCAGAGGTGTTTGGAGGCATTTACAGGTGGTATAAAAAAAAATGACAGCCTGTGCGTTCAGGAGTAGAGGCTGTTGAGCTGTAAAAACATCTTACACTGCTAAAAGCTGCTAAACATGGCTTAACGCTGTTAATTTACGTCAAGTGTTTTGTTTTTTACATGTCAAAATCAATGGTTCCCTATGAGAGCCCATTGATTTGAATAGAAGTCGCACTAGAAGTCGGATCATGATGCAGTGCGACTTGTGCTCTGAGGATCTTGAAGAGAAACCCCATGCCAAAATGAAAAAAAAAAACAGCGTGGGGGTCCCCCCCCAAGATTCATACCAGACCAGTCTGGTATGGATTTTAAGGGGAACCCCCACACCAAAAAAATGGCGTGGTGGTCCCCCCAAAATCCATACCAGACCCTTATCTGAGCATGCAGCCCAGCAGGTTAAGGAAAGGGGGGGGGTGCTCGCTCCTGGACCATACCAGGCCACATGCTCTCCACATGAGGAGGAGTGTGTGCTTTGGGGCAGGGTGAGACAAATATAGAGGATATGGACTAGAGATTAGGGTGGAATACATTTGTGAGATCATACCTTTCTTATTTGGCTCGGAAAATATATCCCATAGGGTGACCGGTTAGCACCAGATGAGAGTGGCACGCTTGAACAAAGCATGTCACAAATATTTATAAAACTGTAGCCTAGGTAAAGCAAATTCATCCTACAGCTCGGAGAAAGATTGTATTACATTCTGGCAAAATAATTGTGTGCTGTTGCATTTGTTCTGTGAGAATTTCCATAGTTTATTTCTTTAGCTATTGTTTATTTGGCCTCTGTTGTTTGGTTAACCACTTGAATGTCGGCTACAGCGAATTTCTGGGAGGCCGTCATAGGACGTCCACCCCTCTGCGCGCTCCCCGCGCGTGCCCTGCGCTGTGATCACAGAGTCACCGAGACTCAGATCACCGATCCGAGTAAGGGGCTGTTCCTGGCACCTTGCCATGTGATCAGCTGTCAGCCAATGACAGCTGATCACATGTGTAAACAAAAGTTCTGTAATCTTTTTTTTTTGCGTGAGGAGAAAAAAAAGCCGATCACCGGCTTATGTTCAATGGACATGGGTCCCGAAGAAGAAGGAAGCACATCTGCCTCCTCTGTGCCTGCCAGTGCCACCTGCCAGTACCCACAGTGCCCACCAGTGCCACCTATCAATGCCCATGAGTGCCACCTATCAATGCCCACCAGTGGTGCCAATCAGTGCCTCATCAGTGCCACCTAGCAGTGCTGCCTTTTAGTGTAACCTACCAGTGCCCATCACTGCCAGCTATCAGTGCCACTTCTCAGTGCCCACCAATGCCACCTATAAATGCCCTTCAGTGTCACCTATCAGTGCCCCCCAGTGCCGCCCTATCGGTGGCCATCAGTGCAGCCTCATCAGCGTACATCAATGAAGGAGAAAAATTACCTGTTTGCAAAATTTTATAACAAAATATAAAAAAAAAAATTTTTTTTTAAAGTGGTCTTTTAAAAAAAAATTTAACAAAAAATAAAAACCGCAGAGGTGATCAAATACCATCAAAAGAAAGCTCTATTTGTGGGAAAAAATTATAAAAATGGAATTTGGGTACAGTGTTTTATGACTGTGCAATTGTCATTCACAGGGCGACAGCACTGAAAGTTGAAACAGGAGAGGATTTAAGTGCCCAGTAAGCAAGTGGTTAATATACTGCCATCTTGTAGTTGTTTGGATTATTGCATCTTTTCTGTGGTCCTTTCCTGTGTTACCATCCACTTTATGATGTATTTCCTGATCCTTTTCACATTGTGCTCGTGGGGGACAAAAAAGATGGCCACTTGTCTCTAGACCCATGTAATCTACTTGCATCCGTGAACACATTACCACGTTTTGGTCTGCAAATATTTTCTTTTCAATTATCTACCACATCCTGTTGTCTGCCGTACCTGCTGTAGTCAATAAAGATATGTGGATGGAAAAAGAGTGTTTGGTCTCAGCAAGGGATAAGTCACTATTACAACAGTTGGAGTCAAAATAAATTGCATAATTCAGCGCACACGGGGTTGCACCATGATGGCGTTACTTGTATAATGCCCAACAGTCCCAAGCTACATTTAACAATAGACCAGAGCTTCTTCATAATAAGTACTGTGGGTCCTGAATTTAGGATAGTAGGGAACCTTGCTTCCAAGTGAGACGTGGCTGTATAATTTGAAGCTCCAAAGAGCAATAGGTTGCGGATCAGATCAGAAAAGTCAGGAAGTCCCCTAAATGCTAAATGCTGGAGCTTTGTTATTTTACCTACAGGTAGAGCTGCGTGATTCTGGCTAAAATGAGACTCACAATTTTTTTGCTTAGAATAGATCACAATTCAACATCATCTTTCACATTCTACAAAAAAATTGGGCTAACTTTACTGTTTATTTATTTATATATTTATTTATTTTTTTCAATTCATTAAAGTGTTTGAAAGACCGCTGCGCAAATATAGTGTGACATAAAATATTGCAACAACCATTATTTTATTCTCTAGGGTCCCTGCTAAAAAAAATATATATATATATATATATATATATATATATATATATATGTGTGTTTGGGGGTTCTAAGTTATTTTCTGGCTAAAAATACTGATTTTAACTTGTAAGCAACAAGTGTCAAAAAAGCCGCACACAGATGTACGTCAGCAGAATGGCACAGGCAGGCAAATGGGTGTACCTGTACGTCCCTTTTGAATTTGCCACCTATCGGGTGCACAGCTGCCGCATGCTCCCACGGGACCCGGGGAACTCGATGTTCGCCGGCAGCTTGCAGTGAGGAAAGGCAGAACAGGGAGATGCCTTTGGAAACAAGACATTTCCGTGTTCTTGCTAAAAACATGACAGAGATCCACTGCTCCCTGTCATTGTTTGCAGTGATCGCTGTCATGTCAGTGGTAGCCCATCCTCCCCTACAGTTAGAACACCTCCCTAGGACACACTTAACCCCTTGATTGCCCCCTAGTGTTTAAACCATTCCCTGCCAAGTAATTTACACAGTAATCAATGCATTTTTATAGCACTGATCGCAGTAGAAATGACAATGGTCCCAAAAGAGTGTCAAAAGTGTCTGATGTGTCTGCCATAATGTCGCAGTCACTGTAAAAATCACAGTTCGCCGCCATTACTAATAAACAAAAGATGATATTATAGACGCTATAATTTCTGCACAAATCAATCAATATATGCTTATTGCGATTTTTTTTACCAAACATATGTAGAAGAATACATATTGACCTAAACTGAGAAAGAAATTTTTTATTTTTTTACATTTTTTGGGGATATTTATTATAGCAAACATTTACAAATATTGCTTTTTTTTCAAAATTGGCGCTCTTTTTTTGGTTATAGCGCAATAAATAAAAAACACAGATGTGATCAAATGCCACCAAAAAAGGACGTCAATTTTGTTTGGATACAACGTCGCACGGCCGCGCAATTGTCAGCTAAATCCATGCAGTGCCGAATTGTAAAAAATGCTCTGGTCAGGTAGGGGGTGAAATCTTCTGGGGTTAAGTGGTTAAATTGCCCTCATTTACAGAACAAAGTTCATTCCTTTGATCTAAAAGAGGGAAGTGTTACAATGTTTCTCTTTAGTAGTGTTGTGAGAAACTTGGCAGGCTTCCTGTTTTTATTTTTCTGACAGCTGTCGGCTTGAGCAGAGAACTCTCTGCACAGAATCAAGGAAATGCTTTTTTAAGATTGGGAGGGGGGTATAATCGAGATCTTGATCCTTTAATGATTAATCGTGCAGCTCTACCTACAGGTAAGCCTATAATAAGGCTTACCTGTTGGTAAAATTAATATCTCCTAAACATGCACCATTTAGGAGATATTCACCCTGCATGCCGCTGCTGACATCAGTGGCACATGCACTCTGAAGGTCCAGCATGGTATGCTTCTTAAGCAGCTCATATAAGATCTTGAAGTTCAGACAGCACCTCCGCACCCCTGCTGGTAAAAGTTAAGCAGCTGATCAAAACTTGTACCAGCACAGCTGCAGAGAAGGATCCTAGACACTGTAACTTTCACCAGCAAGTAAAGTATTCTTCTGCACACACAGCAGGTGATCGCATCCAGTCCTCTCGCCTCTCCTTCCCTCCTGAGGCATTGGTATAATTGAGTTGCATTGTGAAAATGGATGATTCTGGGTGCAGATGAGAGTTACATTTTGGAGAGCCTCTTCACTATGTAACTCTCATCCCTACTTAGAGTCATCCACATCCATTTTCACAATGCAACTCAATCATCTTCATCCCCACCCAGCACCATCCATCCCATTTTCCACAATGCATCGGCCACCCACACCCAGCACCATCCATCCCTCCATCTCCACAACGCATCCCCACCCACGCTCAGCACCATCCATCCCTCCAGTCTCCACAACTCATCCCCACCCACGCCCAGCACCATCCATCCTTCCAGTCTCCACAACGCATTGCTACCCATGCCCAGCACCATCCATCCCTCCAGTCTCCACAACGCATTGCTACCCATGCCCAGCACCATTCATCCCTCCAGTTTCCACAACGCATCCCCACCCACACCCAACACCACCCATCCCTTCAATATCCACAACGCATCCCCACTCGCGCCCAGCAACATCCATCACTCCAGTCTCCACAATGCTTTCCCACCCACGGCCAGCACCATCCATCCCTCCAGTCTCCACAACGCATTGCCGCCCATGCCCAGCACCATGCATCCCTCCATTTTCCATCCCACATTGCCACCCACACCCAGCACGATCCATCCCTCCAGTCTACACAACGCATCCCCACCCACGCCTAGCAGCATCCATCCCTCCAGTCTCCAAAGGTGTAAGAGTGTTAAAATAAAAGTGGGTGCACTGAAGGACTCGATGGGATGGCTTGTGGTCGGATTTGGTGGAACGACAAGTGAGCGGGCCCTGGAGAATGTTGGGGGTCGGGCCCCAGGGGGCCCAGGCCTAAAGCTTTGTAATGGGCCCCAACATTTCTGATGGCTGCCCTGCCTAGGAGGTAACTAACTGAAGAGAATGAACACATTCCGGTAGTGGAGTGTGCAACTTGTCTAAAGGGAGGAGGACCGACTTACTACAGTTTATAGAAAATCCTGAGAGGGTACCAAAATATTCTATAAGAGACATTACCTTTGTGAGGGAGGTTTTGGTGTTCCCTAAATGGAGAAGTAAAAGCCAAAATAACAGGCAAAGGACATCACATAAAGTCTACAGTAGACCAATATATAAAAGAACCAATGGTCCAAAGGTAATGCAAGAATTAGAGGAGCAGGACCGCTTCGAGTGTAGTGATAATGAACAACCAAACATTTCAAGGGAAACAGTCTAGCACAGGGGTTGGGAACCTATGGCTCGCAAGCCAGATATGGCTCTTTTGATGGCTGCATCTGACTCTTGCCTCTCAATCCGCGGATTGCATGGTGTGCCGATCTGCAGATTAAGCCCATAGGAAAGGCTGCGGCTTCAGCCTATATTCACAGCGGCAGCCATCTTGGTACACCCGGCGGCGGCCTAGGTGAGTAGCGCACTGACGTCATCATCACCCACCTCAACTACTCGTGAAAATGCCTGCTTGTGCAGTGGTAAGCAAGCAGACAATCGTAGGGGAGATATGGATATTACAGTGGGGGGAGATGTGGACAGTACAGTGGGGAGATGTGGATATTACAGTGGGGGAGATGACGTGGATATTACAGAGGGGGAGATGATGACATTAGAGTTATAATTAATCAAAAGTACGATCATGTTTAACGGATGGAAGTCTCGACGCCTGCATAGAGCTTAACCTCACCACGTATCAACTATACTACAAAGCCATCAGCAAAACCATGCAGCACCAGAAGTCACATTAACCGCTTCCCGACCGGCGTACGACAATGTACGTCAGCAGAATGGCACGGACAGGCATATGGGTGTATAGGTATGTCCCTTTAAATTTGCTGTCATGCCATCACGTGCGCACCATCAGCGGTGAGTGCACGCGCCAGTCGGGACCTCCATGGGTCGGATTGCGGGGGCCGCAGAGATACCCGTGATCGTCTCACAGGGAGGAAGAACAGGGAAAAGCTAAAGTAAACAAGCATCTCCGCATTCTGCCTAGCAACAGTGACAATGATCTCTGCTCCCTGTGATTGGAGCAGAGATCAGTGATGTGTAAAACACAGCCACGCCCCCCCCCACCGTTAGCAACATGCCCCTAGGACACACTTAACCCCTACACTGCCACCTCCTGGTTAACCCCTTCACTGCATTTGAATAGCACTGATTGCTGTATAAATGAAAATGGTCCCAAAAATTTGTCAAAAATGTCCGATGTGTCTGCCATAATGTTGCAGTCACAATAAAAATCACTGATCGCCACCATTACTAGTAAAAAAAAAATGATTAATAAAAATGCCATAAAACTATCCCTTATTTTGTAAATGCTATAACTTTTGCGCAAACCAATCAATAATCGCTTGTTGCTTTTTTTTTTTTTATAAAAAATATGTAGAAGAATACATATCAGCCTAAACTGAGGGAAAAAAGTTTTTTTTTATACATTTTGTCGCTCTTTTTTTGTTTATAGCGCAAAAAATAAAAACAGCAGGGGTGATCAAATACCACCAAAAGAAAGCTCCATTTGTGGAAAAAAAAGGACGTCAATTTTGTCTGGGACCAAAGTCGCACGACCGTGCAATTGTCAGTTAAAGCGACGCAGCGCCAAATTGCAAAAAGTGGTCTGGTCTTAAGCCAGCAAAATGGTCCGGTCTGAAAGTGATTAATGGTAAGAAGTACTTTATTCATCATTGGTTAGCAACAGCATAACAACATTATTAAAAAGAATTCAGAGGTCATGTCATGCTCAGCAACTTTGGCGTATTTCTTTGTTCTGTGATTTATCCCTTAATAAAGAACAACTGATTGTTTAATTCAGAGGCTTATTGTACTTTAATAGTGTTGGTCTTACATAAAATGCACACATTTACTTGTAATTAGTTTTAAACACATGTTGTATGGCCACGCAATTGTCATTCAAAGTACATCAGCACTGAAAGCTGAAAATTGGTCTGGGCAGGAGAGGGATTTAAGTGCCAGTAAGCAAGTGGTTAAATATCATGCCTGGGGGGTGTCTATAGTATGCCTGTGAAGTGCCACATGTTTCCCGTGTTTAGAACAGTCCCTGAAAAAAATGACATTTAACGGAAATAACGTAATTTAAAACTGATTGCGGTTTTAATGTTATATCTGGTTTCGGCAGTATGGATG
Source organism: Lithobates pipiens (assembly GCF_037356315.1). Classification (NCBI taxonomy): domain Eukaryota; kingdom Metazoa; phylum Chordata; class Amphibia; order Anura; family Ranidae; genus Lithobates; species Lithobates pipiens. The sequence goes on along the minus strand of NW_027507686.1, from coordinate 193,817,754 downwards.
AAAATCATTGAGAAAAATGGCATGGGTAGCCCCCCCTGCCCATTACCAGCCCCTTTGAGTCTTGTACGGATATTAAGGGGAACCCCGTACCCATATTAAAAAAAGGAAATACGTGTGGCCCCCAGGCCCTATATACTCAGAACAGCAGTATACAGGCGGTGCAAACAAGACAGGGACTGTGTAGGTTTGTTGTGTTAAGTAGAATCTGTTCATAATTTTCAACTGGTACATTTTTAAAGTGTAGCTCCAGTCAAAAAATCTATTTTTAAGCTTTTTGGAAAACATAGGGAAGGGTTATCACCCCTGTATAATTTGTTTTGCCGTCTGTCTTTTTTCATCTCACTTGCTGTTGTCTCCTTCCGTTTGCAAGTAGGAGACGTTTGTAAGTTGAATGTTTGAAAGTAGGGGCCTGCCCTATATGCGGAACAAGGTATATAATGGCGGAACAAGGTGTTGGTTTTGCCACAACATTGTAAGCCCTCAAAAGTGACTCTTGGTGGGCGCTGGAGCGCCCTGCTGTGAACGATTATATCAAGAATTGTAATTACATGCCATTGTTGAACAGTGGTAGAAAAATTGACCTTTGGTGGTTGTGGTGCTGATGCCACAACACTATAAGTCCTCACAGTTACTCTGGGTGGGCACAGGAATCACGGAATTACATTTTAAAATATGTGCCATCCATGGCTCTCTCAGCCAAAAAGGTTCCCTACACCTGGTCTAGTATTACTAGAATGAGGAGCAGAACACAAGCCAATAAGAAGTCAGCTCAAGCTAAATTAAATTTATAATTAGTACCCAGAACCTTACACAACATCCTTAAACATGTGCCATTAATAACAATAAAGGAAACAAAAGAACGTAGAGGAAAGAAAAGAAATAGTAAATCATAAAGGAAAGGTCTGTATTCATCACTCCTGGGTTACCAGAGCACTCCTGTGGCACATACTCTTGGAGCCACTAAAGCCACGTACACACGTAGCCGTCTGTCCGACGTACTTAGTCTGGCGGACGTCCGCCAGACTGTCCGTCGGAATTTCCGAACGGGCTACTTGCCCACACACGGCACTTTTTCAGCGGACTAATACGGCGTACTAAGTCCGCCGTACTATCCGCCGTACTTTCGAAATGAACGGACTCGCCCACACACGCGGAAGGAAAGTCCGCTCATTTCGAGCGCGTCTCCAGGTAGGCGGGGCCCACGAAGGAGACGTCGCTGGCCCCGCCCCCTGGTATGGCCTTAAAGGGGAACCCCCAACGCCGAAAAAAATCGGCGTGGGGGTCCCCCCCAAGTCCACAACAGACCCTTGTCCGAGCACGCTACCCGGCCGGCCAGGAAAGGGGGGCGAGCGAGCGCCCCCCCCCCCTCCTGAGCCGTACCAGGCCGCGTGCCCTCAACATGGGGGGTGCCTTGGGGAAGGGGGGGCCGCGCGCCCCCCCCCCACCCTAAAGCACCTTGTCCCCATGTTGATGAGGACAAGGGCCTCTTCCCGACAACCCTGGCCGTTGGTTGTCGGGGTCTGCGGGCGGGGGGCTTATCGGAATCCGGGAGCCCCCTTTACTAAGGGGGCCCCCGGATACCGGCCCCCCACCCTATGTGAATGAGTATGGGGTACAATGTACCCCTACCCATTCACCTGTAAAATAAAAGTACAAAAAAAAACACAACACACAAGATAAAATACTTTATTGCACAGCTCCGGGGGTCTTTCCGTCTTCGGGGGTCTTCTCGCCGGACTCCTCCGCTATCTTCTTGTAGCTCTTTTGCTAGCGGAGGAGTCCGGCTTTCTTCCTCGCCGCCGGCCTCTTCTCCCGACTTCGGGGGTCTTGTCCCCCTCTTCGGTTCTTCTGCGGAGGTTGTCGGGAAGAGGCCCTTGTCCTCATCAACATGGGGACAAGGTGCTTTGGGGTGGGGGGGCCGCCCGGCCCCCCTTCCCCAAGGCACCCTCCCATGTTGAGGGCACGCGGCCTGGTACGGCTCAGGAGGGGGGGGCGACGTCTCTTTCGCGGGCCCCGCCTACCTGAAGACCCGCTCGAAATGAGCAGACTTTTCTCCGGGCGGGAAAAGTCCGCTCATTTCAAAAGTACGGTGGACTGGCACACACACGGCCGGATTGTCCGCCGAAATGCGAGTACGGCAGGCAGATTGGTGTGCAACACGGCATTCTAAGTCCGCCGTACTTTCGGGTCAAAAAAGTATGCCGGAGGCTACACACGGGGGGATTGTTTGGCAGACTTGAGTTTGCCGGACTTTTCCACTGGATTGTTTGATCGTGTGTACGCGGCATAAAGCTTTATGAGTTATCTTCTCGCAGATGCCAAGACTCCCAGATTGTTTGTGCCGCTCAACTGTATCGGTATAATGAAATGTTATCCTCCCTGGGCCCTGTAAGGAATCCTGTAATATGTGGAGAGGCACAAATTGTTGCTGCCAGTGAAAACTGTTTAATTAATTTTTAATGCTCAAAATCTATCATGCCTCCATGCTTTATGTTGTTACGAAATCACTTTGAAAAGCACCCACCTAGCATGTCTAGCTGTGGCCATCTTGAGTAAGGGCAGATGATTCATGTAGCATTTAGTTCCTGGAATCCATCTGCCCTTAGTTCAAGCATTCTGGCAGGAGGGTGTAGTTAGCTGAGAAAGCCCCTCCTCCAAATGAAAGAAAAAATGCCCATGAAGACTCCTGGGATGTATGATATTATTCTTGCCTAGGGCAAAAAACAGGAAGCAACTGAAGAAATGAAAATCAATGTTAAAACAAATCTATATAATATACCTTCTGATCTATTTACTAATGATAGCTGTGTAGCGGATGACATTTGGGATCAAATGTCACATGCGTGTAAATTTTTTTTTTTTCCTCAGGACAATAAAGGTTCTGAGGGTTAATTGTGTAGGTAGGCCTTAACACTAGCCTGGCCAGGCCGAGTTTGTACGTTCTGCCTGGTCATGTGAATGGTGAGGTGCACATGACAGGCCAGAACCAGGTCTGGTTGGATGTTTGGGTATCGGCCTTCTTGGAGCCAATCAGTGGGAGTGCCAGGGCCTGCTGAGGAGTCTGGGAAGGGGTACTTAAAGGGGTGTGGGTCACGTGTTCAGGGTTCCGGAGTTGTTCGTGAGACCCGTGTGGTCTGTTCTGATTCCAGGACCGGGGTAGCCCCGTGAGGGGTCACGGAGTGCTCGACACCCCGCAACATGTTCCTGTCAGTGGCCCCTGATAGACCCACCTGGTCTGGGGTAGGGATCCATCTGTTCCCAAGTCTCGGAACCTGCTGGTCCGAGGCGCAGTAACTGAGGGAGGATTCGAAGTGTCTGGGTGTGCTCTCGGCTTGGAGGGACACCGCAGCTCGTGGAAGTGACCAGGGGAGGACTCTTCGAAGGAGGGCCGGCAAGTGGCATCCTGAGAAGTGCCTGGTTACTTAGGTGAGAAGGACATTGACGAATTCACACTTTTCCAGAACCATTGAGGAAACGGGAAACGTTCCAGGTACAGTGGAAAGAGGTTCCTGTTCACCCTTAGTTGATTGTTCAAGTTCTGAGTCAACGTGCTGACTGCCATGATCTCTGGCAAGAGATCTGTTCAGCCTTGAAATACCCAGCTGTGAGTGGCTACTCTCTGGGTCCAAATAGAGACTTTGCTAGACCTGCAGTTCAAGGTGCCTAAGTTCTTCACCCGTGCCCTCTGTTCCCTAAGAGACTGTGTTATTTGAAAGTTCTACTGCAAAATAAACCTTTTTAAAAGGACTTCATCTGTGTCAGTGTACAAGTCGTTGGGTATCAACCCTGAGAACCCCTAGAAGTGGAAGAGCAGGCCAAGAGAAGGTAACCGGTAAGCCCATTATCAAAGGCCGCCCTGCAATGGGTTATGGCTGCTATAGCTGCATAAGAATTAAATAGTTAATGTTGATTGGGAGAGTTTAGTTCTACTTTAACTCGCTTGCTTGTGATAAAATCTAGAGCCCATTTCTGAATGAAAGATCAGTTAAACTAGGGCTACACTGGTGATTAGATCCCTTTGCCCCCCCCCCCCCCCAGCAGAAAAAAAATGCCCTTTAAGTGTGTCCAGGCGCCCTTTAAGAGTGTCCAGGTGCCAGACACATGGCGGTCTATGGGAAGCTTCCCAGTTTGCAATCAGCTGATTGCAAGCTGGGAACCTGATTTGCCTGTGTTTATGGAGTGTTTGGAGCGCAAACGATGCGCCCACAAATGCACCCACTCTTCACTGATTTGTCTATGGCCTTCTTTCCTGTATTTTAATTGGCGGGGATCATAGGGCGGTGCTTTTTCAGCACCCCCATGTCACTTCTGGTTTCTCGGCTCACCTCTGTGTCGAGTGGACCCGGATCTACCAACTGAGACTGCCAGCGTGACCACGTGGAAGGCCTGAGCGGTGTGGCTCCTTTGCGGTAGGTAAGCCCCTATGCAGGGCAGGTACAAGGCATGATCAGAAGGGACACAGCATCTCTGTATAGATGCAGAGATGTACTTGCTGGACAGACACCGATCTTCCCCTGTGACAGGTTGCCTGCCTGCAGTTAAGGAGTTATGCTGTCTGTCCCAAAGTAAATAAGGCTGAGCCTGAGTGTGCAGTAGAGATGAGCTCAGGCGTGTTCGCATGCTCCACGTGCAGAGCCGTCAGGAAGTCAGCGCAGTGCTGCGCTAATCACAGGCAGTGAGACATTGCCCAATCTCTGCAGTCGCGCAATCGGGGCAATGTCTCACTGCCTGTGATTAGCGCAGCGCTGTGCCGACTTGGAGTATGCGAACACGCCGGAGCTCATCCTTAGTGTGCAGTGAAGATTCTGTTATCAGGTGAGGAGATTTACCCTTTACTTCCCTGCATTTGTTTGGTTGGTTTCTCTTATTACCTACTGGAGGTAGGGTTTACCCGCTTGGGATCTGCGCTATAGCCGAATGACGGCTACAGCGTGGACCTCCTTTGCCGGGACTACGTCTATTGACGTTGTCCTGTGCACGAGCGGCCTGCGCGCCCCCTGAGGGGCGCATGCGGCGCGCTCTGTGATCGGCGAGTCTATGAGACTCGCCTGATCACAGATCAGAGCAAGGGGTCGATCCCGACCCCTTACCACGTGATCAGCTGTCAGCCAATGACAGCTGATCATGTGATCACAACAGCCGGTAATCGGCTATTTTTCCTCCTCGCGCTGACAGCTGACAGAAAAAAAAAGCCGATCACCGGCGGCCGTGAGAGGGACTGAAGTCCCTCTCACGGCCAAGTCATTAGTGCCCACCTGCCCCCTGCCAGTGCCACCTAAATAAAGTAAAATTGCCACCCATCAGTACCACCCCTTAGTGCCCATAGTGCCCATAGTGCCACCCATCAGTGCCCATAGTGCCACCCATCAGTGCCCATAGTGCCACCTATCAGTGCCCACAGTGCCACCTATCAGTGCCCACAATCTGCCTCAACAACAGTGCTGCTACTCATATGCCACATATCCGTGCCCCTCAGTGTCATCTACCAGTGCCCATCAGTGCCCATCAGTGCCGCCCATCAGTGCCCAGCAGTCCAACCTATCAGAGCCACCTATCAGTGCCCATCAGTCCCATCTATCAGTGGTACCTATCCGTGCCACCCATCCGTGCCACCCATCCGTGCCACCCAATCTGTGCCCATCTTTGCCGCCTTATCTGTGCCCATTAGTGCTGCCTTATCTGTGCCTATCAGTACCGCCTTATCTGTGCCTATCAGTGCCACCTTAACCGTGCCTATCAGTGCCCACCAGTGCAGCCTATCAGTGCCCCCCAGTGCAGCCTATCAGTGCCCACCAGTGCCGCCTCATCAGCGCATTTCAATGAAGGAGAAAAATGACCTGTTTGCAAAATTTTATAACAAACTATTAAACATGATTTAAATTTTTTTTTTATTTTGCATCTTTTTTTGTTTGTTTAGCAAAAAATAAAACTCCCAGCTGTAATTAAATACCACCAAAAGAAAGCTCTATTTGTGGGAAAAAAATGATAAAAATTTCATTTGGGTACAGTGTTGTATGGCTGCGCAATTGTCATTCAAAGTGCATCAGCGCTGAAAGCTGAAAATTGGTCTGGGCAGGAGGGGGGTTTAAGTACCCAGTAAGCAAGTGGTTAAAGGAGAAGGATCATCTCATAAAACCAGGACTGGTGCTCCATGCTTCTAGATAAGGAGCACCTACTATTTTAGAATTTGGAATTTAGAATTCAATCTGGGTGTATTACAATGATGAGGATGATGATGATGAGTGTATTATACAATGAGGAGCATGATAATGATCATGGGTGTATTATACAATGATGAGGATGATGATGATGATGACAGGTATATTATACAATGATTATGAGGACGGATGTATTACACAATGATGAGGATAGCGATGACGGGTGTATTATACAATGATGAGGATTATGAGGATGGGTGTATTATACAATGATGAGGATAGCAATGACGGGTGTATTATACAATGATGAGGATAGCGATGACGGGTGTATTATACAATGATGAGGATTATGAGGACGGGTGTATTATACAATGATGAGGATAGCAATAACGGGTGTATTATACAATCATGAAGATGATGATGACGGGTGTATTATACAATGATGAGGATGATGATGATGAGTTTATTATACAATGATGAGGATAGTGATGACGGGTGTATTATACAATGATGAGGATGATAATGATGGGTTTATTATACAATGATGAGGATGAAGATGATGACTGGTGTATTATACAATGATGAGGCTAATGTTGATGATGGGTGTATAATATGGGGATAAGGATAGTGATGATGGGTGTATAATATGGGGATGATGATGATGGGTGTATGTATGACTGGAGCATCAGGGTGTCAGACAGTGTCAGTGAGTGTGCCATTCACTGGTGCCACATCATGTCTTGCGGGCTGGTTTATAACACGATTGCGAGCATAATTGGTTACCGAAACATGCCTGTAATCCAAAGCACTTGCATATCAAAGCAAATTTCCCCATAAGAAATAATGGAAACTCAACTCATTCGTTCCACAACCATTTATTCATAGGTCCTTTAGTTTATATTCCATATAAAAAGATTATAGCAATGTGATAGATTGTGTTACCATAAAATGTCCGTACACAAATGGCAGCCTCCAAAAGGGATTAGAAGCAAAATCCAGCAGGAGCTAGAGAATATAAAAGAGAAGAAAAGTGAGGACGCCTCTATGTGTAGCAATATGGTTACATTTAATGAAGGTACAACATTTAGCAACTCACATTGTTGATGATTAAAAGAGGCACATCTAAGTATGTAGGTATCCGGGGTAAAGCTGTCCACATAGACCATCCACCACACCACCGGCTCTCACCGATGTCAGTCTGCAATCGTGACCGGAAAGACTACCCTGCAGTAGAGGGATCTGAAAGTGAAGCTTGAACTGCTCATGGAACGCAGCGTGGAAAGGATGATGTTGGTGGCAGTGAGGCGGAGGGTCTATGTGGACAGCCCGGATTCCTGCATTCTTAAATGTGCCTGTTTTACTCATCAACCATGTGAGTTTCTAAATGTATCTTCATTAAATGTAAATATATTGCTACACTTAGAGGCGCCTCTCTTCTCTTTTATGCTCAGTTGTGACATGACGCTACTTGTATATCAAGACATTGCTTGTATATCAAGTCAAAATGTATTAAAACATTTTGCTTGTCTTGCAAAACGCTCTCAAACCAAGTTACTCTCAAACCAGGGTTTTACTGTACATGATTTTGGTGATTTCTGCCATGCCATGTACTGACTATGTTACACTTCATAATTGTCACAAATTGTGAGTACATCTGTCCTGTAATGTATACAGCTATTTACACCCACCTTCTTCCTGTATATAGACCTTTCTCCATCATCACTGACTGCAGATATACATCATCTGTCCTGTATTCAGCTATATATAGCTGTATACAGGCAGGGCCGGACTAGCCTACCGGGATACCGGTAAATTTCCCAGTAGGCCGTCTGCCCTGGGGCCGCTTTGAGTGGCGGCTGCAGTGTTCCTCTCCCTTTGTCCTCTGGCTCCTTCTCTTGTATGGCACGGAGCTCAGTCTGTGTATGTAAGGCGGTGCTCTAACAAGGTCCCGCCCCCCCAGACATTAGATAGTCGTGTGATAGTCTTCTAGATGGAAAACTGATTGAATTCTTGTTCCTATCACTCAAGCTGGTCTAGGGGGGCGGGACCTTGTTACAGTGCCGCCTCACACACACAGACCCAGCTCTGTCCGTGCCATACATCGCCCATTATGTGTGATCCAGGAAATGGTGAGGCTGCAATATACATATACATATATATATATATATATATATATATATATATATACACATACATATACACATACATATACATATATATACATACACACATATATATATATATATATACATACACACACACATATATACATATATAAACGTAGCGTCAGCTCCTGAAGAGCATGTGCTATATGTTTTGAAAGTTAATGTTACACCTGAACTGCAGTTTGGTTTGGGTATATTTGTTCCAAATTTGGACTTCAGCATCCGTCTGACTGGACTATAGGGTGTTCGGCCTGGACATAGGGGGCACTGTCTCTTCTGGCAGGCATGGAACCACAGTCTGGATAGGTGCTTTAAGGTTACTTTCTCTCGGAGCCTGCCCAGTGGGAGTGTCACTCTTGCTGTGCTTTCTGGGAGAGGGTACTTAAGATGCAGATGTCATGTGGTTCGGGGTTCCGGTCCAGAAGTATGTTCTGACTCCATGGTCCTGGTACTCCTGACCAGCCCCCAGAAAGGCTATGGCCTGGGGTGCGGATCCACCTGACTTTATGTCTCGGGGCTGGCTAGCCCGAGGCAAGGAAATGAAAGAAAGGATTCTGAGGTGGTCCAGTGCCATCTCTGGTCGTGGAGAGGCCCAGCAATTTCGTAGCTATCCAGGGGAGGACTCTTCAGACGAAGGCCACGTATGGGTTGGCTTCTTAGCAAGAGCCTGGTAGGGCTGAAGTACCTAAGTGGATACAATCTCATGGGTATCACCAAACTGGCAGAAAGATCAAGGTATCACATGAGGGTGCTACAAGTTCTAGTTTCCTGCATGTTCTACAACAATGTCTATGGCAGAGACTTAATCATACATGTTCTACAACAACTTCTGTGGCAGAGACTTGTTCCTGAGTTAAGCACCTTGTTGGCTGCTAGGCCTTGTGAGGGAGGGGCTATCCAACTTGAGTGAACATCCAGTTGTGAATGGCTATTCTCTGGATTTAGTCAAAGTAAGCAAGTCCTTCATTATTGACTTTGACACTAATGCCCCGTACACACGAGAGGAATTAAGTCTGACAGACCTCCAAAGGAGTTCCGCCGGAGTTCCGCTGGAGTTCCGACGGAGTTCTGGCGGACTTTTCGACCGAACGGACTTGACCACACACCATCACACCAAACTCCGACGGAGTCGAACGTGATGACGTACGACTGGATTCGACGTAGGAAGTTCATAGACAGTAGCCAATAGCTGCCCTAGCGTCGGTTTTAGTCCGTCGGAGTAGCACACACACGAGCGGATTTTTCAAAGGGGACCGGGTCCGGCGGAGTTCCGTCGGGAAAATTTAAAGCATGCTTCATTTCTAAAGTCCGTCAGACTTTAGCTTCGCTAAAGTCCGTTGCAGCCCACACACGATCGGATAGTCCGCCGGACTCAGTCCGTCGGAGTTTGGATGTCGAAAAGTCCGCTCGTGTGTACGGGGCATAAGAGTACCTGAACTTTCTTCCTAACCCTCTGATCCTATTTTAAGAGACGTTTTTACAAATAAAAATCCTTTTATGCGGATCTGTCCTCAGTCTCTAAAGTTACTGGGTCATCTACCACGGGAAACCCCTACACGTAAATCAAGGAGAAGAAGGTAACGGTAAGCCCAATCAAACCAGCAACTCCTTCGGGGGTTAGTGCAACATATATATAAACCACCACACACAACTGCAACAAATCTCGGAGGACATCGTTAATAAATTCCTGGAAAACAGCCGGGGCGTTACAAAGGCCAAAAGGCATTACCAGGTATTCATAATGGCCTGTTCTGGTATTAAACGCAGTCTTCCACTTGTCGCCCTCTTTAATGCGCACGAGATTGTATGCCCCTCTCAGGTCAAGCTTCATGAAAACCGTTGCTCCCTTGAGGTGGTCAAATAACTCTGTAATCAATGGAATCGGGTAGGCATTCTTAATCGTGACACGATTGAGACCCCTATAATCTATACAAGGTCTCAGTTCACCGCTCTTCTTTTTCACAAAGAAGAAACCAGCACCAGCAGGAGACAAGAACTTGCGGATGAAACCTCGAGAAAGTGAATCAGCAACATACTCCTCCATGGCCTTATCCTTCAAGACCGACAAAGGGTAAACCCGGCCACGAGGAGGTATGGCACCAGGTTGAAGGTCAATTGCGCAATCATAAGGCCGGTGTGGAGACAAACTACCGGCTTGACCTTTATCAAAGACATCGCCAAAATCACGGTACTCCTCCGGCAGGGAGGGGAGTGAAGCGGTGCACAGGACCTTGGATACCTTCAGGAAGCATGTCTCACTGCATTGGGGTGACCAGGAGAGAACCTCAGCACGGAGCCAATCAAAAGAGGGGCTGTGCCTCTGTAACCAAGGATAACCAATAACCAGCGGAAATCTGGGTGAGGAAATAACTTGGAATTGGATCATCTCATGGTGAAGAGCCCCTATGGCCATGGACAACGGAACCGTCTCATGAGTCACATGGGCAGGCTGTAAAGGTCTCCCGTCAAGAGCCTCAATGGCAAGTGGAGTGTCACGCAGCTGCAGCGGAATCGAGTACTGCGAAACAAATGCAGTATCAATGAACAGGCCTGCAGCCCCAGAGTCGATTAGAGCCTGTATCTCGATGGACGACTCAGCCCAAGAAAGGGTGACCAAAACCATAGGCTTATCCTTCTGGATAACTGGGGACGAAACAATGCCACCTAAGGTCTGTCCATGACAGGACCTCAAGGTTCGGGCATTCCCTGGATGGGTAGGACAAGACTTCAAAAAGTGACCTGCCTGGCCACAATAAATGCACAATCTCTCCCTCCTCCTAAAGGCTCTCTCATCCGCAGAGAGACGTGTGACGCCCAGGTGCATGGGTTCATCTTCACTGACCAACTCGGTACCAGGAGGCATGGGAGGTGAGGGAGGCATGGGTGGGACTACAAAGCTCGGAGGCAAATGTACAGGAGGCTTCCACAAGCGTTCCTTAAGAGAAAGCCTTTCCCTGAGTCTGGAGTCAATGAGGATGGAAAACGAGATCAAGCTCTCCAGCTCAGTGGGTATATCTCGGGCTGCTATCTTATCCTTGATGGAATCCGAGAGACCATGAGAAAAAGCAGCCACGAGGGCCTCATTGTTCCAAGCAACCTCTGCTGCCAGAGTACGGAATTCAATGGCGCAGTCAGCAACAGTTCTCGTACTCTGTTTGATGGACATGAGGCACTTGGCAGCAGAAGCGGAGCGTGCGGGAACGTCAAAAACCCTTTAACCACTTGACCACTGGGCACTTAAACGCCCTTAATAACCAGACCAATTTTCAGCTTTCGGTGCTCTCACATTTTGAATGACAATTACTCAGTCATGCAACACTGGACCTATATGAAATTTTTGTCCTTTTTTTTCACACAAATAGAGATTTCTTTTGGTGGTATTTAATCACCGCTGGGTTTTTTATTTTTTGTGCTATAAAAGAAAAAATACAGAAAATTCTGTAAAAAAATTAATTTTTCTTTGTTTCTGTTATACAATTTAGCAGATTAGTAATTTTTTCTTCATAAATTTTGGCCAAAATTTATACCACTACTTATCTTTGGTAAAAATAAGTACAAATTGGTGGATATTATTTGGTCTTTGTGAAAGTTATAGAGTCCACAAGTTATGGTGCCAATATCTGAAAATTGATCACACCTGAAGTACTGACAGCCTATTTGAATTCTTGAGACCCTAACATGCCAGAAAAGTACAAATACCCCCCCAAATGACCCCTTTTTGGAAAGAAGACATTCCAATGTATTTAGTAGGAGGCATGATGAGTTTTTTTAAGTTGTCATTTTTTCCTACAATTCTTTGCAAAATCAAGATTTTTTTAACTTTTTTTTTTTTTCACAAAATTGTCATATTATCAGTTTATTTCTCACACAGCATATGAATACCACAAATTACACCCCAAAACACATTCTGCTATTACTCCCGAGTACGGCGATACCACATGTGTGAGACTTTTACACAGTGTGGCCACATACAGAGGCCCAACATGCAGGGAGCGCCATCAGGCGTTCTGAAGCACCCAGGACAATTCTGACATTTCTCAACTACATGTAAAAATCATAATTTATTTGCTAGAAAATTACATAAAATCCCAAAACATTATAAATGTTTTTTTATCAAACACCCTGGAGAATACAATGGTGGTCGTTGCAACTTTTTATCTCGCACGGTATTTGCGCAGCAATTTTTCGAATGCTTTTTTTTGGAAAAAAAAAACAGTTTTGTGCTTTAAAAAAAAAAACACAGTAAAGTTAGCCCAATTTTTGCATAATGTGAAAGATGAAGTTACGCTGAGTAAATATATACCTAACATGTCACTCTTCAAAATTGCACACGCTCGTGGAATGGCGCCAAACGTCACTACTTAAAAATCCCCATAGGCGATGATTTAAATTTTTTTTACTGGTTATATGTTTTGAGTTACAGAGGAGGTCTAGGGCTAGAATTATTGCTCTTGCTCTAACGTTCACAGCGATACCTCACATCTGTGGTTTGAACACCGTTTTCATATGTGGGCGGGACTTACGTATGCGTTCGCTTCTGCACGCGAGCACATGGGGACAAAAAAAAATGTTATTGTTCATTTTACTTTATTTATTTTAGTTTGACATTTTTTTCCCCAAAAATAAATGTTTTGATCACTTTTATTCCTATTACAAGGAATGTAAACATCCCTTGTAATAGGAATATGGCATGACAGGTCCTCTTTACAGTGAGATATGGGGTCAATAAGACCCCGCATCTCACCTCTAAGCTGGGAAGCCTGAAAGAAAAAAAAAAAGATTCTGGCTTTGATCGTATTGGCGAGTCGGTAGAAGCACCGGAGGGCGGTGGGAGGGGGGGGGGGGTGTCTATGGCTGGGTATTGCAGGGTATCACCGACTATGGCTGGGTATCTCCGAGTATGACTGGGTATCTCCGAGTATGACTGGGTATCTCAGGGTATGGCTGGGTATCTCAGAGTATGACTGGATATCTCAGAGTATGGCGTTGCAGAGTATTGCGTTGCAGAGCATTGCAGGGTATTGGTGGGTGTTGCAGAGCATTGCAGAGTGTTGCAGGGTATTGGCGGGTGTTGCAGAGCATTGCAGAGTGTTGCAGGGTATTGGCGGGTATTGCAGAGCATTGCAGAGTGTTGCAGGGTATTGGCGGGTGTTGCAGAGCATTGCAGAGTGTTACAGGGTATTGGCGGGTGTTGCAGAGCATTGCAGAGTGTTGCAGGGTGTTGCAGAGCATTGCAGAGTGTTGCAGGGTATTGGCGGGTGTTGCAGAGCATTGCAGAGTGTTGCAGGTTATTGCAGAGTGTTGTTGCAGGGTATTGCAGAGTGTTGTTGCAGGGTATTGCAGAGTATTGCAGCAGGGTATTGCAGAGTATTTCAGCAGGGTATTGCAGAGTATTGCAGCAGGGTATTGCAGAGTATTGCAGCAGGGTATTGCAGAGTATTGCAGCAGAGTATTGCAGAGTATTGCAGAGTAATGGCAGGGTATGATGGGGTTAATTTTCGGTGAGCAGCGATGTGGGCACTGCAGATGCAGCCCACAGCACTGCTGACACCGATCTCTTCCCCCTCCGCTGTACCGATCGGTACAGAGAGGGGTAGGGAGGAACCGGCGTCATAACATGACGCCAGTTTGTTTACAAGTGATCACTCCATCATTTGACCGTGATCCGTGTGGACCCGGCGGTCACGGATGCTCTCGAGTGCGCGCCCCAGGGGGCGCGCGAGAGCGGAATTCTGGGAGGATGTCATATGACGGCCTCCCAGAGTTAAACAACCGCCCTGTAGCCGTCATTCGGCTATAGGGCGGTTGTTAAGTGGTTAAAGGAGGCCACAAACTGAGGGTAACTCAAGACAACAGGTTTTTGCGTCTCCCATAGAGGGTTAGCCCAGGCCAAGGCTCTCTCAGAAAGCAAAGATATCACGAAACCTACTTTGCTTCTGTCGGTGGGAAATGCCTGGGGCAGCATTTTGAAGTATATCACAACCTGATTTAGAAACCCTCTGCATTGAACTGGATCGCCCCCAAATCGCTGGTGAAGCGGAGCAGAATCAGACATACCTCTTATAGAGGTAATACTCGAGGCAGGTGCCTGCACAGAGACTGGCGCAGCAGCAGGGATGGCCTGTACCGGAGCAGCCACCATGGGGGATTCCAGGTGAGCCATGCGATTCAGGAGCATTTGTAACGACAAGGCAAACTGATCCATGCGGTGATCTTGCTCATCCAATCTGGAAAAAATATTACCAACAAGTGGATTGACTGTATCTTCTGAATTCATGGCCTTCACGTACTGTCAGGAACCATGAAACAGACTGAGACAGAAGTACAATCAAATCACACTTGTTTATTAATAATAAAAATAAAAAGGTAAATAGAAAAAAGCATAATCAAGCATAGCCAGAGTCCAGTAGCCAGATCGGGTAGTCAGCCAGTCCAAAGTTCATAAACCAGATCAGGTAATCAGCCAGTCCAGAAGTCAGGGATCCAAGGAGAGAAACTGCAAGCCAGGAGGGATGTCAGCAAGCCAGTCTTGAAACATACAGCAGGAGATGGTTCCTTGTGATGTGACCAACGTGAAGGCAATGGAGAAATGAGCTGGAAGGCTTTAAATAGGCCCGTCAGATAAGCATCATCGGGAACAGCTGGTAACTGTGGAGAGAGAAGAGAGCTAGCAATTAGCCAACAGCTGAGCGGCCAGCCCAGAGGAGGAAGGGCTAAGCCAGCCCTGACAAAACGGAGATTAACGGAACAGAAGACTGATGAAGACGGATGAAGCAACGGATAAGATCTGATACATTTTTAACATAGCTAAACTGATGGTGCCCGTGTGAAAGAGGCCTAATTGTTATTTCCACATATGCACATCATGCTGTATATATATCTTTCCGTAAATTTTTATTCTTGTCTCTGATAACAATCACCTTTTATTGACTTCTGATTGGATACTGGTCGACCCTTTTACCTATCCTCATAACTATGTGCAAGGAAGTAAAAAAAAAAAAAAAAAAAACATGATTGGATGATGGAAGCATGCATTCACTAAGCTTCGGTGAAAATTGCGCTGCAGAGTGGCAGAGAGTAACTGCACTTGTATGGTGAACCAACAATTTGTCTTTAGTAAATCAACCCCAAGGGTTTTTTCACTGTTGTTTTAACTAAATTATAACTTTTTGAGTATTTTGTATACACGTATAGTACTGTGATTTATATTTTTATTATTTGTAGTATTTTTGAGAAACTGCATCTATGGTATCAGCTATAGCAAAGTCTGCCCCACCACAAACGAGGAATCTTGCTTACAAAACCCAAAACATGACATTCAAAAACACCCAAATCGCCCTGACTACATCCTAAGAATGGATGTAGTCCTTCCTTAGGGTGGACTAGCTTGGGATACAGAAATTCAAGCCCAATTCAAGTAGAAAGCTGATACCACCTTATGCCCTGTACACACGGTCGGAAATTCAGACAGAAAAGGTCAGATCGGATTATCTTGTCGGAAAATCCAATCGTGTGGGCTCTATCAGACTTTTTCCGTCGGAAATTCCTACGGAAAAAGTTTGAGAGCTGGATCTAAAATTTTCCGATCTGACTTTTCCCAATAGTTTGTAGAGAATTCCGATGGACAAAGTGCCACACATGCTCAGATTAAATTACGAGACCAAAGCTATTGGCTACTAGCCGCTACGTAATCCCGTTAATACCCAACGAACGTCACCTCGTTCCAAATGATCAGATTTTCCAACAACTTTGTCCGACTGTGTGTATGCAACACACGTTTCGGCCAAAATCCGTTGGAAAAAATGAGATGGATTTTGTGGTTGGAATGCCCGACCGTGTGTACAGGGTATTAGGCAGAAAAGCAAGTCTTAGATGCAAAGTGACCTTATCCTTATGAAGGATCAAAAATGAAGGCTTGCAAGACATAAGGCTTTTTCCCCTTGGGACGGAATGTTACAATCACCCTGTGAACAAATAGATACTGACACATATTACAAACATTACAGGTATCATGCATGACTTTCATGCTTAGCAAATTTTTAATACATAGACCCCAAGGTAACTGCAGAGTGCCATAAGCAGAGCCTGGAGCCCAAATGAGACATTAAAGTCTGACACTGCAATCTTCCAGCGGGGTTTGGGTACAGCCTCCAAGGCAGCGCTGAATCATGACTGAAGAAAAAATCGAGTTTAGTAAAAATGTGAAAAACTTTTTTAGGAAGAGAAAAAGATGTCAGTCTTCCTTGGACACTAGCAAAAAAACTGAAGCATGATGGGAGTGGCAGAATTTATAACTAATTGACTATTGTTTTTGTCAAATTCTTCCTAAAGACACCAGTATAACCATCCTGCCTCTGATTTACATCTGATCTTGTGTCCCCCAATGAACAATATCTAAAAAGCAAAAGGATAAACCAAGAAATGTGATTTTGTATTGTAGTATTTACAATCTAGGTTCAGCTAGTATCATTTCCTAACCAAGACCTTGTATATTAATTGCAGGTTGGCACGGCTGTGCAAATCACCGTAGGTGCACGTCGGCTGCTTTAAGAGCAATGGGGGGAGCGCTCACGCCGCCGGAGGTGCGCACATATGCCCTCGGCCCAACACTGTAGCTGATTCGGGTGGCTGGCAGACATGGCTCCACAGAGAGCCAGAACGGGGATCTGTGAATGTAAACAGACAGATCCACATTCTAGCAGGGGAGTAGAGATAGATCTGCCATTCCTAGTAAGCAGGAACAGCAATCTCTCTCCTTCTCCTCTAGCTCCAGTCAGCAAACTGGGGGGGGAATAGACTTGGCGCTATACCATTTGAGATTCAAAATAATTATAATTTACATAAAATTTCCAGCATGCTGGTAAGTAATAAGAAATAAATTTAAAATTTAAAAGTACACGAATAATAGTGGAAACCTCTTTGTGTGATGCCAAATGGTAGTCTATAGTAATTGTTCTTATGTATATATATTCTTATCAATAGATGTCATCAAACCATAGTAATCAATAAACCATAAAGATCAATGAGCCATAGGTAAACTAATATAACATGCAATTCCTAAATTACAATATTAAAGTGCAAGTGCCAGTGAACAAATATGTGCCAGTGTCAGAATGCACAAAAATCAATTGCTAAAGATATAGAAAATGAAAAAAATAATGAAAGTAAAAGTCAATAATATAAATGTAAAAATAAATTAAAATGAATAACCATTCAATTATCTATTTTACATATCATATATCCATTTGTGCATCTGTGACTAAAAGTCCGTGAGTGAATGGTATATAAAAATATGGATAAAGCAGAAAAAATGTAAAATTAATAATGAATATTAAAATGGAAAAATGTGATAAAAAATTGATTAAAAAATTTGATGATAAAAACAGTGACAAAATAGTGAAAAAATGGTGAAAAATAGTGAAAAAAATATATAGTGACAAAAATGGTGGAATTTTTTATGAGTGGGGGGGGGGGGGGGTGACTTCAACTGTTGCTCCCGGTGCTCGGTGACCACTTATGTAATTGCTCTCACCAGAGGTATAACCCCGTCCGGGGTGGATCAGCCTTCACAGTATGAGCCACTGTGTTGCTCTCTGGCTTGCCTCTGCTGTGGTTCTGGGAGACCCTTGTTCCTCCGTTTGTATGGCGTGCCCCGTTATATGCAATAAGGAAGAGGCATATCCATGGTGTAGTACGTTTAAAATTTAAGGTTTTTATTTAAATGTACAAAATTACTCACAAGCAATCAATGAATGCAAACTCGTTTGTTTGTGCTGCTTGGTTTCTTTAAAAGGAAGAAAAGGTCCCGCTCGGCTGCCTCGCCGTTTGAGTTAGAGGTGTATGCTGTCTGGCCCTGGCGTGGGTAATTTTTTTATTTTTTTCATTTTCTATATCTTTAGCAATTGATTTTTGTGCATTCTGAAACTGGCACATATTTGTTCACTGGCACTTGCACTTTAATATTGTAATTTAGGAATTGCATGTTATATTAGTTTACCTATGGCTCATTGATCTTTATGGTTTATTGATTACTATGGTTTGATGTCATCTATTGATAAGAATATATATACATAAGAACAATTACTATAGACTACCATTTGGCATCACACAAAGAGGTTTCCACTATTATTCGTGTACTTTTAAATTTTAAATTTATTTCTTATTACTTACCAGCATGCTGGAAATTTTATGTAAATTATAATTATTTTGAATCTCAAATGGTATAGCGCCAAGTCTATTTCCCCCCCCCCCCCATTTCATTTCATTGCTTTACCCAGATTGGGCTGAAATTTAAATTGAGGCCGCTCTTACCAGAACTATATCCAACAGTTCCATAGCGCGACCTTACCCCTCTTGCTCCAGTCAGCAAACTGCCCCCACATTTAGGAACACTTAACCCCTTGATCGCCCCCTAGTGTAAACCCCTTCTCTGTCAGTGACATGTATACAGTAATCAGCTCAGATCGCAACATAAATGTTAGTGGTACCAAAAGAGTGTCAATAGTGTCCGATCTGTCCGCCGCAATGTCGCAGTCCCACTAAAAATCGCAGATCCCCACAATTACTATTAAAAAATTTATAAATAAATAAAAAATGCTATAAATCTATCCCCTATTTTGCAGACGCTATAACTTTTGCGCAAACCAATCTATATACGTTTATTTCTATTTTTTTTACCAAAAATATATAGAAGAATACATATTGGCCTAAACCGGGGATATGCAATTAGCGGACCTCCAGCTGTTGCAGAACTACAAGTCCCATGAGGCATAGCGAGACTCTGACAGCCACAAGCATGACACCCAAAGGCATGATGGGACTTGTAGTTTTGCAACAGCTGGAGGTCCGCTAATTACATATCCCTGGCCTAAACTGATGAAGACATTTAAAAAAAATGATTTTGGGAGGGATATTTATTATACCACAAAGTAAAAAATATTGTTTTTGTTTTTTTTCAAAATTGTCACTCTTTTTTTGCTTATAGCACAAAAAAAAATACCACGAAAGCTCTATTTGTGGGAAAAAGAGGACATCAATTTTGTTTGGGTACAACATTGCACGACCGCGCAGTTGTCAGTTAAAGCAACGCAGTGCCGTATCGCAAAAAATGGCCTGGTCATTAAGGGGGAAAATCCTTCCGGTCCTTAAGTGGTTACTTGTGGGGTGACCTGAGCAGAACAGTTCAGTACAGAGAGCTGTCTCTAAATCAGTAGGCTTCTGGTGTGCTTCAGCACCTTTAAGGACTAATGGGCTACCTGCAGAGTATATCTGCTCCTACTATCAATTGAGATAAACAGTATATACAGTGCCTTGCGAAAGTATTCGACCCCCTTGAACTTTTCAACCTTTTGCCACATTTCAGGCTTCAAACATAAAGATATAAAATTTAAATTTTTTGTGAAGAATCACCAACAAGTGGGACACAATTGTGAAGTGGAACAAAATCTATTGGATAATTTAAACTTTTTTAGCAAATAAAAAACTGAAAAGTGGTGCGTGCAAAATTATTCGGCCCCTTTACTTTCAGTGCAGAAAACTCACTCCAGAAGTTCAGCGAGGATCTCTGAATGATCCAATGTTGTCCTAAATGACTGATGGTGATAAATAGAATCCACCTGTGTGTAATCAAGTCTCTGTATAAATGCACCTGCTCTGTGATAGTCTCAGGGTTCTGTTGAAAGCGCAGAGAGCATCATGAAGACCAAGGAACACACCAGGCAGGTCCGTAATACTGTTGTGGAGAAGTTTAAAGCCGGATTTGGATACAAAAAGATTTCCCAAGCTTTAAACATCCCAAGGAGCACTGTGCAAGCGATCATTTTGAAATGGAAGGAGTATCAGACCACTGAAAATCTACCAAGACCTGGCCGTCCCTCTAAACTTTCAGCTCAGACAAGGAGAAGACTGATCAGAGATCAGTGCAGAGGCCCATGATCACTCTGGATGAACTGCAGAGAACTACAGCTGAGGTGGGAGAGTCTGTCCATAGGACAACAATCAGTCGTACACTGCACAAATCTGGCCTTTATGGAATAGTGGCAAGAAGAAAGCCATTTCTCAAAGATATCCATAAAAAGTCTCATCTAAAGTTTGCCACAAGCCACCTGGGAGACACACCAAACATGTGGAAGAAGATGCTCTGGTCAGATGAAACCAAAATCAAACTTTTTGCCGACAATGCAAAACGATATGTTTGGCGTAAAAGCAACACAGCTCATCACCCTCAACACACCATCCCCACTGTCAAACATGGTGGCGGCAGCATCATGGTTTGGGCCTGCTTTTCTTCAGTAGGGACAGGGAAGATGGTTAAAATTGAGGGGAAGATGGATGCAGCCAAATACAGGACCATTCTGGATGAAAACCTGTTGGGGATCCCCATGAAGAAGTCACGTGGTATGACGTAACGTGTAGGGAGTGGCCGTAAGACAAACCGGAAGTAGACTAAGACTGGCGGAAGACGCCAGACCACCATCTTCCTCTCTCTGTGTTTTATATTTTTTTGAAATGTGAGAGTCTTGGTTATTTTTTAATAAATACATCTGCTTATTTAAACTACTACACTATTGGAGTCCCCTCTCTCTCTCCCCTTCCCCCTCTCCCCTTTGTTTTTTCGAGCCATACACTACGGAATAGATGTTAATATCTACAGTGCAATATCTATATGCTGGGATTGGCCCTCTAGTGGCGGAAGTTTTTATCACATCCTTCACCTGCATTTCCTTAGTGGCTTAATACAGTGAATCAAAGGAGAAGTTTCTGGGGCTATATTTGATCTGCTTGCTTATTTCATCTTAAGGTGAGAGTTCTGAGAGCCTGGATTAGTGGACTTTGTAGCATTTGGTCCCGCTTTTTCCATATTTCATCCTCACTCATTTGTGTGCGATTCTTGGACTAATTTTTTTCATATATATATGGACTGTTTCACGTTTTCATTTTATATTTTTTATATATTTATATATATATATATATATATATATATATATATATATTTGTATTTTTATAAGAGTGGCACGATTTGCGCAGGACTCTTTGTTTTATTAATTTCACTTGATAGTTTGTGTTCACTATTTTGTCCCGCTGCATTTTTTGCACTATTAATTAGCACTTGCACTTTTTATCACTTTATGGTTTACATGCTATTTATCTTTTTTGCATATTTTCTATTTATTCGTTGAACACATATTTAGATATTTATTCACTTTAGTCACTTTATTACCTAGTGGCGCGAGGGCTCATTTTTTTATATTTTTTTTATATGTACGAAGATACATTGCACACAGTTGCAGAGTGGTTGCACCATGGCCCAATACACTTAAAGGGTAGCTCCACTTTCGTGGGGGAAAAAAAAACAAATAACGAAAAAATAATCTACCATATACAATTGCGATACAAGTCATATTGTAATTGAATTAGGGGGAAAACACTGCGCTATAGTCAGATGTATGTAAAGCACAAGGCCACAACAGCCAAATCAGCAGCCAACACCAAAAACAAACAAAGTCCAGCAAATAGAGTAATAAAAATATTTTTATTACTCTATATTGTAATTGAATGTTATTAAAAACTACCTTTCCCTTTCAAACAGCAGCGCTGTAATTTTCTTAAATTGCAATGCAATATGGCTACCTGGAGGAGTTCTGTACACAGAACGCCCCCCCCCCCCCCCCAGATATATCATTTGCTGCCTGTGTGATCGGCTCACCAATTTTCCCAGAAGTCTGCACTACGATACAAGTCAGATTTCAGGCATCACAAAAATGTCATTTTGTTGAGATACTTCCAATAGGAAATCATGTCTAAAGTGATGCAGACCCTGCAGTTTTGCTCATTAGTGCCATGCAGGTGCTGCAGCTGATTATTACCTATGAAACCACTCCCATTGGACCCCTTTCACACTTGTGCAAGTTTTCCTGCGACTTGGGACTGCAAAGTCTCATGACAAGTCGTATCCCATGATTTCCAATGAGTACCGTTCATATCTGTGCGACTTCAAAGTAGTCCCTGCACTACTTTGATTGGACTTTGATGTGACTTGAGGTCCACAGACCTCAAGATTACATAAGCATTGCTTCAAGTAGTGGCAAAGTGTGAAAGGGGCCTAAGATTTACTTTTCCACATAGACACTGACAAACACACATGGATTTCTTCAGAATATCAAAAAGTAGGAATCTGCAACAAATTTTGTTAGATTTCCTGCAATGTATATAGCTCACTCAGGTGGGAATGTTTTTTTCCCACCTAAGTGAGCTATAAAAGTGGAGTTACTCTTTAAAGAGCTGGTGTTCGATCGTGGTTACTGCCCACTAAGCATCAACGTCACTACAGTCACGGGATTCCAGCCACGGAATGCCCCGTTTCAACTGAGATCGTAGATCAGAAGGCGTCCATCCCTGAAGTATATCACAAGTGGCAATTGCCGCGGACCACACAGCTGACCATCTGATCCCCTGCTTCTACAAAAGAGCCATTGGACTATGAGTATGGCTAAAACCAAACCCCCCAGCTGAGCACTGATATAGCGGGCTAAGATAAACAGAACCCATGGGATGGTAATGTACGGACGAAAGCTTCCTTGAAACAGCTGATTTGTCTGCTAATTTCCTAAATGGTGACCGGAAGCATGTCATGTGAAATGCCCTGATCTCTAGTAACAATTGCACAGTAGCTCTTTCCTATGTCCACCCACATTGCAGCCAACCTTGATTACCCTGTTAATGGTAGAGTAGGCTGTGTCTATTCTGTCAGTGATTTCCTGAAAGAAATTAATGCTCAGATTTTTTGATTCGCTGCTGTCAACTATTTTTTTATTCCCTGTCAAGTATACCCAATACTCACAACACCACAACACTCTCAAATCTAATTTATTTTTTTTGTTTGCTTTTTTTTATTGAAAGCCTGTGGCGTGCAAAACACATTCAAAAACTTCACCCGATGCCAAAAAAAATTGCACACACATAAAGAGTGAAACACAAAAAAGTGCAACGGGTACACAAGCCCTCTGAAATCTGGACAAGGGTACTTAAAACATGGTCCATCTGGCTGAGACCAGACGGACCCCTTTCTTTGGAAGGTCTGCCGAAACAGACCCACCCAAGTACTAGGTAGGGCTCCCCCAAGGGAGACCTCAGAAGAGAGAGGGCAAACTAAGCCAGAAGGCCATGTCCACCCCCTCCCCAGACTTTCAGGACAGACCCAGGGACCTGTGACCCTACTCATCACACAGTGAACAGTGACAAACATAAAAACATGACAAACACACACAAGAAATAAATTAAATAATGTGGGGAAGGGATAGTGGAGAGGAGAGTGAAAAAAGTGGCCATTGAGTAACACAATGACCAGGCCCTCCGGCCGGGAATAAAAAATTCCTCTCGTCCCAGCCAAAAGGCCCAGCCCAAGAGGCAGGTGCTAAAAAAAAAAAAAAAAGCATGTTATGGTGCAGTGACCTTGGTGCCCAAAATCAAAGTAACCTTCACTTACAGTGACTTTTAGGCACCCGTGGACTGCCACTCCAGGGGCAAATACTCCATAGGCTTTCAAGACCACCCTGACCAACAGCCCAGATCACTGCAGCCCCCACCCCAGGAAGGAAAGCATGGAGCTCAGGAAGCCCAGGTAGAGCATGCCCACCTACAAGCTCAACCTCGCTCCAATCACTCCTACCTAATTACATTTGGGAAGTACTAACCGCTCCTCCCCCTCACCTAGAGAGCAGCCAGTATTCCCTCCTGAAAAACTGTCCAGGGCTAGAACTACCCCAATCCAGGGCAGAAGGCCAGGTACTCGACCCACTGGGTCTGACTAATAGTAGCACCCACCCTCCCCAGGGACACCCTTCCAGACGGCTCGGATTCGAACATGCACCGGACCCCAGTTTCCATTGGGCAGCACGGCATGAACCCTGCCAAAACTGTCCTTCTAGGTGCAAATTATGCCATTGGAAGTACTAGCCCTCCCCTCTCTATAGGGGTAGCACAGCGCCTCCTTTGGCAACTGATAAGAACAGATACTACACTTGATCTTAGCCAAAAGGCCAAAAAGCGATCTAATGCTCCAATAAACTCACATAACAGGACCAGGTCATCCTTCAGATCGTTTTATATCAATTACTTTCAACCAAGTTATAGAGCAACTGTCTAGCAGCTTGTTTCAGTATTAGTGAGATTAGGAAGTGACTTTGATCCCCCAGGGGCCATTCACATTAAAACTCTCAGAAAATGTTCTATTACTATATTTTTTTTTTTTCACGTTTCTAATTATTGCTACAACTATCACATGACAACTCTTTTGTGAATGGTAGCTGGCGTCTGGACTTTTTTTTTCTTGAATTTGTGTTTGTATTGTTATGTGTTTTTCCTGCTTCTTGTCTGTTTTTATAACACTACTCATGTTTGGCCAAAGACAGGGTGCCTTTGGCCAATCATGACTCAGGGGGCTGAGTCCACACCCCACACTATGTAAGGCTGCTTACACTGCAACTGTACATATAAACATACAGTTTTCCGAATGAGAGCAGCAAAATTACATTTGTAAAGGAAAAAATGTCATTTAATACTGCCCGTGGGGATGATGTATTGCCGGATTCCGGCAATATAGATAAAAATAATTGAAAAAATGGCATGGGTCCCCCCCCCCCCCGTCCATTACCAGGCCCTTTGGGTCTGGTATGGATTTTAAGGGGAACCTTGCACCAAAAAAAAAAAATGTGTGAGGGCCCCCCCCAAATCCATACCAGGCCCTTCAGGTCTGGTATGGATTTTAAGGAGAACCCCATGCCAAAATGTAATAAATAATGGTGTGGGGGGTCCCCCCAAAATCCATACCAGACCCTTATCTAAGCACGCAACCTGTCAGGCCGCAGGAAAAGGGTTTAACAAGGGGGTTCCTGGTACCCCCATGTGAAGGAGTATGGGGTTCATTGTACCCTTACTCATTCACCAGAAAAAAAAACAGTTTTTGACAATTCCTTTATTAAAAATCAAAAAATAATGTTCCCTCGATCCACCCCGCCGGACCCGGGGAAAAAAAAGCTCGCTCATAGAAGGCTAACCGCTGACTGCACGCTCCTCTGTCTGAGAGTTTCTCTGTCTGACAGTTCTTAATAGGTAAGGGGTGTTGTCCACCCGGTGACGTCACCTGGTGGACCCTACCACTTGTGACGTCACCACCTGGTGCATGCTGTACCTGACCCTTTTCGAAGAACGCAACACCGCAAAATGCACAGATGTGAACTACATCCATAGGAAACCATGTCAAATGGACTGTAGCGCATTTCTGCAAAATGTACCAAAAAGCACATAGGTGTGAACATAGGGTAAAGGGTCAACCTGGAAGGCATTTCCTCTTATTTTAGAGATTTCCTCTGATTTACTGTTGAACCTCCAGGACGGTCAGTGCAGGGTGTCATCAAAGGTATTCAATTCCACACGGGTCAGACTTGCATATGCATCGGTTGCTTACTTGAGAGTCAACAAACTACAAAATTAAGAAAAATAGGTGTTCAGCTATAAGCTCTATAATCTTCACTACATTGGTTCATTAACACAACTATAAACGTTTTAAAGAAAAAACGCAAAGGAGACTGATAAAAATTTTAAATTGGAGACCATTTTTATACATTAAAGTAGGTATATAAATTTTACATATGCTTGCTGTATGTAGCTTAACCTGAGGATCCTTTTAGTGGTTAACTTGACAGTGTTCGGATATTTCATTGTCCATTAGAATGCCACACTATCCAATATCACATATCATGGTATTTGCATTGTACAGGTGTGGCATATGTTAGCATCAGCATCAGATGGCGGTAACTTGGCGTTCCAATAAAGGCTCCAGCTTTGGCTTTTGAAAGTCCACTTGTGATTGTGATTTGCACTCCCGGCAAAAGTCTGTAGTTGGATTTTCATTGTGAGTTTAGATTCTCACTAAGCAGCATAGGAATAATTATATGTATCTCTTTATCAAGTATATTTCATAAATTTGTTAAACAAAAAACGCTTTATAGTCATTTATCTCTAAAGTAAACAGTCTTCCACTGGAGAGAAGGATTAAGTTGAATTTTAGTATAGGACGCCTGTTGATGACTAGGCTTTCTAGAGAGGAAAGAATACTTCCTGTTGAACTGTACCATGATATTCTGTCACCTTTCTGACTGTAGTGGATCACTGTAAAAAGATAAAAAAAATAATTATTATGAGCTTTAGAGAAAACTGATAAATACATGGCTAAATTACAAGAGACTTGTTTTGCTTTTTAAAAGGATTTGTTTTTCTATCCATCAGGTCCTAAAAAGTTACCATCCTAGCCAGGTTAATGACCTGACTTTTTTCCAATGCAGTGAAGAAAGGCAGCTAGGCCACCTTGCTCCTGACCTCCCCTCAACCAGCCTGTGACTGGACAATGAAGGTGCAGCAGAAGACTGATGAGGTCATCTCTCTCCTCCCTCTGTCAGCACACTCATTTTTATGTTTGGATCAAAATACAGAGCAACCAATCAAATTTCAACTTTAAATGTAAATCAGTGAAAGCTTATTTCAAATTGACTGCTCTGGGCTACTGCCCTTTACATTTTTAGATGACACTTTACTTCTGTGGTTCCGTGGAGTCTCTTACCAAATAAGTGCCGAGAAAGCTTTAAGAAGCTGAAATTCAAGATAGTAACAGTTCTGGTATCTTCCCTCCCTGTGATCTGGAGCTTGATGTCATCAAGGACTGGAATTTTCATCCCAAAGTTTCAACATGCCTTTAATTGGTACCCGAAAAATGCTCATTTGAGCCTTTGGTTTGTGCTCTGTAAACAAATGATGAAATGAAAAAAATAAAATATATTATTATTAGTCTTACATCATCACCTGTTTACTGTGCTGTGTTCAATAGAAGAAAGCTACTATTTGCACGCAGATAATGACAAAATACATTATATGGGCGAAATTATGTGAATACCCTTCTAAAATGATTGAGTTCAAGTGTTTCCAGTGAAGGGGGCTGTTAATACCACAGATTACAAAAACTTTATAGACAATCGTGCACTTACAAAATTGTTAAAGCATTTTGGGGAAGGCCCTTTTCTTTTTCAGCATCATTGTGCTCCTGTACACAAAGTAAACTCCATCAAGGCATGGTTTGATGAGCTTTGTCTGGAGGACCTCAAGTGATCTGCACAGAGCTCTGACTACAACCCTACTGTGAGCCAGGTCTTTTCTAACATCATAAGTACCTGACCTCACAAAGACTATTTTGGCTTAATGGGCACAAACGTGCACAGATAGTCTTAAATCTTGTGAAAACCCTTTGTAGAAGAAATGGGTACAAACGGATGGGGGCACATCAGTATTAATTTCATTGTTTTGTAAACTTCATAGAGGTGTAATGCACTACAAACTTTCATCCAAATATTGAAGCTCTGGGAAATGATCATGAACATCTCATTAAAATTAACAGAATGGTAGGAAATTGCTAACGATCTATCCAAAATATCAGTCAATACAATGTTGATAGAATCCAACTATATACAAGACATTATGAAGATGGTACCTGGTGCCCACGAGAATTGTGAAAATGCACCGGACAGAATCTCCTAATGTAGTGTTTTAGGCACTGTGACCAACTTGGGACCATGCACCATATTTGGTGGCAATACCCCAAAATACTCAGATTCTGGATCAAATCATGGTTAATGATAAGCTCACCTGTGCCCTCCATAATAACAAAAATTTGATAAGATAAGACATAGGATGCATGGATCATATACTATCTAGTGACTAGCATCCTCCTCCTTTAGCAAAAAATAAAAAGCCCCCGTAGTGATTAAATACGACCAAAAGAAAGCTCTATTTGTGTGGAAAAAAAATTTTTTTTACAATGTTGTTTGGGTACACTGCATGCTCACGCAATTGTCATTCAAAGTGTGACAGAGTTAAAAGCTGAAAATCGGCCTGGGCAGGAAGGGGGTAAAAGTACCCAGTATTAAGGCAGTTAATCGGTATCTAAATGTAGGGCAGAATGCAAAAAGGAAAATCTCATAGGTGTGGGCAACATAGGTCATTTTTTTTTATAGACACTTTTGACACATTTATAAATATGAACAATAATATTTATTTAGATATTGTTAAACCCATTCTTTAACCACTTGCCGACCGCCGCACGCCGATGTACGTCGGCAGAATGGCACGGGCAGGCATAAGCACATACATGTACGTCCTTTGCCTCCCGCGGGTCGGGGGCCCGATCGGGCCCCCGCCCGGTGCCTGCGGCGGTCGGTTTTCGTTCGGGAGCGATCCCGGACGAGGGGACGGCCATTCATTCATGGCCACCCCCTCGCGATCGCTCCCGACGAATGGAAATCCCCGGTGACATCACTTCCTCTCCTGTAATGTAAACACAGGAGAGGAAGTGATGTATTCTCTCCTCCGTGTCGGTATTTTTCGTTCCGACACGGAGGAGAGCGGATCAGTGAGTTGCACCAACACATCCCACACACAGTAGAACATGCCAGGCACACTCACACCCCCCCTTTACCCCCCGATCACCCCCCCAATTACCCCTGCCCCCCAGTCACAGTGACACCAATGTCATTTTTTTTTTTTTTTTTTTTTTTTTGCATTGGTGTCATTTGTGACTGTAATAACTGTTAGGGCAGTTAGGGTTAGCCCCCTTTAGTTCTAATGTACCCCCCTAACCCCCCCAATAAAGGTTTAACCCCGTGATCACCCCCCGTCGCCAGTGTCACTAAGGCTGGGTTCACATTGCAGCGGTTTATGAGAACGAATGTGATTCGCACCGCACTGCAGTGCAAATCACATCCGATCTCTGTGCGATTCGAGTTCAGCCATTCGCCGCACCCGCCGCACCCGCCACACCCGCCGCACCCGCCGCAAATTCGCACGGGACCCTTTTTTTGGCCCGCAGCAGAATCGGATCGCATGGGTGTTCACACCATGCGATCCGAGTTTGCAGATCGCACTGCGATATGCGAACTGATCTGGGGGTGTCAGTAACATTTCACTGACACTCCCAGCAGTTCGCATAGGGCAGTGTGAACTGCCGCCGGGAGGCATGCGATGCGGGAACCCGCCGCGGATTCGCGGCGTTTCCGCATCGCTCCAGTGTGAACCCAGCCTAATAAGCGATCATTTTTCTGATCGCCGTATTAGTGTCACAGGTGACGCTAGTTAGGCAGGTAGGTATTTAGGTTCGCCGCAGCTTTTTATAGCGCTAGGGACCCCCATATACTACCGCATAAAGCCCCCTGATTGCCCCCTAGTTAACCCTTTCACCAGTGATCACCATATAACTGTTACAGGTGACGCTGGTTGGTTAGTTATTTTTTTATAGTTTCAGGGCACCCGCCATTTATTACCTAATAAAGGTTTAACCCCCTGATCACCCGGCAGGTGTCATTTGTGACTAATAACTGTTAGGGCAGTTAGGGTTAGCCCCCTTTAGTTCTAAGGTACCCCCCTAACCCCCCCAATAAAGGTTTAACCCCGTGATCACCCCCCGTCGCCAGTGTCACTAAGGCTGGGTTCACATTGCAGCGGTTTATGAGAACGGATGTGATTCGCACCGCACTGCAGTGCAAATCACATCCGATCTCTGTGCGATTCGAGTTCAGCTATACAGATAGTATGGCTGAATTCGTGTCGCACCCGCCGCACCCGCCGCAAACTCGCACGGGACCCTTTTTTTGGTCCGCAGCAGAATCGGATCGCATGGGTGTTCACACCATGCGATCCAAGTTTGCAGATCGCACTGCGATATGCGAACTGATCTGGGGGTGTCATTAACATTTCACTGACACTCCCAGCAGTTCGCATAGGGCAGTGTGAACTGCCGCCGGGAGGCATGCGATGCGGGAACCCGCCGCGCATTCGTGGCGTTCCCGCATCGCTCCAGTGTGAACCCAGCCTAATAAGCGATCGTTTTTCTGATCGCTGTATTAGTGTCACAGGTGACGCTAGTTAGGCAGGTAGGTATTTAGGTTCGCCGCAGCTTTTTATAGCGCCAGGGACCCCCATATACTACCGCATAAAGCCCCCTGATTGCCCCCTAGTTAACCCTTTCACCAGTGATCACCATATAACTGTTACAGGTGACGCTGGTTGGTTAGTTATTTTTTTATAGTTTCAGGGCACCCGCCATTTATTACCTAGTCTCACTAGTGTACCCCTAAATTTAGGGGTGTCTACTTTCTAAAATGGGGTCATTTGGGGGGGGGGGGGTTTGTGCCATCTTGGCATTTTATGGCCTTCAAAACTGTAACGCCCTTAGAAAGCCTGAAGGCGGTGCTTGGTTTTTGGGGCCCCGTACGCGGCTAGGCTCCCAAAAAGTCCCACATATGTGGTATCCCCGTACTCAGGAGAAGCAGCAGAATTTATTTTGGGGTGTCATTTCACATATGCCCATGGCATGCGTGAGCAATATATCATTTAGTGACAACTTTGTGAAAAAAAAAAAAAGTTTGTAATTTTCCCGCAACTTGTGGCAAAATATAAAATATTCCATGGACTCAACATGCCTCTCAGCAAATAGCTTGGGGTGTCTACTTTCTAAAATGGGGTCATTTGTGGGGGTTTTGTGCCATCTTGGCATTTTATGGCCTTCAAAACTGTAATAGGTAGTGAGAAGTGAACTCAAAAAATTACGCCCTTAGAAAGCCTGAAGGCGGTGCTTGGTTTTCGGGGCCCCGTACGCGGCTAGG
This sequence comes from Lithobates pipiens, assembly GCF_037356315.1. Lineage (NCBI taxonomy): Eukaryota > Metazoa > Chordata > Amphibia > Anura > Ranidae > Lithobates > Lithobates pipiens. Next base: position 193,786,728 of record NW_027507686.1, on the reverse strand, counting down.
CTCCCAAAAAGTCCCACATATGTGGTATCCCCGTACTCAGGAGAAGCAGCAGAATTTATTTTGGGGTGTCATTTCACATATGCCCATGGCATGCATGAGCAATATATCATTTAGTGACAACTTTGTGAAAAAAAAAAAAAAAAAAAAAAAGTTTGTAATTTTCCCGCAACTTGTGGCAAAATATAAAATATTCCATGGACTCAACATGCCTCTCAGCAAATAGCTTGGGGTGTCTACTTTCTAAAATGGGGTCATTTGTGGGGGTTTTGTGCCATCTTGGCATTTTATGGCCTTCAAAACTGTAATAGGTAGTGAGGCGTGAAATCAAAAATTTACGCCCTTAGAAAGCCTGAAGGCGGTGCTTGGTTTTCGGGGCCCTGTACGCGGCTAGGCTCCCAAAAAGTCCCACATATGTGGTATCCCCGTACTCAGGAGAAGCAGCAGAATTTATTTTGGGGTGTCATTTCACATACGCCCATAGCATGTGTGAGCAATATATCATTTAGTGACAACTTTGTGTAAAAAAAAAAAAAAAATTTTTTTTTTGTCATTATTCAATCGCTTGAGGCAAAAAAATAAAATATTCAATGGGCTCAACATGCCTCTTATCAATTTCCTTAGGGGGTCTACTTTCCAAAATGGGGTCATTTGGGGGGGTTTTGTACTGCCCTGTCATTTTAGCACCTCAAGAAATGAGATAGGCAGTCGTAAACTAAAAGCTGCGTAAATTCCAGAAAACGTACCTTAGTTTGTAGATGTGACAACTTTTGCGCAAACCAATAAATATACAATTATTGACTTTTTTTTTACCAAAGACATGTGGCTGAATACATTTTGGCCTAAATGTATGACTAAAATTGAGTTTATTGGATTTTTCTAATAACAAAAAGTAGAAAATATCATTTTTTTTCAAAATTTGCGGTCTTTTTACGTTTATATCGCAAAAAATAAAAATCGCAGAGGCAATCAAATACCATCAAAAGAAAGCTCTATTTGTGGGAAGAAAAGGACGCAAATTTTGTTTGGGTACAACATTGCATGACCGCGCAATTACCAGTTAAAGCAGCGCAGTGCCAAAGTGTAAAAAGACCTCTGGTCATTTACCAGCAAAATGGTCCGGTCTGAAAGTGGTTAAAGTACATAAGGATAAAAGAACAATTACTTTTTTTTACAAGCAGACGTATACCTGACTCTGAACTCTGTGGCGCACCCTGTGTGATGCAATCAGGATCGGAAGAGCAGGTACGGCACTGTAGAAGAATGTTCTGACATTTACAAAGCCCTTGAACCTCACCCTGTTCTGAATACATCTGAAAAAGAAAGCAAACTAACATAATATTTGGACATGCTTTCAGTACTATTGTTTTTGGCAATATGATAGACTTCCTTCATATAAAACACAACACACCTTCAGCTGTCGCTCAGGAAAGTTTTTTTTGGTATAAAGCTGAACTCCCGGCTTGATATAAAAGACGCACATTAACACAGCTCTGCATTCATTATTATAAAATGAAATGTATTTTTAAATGCAAACTTTAAACAAGATATTGAGGTGGACTTGAATAGTGGGTACCACATCCACTTTTAATTATTTGTAAGACAAAGACAGTACATGTTTGGACTTTTGAAGTACCCAAAGATTACAACTAAACATGTATATAAACATATGTAGAATTATTCTTTTTTTATATATATTTGTTTATTGGTTTTCCATATAAAGTTTTGACAGGCTTTTTACAAAAGGTATGTCTTGTATACAATGAGCATTAGACATGTGCAGAGTAAAATATTTCGTTTCAGAATTTCGTTTTCGTCCGAAAACTTAATTTATTTAGTTACTCCCGAAATTCGTTTTTATTTATTTTGTTTTTCGTTCAAAAATTGCATTCGTCCGAAAATCCACATGAATTACGGTCGAATCTGTCTTTGAAGGCTTATGGTGTCTGTCGAATGTATAAAGAAGATTCGACGGAGCTAGTATATAGCATACTTTAGAACCCTATTAAAGTCTATGGGACTCCAACGTTCAAAATCTTAAGTGCTAATTTTAAAGGCTAATTTGCAAGTTACTGTCCTAAAAAGTGTTTGGGGACCTGGGTCCTGCCCCAGGGGACATGTATCAATGCAAAAAAAAGTTTTAAAAACGGCCGTTTTTTCGGGAGCAGTTATTTTAATAATGATTAAAGTGAAACAATAAAAGTGTAATATTCCTTTAAATTTCGTAGCTGGGGGGTTGTCTATAGTATGCCTGTGAAGGGGCGCATGTTTCCCATGCTTAGAACTGTCCCTGCACAAAGTGTCATTTATGCAGGAAAAAAAGTCCTTTAAAATCACTCGCAGCTATTATGAATTGTCGGCTCCCGTAATACAGAGAACACTCATTGAAAGTCATTGATAAAAAAAAAAAAAAAGCGTGGGGGTCCCCCAAATTCAATTACCAGGCCCTTCAGGTCTGGTATGGATATTAAGGGGAACCCTGCCTCAAATTTAAGAAAAAATTTGACGTGGGGTTCCCCCTAAATATCCATAACCAGACCCTTCAGGTCTGGTATGGATATTAAGGGGAACCCCGTGTCAAATTTAAAAAAAAATTGACGTGGGGTTCCCCCTAAAAATCCATACCAGACCCTTTATCCGAGCACGCATCCTGGCAGGCCGCAGGAAAAGAGGGGGGGACGAGAGAGCGGCCCCCCCTCCCTCCTGAACCGTACCAGGCCACATGCCCTCAACATTGGGAGGATGCTTTGGGGGTCTGTGACCCCTCAAAGCACCTTGTCCCCATGTTGATGAGGACAAGGGCCTCATCCCCACAACCGTGGCCGGTGGTTGTGGAGGTCTGCGGGCGGGGGGCTTATCAGAATCTGGAAGCCCCCTTTAACAAGGGGACCCCCAGATCCCGCCCCCCCCCTGTTTGAAATGGTAAGGGGGTACAAAAGTACCCCTACCATTTCACAAAGAAAGTGTAAAAAATGGTTAAATAAAACAAACACACTTTTGAAAAATTCCTTTATTAAAAATAAAAAAATAAAAAAAAGATTCCAGCGGCGGTAATCCACTCTTGCTATCCAGCGATGGACAGTCATCTCTCCAGCGATGGCTCATCTCATCCAGCGCAGCAAATCCATCCTTCTTCTGTCTCCGTGGAGGAGACACTGCAGGCATTCCGGCGGCTGACGTTTCTTATATACGGAGGGCGGGGCCACCCGTCACCTGACCCTGCCCCCCTCTGACGCAAGGGGAAACCCGGGGTTCCCCGTGACGTATGGGTGACCCCGCCCCCCTCTGATGTAACGGAAACCTGCCTGTGTTACATCAGAGGGGTGCGGGGTCACCCATACGTCACAGGGAACCCCAGGTTTCCCCTTGCGTCAGAGGGGGGCGGGGTCAGGTGACGGGTGGCCCCACCCTCCGTATATAAGAAACGTCAGCCGCCGGAATGCCTGCAGTGTCTCCTCCACGGAGACAGAAGAAGGATGGATTCGCTGCGCTGGATGAGATGAGCCATCGCTGGAGAGATGACCGTCCGTCGCTGGATAGCAAGAGTGGATTGCCGCCGCTGGAATCTTTTTTTTATTTTTAATAAAGGAATTTTTCAAAAGTGTGTTTATTTTATTAAACCATTTTTTACACTTTCTTTGTGAAATGGTAGGGGTACTTTTGTACCCCCTTACCATTTCAAACAGGGGGGGGCCAGGATCTGGGGGTCCCCTTGTTAAAGGGGGCTTCCAGATTCTGATAAACCCCCCGCCCGCAGACCTCCACAACCACCGGCCAGGGTTGTGGGGATGAGGCCCTTGTCCTCATCAACATGGGGACAAGGTGCTTTGAGGGGTCACAGACCCCCAAAGCATCCTCCCAATGTTGAGGGCATGTGGCCTGGTACGGTTCAGGAGGGAGGGGGGGCCGCTCTCTCGTCCCACCCTCTTTTCCTGCGGCCTGCCAGGTTGCGTGCTCGGATAAAGGGTCTGGTATGGATTTTTAGGGGGAACCCCACGTCAATTTTTTTTTAAATTTGACGCGGGGTTCCCCTTAATATCCATACCAGACCTGAAGGGTCTGGTTATGGATATTTAGGGGGAACCCCATGTCAAATTTTTTCTTAAATTTGAGGCAGGGTTCCCCTTAATATCCATACCAGACCTGAAGGGCCTGGTAATTGAATTTGGGGGACCCCCACGCTTTTTTTTTTATTTTATTTTTTATTTTTTTATCAATGACTTTCAATGAGTGTTCTCTGTATTACGGAGCCGACAATTCATAATAGCTGCGAGTGATTTTAAAGGACTTTTTTTCCTGCATAAATGACACTTTGTGCAGGGACAGTTCTAAGCACGGGAAACATGCGCCCCTTCACAGGCATACTATAGACAACCCCCCCCTACGAAATTTAAAGGAATATTACACTTTTATTGTTTCACTTTAATCATTATTAAAATCACTGCTCCCGAAAAAACTGCAGTTTTTAAAACTTTTTTTTGCATTGATACATGTCCCCTGGGGCAGGACCCGGGTCCCCAAACACTTTTTAGGACAGTAACTTGCAGAATCTTTTCTCTCTGTCAAATCTTTTTTCTCTGTCGAATATTTTCTCTATATAATCTTGGACTAATAGAGGTAAGGTTAGGCACATTCGACCACAGGTTCTATAGACACAGATTGTTGTCAGAGTCATGTCGAATCTCCTATTCTATATCGAACTGTTGTAACAATGAAAACGAAAATAAAGCATTTATTTATGTCGGATCTTTCGTTTTTCGGATTTTGTGCTTTCGTTATCGTTTGTCAAAACGAAAACGAAAATAGCTGAAATTCGGACGAAAATGCATTCGGACGAAAACGAATGCACATGTCTAATGAGCATTACATAGCGAGTACCACTCCCTCCCTGCCGGTCTGATTGAAGGGTCATGGGGCCATCAACAGGATGCCAGATGATCTAAGGACACAATAATTTAAGCAGAAGTCATGTTACCCATTACTGTTGGGAGAGTGGAGTGCCACTCCAAACGGAATCAGCAATATAAATCCAGGGTTACCAGACCTTAAAAAAAACTTATTTCGGGAAGGCCCTGCCATTGTATATAAGTTTGAAGACGGGTACAACTTTATGAACCATGCGATAAAATGTTTGGATATTTGGAGCAGAGGCATTCTTACCTTGCAACAAAATTTGTTTTCTGGCATAGAATAATAATATACGCATAAGAGTGCGAGCATGGGTCCTGTGTATAAAGTCATTCAACACACCCAGTAGGCCAACTTCAGGAGTATGCGGTAATGGTAAGTGTAAGTTGTTATCAAAAAAAAGAAAATTCGTCCTTCCAATATGTCGATAGAGTGGGACCAAAAATATGCAAGTACTCTGCATCTATAGACCCACATCTGGGACAGGTTGCTGCAGAATCAAACCTCATTGGGGCCAACCTGGCTGGAGTGTAATGCAACTGGTGTATGAATTTAAACTGGGTATATTGATCATTGTACCGGATAAAGTTCTGGAAGCAGATTTCCAAGGCCTCCTTCCCCCCCTCCTCGCACAGTCCAGGAATCACAACCTCCCATTTCCGTTGAGCCAGTTGGAAGGGGTTAACTCCGGCTGACTGGAGGTGAGAGTAAACAGTTGTAACCAGTTTCTCAATTTCTGGATATGACAGCAGTAATTCTAGTGATGATTCTGAGATTTTCTGGGTTAGACCCGCAAACTGTGCCCGGATGGCATGATGCGACAAAAGATATTTGAAAAATAATTTTTTTGTCACACCATACCTTGCCTTCAACTCCTCAAAGAAAGCGAATACGTTGTTGACGAAAATGTGGGAGGCATGGGTGACATCGAGTCGTGTCCACCACAGGGAGTCCAGGTGGTCCAGGAGCTATGAGAAATTGGGGTTGTGCCACAAGGGGGCACTGGGAGACACCCTGTTCAAATTTGTTATCACCTTATTACCCTCATGCCAGGCCAGCCAACTAACACCTCTCGGAGAGCCTCAAGAGCAGCGTTTGGGCATAGACCTGTGCAGAGCCTCTACCAGTGATTCTCTAGAGCCAGATAGTGCAGTCAGCAGAGCAGTGGAGCCCGACGTGGAGGTTTCCAGGAGCCAGTCGTGGACATAGGTAAGTTGGGACACTAAAAGTCAGTGCCGTAAATTTGGGCAGGCCAATCCACCATCAGCTTTGGCAGCTTGGAGAGATGCTCTAGCAATATGTGGGTGTTTCCCCTGCCAGAGGAAGGTGGATAAAATCAACTTTATTTTTTTTAAAACGTTTTTAAAGAGAAAAATTGGGGATGTGTATAAAAATTTTGGTAAGTATCTGAGTTTAAAAATTTTCACACAGCCAATTAGATTGAGAGGCAAGGAGGTCCAGGTATAAATCCCTATATATTTAAATGTGGGCTGGATGGTCAGTTCAGCTTGAAAGATAGGTATAATCTAGGTTGGGGCCAATAGGAAACGCCACATTTTGCCCAGCCAAATGTAGCCCAGAGACCCTCCCAAACTCCCAAACTCCTCCACAATGTCCAACAGGGAATTAAAGCACTGTTCTGAGCCATCTAAATATATTATGGCATCGTCCGCATAGAGGGAGATTTTCAGACAGCTCCCCATAACAGACGTCACCCACTGCTGCCGTCTGTTACACCGCCAGAGCAAGGGGTTCTATTGCCAGTGCAAACAGGAGTGGCGAAAGTGCGCAGCCCTGCCTTGTTCCCCCAGTAAGAAAAAAGTATCAGATATATTCTTGTTAGTATATACCTTAGCCCAAGGGTTAGTGTAGAGCAGGCGGACCCATTTAATGTACTGGGGGCTAAAACCCATGCGGTGCATCGCTTCCCAAAGAAAATACCAGTTAACGGTATCAAAGGCTTTCAGCACATCCAATGTTAGCACCAGTCCACTTTTTTGGTCAGCAGCTGACCTGTGAATATGCAAATAAAGGCGGCGAATATTGTTGTATGTACTCTTTCCAGGTATGAACCCAGTCGGGTCCCGGTGGACAAGGTGAAGAATAGCCTTTTGCAGTCTTATAGATATGAGTTTAGCCAGCACTTTAACATCACTGTTTAATGGTGAGATTGGACGGTGGGAACCACATAACAATTTGTCTTTCTCGGGTTTGGGCAACACTACAATCAGGGCTTCACACAAGGAGGCAGGAAGCTCACCCTCCTCTAGTGCCTGTCCGAATAGAGAATGTAGTTTCTGTGCCAAGTCTTCTGCATAGTTCTTGTACCATTCAGCAGGCAGTCTAACCCTCTGTAATTTACTCAATTGTCAGGGGTTTATCTAAAATAAGTTTGTGAGAGTCCTCCAATGCAGGGAATTGGATGGATTCAATGAACCCCACTCAAGTTCAGCGAGGGGGGGTGGGGTCTGAATATAGGCATTCAGTGAAGGACTTGAATGCTTGGTTTATGGTCAAAGGATCCAATGATGACCGAACCATCCGGTAGTTGGATGCCTGGTTTATGGTCAAAGGATCCAATGATGACCGAACCATTCGGTAGTTGGATTTGTGGTATGGAGCTATATGGGTATTCTGTATGAGAAAGATTGGCCAGCATCTTATCTTTCCCACTATGTTCGTCTAACCTAACCGACAAATAGTTGTTACTTATGAGTTGTAGCCACCCTGTGGAGATCCAGTGCTTTATGTGCCCCCACCAGGACACCATGGAAGTCTGGAGTGGGGAGTGCAGTATATTGGGCCCTAGCTGTCTCCAAGGAGGACTCCAGGGTCCGAAGGGTAGATTTCCTATGTCTAGCAATTTGAGAGATATAGGAGCCCCGCACAGTTGTCTTAAAGGTGTCCCATGTGGGGCCTGTGGATGAGGACCCAGCATTGTCCCTCCAGTAGTGAGACATGTCCTCCCAAATGTGTTCCTGAAAGCCAGGAGTGGATATCCAGAGGGGACAGAGCTTCCACTGTCGAAAGGAGGGCCTATGTCTTAACAGTATTTCTACACACAGGGCAGACTGGTCAGATATCATCTGATTTAAATAGGATGAAATAGGAGGCTTGGGAGTCTGGTCCCCAGCCAGGACTGGCCAAGGAGGGAGAGAGAAATAAGTGGACTAAGTGGACTATCTTGGTACAATGCAGAAGGGGATACAATAGAGATATAGACAATCATATAACATTTAGAAAAGTTTGACCCATAATACATGACAAAGGAAGTCAGTAGATTAAAATGATAGGTGCATTGGTCATGAACAGTGTTTCAACTAGTTTCGCAGACTAGGCCGATTCAACAGGTAAAACATCCAAGTCCTGTTGTGCACATGGCACAAGCTGCTACCAGTGAGGCCTCCCGCGACGACTGGGGGAGATTAACAAGTCAAGAGGCTGGAGTCTAATTTACAAGTTCTCATAGGTAAAGGGACCCAGAAGGAAGTGTCCATCTGGTAGGGGGTGCCAGAAGGTGCCGGAAGGTGTACTCTTATGGAGAGGGTGAGAGGTGCACAATCACACATGTTCACAACTCTCAACCGCCTAGCGGTTCAGGGAGAATGAGGAGAGCCTGTTTTGGGTCCACGGTCCAGCTAAGCTGGAGCTTTCTATAGCACTCTGCACAGCTGCAAACCCAGAGGGAGGACATACACACACATACACACAACATTCATACCAACCGTCATTAAAGTCATATTAAGAATAGACATTTGTAGTAGAAACCACAACCAAAATTTAACCCCTGCTCTGCTCCAGAAACAAGGAGCGGGCTTGGACCCCAAACCGCAGGCATATTCAGGGGACATGGCCAATACAGCCCTAGTCAATGGACAAACGTTGGATCAGTCAGTGATCAAAGATTAAACTAGTAGTGGCAGCATAGTCTCCCAGATGGGGATCTTTATCCTCATGACAAGGCAAAAAATTGTAGATACCTGCCCCAGCAGTGATTCCAGAAGTTAGGATAGAAAAGGCAAAACAAAAGGAGAAAAAAAAGGGGGGAGACGGGAGGAAAGAGGAAAGGACAGAGGGGAATGGGTAGAAAGTGGGGGAGAGCAAAGGGGGAGAGGAAAAGGAAGGAGGGAGAAGAGATATGACCAGAAGAGGAGTGGGAAGGTAGAAGGGGAAAAGGGGTGGGGGCTGCAGGAGGGGAAGATATGAGAGTAAGGGAGGAAAAAGGGGGGGCAGAAGGGGGGGAAGAAAAGGGAAGGAGTGCCCAAGAATTGATGGGGCATTAGACAAGGGGTCAATTAAAAATAAAACCACAGCAGTTACATCAGTGGATGATATAAGGGCCATGGCCAAGATAAGAAGAGACTCCTGGTTTAGTGAAGGCAGGGTTACAGGTTGAAATTGAGGATGGCGGCTAGTAACGTTACATAAGGAATCATGGCGGGTATGGAGATATACATGTCCAGTGTTGCTGGTAACTAACCAACAAGTAGTATATAATTCTGTCAGTAATAAAGGTATCCATATTAGTATCATCGGGTGCAGGGTAATGCATAAACCGAAACAGGAGATAAACGTACCCATGGGGATCCTTGATGAACTGCCAGTCGCATCCTTCCTGTCCTTCTAATCCAAGGGCCTGAAGGACCTTTAAATGAGCTGCCCAACCAGGGGATGCCCAAGACGCCACCAGACGGCGGCGTCCGATGTCACCGGGTCTATTTCCCCGCACTGCGCATGTGCGCGATCCCGCGCTACCATGCATGTTCGAGCAGGTGGGTGGGGAGCCCTAGGCTCTGAAAGAGCAAGAAGGGGGAGGACTCACAAGAGCAAACCCCTACCAGGGGAAACATAGGTAGGTAAGTAGAAGTACAGGCAGCCAAAATACTCAGAGAAAATTACAATACAGCAATATACATACAATAGTTAGATTGGTGGGAATATAGATCCAACAATGATGATTACTATATTGGTTCACATAAGGCATTGTCACACAATTGAGGGCTGTAGGACAGAGAGGACAATATCAATATTGACATAAAACTCATAAAGGCATGGCAGAGCAAGTAGTCGGGGCATCTACAGCAAAATCATCAATGGTGAAGTTAGGCATCCCAATTATGCCATGAAAGTGAGGGGAAGGGGTATAGTTGGGGGAATGTGCAGGGAGGAAGTCTGTTGATCAGAAGGGGGGGGTGGGGGTCATGGGGTGCCAGGAAACCAACCACGTTGGCGCATCCCGTGCGCCCCAAAGCCCATGTCAAGGATACAGTAGTGCTGGATGTGCGGGGAAACTGACCCAGTGACGTCGGTCGCCACCGACTGGCGGCGTCTAGGGCGTCCCCTGGTTAGGGAGCTCATTTAACGGGCCTTCAGGTCCTTGGAGGAGCAGGGCTGATCTCTCCATTTGCAGTGTTTGTGTGTGTGTGGGGACAGGAAGGACGCGACCGGCAGTTCATCATCCCCATGGGTACGTTTATCTCCTGTTTCAGGAGATAAATGTAACATTACTAGCCGCCGTCCTCGATTTCAACCTGTCACCCTACCTTCACTATACCAGGAGTCTCTTCTTATCTTGGCCATGGCCCTTATATCATCCACTGATGTAACTGCTGTGGTAAGTTTCATTCTTAATTGACCCCTTGTCTAATGTCCCATCAATCAGGGTCTTGGGCACTCCTTCCCTTTTCTTCCCCCCTTCTCTTTTTTTTCACCCTTCTCTCATGTCTTCCCCTTCCGCAGCCCCCACCTCTTTTCCTCTCCTACCTTCCCACTCCTCTCCCCATCATATCTCTTCTCCCTCCCCCCATTTTTTCTCCCTATCCATCCCCTCCCTCCCCCTTGCCCCTTCCCCTTCTCTCCTTCCCATTCCCTTCCAACCCTTTTTCCCTCCCCGCTCAGTCCCCCCCACCCACTTTCTCTCCCCCCCCCCATTTGTCTAATGCCGTATACACACGGTTGGACTTTCTAGCAGAAAATGTCCGAAGGAATCATTCCATCGGAAATATTCTGATCGTGTGTGGGCTTCATCTGACTTTTTCTTTCGAAAATCCTGATGGACCTAGAAATAGAACATGTTTTAAATCTTTCCGACGGAATCAATTCCTATCGGGAAAACCGTTCGTCTGTATGCTATTCCGATGGACCAAAAACGACGCAAGGGCAGGTATTGGCTACTGGCTATTGAACTTCCTTTTTCTAGTCATTGCATTCTAAACTATCGGACTTTGGTGGGATCATGTGTAGGTAAGTCCTTTTCAGCAGAACTCCATCGGAACTCTGTCGGCAAGACCGTCAGAGTTTATTCTGATGGAAAAGCTGGTCGTGTGTACGCAGCATTAGTGTCCCTTTTACACCTTAACCAACGTATTGGGTCTTTTACCAACACTATGCCTTTTATTTAGAGATCTATGCACAATTCCCCATATCCGCCGCAGGGGGGTGGGTTTAGCTGGGCGGTTATTCATTGGGTAAGCTATCCTTGTTTATTTACGTATTATACGCTGTAACTTTATATTTACTATTGTTGAATCATATTTTGTGTATCTCATTGTATTATTTGTTTCTTCGATTGATTCTCCTGAGGAAGCAGTAGAATACTGCAAAACTAGTAGAGACCTTGACCAATCTATAATTTGCATCTACAGATACCCTTTGGGGCAACCCTGAGTATCTGTTTTTTTTTCATATAAAATGTCAACCATATGTTTTTTCACTTGCAATAAGCCCTTTTTTTTACATAACATTGTATATTGTTTTCTATCAGTACCGATATAGTCCATTAACTAACCCCCCCCCCCCCGCTTCTGTATACTAACCTGGATGATGTCACAGTCCCAGAGGATGCTGGAACTGTGACATCATAATGGGCGGGGACATCACCCGGCGATGTCCCTATATAAGTCACCTCACACCGCGACCCTGTCATTGCGGCCAGAGAGAGCGTTGAATCAACATCTCAAGGAAGAAGAAGAAGAACAAGAAGAAGAGAAGGCGGTGGCGATAGAAGACCGGGCCACCGCTAGTAAAAGAGCTGGAAGAAGGCGCGGAGGCCCGGCAAGAAGAACTGAAGAGGGGGACAAGACCCCCGAAGTCGGAAGAAGAGGCGGCGGCGACAGAAGATCGTGCCACCGCTAGTAAAAGAGCTGGAAGAAGAAAGCGGAGGCCCGGCAAGAAGAACCGAAGAGGGGGACAAGACCCCCAAAGAGGGGGACAAGACCCCCGAAGTCGGAAGAAGACCCCCGGGCAGCAACAAAGAAGAAAGCCGGGCTCCTCCGCTAGTAAAAGAGCTAGCAGAAGATATCGGAGGAGTCCGGCGAGAAGACCCTCCAAGACGGAAGAAGATCCCCGGAGCTGTGCAATAAATAATTTTAAACCCTTGTGTGGTGTTTTTTCTTTTACATTTTTTTCACCAGGTGAATGGGTAGGGGTACATTGTACCCCATACTCATTCACATAGGGTGGGGGGCCGGTATCTGGGGGCCCCCTTATTAAAGGGGCCCCCGGATTCCGATAAGCCCCCCCGCCCGCAGACCCTGACAACCAACGGCCAGGGTTGTCGGGAAGAGGCCCTTGTCCTCATCAACATGGGGACAAGGTGCTTTGGGGTGAGAGGGCCGCAAAGCACCCCCCCATGTTAAGGGGCATGCGGCCTGGTACGGCTCAGGAGGGGGGGCGCTCGCTCGTCCCCACCCCTTTCCTGACCGGCTGGGCTGCGTGCTCAAATATGGACTTTGGGGGGGACCTCGCTTTTCCCCTTTAAGTCCATACCAGGTGACGGGGCCAGTGACGTGGCAAACTCGCTGCCAAAGGCGGCGACATTGACCTCCTTCGCTAGTCCCGGATACCTGGAGCTGCATTCAAAATGAACGGGCTTTCCTCCATGTGTGGGCAAGTCTGTTCATTTTCAAAAGTACGGCGGACTCCTGCCAAAAGTCCGGTTGTGTGTGGGCAGATCCGCTCGTTCGGAAAGTCTGGCGGACCTCTGCTTCAAAGTCCGGCGGTTTGCCGCTGGGCTAAGTCCGCCGGAAAGTCTGATCGTGTGTACAGGCATTAGAGTTTCTTCCCGTTTCCAAGTACCTTTTGATGGTGTGGGAAACTGTTCTTGTTGTATACTGTTCTACAATACTGTCCAAATATTGCTTAAGAGGGTATATTACAGTCTGTTTACCTTTGTACCATTATGCCACGTACACATGTGTGGGCTTCATTGGACCTTTGCTGTCCAAAACTCCGACGGACTTTATAAATAGAACAAATCTTAAATCTTTCCGCCGGAACTCCGTCGAACCCAGTTCCTAGCGGGAAACCCGTTCGTCTGTATGCTGGTCCGACGGACCAGAAAGTAGTTTTGACTCAAAACAATTGGGCCGTGTGTGTGTGCTAGTCCGCCATACTTTTAATGAACTTTCCCGCATAAAGAGGAAAGACCATTCATTTTGAACACGGCTCCAGGTAACCGGGACTAGTGAAGGAAGTCAATGTCGCCGCCTACGATGGCGAGATTGACACGACGCTAGCCCCGTCACCTGGTATAGACTTAAAGGGGAAGCCCTACGCCAATAAAAATGGTGTGGGGATCCCCCAAAGTCCATTTCAGACCCGCGTGGACCCCCAACCCCAAAGCACCTTGTCCCCATGCTGATGAGGACAAGGGCCTCTTCCCGACAACCCTGGCCATTGGTTGTCAGGGTCTGCAGGCGGGGGGCTTATCGGAATCCGGGAGCCCTCTTTAATAAGGGGGCCCCTAGATACCGGCCCCCAACCTATGTGAATGAGTATGGGGTACAATGTACCCCTACCCATTCACCTGGTGAAAAAAAAAACACTACACAAGGGTTTAAAATAATTTATTGCACAACTCCGGGGGCCTTCTTCCGTCTTCTTGGGTGGTCTTCTCGCCAGACTCCTCCGCTATCTTCTGCTAGCTCTTTTACTTGTGGAGGAGCCCGGCTTTCTTCTTCGTCGCCACCCAGGGTCTTCTTCCAACTTTCGGGGGTTTTGTCCCCGTCTTCAGGGGTCTTGTCCCCCTCTTCGGTTCTTCTTGCCGGGCCTCTGCTTTCTTCTTTCAGCTCTTTTACTAGCGGTGGCCCGGTCTTCTGTCACCGCTGCCTCTTTTTCCGACTTCGGGGGTCTTGTCCCCCTCTTCAGTTCTTCTTGCCGGGCTTCCGCGCCTTCTTCCAGCTCTTTTATTAGCAGTGGCCCGGTCTTCTATTGCCGCCGCCGCCTTCTCTTCTTCTTGTTGTTCTTCTTCTTCTTCCTTGAGATGTTAACTCGACGCTCTCTCTGGCCGCAATGACAGGGACGCGGTGTGCGGCAAGTTATATAGGGACATCACCGGGTGATATCCCCACCCCTTATGATGTCACAGTCCCAGAGGATGCTGGGACTGTGACATCATAATGGGCGAGATTGACTTCCTTTGCTAGTCCCTTCGTAAAACACTCAAAATGAACAGACTTTAGTCCGTGTGTGGACAAATCCATTCATCTGGAAGTCCGTCATAACTACATCGAAAATCCATCGGGAAGACCGTCGAACCTAGTCTGCTGGAAAGTCCGTTAATGTGTGGGCAAGTCCGTTCGTTCGGAACGTCCATTGGAACTCCACCGAAGGTCCATCGGGAAGTCCGTCGGACCTAGCCTGCTGGAAAGTCTGGTCTTGTGTACGCAGCATTACAGGTTATTCACTGGACTTGAACTGTTTACATATCAATAAACTGGAAAAATGGAGGTGTACTAAAACTTTTTTAGTGTATACCCTTCTGATGTGACTGTCTTGCTATTCCCTGAACAAAACCAGAAAAATGCAGTGGCGCTAACTACCATGTGAACATTCCATCTTCTGATATAAACATGGTCTATCGTCAGGAATGTCGTGAGGAGGCCTATGGCAAGAGGCAGGGCACAAGATGGCGGAGGTGTTGGCCTCAGCAGGTGCGATTGTGTTCTGGCAGGGCTTGGGCTTTGTGCTTGGGTGCCAAAACTAGCCAACGACAACAGAATTTAGTTATGCTTTAAGAAAACTCTGCATTACAGAAACTCTGCTCAATGGTAGCTTAATGGTTTTTGTTTCTTTATTTTATCTATTTCACATAATGCATATATTTATTTAAATAGTGGTAAATAGATCCTCAGAACAGGAGTAATTACCTGATTGGTTTCCTTAGAGCATGGGTCTCTAAAGAGGTGATAACAGCCATCACAGCATAGTCCTTGAAAGTAATGTGCTTCAGCTCTACAGTAGATCTCTGATCTCTGCAAACAAAGTGATTATCAGTAGGCTTTTTTTTCCTGCCCTATATTTTATTTTTAATTTGGAGATTTGAAGTAGATCTATGGGCAAAATTAAAAAGATATGTAGTGTGTAAATTTGGGGTCTCTCTAGAGCCTGAATCAGCTGTGACAACAGTCGACAGCAGGCTAATGTCTGCTGTCGGCTGAATACAGGTCACAGGAGTGCAGAAGGAAGGGCACTCCTGTGACCCACAGGACAAGAAGGGCCAAAAGAGATTTAGCCCTACTGCTCCTTTTATAGCTCTGTTCACAACTGACTAACAGACAGCACTGCAAAATATTCTATAAATCATAGATAAAAATTGTGATTGCAACTTTTCTCAATCATGGCTTCTCCAGAGGTTGCTAGAGCAGAAGTAAATTGATAACCCACCTGACTATGCCAGAATTGTGGAAGCGTCACTCAGCAGACTCAGCTTGTGGGACTAGTACAGCCTGTCCTTTTATGTTTTAGCTAAGTAACCAAATACCTTTTTAGTGGTCTGTATGAGAAACACTCTTTCCACTTACCCCAAGTATAATAGGGGTCCTTCTATCAGTGACCCCCAATGTAAGGCGGACCCTCTCCACTGAAAGGGACACTATTACAACCACATTCTTTTTTTTCTTCATTTTATATATATATATATATATATATATATATATATATATATATATATATATAGTATACTATACAACAAGTGACACCAGCGCTAAAACATGGCCATCTGTCGATGGGGAGGAAAGAGCATAGTTAATAACATAGGATCTGAACCCAGTCCAGCTGGATGGCAGCCATCGCTGGAGGGTATGCATAAACAGTGTACATCAAAACAAATGGACCAGTGCTCAATGGATTGAGGAGTAAACACAATCTCACAGAAAACAATTGAACATAATTAGTCCTAGTTTATTCAGTGATGGATATAAAAGAACAATCCTATCGTCAGGCAGGAAGGGATATGAGTTAGATTAAAAAGAAATTAACATCTTACAGTTTAACAGAAGATCCATGGAGCAACAAGGAGCTGACGACATTGGGGTTTACTGCAGCATGGGGGGTACCAATACCCCTGCTGCACTGTGGCCGAATGTGGAACATGCTCACCAGCGTGTGGAGAAGGAAGACATTTCAACTCTCCCGTAAGCCACGGGAGTCTCCCGCATTTGGGTGCGGGCTCTCGGTCCCCGTGAGCGCCAGGTGATCCCCCGGCTGAGCCTGTCACTCAGCCACATACAGAGCAGCCCGAGTGGCTGAATGGAGTAGGGCCTCTAGGGCTGCACTGTCTGTGGCTGAGTGACAGGAGGTAGGGCTGGACTTGCCTACCAGGACATTTCCCGGTAGGCTGCCTGCCCTGGGGTCGTTTTGGGCTAAGCCACGGCTGCCTGTAGTGCTCCACCCCCTCCTCCTCCTCCACTACATTTCAATCACAGCGGTGGGAGCTGAGTGTAAAAAAACTTTGGCTGCGCTGTGACAAAAGTCCCGCCCTCCTCCTAGACCAGCTTGCGTGATAGACAGAACATTGCGTCTATCACACAAGCTGGTCTAGGAGGAGGGTGGAACTTTTGTCACAGCACAGCCTAAGTTTTCACACTGAATTCTGAGACACAGCGGGGGGTGCCTTCTGTGTGTAATCCAGGCACTGACTGTAGTGAGGCTGCGATTATGGACATGGTAAAGCTGCAATTATGGGCACTAAAAGGCTGCGGTTATGAGCACTGTGAGGCTGCAATTATGGGCACTGTGAGGCTGCAATTATGGGCGCAGTGAGGCTGCAATTATGGGCACAGTGAGGCTGCAATTATGGGCATGGTGAGGCTGCAATTATAGGCATGGTGAGGCTGCAATTATGGGCATGTGAGGCTGCAATTATGGGCATGGTAAGGCTGCTATTATGGGCACAGTGAGGCTGCAATTATGGGCACAGTGAGGCTGCAATTATAGGCACATTGAGGCTGTGATTATGGGCACAGTGAGGCTGTGATTATGGGCACGGTGAGGCTGGGATTATGGGCACGGTAAGGTTGCAATTTTGGGCATGGTAAGGCTGCAATTATAAGCATGGTGAGGCTGCAATTATGGGCACGGTAAGGCTGCAGGCTGCACGATTATGGGCACAGTGAGGCTGCAATGATGGGCACGATAAGGCTGCAATGATGGGCAAGGTGAGGCTGCAATGATGGGCACGATAAGGCTGCAATGATGGGCATGGTGAGGCTGAAATGATGGATGCGGTAAGGCTGCATTTAATTGGGGGGGATTTCAGCAGCAGCACAAAACCTCCCTGAAATGAGCTTGCCACCTCCCTGAAATTAGTTTTTGCAGGTTGGGATGTCTGAGAAAGGCTGGAGAAGGGAGCGAAGATGATTGACAGCGGGAAGGTGGAGAACCGAACTGCAAGCTGCATGTGGCCGGGATGCCAAGTCTGCTGGCGTACTGACAGGTGGAGGGGAGGGAGCGACGATGCTGCAGCGTGGATGACGCTATACTTTCCCAGCATGTGAAGCCCAATAGATGTGAACCTGAGGTCTACACTGTTTTGGGACACTCCCACGCAGCTGGGATTCACATCTATTGGTCTTCACATGCTGGGAACATATAGCGTAATCCACACTGCAGCATCGTGGCTCCCTCCCCTCCACCTGTGCCAGAAGACTGGGCATCCCAGCCATGTGCAGCTTGCAGTTCGGGTCTCCATCTTCCTGCCATCAATCATCTTCGCTCCCTCCTCCAGCACATCCAGCCCTTCTCCACACGCTGGTCCATTTGTTTTGTTATCTATTGTATACTAATAACCTAGTAACCTGTATATTATTAATGATATACATCGATGAGTCATAACATTATGCACTGAAAAATAATGCAGATAACACTGAATATCTCATAACAATGGCACCTGAAAGTGAATGGGATATATTATGCAGCAAGTGAACATGTCCCTTAAAGTGGTGTTCCACCCACAAATTTTTATCTTTTTTTTTTTTAAGTCAGCAGCTACAAACACTGTAGCTGCTGACTTTTAATAAGGACACTTACCTGTCCAGGAAGCACGCAATGTCAGTCCCCCAAGGCCGATCCATCCATAGGATCGGGTGCAGGCATCACCATTCTAACTACAGGAAACCGACAGTGGAGCCTTGTGGCTTCACTGCCCGTTTCCTACTGCACATGTGCGAGTCGTGCGGCACTTTGAGAATGGCCAGCTGTCTTCTGGGACACACAGGTAACAGAAGACAGCAGGAGGGGGAGGGGAATGACTCGCCACACAAAAGGATATGACCGGGTGAATCGGAAGTACGGGCCGTGCTTCAATAAAAAGGTACTATAGAATAAAAAATGTAACTTTAATATCCAAAAATGAGGGGGTGGAGAGGTGGTCTTTCATTTAAGACCACCTCTCAAAAGTGGGCGGAACTCCGCTTTAAGGTGAGGTATTGAAAGCAGAAAAAAATGTGCAAGCATAAGGATTTGAGCAAATTTGACAAGTGCCAAATTTTATTGCTTAAACGACTGGGTCAGAGGACCTCCAAAATTGCAGCTCTTATGGAATGTTCCTGGTCTGCAGTAATCAGAACCTACCAAAAGTGGTTCAAGGAAGGGATGTGGGCAACAGGGCCATGGGCGGACAAGGTTAATTTATGCATGTGGGAAATGAAGTTCTGTTGGTCCAATCCAATGTGGTCCAATCCAATAAAATAACTACTGTATCTCAAGCTGCTGAAAAATGCAATACTGGTTCAGATAGAAAGGTGTCAGAACACACAATGCACCACAGTTTGTTGCATATGGGGCTGCATAGTTACAAACTGGTCAGGGTACCAATACTAACACATAGCCACAGCCAAAAGTGCCTACAATGGGCACGTGAGCATCAGAACCCGAACTACAGAGCAATGGAAGAAAGTGACTTGAAGGTGTTAATTTGTCCTCTGAATTCTCCAGATCTCAAAACAATTGAGCATCTGTGGAAAATGCTTGAAAAATAATCCATGGAGGCCCCACCTTGAAACGTACAGGATTTAAAGGATCTGCTATTGATGGCTTGAGGCCTAGTGGAGTCCATGCCTTGACGGGTCAAGGCTGTTTTGGTGGCAAAAGGGGGACCTACTCAATGTTAGTTGGGTGGTCATAAGGTTATGGCTGATTGGTGTGTATTGTATATAATAATAATAATAGTAAAGAAAATGCTGCTTGTATATGTCTATGTTAGATTTTGGAATCTGAACCACTTTGTTGGGTAAGTTTTACCAAACATTCACACTGCAGGCAGTAGTCCTCATCAGCGACATAAATGGAGCCATTGGTAGAGCTGAAACCATTGAAAGAGCACTCTGAGAGAAGAAAGAAAAAAGACATTTAATGCAATAAAATTATGTACAGGTATGTAATGTATCATCACTGCAATTATTAGCATTTAGCATTGAATGTTTTTGTTTTTAACCCTTTAAAGTTCACATTTTTCAATCAGTTAGCGTGACTCAAAATGTGTGCTACCAAACGGTGAAGCAGAACGTTAAGGGGTTAAGCTGAGTTTGATATACTGCAGAAGGTCTGCCATAACTGAAATGATGTCCTGAGCCACTAATCAGGCTTATGCTGGAAGGGACTGATAGTATTAAAATCCAATATGAAAAGCCTATCTACTACAGTATGTACTTTTAGTACCATTCCCACCAGCAGCAGGGACTCTGCTTTCCTCCCAGTTCTTTCTAGTCATCCATCATGAAGTGTGTGGATAGGAAAAAGAAATGTAAGCCTAGTAACCCAACTGTCTATCAACTAAGTGCTCACCTACATATAATTCTGATAATTTAGTCACTGCCGTACTAGTTTAAGCAACATATAGCTTGATATGGTGTGTGTTTGGCACAGATGGCAGATATTGTGTCACCACAATCTTTCTGTTTCTGTG
This sequence comes from Lithobates pipiens, assembly GCF_037356315.1. NCBI lineage: Eukaryota > Metazoa > Chordata > Amphibia > Anura > Ranidae > Lithobates > Lithobates pipiens. The sequence continues at coordinate 193,766,639 of NW_027507686.1, read as the reverse complement.
CTGTATGCTGACACTGAAATACACACTTTTTTGGGGGCTTAGTATGTCTGTTGGCAGATGTCATAAGTGTGTGCAGCCTATTGAATTGGGGTGTATACCCCAAAGCTCAAACACATATGCCTTTCTCTGAAGTGTCAGCTGCATTGGACAGTGAATGTCAGGTCCCCAGGATCTCTGAAGCCACATAGTTACTGTGACAGAACCCACTGTCACTGTGTGTTTTGGAGGGGGCTGTGGGCTCGCCTCCTACCCACAGACTATGGCCCAGCAGAGAACATTGGAGTTTGGAGAGCTATTTGCCATCTCCAACCACCTGGAGAAGATGCCACCTCCAGACAATTGTGTCCAGAGTCACCAGTTCATCGGAAACGGGTGAATGCGGTATCCGTGGTTGGGCTTGTGGAGTTGTTCCTGGCTACCTAAACCTATTGGTTAAATATATACTTTTAATCCACAATGTACTTTTAGCTGATAACGACACATACAAAATGCCACTGAGATAATGTAATGTAATGCTGCATCCCCCCCCCCCCCCTTCTTGTTGCTGTGTTTAATGGTGTTGGGTCATGGCATGTAGAGAAAAGGTCTGGACTGGAGACACATCCCAGCAGGGGATGTGTAAGTAGGGGCTGCCTGCTTATCATAATCCCTTCTTGTGTTTAAACTGTAGTTGTTTGAATATACAAGTGTTGATTTTCCATTGGTTCTTTCTTGTCCCCTACCCCATCTATGACAAGGCTAAGAGGAGTGCCCCTAACTGTATTTAAAGTGTATGCTTGAAACTTAATAAACAATTTATGCTCTGCATGTTTAACCCTCAACACCTGTGTGGCTTGCCTCGTGATTGAGCGATTAAGGGCTGGTTATGGCGAATCTGCAGGCTGCGGGTGCATTTGGAGGACAGGAGACACAGGTCTGGCGGAGATGCCCAGCAGTGGTATCCGAGATCCATCACAGTGGTGGCAGTGGTGGGATGTCTCCTGCAGTCCGGGACATCCAAATCACCATCGAGATTCAATATCCGGGCAGCTGCCGGGGGAACGATATGGGGACCAGCCAGCATGAGAGCTGAGTTCAGGAGGAGGCTGCAAGGCATGCGGAAGCAACATCGGGGACCAGCGACAGAGCACACCATGCTCGGCTGGGAGGATGTGATCCGCCGGCAATTCTGGCAAGAGACGCTAAGCCACGAGCTACACCATCAGGGGAAGATCCTTCCCTCCTCCACAGAGATGGACTGGACGCAGTACAGTGCACTAGAGGTGTTTCTGAGGGAACAACTGCAAGATGAGTGGAAGACGGAGCTCGAAAGATTGGTTCGGGAGGAGATGAGGCTGGACGCCAGCTACAGAGCCCTCCGGTGGTTCACGGCACAATTGTGGCCAGGTACAGCAGATGGCAGCCCAACAGAAGGCATTGGCTATGGCGGCGTGGGCTGCTCCATCAAAAAATTTACAGAGACCCAGACTTTGGGAGCATCGAGGAGTGGCAACAGGAAGACATCCTGGACTTCCGAGATGAGGTGCTGGACCTCCCAGAAGAGGCATGTGACCTGGAGGAATTGGAGTTCCTGGTTGAGCAGGAATGGGAGCTCAAGATTGCCTACAAGCGGCTGTTTGATGGTGATCAGCAGCATGGCATGGCTCCCGTTGCCTGGGACTGTCCGGAAGAAATAGCAGACAGTCGCGAAGATGCGGAGCAAATGGGGCCAGGGGTGTCCCTACGTTTTCCCGTACTAACCGCAATGGAAGAAGCGGCGATAATACAGAAGGCACTACGAGTGCTAGAATGCCGGAACGCATCGGAGGTTCCCCAGGCAGTGAGATAAGCTAATAGCATAAAAGTCTCGGAAGGGGGAGTTGAGATGGGCGATGGAAGGCTGGTAGATGGTGATCAGCAGCAAGTCCAGAGTATCGCATCCAGTGCCCCAGCAGAAGCACTGGCTACGAGGTAGAGTGCCGCTGGCCTCTGCCCACCCTCAGAGTTAGATCCAGGGAGACCGGGGGATGACCTCAGTGAGCCCTTTCCCCAGCAGCAGATATTCCCTCCGAGAGTGGAGAAAGCAATTCTCCCTCCCAAGCACTTGGACCCTACTCCAGTGTTTTATATCCCCAGCGGAAGCGCTGGCGACGGAGCAGAGCGCCGCTGGCCTCTACCCACCCTCAGAATTGGATCCGGAGAGTGCGGGAGATGATCTTCAGGAGCTATTTCCCCAGAAGCGGATATCCCCACCAGGAATGGAGAAAGCCATTCTACCTCCCCAGCAATTGGGCACTACCCCAGTGTTCACCTTCCCAGCAGAAGCGCTGGCAACTGAGCAGAGCGCCGCTGGCCTCTGCCCACCCTCAGAGTTAGATCCAGGGAATCCGAGGGATGACCTTAGTGAGCTGTTTCCCCAGCAGCGGATATCCCCACCGTGAGTGGAGAAAGCAATTCTCCCTCCCAGCACTTGGACACTACCCCTGTGTTTATCCCCCCAGCAGAAGTGCTGGCTATGGGGCAGAGTGCCTCTGGCCCCTGCCCAGCCCTCAGTATGCTTTTGGAGTTTTTGGGAGACAACCCCTGTCAGAAGTCGCCCAAGCGGCTGGTCACAGAACTGGGAGGGAAGAATACCCTTCCCCCTCTCCAGCGGCTGAAATCTACCTTTGTATACGTTCCCCCAGCAGAAGCGCTGGCTACGGGGTAGAGTGCTGTTGGTCTCAGAAAAAGAAATGGAGAGTCTGGGAGATAGTCCCTGAACGATACCTCCCCAGCAGCTGGTAACTACACTAGGAGAAAATCAAGTACCTCCCCAATGGCTTAGCACTACCAGCCTAAGCTCCCTACCAGCTGAAGCACTGGCTATGAGGTAGAGTGCCACTGGCCTCTGCCCACCCTCAGAGTTAGATCCAGGGAGACCGGGGGGTGACCTCAGTGAGCCCTTTCCCCAGCAGCAGATATTCCCATCGAGGGTGGAGAAAGCAATTCTCCCTCCCAAGCACTTGGACCCTACTCCAGTGTTTTATATCCCCAGCAGAAGCGCTGGCGACGGAGCAGAGCGCCGCTGTCCTCTACCCACCCTCAGAATTGGATCAGGAGAGTGCGAGAGATGATCTTCAGGAGCTATTTCCCCAGCAGCGGATATCCCCACCAGGAATGGAGAAAGCCATTCTACCTCCCAGCAATTGGACACTACCCCAGTGTTCACCTTCCCAGCAGAAGCGCTGGCAACAGAGCAGAGCGCCGCTGGCCTCTGCCCACCCTCAGAGTTAGATCAGGGGAATCCGAGGGATGACCTCAGTGAGCTGTTTCCCCAGCAGCGGATATCCCCCCTACCCCTGTGTTTATCCCCCCAGCAGAAGCGCTGGCTATGGGGCAGAGTGCCTCTGGCCCCTGCCCAGCCCTCAGTATGCTTTTGGAGTGTTTAGGAGACAGCCCCTGTCAGAAGTTGCCCAAGCGGCTGGTCACAGAACCGGGAGGGAAGAATACCCTTCCCCCTCTCCAGCGGCTGAAATCTACCTTTGTATATGTTCCCCCAGCAGAAGCGCTGGCTACGGGGTAGAGTGCTGTTGGTCTCAGAAAAAGAGATGGAGAGTCTGGGAGATAGTCCCTGAAAGATACCTCCCAACAGCTGGTAACTACACCAGGAGAAAATCAAGTACCTCCCCAATGGCTTAGCACTACCAGCCTAAGCTCCCTACCAGCTGAAGCGCTGGCATCGGGGGAGAGGATTATTCAGCTCACCCCAATACCTGCAACCAGGCCCCAGATCAGAGGAGTGCGGACAGCTGTTCCCACTCTGCAGCGGCTGTTTTTATTCATGGGAGACCATATGTGCGGTTTTGCTCCCCAGCGCCAGAGTCATACTTTTCCTTTTCCTGTTTGCCGGGGTGGGAATTTGTGACTAACACAGGTCCAGACCAGTTGAGGTTCAGCGACCTGGTTAGTCTGTTTTTAAAAGGGGAGAAATGTAACAGAACCCACTGTCACTGTGTGTTTTGGAGGGGGCTGTGGGCTCGCCTCCTACCCACAGACTATGACCCAGCAGAGAACATTGGGGTTTGGAGGGTGACAGTGGGTTCTGTCACATTTCTCCCATGATTAATCTGGTTGAAAAAAAGACACAAGTCCATCCAGTTCAACCAAATGAATGGGAAGTTCTCTGTACTGAGCGGCTTCCTCATTTAATCACACATGGAAGCATACTAAACACAGTTTACTATGCTTCCGTTATGAATGAACACAATGAGCGTGTTCACTGTGTTCATGTGGAAAAGGAAGAGTCTAGCCCCTTCCTTCACTCTCCATCTTGAAACATCCCCCGCAACAGCGAAGAGAGGGAAGCCAGCAGCACTCTGGGAGGGGGGGCAGAAGGGGTAAACCATCACTGCACAGAGTGATTAGGGTGTGCCCAGGCACACCTTGCACACCCTCTGTGCATGCCTGTAGCAGATATGCTGTCTTTTACTGTCTGTCCGTCCTCTGGTGTCATAGTAGGTGAATTTGTGCCCCTGTGTACCATCTGTAGGTTTTGTCTGGCTAAGTTTGGGTATTGGAATAGGACACCAAAGCTGAGAGAGCCCTTTGTGGGTCTGAGCTGCCAGGAGGACAAGAAATGGACACACTGGAAGAAGGTGGAGAAACCTTGCCACCTATGACCTTCACTTAGTAGGTTTGTGTCTTGGCACGGGACGACCCTGAGGCCAAAGTTTGAAGAACATCCTATGTGTGGAACCACGGGGGGCATGACTAGTAACATCTGGGAAGAAGGTTGGCTGCAATGGTACTGTGTTTTTTGGACTGGGAAATCTTTATTCTGGGTAACAGGCCTTTGTCCAGGATTATGACTTGGTGGGCCTAAGCCCTTGTACACACGGTCGGACATTCCGATGGAAAATGTCCTATCGGACTATGTTGTCGGATAATCCGACAGTGTGTGGGCTCAATCGGACTATTCCGACGGACCAAGTTTGAGAGCTTGGCTATAAAATTTGTCGACAACATGATCTGATCACGTCAGTTCTGATTGTGTGTAGCCTAGTCCGACGGACAAGGTGCCACGCATGTTCAGAATAAATTCTGAGACGGAAGCGCTCGGTCAGGTAAAACTACCGCTTGTAATTGATATAGCACATTCGTCACGCTGCAATGTTAAAAATTCTTTGCAGCGCATTCTCTTTTACTTTATAATGCTACAAGAATGTTGTTTTGCTGCTCACATTTCCCCAATTATTTTATTTTATTTTTTTTTTATTTGGTGGTTGGTTTTTTTAATCAACATTTCCTTTTTTGACAGTTTGTTCATCTTTGCAATTTTTTTGGTGTGTTTTGTGTGTCAACTTACCACAACACCATTATTATCTTTTTATTTTATTGTTTTTTTTAATCTAGAGGAGGTTGTTTGGTGTTGGTGCTCCTTGTTATTAATTTTACTTTGTATTTTTGAAATGTACCTGCCTGCTCACAAATAAACTGTCCTTTTTGAAGTAAAACACATAGGCAAGTATTTCTTCAACCCAAAAAAAACCTTTATTTAGGTGTCAGTAACAAATAAGCAGAGCTGGAGAAACTGGGGAGATTAGCCTTTGGCCCCCAGGGCACACATCAACTATTTAAACGCAAAAATTGGTGGGCAGAGGAGTACATATCTGAGGGAGAGCAGTCTGGTCCTGAAGTCCAAGAAACCCGGAACAGCAGCAGATGACATCTATGTTCCCAGGCTGTGATCATACAAGAGGCTGCATCTTCTGTCAGACCAGACTGAACCCAGGTTATCACTCTCTGGTCTTCCTTCCACGCTTCCTTCCAGGCTGTGGCTGTGGTGCTGGAGGTGTGGCAGGAGAAGGAGGAGGAGGAGGAGCATGGTCCAAATCACACACGTTTGTTGCTTGTGTGATTTGGACCAACAACCCCTTGTTGAGGGTGTGTATGATGAGCTCCTTACACAAGAGCTGTTGCCCCTCCTCCATTTGCTGGAGTTTGCAGGCAGCCAAGGCGGCAAATGCCTCTTGATATGTGGGGGTGGCTTTGAGGGCCGCTGAAGCCTCCCCGATGAGCCTCAGAGACGAATCCTCCACATTCCCCCCCTTTCTGGCCCTGTTGGGCGGAAGGCGGAGGGGAGGGACTTGGGATTCAGTCAGGTTCCTCCACCTGCCCACTGCTTGGCTGCCGCTTGCCCCTGCCTCCTCCTGGCTGCCACTTTCCACAGCCACCTCCTGGCTGCTGCATTCCACACCCGCCTCCTGGCTGATGTCTTCCTGTGTATGAAAAAGGGACATCGTTTTAGTTTTTGGTTCATCAAACACACACAATTTTCAGCACAAGACTGTTGCAAATTGTTAACAAATAGAAAAGACTATCATTCTGAGCCCAGAATTTTTCATTCTTGGCCCAAAGGTTTTGGCCACTACTGTCTATTGATATGTGAAACACTTTCTAAAATCAGCAATTAGTGAGCAAAAATCAAGTTAACATCATTCATTTTTACTCCCAAAATATGTAGAACAATACTATACCTGGCTCAAGCTGGGCTCCTCCAGTTCTTCCTGAGTGGAAGGCTCAGGTTGGGCATCGGAAGACTCAGCAGGGGTGGAATGTAGCATAGAAGGACACGTGGAAGGAAGGGTAGAGAGGGATTCCCTGACATCAGCCTGGTCTGACAGAAAATGCAGCCTGTCATAATACCACAGCCTGGGGACATAAACTTCATCTGCTGCAGCTCCAGTTTACATTGACTGCAGCACCTTCTTGTGCTCCCTCAGATATGTACTCCTGAGGCCACCAATTTTGGTTCTTAAATAGTTGATGTCTGCCCTGGGGACCACCGGCTTCACAAACTCAACCAGTTTCTCCATCGCTGCCTGCCTTTTTAATTTGTTACTGTAGTGTGGATGCATAGCTTGCCACAGACAGGGCAGCTCCCTGTACTTATCGATGAACAGAGGGAAGAAATTATGGTCGTTAAACCCATCCATATTCTCTGCAAGACACAAGACAAACCCTAATGTCAGGCTACACTCGACTAAATCTTGTCCCAATACAGGCCTCAATCTAGAAGCAGTATAAGCTAGTGATGTACAAAGTTAAAAATTGTACCTTCGTTTGCACGATCAGCGTGTCAGCTTCTCCCTCTGTTCACAGATCGTACGTACAACACACGCGAGTTGCGTTTTATATACAGTGCGCATGCGTGAAACTCCTCCCGCCCCTGACGTTCTTTTTAGACTATTCCCCGCCCCTTCTCTTTCGGTGCAGTGGGGAGAGCACATGGCAGAGATACAGCAGGGGCATGCTAATTCCACTAACGATGAGGAGGACGAGGAAAGCCCAGAGCCTGAAACGTCCCGATCCCAGAGGAGAAGATTTAAGGCCTCAAATATGTCTTTTGTTGAGATGTTGGAGATGGTGGACATATTGAAGAGAAACGACTATGATGGGAAGTATGGACCTTACCCAAACCCAAATATCAGAAAGGCCAAGATCATGACTAAAGTTGTGAAGAGTCTTCAGAAGAATTTTGGGGGTACGACGATCCAAGGATCAACTGAGAAAATGTTGGTCAGACCTGAAACTGAGGGAGCACGATCAGTACATAAGGATCAAGCGAGTTCTTCAAAAAAGTAAGTAGTTGTCATCTGTTCATATTATTATTATTGCTTGCATACTGCTCCATGTGCTTTGATTTAATGTTGTACAGTTTAAACTGGCCAATTTCATGTTCATGTGTTCAATCATTCGTAATAAACATTGTTCGTTAGCCCACTCCAAAAACGATGTTTTGCCAACTTGCACTTGACTACATTTGTTCACACAACAGGTAAGTATTCTTGCTTTAGAAAGTGTCAAAAATAATGTTTTCACCTTTGAACTCTGCCAAAAAACACAATTGTACGACACTTCCAAGCAATGTTTCATATTCCTATTTCTGCCCTCTGTATGCTAATAATTCCTTTTTTACATTCTCATAGGGGAGAGAAGACTCGGGACGTCCGAGGACACCAGGGAACCCACACCTCCCAAAGAAGGGGAAATACCAACACCAGAAGCAGAGGAGGAGGAGGAAGGAGAGATTGGCGAAATTGGCACCACAACAGGTGAGTGTCAGAGACCACAGCTTCAGGTAAGCTAATCAATGTATGGCTGCATATTTATAATACATGGTGTGTTATAAAAATGTTACCCAAAATAATGTTTTCTATACACCAAATATGTTGGTTTGTTGTAAAAACCCTTTTCTAAACGCACATGTGAATGTGCTTTGAGTAAAAAGTTAAATTGTCAACAATGTGTGGCTTCCTTTTTCAATGTGCAAAAGCAGTATTTGGAGTAAAGTTGTTGTTTTCTGTGGCAATGGGTGTTATTTACTAAAGGCAAATCCACTTTGCACTCCAAGTGCAGTTTCAGGTGCACTTTTGCACTTGTAGTGCATAGTGGATTTGCCTTTAGTAAATAACACCCACAGTGATGTTTAAATTTCCCCAATCATGCCATGACCCAACATATTTCTGCCATGTGATGAAAATGAGCAATATTTTTGTCAGTAATGCACTACATACTTTATCAACAAAAACAAGGTGTGTGTGTAGCAGACCCACAACATAATAAGGTTATCTGAATAAAAGACTGTCACCTCATCTTGCTCAGAACCAGCAAAAAAATCTAGGAGACACCTAAAACAAAGCCAAGCAGTAAATGAAAACAAAAATTCAAGCAGTTTCAAAGAAAAATGTATTAAAAAAATGCCTCTCAAACATTGTCTGGCATATCAATGGCCCCCCTACCCACAAAGTACTCCATGTATTGGTTTCTGACCTCGCGGGCGCCATGGGGGGGGGGGGGGCAAGCCAGGACGAGCAGCTTCAAGGGCAGTGAAATTGACGTTTTCCGGCAAGTCTGCACCAGGGCCAACTGAGGCAACATAGTTTGCTGAATGTTTTTTCAAAAAATTGTGCAGAATGCAGCAGGCAAGCACAATGTGATTTAGTTTATATTCCGCCATGTGTATTGGTGTCAAAAATAGGCGGAACCGGCTGGCTATTATCCCGAAAGTGTTCTCCACGACTCTTCTGGCTCTGGCCAGCTGCACGTTAAAGATCCTCTGATCCGGGGTGAGAGTCCTCATCGGAAAGGCTTCATCAGATGGTTTGCCAGAGCAAACGCCTCATCCGCGTCGAAAACTAACAGGAGTCCTTCTACATTCTCCTCTGGAGGTGGCAAGCCCAGACTGCCACTCTGGAGATGCCAGTAGAATTCCGTCAGAGCGAACACTCCACCATCCAACATACGGCCATTTTTCCCCACGTCCACATACAGGAAGTCATAGGTCGCTGACACCACCGCCAACATCACGATACTATTATACCCCTTGTAATTATAATAGTAGGACCCCGAGTTGGGGGGTGGGACAATGCGGACGTGTTTCTCATCAATTGCACCTCCACAATTGGGAAAGTCCCAACGGCTGGCAAAGTGGGAGGCCACAGTCTGCCATTCCTGTGGCGTTGAAGGAAACTGTGGAGTGAAACAAGAAAAAAAAAATAGTCATTTTGCACATCAACATTGCAATGGCCCATTGAAAAAAATGAGGGGGGGGGATGTTTTGGACAGGTAAACCTCTCCACTTCATTGAGAGCTGAATGCAGAAATAATGTGTGATACTTCAGTTCCTCCTTACTTACACTATTGGCAGCCCACCGGACAGGTAAGTGTAATAATCCAAAAAAAAGGAACAAATGGAAGCACATTTTGACATTCTGCTATTACCTATCAAGATAATAATAGGAGCAAAAAAAAAATTAAACTGTAGCATTTGAAAGTATTGAGGCAGGCCTTTGCACTTCATGCTTTGGTGAATTCATCCATAAATCTGACTAGAAAAAAGTTAGGTATAGCGTGTATTGAGTTTGGCAAAGTCAGCAGATAGAGGATTGCCATCATCTGACCTAGCAGTTGAGGGGAGGGGGGTTCCTAATGAGTTTGGGCCAAGCAAAAAAAAAAATTCTGGCACACTGCATGAATTTAAGCATACACATAACATTTGTACACATGTTAGGGGGTGTTTAGGGGAAAGAAATACTATGGAGCTGACAAAATACATTGCTAAGTGACTAGGCTTTAGGTTTATGGCACCAGAAGAGCATGCTGGGGAAATTAGTGAAGGCAAATATGCATGAAGGAAAAAAAAGGAACTTGAAAAGCTTCCAGCATGCATGAGGACAAAGGGGCACAGCATATCAATTAGAGCATATTGCAATCATGGTAATTAGGGAATGAGGAAAGAAATACAACACATTAGCAAACATTAAATACATAGAATGTGATGTTAAAGGAGAAAACTTACCTTCATATAGTCCTTCTGCAGGACATGTATGATGGCAGAACAGGTCTCTGGTATAATGATTCCCAGAGCCTGGGGGGGGGGAGATGCCTGTCAAGAACTTGAGGTCCTGAAGACTTCTCCCTGTCGCCAAGTAGCTCAACGTGGCGATGAGCCTCTGTCCGGAGTGATGGCTTGCCGCATGCAGGTATCCTGCCTGCTGATATAAGGGGACAGCCAAGCCAGCAGATGGTGAAAAACGGGGTCCGTCATCCAGAGATAATTCCTGAAATCATCAGGATTATTCTCCCGGATCTCACGAAGCAAAGGCATGTGCGAGAATTGGTCACGCTGGAGCAACCAATTCTTGGTCCACAAACTCCTCCTTGCCCTGTTCATGGACTGGGCTTGTGTCAAAGCTAAAAGCCCAACACCAAGCCCCTGCACAGCACAAACTCTACGACGAGTACGTACATAAAACATGGCTTGAAAACGGTAGGCTGGTCAGAACGGACAACAGAAGGCACCGATAAACAGCAAGGCCTGAAAGAACGAACTGAAAACCAGAAACGAGCAGACAATAAGCAATGAAAATCAAAGAATACTATATACCAAGATATAGTCCACAATGACCAACAAATGCTAACTGACTACACGCACTGATAAGCAGATACGCACCGACAAGCACAAACTGAAGAGCAGTAACGATCTGAAGCACAAATCTGAAAAGCGTAAATCGTCTCTAACCAAACTTCTACTAACACGCGATAAACACGAGATCAGCAGAAGGAGCCCAAAGAGTGCCGGACATGGTGCTGAACTTCCCTTTTCTAGTCCCATTGTACACGGCTTAAGTTACCGCGTTCTTGGCAACCAGAAATTCCGACAACTTAGTCCGACCGTGTGTATGCAACACCACGTCCGGACCACTTCCAGACTAAATCTGTCTGAATTTATCTGACGGATTTGGTTGTCGGAACGTCCGACCGTGTGTACAAGGGCTGAGACCCAGAGAGTGAGTGATGGAATATGGTGGAGTTTCTGCAAAAAGGCAGGTACATGGCTTTCCCATCTGGAGAAGAAGAGGCAGGATGGGACCTGGGCCAACATGGCAGGAAGAGCTGCCCAATCCAGATCCCTTACATGCAGGTGAAGCTAAATAGTTTGTCCTCCAGGCAAGAAATGCAGAGCGGTAGATATGGCAGTAGGGTGACAAGTAGAGCAACAGTGAGAGATTTTTTTCTAATGATATATTAAAGCTGTATTAAAGAGGAAGTAAACCCTGATGAGTTTACTTCCTCTTTCATTCCCTGCAAAGGCAAAGCATAATGGACTACTATGCATCGCATAGTAGTCCATTATGTGTCACTTACCTTACACAGGAGCCAGAGAAGTCACCACTGTCCCCTGTAGTCTGGCGCATCCATCTTCTCGGTGGGATCTCGCAGCTCCACGGCTGTCATTCAGCGAAGCCGCGATTACGTCACTCCCGCGCATGCGCACGGGAGCCGACGCGCGCGGCACCTCCATCGTTGAAGATGCCACGCTCAGTGCGCCTGTGCGCCGCTGTCTATGGTGCATGTGCCGTAGACAGCAGTGCCTGTCTTTGGCCAAATATCTCCTAAACCGTATAGGTTTAAGAGATATTTCTTGGACCTACAGGTAAGCCTTAATCTAGGCTTACCTGTAGGTCAAAGTGTGTTGTAAGGGTTTACAACCACTTTAAACCCAAAATGAAAAAAACAATATATTGCAGATTTACCAATCATTAGATGTGATGGCTGCATTAGTTTGCTTTTTTTTGGGCTTTTTCTCTCTGTTTTACCTGGTGAGTTGGCTAGTAACACACCTCCGTAATTAGGTTGCCCTCACTCAGGATAAAGGAACACAGGGGGGCAGTTTCAAACAGCAGCATTGTCAGTCTCGGGGGAGGGGAGTGTTAAATGTATTAGCAGATTTAAATGCACTAACAAACGGAAGGCAAACTCCAGGTCACACTTTATAAGTAGTTACAGCAGGTTTTTTTCCCCTTTTAGGTAAAGGTTTCACATAACTAAATAAAAGCTGACCATTATAAGCATCCCACCAGTGGTAAATGATTTGCCTCATCCTTGTAAACTGATATACTCTGCTAGAGAGCTTGTTCTTGTGAAAAACAACAGATTTACTGTCTGGATCACTAGATAAAGATAAAGGGAAGAAAGCCTAAAAAAAATAAAAACAATACAGACACCACATCGAAGAATAAATAAGCTGCAATAAAATAAATGTTTGCTTTTGGGTTTAATACTGCTTTAAGACAACTTTAGGTGATTGTTGGGGACAGTGCACTGTTATGACAAGAAATGCTGACACTGACAGATTGCTAGTTAGTCCAGACATTCATTCTTTAGCAAGATGACTCTTTTCCCAATATGATCGACCAATGTGGGGTTGATTTCAGTGGCGTCCGGTCGGGTCACCTGATTGCCTTCCACTTCCTCGTAAAGAGCAACATGACACTTGTCAACAGCCAGAATATAGTTATTATGCTGAGCTTCCGTATTATGACAAATGTAATTAATGTAAAAAAGATCCTGAACATGGTCTCTAAAATCGAGCAATCTTACAATGCTAAAAATATTCTTCTGGCCCTAAAAATACAGGTTTTCCCTTTCTCAAGCTTATTTGTAAATCTACAGCGCAATGGGATTGCAGGATTCTACCCTGCAAATCCTTGACCCCAACTCTGCAGTAGGGTTGCCACCTGTCCAGGATTCACCCGGACAGTTCGGGTTTGGAATCATGCGTCCGGGTTTCAGACTGCCTGAAACCCGGACACATTATTTAGACTGGACTATGGCTTGCGGGCAGGGTTGCTGGCTGCAGTTGTCTAAGTTGAGAGTGTCTGTTACACTCTTTTTCACACTGCCCAAAGCCAGCACTAACAACCCCCCCCCCACCCCAAACACATACAGATGGGATAAGAGAGAGGGCACAATCTGCACCTCCTCCCCCCACCCCTACCCCTCTGTTTCTGCCCACACTCCAATCCCTGGCGCTGTGCCTCAGAAAAGGAAAGTTAGGGCTGGAAATATTAAGTCCAGCAGCCTCAGATACATCTGGATGACAGCTGCTGACTGCCAAGGGGTGAGTGAGCTCACCATCCATCCCTGTGTGTGACTGAATTTCCCCCCCCCCCCTTCTCTCTCCTTCCTCTGAGTACGCTAAGGCAAATCAGGGTTCTCAGAGCACCCCTTACATCAGAGTTCACCTTTACACCAGAGGCCACAGTGTTTCCCCCTTACATCAGAGTTCTCAGTGTTCTCCTTTAAATCAGAGTTCCCAGAGCATCCCTTATGTCAGAGTCCCCAGAGTTCTCCTTTACATCAGAGTCTGCAGAGTCCCCTCATACAGTAAAAGGGAAATCAGCGAGTTCAGATGTAAAAGAGAAACTCTGTGGACTCTGATGTAAAGGGGGACTCTTGTAATAAACTTCGTATGATTAGAAATGTTATTTAATAGCAAAGTATATGTATAGTTTATACTATAGGAAAGAAATTGCCGTGCGCCGCTAAAGTGTTCGGGTTTGACTTGAAGAAAAGGTGGCAACCCTACTCTGCAGCCACCATCCCTAAAATAAATTCTACTTGTCTTCATCCTCTGATTTCCTGCTCGTGCTGCTCCAAAGCTAAAATGTTATTTTCCTTTGAAACCTGACCAATGTTAATATTATAACTCTTCACCCTGACCCTCCAATTAAAAAAAAAAAGAAACTAATAAATAATGTAATAAAACTATTTTTTCCCCCATGAAACCTCTCTAGATGGATACTCAAGTGAAGAATTGGGAGGAGTGCTGGGAACTTAGAGGGACACATTTTGCCTATTTTTCCATGAAATAAAGAACTGAACATGCTAAATAGAAATTTGCTATGAATTTCATCAGAAGCTCAACACCAAAAACCCAATTGTTAAGCCCCATACACAATATCAGTTTTTCTGTTGAGTTTTTCCTTCAGATTTGCCAAAACCATATAATATGAGGTCAAACCTTAGAAATTTCAGTGTGTATGCAAATAGGGCAGGCCCTTGCACTACATGGTTTTGGTAAACCTGAAGGAAAAATTCAGCAGAAAAAACTGATGTGTCTGGGGACAGGGACAGTCCAAAGAGCAGGTTTTAGATGTTAGCAATTATTATTGATTCTGCACTGCCATCTTGTGGCCTTATAGGTTACTAAAACTACTATATGCACAAAAAGTTTTTGAAAAGGCACTTTTTTTTGTAGTGTGAGCCTGTTACATGAGGGACCTAATTATACCGACATCAATTAATGCATAATCCAATGCACAGCACTGGAGTGAGTATCCATCATAATGCCCGCAATGGCAAGCGCTCATTGGTCAGAGCAGCCATGTGACCGCGTGACCAATGAGAAGTGCATCTGAGGCTTCTTCTTACGGTAAAGTGTCCCAGGAGAAGGAAGTGCTTCTAATTGGTTAGCGCTGATCACTGAGCACTTGCTATTGTGAACATTATGAAGGATACTCATTATGAAGCTGCGCAGCCTGGTCCTGGTGGCCAGAATATTTGGGATTGGTTAACTTTTTCACTTTCCTTGAAAAAGTGAACTTACCCTTTAACATGCCATGACCTAACAATGAATGAAGGCAAAAAGAAGCCTTCCCAACCAACCCCACTTAGATGGACAGGTTAAAGCAGTGCGTCTAACACTCTGCATAACACCGACTGCGGGAAATCTGTAAATGCTAATATTAAAGAATTGGCTATATGCACCATGAAAGAGGTTGATAGCTTGCATGCTATTCCTAATGAAAGCTTTATCCTAACAAGATCCAAGCTTCATCTCTCTTTCCTCTGCCAAGTCACCAAAAGGGGATACCTATCTTCTGCTTGTTCCAGATGAAGACTGTGCCGTGCTGATTTATCCTATTACTCCACTGACATCTTTGCATTAATGGTATATTAGGCCACTGACCACCAATCTATAGAACAATACTGCAGTGTCTGATAAATTTTAATGGGAGCTCTCCCAAGACCCACTTAAATACTAATGCCACTGTTCAAAGATTCAGAGTTTTCAACATTTGCATAAATGTTTGTGACAACCCTAAAACCCAAATACAGTAAAACCATTGGCTTTCTGCAGAAGGGGAGGGTTAGAACCTGTGTCAGGTTTTCATTGTTGTCTATATCCCTGTTGGGGAGATCTAATATTACTTTCTGTGCTGACTGACAAGAAGTGCTTTGATATTCCTCTAATAGGGACAGAGATGGCAACAAAAGCACATTCATTTAGTAAACTGGGGAGGGGGTAAAACATGTCAGGTTTTTATTGCTCTCTGCTTTTTCTATCTCCTGGCTATTTGGAACCTCTCAATTCCATTTCCTTACATGCTCTTTTCCTGGTTTCATTGGGACAGGATAAGGCCGACCATACACAGTTCCTGCTGAACCGGACAAGATTCAAACTGTTAATGGGCAGGCCTGATGTACCAAGTTGATCGTTCAATTAACTTGGGCACAACCAGCCTGCTGGATTCTCTTGTGATTATCGGTAGCGGCTGCCATAAACACTAGCGATAATCACTGTCTTTTCCCAGGGAGGACGACCTCCCTGCCTGCCCGCGCCCCCCTGCTGGGAGCAGACAATTGCTCAGCAGGAGGGATTTCCATGTCAGCATTCTCTGTGTTGATGTGAAAATCGTGCAAATTTCTTTCCTGCAACCCATGGTTGCAGGAAAGAAATTTGCACCGTGTGTCCTGCCTTAAAAGGGAACTTTCCCAGATGAATTAAAGGATCTCAATATAAAGTATGTCCTTTTTTAAGTGTCTAAAACATAAAAACAGAGCTGCCTCTTAGCTCATGGAGGATAAGCCAGATTGTTTTCATTATCTTTTATGAAATTAGACTTTAACAATCTTACCTGTTAGGAGTCTTGACTCATAATCTGTCTCCTCAGCATTTGCCATTTTTTCAAATGAAATTTTTGCAACATCTGTTAATTGGTTAACGTAATCAGTATGCCTTGTTGTAGGAATACTCTCCTCTTGAGCTTTAGAGGTATATAAAGGTGTATGACTGTCATTCATTAAAGGTGATAAGGTTCCACGATCACGTGAGGGCATGAGAACATCTTTTGCAGAAGCTCTGTTGGCTACTGTGGCTTGGGGAGAAGACGAAGGGGTATAGTTCTGAGGATGGCCAGAGGTAGAAGTTGTTGCTGGAAAGAGAGATGGATCAGCTACTGTAGCAGATGTTTGGCTATTAGAAAATAATCTAGACTGAAAACTCCAAAGTGACCAGTTTGAGGTAGGGTGGTTTGTTGTATCCTTAATAGTATCTGAAGTAGAAACTGATTGACCAGGTAATGAAGGTGATACAGAAACACCAGAAGGAGTAGAAGACATGTGGACATAAGAACGAACAGAGACCTTTTCTTCACCAGGAGACACAGGATGGATTTGTATATGTGGCACATTATTTGAATTTAGTTTATTCTCTAGAGCAGACACTGATTCTGAGTGAGAGACATGATCTGAGGGCACAGATCTAGAGACAGGAGAAGATGAGGCTGTAGTAACCAAGTTCCTTCTTTCCTTCAGCTTTTGTGATAAGGACAGACGGCCAAATGCTGGAGATTTAGTGGCACTTAGTATCTTTAGTGGAACATTGACTTGTCTGGCATCTTGGGGAGAATATTGTAGTTGCTTAGTGTTGAAGGGTTCTGAGACTTCTGTAAAAGACACAAATACAACAAATGTTGAAGTCTAGATGAAGACTTTCTTTGACGTCTGGTAAGTATAGTAAACATACCATTCTGACAATCCTGAGTCTTCTGCTCACATGGAGTACAGGAACCTTCACTCTGTTCACATTGCACATTCCCTGCCTATGGAAAGAAGATGGCACATCTGAATCTATGTTCTCTTGGGGCAAAAAGCAATGAACAAATCTATCTTTGCTCACCTAATTTTTGGGATCATATGGATAGTACTGCTTCATAATATCAACAGGTATTACAGATTAACTATTCGATCCTTATTGTGGTCACTTAGAGACCCTGTTGCCAAATTATCTGACGCAACAAAAAACTTCCCATAATATTATTATGTGTGTAGCTGGGTGCTGCTGCTGGCTGTATGTGGACTCCTTTCCCCCGGCACTAAAAATAATAAACAGGGCTGTGTGAAGACCCCCCGTCCTCTGCTAGTAGTGAGGTGGTTGGCATACATATATAAAAGAATGCAGCCGGAGCTTACGTCGATACTCGCTGGCACTAAGGACACATTTCCAAAGACTTGGCAGCCTTCGTTGGATCGGTTTCCAGTGATGAGCCCGCCTTCCGGCTTTCTGGAACTATAGGAAGTTCTGTCTCGCCTACCCGGTTGTGGCTTTTGATCCCCTGGGGCAGGGTTTATCTTCTTCCTACCGTTTTTTCTTTTCTTTGCGATTTCTTCTCCTTCAGCTTCTTCCTTTTACTCTCTCTCTTGTTTTTCTTGTTCTCTTTCTTCTCTTTTACCTTCTATTTTTTGATTATCTACCGCCAGATGCCAGTTAGCTGAGTCTGTTAACTGCTCTTTAGCCATACTTTTGAGGTCAATTTTTTCTTTTCCTTTTTTGATGGTATAGCTTATCTGTCTTTTGGTGGAGGTAAAGCCCTTTTGTAGATTAGAAGACTCGTGAGATAGTTTTCTCTCCTAGTATTTTTTATTTATTTTTATTTGTTTGGGTCCCTGAGAGGTTCGCGGACTTTATCCCTATAACTGAACATAGGTACAATCTCAGGTACTGCATGGTATTTTTAGAGGATGATTCCTGAAATAATGTTTGCTTGGCGCATTCATTAGGCTGCAACTATCGAGTGCTGCATGGTTCGCTATTACCCTATTATAATAATATTGAGGTACCCTCATCTGGTTATTTTTTTTTTGTTACTTTTTGTGGTTACTTCTTATACCATATAAGTTTGTGGTATATATGTTGTCATTCTTATACCACTCTCAGCTACTGGCCTATTCGATTTTTCACTGTTTTGTGAGTTTGTCTTAATTAAATAAAAAATATTGTGAAAGAAAAGAATGCAGCTGACTTCTCTCTCCTCCCTCAGTGTTGTCAGGAGCAGGATCTGTGTAAAATCCCCCACTGGTTCTTATACACACACACCCTCTCTGGGCAGCAGTGAAGGGCCAATCAGAGGGCAGGAGCAGTCAGAGCCAATGAGAACATCAAAGAAGGGGACTTGCTGTGTAGCAGAGGATCATGGGAAGTGTAGTCTTAAAGAGGCACTGTATAATGGAAGTGCATGGCTACAAAAAGTGCAGGAGCCCAAATCTCAGCATACAGAATAGGAGAGACACAGGACTGTTTTCCTGGCAAATCCAGAGACCGAGAGGTCTTTGTTGAGAGGAAGCTGTGCTGCTTGAATGTGTTGCCTTTGCTAAGCCTGCACAGAGACTGGGAGCTCTTGCTGTGTCCACAAGAGCCTGAACACTGAGCCACAGAGGGATCACTAAATCAGAACTGAGAGACCCACTGCCATGAGTGCCTATACTGACAGACTGAGCCTTGTAGAAGACCGGACCTGCAGAGAGACTGAACCTTGTGGGACCCGATTTCAGTGGACTGCACACCGCCAAGTGGTCTGGACAGGATGCCTGTGTACCAGGAAGAGTGAACAGAACATCCTTGCCTATCTCAACACTGACACTGAGTTAATACAGAAGAGTTTGGCAGCCCACTAGCCATTTGCTTCACACTCCTAAAGGGACAGTCACACATGCACTAGCTAAATCAGGACCCCAACAAAATCCGGTCAACATTGGACAGTCAGGCGCCAGGTACTTTGCTGCCACTTGCAGGGGTACCCCTTAGTCAGGAGCGCATACTTTCACCGCTAATGGAGCTGTATGCATAGTGTGCACACAAGGACCTTTATTTTACTGAGTTATTTGAACTCCAACTTTACTAGTTATGGTTTAATTTAACATTGCTATAGTTTAATTTACTGACAGCTTATTGACCAGTGCTCATTTACCTAGTATAGTATCCTTGAATCTGTGTATTTGCTTGTTAAATGATTTGTGCATTGTTTGACTGCATCTCTTAAATACATTTATTTAATCTATGACCAGTCGTTTGGCCTATTTCCTGTGTAGTGTTATAGAGTGTAGCATACCAATGCTTAAGTTGCACAGGTATGGGCGGCCTTCTACCTATAGCAAGTGTGTCAGAGGGGACCAAGCAGCTTTAAGAGTCGTGGCAAAACATCATCACCGGCGGCTCCTGTGGGGGTAATCGCTACACATGCATGTAACATATTTTAGGTGTGTTATGTACTTGTAAAACCTTCCTTGTGTAGACATCGGAAATCCCAGAGACTGCTGCTGGATGCATCCATCTTGGATGTGATGTCAGCACCACAAGAAGACTCAAGTGACCCTCTATACTCATCCCATTTGCTCCTCCTTTGGCAGCTATGAAAAAGCTTATGTTGGGAGGAGAGGGTAGGGATGGAGGAGCTGGGCCAGTAAATAGACACTCCCAGAAAAGAAGAGGGCTATGACAGGCATAGGGAGAGGAGACTTTGCTGGGGAATTCCTGGAGTAGTCACATTTTCTAGCGCATTCAAGGTCTAGTGCAAGTGCATGAAAAATGTTTATAGAAAGGAAACTTTCACTGCATTTTCTGTGCGTTTACCTGCAATCTTGGTGTTTTTGTAAGTTGGTGACAGGGTCTCTTTATTCAAGACCACCAATTTACAAGTGGAGCACAAAAACAAAGCTGCTGTCCCCATCAGCATTTAAATACCTAATATGCTCCATCTATATTGTAGATTTACTCTCTCACAAGTAGTGTACCCAAGCAGTCTGAGTCTGCTTACCATTTGAGCAAGGAATGTACAGGAAATTGCAGGCTTGGAATGGGGCATTGTGATATGCAATGCTGGAACCTAGATTTAATTTTCTGTACCAAGGTCTTTTACCTCTTTTGGTCTAATGAGGACCTCCAAGGCCAAAGATAGCTGACATCCTTCAATATGTGGTAAGTTGTGAGACATAGTGGGTGCAAAGATGGTGAAAGTAATTGGGCGCCAGACACTTATTGGATGTAAAAGAGGCTTTATTTCTTTTGACAGTCCTTTTTATGTAGATAGTTGCAAACTCAATTGGCAGACTCCAAGACTTCAATAGGAGGACAACCGTGCAAGGAAAGGCCTCAGCAAGAAGCCACATCTGCACTTGCAGGAATGCTGTCTCCTATGGTAACAGTCCTTTAACAGTTCCTAACTCAAACATAACAGCTCCACTACAACTTCTCCTTGTAGTTCTTCAATTCTGAGCTCCTGGTCTCTCACTATACCGTCTGGGGACCCCCGCTGGGTCCCTAGCTTGGCACTCCAGATACTTCTCAAGCATTTCCCCTGCTACCCGGCTCGGTCCCTGGTTTGACACACAAGGCTGCTCTGCAAGCGTCTCCTCCACAGGTTGGGTCCCTGACTTGATCACCGCCTGAAGTTTCCAGATTGTCCACCGTGCCCTTTCGGTGAGAATATAGTTCCGGTACTTGCTTCAGTTACTCACTGTGGTCCCTGGTAAAGGCGATTGGTCCCTTCATGGCTCCCAGCAGGCCAAGGGATTCAAGAAAAACCCTGCCCATTGGCTGAGATACCTATATACCCATAACCTGACCTTGGGTTGCCCTTCTTGTATCTAGTACCACCAAGTGCCCATTCACCTAGTGGTAGAAGAAAAAAGTGCAACAAGGCCAAACTTAAGGAGAAATCAATAGATTCATATCAACAGACCAAGATAACAATTCTTGGCAAGCAAATTTGTGAGGCGCTCCCTGACTAAACTCCAGGGTGCTACATTTTACTTTAGACACTGTAGGAAATCTCTATGTGCTTCTCCTGATGATTTTGGGAGTATTCTTTGGGTCCTTCAAACCCTTCCCACAATTCAAAACTACCATACAAAGTTTATTTTTTTTGTCCAGGAAAAATTGGACATATTTTGTGTACCTGTATAATTGTAGTATAATATGTTGCTGACCATATAAATCCGGACAATTAAACAATAGGGTGGTCCAGCTATTTTCACCAGTGATCAGCCACTTCACATGCTGGTGTTCACTGCCTGACATTTTCCATCTATGGTTTATGGAACTGTCAACTAAGCCACATATATCCTGTAGGATAGACGTCACTTCTATTTAGACAAAGAAAGAAAATGGAAACCACTTACATAACAATGGCACACAACACATGGGTCAGACTTCAGGATATAGGACCCTCCATTCTCCAACACATGTCCTTCAAAGGTACATTCTGATATAGAGAGATATAAAACAATTATAAAAGGTAATATTAGATGACATTTTGTCTGTGAAGGTTCTCATTTGTCCAAGTCATAGTATACAGTGCGTCTTGAAAGTATTTACTTTTTCCACATTTTGTTATGTTACAGCCTTATTCCAAAATAGATTAAATTCATTATTTTCCTCAAAATTCTACAAACAATACCCACAGTGATAACGTGAAAGAAGCTTGTTCGAAATCTTTGCAAATGTGATAAAAAAGAAAAAAAAAAAAATCACATGTACATAAGTATTCACAGCTTTTGTTCAATACTTTGTTGAAGCACCTTTGGTACCAATTATAGTCTCAAGTCTTATTGAGTATGATGCTACAAGCTTGGCACACCTATTTCTGGGCAGTTTGTCCCATTCTTCTTTGCAAGACCTCTCAAGCTCCATCAGGTTGGATGGGGAGCCTCGGTGTACAGCCATTTTCTGATCTCTCCAGAGATGTTAAAAACTGGGTTCTGGCTGAACCACTCAAGGACATTCACAGAGTTGTCCCTTAGCTACTCCTTTGTTATCTTGGCTGTGTATTTAGTCTCGTTTACCTGTTTGAAAATGAACCTTTGCCCCAGTCTGAGGTCCAAAGCACTCTGGTGCAGGTTTTCATCAAGGATATCTCTGTACATTGCTGCATTCATCTTTGCCTCAATCCTGACTAGTCTCCCTGTTACAGCCGCTGAAAAACATCCCCACAGCATGATGCTGCCACCACAATGCTTCACTCTAGGGATGGTATTGGCCAGGTTATGAACTGTGCCTGGTTTCCTCCAAACATGATGCTTGCCATTCAGGCCAAAGAGTTCAATCTTTGTTTCATCAGGCCAGACAATTTTGTTTGTGATGGTCTGAGAGTCCTTCGGGTGCCTTCTGGCAAACTTCAGGCAGGCGGTCATGTGTAATTTACTGAGAAGTGGCTTCCATCTGGCCACTCTACTATGCAGGCCTGATTAATGGAGTGCTACACAGATGGTTGTACTTCTGGAAGGTTCTCCTCTCTCCACAGAGAAATGCTGGTGGTCTGTCAGAGTGTCCATCACATTCTTGTCATCTTCCCTGACTAAGGCCCTTATTCCCTGATCACTCATTTTGGCTAGGGGGCCCACTCAAGGAAGAGTCCCAGTGGTTCCAAACTTCTTCTATTTACAGATGATGGAGGCCAATGTGCTCATTTGGACTTTCAATGCTGCAGACATTTTTTTGTAGCCTTCCCCAGATCTGTGCCTCAATACAATCCTGTCTAGGAGGTCTACAGACAATTCCTTGGACTTCATGGCTTGGTTTGTGCTCTGACATGCACTATTAACTGTGGGATCTTATATAGACAGGTGTGTGCCTTTCCAAATCATGTCCAATCAACTGAATTTACCACAGGTGGACCCAATCAAGTTGTAGAAACATCTCAAGGATGATCAGTAGAAACAGGAAAAACCTGAACTCAAGTTTGAGTGTCATGGCAAAGGCTGTGAATACTTATGTACATGTGATTTTTTTTGTTTTTTATTTTTAATAAATTTGCAAAGTTTTAAAACAAACTTCTTTCACTTTGCCATCATGGAGGTATTGTTTGTAGAATTCTGAGGAAAATAATGGATTTAATCCATTTGGAATAAGGCTGTAACATTACAAAATGTGGAAAAAGTGAAGCTCTGTAAATACTTTCTGGATGCACTGAAGCTAGTAGCAGTTCATAACATTCGTCACATTTGTCTGGACAATATTTTTTCTCTAATGTTGAAAAGGATGTTTTGCTACTCATCCCAGCTCTAATTAGAACTTGCGAAATTCCTTGGGTGCTGTTTGATCAGTGTCAAAACATCTTTCAACATTACAGAGCAAATACATTTTAATGTAACTATTACTTGCTATAGATAACATCTTACACAACAGTGCAAATTATTCAATGGAACACAATTCACATTACACGTAAAATTAAAAAAACGGAACTCAGAGAACTGCATAATAATTAAAAAAATATAATGACTTTAAATTGTACCTTCACAAGCAGCACAGCATTCTCCAGGAAAAATGTATGGATGAGAGCAGGTAGTAGAGCAGGACATTGCTTCACATTGCACTTCTCCCTCCTAGTAACATACATGACAAGTTAATTTAATAATTATCTAATAATAAAAATACTTCTCATGCTCTATAGTATTTGAGTAATAAAAATATTTGAATCCCATCTTTCCTAAAAACTAACTTTCACGTATGAATATTGTTGCATAGTTACATTGATCCAGCATGATGCAATGTAAGTATACAGTACATATTCCATACCTTGCAGACCCCCGTAGAAGCAGATCATCACTGTAGTAGCCACTGTTACTACAGTGATCCTTGCTCTCTTTTGGGTCCCTGCTGCCCTGCTGCATAGTGAACACAGGGGGTCGCCCACTTAGCACAAGTGCCATTTAGAGAATGCGTTGTGTTTTTCTTAATAAATACAAATTAAGAAGGTAAAGATTATGATGTCACTGCCCTGCCTATCTACCTCGTTCAATCAGAGAATACTTTTTTGTTCATTGAGGAAAATTCAAGGTGTTCTCTGAATAGCACCTAGGATCAATAGAAAAAGAGAGCATGCCCCCAGGGACTTTATGGGTGGGGTTAAGAATATAGTCGGTACAACAGAGATATTCTGTTGTACCGACTATATTCTTAACCCCACCCATAAAGTCCCTGGGGGGCATGCTCTCTTTTTCTATTGATCCTATACAAGTGGGATGAGGTGGTGGTTATATGTAATTGCTGGTTGATTTCTTCTTTTTTCTGTTTATCTGAATAGCACGTAGCACATTTAAAAACTTTAAAAAATTCTACAGGTTGCATGTTTTGCGTTATAGAGGTCTAGGGGTAGAATTATTGCTCTCGCTCTACCGATCGTGGTGATACCTCACATGTGTGGTTTGACTACAGTTTTCATATGCGGGCGCTACTCACGTATGCGTTCGCTTCTGCACGCAAGCTCGTCGGGACGGGGTGTTTTAAAAATGTATTATTTTTTTTCTTATTTATTTTAATTGATTTTATTTATTTTTATACTGTTTTAAAAAAAAATGGATCACTTTTATTCCTATTACAAGGAATGTAAACATCCCTTGTAATAGAAAAAAGCATGACAGGTCCTCTTAAATATTAGATCTGGGGTCAAAAAGTCTTCAGATCTCATATTTGGACTTAAATGCAATAAAAAAAAAAAAGTAATTTGAAAAAATTACATTTAAAAAATGTGCCATTAAGAAGTGTGGGCGGAAGTGATGTTTTGACGTCGCTTCCACCCTCCTATGGTATAGAGACGAGTGGGAGCCATCTTAGCCTCACTCTTCTTTATACCCAGGCACAGACAGGACCCGATCGCCTCTGCCGCTACCAACGGCTCCGGTAAGAGACCGAGGGCGCGGGAGGGGGGGTGGCACCTCTACCGCCGCCGATAACGGTGATCTCGCGGTGAACCCGCTGCAGAGACCACCATTATTGTAAACACGACCGGCGTCTGAAGAGATGGATATCTCGGTTGTGGCAGCAGCTGCTGCTGTTACCGAGATATCCCTCTTCAAAAAATGGATGTAGATCGTCGTGCGCCGGTCGTAAAGTGCTTAAACTTTATATCTCCCTACCAGTGTGATTTCTAGTAGTGCAGAATAGAAACTGGCAATTAAAATCAAATAAGTTTACTATATGGTTGACTTGAAGAGGATAATTCTTTTTTCGCTGCTTTTTACTATAACATTTTGTACTGTAAAGCATTACATAGAATCCAAGAGAAATATCAGTTGTAAAATTCTCCTTACTTTCTCACCTGTATGATATGCAATAACGAAAGGAAACGCAATAGGTTTGCTTTACTAAAGGCAAATAGCGTGTTTTTTTTGAAAGAGAAGTTGTACTTTGCAAAGGAATATTCCCCAGGCCTTAGTGAATGAAGTAAAGCTATGATGACCTCTATCATCCAACCATGTGCAAGCAAAAATTAATTTTTTTTTTTGTATTGTCTTTTTGTTTTGTTTTTTATTTGTACATGTTTTGGTATTCTTTGCAAAGTGAAATTTCACCACATTCACTACACTCTGGGGAAAATTCCCTTGCAAAGTGCAACTTCTCTTACATAGTGAACGATCTATATGATTTTGGTAAATTCACTCCAATGAGTGCATTCAGCGATTACATGTTCAACTTAGGAAATCTACAAGCATTACATTTGTGTCTTGTCCACTTTCTATTGTTCCATCTTTCCCTTTATTGAAGCTTGGTCTGCTTACCTGGCAGGTGCACTGAGTGCAGGGCTCGCTTTCCAGTGAAAATGTCTGATAGTTTAACACTTTCCTCCCTTCATATGTGCAGTCTGCAGTGACACAAATATTAGTATATGTAGAAATTCACAACTAAGAGAAAGATCTGTCAAAGTTCCTACCTCGGCACACAGGACAACACTCTCCCTCATCATGGAAGGGGTAGGTGCAGTTTGGGGCACATTCAATGGGAGAGCAGGCTACTGTGCCCATCTGCAAATAATAAAAACAGTATCTAAGGAAAGATCTATGATCTCACAAACTTCAGTGGGTTACATGCAAAGATAATTTGTCAGTCTGGTGTTTTTCAAACTAGTCACTAAAAACAATACAGCATTACCAAAGCTGAAAAAAATAGTAAGTATGGATCCTTTAAGGGGCAACATTTTAACCCTTTCATGACTAAGCCTATTTTTGGAATTTGGTGTTTACAAGTTAAAATCCATATTTTTTGCTAGAAAATTACTTGGAACCCCCAAACATTATATATATTTTTTTAGCAGAGGCTCTAGAGAATAAAACGGCGATTGTTGCAATATTTTATGTCACACGGTATTTGCGCAGTGGTGTTTTAAACGCAACTTTTTGGGAAAAGGGACACTTTCATGAATAAAAAAAAAAAAAAAACAGTAAAATTAGCCCAATTTTTTTGCGTAATGTGAAAGATAATGTTACGCCGAGTAAATAGATACCAAACATGTCACACTTTATAATTGCGCGCACTTGTAGATTGACGACAAAGTACGGTACCTAAAAATCTCAATAGGCGACGCTTTAAAATTTTTTTTACGGTTACCAGGTTAGCGTTACAGAGGAGGTCTACTGCTAGAATTATTGCTCTCGCTCTGACGATCGCGGCGATACCTCACATGTGTGATTTGAACACCGTTTACATACGCGGGCGCGACTTCCGTATGCGTTTTCTTTGCTTCGCGAGCTCGCGGGGACGGCGGGCGCTTTGAAAAAAATTTTTTTATTTTTTTATTTATTTTATTTATTTTAAAATGACTAAATTGTTTTAAAAAAAAAAAAAAAATGTGATCACTTTTATTGCTGTCACAAGGAATGTAAACATCCCTTGTGACAGTAATAGGTGGTGACAGGTACTCTTTATGGAGGGATCGGGGGTCTAAAAGACCCCCCACCCCTCCTTTACACTTCAATGTATTCAGATCGCCGAAAACGGCGATTCTGAATACCGGATATTTTTTTAATACCGGCGCCATTGGCAGCCGAGTAAACGGGAAGTGACGTCATGACGTCATGACCAGCAGCCATGACGTCATGACGTCATGACCAGCAGCCAGAGCAGCCAGAGCCGACGGATCACTAATCGGTGCTCCCGATCGAGCGGGAGCACCGGTAACAGCGGCGAGAGGCGGCGGGAGGGGGGGACGTCCCCTCCCGCTCCTCCGGCATAACAGCCGAGCAGCCATCGGTTGTTAT
The DNA here is from genome assembly GCF_037356315.1 of Lithobates pipiens. Lineage (NCBI taxonomy): Eukaryota > Metazoa > Chordata > Amphibia > Anura > Ranidae > Lithobates > Lithobates pipiens. The sequence goes on along the minus strand of NW_027507686.1, from coordinate 193,739,243 downwards.
GGCTGGAAAGCCAATCGCCCGCTGTAAAAAACGGTACCGGGATGATGCCTGCAGGTGCGGGCATCATCCCGGTATACCCCCCGGAAGCCGAGTACGCAGATCTGCGTACGCTCGGCGGGAAGGGGTTAAAGGAATCATACTTAGTAATTTTTTTCAGCTACAGTAATGTAACAACTGCCACTGCCTAACTCTTCAATTAAAAATGCCTGGCCACAATGCTCATACTGTACTTGTTTTGGGCCAGTGCCCCAACAAGGTTGATTTACTAAAGGCAACTAGACTGTGTACTTTGCATGTGCAATTGCTCCAGAGCTTAAAAAAGAGGTAAAGCTTAACTTGATGTAGCACCCTGGTGTTTAGGCAGGGTTGCTCTTAAATTGACCTGCTAAGTATAGCTACCCTGGCTAATAGTTGAGGATCAATTGAATTCACTCCAAGTCTTGATTGCAGCACTTTTTTCTTTTGCCACTAGGTGGTCAGGTACTTGGTGGTATTAGATAAGACAAAGGCACTGCAAGGTCAGATTATGGGTATATGGGGTGTCTCAGCCACTGGGCAGGGGTTTTCTTAAATCTCTTGGTCTGCTGGGAGAATCTATATATTTGGGTGGAGTCAGGTGATCTGTGTTCTGTGCCACCTGGATGGCTGTATGGGTGGACGTGTGTTGTGTTGTGCTGCCTGGGCTGCTAGGCTGGAGTTTGGGTATATCCCAGGCACATCTGGCTGCCAGGCTGTCTGAGGGCCTATCCAGAACCAAGAGAGCAGCGCAGGGTTGGGATTGCGGCTTGCAGTCCAACCAGAAGTTACCAGGGACCACAGTGAGTAGCTGAAGCAAGTACCAGAGCAGTATTCTCACCAACTGGGGATGGTGAAGAATCTGGAAACTTCAGTGGGTATCATGTCAGGGACCCAGCCTGTGGAGGTGATGCTTGCAGCCCAGCCTTGTGTGTCAAGCCAGGGACAGAGCCGCCCCACGGTGTGAAGTTTGAGAAGTATCTTGAGTGCTGAGCTAGGGACCCAGAAGATAGGCGGGGGTGACGATTGAGGAAGATACTACTGTGAAGATTGGAGGAGCTCAAGAGATTCGGTGGCAGTGAATCATCTAGTCTAGTGAGAGACTAGGCGCTCAGTGGGCGGAAGAACTACAAGAAGTGATTGTAATGGAAGTGAAGGAACTGTTACACTTTGTGTCGGAAACTGTTAAAGACTGTTGCCATAGGAGACAGCATCCCTACACATGCAGATGTGGTGTCTTGCTTGATGCTTTTCTCTGCATGGTTGTTCTCCTGTTGAAGTCCCAGAGTCTGACAATTAATTTTGCAACTACCTAAGGGTGTCCTGGCCCTAACTCTCTGTCCCAAGTTCTGTTAAGAGAAATAAAATCTTTTTTGCATTCAAGAAGTGTCTGACGCCCAATGACTCTAACTGCTTTGCACCCACTATGCCTCGCAACCCACCATATACAGAAGGATGTCAGCTATCAGCTAACCCTGGCCCTGGAGGTTCTCATTAGACCGAAAGAGGCCTGGGACCTTGCTACATTTATAAAAAAAACACCCAATCGCATGCAAAGGGAGAAAAAAACTATTTGTGGAAGGCAGCAAAGTTTCTCCTCATTTACTAATTTCTGGAGCAACTGTACTTGCAGAGTGCCAGTCTATTTGGAGGTCAGCAATGGTAGCCTTCAAATGTCTGTTGGTATACAGTGCATCCAAAAATGGTAAGAGTATGGCACAACTGCAAACCTACCAAGACGTGGCCGTCCACCTAAACTGACAAGCCGGGCAAGAGCAAGGAGAGCATTAATCAGAGAAGCAGCCAATAGGCCCATGGTAACTCTGGAGGAGCTGCAGAGATCCACAGCTCAGGTGGGAGAACCTGTCATAGGAGAACTATTAGTCCTGCACTCCACAAATCTGGCCTTTATGGAAGAGTGACAAGAAGAAAGCCATTGGTAAAAGAAAGCCATGAGAAGTCCCGTTTGCAGTTTGTGAAAAGCCATGTGGGGAACACAGCAAACATAAGGAAGAAGGTGCTCTGGTCAGATGAGACCAAAATTTGACGTTTTGGCCTAAAAGCAAAACGCTATGTGCGGCGGAAATCTAACACTGAACATCACCCTGAACAAACCATCCCCACTGAGAAACATGGTGGTGACAGCATTGTGTTGTGGGAATGCTTTTCTTCAGCAGGGACAGGGAAACTGGTCAGAATTGATGGGAAGATGGATGGAGCCAAATACAGGGGCAATCTTGGAAGAAAACCTGTGATGCCGCGTACACACGACCGGACTTTTCAACATCAAAAGTCTGACGGAATGATTCCGGCAGACTATTCGATCGTGTGTGGGCTGCAGCGGACTTTTGATTGCAAAAGTCTGACAGACTTTAGAAATGGTAAATGTTTCAAATTTTTCTGCCAGAACTCCGCCGAGCCCAGTTCCTACCGAGAAATCCGCTCGTGTGTGTGCTAGTCCGACGGACAAAAACCGATGCGAGGGCAGCTATTGGCTACTGGCTATGAACTTCCTTATTCTAGTCCGGTCGTACGTCATCACATTTGAATCCGTCGGACTTTGGTGTGATTGTGTGTGGCCAAGTCTGTTCATTCGGAAAGTCCGTCAGTTCATAGCCAGTAGCCAATAGCTGCACCAGCGTCGGTTTTAGTCCGTCGGAATAGCATACACACGAGCGAATTTCTCGGTAGGAACTGGGTCCGGCAGAGTTCTTGCAGAAAAATTTGAAGCATGTTCCATTTCTAAAGTCTGTCAGACTTTTGCGAATCAAAAGTCCGTTGCAGCCCACACACGATCAAATAGTCTGCTGGAATCATTCCGTCAGACTTTGGATGTTGAAAAGTCCGGTCGTGTGTACGGGGCTTTAGAATGGCCCAATCCAGACCTTAATCCAATTGAGAATCTGTGTCAAGACTTGAAAATTGCTGTTCAAAGACGCTCTCCATCCAATGTGACAGAGCTTGAGCTATTTTTCAAAGAAGAATGGGAAAAAATGTCACTCTCTAGATGTGCAAAGCTAGTAGAGACATATCCTAAAAAAACTTTCAGCTGTAATTGCAGTCAAAGGTGATTCTACAAAGTATTTATGTAGGGGGGCTGAATACAAATGCACACCACACTTTTCAGATATTTATTTGTAAAACATTTTGAAAACCATTTATCATTTTCTTTCCACTTCACAATTATGTGCCAGTTTGTGTTCTATCACATAAAATCCCAATAAAATACATTTACGTTTCTCATTGTAACATGATAAAATGTGGAAAATGTCAAGGGGTGTGAATACTTTTTCAAGGCACTGTAGGTTACCTTTAATATGACTATGTTCCTACCTGCTTTGATCGAATTAATTTTCTTGCACACATTCTGGCACAGTTGGCAGTAATTTAACATGTTAACATTTTTGATGGTATAATATTTTGGCAATAGAATATATATAATAGTGATGCACCGAAATTTCGGCCGCCGAAACATATCGGCCGAAAATGCCCTTTTCGGCAATTTGCCGAAAGAGAAAAACGGCCGATAATGGAGCCGGAAATGGGGTGTGGCCTGGGTGGGGGCGGGGCTCCGCCCCCCGCCCCTGGTGACATCCATCATGGGGGGTGCATAGCGCAGGAGAGCCGCCTCCCCCGCCTGTTTGATCACAGCGCCGGGAACATCACAGCTTTCATTTCAATAGCTGTGTGTTCCCAGCCGCGCCGTCACACACAGCCCACCCCCCCCCCTTGTGCGGACACTTTGATAGACAGATCACCCACACGATTGGACGGATGATCTGTCTATCAAAGTGCCCGGACAAGGGGGAGGGGCTGTGTGTGACGGCGCGGCCGTAAACACACAGTTATTGAAATGAAAGCTGTGATGTTCCCGGCGCTGTGATCAAACAGGCGGCGGAGGCGGCTCTCCTCTCTTCCCTGCACAGGCTGGCTGCAAAATGGCACACAGGCTGCAATGGGGCACTGGCTGCAATGGGGCACACTGGCTGCAATGGGACACACTGGCTGCAATGGGACACACTGGCTGCAAAATGGGACACACTGGCTGCAAAATGGGACACACTGGCTGCAAAATGGGGCACACTGGCTGCAAAATGGGGCACACTGGCTGCAAAATGGGGCACACTGGCTGCAATGGGGCACACTGGCTGCAATGGGGCACACTGGCTGCAAAATGGGACACACTGGCTGCAAAATGGGACACACTGGCTGCAAAATGGGACACACTGGCTGCAATGGGGCACACTGGCTGCAATGGAGCACACTGGCTGCAATGGGGCACAGGCACAATGGCTGCAATGGGGGACACTGGCCTGCAATGGGGGATGCCTCCTGTACCACGTTCTCTGACCATCTTCTGTACCATGTCCCCAGTCTCTGACCATCTCCTGTACCATGTCCCCAGTCGGACCATCTCCTGTACCGTATCTCCTGTCTCTGCCCATCTCCTGTACCATGTCCCCAGTCTCTGACCACCTCCTGTACCATGCATGCAGTCTCTAACCACCTCCTGTACCACGTCGCCAGTCTCTGACCACCTCCTGTACCATGCATGCAGTCTCTGACCATCTCCTGTACCATGTCCCCAGTCTCTGACCACCTCCTGTACCATGTCCCCAGTCTCTGACCACCTCCTGTACCATGTCCCCAGTCTCTGACCATCTCCTGTACCATGTCCCCAGTCTGACCACCTCTCCTGTACCATGTCCCCAGTCTGACCATCTCCTGTACCGTATCTCCTGTCTCTGACCATCTCCTGTACCGTGTCCCCAGTCTGACCATCTCCTGAACCATGTCCCCAGTCTCTGACCATCTCCTGTACCATGTCCCCAGTCTGACCATCTCCTGTACCGTATCTCCTGTCTCTGACCATCTCCTGTACCATGTCCCCAGTCTCTGACCACCTCCTGTACCATGCATGCAGTCTCTGACCACCTCCTGTACCACGTCGCCAGTCTCTGACCACCTCCTGTACCATGCATGCAGTCTCTGACCACCTCCTGTACCATGTCCCCAGTCTCTGACCACCTCCTGTACCATGTCCCCAGTCTCTGACCACCTCCTGTACCATGTCCCCAGTCTCTGACCACCTCCTGTACCATGTCCTCTGTCTCTGACCACCTCCTGTACCATGTCCCCAGTCTCTGACCACCTCCTGTACCATGCCCCCAGTCTCTGACCACCTCCTGTACCATGTCCCCAGTCGCTGACCACCTCCTGTACATGTCCCCAGTCGCTGACCACCTCCTGTACATGTCCCCAGTCTCTGACCACCTCCTGTACATGTCCCCAGTCTCTGTCCACCTCCTGTACCATGTCCCCAGTCTCTGACCACCTCCTGTACCATGTCCCCAGTCTCTGACCACCTCCTGTACCATGTCCCCAGTCTCTGATCACCTCCTGTACCATGTCCCCAGTCTCTGACCACCTCCTGTACCATGTCCCCAGTCTCTGACCATCTCCTGTACCATGTCCCCAGTCGCTGACCACCTCCTGTACATGTCCCCAGTCGCTGACCACCTCCTGTACATGTCCCCAGTCTCTGACCACCTCCTGTACATGTCCCCAGTCTCTGACCACCTCCTGTACCATGTCCCCAGTCTCTGATCACCTCCTGTACCATGTCCCCAGTCTCTGACCACCTCCTGTTTAAAAATATTTTTTTAAAACAGTCATTTTCAGTATCGGTGCTGTTTCGGTATCGGTTTCGGTTTTCGGCCTAGTGTATTTTTCATTTTCGGTATCGGTTTCGGCACCAAAAAACCCATTCAGTGCATCCCTAATATATAAAGCCATTAGGGCCAGGGTGCGGATTGGGTTTACAATATGGGATTATATTGAGGTTAGGAGTAAAAAGGAGACTATTATACTTTCAGGTGTCATTAATTAGTTTTTAAAGTGTAATAAGTGTTTTCCACACACAATAAAATGATTTCATGCCTAAATTTGTTTGCTGAAATTTGTAATGGTGGAATTCCTGCGCAAATATAACCAAGACAAATTTTAGACGCCAGAACCTAACATACTAACCTGTTAGCCGGAAAAACAGTGACATAGTAAGTAAGGCTTAAAAAAAATGTCATCTAATGCTAGCCAGCAAGTTGGATGGAAAAAAAAAAAAAGGATTCCTCAATCCATACAAATGAGGAGGATGGAGGAACCCTTCCCTACTGAGTCATTGTAATCTGACAGCAGCACCCAGTGCTATCAGAATGCACTGATCGACAGCTGCAGCCACTGATGGCCAAAGGTTTCTCAAAATGTCAGTTTGAAAGAAGTTGATCAAATGATGACCACACATGGTGGGGTGGCCACACACTGGATTGAAATTCATCCAGTCCATTCTAAACCAGACCAATTTCGATTAGTGTATAGCCAGATGAAACTGAGCCTACTGTTACACTAATAACGCGGAATGCTTTTAGCCTAGAGCTACATGTGCAATTAAATCTTTTTCGCAATAGCAATAAAAGATTTAACTACTGGATTGGCATCACCTCATTAACATTTCCTTTAACATTAACTTAGTTAACATCACCTCATTTTCCTTTTATTGGTTGAACTAGATGGACCTGGTACTTTTTTAAACCAGACTATGCAACAGTATATTGATTTTAGAGTGCTGTAAGTTGGGTTACTGCCAGGAAGGAGCTAATGGCTATAAATGGCTCATGTAGCCCCAGCCTTAGTAGTCCCTGCCAATGGGATTTGGGAAAATACAGCAGCCAATCTACGAAAACTGGTCTCCCAAACACCCCTTACCAGACAGATGCAGGTGAGACATGGATCTGAAGTGGATGGAAAGCTCTCGTTATTTCTGTATGTTCTTCGCCCATATGAGCAACCTTCAAGATATCAGGCATCAATTATAACACAGTACTAAAGAGGTTCCCAGTACACTTTCAAGTTATATAGCCAAAAGCAAATAATTAACTAATCGTGTTTAGCTACTCAGGTTAAACAGAGATTTTAATTGCGTACATTTTCAAATACATAGGGAGGCCACACTTCTGCATCAAGGCACCTCTGATAAGCATGATCTCTAAATCTAAGATCTGAGTTTCCCAACTGTAGGACAAATAGCAATGCACAAACAGAAAGCAGGTGCATCCGGAGGCAGCCCAATCCTGAAAAAGTCAGCAGCGCATCAGAAGCCCAGACATCGCCTTTAAAAGGTAGCTGAAGACAGCGTGTGTCTGCACCAAATCGTACAAAGCAAATATGGCCACTGCTCTGATCTGTAATCAGTTAATAACATGTGTTCAAACAAACAGCACTGAATAGGCGATTGTATATTCAGCTAAATACATTACAGGTGAAAAAAAAACATAAGGTGCTCATTTTCTTACAGTAAATTTTTTTCTAAACAAACCACAGTAGAGTAGAAAATCATGTCCACTGCCAGCAACTGAAGAGTAGGGATGAGCTTTGAGTACTCATGTTCGACTCGAACATTGCCTGTTCCCCTTTTCAACGAACAGCGAACAATTTGGGGTGTTCGTGACAAATTCGAAAAGCCGCAGAACACCCTGTAAAAGTCTATGGGAGAAATCTAAAGTGCTAATTTTAAAGGCTTATATGCAAGTTATTGTCATAAAAAGTGTTTGGGGACCTGGGTCCTGCCCCAGGGGACATGTATCAATGCAAAAAAAAGTTTTAAAAACGGCTGTTTTTTCAGGAGCAGTGATTTTAATAATGCTTAAAGTGAAACAATAAAAGTGTAATATTCCGTTAAATTTCGTACCTGGGGGGTGTCTATAGTATGCCTGTAAAGGGGCGCATTTGTTTCCTGCATTTAGAACTGTCCCTGCACAAAGTGTCATTTCTGCAGGAAAAAAGTAATTTAAAAGCACTCGCTACTATAATGAATTGTCGGCACCCCGTAATACAGAGAACAGTCATTGAAAGTCATTGATAAAAAAAAGCATGGGGTTCCCCCAAATTCAATTACCAGGCCCTTCAGGTCTGGTATGGATATTAACGGGAACCCCGCGTCAAATTAAAAAAAAAAAATTACGTGGGGTTCCCCCCAAATATCCGTACCAGACCCTTTATCCGAGCATGCAACCTGGCAGGCCACAGGAAAAGAGGGGGAGACGAGAGAGCGCCCCCCCCCCTCCTGAACCGTACCAGGCCACATGCCCTCAACATTGGGAGGATGCTTTGGGGTCCCCCCAAAGCACCTTGCCCCCATGTTGAGGAGGACAAGGGCCTCATCCCCACAACCCTGGCCGGTGGTTGTGGGGGTCTGCGGGTGGGGGGCTTATCAGAATCTGGAAGCCCCCTTTAGCAAGGTGACCCCCATATCCAGGCCCCTCTGTTTGAACAAAAGTACCCCTACCATTTCACAAAGAAAGTGTAAAAAAATGTTAAAAAAAAAAAAAAAAAAGATTCCAGCGGTGGTAATCCACTCTTGCTATCCAGCGATGGATGATCATCTCTCCAGGGTCCAGTGATGGGTGATCTGATCCAGCGATGGGTGATCTCTCCCTCCAGCGCAGCGCATCCATCCTCTGTCTCCACCGGAGACACTGCAGGAATTCCGGGAGCCTGAAACTTCTTAACTGAGGAGGGCGGGGCCATCCGTCACCTGACCCTGCCCCCTCTGATGCAAGGGGAAACCTAGGCTTCCCCAGTGACGTTACATCCGAGGGGGGCGGGTCACCCGTGCGTCACTGGGGAAGTCCGGGTTTCCCCTTGCGTCACAGGGGGCAGGGTCAGGTGACGGGTGGCAAGAGTGGATTGCCACCGCTGGAATCTTTTTTTCATTTTTTTTATTTTTAATAAAGGACTTTTGCAACGGTGTGTGTGTGTTTTTTAACATTTTTTTTACACTTTCTTTGTGAAATGGTAGCAGTACCCCAAAGCATCCTCCCAATTTTGAGGGCATGTGGCCTGGTACGGTTCAGGAGGAGGGGGGGCGCTCTCTCGTCCCCCCCTCTTTTCCTGCTGCCTGCCAGATTGCATGCTCGGATAAAGGGTCTGGTATGGATTTTTGAGGGGGGGGTGCCATTTTTTTTTTAATTGGGCATGGAGTTCCCCTTAAAATCCATACCAGACCTGAAGGTTCTGGTATGGATATTTTAGGGGAACCCAACATCATTTTATTTTTTAAATTTGATGCGGGGTTCCCCTTAATATCCATACCAGGGCCTGGTAATTGAATTTGGGGGAACCCCACGCTTTTTTTTTTTTTTTTATCGATGACTTTCAATGACTGTTCTCTGTATTACGGGGTGCCGACAATTCATTATAGCCGCGAGTGCTTTTAAATTACTTTTTTTTCTGCAAAAATTACACTTTGTGCAGGGACCGTTCTAAGCACAGGAAACATGCTCCCCTTTACAGGCATTCTATACACAACCCCCAGGTACGAAATTTCAAGGAATATCACACTTTTATTGTTTCACTTTATGCATTATTAAAATCATTGCCCCCTAAAAAATGTCAGTTTTTAAAACTTTTTTTTGCATTGATACATGTCCCCTGGGGCAGGACCCAGGTCCACAAACACTTTTTAGGACAATAATTTGCATATTAGCCTTTAAAATTAGCACTTTTGATTTTGAACCTTCGAGTCCCATAGACTTTAATAGGGTTCTAAAGTTCACTCGAAGTTTAAGTCTGTTCGTAGGTTCTGGTGCGAACCGAACCTGGGGTGTTCCGCTCACCCTTACTGAAGAGTGTGACCTCTGCGCTCTCTGTGGAAGCAGTGGTTAATCTGCAGAGGCCTGACATACCCCCTGCTAAATTAGAGCATGCAACCTCCATTCAGCAGGAAGCACAAGTTTTGTTGATTGCAGAGCTATTAGACTGACTTATGCCGCGTACACACGACCGGACTTTTTGACAGCAAAGGCCCGACGGAACGAGTCCGTCGGACAATTCGATCATGTGTGGGCTCCATCGGACCTTTGCTTGCCAAATATTAGGCGGACTTTAGAAATAGAACATGTTTAAAATTTTCCTGCCGGAATGAGAAATTCGTTTGTGTGTATGCTAGTCGACAGACAAAAAAACAACGCTAGGGCAGCTATTGGCTACTGGCTATGAACTACCTTATTCTAGTTCGGTCGTACATCATCACGTTTGAATCTGTCAGACTTTGGTGTGATTGTGTGTCTCCAAGTCCGTTCATTCAGAAAGTCCGCCGGAAGTCCATCAGGAAGACTGTCGGACCTAGTCCGTCAAAAAGTCTGGTCGTGTGTACACGGCATTAGCCAATGGTGAGTCAGGCTTCTGCAGACCACACAGCAAAGGTCCTACTCTGCTGCATGCTAGAAAGAAAGGGCTTTTCTACTCTGTGGCTGCTTTTTAAATATAATGAACTTGGGGGGGCTTGAGTAAGGCTCTTTGTGTAGCCACCCTGCCATAAACAGGAATATCTTGTTAAATTTAGTCTGCATGGCTGCAGTTACCTGCTGAGCAGTCGGGGCAGCACTGTCCTGGTACAACGATGGGATGGGGACAAGTCTCCACGCAGTCTGTTTTCTTACACACAATAGTGCTGTCTGCCTAAATGAAACAATAGTAGATATAGTTATCAGATATTGTGAGCTTTAAGAAAACCTGTGTAGCACTACCCCCATAGGGGCTGCTGGTAATAACTGGTTCCTCCCTAAAAGTACAGAGGCTGCCCACCACTTTTAACTTTTATTGCTTGAAGAAACTTAAACAGGAGAGGGGTTTAGGGTCACAGATACTCCAAAATGATCAATAGCAATAATCGGAGGACAAATTTTTCACTAATCTTCTTACAGCAGCCTTTCCTGGAGGTAACAGGTAATGGCCAGTATATCTAGTACTAAAATCTCGGATCTAGAATCAAAGCGACCCTAGTCCATGTAGTAACTTCTGGCACTTAGAACCCGTTTAGCACATACGCACCCAAAGTCCACAGCAAGGTCTTTACTCACCGGAGCTGTCTGCCACTCAGCCTCCACAGGCAGATCCTCAGTGAGGAAGATAAAAAGATCCTCCTCCACACCCAGGACTTCTTTAGCAATCTTCCCTGAGCCCTCAGCCCAGTTTCTGCTAAAATGTACACTGCAATCTCTTGTTTCAATAACTCTCTCCTAGGGTCAGTAGCCCCTCAGGAGACTGGAACTCTCCTTGAAGAGGAAAGGCACTCACCCACAGCTTCCCAAACATGTGTGCTGGGCGGCTGACTTCCTGTGTCGGTAGCAGGGCAGCTGTTCAGCACAAGACCCAGAAGCTAGTGGAGATCACTGGAGTAGCGATGTCTATTATAGTGATTTCCAGCTTCTAGAGGGATCCAACTAGTATAGTATTTGAATACTATACTGCAGTATACTATACTGCAGATAAATACGTAATATTGTATATGATAAAGGATTTCCAAAGCACTGTGGGTTTTCTGAAGAGAGAACACAGCAGATATTATATCCTTCAGACATGGTGATACCTCTGGTTGAGGCATTCCAAAGGTGGAAAAAATGATGGCTCTGATACATTCGCATGTGATTGCACATTGCGGGAGCCTGTCAGCAAGTCCCACCCGATGATTCACTGTGTGCAATCACAGCCCAGAGCTCTTGTATTGGTAAACAACACAGAGCTCTGTACAGTGGGGGCCATCTTTTTAGTTTTTCATCTCTGCAAAGCAGGATGAGAAACTGAGAGATCCCTTAGTAAAAGCAGCACACTTTACACACATTAAACATAGGTTAGTTGATTGCCCTAGATGTTAACCACTTCCCAGCCAGTGTCATTAGTACATTGACCATGTATAGTATTATCACTGATCACTGTATTAATGTCACTGGTAAAAGAAATTTAAAACAATGTTAAATGCCTTTTAATCGAGATGAAGAAAAGAAGATGTACTTGTAATTAACAATCAGGATGGATGACAATACTAAATCTCTGTGTGATTCAGTGCATGAGGGTTGTCGCGTGGAGGACAGGAAGGGTGGCAAGTTACTGGCAAGATCACCATATGAAAATAAAGGAAAAAAAGCTGGGAAATACACAGCCACTACATCTAGTGCGTGCAATTAAATTTAGATTCACTAATATTCATATTATTGAAGAAGTTCAATCATGACTTGTTCTCTTTATATTAGATAGGTATGTTTTTGAAACATGAATTATACCTGACAAATGCAGATTGAACAGGGATCCCCAGGAGACCAGATCTGACCAACTGGAATCTCAATTCCATTGTCATCAAATGGGCATCCTAGAATATGAAAACAACAAAGCATTTTATATCAAATATTCTGTATAAATGAACTCTAACAGTTTTGGGTGAAGCAGCACGGGTTTTATTCACTTATAATGCCTTTGGAGCTTTTCTGTAGACCTTGAAGACAAGTTTGCCCCACACCCAGCTGCTGAGAACTGATCTTTTTTTGTTCCCTACGGAAGGACATTATCCTTGCATTCCTATGAAGGCTATACTGTAACACAATTTGTGAATAACTGACTTACATTTATTATATGGCCAAAAGTAAGTGGGCATCCCTCAAAATAACTGAGTTCAGGTTTTTCTGTTCATGCTACAGCATACTAAGACATATTACAAAATTGTGTACTGGCAACCCTGTGGCAACAGTTTGGGGAAGGCACTTTTCTGTTCCAGCATGATTGTGCTCCTGTGCACAAAGCCAGAACAATATGGAGGAACTCAAGTGGCCTGCACAGAGCCCTACCCTCATACCTATTGAACGCCTTTGGAATTAACTGAAATGTTGATTACGAGCCAGGTCCCTAGCAGTGGGAGGTGGGCGTGTTCAATGCTGGCTAGCGGTATAAAACTGTGTTTAGTCAGTCCGAGCCTGCAATGATGGACACAGGTGAGTCTGCATTTCATGGGCACAGTGAGGCTGCAATGATGGGCACAGTGAGGCTGCAAGGATGGGCACAGTGCGGCTGCAAGGATGGGCACTGTGTGGCTGCATTGGTGGGCACGGTGAGGCTGCTTTGATGGGCACAGTGAGGCTGCTTTGATGGGCACAGTGAGGCTGCATTGATGGGCACAGTGTGGCTGCAATGATGGGCACAGTATGGCTGCAATGATGGGCACAGTATGGCTGCATTGATGGGTACAGTGAGGCTGTATTGATGGGCACAGGGGAGTCTGCATTTCATGGGCACAGTGAGGCTGCAAAGATGGGCACAGGGGAGTCTGCAGTGATGGGCACAGGTAAATCTGCATCTCATGGGCACAGTGAGCCTGCAATGATGGGCACAGTGAGGCTGCATTGGTGGGCACAGTGTGGCTGCATTGATGGTCACAGTGAGGCTTCAGTGATGGGCACAGGTGAATCTGCATTTCATGGGGACAGTGAGACTGCAATGATAGGCACAGTGAGGCTGCATTGATGGGCACAGTGAGGCTGCATTTATGGGCACAGTGAGGCTGCATTGATGGGCACAGTGATGCAGAATTGATGGGCACAGTGAGGCTGCATTGATGGGCATAGTGAGACTGCATTGGTGGGCACAATGAGTCTGCAGTGATGGGCACAGTGAGGCTGCAGTGATGGGCACAGTGAGGCTGCAGTGATGGGCACAGGTGAATCTGCATTTCATGGGGACAGTGAGACTGCAATGATGGGCACAGTGAGGCTGCATTGATGGGCACAGTGAGGCTGCATTGATGGCCACAGTGAGGCTGCAATGATGGGCACAGTGAGGCTGCAATGATGGGCACAGTGAGGCTGCAATGATGGGCACAGCAAGGCTGCATTGATTGGCACAGCGAGGCTGCAATGATGGGCACAGTGAGGCCGCAATGTTGGGCACAGGTGAGTCTGCATTTCATGGGAAAAGTGAGGCTGCAATGATGGGCACAGTGAGTCTGCATTAATGAGCACAGTGAGTCTACATTAATTGGCACAGTGAGACTGCATTGATGGGCACAGTGAGTCTGCATTGATGGGCACAGTGAGGCTGCATTGATGGGCACAGTGAGGCTGCATTGAAGGGCACAGTGAGGCTGCAATAATGGGCATAGTGAGTCTGTATTGAACCATTATCATACATTGTGGTGTTTTTATTTTTTGTTAGTATAGCATACAGGTTAAATTATTTTGTTGTTACATCTGTTCTATATTTATTTGTTTAATGCATGTGAATTTTGGAGGTGTCCTCGTAAACTGGCACTTAAATGTTGCACTTTATTTGTTAAAAAAGGAGTACGTATATTATATATATTCGCACACTTTTTTATTTTGGGGGGGGGATCTTGGGTGAGTTCCCACACTTTTTTTTCCCCAGGACTTGACCCCTGGTCTGATGATGTCACAACCACTGCTAATCAGAGGAAGCTTTGTATTCATTGCTAGAATACATTGTTTGCTCTGAGTGGCTGAGCGCCACTGCAGTAGATTCTTTTCTGTTTCAGGTTTAAGAAAGGAAGTCTCGGCTCGCACCCAGAACACAATGCGGTATGCGGTTTGTAGCCACGGCTACATACAGTTTATACAGTACATCCAGCAGCCTCACAAGTTAGTGAGGGATATAGTTTGGTTGGGCCAGCTTGGCCCAGACAAGCTATGTAAAGTGTGTGGTAAGATGGAGTTCTTCTTTAAGAAAAAATTGTTACAATCACAATATGTATAACAAAGCCAGGATAGCTATAGTGTCACTTACCTGTACTTGGTGATGGTTGCTGACACTTGAAGCAGCATTGTCCAGTTTCCAGCACCCAATCCTCTCTAGGGCACTCAAGACTGGGACATGGGAGGAAAGAGCATTCTACAACTCCATTCTAAAAAAAAAAAAAAAAAAATGACGTATGCACGATGCAGAGAATTTACATAACTTTCACTGTGGGAATGTCTACATGGCTATAAGATATCGCATTGCATGATTGTAACATTTCACAGAGATGCATAGATTTTAGAAGTGAATTACTATTTACAAACAAAAAGCACAAAAGTGGAGAAAGAATTTGGAGCCCTACAGACCTGACACAGACATGACGTGCATCCATTTTCATCACGGCTAAATGTGGCACCATGAGGATAAATATTACCTTGGAATTCACAGCCATCTGGAGGTAAACAAAGTTTGATATTTTCAGAAAGGTAGCCAAAAAAATGTTATTGAAAAATTGAAAGTTGTAGCAAAATACAGTCACTTGGATTGAACTATAGAAATTCGTATTGGTTGTAATTTAGTCCTAATTGGGCTCCCTATTTTTAGATAATAGATGCTCCAAAATAAGGAGAAGCCAATACAAGTATAAAGCTGAATAAACTCTACTTGGATTTACCTGCTTGGCAAAGGCACACAATAGCTTTACTGCTACAGGGCAACCCGGCTGCGCAGAATCAGGTATATACATGACTATGCTCTTCTGGGTCGGGGGGGAGCGCCGGTTGTACTGTGATTAGTCACAGCACAAGCTGATTAATGGGTGCTGGAAAATGGATGTACGCCAGCACCCACTGATCAGCAAGGAGGAACATCCCTTAGTGAAAGCACCATACAGTTCACACACACCACACAAACACTGGCTAGGCAGGTCCCACGGCATGATCAGGCTGTATGCGGTGGGCATGTGCCCGCTAGCCCCGACAATTAAAGGGGACGAAAAGGTATGCCCATTTGCCCACTGCTGCCATTGTGCCGATGTATATCAGCGTGCAGCGGTCAGCAGGTGGTTAAAATAGAAGGGAAAAAAAGGGATCAAAAGTCCCCGCACAAAAAAATAGCGTGGACGTGTGTTATCACATATCTACCCAATCAGAACAAGGGGGTAGAATAGGAAATTAAAAAGAAGGGGAGAAAGAAGAAAGTAAAAAAGGGGGGGGGGGTGATACCAGGAAAGAAGAGATGCTTCGGAATGCCACAACAAGCCTGGTTCCCCTATCTCAAGCCTCAGTATGGGGGTAAAATGAAAGGTGTAACGCCCTGTGGTTAGGCTGGAACTAAACTATCAAAGCGGTCCAGATTTTTAGTAATCTGTCATGCTTGTCTTCCAATATGGCCAGCAATTTTTTATTAACCATTATGTCATTCAAGCGGGATTTAACTTCCTGGAAATTAAGTGCAGGAGATTTCCAGAAGTAATCAATAGTTTGTTTAGCAGCAGTAAAGATAAATGCAATAAGATTGGCCAGTTTATGGTGTACCACCTCAATAGGTTTCTTTAAGAAGGACTCAACTAGGTCTTATACATGTATTTTTTTAATCCTGAACATTATACATAAAACACAAAATGTGCATTCTCTTAAACCTTTGTACATGCAATCTGAAACTTGGAATTGTGGCATGGCTGTAAGAGAAAGGAAAACCCATATATATATATATATATATCTCACCTAGATGATACACATTAGGATTGTAATGTAATATTAAAAAATAACATTTCAATCTTCAGATAGCTAAAAACAAATTAACCTGCCAAACGTTTCATATATCAATCCCTTGCAGCCTGACATTCCAGGGCCATTATATACACTGCTTAAGAAATCCCAAATAATCTCATTTGGTAGGCTCATTTCCTTTTTTTAAAAGTTTATCCAAAGTTCAAAGCCTAGTACACAGGCTCAGAAAATGGAAGAAAAATACTGCTTTCGAAACGATCACGAGCTACTCCGATAGTTAGTACACAGCTTTCGAGAGCCGATCAAGACAGTTCATCTGAAATTATCCAAAGGGACAAAACAAAAAATGTTCTCATACAATTGCAGAGCATAAGATTTTCATTTAATCAGTACAGTATTCAGATGAAGGAAATTGGAAGACACTCATGGTCAGAAAGGAAAGAATATATTACAATACAACACATTTGTATTCTGTCGTACATGAGGCTTAAAGCAAATGCATTTATTGTAAAAGGGGTTCCATTTTTGGTGAAATACTTTCTAGGTCTCTTGCACACCTAAAAAATGTCAGATGTGTGAGGCCGCGTACACACGAGAGGATTGTCCGTCCAACTAAGTCCGTCAGACAATCCGACAGACAGTCCATCCTACTTTTGAATGAACGGACTTGACCACACACGACGAACAGACAGTCCGCTGAAAGCTTGCGCGATGACGTGTACGGCACATACGACGGGACTAGAAATTCGACGTCCAATACACTGCAATGCAACCTTCGGCCGTGTAAATCCTTTCTGAGCATGCGCCATACTTAGTCTGTCGAACTAGCCTACTCACGAGCGGACTGTCCGCTGAAACCAAGTTTGGACGGACAATATTACGGAAATTCCAAAAGACTTAGTCCGCCAGACTGTCCGCTGAAAAAGTCCGCTGAAGCCCACACACGAGCGGATTGTCCGCTGAAACACGTTTCAGCGGACTAAGTTGGACGGACAATCCTCTCGTGTGTACGCGGCCTGACTCTTTTTATCACACCCCCGAGACTGCTTGAGTGGTGAGAATAAAGACAGACCCCCCCCCCCATATAGCATTCAGTATGTTATAAGAATTATGCAAAAATCAATATGTTTAAAACAGAAATGAGTAATAATCTGCAAGAACATTTTCTAGAATTCCTTGCAATGTATATAGTTTTTCTTCATCAAAAGTGTCGTTTTAATCCAATATTTAATTGTAAACACATTTCCTATTTGTAAGAAACATAATGACTCCTTCAATGATATCATATCCTTAAATGTTAAAGAAAAAGATTACAGTACAAACCTGGGCATTGCAAGCAGCAGTCTGACATGACAGGCTCAGTGCACGCTACTGGAGGACACACAGGAGGTATACAGGTGATATTTCCAGCCTATAGCAGCAATAAGAACAGTTCAACCAAAGCCATACAAACAATAATGAAATGCATACATACAATAAAAACCAATATAAACAATTGCTAGGAAGGTGTGAACATAGCTGTATAAAGTTAAAGTATAGCCATAGCCAAAAGTTTTGAGAATTACACAAATTTTAATTTTCACAAGTCTGCTGCCTCAGGTTTTATGATGTCAATATGATGTCAATTTGCAAATATTCCACAATGTTGATTGGATGAATTGCAATAATTGCAAAGTCCCTCTTTGCCATGAAAATGAACGTAATCCCATAAAAACATTTCCACTGCATTTGTGAAGAGGGCTTCAAGACGCACAAGAAAGTCCAGCAAGCGCCAGGACCATCTCATACAGTTGATTCAGCTGCGGGATTGGGGCACCACCAGTGTAGAGCTTGCTCAGGAATGGCAGCAGACAGGTGTGAGTGCATCTGCACACACAGTGAGCTGAAGACTTTTGGAGGGTGGCCTGGTGTCAAGAAGGGCAGCAAAGAAGCCACTTCTCTCCAGGAAAAACATCAGAGACAGACTGATATTCTGCAAAGGGTACAGGGATTGGACTGCTGAGGGCTGGGGTAAAGTCATTTCTCTTTCATTCATTGACGGACACACCAACTTCATCTTGACCTTAGGTTATATCGCCCCTTTAGGAGAGGACTAGGCAGAAAGTGTTAAAAACAGCAACACTTGCCAAAAGTTTTGAGAATTACACAAATTTTAATTTTCACAAGTCTGCTGCCTCAGGTTTTATGATGTCAATATGATGTCAATTTGCAAATATTCCACAATGTTGATTGGATGAATTGCAATAATTGCAAAGTCCCTCTTTGCCATGAGCAAGTAAGTATGGTTCCACCTGTCTCAGCAGGATGGAGCAGCTGGGCATTCCCTGGGAGGTCGACTAGGGAATCTCTCACTCTTGCTTTCTTCTCTCCCTGTCCCTTTCCTCCTCCCCATGCTATGGGCTGCTGTGTTTCTGAGCCACAGTGGGGTGTTTGTGCTGTGTTTGACATGTGGGGAGGCTACTGCACGCTCATTTTCCTGGGGCCGTGGCAATTTTTTTGTAGCCACAGCCAGTGGTGAGTCCTGCGGGGGGCCCCTCAGGCTGTGGCAGCTAGGAGGGTGGACATTTTGTGTGACTTGCCTTAGGTCCCTAAGTGGTGACAGGCGAGTGTGGGTCAGCATGGCGTTTGGAAGCTGGCTCTTCTTCCCCAGACATCCCTGTTATTGCAACTGGTTCCCCTGCACCTGCGGTGCCTATGGACGCTCTGTTGGTGGTCCTGGAGGCCTTTATTTCCAGGGTGGAAGTGGCGTGCAGGTGCAAGGGGGATAAAAAATGCCCCCTCCCCCCACTGTCTTCTGAGGAAAGCTCTTATTCAGACTCGGGCCCTCCGTGTCCGGGTCAGAGCAGGAAAAGGCGCTTGTAGGAGCACTTATTACAGCGGTGCGGGATACCCTAAAGATGGAAGATACAGCAGGGGCATCTACAGAGGTATCGGTCCCTTTTGGGTCCCACAAGCCAGCCCGCACGGCTAAGGTGTTTCCTTACCCAACTTATTTTGATAAGTTTATTTACAAGGAGCGGAGAAAACTGCAGTGGGCCTTTTTGGTGCGTTACCCCTTTGAGGAGAGTTTCTTGAAGAAAGGGACATCTCCTCCAATTGTTGACCCCCGGTATCCAGGTTAAATAAGGTAACCACGATTCCGATGGAAGGGACTCCTGCTTTCAAGGATCCTGCTGACAGAAGGGCCGAGGCTGTTGCCCGGTCCATGTTTACGGTGGTGGGGTCAGCATTGCAGCCAGTGTTAGCCATGGCCCTGGTGTCACAGACACTTACTGAATGGGCAAAATTGTTGCACCGTGAGTTGGAGAAGCAACAGGCTTCCCCAGGCTGTGTGGAGCTGGCGGACCAGTTGGTGCAGGGCCTTAAGTATGTCTGTGATGTGGCCTTAGATATGGCCCCCTTGCTCTCTAGAGCTTCTGTATTAGCAGTAGTGCTATGTCTCCAGATTTGGCTGAAATGCTGATCTGCGGACCAGGCATCTAAGAAAGCACTGGCGGACTTGCCCTCAGGGCCTTGCTGTGCTGGTGGCGAGATCGGCGCCCGCCGGGGGTGCAAGCCGAGGGGGGGGGCACTGTCTCACACACAGCAGCGGTGGGGCGGCGCTGAGCACTGCTGCTTGCTGACGGCACTGCAGAGCCGCTGATGGGGGGGTGGGGAGAATCTCAATCTCCCTCTCCCTCCTGTGTCGGCTTCAGATGCTGGAGGGAGAGGGAGCGCTCTGGTGCAACTACAATAGTGGCTGAGCTGTGTGTCTCACTCACACACAGCTCAGCCAATGCTGACAGTTCCACTGCTCCTCCTCTTCCTGCCCTTCTACTCTGTCTGCCCCGCCCACACCCCCTGCATCTGCCCCACCCACACATCCCTGGAGAGATGTGAAGGAAGGAAGATTTAAAAGCTGCAGGCAGCCTGCTCCAGAGCCTCATCCTGGGGTGAGTAAGCACACCCTCTCTCCTGCCTTCTAGTCTATATAGAAAATAAATTTAAGGGGTGTTCTGTGAACTCTGATGCAAGAAGGGGGCTTTGGTGAGCAGGGACCCCCTTAAATCAGCATTCCCCTTTACACCAGAGTCCACAGAGCTCCCCCTTACAGTAAGTGGGGGCTCTGTGCAGACTCTGGTGTAAGGGACCTCTGTGCGGACTTTGATATAAGGGGGCTCTGTGCGGACTCTCATGTAAGGGGGCTCTGTGCGGACTCTCATATAAGGGGGCTCTGTGCGGACTCTCATGTAAGGGGGCTCTGTGTGGACTGTGTGTAAGGAAGCAGGGAGCAGGAGGAGCTGGAGATCTGCACAGTGAGTAGAGAATAAAAGGGGGGAAGGGGGCATGATTGCAGGGATACTAATATAAAGGGCACTGCACTGTAATCATTACAGTGCAGTACCCTTTATATTTATATCAGTGCTCCTGCACATTATAGCGCGGCGGACTGACATCACATCAACCCGCCGTCCATGGAAAAATTGGCTGCTCAGTCTAAATTAAAGGAAATTTATGTAAAAAAACAAACAATTGAAATTCTAACTCTTTAATGAAGGGGAGGGGGGGTGCTGGGGGGGGGGGCGCCAATACAGATTCTCGCCAAGGGCGCTGGAGACCCTAGGTACGCCTCGTATGTATGACATTATTAAGAATGTTACTGGGGGTAAGAGTACGTTGCTCCCACAGTCCAGAAAAGGTAAGGAGCCACGCCGTAGGCAAGGGCCCTCCTTTTCTGCTCAGAAGCGTATTTTTCGTCCGCCCGGGTCAGCAGGTAAGCATTCCCAGTCCGACAAGGTGCCTGCTGAGGGACAAAAGTTTCCCTGTTTCGCAAGCCAAACAAGCCTGTGAGCAAATCTGTTACCGCATGAAGGTTTGCCCCTGCCCAACTCTCGGGTGGCGGTTTGCCTTCAGGAGTTTTCAGCCCGGTGGACCTCCCTACTTTCTGACCAGTGGGTTTGTGAACTGGTTTCATCAGGATAAAAGATAGAGCTTCTTTCTTGTCCGCCAAACAGATTTTTTCCCTCCAACCTTCATCTTCTTCCGGCTCGTCGGGAAGCCCTGTTCGGGGCAGTACAGGACCTGCTGTTACGTGGGGTGATAGTATCTGTACTGAACCTCAAGGCCCTCAACAGCTTTGTGAAGGTACAAAGGTTCAGGATGGAATCAGTTCACTCAGTGGTCGCTGCACTCCAGGGGGATTTTCTGGCATTCCTGGACATCAAGGATGCAAATACTTGCATGTCCCCATATGCATCAAGAATCAGAGGTTTCTGCGATTTGCAGTCAGGGACGAGCACTACCAATTTGTAGCTTTCCCTTTTGGCCTGGTGTCGGCACCAAGGGTCTTCACCAAGTGCTAGCCCCAATTTTGGCTTTGCTAAGGTAGCGAGGGATCGCAATCGTGGATTACCTAGACAACCTCCTGAGAGCAGCTTCCGCCTCAGAATTCAGGGAGGATGTTGCAATCACTGTGAAAACTCTTCGGGTGTTTGGTTGGGTACTGAACCTACAGAAGTCGGTGTTGGTGCCGACTCAACGCCTGGAGTACCTGGGCCTGCTTCTGGACTCCTCAGAGGCGAGAGTCGTTCTCCCTTCGGACAAGCTGCAGATTCTTCAAGCTGCGGTGAAGTTGTTGGTGTCCCGCAGGTGGTCGTCGATGCGTTTTTGCATGCGAGTCCTAGGTCTCATGGTAGCCACTTTCGAGGTGGTACCGTATGCTCAATTCCACACTCGAGTCTTGCAAAAGGAGATCCTGTCCAAATGGGACAATCTCTGTTGTCCCTGGATTGTCAAATTCGGGTGAGACAGCTAGTCAGGGATTCCCTGCTCTGGTGGTTGAGGTCACTGGCCCTTCAGTCCGGGAAGTTGTTCCTTCCTCTTCATTGGATGGTGATCACAACGGACACCAGCCTGACCGGTTGGGGGGGCGTACAGTCAGCCCAGGGTCGCCTGACCCAGGAAGAATCCCGCCTGCCAATCAACGTGCTGGAACTTCGGGCGATCAGGCAGTGCCTCTCCACATGGTCACAGTGGCTACAGGGGTGTCCTGTCAGGATCCAGTTGGACAACGCCATGGCGGTGGTGTATGTCAACCATCAAGGAGGAAAAAGGAGCGCAGCTGCAGCACTGGAGGTCGCTCACATCCTGCGGTGGGCAGAGCGGCCGTGTACATTCCGGGTGTAGAAAATTGCCAAGCGGACTACCTAAGTCGTCAGATGCTGGACCAAGGGGAATGGTCGCTACATCTGGATGTATTTTGGCTCTTTTGCCTAAGGTGGGGCACACCAGATGTGGATCTCCTGGCTTCCCGACTCAATCGGAAGGTACAGAGATTTGTGACCAGGTCAATGGATCCCTGGGCAGATGCAGCAGACACATTGGTGGCTTCATGGGGGCATTATTGGCTGATTTATGCTTTTCCCCCACTCAAACTTCTACCACATCTGTTTCGCAGAGTGGAGGCCGAGGGGATTCCAGTAATTCTGATTGCCCCACATTGGCCACAGTGTCCGTGGTATGCTGACATGCGAATAGTGGCGGATGTTCCTTGGTGACTGCCAATGCGAGAGGACCTTCTGTCACAAGGTCCAATACTTCATTCTGCTTTACCATCACTGGCTTTAACGGCATGGCTGTTGAAAGCCAGGTGCTAAGAGACCGAGGTCTGTCAGATTCGGTAATATCCACTATGCTGAGGGCACAGAAGTCATCTTCTCTGAAGATTTATCATCGTATGTGTAAGGCCTACACCTCCATGTGTGAGGAGATGGGGTGGTGTCCGTGCACATACTCGATTTCCAGGATCCTGCTGTTTTTGCAGCGGGGAGTGGATCAGAAACTTGCCTTAAGCCTCATCAGGGGACAGATAGCTTTGGCTGTCTTTTTTCAGTGACCCTTGGCAACTCATTCATTGGTGAGTACGTTTGTTCAGGGGGTTTGACATGTGGCCCCTCCGGTTCGACCACCGCTGTCTCCGTGGGATTTGAATCTGGTGCTCTCGGTGCTTCAGAAACCGCCGTTTGAAAACATTACCGAGATTCCCTTATTGACACTTTCTCAGAAAGTAATCTTTCTAGAGGCTATTACATCTGCCAGGAGGGTTTCTGAGATGGCAGCCTTGTTTTGCAAGTCTCCCTACTTGATCCTCCACAAGGATAAAGTGGTGCTGCATCCGCAGCCTTCGTTTCTGCCAAAGGTTGTTTCGGCCTTTCATCTAAATGAGGACATTGTGCTTCTGTCCTTATGTCATCGGCCATCACACCCAAAAGAGGTGGCTTTGACACTAATGAAATGCTTTTAATTATAACTTCAGTATACCATAGTAACATCTGAAAAAAGATCTAAAAACACTGAAGCAGCAGACTTTGTGAAAATTAATATTTGTGTCATTCTCAAAACTTTTGGGCACAACTGTAAAGAAGTGTGTAAACCCTAACAACTAACTAATTTTCTTTCTTCCTTTTTATCTGTTAAATATACAATTGAAAGCATTTTGTTATATCTGCTCAATCTGTGTAAAAAATACACATTGATCCTGGCAGGAACTCAGTGCTTTCATCAATAGTTTGCAATCTTATCCTCAAGAGTTAGCAAGGCAAGATTGGTAGGACTACAGAACACCTCCTACTGTGTTTTGTAGATAATGAGGTAGGGTGATGTTCTGTTGTCCAAACATAACTTCTGTCCTAGGGGGGCAATGTTGCTCCTCCACATATATAGTATGTGTAGCATTCACCCCCGAAGGGGCTGCTGAGAATATACCCAGATCTCCCAATTGGTACAGAGGCTGCCAGAAACACAAGCACAGTTCCATGCACACACACCGACACTTCAGGCTCAGTATAGGGGATGGCTTTTTACTATTTATTGCTAAATAACTTGAAACAGGAGAGAGGTTTATTGTCACAAGATACTCCAAAATATTAATAGCAATAACAGCAGAACACCTTCTCACTAATCTTTTGTAAGTAGCCTTTCCTGGAGTTAACTCGGGATGGCCAGTATATCTAGGACTTGAGTAGCCCCAGTCCATCCTCTGGCACTTGGTTCCCTTCTAGCACTTGCATTACCAAAGACCACAGCAAGGTCTTTACTCACAATGTCTAAGCCCTTGTGCACACGGTCGGAAATTCCGACGGAAAATGTCCGATCGGACAGTGTTGTCGGATAATCCGACCGTGTGTGGGCTCCATCTGACTTTTTCCATTGGAATGTCCGACCAACAAAGTTTGACAGCTGGATATAAAATTTTCCGACAATATGATCCGATCGGACAAAGTCCGATCGTTTGTAGAGAATTCCGATTGGACAAAGTGCCACACATGCTCAGATCAAATTACAAGACCAAAGCTATTGGCTACTAGCCTGAACGTAGTCCCGTCATTACGTATGAATGTCATCATGTTCTGAACAATCGGATTTTCCGACAACTTTGTCTGACCATGTGTATGTAACACCAGTTTCAGACAAAATCCGTTGGATTTTGTTATCGGAATGTCCAACAGTGTGTACAAGGGCTAAGAAGCTGTCCAACACCCAGCATCCACAGGCAATTCCTCCATGAGGGAGGTAATATATTCTTCTCCAGACCAGGACTTTAGGGTGGTGCTCTTTGGCAAATAATCATTTAATAATCTTCTCCAGGCCCTCAGCCCAGCATCTGCTGAGGCCCAGACTACAATTTCTTGTTTCACTAGCTATTGCCCAGCCCCAGGAAAACTGGAACTCCATCTGGAGAGGAAAGTACACTCTGGAAAGGTTTTCCAAACATTTATCTCCTCCTCAGCCACCTTCTGAATGTCTCCTTCTAGGAATTGGCTAGGGCATAATAGTCATACTGGTCATTTGACTTTCCTGCCCTATATTCTGAAAGCTTCATCCAGAAGCAGGTGAGAGTAATCAAACACCCAGCTAGAAAACTGACCAGAAAAAAATAATAGATCACTGCTCCACTGGCTGCAGTGAAGCCAAGAACTAAATTTAGCCTTGCAGCCTAACTGGAGGAGGACTCTACGTATGATAAGTGAGAGTTGTCACCTAGGAACTTACTGGTAGGGTCACCAGGTGAAAAAGGAAAAAAGTCTGGAATAAGTAAAATGCTGCCTTCTCATCTAAGGACTGGTAAACTGCAATTTATTACATTTTTGTTTTTGGGCTTAGATATACTTTAAGAATGATGAAATACAAAACACTTTGGTATAATACAAATCTTGATATAACTTTTTTAGGGCTGTGGAAATTAAAGATTAATTCCTCGATTAATCGTTAATTTTTTTGATCGATAAATATACTCACCTCTCAGCCGACTTCCGGTTCTTCGAGGAGTTCTGTCAGAGATCCGGTGACGTCACGGACATCGACTTCACCGGACTCCTCCCCCCTTCCCCAAGTGCCCCCGTCTGCTAACGAAGGGAAGGGGGGGAGGAGTCCGGTGACGTTGAAGTTCTGATTAAACGTAATGCGCACAGGGAGGAGCTACACATGACATCACCCGTTGCTACCCTACAGAACTAACAGGATTGTCGGCTTTACATGCTGTGTTTTTATCATCTTTATGTGAGTAGTTTGTGTTTGAACACAAAAATTTAATCTTATACTTAAGCGGTGAGCACTTAGATTTTTTCTTTCTACTCATGACCTGGCATCCTTGCTGAGATCTAAGGAGATGTGAGAGAAGTTTATAGTCCGTGTTAACCCTTTTGATACCCGCTTACATGACCACCTGTTTGCACAGGGGTCCATGCCATAAGGTGAGAGTGATTAGTTAGATTGGAGGTGGAGGGATTGTCACGCTACTGTTAAAAAAAAAAAAATGACTTACGTCAGTGCTACAGTTTTAATTTAAAACATATTTGTGTGAACTGTGAAGTTAAGTCATGGATTGTAGAAACAAACTAGTGTCGGGTGATTGTATATAGTGTATACCACATTTACCACTGACTAATGCAGAGTTGCAATGCAAGGAGATCATCTAAAAGTATTTGCGTTATAATTAATCGAAATTAGTCGATTAATCAATTTAAAAAAAAATCGATTAATCGAACACAAAAATTTTAATCAGTAACAGCCCTAAACTTGTTTAGTTTGAAAAATACATTATACGGCTTGAAAATCGCATTCTTATAGTATGTTGTTTTCTAGGACAAAGACTGATCAGTATATCTATAAACAGCAGAAGCCACAAATTGATAAAACAGTAAACATGTTTTTAAATTTAAGATGGCAATAGATGGAATGAAATTCGACCAGTTCAGCAGGAACAGTTCCATGTATGGCGGTCCCCGTTCAGCAGAAGTTAAATCATTAGAACAATTTCTGCCGAATGGGACTGTTGAAAATCGTTTCTTGATCGCCAGCTGCAGCCGCTGCTCATTGTATTTTGACAGCAGAGGAGTTACACGGACAGAATACAGTGTGTAAGCAGGAAGGATTCCTCTATCCATCTCACTTGTGTGGATGGAGAAATGTATTCAGTGTTTTTTTTTATTAAAGCGGAGGTCCACCCTAAAGTGGAGCTTCCACTCATTGGAACCCTCCCCCCCTCCGGCGCCACAATTGGCACCTTTCAAGGGGGAGGGGGGTGCAGGTACCTGTACAGTACAGGTATCTGCACCCACTTCTGGCATAGATATCTGCAGAATATACGCCCCTTTCCGCAGATATCTACGCCCCTTTCCGAAGGTCCCCCGCTGTCTGCTGGGAAACACACGGATCCCGCTGTCTCTGGAATCCGTGTGTTTCCCAGCAGACAGCGGGGACCATCCTTATTGCGCAGTGCGACTCGCGCATGCGCAGTAGGGAACCGGCAAATGAAGCCGCAAGGCTCCACTTCCTGATTCCCATAGCCAAGATGGCGGCGGCAGCACCCGAGAGATCGGCTTCGGGTGCCGACATCGCGGGTTCGCTGGGCGGGTAAGTGTCATTATTTTAAAAGTCAGCAGCTGCAGTATTTGTAGCTGCTGGCTTTAAAAAAAAAAAAAAAAACGGCGGACTCCCGCTTTAACCTGAATAACTTCACAAAAAAAGGAGTCATCTTTGGCTACCTTTACCAATATAAAAGGCTTTAATGTAAATGTTGTTTTTGGAGAGAATGTACAGGTCCTCTTCTTATTTGGAGATGGGAAAGCTACATTATATGAAATCCCTAACTAGCTTGATTGGCCAATAAAATCTAACAACAAAGTTATAGTCTAGTAAAAAAAAGACAAATATAGCAAACTATATTAAATTAGATAATACCCCTCTCATATGTATTACCATCTTTAGTTTTATGACTTGCATACAACTCCAGTCATGTATTTGTACACATATGGGGATTTGTAGATTAATTGCATTATACTGTATTAGACTAAATTAAATTATGTAAACTGGGTTTAAAATTCATGATTCTTACCAGACAGATACAAACGGTACAATTATCTGGAGTAATTGGGAAGAGCTCTCCATCTGCTCTCAATTTTCCCTCAAACAAGCATCCTGCCAGAAACCAGAAGCAATCAATGTGCGATAGTAGAGGAAGGTTTACAAATTATTTGGAGGAAAAGTGACATACTCACCATCACAAGATGGGCAGCAACTTTCAGGGGTTAAGACGGGATGCGAGCATTCTGGATTACATACCCTTCTGACGCATGAAACCTTCCCTTCCTGAAATGTACACAATACATCTATGTTAAGATAGCGCTAAGCGAGTTATTTCTTGCACCGTTTTCTAAATAAAATGTAAACCTCTGGTTACCGGGCAAAAATATACAGACCACATGCCTCCTGTAACACCCTGTGGGTAACCCAGCCTGACCTGATCAGAACCCCCCAGGAAATCTATCCAGTCCACTCTAACTGCTGACCTTTAGTCCAGTTTCTTCTTCCAGACACAAGGCTATGCCATGTCCAAGAGTAGTTCCCTATTGGTACAGAATAAACACTAGGCTACTCAATAAACATTAGGCTACTCAACGGGGTGTTTGTCCTTACTGAAGTATGTTATGTAGCACCCTCTAGTGTGCAGGTAAATATAAGCCTGAGCCCTGAAATCTGGGTCAGGGTTCATTAGAGTTCAGGACTGGATGACTCATCTAGGCAGCTCTCTGGTGCCTCCCCCTGGTTCTTGAATGTTGGAAAATAGTCTAGAAGGAAGTGGGCCTGGCAGGGGACTAAGTGAGTCCTTAAATAGACATGAGCCATGCCAGCAAGGGGAGACGGATGGAAGATGCAGTGCTGAGGGAGGCTGTCAGTGGCCCTTGAGGGACCCCTAAAATAAGAAAGTACAAGAAAAAGACAACTTCTCCTGCGCTCTGGTGTCTAGGTCTTCAAAGTGTGATACCGACAGTTTTAAAAGGTAGTGTCAAAAGGTCTTGCAGCCCTCCTCAGAATATTGGGTATTCAAATACTGGAGGAAACAAAACAAAAAAGGAAGGCACACTGACCTAGTGCATTACCATAAGTAGAGCTTTATTAAGAACAAAACATATAGCAAAATGGCTACTCACAAACGAGTATTGATAAAAGGCATAATCAATACAATTGGGTACATCACACCGAACATCCACGCATCCAGATCTGATGTCAGATGAATCGACTCGTACCCCAACACAAACGGCTGATGCCTTTCAGGGGAGAACCCCTTTCCTCAGAGCCAAGACGGGCAATATTCGGTGTGATGGGCCCAATTGTATTGATTATGCCTTTTATCAATACTCGTTTGTGAGTAGCCATTTTGCTAAATGTTTTGTTCTTAATAAAGCTCTACTTATGGTAATGCACTAGGTCAGTGCGCCTTCCTTTTTTGTTTTGTTTCCATGAGGGACCCCTGCCACATGTAGCAGATCTCTCTTGAAGACAGCGGTGTGCTTAAGTCTTCAACCTTACCCTGGGAGATTTCTAGTGTGTCAGTCTGGAGGACTGGTGTAGTGTGTCAGTCAGGGAGACTGGGAAGGAGAAGCAGCCAAGGGGGCTAGCATTTTCTGCAAAAAGTAGAGCTGGGACCAATACCTACAGGGAAGCAGAATGTGTTGCAGGATGCAGTTCACTCCATATGTGATACTTTTCTAAGGGACTGAGAATTCCTAGCCTGTAAGGGGCTGTTGCTAAGCTAACAAAAGACAGTTTGTTCTTAAGGATGAAACCAAGCAGAGTTGTACAAAAGATCAAGTTATTGTGCAGGAGGATCAAGTTGAAGCTGTGTAAATAGGGAGGAAGTTGTCCCTGGTCCTGTTTGTTATTGTCAAGCTGGCCTTCCCCATCCAAGTTATTACCCCTCAATATAATAACAAAAACAAGCTCAAGGGATGTTTTCTGTGTCTGGATGTATGTTGAAGATGTTATGTGCCTGGCTGTGCAGCAGTAGGGAACCCTGTCACTTGCATCCCCTACAGGGGTAATGCTACAGTTATATGAACAGTCACCCGTATAGGATAATGGTGGCACCATGGTTGCATTAGTTCCTGTATTAAGGAAAGGAAGAGTGATGAGTTACAACATAATTAAAATTCAGCACTTGTGAACAATGACATTTACCTTGCAGATGCAATCTGAACATCCTGACTCTGTCCAGGTGCTGCCTGCCAGCCGCAGTTCCCTGTTATGCCAACAAGGCACATTTGTGCCCCAAACAGTAGGCTGTCCAGTGGGAATTATTATGTTCTCTTTCAGAGGCATGTGAGATATTCCTGAGGATTTTTGAGATAATGAAGAATGACCCGTTTTGAGATGTTGAGGTGGAGGCACTGGATCAAGTTTAGTTGTTGTGGTTGGTTGCATTGAGGTAGACTTTGTGGTAAAGATTTCTTGTGGTAACTTGGTACTGGCCAGATCTGTCTGGGAAACACTTGTAGTTGGTGTTTCAATGCTTGCAGACATTGGTGGCGTTAAGCTGAGTGGCATCCAGTCACTGTGCACCGCTTGTAGTAAGCTTTCAGTCTTTGTCTCAAGAGGAGTGGCTATAAAATGCATAAAAACCAAGTATTATTCTCCTTAAGCTCACCTATGACAAGTCTGGAAGTAGGTCCTATTTAGTGGGGTGGTTAATTTCCAGCTTGAATAAAGCAGACCTTCACTCTAATATACTCCTTTACATATTTTTAATCCCTTCCTTCTAAACCTAAAATAGCCAACATTTTTTAGGCTTACTTTTTTTTTTTTTTTGATACTACAGCCTGGTCTGCCCTCATGCCTTGATTTTTGCCTAGGTGAGAATTAAGTCACTCTACTTCTGCAGCCTCCTTGGATATCCACATCCGATATCCCAGGAGGCATCAGAGGCACAAACACAGTGCTGGAGAAGGGGGATCTTGCAGAGTGCATTGAGGGGAGCTACAAGAACCCAGAAGAGACATCAAGTTCTCAATGATGTAGGAGAGGAAGATAATGGCACTGGACATGGTATGCCATGGCAAAGCATACAGAACAAGCATGTTGCTTAGGCACAACTCAGCATAAAAGGTAAAGTGGGGGGGGGTGAAGTGGGGTTGAAGTTCCTATCTAAGCAAAGAAACTAGTGATCTCTTCACATTGTGTACCAATGCCTGAATTAGGAAGAAAAAGCCTGTCTTATCAAGGGATTATTATTATTATACAGGATTTATATAGCGCCAACAGTTTGTGCAGCGCTTTACAACATGAAGGCAGACAGTACACTTACAATAAAGGAGGGATCTCAAAGGGCCCTGCTTGTTAGAGCTTACAATCTAGAAGATGAGAACAAATTGATTTCCCATTGTTCTCACAGAAAGAGTCTCATGCCTGTGGGTACCAGTACAAAAACTGCTTTCAAATGTGTTACCTGAGCAGCCACCATTGATTGACTGAAAGCCATCAGGGCAGGAGCAGACATATGACCCCAGTGTATTCATGCAGCTGCCTGATATGCATAGGGTGGTGTTTTCTAGGCACTCATTCACATCTAGAATACAAAAAAAAACACACATGTGGCACAATTATTGGGGAAGACAATTTTTACTGTTCAAGGGTTAAAAACAACCATAAGCTTGTGTTTATCTTTTAGGTTCCTCTGTCAGGTTTTTATTGCTACAACACAGGGTGCTGGCGCTTAAAAATCAGATGTCTGACAATATGATTAAAATAAGTCTAATGTTTAAGAGTTCATTCTCAAAGTTTAAAAAGTACTTAAACACTATAACTGGGCCAATTAGGGTCACTTGCTGGCTGTAATGGATGGATGGACCGTATTGAAGCTCTTATCCAAAAAGCCATCTCGGATCTAATTATTGACAAAAAATAAGCTCTTTTCTTACGGAAAGATTTTTACAGTACGCCCTACTTCTATCACTTTCCGAAAGTACATAGAGATGCATCTCATCCACCAGGTAGACCCATTGTGGCATCTATGAATAGTGTCAGTAGTGGCTTCTCTTTGTACATTGATTCATTCTTGCAACCCTTGGCTCAGGATCTGCCATCATACATACAAGATTCCATACATCTTCTGGATCTCTATTTTCTAACGCTTGACCCTAACCTTAATACTAGACAAGCTTCCTTTATCTTGGAAGCCACGGCCTACTGTCTAACCCATAACTATTTTCAATTTGAGGCCCAGTTTTACCTACAAACCCATGGCACAGCGATGGGTGCTAATTTTTACGCCCTCCTATGCCAATCTAGCCATGGGTCTGTGGGAAAAACTGTATATTTGTAACAACAATCCTTTTGCACAACAGGTTGTATTTTTTGGTCGATACATCGACGATATCATCATCATCTGGGATGGTACTCCATCCCAGGTGGACGAGTTTGTCACCTATTGCAATACAAATGATCTGGGCTTTTCTTTTTCTGCAGTTTGGAATAAGGAGAGCATAGCTTTCCTCGATTTAGAGCTCAACCATGAAGGTAATAACATCTTTGCTCGCAATTACACTAAACTCACTGCAGGCAATTCATATCTACATTATGATAGCTGCCATCACCCCTTGTGGGTGAAAAACATCCCAAGGGACAGTTCTGTAGACTCAGACAGAATTGCACTAGAGATTGCAATTACATAACACAGAGCTCTTTACTCAAAGAAAAGTTTATTGAGAAGGGTTATCCCCCATATTTGGTGGAACAAGCATAAAATACTTACCTTCCCGGAAAAAAAAAACAAGGATTGTTAAACCTCCGGAAGAACCTGTTGTATGCTTCATTACTGGGTTCCATAGACAGTATAAGAAAATGGAACACATCTTAGGAAAACATTGGAGTATTCTAAAACAGGACCCTCATCTGAGTTCCTCCTTGAGTGATAGACCTAAGGTTTCTTATAGGAGGGCACCTACCCTTAAAAACAAGATAGCACCTAGTAAACTGAAGTGTAAATATGACCCCAATCCTCTTTGTCTTATTCCACTTGTAGGGATGTGCAGGTGTAACAAATTCCTTTGCAAGACTTGTGATTTTGTTAATCATGGCCAGAAGAACTTTGTTCATAAAGGAGTCATGTATCCAGCTACCCAATTCCATAACTGCTCTAGTAATTACGTTGTTTATGGCCTTACTTGTCCATGCAAAATGCTGTACGTAGGCCGCACAATATGCCCACTTAGACAGCGCCTTGGTAAGCACCGTTGATTGATCGAATTGGGTTCTGATAAACATAGTGTGCCACTTTCGAGAGTTTCATGACCGATCTACAATAGGCCTTCAGGTCTGGGTTATTGAATCCATACCTGCAGGAGTGTCCGAGGCAGAACGTTTTTCCAAATTATGTGAGCGTGAAACTTTTTGGATTTTTTCTTTGGACACTCTTGCCCCTAATGGCCTCAATGAGGAAATCGAGATACACACCATTCTTTAAACTTCTGAGAATATAGATACTTCCTCTCCTCTTTTCCTTCCTTTTCCACCCTTGATCCTTTTTTACATGTGATTGATTTTATATTTAAATTTTTGGGAATGTTTATTATTTTTATAAGAGAATTTTTTTGTGTACTCATGGGCACATCAAAGTTGGATCTACATGCATTTACATCTGAGCACTTTTCTGGGCATAGATACAAGCTTAGTGAATACAACAATATATTACAATTATATCTGTTTTTTATTTTTATTTTATCTTTATTACAGTTATCACACATCAGTATTGCCTTATATCAATTATTTTTACCCATTTTTTATTATCTATTGTTTATTTATTTATTCATTTTTTATTTATTATGATTTTTTCATTAATTTAATTTATTCATAAATTTTTTCATAATTTCTTCATTATTATATGTTCCCTTATATTATTTTTTTGAATATATTTCTATGAAATTATTCATTATTAATTATAACTTTTTTTTATATTTTCAAATATATTTATGGTTTATATATTTTTTTCATTCATATATATAATTTTTTTCATTTATTTTTATTTTTATTTCTTTCATTTTTATTTACATTTTTATTTTTATTTTCATTTAGATTCAAATGTATTTTCAATTTCCTATTTACTTTATATTTATCTTCATATTCATCTTTATTTAATGTATATTCATTTTCATTTCTATTTTATGTCTATTTTTATTAATTTCACCATTAGTTTCATTTATACATATATATATATATATATATTTCAGTTAGTGTAATCAGCAGGGCTGGACTTACCATTGGGCTTGCCTGGGCTCAAGCCCATGGGCCCCACCCAACAGGGGGCCCCGCGGGCCCTGCCGAGATACATAGCCGAGTGTACTTGGCTCGGCTCCGCTCACAGTCATGCCCAGTCATGATGGACATAACACAGAGACTGGGCGTGACTGTGAGCCGCGCCGAGTACGTTTGGCTACTCTCCGTACCGCTCGGGTTGCGAGAACCACCGAGAGCCGCCGAGATACACAGGACTCTGTATCTTGGCGTGCCATTTTTAAACTTCAAGACTGCAATGACAAGGCTGCAAATGACACTGGGGTAAGGCTGCAAATGAGAAGGCTACACTGCAAGATTGCAATGACACTGGACAAGGCTGCAGATGGATGGGCAAGGCTGCAGATGGACACTAATAAGGCTGCATTGATGGGCATCTAAATCTAAGTTTTTTCCTTAATCTTCCCCCTAAAAGATTTTTTCCTTAAAATTCCCTCCTAAACTTGGGATGCGTGTTATAAGCCGATGCGTGTTATACACCGGAACGTGTTATACACCGATAAATGTAGTAATGTATACAAGGTAGGGCCCGAAAGTGGATCAAGCCCAGGGGCCCCCGCCACCCTAAGTCCTGCCCTGGTAATCAGTATCCTTCAATGGGGTTGTTACTTCAGCCTGCTATTAGACATTATTGGGTTAATTTTGTTGTGAATGAATGAATGAAATTATTTGTATAGCGCACAACGCAAACTGAATCGCCTCAAGGCGCTGTGAAGAGCTTTTGTTGTCCAGCTTCTACTCATATTCTTATTTAAATGCCATTCACTGCTGTTTCCCTGCACCTACACTTGATAAAGGAGCGTGCATGTCCGTTCTGGACTTGGTGCATGCTCAGAAACACGTTGTGTCTCCTGGTGTTTCCCGCTGGCGTCACACGCTGCTCTCACGAGCCGGTCTGTGTCTCTGTTGAGCGCAGAACACAGCTGAGCTTCCCCCCAGCGTTCTGCGGATAATGCTGTGATCTTTATTCCGAGACTTTTCACCTGCTTTGTGGGAATGGCTGGTCGTTTATCTGCATACCCTTGATCTTTTATGTAAGTGAGACTTTAAAAATACAGCAAAAAATTAAATCATACCCAGAATGTCGTGAGACTTTCCTTGGTATGAAACAACCAGGTCAACAGTGTAAAAGATATCACAGTGACATGTAGACAGAACATCAAAAACAAGTGGGAAATGATTGGATGTGTTGGAAGCACAATGTCTAATGCCCCATACACACGTTCGGATTTTACGATGGAAAATGTTCGATGGGAGCTTTTTGTCAGAAATTCCGACCGTGTGTAGGCTCCATCTGACATTTTCCATTGGAATTTCCGTCGTACAAAATTTGAGATCTGGTTCTCAAATTTTTTTTCGTCAAATTCTCAGTTGTCGGAAATCAGTGTTGCTAACCAACCAGATTGAAAATTACTGACACAACACCTAAAATCTACTGGCACAGCCAAGTTTTTACTGGCATTTCCAAAAGTACAATATGCTTGGCTCTCTTGCACCATGACATCACACAACACGCTCAGGCACCACGTCCATCAGACCCGCCCCCCCCCCCCCCCCCCGCCGGTACCACCCAAACACACTGTAGCAGACACTTGGATGGTCTCAGCTGCCTCTGGACCCGAGCTGTGCATGCGCAGTTCTGAGCCAAGCGTCACAGCCATGTTTTTTTACTGGCAATCTTTTCCTCTTACTGGCATTTACTGGCAGGAGAAAAGTGCCTGTTTTTTACTGGCTGCCAGTAAAAATACTGATGGTTGGCAACACTGCTGGAAATTCCGATCGTGTGTACACAATTCCAACGCACAAAGTTCCACGTATGCTCAGAATCAAGCAGAAGAGCCGCACTGGCTATTGAACTTTCTCGGCTCGTCGTATGTGTTGTACGTCACCGCGTTGACGTTCGCAATTTCCGACCAACTTTGTGTGACCGTGTGTATGCAAGACAAGTTTGAGCCAACATCCGTCGGAAAAAATCCATGGATTTTGTTGTCGGAATGTCCGATCAATATCCGATCGTGTGTACGGGGCATTAGAAAAAGATCAATTGCAACAAATACCACAATAACTACTTAAATCCTAGAATTCTGTGAGGCTTTCCTTGGCTTCAGATAACTAGGTTTACAATACAGTGCACCTAGAGTAAAAGATACCACAGTGTCCCGCACAGAGTCCAACAAAAGCAAGGGTAAAATGATCAGATGTGATGTACACAGCTCTTCGGAAGAGCTTAGTGAATGTGTAAAACAAGATAAATCAATAACTACTGTACATCTAAAATACTGTTAGCCCTTGTACACACGGGCAGACATTCCAACCACAAAATCCGTCTGTTTTTTTTTCGACGGATTTTGTCCGAAACTGGTGTTGCATACACACGGTCGGACAAAGTTGTCGAAAAATCCGTTTGTTCAGAACGTGATGACGTTCGTTCGTTATGACGCGACTACGTTCAGGCTAGTAGCCAATAGCTTTGGTCTCGTAATTTGATCTGAGCATGTGTGGCACTTTGTCCGATCTGAATTCTCTACAAATGATCGGACAAAGTCCGATCGGATCATGTTGTCGGAAAATTTTATATCCAGCTCTCAAACTTTGTTGGTCGGACATTCCGATGGAAAAAGTCCAATGGAGCCCACACACGGTCGGATTATCCGACAACATGGTCCGATCAGTCCATCGGAATTTCCGACCGTGTGTACAAGGGCTAAGGCTTTCCTAGGCATCAAATAATCAGGTCAACAATACAGTGCACATAGTGAAAAAGATACTATATTGACCTGTAGACAATCCATCTATAACAATGGAAGAGTTTAATGAAAGCACAAGGTCTCAAAAGAGGATTATTTTGAACAAGTGGAAACTAAGTACGCCACGATACTGTATATATTATACAAGTATATACTTACCAACACAAGATACTCTGTCTATGCTAAGAACAAACCCAGCTTGGCATGAACAGAAGAAGCTTCCATAGGTATTGTGGCAAAAGTGCTGGCAAAGATGAGAGGACCCTGGTCTTCGACACTCATTGATATCTGTACAATAAGCAATAACATGGAACAATCAAAACAGTTTTTGTACCCCTGAACTCGGCTTTAAAGAGAAAATGCAGGTCTTTTCAAAAGTTTCTCAAATATAAACAATGGCTAAGTTAATTTATTTAACGATTCTAAAAGGAACTCAAGTTGGGTAGAGAATACAAATGATCAATAACTGCTGCTTACCTGCACATGTGTGTCCATTGTTCTGAAGAGTGAACCCTGTTCCACACAAACATCTATAGCTGCCATGAATGTTCTTACATCTGTGCTGACAAACTGATCGTTGTGTCAAACATTCATCAATATCTGAAGGTTAGAAAACAATTAAAATCGGATAGTAATTTTAATATACAAATATTATTATGATAACTAAAATAGGCATTATAAATAGGAATTATAAAGTAAAATGTAGAAGAAATCTAAACTGGCTATGCATAAAAATTTTGGATTGAAATATACAGTATTTGACCATTTACAGTGATTCAATCCAAGTCCCATAACCAAGCTGAAGGAAATGTTTGGAACATGTCAGGTATGTGCGCTTAGTCTTTCCTCTGATGGATTATTTCTGCCAGAAAGAACAAAATAAAAGTACAGGTACTCCTCACTTAACAACCAGGTTCTGTTCCAAGGACCAGGTCTTTACACAAATTGGTTGTTAAACGAGGAGCCACAAGTATTTTGCATTATTGACTACTGTACTGTATTGTGAAAAAAGGTCTAAACAAAAAACTCCAACTCAACATTTTAATTTGCATAAGTACAGAACACAAATGAAAATTCTATACTGTACTGTACAATACAATGATGTATAGCGTGTTGTTTGCATGAGGCGAGCTGGTCGTAAGTCTGAGTGGTCATTAAACAGGTAAGTCTGTATAGGAGTATCTGTATAATCTAGAGCAGGGGTCTCCAAACTTTTTAAACAAAGGGTCAGTTTACTGTCCTTCAGATTTTAGGTGGGCTGGACTGTGGCCAGCAGGAATAGAAAACTTTTATGGCATCAGTGGGAGTAAACAGGGCCACATCTTTGGTATTAGGGGGAGGAATAGTGCCCCATTGGTGGTGTCAGTGGCAGGAATTATGCTCAATTTCTGGAGCCAGAGGGCAAAATAGTGTCTCGTATTAGTGGGATGTATAGTGCCCCGAGGGGCCAGATAAAGGAAATCAAAGGGCCGCAGTTTGGAGACTCCTGATCTAGAGGGTTATAATGAGGAAGGACACTGAACCAATGTATTGCACTGTAGAAACTTCTTAGAACAGAAGGTATTCACATATTTCATTACGTCAAATATCCAAAAAATTACTTACTTCCAGATGGTGGGTGGATCCAGGCAAACTATTCCTATATAACTCATGACAACCTATACATCCAGACCAGGACCAAAAAGGCCTTCACTGAACCAAAGCATGGTACAGTAAAACCTTCTTAGAACCCATCACTCATTACATTCCTCATTACATTGCATCATTTATTATAAATGTTATAAATGTCAGCTGGGGTTTTCCATTAATAATTTCAGAGTCGTTAAAACCTTAACAATTGAATAGGGGTCTGTATGCCAGCACTGAGAGTAAATCTCCAAAAATTGCAATCTTGTAGAGTTATAACTCACCCAAGCAACTGGTCCTATCGGCAGCAAGCTTCAGGCCAGGCCCACAGTCACATACAAAGCCTCCCTCGGTATTCCGACAAGTTCCCTCACAGGTAGAAGCAGCACAATCATTAATGTCTGGTAAAAGGCAGGTATGATAAAAAAAAAAAGACTGTTCACAAAGATAACATTTACAGTGCATCAAAGCTAGTCTGATAGTAGAAAGGAGGGTACTAGCATACTTGTGCAGGTGACTCCATTTGCTGTTTCAGTCATGCGAAATCCAAGTGGACACACACGGGAGACATGTTCACAGCCTCCATCATTACAGCTTAACTCACAGCCATATTCTCCACAAGGACCAGGAGCTGTAATTACAATGTTGGGGAAAGGACTGATCATAAATAATATCAAGAAATGTTTAAAATCCACCTTCTCAGGGTTCAGCTGAATTTGCTATGATGTGTTTTTCAAGATTCCATTGCCATTTTTTAAACTTTTTTTTTGTACACTTATTTTTTTATTAAAACTCTACCCTTCAAATAAGAACTTTTCAAGGAGTCTTGCTCTATTCGCAAAAAATGTATTAGTAAAGGAAGTTTTTAGCCTCCTGCAACTCGAAGACATGAATCTAGAACAGTGGTGGTCAACTTACGTGAAACCGGTGTTGTCCAACTTACATTTTTGGAACTTGTTTAGTTTATTCGTTTTCAAATCAATTAGAAACGTTTTTGAATTCGAATAGTTTTCCAATTAGCAAAAAGAATAAAATATAATAGAAAATAAAAGAATAAAATAGAAAATAAAATGTTCTGTTCTATTCCTTTATTTTCTATTCCTTTTTATTCTCTTTGGAAATTGGAAAACTATTCGAATTAAAAAAGTATTTGAATTTGAAAAGTATTAGAAAAACGATTTGAATTCAAATTTCATCCTAATGTATTCTTTGTTATTTCGGATTCATTTACATTTGGTACTATTTTAATTTGGAAATTCGGATACATCCAAATTTCCAAATAATGAAAATTTATCTGAATTTTAATTCGGAACGAACCGCACATGTCTATGAGACATACGGTAGGTGACTTACAAAGATCTTGATGGAGGAACAGTTAGGAACAGACTTAGAAGAGGTACTGTAGGAGGGTCCCAGGTCCTAAAATTAATACCTTTAATAAAAGAATCTGTATCTTTTAAATATGTTTA
This sequence comes from Lithobates pipiens, assembly GCF_037356315.1. Lineage (NCBI taxonomy): Eukaryota > Metazoa > Chordata > Amphibia > Anura > Ranidae > Lithobates > Lithobates pipiens. The sequence goes on along the minus strand of NW_027507686.1, from coordinate 193,699,481 downwards.
AAATAAATCAAACCCAAATCCTTATAGTTTACCTTAACCACTTGCCGACCGGGCCATAGCGGAAAGACGGCTACATCGCAGTCGGCTTATTCTGGAAGGACCTCCTCCCAGAGTCTTTCTCCCGTGCGCCCCCTGGAAAAATCCATGACCGCCTGGTCCGGAAGACCCAGCGCATCATGGATCAAGGTAAATGGCCACTGGTAGCAGCCGTTTACCCCGTGATCGCTCCATCAAATGACGGAGCGATAAATTGTGAACAAACCGGCATCATGTAATAACACTGGTTCCTCCCTCCCCTCTCTGTACCAATGTAAACAGTGTGAGGGGAGAGGGGGAGAGATCATTTGCAGCAGTGCTGTGGGCTAGATCTGTAGTGCCCACAGCACTGCTCATTGCCCATACTCTGCAGTACTCTTGCAGTACTCTGCCAATATTCTGCCAATACTCTGCAATACATTTTAACAGAAACAAATAATTTTTTTATTTTTATTTTTTAACAAATTTTCAATCTTTTTCGATTTATAGCGCAAAAAGTGAAAAAAGTGCTATTTGTGTGACAAAAGGGACAAACATTTCATATGGATACAGTGTTGCATGACTGAGTAATTGTCATTCAAAGTGTGAGAGCACCAAAAGCAAAAAATTGGTATGGTTAGGAAGGGGGTTTAAGTGCCCAGTGGTCAAGTGGTTAAGGGCACTTTCACACTGAGGCATTAGGGCATCGGCGGCACAGCGCCACTAGTTTACCGTTTACCGTCACTTTAGCTGTGCTTTTCGGCCACTAGTGGGGCGCTTTTAACCTCTGCTAGCAGCCGAATAAAGGGTTAAAAGGCGCTGCCCATTGATTTCAATGGGTAGGAGCACTTTAGGAGCGTGTATACACTGCTCCTAAAGCGCCCTGGTGATGCCGCTTGCAGGACTTTTTTTTACGTCCTGCCAGCGCACCATTCCACTGTGAAAGCTCTCAGGCGTGACAGGAGAGGCGCTTTAGGGGCGCTTCGCAGGCGCTATTTTTAGCACTAAAGCACCTGTAAAGTGCCTCCGTGTGAAAGTAGCCTTAAGTGAACTGAGTTGGACATGAAATGTTTTAATGCCATGACAGTACTGCTTTGTCAGTACATGGGACTAAAATGTTCCTTCTGCTCTCTGCTGCTAACTTTTTTTTGGCTGGATTTTGGCTTTAAAGTACATGTAAAGAAACAACTTTCTTTTTACTTTTGAATGGAGTAGGAGAGGGTTAGACCCTCTGCCAAGATTGTATCACTGGGAAGGTTCACCCCTATATTTGTACTGCTGACCACTGTCACCAAGACAGAGTAAGAGGAAATACCATATTTTAGAGTTGTCATGAGAGCACAAGGTGAGGGGAAATCTTTAAATTAGGACAAATGTTCTGGTGACAATGTTGCATTTCCAAGCCAGGAAGTTATGTGAACTTTCCCCAGCAGAACACAGACAGCAGTGAGTAACCTGATGAGGCTTAACCATTCCCCATTATAATTTACTCTACACTAAAAAACAAAATGCAAACTTTTGGGCTTATACTTTAATGCATGGAGAACATCTGTATATGCCATAGGTCTAGGACAGTGATGGTGAACCTTGGTACCCCAGATGTTTTGGAACTACATTTCCCATATTGCTCAATTATACTAAAGAGGGCATGAGCATCATGGGTTCCAAAACATCTGGGGTGCCAAGGTTCGCTATCCCTGATCTAGGACTTCATCAGAAAATTCTAAATGATATACATTTTTTTGGAATATTCTTTGGAAAAGGTTTGGAACTTACCAGCAATGGTATTGGGGTGCTTTGTAGGTAGACACGTGCGTCCATTGGCTGAGATCTGATACCCATAATAACATATGCATCTGTAACTTCCAATGTTGTTCTTACATTGCTGATGACAAGGGTTTAGAGCCTGAGGCCGAGAGCATTCATCAATATCTGGCAGAAAAATAAAACAGCACCCCAAAATTATTCCTAACCAGTTTATGACAGCAATATGCATATATGCGGTAGAAGGGCCTTAATGCCCCGTTGCCACATATCTGGGGAAAGCTCCATCAGTGCCCCCCAAAACTTGGACCAAGCAGTCAATAACAGCTCATGGTCAACTACCGACGATCAAGAGCTCATAGAATGGGGTCACGATGACACTTGCAGCGTGCAGCAAAAAACAGTGCTGCGTAATCCAGAGGCTCTCCTACAGACCTCAGGTGTCAGGGTCCACTTAAAAGGCCATCTCCCAGTGTCGGCAAAGGGTTAACATTTTCTAACCTAACAAGCTAGGTATGCACATTTTAGGCCAGACAGCCAGATCACTCATATTTATACTTTTTGTTGGGAAGAGCAGATACCACTATGCGTTATATACCACAAACTCAACATCACGGCCAGCATTTTACAGACCATTGATAAGATGTAAGGTACAGGGTGGATCCAGCAGTATGTCAAAGTCAGTGGTGGCTGGTGCTCAAAATTTTTGGGGGGGCGCAAACAAAAAAAAAAAAAAACATCAATTGCAGCCTCATTGTGCCCATCAAACGCAGCCACTGTGCCAAAAAACAATTTCAGTGCAACCCTAATACAATCTATATGACTGTAACTAGGTAAAAAATCCATATCTGGAATTCATCTATGCCAATTTATTTTATTTATTTATTTATACAAATACAGCATAAACAGAAAATATAAGTAAGAATAATGCATGTAATAAACAAATGCAATCCCTGCACAAAAAACTTAGATTTGTTTAAAATATTATCAACAACATTTAAAAAATTCAGAAAATGCACAGTGGTAAAAGTATGTGTTAATTCTTTACTAGAGAATTGCTCTTCATGTGATATAAACTCAATATTCCCTTTCACTACTTCTAATGCCGCGTACACACGACTGGACTTTTTGACAGCAAAGGTCAGACGGAACAAGTCTGTCGGACAATTCGATCGTGTGTGGGCTCCATCGGACCTTTGCTTGCCAAAAATCTGGTGGACTTTAGAATTAGAACATGTTTTAAATTTTTCCACCGGAACTCTGCCGGACCGAGAAATCCGTTCGTGTGTACACTAGTCCGATGGACAAAAAACAACGCTAGGGCAGCTATTGGCTACTGGCTATGAACTTCCTTATTCTAGTCCGGTTGTACGTCATCACGTTCGAATCCGTCGGACTTTGGTGTGATTGTGTGTGGCCAAGTCCATTCATTCGGAACTCCGCCAAAAGTCCGTAGGAAAGACTGTCGGACCTAGTCCCTTGAAAAGTCCGTGTACGCGGCATAAGTCTAGTCTAGTCTAAAACAGAGAAAATGCTGTAAAAAATGTATGGAATCCACCAACTTACCGTAACAATTTTTTCCATCTTTTCCAAGAATGTAACCATGGAAACAGGTACACATAGCAATACCGTTGATCACTTTACAGCCTTGATCACACAGTGCTGATAGGCAACTTGGAGTAAACCCTGCAAATAAATTATATGAAGAGAGTAAAGAGTACCCAAGTATCTGACACTTATTCAGAAGAACGATTTTAAACAGCATTTAGCAAGCACTCATCAGTAGAATATACAAATCCTTGGCCCAGGAGCCAGTCTGTGTAATCTATGAACAAAAAACAAGTATTTAGGGACCAGTGGCATTTGTTGACAAGAAACAGGCTGAAAAAGTTAGGTGCCAGAAGTAAAATAAAGGTAGGTAGGCTTGGCCCCAGTAGACCTAATTATAGATAGGATATTGGGGTAGAATGCTGTTGGTTACTCATTCTGACTTTGGAGTGTGCAATGATAATGCTCTACTGGCACTGTCATTTCTATTTTCAGCCACTAGGTGGGGCTTTATGTTCTCTTTAGTAAGCTCTCTGCAGTTCAGAGCTGTAATTGCCTGTTTGTTTTCTTTTCTTTTTTTTATGTTTATGGAACATGTATGCTTAAATGTGTAAAATAAAACTTTCTTCTGATTTTAAAAAAAAAGTTAGGTATTAAATGAAGCACTCACTCACCTTAGTGTACCAGATATTTATGAACCCCTCTAACTCACAGGTCCCTATATGCTAGCAACAGCTTATACATGTGCAACATTTATAATAGGCAGTGGGATATACAAATAAGAGAAAAAAGCGCAGCTAATTTTGGTCTTTATATGCAGTGGGATATACAAGACTATTGATATGTAATGAATCAGAGAATGGCATGAAGCAAGTACGATTTTTTTTTAAACATCCCATATTTTTTTTTTTCCCATTGTATGGTACTTTACTGAATTAGATTATGTCATATGCACTCATCAAGAGTGCAGACTATACCAGCCCTTTTGCCCACCTCCTCCATTCATAGAAGCAGGACAATAGCTTATATGAAAGTGGAAGTAAACCCTTTTTTTAAATTTGTACCCACAGTAAGTCAATAAGGCTTACCTGCGGGTACTGTGAATATCTGTGAATATCTCCTAAACTTGCATTGTTTAGAAGATAATCACACTACATTCATCCAGTGATGTCACTGGTGTATGCGCTCTGATGGGATGGCATACCCGTTCCATCCCTTAATGCCACTGTCTGTGACCAATCAGACAGCAGGAGCATGCAAACCTGGAAGGAAGACCGAGAGAAGATGGAAGTGCCCTCAGAAATGACAGCGTGCCCATGGAAGGCTTCGTTCTAAGGCTGAAAAATGTGCTAGTTTGCAATGCATACTAGCACAATATGCAATTGTCTTATAGGGGTTAAAAAAAATGCAGTTTACTACGCTTGAATGAAAAATGATCTATGAATTGCACCAAACAGACCTTTAAATCATCTTCCCCTCCTCTATTCATGGAACACTTTTCATTCATAGAAACTACAGTACAGCTTTTATAAATGGAGGAGGTGGGCAGAAAGGGTGGGCATCTTCAGCACCCACTGCTGCTGAAATCTTCCGGTGCTTGGGGGCATCAGAGGATAGAAAATTATAACTAACACATCAGCCCAAAACACAAGGGACACATTGCTTTAATTGTAATCCAATAGTCCATGCGCTGATTGTTTTTAAAATGATTTTTGATTTGATTTAACTTAGGCTTTACGGCAGCTGATTATTAGTAATTCTGTGGGCTTTGTACCTACAGATTATATTTACCAAGAAATTGCTTTCAGGAGTACACAAAAGGCCAAACACGCATGCTCGGATTCGATGCCCACCAAACACAACATTAGCAGAAGGTGCCCAAAGGGTGGCGTTCAAGAGCTGAAATTCCACGTAGTACGTCACTATGTTTGTGTTTGTTGACCGACAATTGTGTATTGTTTGTATGCAAGACAAGTTCACGGCACACGCCCTTCAGGCAAAAATCTGGTGCTTTGTCTGCCATAAAAATTCAACTGAGTGTAAAGGCAGGTGTGCCGAGACTTTTCACAATAGAGTATGAATGAATGAATGAATGAAATACTTGTATAGCGCACAATTCGAACTGAATCGCCTCTAGGCGCTGTTTGAGAATAGCCAATCTTGCATGACGAGCCAGGGTTCTCAAACCACCCAGAAAACCATTTAGGGTTATTGGGTCCAGTACAGCAATGCCTGGAAGATAATGTGAAGTTATAGGTGCTCCCTGTATACATCAAGATTTAATATTTTTTTGACCAGAGTGTAGCTTTATGTCCTGCTACAAGATTGACTTTTAGGTAATCGCAGATTCACATGGATGCAGTGTAATCCTGATGCATCCTTCTCTATCAGTATAATTCAACAATCCAGTTGTTCTCCACTTGTCCATAGTGAACATCTGCTCCAAAGAGAAGGAAATTCTCTCGTGGCTCTATGACAACATCTGTGAGCTGAATATGGTCCAGCAGTGGCAGGGGGTAACCCTTGTGCAGGATGTCGTTAACCTGGGGAAGCAGTATGTGCGACATATAATAGTTTACAGCAGCATTTAATATCATCACGGAAAAAGGACCCACATCAGAGTGTTTAAGGTCCATTTGTATCCTACTCAGTTCCAGATTACTCACAATCCTTCCTGAACTTATAGCTACCTTCACTAGAGAGCTGGTTGTCACATTTAATAAGAAAGCTGGAGCCAGAGTGGCATTGGGTAGGATCACATAAGCTTGAATGTCCATTTTTGGGGAAATAGTCAAATTTCCTGGTTTGATGTCTAGAAATGGAGCTGAGGTAGATGAGACCTTGAGTTTCATGAGCATATCTGGGTACATCTTGGATAACTGAGGTATTAGCGCGCCAAATGAAGAAGTGTTTAACCGAATGCTAAAGTCTTTAGGAATCTTGTCATCAGTGACATTAAAGACTAGTTTCCCAGCTGAATGGTAGACAAAGCCAGCGGTGTTAAACAAGTAATCGGAGACTCCGAAGTAAATCATGAGGTTGTGGTCAGCTGGTAAGGATAGCGATGGCGGTGAGAAAGGAGGAGGAGTCCGATGGGACAGTTCAAAAAATTCTCCCTTCAGTGCAACATCCACAGTTGCTGCAGTCACAGGTGGAGGGCCGGTGAGAGAATAATCAATGGCAGCTACTTTGTCAATCTTTGCTGTCACTGGAAGGGTTTGAAGAAGTGGTTCCAGTTTAGTGACAATTGCATTCTGAACCAATGGACAGATCTGACTCTCTATAGACTCTCTTAATGCTTTTTCAACATGGTGTTGGAAAAGATCGACCAGCCAGCCAAACTTCCCTGATAGAGTATGTATATATATATATATATATATATATATGTATATATATATATATATATATATATATATATATACACACACACACTTGCACACTTGTGGGATCCACGGGAAGCTGGAAACCACAATGGTAGAGACTGCTACTACAGTGATTGTTCCCAACCTCCAGGTCCCATGCCAAGGATCCCACAGATAAGGCTCATACATACCTACCTACCCTGGTCTAAACCAGACCAATGTAACTATACAAAAATTGCCATATCTAAACTTCAGCTTTAAATGGTACTAGTTCTACATTTCTGTTACAACTTCAGTGGTGTTGGATTGTAGAAATGTGTATAACAAGACAACAGGTGCATTTAATTTGTAATAAATTTGTAATAGGAGGCAAATCTAGTTTATGTTAATCCAGGAATCGACATTCCAGGAAAATTAAGTTTACGAGTTAAACGATTCCGGTGGTAAATGCCTGGTGGAGCAAGTGTTTTACTGTAGGGTGACCTCATTATGGCATGTAGAGTTGGAAACAACTGGGCCATATGTATTTTATTTATTTATACATTTATATAGTGCAAACTAATTCCACCGTACTTTACAGAGGAATATAAACCATTTCTATTAGTCACTGTATCAGAGGAGCTTACAGTCTAACAGCCATGCTACAGTCCTACCGATAAACACATACACAAAGGCCAATGTGAGTAGAAAGACTATTAAATCAGAGATTTTTTTTTAATTTTTTTATTGTTAAACAGATCTGGTGTCGGGCTTTTATTGAGGTCTGCATCACATTGGAGATATTTCTCTTACTTCCTATCTTAATGACAAAATTAAAAATAATTGCCATATATTACAGTGGTGACCAGAATATACTGTATGTATCCTGTGGAAATGTTCCCCTAGCCTCCTGTAAAATGTTGGCTTTATTTTCAATTTCTGTCCCCGTGACCACTGCATTGGAACAAGATGTAAGGAAAAATCTTCCCAGTGGGGATTCAGACAGCAACAAAAATAGAATTTACTATATTCCCAATCATGAGCACAGAATATGTTCCATGATTTTGTCAGTAAATGGACAGTAACACTTTCATGAAAATTCCATGCTTCAATATCTGGAATCTGGAACAAGTATGAAGATTAAGATGTCAAACTTCACTATGGCTTTCTTACAGTAAAATGCATACTCATTCTGATGATTCGGATGGTGTTAAAGCAAGATGGCCAGCATAACAGCCAGAAAACTAGCATTTTCAAGAGGCTTGCAATAGTGTTTAATGCCCCATTCCCAAGCTGGACATGCTCTTAAGATTCAACACTTTTCCCACCTTAAAAGAGAAATATGTTTTCTGGTTTATTTTGTATTCATACTTACCTAGGTGAATGCAGCATCTTTCCCCTGGCGCCACTACACTGAAAACCGAGCCATTGAACCCTCTCTGCTCTGCCCCCTCACAGCTCTCTGCTCTGCCCCCTCCTCGCTCACTGGAGCGCTGGGCTGTCACTGGAGCGGCTGGCTCAGGCTCTCAGCGGCTCGCTAAGAGCCTGAGCTGGGTGTCAGTCCAAGGATCTGGGTGGATCCTGACTCCATGGTCGTGATAATGCAGAGCCTGGACCGACTTCTGTGACCTTAGCAGAGAGCAGTCTTCAGCACGCTCTCCGCTGAAAAAAGGGTCACAAGTGCAAAACGAACTGCACTCCTGTGATCCATAGAAGAAGCCCACCCAAACCAGCTTAATGCCGCATACACATGACCGAATTGTCCGGCAAACAATCCGGCAAACAATCCGTCAGACTTTCTAACGAACGGACTTGGCCACACACGGACACTCCGAAAGTCCGGTGATTTATAACGCGATGACGTACAGCACGTACGCCGGGACTAGAAAAAGGAAGTTCAATAGCCAGTAGCCAATAGCTTCCTTCTCGTACTTGCTTCTGAGCATACATCATTCTTAGTCCACTGGACTAGCACACTGACAAACAGATTGTTCGCTGAAAGCCAAGTCCGGCGGACAAATTTTGAGTCAAAACTACTTTCTAAGTTCGCCGGACTTTACGATGAAAAAGTCCGCTGGAGCCCAAACACGATCGAATTGTCTGGCGTAATGCGGTCCGGCGGACTAAGTCCGCCAGACAATTCGGCTGTGTGTACGTGGTATTAGTTGTACTTCTCCTTTAGCCACTTGCCGCCCGCCCTATAGCAGATACACAGCGGCATAGTGGTTTAAAAATCCTGACCGGACGTCATATTTTGAGCCGCTGCGCGCCCCCGGGGACGTGCATCGTGGCGATCGTTGTTGCGGGGTGTTAGTCTGACACCCTGCAACTACGATCTCGATAAAGAGTCTCCGACGGAGACTCTTTACCACATGATCAGCCGTGTCCAATCACGGCTGATCACAGTGTAAGTAGGAAAAGCCAGTGATCGGCTTTTCCTCACTCGCGTCTGTCAGACGCGAGTAGAGGAGAGCCGATCGGCTGCTCCTCTGACATGGGGGTCTGTGCTGATCGATTATCAGCGCAGCCCCCCCCCCCCCCCCCGAGGATGCCCACACTGGACCGCCAGGGATGCCACCAGACCACCAGGGATGCCCAGCACAAGGTAATCCTCCCTAGACCACCAGGGATGCCAGTCAGTGCCCACAATGAATGCCAATCAGTGCCCATAATGGATGCCAATCAGTGCCCAACGGGCATCACTGATTGCCATGCATTATTGTTTGACACTGATTGGCATCCATTAGTACAGTATAACATAATACAATGCCGCCTATCAGTGCCCACCTGTGCCTCCTATCAGTGCCCACCTGTGCTGCCTATCAGTGCCCACCTGTGCTGCCTATCAGTGCCCATCCATGCCCATCTGTGCCGCCTATCCATGCCCATCTGTACCGCCTATCCATGCCCATCCATGCCAATCCGTGCCAGCTATCAGTGCCAATTTGTGCCACCTATCAGTGCCCATCCGTGTCGCCCATCAGTGCCGCCTATCAGTGCCGCCTATCAGTGCCACATATCAGTGCCACATATCAGTGTCCATCAATGCCACCTCATCAGTGCCACTTCATTGGTGCCACCTCATTGGTGCCCATCAGTGCCGCCTTATCAGTGCCCATCAGTGTAGCCCCATCAGTGAAGGAGAAAACTTACTTATTTACAAAGTTTTGAAACTGAAACAAAAAAAAACATTTTTTTTTCAAAATTTTCGGTATTTTTTTATTTGTTTATCAAAAAATAAAAACCGTAGAGGTGATCAAATACCACCAAAAGAAAGCTCTATTTGTGGGAAAAAAATTAGAAAAATTTAATTTGGGTACAGCATAGCATGACCGCGCAATTGTCATTCAAAGTGCGACATCGCTGAAAGCTCAAAATTGGTCTGGGCAGGAAGGTGTTTAAGTGCCCGGTATTGAAGTGGTTAAGGTCCCTTTCACATGGGCATCTCCGTGAATTGGAATGCGCTTGCTCAGCAGGGGATCTCTCCGCTGATCCCCGCTGAGCAGGCGGATGATAGGTCCGTGTCCACTCCGCTCTCGTCTATGCGGCAATCAGATGGAAACAGACTGTCTGTCCATTTACTTTTGATGATATCCAATCTAGTCCGCCAGACGGGTAGGGAATAGGTCCCCCATCTGTCTGTTTTGGTGGACAGGCTTGGATCGCATGGCGGCAGGTGTCCACTGGCATCCGCTGATCCAGAGAAGAGAATGGAGGGTCTGATCAGGTCCTGAAAAACTGACATGTGGACTTGATTGGATTGCCTGTGTAAAAGCGGCTTAAGGCTACAGGTTGGTCTTTAAAGAGTCTGAACTCTGCTTTAGCGGGCGACAACTAGAGTTTTATTCAAACGTTCGTGAAAAAAAAACATTCAGGAGAACATTCTTCTTGCCATCACCGATTCCACTTAGAATCTTGTAGACTCTCATCCAGAGCTGTTTATTGATTAGAATCCCAGCCTATTAAACAGGTTTCATTACAATATGTTTGGTTTTTACCAACCAAACACCCCATTCACAGATATTTGTTTGTTTGGCCGGTTTCACACGAACAGCAAGCTTTTACAAAGCATATGCAGAGCTTTCAGGAAGCTTTTAAAGTACCATACAGCTTCAGTTTGTAAATGTAAAATAGTAACTCAACTTTTGTTGAGAAAAAGAACATTCCCCTCTGGGAAAACTACGTACAAGGGTTTTAATAAACTTTGTTGCAGATTCCTACCTTTTGTTATACTGAAGAAATCCCTGTGTGTTTGTCTGTGCCCATGTGGTAAGGTGATCTAATGGGAGTGGTTTCATAATTATCAACCAACTGCTGCATTTGTAAAGCTCTAATGAGGAAAGTTGCAGGGTCTGCATATCTTTAGATTTAATTTCCTATTGGGAGTACTTCCCCAAAAATGAAACTTTTGTTGTAGGGGATGCCAAAAATCTGACTTATATCTTAGTGTAAACTTCTGGGGAAGTCAGTGAGCCAATCACAAAAGCAGGAAATTATGCTTCTGGGGGTGTTCTGTACACAGATTACATAAAACTACAGAGCTGCAGACTGAAAAAGAAAGGTAATTTTTAATAGCATTCAAGTACAATATGACTTCAATCGTAATTGTATATGCTATATTACTTTTTTTTGTTTTATTTGTTTTCTTTTCCCCACAAAAGTGGAGTTATCCTTTAAGCACAGATCTTAATGAAAATGCTGGCTGTCACTTTACTTAAAGAGGAGATCCGCCTGCCCCTTTAAAAATTAAAAGTCAGCAGCTACACATACTGTAGCTGCTGACTTTTAACATTAGGACACTTACCTGTTCTGGTGTCCAGCGTTGTGGGCACTGCAGGCGATCCTCGGATCGGCTGGTCAGGTGCTGTCGTGGCTATCGCTACTAAGGGAACCCGGCAGTGTAGCCTTTTGGCTTCACAGACGGGCCCCTACTGCACATGCGCAAAGCCGGCAGAAGAGGGAAAAGGAGGGAGGAGGAGAGGGACCAAACAGGTATTCACTCCCCACCCCCCAAAGGTGCCAAATGTGGGGGGGAAGAATCAGATGAGCGGAAGTTCCATTTTTGGTAAGCACCCCCAAATACTTACCGGAGCCCTATCTCTGTCCAGCAATATCCACGAGTGTCTCAGCCGTCCGGGACCCTGCTTCCTGATTGGCTGAGGCACATCAGCAGCACCACTGGCTTTCGCTGCTGTCAAAGTCAGTTAGCCAGTCAGGAGAGAGGGGGCGGGGCCAAACCGCAGCTCCGCATCTGAATGGACAGACGGAGCTGCAGCTCAGGTTGGGTGACCCCATAGCAAGCTGCATGCTGTGGGGGCACTCAACAGGAGGGAGAGGCCAGGAGCACCGAAGAGGGACCCAAAAAGAGGAGGATCTGGGCTACTTCGTGCAAAACCATTACACAGAGCAGGTAAGTATAACATGTTTTTTTTTTTTTATAGAAAAAAAAACAAGACTTTACAATCACTTTAAGTGACTATCAGTACTCCCATTATGATCTATGTATAACCTTTCCCAAACAGGAGCTGAAAGGAAAGATGCTTAAAGCTTGTTGAAAGTTTAATAAAAGCTTGTTGTTCATGCCCCTCTAATATAAGCTGAAGCCTTTGTAAAACAGGCTATAGAGAAAAACTTTTCATCCTGCTCCTTCACATTTTTTTTGTCATTACGGTAGAAAGCTAATGCCCACAATAACCAATAAAAAATCAAACAAACTTTCCAAAAAAAAAATGTATACAAAAGTGTACTGGTGAATGGCAGGCTTTTGCCAATAGGTCTGATTTCTGCATGACCCTACATGTATAGTTTACCTTTTGCACACAAGACCAGTGCATGTATGACACTACCAGAGCTGCAGTTAGTGGATGCATTACCTCTTTTTCTGCTCCTATCTTGATTCAAGAACCAGTGCAGCCACATCAAGTACATTTTCACTGGTTTTACAAATTTTCATATTGGCAGTCCAGTTTCAACTTTTTGGCCTCATTTGCACGGGTGAGCTGTTCCATACACCTGAACAGAGGGTCCTGGTGTAGCTGCATGCATGCAGCCTACTGAAAACAATGACATTCTGATAGCTGCTCAGATCTCGAAGTGCATTCCCAAGGGATGTTGGAGAATATTCTAGAATATAGTGGATGAAGGCTAAGAGGGGCTGCCCTAAGGGCCGGTTCACACTGCGGGCGATGCGAGGCGACACGACTTGCCTCGCCGCGATCTGACAAGTCGCCCCCATTCTGTACAATGGAACCGTTCTGAGAGGAGCGACTCGAGTCGCTCCGACTCAGAAAAAAGGTTCCTGTACTACTTTTGAACGACCTCGGGGCGACTTGCATTGACTTCTATACAGAAGTCATTTGCAAATCGCCGCTGAGGTCACGGCAGGTCGCGGCGAGGCAAGTCGGTGTCGCCTCGCATCGCCCGCAGTGTGAACCGGCCCTAAATATGGGCCCTCAGCCAATTCCCAGGAGTGGGTCTGGCAGGAAACTGGAAAACTCATAAATAGATTAAGCCATGCCAGCAAGGGAGTTTGGGTGAAGGATGGAGAAGCAGCGCTGAGGGAGGCCGTTTGTGGACCTTGAAGGGACCCCTTACGATGGGGGTGGGGGAGATACCTCAGTCTTGAGCTCGGCATGCCAGCCTGGATCCCACCACAGGAGGAAGTTGGAGGGATTCAAGCCAGAGAGGCAGCAGAGAGCAAGGGGAAACAGTGAGTAGATCAGCATATGCAGGGACAGACAAGGGGAGAGACTGTCAGCTGTAGCAGTGCTCTCTTGAAGACAGTGTTATGCCAAGTGTTTATCCAACCTTGCCCTGGGAAGTCTCCATGTGTGTGTCAGGAGGACTGAGAGAAGCAAGCTGCCAGGTGGGCTGGTATTTCTGCAAGCAGTGGAACTGGGATCAGTGGTCACAGGGAAGCAGAAGGTTATGAGAGATATAGCTCCCAACTGTCCCTGATTTGGAGCAATGTCCCTCTGCTCTGTCCCCCTTTCCCCCTCATTTGTCCCTCATTTTGGTCTGATCTATATAGTTGTGTATAAAATGCATGAAACTCGACTGCATAATTTGGGGTAGTGAGGGACTGCGTTTGCTCTTTCCCCTGAAAAAAAAAAAAAGCATTTTTTATCCCAGGGCTTTACCTTTTATCCAAATTCAAAAATGCTGCAATTGTGAAATTTAAAAGCCAAAATAAAGGAATGGTAGTGGTAAAAAAAGCCCTTGTGGATTTAATTAACATTTTATTTTGGTTAAGTCTCCTTTAAGGGGGTGTGGCAGGGGGCGTGTCTTATGCCTACATACATTTGATAGTAGGTGTCCCTCATTCTCACCTCAAAATGTTGGGAGGTATGTGAGAAATGCTGTTCAATCCACATGTGCTACTTTACAAAAATGGGACGGGAAGTCCCTAGCCTGTAATGGGCTTTTGCTGAATTAACTAAGTGACTGTTAGCTTAGTAAATAGGGAGGAAATTGTCCCCTGTTTGTTCTGTGTTCTGGATACTTCCAAGTTGGGAATCCCATAATTCCCTACCCCATCCAAGTTATCATTCCCTACTTGAACAACAAAAACAAGCCAAGGACTGATTTTCTGCATTGGAGTGAATGAAGGAAATGCTATGTGACTGGCTGTGCATCAGTGGGGACCCAGACATTAGCAATTCGTACGAGGGGGGGGGGATTAGTGCTACACTTTGTTTTTAACTTCAGGGCTAATTCCTGCTAACTGCCATTGTCTGGTAAGGTTTAATGCCATGTACACACGACCAGACTTTTCGACGGACAAGGTCCGACGGTCTTCCCAACGGACTTTCGTCGGAGTTCCGGCGGACATTCCGAATGAACGGACTTGGACACACACAATCACACCAAAGTCCAATGGATTTGAATGTGATGACATACGAATAAGGAAGTTTATAGCCAGTAGCCAATAGCTGCCCTAGTGTCGGTTTTTGTCCGTCGGACTAGCATACACACAAACGGATTTCTCAATAGGAACTGGGTCCGGACGGAGTTCTGGCTGAAAAATTTGAAACATGTTCTAATTCTAAAGTCCGTCAGATTTTTGGACAGCAAAGGTCCAATGGAGCCCGCACATGATCGAGTTGTCAGACGGATTTGTTCCGTCAAGTGTACGCAGCATAACACTTTTTTTTTAATCATATATCATATCTCACCTTTGTCTTCTATCTCCTTATTATATTCAGTGGCGTAATGATCTGAAATGAGAAAAGGCTTAAACTCTTGGATGATATCAGTCACAGAACACTAAAGGTCTCACGTTGTTTATCTCATTACCAGTGCAGGTGACACCTTGATGCCCATCTCTGCAGGAACACACATTGGGTGCGATACAGTACCCACCGCCACAGCCAAATGAACACAGTGCTGCAAGAAAAAGAAAAGAAGTGCCAGGTCTGTCGAAAATATTAGCAGGAACTAGGGCATAGCTACAAGGGTGCAGAAGAGGCAATAGCTCCTGGGCCAAGGAGGACAGAAGATCCAGGCATCCTTTTTATGTGCCCATTACATTCTGTATAGGATAAAGCACAATTTCCCTTTCCGTCACACATATTTTAGTATAAGGAAAACTAGAATTTTATTTTTTGTTTACAAATTTTGGAAACTGGTGATTAGGACCTCATTCACATGGGTAATGTAGCCCATACATCGTAAATGAGTGTCTTCTTTATGCAGCTAGAGCCACCTGGACCTGCTTGTAGACAGCCCATGTTTCTATATGGGGATGCACGGCTGACCCAGAACATAGACAGTGTGTGTTCAGGGCCACTCACCTGCCCTGCACGCCTGTCACATTAGGACAAGCAGCCGCATCCCTACAGTCACTGCATCCCCATAGAGAAACATAAACTGTCTGCACGGGGTTCAGGGCTGCTCCAGTTGCATAGACAAGGCACTCATTCAAGCTGTTCAGGCCACACACCCATGAGAATGAGCCCTTATATTGTTTTTAATTATTTGTATATAAACTATCATTGTGCAAACAGTTTTTTTTTTTCAAGGTAAAAAACATCCAGCTTTTACAACCAAGGCCTGATTCACACCTATGCAGGTTGCAGTTTGCATATTCCAAGTGCATTTTGTGTTTTTTCAATACACTTTTTTTATCTGTTGAAGTCTATGGAACCAAAAACAAGAAAAAAGCCTATGGCCCTTTCCATAAAATGCATGTGAACATGACCCATAGAAAAAAAAATGCTAAATGGACTGTAGTGCATTTCTGCAAAGCTGAAAATGTACTAAAAAATGCATAGGTGTGAACCAAGCCTAATGGTGTATAAGGCTGGATTCACACCTATGCATTTTTTGTGCTTTTTGCATTTTGCAGATTTTCACTACAGAACGTGTACTATAGGAATGTAGTGCAAAGGCTGGATTCACACCTATGCAGTTTGGGTGCTTTTTGCATTTTGCAGATTTGCACTACAGAACATGTTCCATGTTAAATGGAAAAAGGAAAAATTTTGCCGGTTTGCACTGCAGAACGTGTTCCATAGGAAACCATGTTAAATGGACTGTAGTGCAAATCTGCAAAATGCAAAAAGCACTAAAAATGCATAGGTGTGAATCAGGCCTAATGCCCCATAAACACGGGCACGCGTTATACACAGATAAATGCTGTCTAGCCAAATAACACGCCTAAGCTCATCTCTTCACCACACATAGCCACAAACGCAAGAGATTCTTGGGCAATGTATTATTGCTCAGGCGAACACACTTAGACCAAACTATAATGGTTCAAAAAATGTCAGGCAAAATGGTCGGCCCTAACGCATTTTCATTTCATCAGATCTGGCCCTCTTTAAAAATAGTTTGTACACCCCTGGTCTAATTGGTAGAGCAGGAATATCTGAATGCTGAATATTTAAATATTATTAAGAACCAAAGAAAAAATTAAACCATTAGCTTCTTCCAAAAACTGGATTAGTTTAGAAATAAAATACGTTAAATGAGACTTACGCTGAAGGCATTGTCCAGTGCCTGGGGAGATTGTCCATCCTGGACAGCATCCACTGCCCATACCTGAGAAACAAACATGAGGTCCCGAACGAATTCTACAGAAATATAAGAACAAACATCAATAGCCACGTGATTCAGATGCTAGAAAATATCTTGAATTTAATATTGACTAAAAATATGATTGGGGTGCTTTATACAAGAAGGGTTGCCACATTCATCAAATTGACCAACATGGGCCATTCTTTCCCCCACTATCCTCATCTTTGGAGTAGATTAAAGCCCATGACATGCACTGTGGCAACCGTATCTGATCATTTTTTCCTCATCTGCTGTCAATATCCTGGAGCTGCACCTTAAAACCAGTGTGGGGACGATGCCTTGGTCATCAGTGTCCGAATGATGTCATGTTTAAGGGGCTAGAATAATGTTATGTTTGATAAGTGTTTCGTAGCCTCCTCCCAGTGCTGGCAAAGTGCAGTTTGTACTTTGCAATGCCAGTAAGATGACATCATCAAAGTATTGCTCTTCCATTTTAGAGATGTCCTTAGTGGGTCAATGTACAGTGTTTTAGCTTCCCACTTGTTAAGTAGTGATGTCACTGTTATTATTAAACAATAGCAAGGTGGTCCATCCGGGAAATCAATTGTTTCCACCTGCCAGGAATGTTTCTGGGCCATTAGACATATAGGACCAGAACATACATCTGAAAACCTGACAGAGAAGCCAAGGAATGGACAAGACAGATGACAATTCCAGGTATACATTCCTTCCATTTACAGTGCCTTGCGAAAGTATTCAGCCCCATTGAACTTTTCAACCTTTTGCCACATTTCAGGCTTCAAACATAAAGATATAACATTTTTATTTTTTGTGAAGAATCACCAACAAGTGGGACACAATTGTGAAGTGGAACGAAATCTATTGGATAATTTAAACTTTTTTAGCAAATAAAAAACTGAAAAGTGGTGTGTGCAAAATTAGGATTAGTGTAAATGTTTCTGCCTCACATCCAATATACAACAGATTATACTTGCGTATATATACTTGCAAACAAATCTGTGTAACAACATATTCAAATATGATACAGCAAAGCAAAAACTATATCCTTAATTACTTTAATGTTTATTTCTAGGAAAAACTTTTTTTTTAGTTTTGGATAGAGTGGGCTAAGGTTACCCTCTATTTGTGCTGGTGACCAATGTCACAGTGAAAGAAAGCAAAGAGACAAGTGGAAATCTTCCAATGGGGATACCTGTTGCGGGACAACTGTCTAAGAGGGGAACGCTCATATTGGGAACATTCCTCGAACTTCATGTTTTGTCTCTTATGCCGCGTACACACGACCAAAGTCCGCCGGACAATTCGATCGTGTGTGGGCTCCAGCGGACTTTTTCTTCCCAAAATTCCGGCGGACTTAGAAATAAGACTTGTTTCAAAATTGTCCGCCAGACTTGGCTTTTAGCGGACAATCAGTTCGTCTGTATGCTAGTCCGGCGGACTAAAACCAACACTAGGGCAGCTATTGGCTACTGGCTAGGAACTTCCTTATTCTACGCCATCACGTTCGAATCCACTGGACTTTTGGAGTGATCATGTGTGGCCAAGTCCGTTCACTTGAAAGTCCGGCGGACCTCAGCTGCAAAGTCCATCGGATTGTCCGCCGGACTAAGTCCACCAGATGGTTCGATCGTGTGTACGAGGCATTAGACAAGAAGTGATAGAAAATGTGCCCAATGGTACACAGACAGAAAAAAAAGACCCAGCAGGTATTTTACCCTTATGCCGCGTACACACGAGCGGACTGTATGGCCTACTTAGTCCGCCGAAACACATTTCAGCGGACAGTCCGCTCGTGTGTGGGCTTCAGCGGACTTTTTCAGCGTGCAGTCCGGCGTACTAAGAATTTCGGTTTTTTCGAAATTCTGTCCGTCGTACTCGCATTTCGGCGGACAATCCGGCCGTGTGTATGCCAGTCCGCCGTACTTTTGAAATGAGCGGACTTTTCCCGCCCGGAGAAAAGTCCGCTCATTTTGAGCGGGTATCCAGGTAGGCGGGGCCCGCGAATGAGACGTCGCTGGCCCCGCCGCCTGGTATGGACTTAAAGGGGAACCCCAACGCCGAAAAAAATCGGCGTGGGGGTCCCCCCAAGTCCACAACAGACCCTTGTCCGAGCACGCTACCCGGCCGGCCAGGAAAGGGGGGCGAGCGAGCGCCCCCCCTCCTGAGCCGTACCAGGCCGCGTGCCCTCAACATGGGGGGGTGCCTTGGGGAAGGGGGGCCGCGCGGCCCCCCACCCCAAAGCACCTTGTCCCCATGTTGATGAGGACAAGGGCCTCTTCCCGACAACCCTGGCCGTTGGTTGTCGGGGTCTGCGGGCGGGGGGCTTATCGGAATCCGGGAGCCCCCTTTAATAAGGGGGCCCCCGATACCGGCCCCCCACCCTATGTGAATGAGTATGGGGTACAATGTACCCCTACCCATTCACCTGTAAAATAAAAGTACAAAAAAAACACAACACACGAGATAAAATACTTTATTGCACAGCTCCGGGGGTCTTCCGTCTTCGGGGGTCTTCTCGCCGGACTCCTCCGCTATCTTCTTGTAGCTCTTTTGCTAGCGGAGGAGTACGGCTTTCTTCCTCGCCGCCGGCCTCTTCTCCCGACTTCGGGGGTCTTGTCCCCCTCTTCGGTTCTTCTGCCGGGCCACCGCGCCTTCTTATAGCTCTTTTACAGGCGGTGGCCCGGTCTTCTGTCGCCGCCGCCGCCGCCGCCTTCCGTTCTTCTTCTTCTTCTTCTTCTCCAGGAGATGTTGACTCGACGATCTCTCCGGCCACAATGCCAGGGCCGCGCTGCGCGGCCACTTATATAGGGACAAGGGGCGGTGTCACATGGCTTTATGTCACATGGGTTGGTGTCACATGGTGACCCCGCCCCCTTAAGATGTCATAGTTGAGTTGAGTTGTTGAGTCCATGGAATATTTTATATTTTGCCACAAGTTGCGGGAAAATGACAAACTTTTTTTTTTTTTTTCACAAAGTTGTCACTAAATGATATATTGCTCACACATGCTATGGGCATATGTGAAATGACACCCCAAAATAAATTCTGCTGCTTCTCCTGAGTATGGAGATACCACATGTGTGGGAAATTTTTTGGGAGCCTAGCTGCGTACGGGGCCCCGAAAGCCAAGCACCGCCTTCAGGCTTTCTAAGGTCGTATGCAGGGTCTCCACGAGGACAACAGAGTTCATTGTCTGCAGTTATGTGTTTAGTGTTTTGTAAGTGACAGTGATCGATCGATACTGCACTTGGGTGGGCTAGGCTTGGCGAAGGGGCTAAACGCAGGTGCTAGCAGGTATCTGGGCTGATCCCGCTAACAATGCGTTTTTGGGAAACCTAAACTGCTGGCGACGCTAATATAGATCTGATCAGATCAGATATTGATCTGTTAAGATACTGTATTACTAAGGGAGGTGTATGCTTTGCGCGTGGGTGTTAGCGGTACTGGCACTAACCTGACGCTGCCTGGGGCGATGCAGACCCTATCTGACCCTCAAACTTATATCACCCGCCGGGTGATCAGGGGGTTAAACCTTTATTAAGTAATCAATGGCGGGTGCCCTGAAACTATAAAAAAATAACCAACCAACCAGCGTCACCTGTAACAGTTATATGGTGATCACTGGTGAAAGGGTTAAAGTGGGGTACCCCCTAAAAAAAAAAATTAAAAGTCAGCAGCTACAAATACTGCAGCTGCTGGCTTTTAATAATCGGACACTTACCTGCCCCAGGGTCCAGCGATGCGGGGGAACGAAGCCCCCCCTCGCTCCCCGCTCCGCTCGCGGCGCCGTCATGCATACTGTGGGCACCCGGCTGTGGCTTCACAGCCGGGCACCCACTGCGCATGCGCGAGCGGCGCAGGGCGCCGTGATACACCGTACAGTCACCTGGGACACATGACAGGTCCCAGGTGAATGTGCGGCACGAGGGGAAGTGATGTCACCAGCCTGGGCAATGAGGAAGGCAGATTACGAGGGACCCCCTAGCAACCGGTATTTAGAGGTGAGTAAAAAAATTTTTTTTTGCCAATTATTTTTTTTTTATTTTTTTTACGAATTTTAAGCACTTTTAATTTTTTGGTGGCAACACCACTTTAACTAGGGGGCAATCAGGGGGCTTTATGCAGTAGTATATGGGGGTCCCTGACGCTATAAAAAGCTGCAGCGAACCTAAATACCTACCTGCCTTACTAGCATCACCTGTGACACTAATACAGCGATCAGAAAAACGATCGCTTATTAGTGACACTGGCAACGGGGGGTGATCACGGGGTTAAACCTTTATTGGGGGGTTAGGGTGGTACCCTAGACCTAAAGGGGGCTAACCCTAACTGCCCTAACAGTTATTGCAGTCACAAATGACACCAATGCAATAATAAAAAAAAAAAATGCAATTGGTGTCACTGTGACTGGGGGTGCAGGGGTGATTGGGGGGGTGATCGGGGGGTTAAGGGGGGGGTGAAAGTGTGCCTGGCATGTTCTACTGTTAGTGTAGTGTGTTGGTGCAACTCACTGATCATCTCTCCTCGGTGCCGGAACGAAAAAGACCGACACGAGGAGAGATTACATCACTTCCTCTGCCTGTGTTTACAATACAGGAGAGGAAGTGATGTAGGGGAAGCATTCCATTCATCAGGAGCGATCGCGAGGGGGTGGCCATGAATGAATGGCCGCCCCCTCATCCCGGATCGCTCCTGCACGGAATCCGACCGCCGCTGGCACCGGGGGGGGGGGCCCGATCGGGCCCCCCACCCGCGGGAAGGCATGGACGTACCTGTACGCCAATATGCCTGCCCGTGCCATTCTGCCGACGTACATCGGCGTGCAGCGGTTGGCAAGTGGTTAATAATTTTGTTATATTTTTTATTTTAGCCAAATATTATACATATTCTTTTTGATCTTCTGCAATTTTTTGCACATATTTTTGCCTTTTTTGCACAGTTGCACATTTTTTGCACATTTTTTTTTTGCACATTTTTATATTTTTGCACATAATTTATCCCTTTGTGGCTTATAATAATTTTTTCACATATGGTGTGGACTGTATAATATTTAGTTGATGTGATAAGGACATCTATGATATTGAGGTGGAGATCTTTTGGATATTGGCTTATTGTATTTACAAAATAAGGACTGTATAAATCTTATATAGCCAGACAAGTGACAGAAAGTTATAAGCCAACCATCAACTTATTTTTTCCATTGTTCTTTTACTTTTATTCGTATGTCTTCACCCATTTTTCACTGTTTGCTTATGATTGATTATGGTCTGATGATGTGATATATTTATCAACTCTGACTCTCTTCATATAGCATGCTTATATAATTAGCTGGTATATACAGTAAGCAGGGGGGTGTTGACAACACACCCAGTGTCCGGTACTACATAGTTCAAGCATAGAGTATCCTTACAGTGGCCTAGACTATATAGGCTGCGGTTCTCTCCTCTTGTTTTCTCTTTGCTGTTTACATTAGGAACTTTTCTTTCTTATTTACGGGACATAAGACTACT
Organism: Lithobates pipiens; assembly: GCF_037356315.1. NCBI lineage: Eukaryota > Metazoa > Chordata > Amphibia > Anura > Ranidae > Lithobates > Lithobates pipiens. The sequence continues at coordinate 193,677,265 of NW_027507686.1, read as the reverse complement.
ATAGCTAATATATTTTAGATCACCCTATGCAGTAAGGGCATACCTTTTACCTATAAAAACATCTTATGGAGGTAGCGCCAGGATCCCTAAATTTATTTATATAACAGTTGGAGTTCATAGCCTCCTAAAGGGGTTGGGAATTATAGGGACGGCAGCAACCTATTAGACCAATTACCACAGCGCGGCTTGTTTTCTTTTCATTTTTTACACATTTTTACATGACTTTCTTAGTGCAAAGGCAGACTTAATATGTTAAGCTGTGCTGTGGTCCAATAAATCTGACCAGTGAGACCGTATCAGGTCAAATTTATGCATTGCGTTGCAAAGTGAGTATCTATATTTCTAAAAGAAATACATCTGTTCAGCTCATGCACCCATTCCTGAAAAGAAGAAAGGAGCGTTGCAGACTCCCATTTTAAAGCCAACATCCTATTTTATAGCCAATCATCAAGTAAGGATGAATAAAATGCATGTGAAAGGATCAACTTCCAGGTGTGTACCAAAAATACCATTAAGGGTTAGAACCACCCCCTACAAATACATTCTGAGCTTGGGACAGTGCCAAAGGACGTAGATCAAAGTCCCATGTGGCTGGCTGCATCTATTGCAGCAGGGATCAGCGTGTAAGCCAATTCTGAGTAAAAATTCAGGAGTACGGTATACTCTGTGGAGGATGAAACCATCACTGAGACTTCCCCATTAAAATGCTAGTTCTCTGGCAGTTATGCTAATCCAAAGGCTTTAGTATTTATTGAGTCACTGACCTGGAACAAGTATAGAGATCAGGTGTTCTGGATTCTCTACCTGCATTCCTGTTACAGATTAGTGACTCAGAAAGCACTGAAGCCATAGAAAGACAGAAAAAATTTTTTTTTCCAAATTTAAACATAGCTTTTTTAAATGCTGATCTTGAACACATACTTACCTAAAGAGAACATTAGCATATGGTAAGAATTTAGCCCAACGTACAGAAATCATGGGAATTTGTGGTACCTCATTATCAGTTTTTTAAATCAGAGATATTTCCAACCAACCAACCAGGGTTAGACTTTTATTTTTTATCTCACTATGTTCAGATGGAAGCAGAACTCCAGGCACATGCAGAAAAAGGAATTGCCCATGGGACTTTAGGAGATTGGTGCTAAATAAAATGATACATCAAGTATATAAAATTACAATATTTATTTTGTGTTTCATACAAAACCTGTACCGTATAAATATTTCACCGTAAAAGATAGATCACAAGTATATATTCAAGATGCTGACATAATTGTTGAGACATTAAATTCATAGCTGTGTTGCGTTTGTTAAAATATGATTTTTTTATATTATGTGGCGGGAGGCGTCATATGACGGCCTCCCGTTTAAACAGGGAATGCGCGCGATCGTGCGCGCGCATCCCTGTTTCTTCGGTGGCGGCGTGTCACGGAGACACCGCTCGCCACCGAAGGGGGTGAACAGCCATTCTTTATGGCTGTTTACCACGTGATCGGCCGTGATGAAGTCACGGCCGATCACAGATGGTCACACCTCGAACAGGCACGGCGCATGCGCGTGATCGCGAGCGCGCTGCGCGTGCACGTCGGTGGCGGCGTGTTCCCCGGGAACACTGCTCGTCACCGACGCTGGTAAACAGCCATTGGCCGGCTGTTTACCCACGTGATCGGCTGTGATCCTTTCACAGCCGATCACAAAAATGTAAACAAACTGCGGTAACGGGATGTTACCGGGTTCTCCTCTTCACACACCGATCGTGTGTGAGGAGGAGATTGCGGTAACATCTCGTTACCGCATACAGTGTACACCAATCATACTGATTGCCCCCCCCCCCCAATAAAGAGGACCTGTCACCACCCCTCATAGTACCTGTCAATCACAGTCCATCAGAGTACCTGTCACAGTCCATCAGAGTATTTGAGTACCTGTCACAGCACATCAGAGTACCCGAGTACCTGTCACAGCCCATCAGAGTACCTGTCAGCCCATCAGAGTACCCGAGTACCTGTCACAGCCCATCTGAGTACCCGAGTACCTGTCACAGTTCATCTGAGTACCCGAGTACCTGTCACAGCCCATCAGAGTACCCGAGTACCTGTCACGGCCCATCAGAGTACCTGTCAGCCCATCAGAGTACCCGAGTACCTGTCACAGTTCATCTGAGTACCCGAGTACCTGTCACAGCCCATCAGAGTACCCGAGTACCTGTCACGGCCCATCAGAGTACCTGTCAGCCCATCAGAGTACCCGAGTACCTGTCACAGCCCATCTGAGTACCCGAGTACCTGTCACAGTTCATCTGAGTACCCGAGTACCTGTCACAGCCCATCAGAGTACCCGAGTACCTGTCACGGCCCATCAGAGTACCCGAGTACCGGTCACGGCCCATCAGGGTACCTGAGTACCTGTCACGGCCCATCAGGGTACCCGAGTACCTGTCACGGCCCATCAGGGTACCCGAGTACCTGTCACAGTCCATTAGAGTACCGAGTACCTGTCACAGTCCATCAGGGTACCCGAGTACCTGTCACAGTCCATTAGAGTACCGAGTACCTGTCACAGTCCATTAGAGTACCCGAGTACCTGTCACAGTCCATTAGAGTACCGAGTACCTGTCACAGTCCATTAGAGTACCGAGTACCTGTCACAGTCCATCAGGGTACCCGAGTACCTGTCACAGCCCATCTGAGTACCCGAGTACCTGTTCCAGTCCATCTGTGTACCAGAGTACCTGTCACAGTCCATCTGAGTACCCGAGTACCTGTCACAGTCCATATGAGTACCTGTCCCCGCCCTTCAGAGTACCCAAATACCAGTCACCAAACCATCAGAGTACCTGTCACCAGGCCATCAGAGTACCCGAGTACCTGTCACCAGGCCATCAGAGTACCCGAGTACCTGTCTCAGGCCATCAGAGTACCCGAGTACCTGTCACCAGGCCATCAGAGTACCCGAGTACCTGTCACCAGGCCATCAGAGTACCCGAGTACCTGTCACCAGGCCATCAGAGTACCCGAGTACCTGTCACCAGGCCATCAGAGTACCCGAGTACCTGTCACCAGGCCATCAGAGTACCCGAGTACCTGCCACCAGGCCATCAGAGTACCCGAGTACCTGTCACCAGACCATCAGAGTACCCGAGTACCTGTCACCAGACCATCAGAGTACCCGAGTACCTGTCCCCAGACCATCAGAGTACCCGAGTACCTGTCACCAGACCATCAGAGTACCCGAGTACCTGTCACCAGGCCATCAGAGTACCCGAGTACCTGTCACCAGGCCATCAGAGTACCTGAGTACCTATCTCCAGCCCATGTCTCATAGAATATACGTTGGGGTGTTTGCTTTCCAAAATGGGGTCATTTTGTGGGTAATTTTACTGTCCTGGTGGTCCAGGACCTTCAAAAGTGTGATGGGTAGGAATGTCATTTATGCTCCTAGAACGCCTGAACGTACTACTTCAATGTTCGGCCTCTCTATGTGGCCAGGCTGTGTAAAAGTCCTACACATGTGGTATCGCCATACTCGGGAGGAGTAGCAGAATGTATTTTGGGGTGTAATTTTTGCTATATACATGCTATGTGTTAGAAATATCTTATAAATTGAAAATTTTGTGTAAAAAAAAAATGCGTTTTAATTTTTTTTCCACATATTCCAAAAACTTCTGGAAAAAAATGAACCGTTCAAAAGACTCATTATGCCTCACAGATTATACGTTGGGGTGTTTGCTTTCCAAAATGGGGTAATTTTATGGGAAATTCCATTGTCCTGGTACTCCAGGGCCTTCAAAAGTGTAATAGGTGGTTGAGAAATGAGATGCGTAATTTTTGCTCGCAGAACGTCTGAAGGTACTACATCAATGTTAGTGCTCTGTATGTGGCCAGGCTGTGTAAAAGTCCTACACATGTGGTATCGCCGTACTCGGGAAGAGTAGCAGAATGTATTTTGGGGTGTAATTTGTTGTATGCATATGCTGTGTGTGAGAAATAACCTGATAATATGACAATTTAGTAAAAAAAAATTTAAAAAAATAAAAAAAATTCATTTTGCAAAGAATTGTGGGAAAAAATGACAACTTAAAAAAACTCACCATGCTACTTACTTAATACCTTGGGATGTCTACTTTGTAAAAAGGGGTCATTTGGGGGGTATTTATACTTTCCTGACTTGTTAGTGTCTCAAGAAATGAGGTACACCTGATGTACTGAAGGCCTGATCAGAAGTGATCAATTTTCAGTGATTGGCACCATAGTTTGTAGACTCTATAACTTTCACAAAGACCAAATAATATATACTAATGTGGGTTATTTTTACCAAAGATATGTAGCAGTATAAATTTTGGCTAAAATTTATGAAGAAAAATTACTAATTAGCAAAAATTTATGACAGAAACGAAGAAAAAGGCATTTTTTTCACAAAATTTACGTTTTATTTTATTTATAGCACAAAAAATAAAAAACCCACTAGTGATTAAATACCACTAAAAGAAAGCTCTATTTGTGTGGAAAAAAGGACGCAAGTTTCATATGGATACAGTGTAGGATGACTGAGTAATTGTCATTCAAACTGTGAGAGCGCTGAAAGCTGAAAATTGGTCTGGTCAGGAAGGGGGTGTAACTGCACTGTATTGAGGTGGTTAATCAGACATAAGATACATGGGACAATATTACAATAGTGAGTTGGTCAGATTACTGTCAGTTCTTTGGCTTGAGTAGATTTCTCAAACAAATGCTGTTTCATACAATAGGTATGTAGATACTATTGTTACTATACTATTGTTGTATTCAATTGACGGTTTGAATAGGCTATTGTCTCTATAGCTACAGTAAACAAGTAAGAAAGGGTCTCTCAAACTGAAAGAATGACTGTCATGCCCCATACACACAGTCGGAAAGACAGAAAAAGTCAGATCGGATTTTGTTGTCGGAAAATCTGATCGTGTGTGGGCTCCATCTGACTTTTTCCATCGGAATTTCCGACACACAAAGTTTGAGAGCAGGATCTAAAATTTTCCGCCAACAAAATCCGATAGTTTAAATTCCGATCGTGTGTAGACAATTCCGACGGACAAAGTGCCACGCATGCTCAGAATAAATTACGAGACGAAAGCTATTGGCTACTGCCCTCTTTATAGTCCCGCCATACGTGTTCTACATCACCGCTTTCTGAACGATCGGATTTTCCGACAACTTTGTGCGACCGTGTGTATGCAAGACAAGTTTAGGCCAAAATCAGTTCAGAAAAAATCTGATGGATTTTGTTGTCGGCATGTCCGACCGTGTGTATGGGGCATCAGTCTGTTGTTATGGAAACAAGTTTGTAACCATTAACTTTTGTCAACAAACTTGTACAAATAAAAAGAGGTGAGTAGAGACTAGAACACACATGATCATGTTTTGAAGATCAAAGGCTACTCATGATACAAGAACAGTGCCTGATTTCCAGAATCGTTGCCAATGGAGATCATGAACATACAGTAACAGAAGATAAGTAACCTTTAAGTGTATTTGTACTGATATAGACCATAGGCTGTTCATTTGCTAGGCAATTTGCTTGTTATAGATATCTGTCAGTCTTGTATTGTATTCCTAATAGTGTAATAGTTTTGCATGTACAGTATCTTTGTATAGTAAAAGCACATTTTCATACTGCAGAAGTCTCAGCTTCCTTGCTTATACCACAGAGTAACCTTGCTAGACAGACGCAAGCAAAACAATAGTTCAACTGTGCTATAATCTCTACATGTTTCATGGGCAGTACCCACTTTATCAGGAGACAGCTGAGGTGGGGTTTTTTGTATGTATCTTCAGGTAAGCACCCTATGAAAAGGACAACAGTCCATTTGTGAATGCAGTTGCCATCCTTGCTGCTGTGTCTCCTCAGAGCTGGAGTGGGGCTGTGGACCTACACAAGGGGTATTGCAATGGGGGCCCCGTCTGTGTGCCCCTGCCCTAGGTCTACCCTACCACCCTCAGCTCCCAGTTCGAACCTATGCTGTGGTGGTCTTCAAGGACCCAGGTGTTATTTGATTTTATCCATTGGTTTATAGTTTAGTGGTCCCTTTTCATAGGGTACCTACCTCAGTATATATACACAAAACCAACCTCAGCTGTCTCCTGATAAAGTGGGCGCTGCCCACAAAACGTGTAGAGATTATAGCTACATTAAAATATGTCAGGATCTTGAATATATACTTGTGATCTATCTTTTACAATTAAATATTTGTACTGCACAGGTTTTTTATGAAATACAAAATAAATATTGTCATTTTATATACTTGATGTATAATTTTTCAGTTTTTTGCAGTATATTGGGGACGAAATGTTGCTCTAAGGTCTGAGTATAGGTAGCCTCTTTTCCAGTTTATATGTTTCCAGACACACATAAAAGACACAGCTACACAGGCATTCATTAAAGTGATATTAAAGGCTGATTTGTTTTTGTTTTTTAAATGTCATACTTACCTGTGCAGTGGTTTTACACAGAACATCCCAGATCCTTCTCATTAGCTCACTGGCTGTGATTGACAGTGGCAGGAGCCAATAGCTCTCACTGCTGTCTCAGCCAATGAGGAGAAAGAGACCCAGGAGAGCTGGCACTGGATCGAGAGGAGGCCCAGGTAAGTATTTGGGGAGGCTGCTGCACACTGAAGTTTTTTTTACCTTCATTCTGCAGAAAAAAATGTGCATTTATTATGTTTTTATAGGCGCCAGCAGGGCATTTCACCCGTGATCAGTGAGTGTAATGTCGGGCTCCTGCAGGGAAAGCCCCAAAGCTGTCTGCCAATACCTTTGTAAGCTGTCAGTTTTAAAGCCGTATGGCTTGTTAAAGGGAGTCCCAGAGCTAGCAGCCGCAGGGGGTGGGTGCAGGGACAGCATTACATGTGCTGGACCGCACAGTTGCCGTCTTTAGGGGGGGAAGTAGGGCCGCTTTAAGGGAGCCGGGTAAGCGGAGCAAGGGGCAGAGCCAGTGTTAGCTCAGTGATAGCAGAGTGCTTTGCTATCACTCGCAGAGCGGCGGAGGAAGTGATCGGACCCTCTCGCTCAGCTCAGCGCAGCTACCCGACACACCACGAGGCGATGGTGGCAAGTGAAAGTTTTATGGTGGAGTTGCAATCGGCGGTGGCCAGTCAGGCGCCGCATGGCTCAGGGCCCAGATAGCGGCCATGGCGGCAGAGGCGGGGACGGCGGCCAGCGGGGGAGCGGTGGCTACACCTCGGGCGCGGCGATCCAGGCCGCCTGAGAGGTACAGCCCGGAGGCCGGCCCGGGGGGCCGCACCATGCAGCACACAGCACCCCCAGGGGGGCACAGACCCAGCAGGGGCATCGCAGCGCCGGGAAGTGGCAGCCTCCACCAGACAAATGGAGACCAGGTACGCTGGGAGGAGTGGGGCAAGGAGGAGAGGCCAGGCAGCTGCATTGGGGGAGGCAGGTACTTCTCATGGATCGGTGCCCCCTGCCAGGTGCCAATGCATGGGGCGAATGACGGTCGCTGGCGGAGAAGCGTCGGTATAGGTTGATTCCGCGAACCTTTGCTAACTGGCTGCAGGCATTCGCTATCCTGGCGAGCGTCATGGGAGAACAGATGCCGGAGCATTGCTCGGCGCTGTTCGTGTATTTGGAAGCCATCAGTGATGCGCACAGGACATACGGTGGAACAGCTTGGCTTCGCTATGATGAGCAATTTAGGCAGCGTATGGCAGTCCGACCGTCTCTTCGCTGGGATCACAAGGACATTAGCCTTTGGATGAAGCTCATGACGGCGGCGCAGGCTCCTAACCCGTTTTTTCAGCGGGGGGGTCGGAAGTTCAGCAACCTCGGGACAGCCGACCGAAAAACGTGGGGTTTTTGCTGGCAGTTTAATGCAGGCACGTGCAAGTTTGGGGCCAACTGTTGGTTCAAGCACTTGTGTTCCGGTTGCGGGGGATCACACGCTCTTGCCAAGTGTTTTAAGAAGGGGAGCGGGCATCCCGGAGATATTGCGCATAAGAGGGACGACTCCAGTGCAGGTGGAAAGGATGTTGCCTTTTCTCAGTAGATACCCCAACCGGGCGGGAGCTAAATTGTTGGAGGATGGGTTTACTTCAGGTTTTAAGATCCGTGTTCATTGACCTCGGTTCCACCACTGGCTAAGAATTTGAAGTCCGCCATGCTATACTCAGCTGTTGTTACAGAAAAATTGGGCAAGGAGGTAGCCTTAGGCCGCATGGCCGGCCCATTCAGCAAGGCGCCTCTCCCAGACCTGGTGGTTTCGCCTCTGGGTGTGGTGCCGAGAAAGGAACCTAACAAGTTCAGTTTGATTCATCACCTGTCGTTCCCAAAAGGGGGTTCTGTGAACGACGCTATTGCCCCGGAGGAGTGTGCGGTGACGTACACTTCTTTCGATGCGGTGGTCGCCTGGGTTCGGCTCTATGGCCAGGGGGCCTTGATGGCAAAGTCTGACATCGAATCGGCCTTTCAACTGCTGCCTGTGCATCTGGAAAGTTTTAGACTTCTTGGCTGCACATGGGAGGGGGGTGGATCGATGCCTTCCTATGGGGTGTTCTATTTCCTGTGCCTTCTTTGAGCAGTTCAGCTCGTTCTTGGAGTGGGCCATCTGCGATGTGTCGGGCATCAACTCGGTGGTCCATTATTTGGACGACTTCCTATGTGTTGGCCTGGCGGGCAACGCGGTCTGTGCAGTTCTTTTGGGGACGCTCCAACATTTGGCGGAGCGTTTTAGAGTCCCTTTGGCTCCGGGGAAGATGGAGGGGCCTAAGGCCTGCATCATATTTTTGGGGATCGTGATCGATTCTGAAAAAATGGAGTGCAGGTTGCCAATGGACAAGCTGACGACACTTCAGGAGGAACTACGAGGGATGATTGGAGTGTGTAAGGTGCAACTTCGTCAGTTGCAGTCGCTGCTGGGGAAGTTGAACTTCGTCTGTCGGATCATGCCAAAGGGGTGGGTGTTTTGCCGTCAGCTGGCGGCTGCTACCTCGGTCATCCGGTCCCCAAAACATTTTGTGACCTTCAATCATGATCATAGAGCAGACTTGGAAGTCTGGCAAGGGTTTTTGGAGACCTTTAATGGCCAGGCCCTGTGGATGTCCGGTCCGATTAGTAATTATGACCTGGAATTGTTCACTGACGCGGCTGGTTCCACGGGGTTCGGAGCATTTTTTAAGGGCCAATGGTGCGCGGCACGTTGGCCGTCTGAGTGGTCTGAGGTGGGGTTGTTAAAAAACCTGGTTCTGTTGGAGCTGTTTCCTATTGTAGTGGCTGTGGAAATTTGGGGGGAGGCATTTCGTAACCTGAAAGTGAGGTTTAATTGCAACAACCCGGGGGTGGTGCAGGTGGTAAATCAGCTGAGGGCGGCCTCTGGGCTGGTAGTCAGGCTTCTTTGGCATTTGGTTTTTACGGTGTTTACAGGTGAATGCTTTCATCTATGCTGTACACTTGCCGGGAGTTGACAACACGCTTGCTGATGCTCTGTCTCGTTTTCAGTGGGACAGGTTTCGGGAACTGGCACCAGAGGCGGAGCATCACGGGATCGACTGCCCCGCGGGGTTGTGGAGCATAGCGCTGGAATAGCGTCAAGATGGATAGAGCAATCTGTGAGTAAGGTTACATGGGGGGCCTACTCGAGGGAGTGGCAGGAATGGTCAGCTCGCTTGGCATCTATCGGCATGGCACCGGGTGATGCGGGCATGGCTCCGGTGGTGTTCTATTTTCTTAGCGGCATTATGGAAGGGGGGTATCGGCAGCCACCATTGGTCGAAAACTGTCTGGGCTGGCTTTCTTATTCAAATGGCGGGGACAGCGGGACTACACAAAGGAATTTTGGTTAAGGCAAGCGGTAAAGGGTTACCGGCGGGCGCACAAGAAGAGGGACGGGAGACGACCAGTCTCCTTCGACCTACTTCTGGCCCTGAGTCGGACTGTGATGAGGGTTTGTAGTTCAGTCTACAAGCAAGCTCTTTTTCAGGTGGCATTCGCCCTCGCTTCTTTGGGGCTTTCCGGATTAGCGAGCTGGTCAGCCCGTCAGAACGGGCTGCAGGGGGTTTGGCGTGGGAGGATGTGGAGCTGTGCCAGGATGGGGTTGGAATCCAGATTCGGCAGTCTAAGACCGATCAGGAGGGCAGGGGGTTGCGAGTGGAGTTGGCCAGGATCGGGGAAGTGGCTATCTGCCCCGTGAGGTCTGTGGAAAGCTTCCTGGCGGTGCGGCCGCAGGTCTCGGGCCCATTCTTCCTACACTTGGATGGCTCTTACTTGTCCAAGTTTCAGTTTGTGGCAGTTTTTTCGTAAGTGCGTGGTGGCAGCGGGTTTTGACCCTAAAAAATTTTCCTCTCACTCGTTCAGGATTGGGGCTGCTACTGAGGCTTCCAGAGTGGGTTTGAGTGTCGAGGCGGTTAGGCGACTTGCGAGGTGGGACTCGGACAGGTTTAAATTGTATGTCCGTCCGCAGCTGTTACCTTAATGGGAATTTTTGTTTTTTATACATTGGTCTGGGGTTAAGGTGGGATGTTATTGGTTTTCACATGTATTAATCTTTATTTCTCCTCAGGTTATGAAGTGGGCTTGGTATGGATACTGGGCCACTCATACGTTTTTTGGGGTGCGAAGAGAGCGGACATTCGGCCGAACAACAGGCAACTTCGCATACCAAGGCAGGAGGCGCAAGTTCGCTGGATCGGGATCCCTGGCATGAGGGGGAATAGGGTGCTGGGAGAAGTGCATAGGTTTTCCCACCTGGGCAGGTCACCCGATGTGTTGCTTTTCCATGTGGGGGGTAATGATATGGGGGCTAGGTCGATGAGAGATCTCATCCGGGATATAAAGTGTGATTTTTTACGGTTGAAAGCTGCTTACCCCAATATGGTTATGGTTTGGTCGGACATGGTGGGTAGGATGTCTTGGAGATGGGCTCTATCAGACAAGAAAGTGGACAGGGCCAGGGTGAAGGTCAACAAGGAGGTGAGCAAGTTCTTCATCAGGAATGGGGGCCTTGCCGTCAGACATAGGGAATTAGAAATAGAAACGTGGAGCGATGCATCTATTTGAATGACGTAGGGATGGATCTATGGGCGTTAGGCTTGCAGGAGGGTATTCAGCGAGGGCTGTGCGAGTGGAGGTGCCCAAAAGGGTAAGGCTTTACCCCTTTCGGACTGTGGCAGTTCTTTGGGATTTTTCAGGAAATAATGGGAGGTACGGGTAGTAAACTGTTGTACCCATCCATGGATGGGGGTGGTTTAATGTTACTTCCAAGTTACGAGGGGTTAACCTGGAAGGGTTAAAAGGGGTAGGTCACTGCGACGGTTTGGGTATAGCCTCCGAGACAGGGGATTCCATCTGTAGGTCAAGAGGTCTAAAGTTGGAAGTCGTTCGCAATGACCAGTATGTTATTATGCTAGTACCCATGACCCGTTTAAAGGATGGGAAGGTTTACTGTTATTTTAAAAGTTATTTATGTTATTTATGAAACAGATTTTTGTTAAATAAATTACGGCCTGATGGCCATTTAATCCATATCTAGTCCAGTCGTTTGTTTAAGGTGGGGACGGGATGTGGAGAAGGGCACCTGTCAGAGTAAAAGGTATGGAATATACTGGGCTTAGAGTCCTACAGATGTCATGAACTATGCGGGTGCTTGCACCCTTGCAGCTCATTGAAAACTGCAATCCATCTGCCACAGACTCCTGTGAATGAAGCTGTGCGTGTAGGCAGGTGGGGAACACATTACAGATTTTCACTGTGTTGTAATAAAGTTGATGTTAGTGGGTTTTTGAGCAATGCACTGCCCAGGGAGTCAGGAAGGGGTTAAAGGTATTGTAAAGTCTCATGGTTTTTCACCTTTATGCATTCTATACATTAGGGCATTAGGGATGTGTTCCCATGGGTCCCCTACTTGAGTGATGAGCCCCAACTACAGGCAGAGCCCTACACAGTTGGGCTGTTTTAAAATGTGGCAGCAAGTCCACGGAGAGGAACCCCCGCCACAGGGAAGGGAGCTCTTATGGCGGGAACCATGTGAATAGAAGCATGTCACATGTTACTTATACCCTAAATACGAGTGTAACATGCGTAACATGCTCCTAAAGGTGGACCTATCCTTTAAAAAAGGTTTAAGATTACTTGTGGGCAACAGCTCCGCTTACCTTGACTCCAGTTTTTAGATGTTTAGTTCAGTGTCATTGTAATGCAGCATATTGTGTGTGATGCTGCATATTTTGTATAGCTTCCTAAAGTGGAACTTCCACTCATTGGAACCCTCCCCCCCCCCGGTGCCACAATTGGCACCTTTCAAGGGGGGGGGGGGGGGTGCAGATACCTGTATAATACAGGTATTTGCACCCAATTTCGGTCATAAATAGCCTCAGAATCTGTGGGTATTTACGCCACTTCCTGTCCCTTCCCTGTTGTCTGCTGGGAAAAACAAGGGTCCCAGAGACAGCAGGGACCGTCCATATTGCGCAGAGCAACTCGCGCATGTGCAGTGGGGAACAGGGGAAGTGAAGCCGCAAGGCTTCACTTCCTGATTCCCATAGCGAAGATGGTGGCGGCAGCCGAGCGACAGATCGGCTTCGGGTGACAACATCGCGGGTACGCTGGACAGGTGAGTGTCCATATTTTAAAAGTCAGAAGCTGCAGTATTTGTAGCTGCTGACTTAAAAAAAAAAAAAAAAAAAAACGGCGGAACTCTTCCTTTAAAGACCAGGCCTCTTTTTCAGACTCGTTTACAAGTTAAAAACAATTTTTTTGCTAGAAAACTACGTAGAACAGACATTATACTTTTAGTTTTTTCTAACACCCTAAAGAATAAAATGGCGGTCATCGCAATACTTTTTGTCACATCGTATTTGCGCAGCGGTCTTACAAGCACACTTTTTTTGGAAAAAATTCACTTTTTTGAATAAAAAAATAAGACAACAGTAAAGTTAGCCCAATTTTTTTTTTTATATTGTGAAAGATAATGTTACGTTGAGTAAATTCACACACAACATTTCACGCTTCAAAATTGTACCCACTTGTGGAATGGCGTCAAACTTTTAGCCTTAAAAATCTCCATAGGCGACATTTAAAAAATTCTACAGGTTGCATGTTTTGAGTTACACAGGAGGTCTAGGGCTAGAATTATTGCTCTCACTCTAACGATTGCGGTGATACCTCGCATTTGTGGTTTGACCACCGTTTTCATATGCGGGCTCTACTCACGTTCACTTCTGCGCACGAGCTCGTGAGGGATGGGGCACTTAATATTTTTTTTCTTATTTATTTTACTTGATTTTATTTATTTTTTCACTGTTTAAAAAAAAAAAATTGGGTCACTTTTATTCCTATTACAAGGAATGTAAATACCCCTTGTAGTAGAGAAAAGCATGACAGGTCCTCTTAAATATGAGATCTGGGGTCAAAAAGTCCTCAGATCCCATATTTGGACTTAAATGCAATTAAAAAAAAACAGAAAAATGTGCCTTTAAGACGTATGGGTGGAAGTGATGTTTTGGCGTCGTTCCGCCCTGCTATAGTATGGAGACGGGTAGGGGCCATCTTACCCTCATTCAACTCCATACCCAGCCACGGACAGGTCCCAATCGCCTCCACGCCTGCCGACGGCTCTGGTAAGTGGCGGAGGGTGCGGGAGAGGGGCGGGAAGGGGGGTGGCCCCTCTCCTGCTGCCGATCACGGTGATCTGCCGCAGAGACCACCATTACCGTAAAACAGGACCAGCAGCTCAAAAGATGGCTACCTCGGTTGTGGCAGCAGCTGCTGCCATTACCGAGATATCCATCTTCAAACTGCCGACGTATATGTACAGGAGCCAATCGGCAAGTAGATAGTATAGACCAGGCTTTCTCAACCTTTTAACCCTAGAGGAACCCCAAAAATAATTTTCAAGTCTCGAGGAACCCTTACTAAAACCAATTCATCAGGGGTCAATAAAACAATGCCCCTTATAATGGTGGTCAATAGGAAGAATGTTCCCCTTAAAATTGTGCTTAGAATGCCACCCTTAAAAACAGCTAAAAATATATATTTTGTGTCATGCTGCTGGCTTTGCTAAGTGATGCTGAACCTTGAACTCTGTAGGCATCATCAAAAAGCTGGTTCGTCAGCCACAGCCCAAGGAACCCCAAGCAGCCTCTGGAGGAACCCCAGGGTTCCACGGAACCCTGGTTGAGAATGGCTGGTATAGACTGTGGGTCGTGCCTTGCCAATGCAGTGTCTAGTCAGTATAATGCGTTGAAGGGGTAAATAAATAAACAAATGCATATTTTGCCACATGAAAAAGAATTTTCAAAAACAGGAAGCTCCCTCCATTTAATGTTCCTAGCAAATGCAGATTTATTTCGGAAATATTTTCTGCTTCTTATTTAAGCTACTTTAGCTCTAATTATGAAAAAAAATTAATATAACTAATAAATACATTTAATTTAGTGGTGTGTGTGAGAGTGGAACTCCCAGAATCACAGTGCCAGTGAATAGCATCATCCCAATAACTTTGTATATAGAAAAAAAAATAGGGTAGTATTTTAAATACCCCTCCACTGGACACAAATACTTCACAAAATGTTAAAAATTCATATACATTTTTATTTGGTTGAGTTAAAAAAAATATTGATAAGATCATATATCAAAAAGTGCAAGAACATTAATACTCCCAACCAATTCCCTTTGAAGGGATGGAAGTTGTTTAGTAAGGTAGTCTACTGAGATTAGGTGAGAGTGGCCGACGAGTTTCACGGGAACCACCCTTCCTTAGGACCTCCTATCTCATATACAGTTGGTAGAAAGTAGTTCTAAAATTAAAAATACATGAAAGTCACATAATAGCTACATATGTCGTTCACATCATTATTGATCAATATACACGAAATTGATGGCTAAACCACAGGAAGGAGGGAAGGGGGGAGAGAAAAGAAAAAAAGAAAAAAGGGAGGAAAATATATATTTTTTATTAATTAGTTATATACTTTGCTGAAGCTGTGTAAAATCCCTTTAACTTATGATTGGGTCACTAGTATAAATAAGATGATTATATTGCATGTAATTAAAGTCACGTCGGCCCATGGGCCAGCCTTTATAGTCCACAGACCCTTTAAACCAATAACCATGGGATGTGTCAAGGTAGATGCTGTCCAGGAGATTTGTGGGTATATTCAGTCACTGGAACTGAAGAAGCTGCTTGAATAAGCAGTAAAACATCCAGAGCTGGTGGTTATACAAAATGGCAAATATGGGGACTCTTAGGCTCGGTTCACACAGGGGCGACACGACGACTTTGTGAGGCAACTTGGAGACGACTTGAACACAACTTTCAGACACGACCTGGGGCGACTTACAAGTCGCCCCAGGCCAGGCGACTTTTGCCGTGGCCAATCAGAGAATGAGCTCTGAAAGGGGAACTCCACGCCAAATTTCAGAAAAAAATTTGGTGTGGGTTCCCCCTCCGAGAGCATACCAGGCCCTTAGGTCTGGTATGGATTCCAAGGGGAACCCCCTACGCCGAAAAAACGGCGTGGGGGTCCCCCCCAGATCCTTATCCGAGCACGCTACCCGGCCGGCCAGGAAAGGGGGTGGGGACGAGCGGGCGCCCCCCCCCTCCTGAGCCGCACCAGGCCGCGTGCCCTTAACATGGGGGGTGCCTTGGGGAAGGTGTGGCGTGCGGCCCCCCCACCCCAAAGTACCTTGTCCCCATGTTAATGAGGACAAGGGCCTCTTCCCGACAACCCTGGCCGTTGGTTGTCGGGGTCTGCGGGCGGGGGGCTTATCGGAATCCGGGAGCCCCCTTTAATAAGGGGGCCCCGGATACCGGCCCCCCCACCCTATGTGAATGAGTATTCACCTGTAAAATAAAGTACAAAAAAAAAACAAGATAAAATAATTTATTGCACAGCTCCGGGGGTCTTCCGTCTTCGGGGGGTCTTCTCGCCGGACTCCTCCGCTATCTTCTTGTAGCTCTTTTACTAGCGGAGGAGCCCGGCATTCTTCTTCGTCGCCGCGGCCTCTTCTTCCGACTTCGGGGGTCTTGTCCCCCTCTTCGGTTCTTCTGCCGGGCCACCGTGCCTTCTTATAACTCTTTTACAGGCGGTGGCCCGGTCTTCTGTCGTCGTCGCCGCCGCCTTCCGTTCTTCTTCTTCTTCTCCTGGAGATGTTGACTCGACGTTCTCTCCGGCCGCAATGCCAGGGACGTGCTGCGCTGCCACTTATATGGGGACAAGGGGCAGTGTCACATGGGTTGATGTCACATGGGTTGGTCACATGGGTTGAAGTCACATGGCGACAGTCCCAGCATCCTCTGGGACTGTGACATCGTAAGGGGGCGGGGTCGCCATGTGACATCAACCCATGTGACCAACCCATGTGACATCAACCCATGTGACACTGCCCCTTGTCCCTATATAAGTGGCAGCGCAGCGCGTCCCTGGCATTGCGGCCGGAGAGAACGTCGAGTCAACATCTCCAGGAGAAGAAGAAGAAGAACGGAAGGCGGCGGCGGCGGCGACGACGACAGAAGACCGGGCCACCGCCTGTAAAAGAGCTATAAGAAGGCGCGGTGGCCCGGCAGAAGAACCGAAGAGGGGGACAAGACCCCCGAAGTCGGAAGAAGAGGCCGCGGCGACGAAGAAGAATTCCGGGCTCCTCCGCTAGTAAAAGAGCTACAAGAAGATAGCGGAGGAGTCCGGCGAGAAGACCCCTGAAGACGGAAGACCCCCGGAGCTGTGCAATAAATTATTTTATCTTGTGTGTTGTGTTTTTTTTTTGTACTTTATTTTACAGGTGAATGGGTAGGGGTACATTGTACCCCATACTCATTCACATAGGGTGGGGGGCCGGTATCCGGGGCCCCCTTATTAAAGGGGGCTCCCGGATTCCGATAAGCCCCCCGCCCGCAGACCCCGACAACCAACGGCCAGGGTTGTCGGGAAGAGGCCCTTTTCCTCATCAACATGGGGACAAGGTGCTTTGGGATGGGGGGGCCGCACGGCTCAGGAGGGGGGGGCCGCCCGCTCGTCCCCACCCACTTTCCTGGCCGGCCGGGTAGCGTGCTCGGATAAGGGTCTGGTGTGGATCTGGGGGGGACCCCCATGTCGTTTTTTCGGCGTAGGGGGTTCTCCTTGGAATCCAGACCTAAGGGCCTGGTATGCTCTCGGAGGGGGAACCCACGCCAATTTTTTTTTCAGAAATTTGGTGTGGAGTTCCCCCTTCAGAGCTAATAATTCTGTCAGTCTCCTCCGTATAGACAGAGATCCGACTTGGAGGCGACCTCCATTGAAATCAATGGGTACAAGTCGCCTACAAGTTGGATTGAAGTAGTACAGGAACTTCTTTTGAAGTAGGAGGCGACTTCAGTAGCGTGCATTAAGACGGCTCTCATTCACTTACATTGATTTTTAAATGTTGTCCGACCTGAGGCGACTAGGGGCGACCTGAAGTCGGATCGCAGTCGCCCCTGTGTGAACCGAGCCTTATGCTAAAGTTCTTTATTCTGGCTCAATAGAACAAGGGCCTAGTTTGGGGTTGAATTTATACCCATGGAACGTAGTAACACCTATTATGTGCTGTGGTGTGTTGCATGCCATTCATTCTTAAAGCGTAGTTGCCCCCCATGTAAAAATTAACAGTCAATAGTTACACATACTGTAGCTGCTAACTTTTAATATTAGGGCACTTACCTGTCCTGGAATCCAGCGATGTCAGCACCTCAGCCGATGTTTCCATCAGCTCTTGGGTGCTGCCATAGCATGTAAGGAAACCAGCAGTGAAGCCTTGCGTCTTCATAGTTGATTACCTACTGCGCATGCGCAAAGTGGGCTTCACTTTCTGGATGGCCCGGCGACAGGGAAGGAGGAGGGGCTCAGAACTTCTGATATACCTCGCCAGGGCAAGGTCCGACGGAAGTGAGGACAGGTACCTGTCAGAAACAAAAGGTGCCAAATATGGCACCAGAGGGGGGAGGAGACATAAGCAGAGCTTCTGCTTTTGGGTGGGTTTTGGGCTTTAATATCACCCAAATGCACCTGTGTTGCAGCACACACCAATGCACTGTAATGCACTACTGTGCATTGTTGTGTCACAAAAACTAGTGAATGCACATTTTGGTGTGTTTTAGTGGCTTAGGCAATCCATTCAATTTAATGGGCTGCTTTAGTGTAATGTATGTTAAAGCGGAGTTCCACCCAAAAATGGAAGTTCAGCTTTAAGACCTCCTCACCCCCTTACATACCACATTTGGCATGCCATTTTTTGGGGGGGGGGGGGAGTGAGTACCTAGTTTTGACAGTTCTCCTCTCCCCCTCCCTCCCTACAATCTTCTGGGACACGTTACCGGTCCCAGAACACTGCCCGGCAATTGAGGAGGCGCAGCGTGACTCGCGCATGTGCAGTGCACACTCGGCTGTGTAGCTGCAAGCGGTCACATCCGGTTGCCCACACTTGTGATGCCGGCGCAGAGGAGAGATGAATGAGAGAAGGGAGGGTTCGGGCTTACTTTTTTAATAAACACAAAAATGACGAACTCAGCTTTAACACGTGTCATAACATGTTTTAATGCACCACAACAGTGTGAATTTACCCTAACACCTCCTGTAATCAGCAGCATTGCAGAGATCCATCAACCACAAGAAACACACAAAAGAATTCAATAAATTATTATTAAAAAGTAACCACGTCTGCATCATAGTGGATCTACCAGTAACATGCCAACAGAACCACAATCAGAATCATAGTAAGACAACCAGGAACATGACTACAGCGCTAAAAGCATTATCCTAATGAGACAACCAGAAACATGCCCACAGAGCCTCTAATGATATCATAGTGAATGAACCACAAACATGTCCACTGAGCTACAATTAGTATCATAGCTAGACAACCAAAAACATTTCTGCTGGGCAACAATCAGGGCCCATTCACACTAGGAATTGCATTGGGATCACACAGGAACACTGTGGTATTTGTGAATTTATGTGCAGTGCAATTTCAGCCTATTAATTTTGAATGGACTGAAATCACACTGAACCAAAAGTAGTGCATGCACTACTTTTGGAAACGCGTTGCACAGTACTTTTATACAATGTGATCCGGTGCGGGCAAATGCACTGCTTATTGTGACCTGCATGCGAGTTGTCATATATTGAAATGGAGTGCGGGAAGCCACGCAGGAACATCGATTTCCTACGCTGCATTTTAGTGTAAACGGGCCCTCAGTATCACAGTGAGTCAGCCAGAAACATGTCCATAGAAGCACAATGAGTATTATAGAGAGACAACCACAAACATATCCACAGAGTCACAATCATCAGCATCACAGTGAAACAACCAAAATTACAGTGCCTTGTAAAAGTATTCATACCCCTTGACATTTTCTAAATTTTTTCATGCAACAAACAAAAACGTATTGGGATTTTATGTGATAGACCAACACAAAGTGGCGCATAATTGTGAAGTGGAAAGAAAATGAAAAATGGTTTTAAATTTTTTTTTACAAATAAATATCTGATCACCCAAAAATGGAAAAGGTATGGCACAACTGCAAACCTACCAAGACATGGCCGTCCACCTAAACTGACAAGCCGGGCAAGGAGAACATTAATTAGAGAAGCAGCCAAGAGGCCCATGGTAACTCTGGAGAATCTGAAGAGATCCGCAGCTCAGGTGGGAGAATCTGTCCGCAGGGCAACTATTAGTTGTGCACTCCACAAATCTGGCATTTATGGAAGATGGGCAAGAAGAAAGCTGGCAGGACAGTAAAAAACGTCCTGCAAACAGCATCCTTGCAGCACTAAAGCACCCCTGCCCATTGAAATCAATGGGGCAGCGCCTCCAAACCCCCGGCAACCGGTGGTTTTAACCCTTTTTTGGCAAATAGTGCCACTAAAACTATGGTAAAGCACAGCTAAAAATTGCGGCGCTTTACCGCCGACGCCTCAGTGTGAAAGTAGCTTTAAGCAGGAGCAGTGGTGTACATCACTCTCTGCAGGAGCTGCAGGACACCACTTTCTGCAGCCAGTAACTACTTTTACGCCCCTACTGTGTATTCCACTAACAGAGGCCCTGGAGAGGATGGAGGCCCTGGGCTATTGTCCAATTTGCCCACTCCTAATGCCAGCCCTGGAAACATCTTCAACATCATCATAGCGATTCCCATTGAGCGTGACCAACTAATACTAGCTATACCATAACCTGGATAAATGAAAACATTTGAAGGCGTGCAGTTAACGTCCCTTCACTTTAAAATGGTTGTAAACCGCAAACCTTCAAAAAAAAAAAAAAAAAAAACCTGCAAGGCAATAGCATAATGTGCTAGTATGCATGCAAAGCCCTCCAGCGCTGTAAAGTCACTGCTGAGAGGGCTGACATTTTCCCGTGTCTTTCTTCCAGGTTCGCAAGCTTCAATGCTGTGATTGGCCAGAGCCGCGATGACATCCCTCCCGTGCATGCGCGCGGGAGCCCTCGGTTCCGGCACAAAGCTTTGAAGTTCCGGCAAGGTATGCCAGACCTTCAAAAAGACCTTCACGGGTAGGTACCAGTGATATCACTGGCTGCATGCAGGGTGAATATCTCCTGAACTGTGCACGTTTAGGAGATATTCATTTTACCTACAGGAAAGCCTTAATATAGGCTTACCTGTAGGTAAAAATAATGTCCTGTACACACGGTCCCTAAATTCCGACGGAAAAGGTCCAGTCGGATTATGTTGTCAGAAAATCCGATCGTGTGTGGACTCTATCAGACTTTTTCCGTCGGAAATCCCGTCGGAAAAAGTTTGAGAGCTGGATCTAAAATTTTCCGACAACAAAATCCGATCTGACTTTTTCAGATCGTTTGTAGAGAATTCCGACGCACAAAGTGCCACGCATGCTCAGATTAAATTACGAGACCAAAACTATTGGCTACTAGCCTCTACGTAGTCCCGTCGTACGCATCGAATGTCACCTGGTTCCGAACGATCGGATTTTTCAACAACTTTGTCCTACCGTGTTTATGCATCATAAGTTTCGGCCCATATCCGTCGGAAAAAATCTGACGGATTTTGTGGTCGGAATGTCCAACCGTGTGTACAGGGCATTACCAAGCTGGGTGTACAACCACTTTATGTGATGATCCTCTCTGTTCTAAAACTGCATGCCTGTATGTAGTGCAGCGCCCCTGTAACGTAGTACAGGAGTATTGTGCCTTGCCTAAGTTTAGTACAGTATTCGTGTAATGCTGTCCTGCAGTGTTAGTGCGCATGCCCATGAATTCCTGTTTTACAGTCACCGTTCAGTCATAGCGTCTGTGTCAATATACCTCTGTGCTGTCAGTGCTGATGGCTTCTTCCTCCCGTTATAAATTCTTCCTTCTCTTCCAGAAGTGAGGAGGAGTATGCAGGACATCCTCATCCAAAATGGGATCATGATGTGCGCTTGAACCAGCCCCGAATCCAGTGACCAATAGTGAGTGGGATCCCCCTGCACTCCCGTAGTCAGTTGTTCGCCTCTTTAAAGTCCAAAAAAAATATTGCTTTGCCTTTCCCTTCACTTCTCAGCATCAGCTCTGCTTGACTATATGTACGTTCTTTTCTGAAGCTCCATTCACACCCGCTTTCCTCTTTCTTGTCCTTTTATGATCTGCTTCCCAAATGTGTCGCCCGCCTTGTCCCTCTCTTTTAGGAAATGTGTTGCCTGTGTCCCCGTTGCGTACTGCTCTTTCCCTTGACTCATTTATCTGTGTTGCTAACGGCGTGCCATGGCAATCTATCACCTTCTAAAACTCTCCATCCTCCCTCTGTAGCTCTCTGTGCTTTGACTCACTTTCTCCCTCTCCGCTTTGCTGATGGAATTGATGGGATAGGAGCCCCTCACATCATACTAAGAAGGAAGTGGCCCCACAGTGACATCTGGGAACGGATAGAAAGCTTTGCCAGATGCAGATCTCTCTATCCGCTCCCAGATGTCACACTCTGTGATGTGCCAAGATTGCGTGTGTCTATCTGCTCTCAGTGACTGCGTGTTTGGAACCCGTGTGTTTACTAGGCACTTGTGTGTGTGTGTGTGTGTGTGTGTGCGACTTTGTGTATGTGCAAATAAAGCCTGCAGGGGCTATGTTCTAAACTTCCTGTGCAAAAAATAAAAAAAAAAGACCTAACCTAAACAAATATTTGTAACACTCAAGTTTTATTTATGTTTTTCGTCTTCGCATTTTTTTTTTTATTTTAGAACGAAAAACACATGGGCAGCTTCAGACGCAGCTTAGGACTCATTAAGGGTTTGAAACAAGAACTGTGTGTTATTCCACGGCAACCAGACAGACTCAATGCTAATAAAAAATGACAAAAATTGAAAGACAGAACAACAATTTAATG
Source organism: Lithobates pipiens (assembly GCF_037356315.1). NCBI lineage: Eukaryota > Metazoa > Chordata > Amphibia > Anura > Ranidae > Lithobates > Lithobates pipiens. The sequence continues at coordinate 193,654,942 of NW_027507686.1, read as the reverse complement.
TATTTGAGTTCAACAATCAATAAAGTGGTTGTAAAAGCTGAAGGTTGCATTCTATACATGAAAGTAAAGAACCTTCTGTGTGAAGCCCCCCTAAAACTTACCTGAGCTCCATCTCAATCTAGCTACGTGCACAAGAGCCTCAGCTCTGTCGGGTCTCTCCCTCCTCATTGGCTGAGACAGCAGCAGTAGTTATTGGATCCCCCTTCTGACAATCATAGCCAGTGAGCCAATGAGGAGAGAGCGGGGACGGGGCCGAGCTAAGCTCTGTGTGTGAATGGACACACAGAGCAGTGGCTCAGGAGCGATCCTGCTAGGGTGTCCCCATAGCAAGGGGCTTGCTATAGGTGCACTAGGCAGGAGGAAGGGGCCTGGAGCACCGGTGGAGGACCCAAGAAGAGGAGGATCGGGGCTGCTCTGTGCAAAACCATCACACAGAGCAGGTAAGTATAACATGTGTGTTACTTTAAATAAAATACTTTAATATCTCTTTAAAGCGGAGCTCCAACCTAAAGTGGAACTTCCGCTCATCGGAACCCTCCCCCTCTCTGGTGCCACAATTAGCACCTTTTAGGGGGGAGGGGGGTGCAGATATCTGTATAATACAGGTAACTGCACCCACTTCCAGGCATAGATAGCCGCAGACTCTGCGGCTAGCTACGCCACTTCCTGTTGTCACCCCCCCCCCCCCCCCCCACCCGCTGTATGCTGGGAAACACATGGATCCCAGAGATAGCAGGGACCATCCATATGCAGTAGGGCACCGGGAAGTGAAGCCCCAAGGCTTCACTTCCTGATTTCCATACCGAAGATGGCGGTGGCAGCACCTGAGAGCCGATCGACAGATTGGTTTCGGGTACCGACATCACAGCCACGCTGACGGGTAAGCGTCCATATTTGAAAAGTCTTTAGCTGAAGTATTTGTAGCTGCTGACTTAAAAAAAAAAAAAAAAATGTCGGAACGCCGCTTTAAATATGGAGGCTACATTTATTTAAATTCATTAGGCTTTTATCTGTTTATTTTGTCTGGTGGTCTGACCAGTAACACACTTTCTGTTGTAGTGTCTCTACTCCACTGGAGGAGCAACAGAGAGACCTTTGGACAACAGAAATGTCAATCGAGAGTGGTCCATAGATAACTATGCAAGTTGCTGCTTCTACTTTTCTGCAATGGGTTCAGGACTTTACGTACCTAGGCATCAATATTTCCCTTGTACCCAGATCCTTTCTAGATCTTGTTGTCACTCCTCTCATAACTCAACTTAAATCTAAATGTGAGGTTTGGTCTGCTCTCCCCCTTTCCCTGGTAGGAAAGGCAAATTTATTCAAAGTGCTTTTTCTCTCTAAATTTACTAATGTATTTAGGAAATCCCCAATTTGGAATCCTTTAAAAATATTCTACATGATGGAATCCATTCTTACTTCATTTTTAAGGGCAGGTAGACCAGCCAGATTGGCTCTTGCTAAACTACAATTCCCCGTGGATGAAACCGGCTAAGCCATCCCCAGTCTTTACCTCTATTATCTGGCCTCCATTTTTGTCACTCCACCCTGGTGGCTTACTCTCCCTGATGAGAACCCTGCCCTAGACTTGGAACTGTCCATAGTTGCATTCTCGCAACTGCTCCAATCATCAGTACATAGAGGGCCTTGCTACTCCATAGTCCATACCCAGCCCTTGAAGATGACTGCGAGAGCCTGGACAACAATCCTTAGGTGGGCCTCTAGTCTGGCGCCCTGGCCTTTCAATACTCCCCTTTGGGGGAATCCCACTCTCCCTCATTTTTCCGGTGTCCTTGACCCTCTGATTTGGAATAGAGTGGGCCTCCACACTCTTATGCCACGTGCACTCAGTCGGATTTTCTGACAGAAAATGTTCGATAGGAGCTTTTCGCCAGAAATTCCGACCGTGTGTAGGCTCCATCGGATATTTTCCATCGGAATTTCCGACACACAAAATTTGAGATCTGGATCTCAAATTTTCCGACAACAAAATCCGTTGTTGGAAATTCCGATCGTGTGTACACAATTCCGAAGCACAAAGTTCCACGCATGCTCAGGATCAAGCAGAAGAGCCACAGTGGCTGTTGAACTTCAATTTTCTCAGCTCATCGTACGTCACCGCGTTCTTGACATTTGGAATTTCCAAAAACATTGTGTGACCGTGTGTATGCAAGACAAGTTTGAGCCAACATCGGTCGGAAAAAATCCCACGGATTTTGTTGTCGGAATGTGTGATCATGTGTACGCGGCATTAGTCATATTTTCTCATCTGGGGAACTCTGTAATTTCAACTTATTAAAAGAGAGAGGATTGTCTTAAATGACACTAAACCCTGGTTTAAAAAGAAATACTCTATTCAAGTATGTTTTCTTGAAGTGGTTATAAACCGTTACATATACCCAGTGAAGTGACTAGTGTCAGGTGATACACAGAGAATAAACAAATCCTCCTGCATAAGTTATACCCATTTATCTGCAGTCTTCTCTTCTCTACGTCCACTGAATGTGCAGAATTTATAAAGCTTGTCTGAGTGGTCAGAAAAAAAGGGGGTGGAGAGCTGACATTACACTCTGCAGGGCAAAGTGAGGAGTGCTCTGAGAGATAATTGGAGGTAAGGGACACACCCCCTTTACACAGCACACAGGAACAGAGCTGAGTCTGTCAATCAGCTGGAGGTCCCTCCCCTGTCCCTTCTCTTGATGTCCAGAAAACTTGTCACAAGTGATTCCTCTGCTTATAGCAGAGGAACAAAGCAGCAGACGGAAACGACACTTAGTGCTCTGGATTGAGACACGTACACACTGTAGAGGGATATGCTTTGTTCATATTTCACATCTGAGGTTTACAACCACTTTACCTGTTCACTCCATTGTGATCTGACGTCTTGTTACAGGGTGGCTACCATAGTTCTTCATGGTATCACTATGTGGGAATGTAGCCACCCTCTATTGCCCCCTCCAGAGACAAACTAGGGACTATAGACTATGGGATTTGTAAAGCAGTGTTACTCAACGCTTTTTCAATCACCCCTGTCGCGTCAGGGGCCTCCCTTCCACGTCCAAGTCCTCAATCCACCACTTTCACATTAGAGTTCCCAGCTCCCCTTCCACATCAGAGTCCTCAGTTCCCCTTTCACATCAGAGACCCCAGCCCCCCTCCCTTTAACATCAGAGTCCTCAACCCCCTTGCCCCTTTCACATTAGTTCCTCAGATCCCCACTTCCTTTTTCACAAGAGTCCCACCTCCCAGTCTTCACCACACCAAGCATGACAGTGGGTGGAAGGTGAAGAAGGTCTAAACAGAGGTGACCCTGAATGTTGCCCCTGGATTAGTGTTGTGCGTTTCCATGTTACTAGTGTCTGCCCCACCTACACCATGGAAACACACAACACTTCGTAAAAATGTCAGTTGTAGCACAGCACCTCTGACTAGCCAAGGTTTCACACCTGGCATAGCAGATTTATCCATACATGCCATACAGTGCGACAGGGCGAATTATCTGCTGTGTCTATTGGATTTTGATAGTCAATCCAGCTAGTTGACTGTGTGAATCTACTGAGGAACTGGCTGAAGCTCATGGAGTGTATGGCCAGCTTTGGGTGCACAAGCAAATTTAGATGGGCAGAAATTAAAGTGGTATTAAACGCAAAAGGAAACATTCTTAGATGTGATGGCTGTACTGTTACCTTTTTACCTGTTACATTTTTTTTTTGTTTTTTCCTTTTGCTAATAGCTTGTAGCATGATCTGTCTCCCACAATGTACTCACCACATATGCCTTGAGCCCAGGAACAGGCGTTCCTTTTTCTCTCCACAGAGCCCCAGTCATGCTGGTACAGTATACCCCTCACATTTTTGTAAATATTTTATTATTATTTTTTCATGTGACAACACTGAAGAAATTACACTTTGCTACAATGTAAAGTAGTGAGTGTGCAGCTTGTATAACAGTTTAAATTTTCTGTCCACTCAAAACAACTCAACACAGCCATTAATGTCTAAAAAAAAGTGAGTACACCCCCAAGTGAAAATGTCCAAATTGGACCCAATTAGCCATTTTCCCTCCCCGGTGTCATGTGACTCATTAGTGTTACAAGGTCTCAGTTGTGAATGGGGAGCAGGTGTGTTAAATTTGGTGTTATCTCTCTTAGTTTCTCATACTGGTCACTGGAAGTTCAATATGGCAAAGAACTCTCTGGGGATCTAAAAAAAAAAGAAGAATTGTTGCTCTACATAAAGGTGGCCTAGGCCATAAGAAGATTTCCAAGACCCTGAAACTGAGCTGCAGCACGGTGCCAAAGACCATACAGCGGCTTAACAGGACAGGTTCCACTCAAAACAGGCTTCACCATGGTCGACCAAAGAAGTTGAGTGCACGTGCTCATCGTCATATCCAGAATTTATCTTTGGGAAATAGATGTATGAGTGCTGCCAGCATTGCTGCAGAGGTTGGAGGGGTGGGGGGTCCGCCTGTCAGTGCTCAGACCATACACTGCACACTGTATCAAATTGGTCTACATGGCTGTTGTCCCAGAAGGAAGCCTCTTCTAAAGATGATGCACAAGAAAGACTGCAAATAGTTTGGTGAAGACAAGCAGATTAAGGACATGGATTACATGAACCATGTCCTGTGGTCTGATGAGACCAAGATAACGTATTTGGTTCAGATGGTGTCAAGCGGGTGTGGCGGCAACCAGGTGAGGTGTACAAAGACAAGTCTGTCTTGCCTACAGTCAAGCATGGTGGTGGAATGTCATGGTCTGGGGCTGCATAAGTGCTGCCGGCACTGGGGAGCTACACGCAGCAGTACACGTTACCATTAAACGCAGGTGTGAAACTGGCCTTAGGGTTAGGTACCTACTAAAATAATTTTGATTTGGGTATTTTTTGAAGGAGTGTGGTATTTTGTTTCACCTTAAAGTCACAAATGCTTATTTAAAGCACAGGTAGATTTTCCAATTTGTAGGGAAATCTTTGTCAATGGCTAATGATCACCCCACCTCAAAAGGTAATAAATAGTCCCTTGGGTCACTACATCATAAAATCTGCTGAGAATTGATTTTTAAGAGGTAAAGCAGTACATTTAAATTGATTACTGCTACAGAAAGTATTTCAAGCTGTCACACAAGCCTTCAAAATATATTTAAAAAATTTGCATTGGTCTGATTAAAGTTGGCTGAAAATTGATTACAAATATTTTTTAATTCTTTTATGCTTATACAATCACATCTACATTTTTTTTGTACTATGCTTGATCAAGCTGGATTTAAAAATAAATTGCATGCTTTCAAAAAGCAGTTGAGTTTTTTAAAATTCACCAGATGTACCGAACCCCCAAACTCTAGTTGTCTACTAAAACAGGAAAGGGCCTTAAACTTGGGCTTGGGTTTAGTCCAACCTTGGGTTCAGACTAAACCTGGAAGGAAGCTGTCTCTCCTGCCCAATGTGGTCATATTAAATCAATGATGGCAACAGCATCCCTGACCCTTTGTTTACATGTAGCTGCAGGACGAGGAATGCCCTGGCTACAGTTGATTGGGCAGGAGTGACAACTTCCTTCCTAGTGTAGCACTACTTCTGCAGAGGCTGCTGGCAACTGATTCCCCTATCCCTGCACAGTCAGGTAACACGCATTTACAACTTGCATCCAGACACAGAAATCAGTCCATGGGCTTGATTTTGTTGTGTTATTGGCGAAAACAACTTTGACAGGGTATAGGCATTATGGGATGCCCAACTTGACTTAAAATAACAACAGATGAGGATAACTTCCTACCTGTGTACAAAGATCATAGATGGCTCTCCTTGCTAGAAACACCTACTCTCTTGGATCAGTGGCAAAGTCCCTTATGGACAGGAGCTCTCAGCCCCTCTGGGAAATAAATGTTGAAAAGCTGCATGCAGGAGTATCTCCTCTCCTATTGATGAGCAGCTCCCAGATCCACCGCCTGTAGAAACTACCAGCCCTGCATGACTATCAGCCCACCCAACTGCTCCGAAGATCTCCAAGGACAAGGGATAAATGGTTAAGCCCAGTGCTGCCCTTTGAAAGCTTGCTACCTGTGGCAGTCTCTCCCCTTCTGAATCCTTGGGTGTGCTGATGTACTCACTTTTCTTGCTCCCACTGCTCTCAGGCCAGAATCCTGTTCAAACTGTGATGCTGAACGGATCTTCCTAAGCAAGCCTAAGCCCAGCCTGGAGGCAAAGGCCCTCCTAGACCTAGGGGAACCCTCCTAGGCCACTAACAGTCTCCTCAGCACTCCAGCTTCCATGACTCCTCTGCTGGCCAGGCTTCACCATATTTAAGGGCTGACTCAGCCACCCTGCCAGGAATTCTGCCTGGGTTCCCTCAAATATGCAGATCAGCCCTCCTGGCCTCCGCCCACTAACTTCTCAAAGTTTCTCCAAACTTCCAGACCTAGGGGGGGTACCAGAGACCTGCCTCTCTGAGTCATCAAGCCTGACCTGCAGTAAACCCTGACCCAATTTCAGACACACAAGTTAACCATGAGTAATAACATAAATTTGCACTAATCTAGTAGCACATTAGAGGGTGCTACACTAGTCTGGCCTGAACCTAGGCCAAACCTGAGCTCATCCATATTGATAAGTGTTCTATCTGCTCAAAATGGCAGCCACCACAGAATAATAGTTGGAACAGCAAAATTACCCTAAGTCAAATATTTCTGTTAATATAAAAACGTTAGTATTTTTAAATGTATCCTTCATGAGTAACAGTGTCACATAAGGATTTTCATTCTAGGGATGCTGGTCCTTTAAGGACATTGCTTGGGGGGGAAGAATGCTTAGCTTAGGTCATCCAAATCTACTTGTATCTAATGTATTTGGTCCTAAAGGCTTCTGCTGCCAATAGATATAGAAAATGAATTGTTGTGTAAGTTTTATTGGTCAACCCAGTTCACATAACACACTGATGTACTTGTATTTCTTGGGGAGGGACACTATCTGCACTTGGCTGCAAGGTTTGTTATGGTAGAGAACAGAGTCATCCCCTCCCCCCTGCACAGTCACCCCCCCCATATCCCTGCACTCACTTCCATGATCACTTTTTACTATTTGTTTGCTTGGGAACACATCTGGAACGAATCAGCAGTCCATTGCTCTAGGCACTATCCTTTGTACTTGTTGCAGACCCCATAACGTCTACACTCAACTGGTAAAATGAACTGCAATCCTTGCTTGCAGTGTGTGGATCACGCAGGGTCCACACAAGAGGCTTTTAACTAAACCTATTTTCGGGCTTCCGGGATTGCAAACCCCCCACCCCCTCTTTACAGACACAAAACAAAACCTTGTCTTGTAGTGGTATCCATACAGGCAGACGAAATGGGAAATGGGGGTCATTTATCCTAGTAACTATGCTAAGATATTTCTGCAGATGTCTCTGGCAGTAGACATTAAAAAAGGCTCTATTATCTAAAGGAAGAAAAAAGAAAATCAAGGTTACGTAAGTTTACTACGGAAGTGTCTATTTAAGGATTATGGTGGCACTCCAGGCAAACAGCTAAATATATCATTTTAATATATATATTTTATATACAGTATATTCAAATATAAAACTAGTATAGAGGCACTCACGGATCTTGCAAAGGAAGTAGATCAAAACAGCAGTGTTTTTATTGTCAATGTTTCTATGAAGCTTAGTTAGTTGAAATGTTGACAATAAAAACGCTGCTGTTCTAAACTACCTCTTCTGCAAGACCTATGAGTACCTCTATACTAACTTTGGATTTGTGTGGATTTCTTTGTGGCTGAGCACCTGGGAATTTCCCTCAAACAGAGTGCCTTGGCTACCCTTGGGACAATATATATATATATATATATATATATATATATATATATATTGTGAGGGGTTAGCTCGGCAACGGGTGAGTGTGACCCCCTGGATGGGTTCACAACACAAAATCAGGCACAGCAGACAGCGTTGTAGGTGCAAAAAAACAAAAGATGCGGTTTATTTATGCTACATGCAGTGATACATATAACAGCCAAACAAAAATAAAACATGAAAATAAATCCTGGTCAGCTTGACCTCTAACTACACACTTAGATTCCCTGTCTAACAACTGAGAGCAGCCTTGTGCTGCCTCAGTCCCTGTCCCTGTTGTAGAGGTTTGCCACACAGGCGTTAACTCACCGCACAGACCAGGTGTCACACTCCCCAGTCTATACAACAAAAAAACTGGTTCCAGGATGGAGCATCTCCCTAAGCATGCTGGGGTTTTTTGTAGAGGTCTTAATGAGCCCACTTACTTCAGCTGGGCTCATTAACTCTTCCCCTCTAATTGTAAAGGTCTGCATAAAGCCTGAATCTAGGGCACACATATTTCCCATCCTGGATACAACCAGGTGACTTTACCTGCTTGCTGCCACAATATATATATATATATATATATATATATATATATATATATATATATATATATATATATATGTGTGTAGCACCCTGTAGTTTAGGCAGGGCGCTCCTCACAATTTTTGCTTGCCAGGAGTAGTTATCCTGGTTGATTGATAGAGCTCTATTTATTTCTCCCTAAGTTTGGCCTTCTTGCACTTTTCTCTTCTACCACTAGGTGGCCGGGTACTTGATGGTACTAGATATAAGAAGGGCAACCCAAGGTCAGGTTATGGGTATCTCAGCCAATGGGAAGGAGTTTTCTTGAATTCCTTGGCCTGTTAGGAGAACCTATATATTTGGGTGGAGTCAGGGGATCTTGGTTCTGTGCCACCTAGACGGCTGTCTAGCTGGACATGTGTCGTATTGCCCGGGCTGCTAGGCCAGAGATTGGGCCTATCCCAGCACTTCTGGCTGCTAGGCTGTCTGAGGGCCTATCCAGAAGCAAAAGAGCAGCGCAGGGTTGGGAATGCGGCTTGCAGTCCAGCCAAAAGTGACGGTTCTGTCTGCTGGAGAACTTGTCGTGGTCAGAGGTAGAGGGGAAGCTGTCGCCAGTAAGGGACTATCCGCCTTATTATCAGGGACTGCAGTGAGTAACTGAAGCAAGTACCGGAGCAGCATTCTCACCAGACGGTGAAGAATCGGGAAACTTCGATGGGAGTCAAGCCAGGGACCAAGCCAGTGGAGGTCACGCTTGCAGAGCAGCCTTGTGTGTCAAGCTAGGGACTGAGCAGGCCAGCGTGAGTGAAGCTTGAGAGGCATCTAGAGTGCCAAGCTATGGACCCAGCAGAGAAGCAGGGGTGACGCTTGAGGAAGATACCAGAATGAAGATTGGAGGAGCTCAAGGGATTCAGTGGCAGTAAATCAGATGGTCTAGTGAGAGACCGGGAGCTCAATGTATGGAAGAATTACAAGGAGAAGTTGTAGTGAAGCTAAAATAGTTATTATGCTTTTTTTTAGGAACTGTTAAAGGATGTTGCCATAGGAGACAGCATTTCTGCACGTGCAGATGTGGCTTCTTGCTGGAGGCCTTTCCCTGCATGGCTGTCCTTCTATTGAAGTCTGATAACTGAGTTTTACATCTAAGAAGTGTCTGGCGCCCAGTGACTTTCACCATCTTTGCACTCACTATGCCTCACAACCCACTACATACAGAAGCATAGCGTACACCCATCTCATTGGATGTGTCTTGTTAGGCAATTAGTAGGTGTTCTCACTTAGTTAACCCTTTTGATGCTAATCTCATTCCTATCACTTCTCACATATCTTTGAAATGTTTTTTTTTTCTATTTTTACACAAATATTTCAATACATTACAAAGAACAGAAAAGTGTTTCTAAACCCAATAAATTCATATTTTCAGATCTTGATCTTTAAAGGTGACCATACACTGCAATCAGTTAGATCAGGGGTAGGGAACCTTTTTGGCTGAGAGAGCCATGAATGCCACATATTTTAAAATGTAATTCCGCGAGAGCCATACAATATGTTTAAAACAATTTTTTTTTTAATCGATTAGTCGACTAATTTCAATTATAACTGTAATATCCACGTCATCTCCCCCACTGTAATATCCACACCTCCCCTACGATTGTTTGCTTGCTTACCACTACACAGACAGGCAGATCCACGAGCAGTTGAAACGGGTGGTGATGACTTCAGCGCACCGCTCACCTAGGCCACCGCTGGGTGTACCAAGATGGCCGCAGCTCCGGAGCTAGGCCGAAGCTGCGGCCTTTCCTATGGGCTCAATCCACGAATCGGCACACCACACAATCCGCGGATTGAGAGGTGAGAGCCAGATGCAGCCATCAAAAGAGCCACATCTGGCTTGAGAGTCATAGGTTCCCTACCCCTGAGTTAGATCCGAAAAAAAATTGATTTCGTGCACGAGACTGTTTGATTTCCTATAATTTGAATGAATTGCTCAAGTGCATCTTCCTGTTACCTATTTTACAGAAATATTGAGTTTTACAGAGATAGGTCAATCAGATTGCATAGTGCATGACCATCTTAAATGCCAAATTTGGAATGTAGATGTGCCATGACCCACTTGTATTTTCACAAGTGGACACAAGAACCTACATTTCTAAATACATATTTGTGCAGCACAGTGGTGTAGTGGTTAGCACTTTCACCTAGCAGCAAAAAGGGTTGCTGGTTTGAATCCTGCCCATGACACCATCTGCCTAGAGTTTGCATGTTCCTCCTGTGCTAGCGTGGGTTTCCTCCAGGTACTCTGGTTTCCTCCCACAATCTAAAAACATACTGGTAGGTAAATCAGATCCTGTCTAAATTGGCCCTAATATGTATGAATGTGTGTTAGGGACCCACACAAACACCACCCCATATTAAAAAAAAAAAAAAATTCTTAATTTGCAAATAAGGATCATCTCTTCCTCAGAGAACAGTGAGCGGGGCATGGTGGTGGGAAGAAATTAGAAGCAGTACAAGCAACTTCCTGTAGGAGGCGTGATGTCATTCCTTTGTGCTGGCCACCGCTAGGGATGAGCTTCGAGTTCGGCTGTTCGATCGTTCGTCGAAGATCGAACATTATGGGCCGTTCGCACCAAATTCGAGCGGCTCGTCACGGCCCATAATGCACTGCGTCATCGCAGTGGTTTGCTGGCTGATGATTGGCCAAGCATGCACTATGATCCGCCTGCTTTGGCCAATTACAGCGCTGTAAGCAAACAGAGCCATAATTGGCCAAAGGCAGGGTGCCTTTGGCCAATTATGGCTCAGAAGGTTAAGTACACCCCCCCACACTATATAAGGCTGCCTGCACGTCAACCCTGTGTAGTGTGTTGCTGGCGCTTTAGAGAGAGAGAGAGAGAGAGTGTCATTTCATTTACTTTGAGCAGGCAGTTTATTCAGTTAGGTACATCTCACTGCAGACTGTTTCTGCTGTATTATTTCTAATCTACTTCAGGCAGGCATTTGATCCAGTTTAGCATTGCAAAAAATACAAATAGCAGAGGCAATCAAATACCATCAAAAGAAAGCTCTATTTGTATGAAAAAAAGGACGCAAATTTCGTTTGGGCACGACATTGCATGACTGCACAATTACCAGTTAAAGCAGCGCAGTGCCAAATTGTAAAAAGTGCTCTGGTCATTGAGCAGCTTAATCTTCCTGGGCTGAAGTGGTTAACAAGCCTGGAGATAGTAGGGAGTAAGCTGTTTCTTATTACATGAAAAAGATAAAAGAAATAAAAGTATGCTGTAGAGAGGGGAAGGGAGGTTTGGGGCTGGATTTGGGTAATGCCTAGACATAGATATTTAAATGTCATCTCGCTGGCCTCTTGGAGGACCACACTGGGTAAACTTATTGTGTTCTTTATTTAGCTTCTCCTTTGTTCAACTACTCAGTTTTATGTCCTGTCCCACATCATAACAAAACAGGATCAGGATACTGCTAGTAGCTGATATATTAGGCTTGTACTATAAACACACAACAAGGATATTTCTCTCTCCACTCTCCTTATCTGCATTGTCTCCAGGATTCAGTGAATGTTTCTATTGGCCGCTGGTGCCTCAAGAACTTTCAGACGCTACAGAAAAGACAGTGAAAAGGGACTTTCAAATTGTAGCCCTTTGACACAACTTTACTTGAAGCATGGCTTCAACAATCTAAGGCTGCGATCACACGTTTTGTGGTAACGTGAGGTAAAATGCGTGTTTTACCACATTACCACAATGCATGTTACTGTACGGGCATATGTGAATTATGGTGGGATGTCATTCACTTTAAATAGTTCTCTAAGGCCCCGTACACATGGTTTGATTGTTGTACGACTGAGCGTCTGATTTTTGTCAAAAGCACGTGTGCAGGATTTTGTCTAGCATACTACCTAACCACAAATTGTCATTTGACAAGACGTACTATGAGAGTATAAAGAGGAAATTCATTTCACAAACGCCACCCTTTGGGTCACTTCTGCTAATTTAAATAGTTCCTTATTGTGTGATGCTCCACTGTTGCCATCCACCCTAAGGTAAATGTTAGCCTTCTCCCTGCTGGAGGTGAGTCCGCTCCTTTACCCCATGCAGGAGGGGTGCTATACATGTAGGCAGGTGCAGTATATTTTCTTCACTACAGGTGGCGCTCAACTACAGCAGTATTACAGAGGGAGAGGAAGTCAAGAGGAACATAGTTCTTCTATGGTTTCCTGGGTCACTGGGGAAGGTATCCAGTTGGATGCTGATGCCCCATGTGATTCTGCCAGTCATCTTGGTTAAGACAGAGTCTTTTTAAGGCCCTGACTCCCAAGCTTGGTGCACATTTCACTTGTGGGTAGTGTAGGGACAGGTCACCTGTCTGTCAGATACAGTACCAGTGGTAGGGAGAGGTTTCAGGGGAGTATGGAAAAGCAGGGACATGCTAACCTTCCTGGAAGCCTCCTTGTTTGGGCAGATGCTGTAGGAGCATCTGCTGTTACACTGCTCACTGCAGCATTCTGTGAGGGCTGACTTCCTGCCGGGGAGTTGTACTTGTTTGAGCAATAATTACAATACAGTTCTGTTACTGCATCTGGACTCTGCGTGTTTACGGCCGCTACACCACGCAAAGAAGTATAAGCAGAAAGAATGTTTATTCCTCTTGTCCTCCAGAGGACAAAGTGCATGGGCTTTGTCCTGTTTTGATTGGTGTCTTGGATGCTGAGCATGTGTGGTTTTACTCCATTAGCCCTTGTACACACGGTCGGACATTCTGACAACAAAATCCGTCGGATTTTGTCTGACGGATTTTGTCTGAAACTTGTGTTGCATACACACTGTTGGACAAAGTTGTCGGAAAATCTGATCGTACGTAATGTGATGACGTTATTTCTTTACGATGGGGCTACGTTCGGGCTAGTAGCCAAAACAAAATAGCTTTGGTCTAGGAATTTGATCTGAGCATGCATGGCACTTTGTCCGATCGGAATTCTCTACACACAATCGGACAAAGTCCAATCGGATCATGTTGTTGGAAAGTTTTATAGCCCAGCTCTAAAACTTTGTCCGTCAGATATTCAGACGGAAACAGTCCGATGGAGCCCACACACAGTCGGATTATCTGACAATTGGACATTTTCCGTCGGAAAGTCCGACCGTAGGTACACACTTTTGAAAAATTCCTTTATTAAAAATAAAAAAAATAAAAAAAAAGATTCCAGCGGTGCTAATCCACTCTTGCTATCCAGTGACGGATCTCCGGGGTCCGGCGATGGATGATCATATCCAGCGACAGGGGATCTCTCAGTCCAGCGCTGTCCATACATCTGTCTTCTGTCTCCACTGCGGAGACACTGCAGGGATCCCAGCACTGACGTTTCTTATATTAGGAGGGCGGGCCACCCGTCACCTGACCCCGCCCCCTCTGCTGCTGGTGAGGAAAGCTATGGGGTTCCCCAGTGACGTATGGGTGACCCCACCCCCCTCTGATGTAACGCAGTTTTCCGTTACATCAGAGGGGGCGGGGTCACCCATACGTCATTAGGGAATCCCTGGCTCCCCTCACCAGCGTCAGAGGGGGTGGAGGCAGGTGACAGATGGCCCCGCCCTCCTAAAAAAATTAGAAACGTCAGCGCTGGGATCCCCGCAGTGTCTCCGCAGTGGAGACAGAAGACGGATGTATGGACAGCACTGGACTGAGAGATCCTCGTCGCTGGATATGATCATCCATCGCTGGATAGCAAGAGTGGATTAGCACCGCTGGAATCTTTTTTTAATTTTTTTTATTTTTAATAAAGGAATTTTTCAAAAGTGTGTTTGTCTTATTTAACCATTTTTACACTTTCTTTGTGATAGGGGTACTTTTGTTCCCCCTTACCATTTCAAACAGGGGGGGGGCGGGATCTGAGGGTCCCCTTGTTAAAGGGGGCTTCCAGATTCTGATAAGCCCCCCCGCCCGCAGACCCCCACAACCACCGCTCAGGGTTGTGGGGATGAGGCCCTTCTCCACATCAACATGGGGACATGGTGTTTTGAGGGGTCACAGACCCCCAAAGCATCCTCCCAATGTTGAGGGCATGCGGCCTGCCAGGTTGCGTGCTCGGATAAAGGGTCTGGTATGGATTTTTAGGGGGACCCACACGTCAATTTTTTTTTTAATTTGATGCGGGGTCCACCTTAATATCCATACCAGACCTGAAGGGTCTGGTATGGATATTTCAGGTCTGGTATGGATATTTAGGGGGACCCCCACGTCAATTATTTTTTTTTATTTGACACGGGGTTCCCCTTAATATCCATACCAGACCTGAAGGGCCTGGTAATTGAATTTAGGGGAACCCCCACGCTTTTTTTTTTTTAATCAATGAATGAATGAATTGTCGGCTAATACAGAGAACACTCATTGAGTGTTCTCTGTATTACGGGAGCCGACAATATAGCCGCAAGTGATTTTAAAAGACTTTTTTTCCTGCACAAATGACACTTTGTGCAGGGACAGTTCTAAGCACAGCAAACATGCGCCCCTTCACAGGCATACTATAGACACCCCCCAGGTACGAAATTTAAAGGAATATTACACTTTTATTGTTTCACTTTAATCATTATTAATATCACTGCTCCTGAAAAAACTGCCATTTTTAAAACTTTTTTTTGCATTGATCCATGTCCCCAAACCCTTGTTAGGACAGTAACTTGCATATTAGCCTTTAAAATTAGCACTTTAGATTTCTCCCATAGACTTGTACAGGGTGTTCCGGCTTTTCGAATTTGCCACGAACAGCCCAAATTGTTCACTGTTCGCTGAACAGGTGAACAGGCAATGTTCGACTCGAACTCGAAGCTCATCCCTAGTGAGCATGTCTGACAGAGTTCAGTTTTCAGGAGATTCAGAAAAAACCCTGGAAAAAGTCTAATAAATGCAAACATGACACCCTTCAAAGTATTCATACCCCTTGAAATTTTCCACATTTTGTCATGTTACAACCAAAAACATAAATGTATTTTATTGGGATTTTATGTGATAGACCAACACAAATTGACACATAATTGTGAAGTGGAAGGAAAATGATAAATGGTTTTCAATTTTTTTTTACAAATAAATATGTGAAAAGTGTGGCGTGCATTTGTATTCATCCCCCTTTACTCTGATGCCCCTAACTAAAATCTAGTGAAACCAATTGCCTTCAGAAGTCACCTAATTAGTAAATAGAGCCCACCTGTGTGTAATTTAATCTCAGTATAATTACAGCTGTTCTGTGAAGACCTCGGATGTTTGTTAGAGAACCTTATTGAACAAACAGCATAATGAAGGCAAAGGAACGCTCTAGACAGGTCAGGGATCAAGTTGTGGAGAAGTTTAAAGCAGGGTTAGGTTATGAAAAAATACCCCAAGCTTTGAACATCTCACGGAGAACTGTTTAATCCATTCCAATCCAATCAGAAAATGGAAAGAGTATGGCACAACTGCAAACCTACTAAGATATGGCTGCCCACATAAACTGACAGGTGTCATCCTCACATCTTGTCCATCATTAAGGATGTGGGGATCTTCACGTGGGACTTAATGGATTTTCAAATCCCCCTTTACATAAAGTAGATAGTAGATATCCACCTACGTCAATGAATACAGGGTACATTTGTAACTGATTCACAAAATAAATGTAAATAGTAAATACAAATGCCCAGACCATAAAAATAAGTCCTTAATTAGGAAAAAAATAACAATATCCCTTGATATAAATCCAACATTAATCTTGTTATGCTGTGATGTAGAGCTACATTATTCATGATGACCCACTGTCTCAACAACCCATCATGCCTGTCAGTCTTCACCTGCTGCTACACCCATCATAAATGGTAGATCCCTAACACTTCTGGAATGTTTATGTAGCACACTCTACTGCAGTACCCCCAATGGGTCATGTTTTCAAGATTTACTTTACTTTACACAGCTGCTTTAAAACAATATAAATTACATGGTATTGATAAGATCTATTTTATCTAAGGGAAATTCCCAAAACATGGCCAGTTGGGGGTACTCGAGGACTGAGGTTGAGAACCACTGCTCTAATGTGCAATCTAGAGTAGGAAAATGTATTTCTGACTCATGGTAGTTTTGTGGGTCTGGTAATTGGTTGGGGGTTACTGTAGGTCAGGCTGGAGGGCTCTACAGGTCAGGCCTCAGGTACCTCCCCCTAGTTCTAGAAGCTTGGATAAGTTTCTAGAAGCTAGTAGGTGGCCCCCAGGAGGTCCTTATCTGCATATTTATGAGAATCTGGCCAACCCCCATGCAGGAGGCCTGGCAGGGTGGCTGGATCAGCCCATAAATATTGTGGATCCTGGTCGGCAATGAAGTCGGGTGAAAGCTGTGTTGTGTAGCCTGGGAGGGGACCCTGGCACTGAAGAAGGCTCTGCCTCCAGGCTGGAGCTGAGGAAGGAAGAAGGACAGAGGGATCTCCACTACCCCACAGTCTCTGCCAGGAAATGTATTGGCTTGCATGGAAGGACTTGGACAGCAGGAGACCTGAACAGTGGCCTTTTCTGAAGCAACAGAATTTCCAGGGACAGTGTTAGTACCTCTACACCTCCATGGCCTAAAAGGGAGAGAGCTGCCCTTTGCAATATATAGAGAGCTTCCGGGACACTGTCAACAAGTTTATACCTAATGCCTTGTTCTGGGACATTTCACCAAGCAGCCAGGTGGCCTGGTATTTTCAAGAGAGGTCACATAGAGCTCTGGCAAGTTGGGACTTTGCTATAATTCCACCCAGGGGACACAAAGCTCCTAGAGGGGGGATTTCCTTTGCCGAGTCGGGAAAGGCCGTTGTTGTTCTGGAGGGAATGCAGTCAAGGATTTGTTAATTTTTGCAGTGTGCATAGAGAAGGAAGGTGTCCTCATTTGTTGTTCTTCAAGTCAAGTTGGTCATTCCATAATCCCTATTACCTATGCAAGTTGTTTTCCCCAATAAAACAACAAAACCAAGCCCGTGGACTGACTCTTTGTTTCTAAATGAAAGTTGCAAAATGTGTGTTGCCTGGCTTTGCAGCAAAAGGGGGACCCAAAAATCCAGCGGACCTCTAGGAGGTAGCGCTACATAAATCCCTAGTATCAAACACAAGACACAAGCATAAACTCCTATGTACTGTGCTCTCCCTATACTGCTTGTTATACCCTACAGACAGTGGCAATTTTGCTCTGTTCACCTTGCAAATATGACTGTATGCTAATAGCCTGTATACATAAGCCTAAAAAATGGCCTATGAAAACATACTCTTTACAACTATGGTTTATAACAGGGGTAGGCACTGGACTCCCTCCCCATCAGCAGAGCAGTGCAGAGAAGTGTCAGTAAGACAATAATGCATTCCAATCTCAGATTTCCCCACGCCGAACCGGCACTGAGGGGGAGGCACTGCGCCCCCACACATTGTAAGGGATGGGAAACATTGTTTGGTTCTCTGACATTGCTGTAGCTGCGATCAGGGACGTAACTAGAAATCACAGGGGCGTGCCCAAGATGGCGACCGGAGTGGAAGCATAGTGCGGGAGCTCCGTGACCTACACTGCTAATTATCCTGTTTCCCTGCGGATAACGACCCAGAACCCAGATATTGATCCCCTGGAGTGGTATGCCCAGCAAGAAGAAGTCCGGGACTCCGCTGAAAGCTGCTACGCCACGTACCCAGCCTCGCGGTGGAGGACCTCGGCCCTGCACGCTCTCAGTCATGGCGTCGCAGGCCGCAGCCACAGATCCTGCAGATCCTGCTGAACCTGCACTCCAGGACCGGGATAATTTCTCCGCCCTTATGCAGGCCATCGGTACGTGCCAAACCACGCTGACGGCTAAAATCGATAACGTTCAGCTTGAGATGGGACTAATAAGGAAGGATATGGACAAATTTCGCTCCAGGCTAACGGAGGTTGAAAAACGCGTGGGGACTGCGGAGGACACCCTGGCGGAGCATACCGCCTCCCTCCATACTCTCACCACTAAGGTACGGGCCTTGGAATATCGCGCAGAAGATGCCGAAAACCGAAATAGGAGAAACAATCTCCGGGTCATTGGTTTACCGGAGGGATCCGAAGGCTCCAACCCCGCTGCTTATATGGAGGGTTTATTTCGCCAGCTCTTTCCCCAGGCGGCCTTCTCGCCGTTCTTTGCGGTCGAGAGGGCACACCGGATGCCAGCGGCTAGGGGACCTCCTGGTGCCCCCCCTCGTACTCTTATTCTACGCCTTCTCAATTATAGAGATCGGGACTTGGTGTTGCGAGAGAGCAGGAATGTGACAGAACTCCGCACTGAGGGAGCCCGACTCATGATTTTCCCGGACTTCTCGGTGGAAACACAAAAGCAGAGGAAGCTGTTCGACCATGTGAAGCTGGCCCTGCGGCAGAAGGGCCTAAAGTATAGCATGCTCTTCCCGGCGCGTCTTCGAGTCCAGGATGGGGAAGCTTTTCGATTTTTTACCACGGCCGAAGATGCCTCCAACTGGCTGGAGTCCCTGCCGCGACGTTAATCACTGAAGCCGGTCTTTGCTCCTTTCTCTCTGGTTCATGAAGCCTTTGATGATCCCTTCCTGTGGCCGTTGCTGCCTTGATTGATGCTGTTCTTTTTACTCTACTCAGAGGACCGTCCTGCCACTGACTTTGGGTTCCCCTGTCCCTATCTGAGGTACCTCTCTTTACCCTTCCCTTTCCTCACCCCTTTTTGGTTGGGCTGTGGGACTTGGAGCGCTGATGGTGGCTGGTTATGCATCCGCTACCTGTCCTTGATGCTGGAGTGAGGGGATGGTAATGTTCTATTATATGTGGGGTTCCTCAACCGGATGATTAGCGAACTGATTGACTGTTCCTTTTTACCCCACACTACAGTTACATCAAGAATTGTGCCCCCGGACCTGTTTATTCGGGCGACTCCCTATCCGCAGGGAGATTGATATTATAGAACTGTTTATCCGCCTGACTATGCGGTGGTAGACTAGTCGTGGTTGACTTTTACTGTGCCTTCTAGGCGCCCTCTTGGTACACTGCCTCCAAGGGTCTGAGAGTTATGTGTTTTTTTGGGTTACAAACGCGCCCAAGTTGGGGGGGTAGCGTGGGGTGGGGGGAGGGGGGGTGGGTTGGTTTTACTGGGTTTGCTATTTGGGTCTATGTTTTGGGTAGATTGTATGCACTTTTCTCTTTGCACTGTAACATGCAGGAGTTCTCCTGCTCAAGGTCCAGAGTTCTCCTTTTTCATTTTAGTCTTGGGTGGTGGGGGAAGGGAGGGGGTGATGGGGTCAGGACTGCAACATTTTTGTTCTTTTTATTATGGCTCCCCTAAGGTTGATCTCCTGGAACGTGCGGGGGATGAATTCCAAAATTAAACGTTCCCTGGTCTTTACTTACCTGAAGAAGTTTCTCCCGCACATCTGTATCTTGCAGGAGACTCACCTTACGGGTTCTCGTATTCTCTCGCTTAAAAAGCCCTGGGTGGGTTCTTACTACCACTCCACTTTCTCCTCTCACTCCAGAGGGGTTAGTGTTTTGGTACATAAGGCGCTCCCTTTTCAACTGCTGAACTTACATTTAGACCCCGATGGGCAATATGTTATTTTACATGCAATCTGTGATGGGGTGGAAATGGTTGTGGTGGGACTCTATGTGCCACCGCCGACGGGCCTCTCGATACTTAGGAAAATTCTTGCCGTGGTGGCCAGTTACCCAGTGACTAATATTGTTCTCGCTGGAGATTTTAACATGCCCCCGGATCCGAGTGTCGACAGGCTTGCGGCTGGGCGGGTGGCGGATCCGGGTCTGGCCAGATGGGCTGCAACATTCGGATTGCATGATCTGTGGAGGTGGAAACACCCTGTAGCCAAACAATTTACGTGTCACTCGGCTACACATGCCACTCTGTCACGGATAGACCTGATCTATGCGACCACTCCTCTGTTGCAGAGGGTCTCCGAGGTCTCCATCCTGCCCCGTGGTATCTCGGATCATGCCCCGGTGATGCTGACTCTCCGGACAGACTCGGTGGCGGGGATGGGGCTTTGGAGGCTCTCCAGGTATTGGATTACGGATGAACAGGTGGCCCCGCTGATGCTGTCGGAACTGGGGGATTATTAGACCCATAATGTTGGTTCGGCATCGCCGGCCTCAGTCTGGGACACGTTTAAAGCGTATGCCAGGGGCAGGTACCATTTCAATATTGCTCAGATCTGCAAGGCCTCGCGATTGATGCTATCGGAAAGCTGAGCGCAAGGCACTGACCCTGGAGGACTGATATGCCAACTCCCCGAGCCCGAGTTCCCATGGGGATATGCTTACCGCATACAGGGAGCTGGCGTTAATCCGCACCGCTTCCTGCCGCCGGTTCCTCCTCTCTCAGACGCAGAGGATTTTTGAGCAGGGAGAGCGACCAGGGAGGTTGCTGGCCTGGCTGGTGGCGGAGCGGACGGGGAGCTCTTGCATAGCTAACATTAGAGGGCCTGATGGTACTCTCCTTTCGGACCCCATTCAAATTAATGATAGGTTTGCACAGTATTATACTCACCTGTACGAATCTAAGGCCACGTATTCCCAGGGGGAATTGACCTCCTTTCTAGACGGGGTGGCTTTCCCTGCCCTGACACGTGTAGCTGCGGCAGCCTTGGAGAGCCCTATTACTATTCTTGAGGTCCAGAGGGCAATTAAGTCCCTTCAGGCGGGGAAGACTCCAGGTCCTTATGGACTCCCCTCTGAGTTTTACAGAACCAATGTGGACGTGGTGGTCCCCCATTACCATGCTATCCTCACCAAGGACTTGGAGACGAATGCCCTTCCTGACTCCTTCTCCGAAGCTGTCATTGTACTAATACCAAAGCCGGGGAAGGACCCGGAACTCTGCTCGTCCTACAGGCCGATATCTTTGTTAAATGTTAACGCCAAGATATTGGCGAAGATACTGGCTAGTAGGCTGAACACGGTAATTCGCGCTTTAGTTAATGGGGACCAGACCGGTTTCATGCCTGGAAAAGGCACTGATATTAATATGCGACGCCTCTTTACGAATGTTGCGTGGTCGGGGAGGGGGGAGGGTGGGGGAGCGGTGGCCTCCCTGGATGCGGAGAAGGCCTTCGACTCCGTGGAGTGGGGCTTTCTCTGGCAGGTCCTTCTCCGATTTGGGTTTGGTCCTAAGTTTGTGGCCTGGATACAACAACTGTATGCCTCCCCTATGGCCCGCATACGTACGGGTGGTGTCATTTCCTCCCCTATCCGCCTCTGCAGGGGCACGAGGCAAGGCTGCCCCCTGTCTCCGGGGCTTTTCGCCCTGGCTATTGAACCCATGGCGATTCTCCTACGTTCTGCGGAGGGGGTGGGGGGGCTGAGGGTGGGTCCCTTGGTGGAACGGGTATCACTGTATGCAGACGACGCATTATTGTACCTCGGGGATGCCTCGGACTCCCTTACGTCAGCCTTATCTATAATTGACGAATATGGTAGATTCTCAGGGGTCCGGATTAATTGGAGTAAGTCCAGTTTGTTCTTGCTCTCTGATTCTACACCCCCCCCCGCCCCCCTCGTCCCCACTGCAGAGGGTCTCCCGTTTTCGATACTTAGGGATTGAGATCTCCAGGGACCTCTCCCAATTTCTGGTGGATAATTTATACCCAGTCCTGAGTGCTTTAACGGCGAAATGTCAAATTTGGAAAACGCTGCCCCTGACGCCGGTGGGACGGGTTAATTTGCTCAAAATGACGTTTCTCCCAAAATTTTTGTATGTCTTCCGCAATACTCCCGTCCCGATTCCTGCCGCGTTCTTCCGCAAGCTGGAGGGGGTTGTTTCCTCGTTTGTCTGGGGCGGTAGGGTTCCAAGGATCTCTAGGGCCAAGTTGCAGCTGCCCTTGTCCTCGGGCGGGTTGTCACTGCCCTGTTTCCGGCGGTACTATTGGGCTGCGGTGTTGGTCACGGTTCGCTGGTGGCTCACTCTGCTTACATCTAACCCGGCGGTTAAGTTGGAAGCGGCGATTTTGGGCTCCTACACAGCTTTGGCGGGTTTGGTTTATCAGGGAGCTAAGTCCAGTCCACACATAACGATCCCGATGCGGACTACCATCCAGGTTTGGGACAGAGTCACTGCCACTGTTAAGGCTGCTGACTCCGTCTCCCGTCATAGCCCGCTATGGGGTAACCCCAAACTTCGGCATTTTAGTTCTATTCCGGACCCTGGCTTATGGACCAGGTTTGGAATCACTAACCTTGCACATATCATGCCTAACGGGACTCTCATCCCCTTTCCGGACCTTAGAGAGGCCCATGGTCTTCCCTCCTAGATGCTGTTTCGGTTCCTTCAGCTGAAGCATGCCTCGCAGGCCCAATTTCCCGGGAGGATTCTGGTTGAGCCTCATGGGATAGAGAGGTTTCTCTCATCCCGTGGGGTGGACAGGATTCTCTCCTCCGTATATCTACGACTTACCTGTGAGCGTCCGGAGGGGGATTCACCCTTATTTCTTATTTGGAGGGGGGACATCCCATCCCTCTCTGAGGAGGAGTGGGATTCAGCCCTTCAGAATTACCTTCCTAGGGTAATCTCCGCAAGAGATAGGTTCATTCAGTTAAAATTTTTACATAGAGCCTACTACACCCCTCAACGCTTAGCCAGGATCTACCCCGACCAGTCTGAGCTTTGCCCCAAGTGTCAGCGGGCAGTTGGTACTTTCTATCACGTTACCTGGGAGTGCTCACTCATTCAGGATTATTGGCAACAAATACTTGTAGACATCAACACAACCACTGGTCTTTCAGTGTCCCTGGATCCGAAGGTACTCCTCCTTGGAATCATGGATACTGTGGTTCAGGCCACTTATAAGAGTCTTCTGCTCTTCTATCTCTGTTTTTATGCCAGAAAGGTGCTTCTGCAGATGTGGAAGCAGTCGTCTCCCCCTACAATTTCCCAGTGGCACTCGATGGTGGACTTAGTGCTGCCACTTTATAAGCTCACGTATATGGGACGGAAATGTCCCAAGAAGTTCGGCGGTATCTGGGATCCATGGTTGAGTGCACGCTCTCTTAATATTTAATATGTAACACCTTCCTTGTCCCTCATCTGTGCTGAACTGGAGTTGAGGTTTGAACTCTGTAAATTATGTTTGTAGTGAGAACTGTGCATAAGCTGTACTGCTGCTTTGTTTTAATTAATAAAACTTTTCTGTTAAAAAAAAAAAAAAAAAATCACAGGGCCACTTAGCTAAATGTTGTATGGGCGCCCCTCCCCCAAAAAAATGAACTAATGCCATTGAACAAATGATTACCACACTCATGTGGCACAGTACCCAGGCAACAGCTCATATTAATTTCGAACAACAAAACAAAATCACTGCCAATAAAATCTACCGGCTACATTCAGTACAATTTAGTGTAAGTAAAGTCAAAAAAGTTTTTTGCATGGATTAGGGAAGGATAAGGACTTCAGTTAGGTTTGTATGTCAATCCAGGCTCCATTCAAATAATTTCCCCACACTTCTTGTCTGTAAATTCTTCAGAAGGGCAGAAAGTGATGTTAAATCTCTCTAAAGAAGCCTCAGAATTCTGCACCCTTGAACCTGGCATTGCTCCCCCTCTCTTTGTGCTGAAATTATCCTAATGAAGAAATATAGCAAACACTTTCTTCACAAAAATAGCAAAACAGATGACAGTCTCCCCCTCCCTTCCAACCTCCTGTCCAGACCCTCCTAATGTGCCGAAAATGATGTCCCTTCACAGGCGCGCTCGAGCATTCTGCCACACCCACTCTGCTCTCTGCTCCTGCTGTATGCGGCTGCATGTGTCGGGACACGGCTGGACTCGTAGGGCCCAGGAGGCTTAACAGTAAATTTACATTCTTCATCCTCACCATCCTCACCAGGCCCCAGAGGAGGCTCTAGGCTTTGTGAGGCCTTAGGCAAAACCTAGACATGAGGTCCTACTCACGCCCAAAATGGGAAAAATAATTCAAGCGATAAAAAAAAAATAACTGTATAAATTACATATATTAAGAGCTTTAAAGTGCTGGTGTCAGTGCTCCCTTATCTCAGTGCTGGGATCAGTGCTCTCTATTTCAGTGCTGGTGTCAGTGTTCTCTAGCCCGGTGCTGGTGTCGGTGCTCTCTAGCTCAGTGCTGGTGTCGGTGCTCTCTATCTCAGTGCTGGTGTCAGTGTGCTCTATCTCGATGCTGGTGTCAGTGCTCTCTATCTCAGTACTGGGGTCAGTTCTCTCTATCTCAGTGCTGGTGTCGGTGCTTTCTATCTCGGTGCTAGTGTCGGTGCTCTCTATCTCGTTGCTGGTGTCAGTGCCCTCTATCTCGGTGCTGGTGTCAGTGCCCTCTATCTCGGTGCTGGTGTCAGTGCCCTCTATCTCAGTGCTGGTGTCGGTGCTCTCTATCTCGATGCTGGTGTCGGTGCCCTCTATCTCGGTGCTGGTGTTGGTGCCCTCTATCTCGGTGCTGGTGTCAGTGTTCTCTGTCTCAGCGCTGGTGTCAGTGCCCTCTATCTCGGCGCTGGTGTCGGTGCCCTCTATCTCGGCGCTGGTGTCGATGCCCTCTATCTCGGCGCTGGTGTCGGTGCCCTCTATCTCGGCGCTGGTGTCGGTGCTCTCTATCTTGGTGCTGGTGTCGGTGCTCTCTATCTTGGTGCTGGTGTCGGTTCTCTCCATCTCAGTGTTGGTGTCAGTGTTCTCCATCTCAGCGCTGGTGTCAGTGCCCTCTATCTCGGTGCTGGTGTCAGTGCTCTGTATCTTTTTTCTGGTGCCAGCATTCTGTATCTTGGTGCTGGTGTCAGTGCTCTCTATCTCGGTGCTGGTGTCGGTGCTCTCTATCTTGGCGCTGGTGTCAGTGTGGGAGGTAGCATCGGAGAAGCCAATCAGCAGGCAGTGCCAGCACAGGATGCGGAGCATCTTTCCCAATCCCCCCCCCCCAATGGAGCCCTGCATAGGCAGGGGTAAGGGCAGGGGTAAAGGCAGGGTGAAGGGAGGGGTCAGGGGCTGCCAATCACAGGTGAACACACTGGGACACTGACACAAGACTGAGCTGTCCTTACTGTTAATGACACATGATCAGGAGGAATGGAGTGGGGGGGATGGGGGCAGGGATGGATATAAAGATCGTCTGTCTGTGGCTGAGGGATGCTGCAGGAACATGGATGGGGGGTGGCTCTCTCTAATAAAAAAAATGTTGGTGGTCGCTGGCTGCAGAAAAGGTTGTGGCATGGTGGTAGCTTTGCCGCTCCCTGCAGCTGGAGCCCCTGATTCCCCCCCCCCACCAGCACTGATTGACAGCCCCAGAGAGGGGCAGCCCAGACACCTCTTCTCTCCTACCTTCCTTTCTGTTGGATCAGCTCCATACAGCGCTCGGAGGACCCCTCCGCGGTACCTTCCTCTCCTCTTCAGCGAGATGCCTCCTCCGGGGTGTGCAAGGAGTGCTCCAGTGGTGGTGGGGGGGGGGTGACGGGTGGGGAGGGGGGGTGCGACCTGTGTCTCCGGTGCAGAGGGAATTGTGTCCAGACTGCTGGAATATCCTCCCCTTCTCCTCCCTAAGACAACACAGTGCTGGCCCCGCCTCCTCCCCAAGACAGCCACGCTCCGACCCCTCTATCCACTGCTTGGCTGAGAAGATCACAGGCAACCTGCTGCTGGTCAGAGCTTAATGCCGCACCCGTGGCGACATTTTTCAGCAGAGGCGGCTCTTCAAGTAGCCTAATTAGAGAGATGCCTCTGCCGGGCCCACTTGGCTGCGGGCCCCATAGCGCCTGCATGGGTTACTATGGCGGTGGTCCTGCCACTGGCTGCGATCCTCAGCTTATGTGATGGGGAAGAGATTGGGTGCAGTTCTGCTGGGGGGGACGGTCCCTGTTTCCAGGAGGAGGACTGTCATTGGTCACTGCTAAAGCCAATCACAGTCCTGCTAGCCCTGCCCACCAGCTGGAGGAAGATGACTCGCTTGGTTGCCACTAAAAATCTCAGAAAGAAAGGATTTCACTGTGATTGAGAAAACCCCAATGAGGTGACAGTTTGTGGAATTACTGTTGAGCTTCTGGGAACTGTGTTGAAATTATTCCTGAACCTTTGTGTCACTTACTACTGAACCCCGGCACTCTGTGTCCCTTTAAGCCACAGCCCACCTTATGATCCTGCTGTCAGGGAAGAAACTGGAGAAGAACTGGCAGATATGCCAATATCCATTATGGCCGCATGAATCCGCACATGCGCATTAGCAGTCGGCATGTAACGGGTGTTTTGCTGGACTATATAAGGACTCCAATTGCTTTTATAAATCACTGGATTATCGTCAGCTCTGTATCCTGTGTTCCTTGCTCCTGTTTGATTACCTGTTACTGACCCGGTTTACCCTGACCTGCTCTGGCTTCTTTCCTGGCTCTGAACCCGGCTTGTTTCACAGACCTGCTCTTGCCTGTTTCAGAATGACTTCCTGTGTTTGACCCTGGCTTGATCTCAACTACTCCTCACCCGGCCTGGCTTCTGACGACATCTCTGCTTCTCCTCCTGTTAAGATCCGCCAGTATCTCCAGGGAATCATTGGCTGTGACCACCTTCTCTGCTCCTGGGTGTCAGCTTCTAGAACCATCAGACAGCTTCACCGGCAGGCAACCCATGCATTTCTGGGCATAGCACCCTCTGTCTCCAACTCCTCTGCACTCAGCCGCAAGGGGGGCCTTCTCATCACTTCAGCCTCCAGCCTGGTATGTGACACCTGCACACAGGCTCACTGCTTTCAGAAAATAACCCTGACCAGTGGCGGAAGTATAGGGGTCACTGAGGTCACCATGGTGACCGGGCCCCATGCTGCAGGGGACCCTTGAGGGCCCCCTTTATAACTTGTTAGGAGGAACGGCAGGGGCAGCTGAGACCAAGCTCCCCGATACTCAGCCGAACTGTAATCGGCACTGTAGTGAAAGGACAGTGTGTGCTGTGCTCTTTGTCTCCCACTACAGTGCAGTACCCGGCAGGAAGAGTTAAGGCAGGGGTAGGCAACCTGGGGCCCTCCAGCTGTTGCAGAACTACAAGTCTCATCATGCCTCTGGGAGTAATTCTAACTGCCAGCCTTGCAATGCCTCATGGGAAATGTAGTTCCACAACAGCTGGAGGGCCTCGGGTTGCCTATCCCTGAGATAAGGTAAAGCATTGACGATTTTTAAAAGGCTTTCTGTATTTTTGTATGTGTGTGTATGTGAATGTATGTGTGTGTTTGCATGTGTGTGCATTTATATATATGTGTGTGTGTGTGTGTACTTATAAATGTATATGTGTGTGATTATATACAGTATATGTGTGTGTGTTTATATATGTGTGTGTGTGTGTTTAGATGTATGTATGCACATT
Source organism: Lithobates pipiens (assembly GCF_037356315.1). NCBI lineage: Eukaryota > Metazoa > Chordata > Amphibia > Anura > Ranidae > Lithobates > Lithobates pipiens. The sequence goes on along the minus strand of NW_027507686.1, from coordinate 193,627,252 downwards.
TTATGTATGCGCGTTGTAGGGGATCAGAGGGGTGAAGAGCTGTCCCAGAGGCAGTCCAGTAAAATAAAAGTGGCTTTATTCAGCAAAACAGCAAAAAAAACATAAGACCAGACAGATTTGTCTTATCACACGGATGTGTACACAGGTACAGCTCACAGTTCACCAGCACACAGGTACAGATAACAGTTCATGGCTCCAATCAGAGCTACAGTCTTTTTGTGGTTAAGCTCACCCAGCAGGTACACCATCCAGCAATGGACATTTCCACACAGGGTGCTGCTGTGTCTCTCTCTCCTACTCAACAGCTCCACACTGACACTTTCAGCACACCTGATAATAAGCAGGTCTGAAGGGAAAGTACCTGCCTTCTTCGATTAACCCCCTCTTAACCCTGCCCAAGGCTGACCCTCTACATATCCCCCCTCTGTTCCAGGCCAGGGGTCTGGACACCACGACTCCAGTGGCAGTAGACCCGGGAAAGGGCATCCGCATTCTGATGTACCTTTCCCGGTCTATGTACCACTACAAACCTGAAGTCCTGTAGAGCAAGGAACCACCGGGTGATTCTGGAGTTTTTATCTTTATTTTGGGCCATCCACTTAAGAGGCACATGATCTGAAACTAACTTGAAGGGTCGGCCCAACAAGTAGTAGCGGAGTGTCTCCAAAGCCCATTTTATTGCGAGACACTCCTTTTCCACAATGGAATAATTCCTCTCAGCTGGTGTGAGCTTCCAGCTCAAGTAAGCAACAGGGTGCTCATCCCCCAATCATCTGGGACAGTACTGCACCCAGACCCAATTTTGAGACATCTGTTTGTACCAGGAACTCTTTTTGGAAGTCGGGAGATACCAACACTGGTTCCTGGCACAAAGCTTGCTTCAACCGGCAGAACGCTGCTTCTGCACTCCACTGAACAACAGTTGCGTTCTTTCCCTTGGTAAAAACAGTTAGAGGTGCTGCTAGACTGGCAAAGTTGGGGACAAACCTCTTATTATAGCCCACAATGCCAAGGAAAGAACGCACTTGTTTCTTTGTGAGTGAACGGGGCCATTTCTGAATAGCCTCCACCTTGTTTAGTTGGGGTTTAATCACACCCATGCCTACAACATACCCCAGGTAGCGGGCCTCCTCTAACCCAACCTTGCTCTTTTCTGGGTTCACTGTGAACCCTGTCCATCGGAGGGCATCCAAGACCAACTGGACCTTCGGTAAGTGACTCTCCCAGTCCTTACTAAATATGACAATGTCATCAAGATAGGCACCTGAGAATTCCTTATGAGGTCTCAGGATAAAGTCCATGGCCCTCTGGAAAGTGGCTGGGGCCCCATGTAACCCGAATGGCATTCGGGCATACTGCCATAAGCCCTCGGGTGTGGCAAACACAGTTTTTTCTTTATCCTCTGGGGAAAGTGTGATCTGCCAGTATCCCTTAAGTCAAGAGTGGTGATGTACCGGGTCGGTCCTAATCTCTTAATTCATTTATCGACCTGGGGCATGTGTTACACGTCTGGCTTGGAGACTTAATTTCACTTGTGAAAGTCATTGCAGAACCGCCAGGTTCCATTCAGCTTGGGTACAAGGACTATAGGGCTAGACCAGCTACTTGAAGACTCCTCAATGACCCCAAGGTCCAGCATACTCTTAAGCTCGGCCGAGACAATATTCCGACGAGCTTTGGGTATGAGGTAGGGTTTGAGGTTTACTCGAACACCAGGGTCTGTAATGACATTATGTTCAATTACCGAGGTTAGGCCCGGAAGGGTTTGAAAAAATGTCCCGATTCCTCTGCAAAAACTCTTTTTTGAGAAGGGGAGAGAGCCTCTGCTATCCCTACCTTCTTAATCTGAGCATCAGGGTCTTCCTGGACTTTCAGACTGACTGTCAAAACCTGTCTATCTTTCCATGGTTTGATCAATTTGATGTGGTAAATCTGGTAGGGTTTACGTTTGGTGGGCTGATGGACTTTATAGTTGACCTTGCTCACCCTCTCAACTAAAAGGGTCCTTGCCACTTGGCGAGAAACTTACTCTCGATGGTAGGCACTCGGTAGCACCCGATCCCCAGGTTTAAACTCTCTAATCTTGGCAGATCGGTTGTAGATACGACTCTGGGCGTTTTGCACAGCCTGCAAATGTTCCTGTACTATGTAGACATGTGCATTTCGTTTTGTTCCGAATCGAAATTCCGACGAATTTTCATTATTCAGACATTCGGATGCATCCGAATTACCGAATTACAATGCTAACGAATTTAAACGAAATTCGAATCAAATTTGAAAAATGACATTTTGCGACCCGACTTTGGGGCCATGTATCTCGGGCCACTAATAGCTAGGAACCCCAAATTTGGTATGCAAACACAGTAGAACTACAACATATCCAAATTTGGGGTTTCTAGCACCAAGTGACCCCGAGTTACGGGGCCCCAAAGTCGAGTCGCAAAATGTCATTCTCTGCTGCAGAAAGGTGCTTGACATTTTGCGATCCGACTTTGGGGCCCCATAACTCGGGGTCACTTGGAGCTAAAAAACCCAAATTTGGATATGTTGTAGTGCTAGTTCTACTGTGTCTATTTTCTATTTTATTATAATCTTTTCTATCCAAATTTAAAATTAATTAATTGAAAAATTTGAATTCATACTATTCGAAATTCTAATTTATTCTATTCTATTAAATTATTTTTTTTCTATTCTGTTCTAATCTTTTCGATTTGAATCAGAAATTTTGGAAGATGGTTAGTTACTTATACTTACTTATATATATCTGTCACATCAACTTTTCATACTTGCAGTGTACCAGTGCAAAAAAAACACACACATCTTATTTCATTTATATTTATGGTATCAATGAAGTTGTCAGCATGCCTGATTGAAGAAGTCACAGATGTCGATCGCAAGGCAAGTGCATATGCTGTATGTCATTGTCCACTTGCTAAAAGTTGTGTATTGTATTTGTCCACTTGCCACGTCACCTGCCACAAGTTGTGTATTGTCCACTTGCCACGACACCTGCCACAAGTTGTGTATTGTCCACTTGCCACGACACCTGCCACGAGTGCCACGTGACCTGCCACGAGTGCCATGTGACCTGACACGAGTGCCACGTAACCGGCCACGAGTGCCACGTGACTTGACACGAGTGCCATGTGACCGGCCATGAGTGCCATGTGACCAAGTTGTGGATTGTCCACTTGCCACATCATCTGCCACCAAGCATCCCCAGATATGGGCAATATGAAAGTACTTTTCTGCAGCAGAGAATGACATTTTGCAATCCGAATTTGGGGCCACATATCTCGGGGTCACTTATAACTAGAAACACCATGTCGATTGCAAGGCAAGTGCATATGCTGTATGTCATTGTCCACTTGCCAAAAGTTGTGTATTGTATTTGTCCACTTGCCACGTCACCTGCCACAAGTTGTGTATTGTCCACTTGCCACGTCACCTGCCACAAGTTGTGTATTGTCCACTTGCCACGTCACCTGCCACGAGTGCCATGTGACCTGCCACGAGTGCCCCGTGACTGGCCACGAGTGACACGTGACCTGACACGAGTGCCATGTGACCGGCCACGAGTGCCAAGTGACCAAGTTGTGGATTGTCCACTTGCCACGTCACCTGCCACCAAGCGACCCCAGATATGGGCAATATGAAAGTACTTTTCTGCAGCAGAGAATGACATTTTGCAACCCGAATTTGGGGCCACATATCTCGGGGTCACTTATAGCTACACAATAGAACTAGCACTACAACATATCCAAATTTGGGGTTTCAAATTTGGGGTTTCTAGCACCAAGTGACCCCGAGATACATGGTCCTAAAGTCGGGTCGCAGAATATTTTAGAATCCGGTTGAAATAGTTTCGAATGCGGTTGAAATAATTTCTAATCATGTTGAAATCATTTCGAATTCGGTAGAAATATTTTCGAATTTGGTTGAAATATTTTCGAATGTGACCGATTTTTCGAATTCGGCAGAAAACTAAACAAAATACGAAAACGAATTTAACGAATTTAATGAATATAACAAACAAAATTAATTAATTAACGAATTAAAACGAAACGAAACTAAACAAATTTTTTCCTTTTGCACATGTCTAGTACTATGGGCATAATTTTTGTTATTTGGTCCTGCATTTGAGACACGTGTTCTACCACACTCCGATACGGGGAAGCTTCTTGTTCCCACGTCTCTTTCATTATATCCAGTAGTCCACGGGGGTGTCTACCATAAATCAGCTCAAAAGGGGAGAACCCCCGTGGAGGCCTGGAGTACTTCTCTTATGGCAAACAACAAGGGAGGCAACAAGCAATCCCAATCCCGACCATCCTCCTCAACTGCTTTCTTTAGCATTCCCTTTAAAGTTTTGTTGAATCGCTCCACTAATTCATCAGTTTGTGGGTGATACACTGAAGTCTGCAAGTGTTTAATCTTAAACAGGTTACAGAGTTCCTTCATCACTTTTGACATGAACGGAGTACCTTGGTCTGTCAAGATCTCGGATGGGAGCCCTGTTCTCATGAACATCTGAAACAACTCCCATGCGATCACCTTGGATGAGCAATTTCTTAAAGGGACCGCTTCCGGATACCTGGTGGCATAGTCTAGGACAACTAAAATGTATTGGTGTCCCCTAGCTGACTTAGGTAAGAGGCCCACCAAGTCCATGGCTATGCGATCAAAGGGAACCTCGATAACTGGAAGCGGTACCAACGGACTGTGAAAATGGGGTATTGGAGCGGTTCTTTGACAAGTAGGGCAGGACTCACAGTAGTCCTTAATTTCTCGATATACACCGGCCCAAAAAAAACGCTGTAAACCCGTTCCTGAGTTTTAGCCGCTCCAAGGTGACCCCCAAGTACATGACTATGAGCCAAATGCAACACCTTAGACCTAAAAGGTTTGGGTACCACCAGTTGTTTCAACACTTCTTCATTGACCTTAGTTACTCGGTACAACAAGTCATGATTCACAGCAAAATGGGGGAACTTCACGTCCGCCCCAGGATGCTGTGGTTTACCGTTTAAGACCGTGGCCTGTTCCCTGGTGGGGATCAAAGTGGGGTCCGTCATCTGAGCACTAAGGAAATCTTCCCGGGAGCCCAGAGATCTGACATGTCTGGCTCAGAGGAGGTACTTTCTGCTTCCAATCCCGCAAACACCTCCAGGGGACCGGGCTTACTTTCTGCAGGTTCAGCAACCTGGTACTGATCCTTGGTAACAACCTAGTGCAACACAGTATTATTCACCACCTCTGCGGGTTCTTGCTTTTTAGGGGAAACCCCCGAACCTTTCAGCTTTTGCTCATACATGTCCCAAAACATGGGGCAGTCTCGCCCGATTAGTAAATCATAAGGTAGTCCCGGGACCACCCCCTCTTTAAGTTTAGCCGTTCCTGCTGGTGTATACAGGGTCACACAGGCCACCGGATAGTTTTTAACATCACCATGCACACAGATGACCCCAACCTGTTCCCTTGGTACCAGCTTTCTTGCCAACCCGTCCAATCGGAGCAGGGTAACGACACTCCCAGAGTCAAGGAGTGCTACCACCTCCTGTCCATTGACTCGCACCACACACTAATGCGGATTTAGGTTGGTTGCAGCACATAATGCATGGATACCCATGTCGCACTCCATTGGTTCTTCCCGACTTGGGCACTGGGCCGCCAGATGACCCAGTTGACGCCAGGACCAACAGTGAACCTCACATGGTTCCCCCTGTCGGTTCCCTGGAAGCTTAGGTCCTGTGGTGCTCTTGGTAGTTGTATTATCCCTCCGAGCAGCCACTATGCGATCACTGGGAGGCACACTGGTGCTGGAATGCGCTTCTTTGAAATGGGCCAGCTCTCTTGTGACAGAGGGACTCTCCTGGAACTTTTCCGCACAACTGTAGCGCTCAACAGCTGTAGCCATCTCATCCAGTACTGAGGCTTGGACTGAGCCACCCATCGGTGGAGCTCCCTGGGTAGTCCATGCAGGAAACGATTAAGTGCGACTCTTTCCACAATCTGAGTGGGTGTTTTTTCATCAGGTTTCAGCCAATCTTGGAACAAGTGCATCAGGTGGTAGAGCTGCGCATGGGCAGGCTTAGCCTTGTCAAACCACCAGCCATGGACTCGGTTCGCCCTTAAAGCGACAGTCACTCCCATCCTTGCTAGGATTTCTGCTTTCGGGAGCTTATAATCGCGTGCTGATTCAGGGGCCAAGTCACAGTATGCTTGTTGGGGGTCTGCGGTCAGCAAAGGAGCCAGTACATCTGCCCAGTCTTTATCAGGCAGACCCTGCCTTGCTGCAACCCGCTCAAACACAGCTAGGTATGCTTCCACGTTGTCTAAGGCCGTCATCTTTTGCGGGGTCACTCTTTACAGCTGGGTCACCTTTCGTCATTTCAGCCTGCTGGGTCACCATCTTTTGTAATCCCGCTATCTGTTCATTCAGTAAGCGATTTGTTTCCTGTTGTACAGCGACTGTCTGCATCAGGATCTGCTCCTGCCAAGCCTGGGCCTCCTGATGGCGGGCCTGCGCTCGTGTATTAGCCAGCACCAGCTGTTTAATCACATCCTCCATGGCTTGTTTAGAAGATTTCACTGTCTGTGCAGCTTTAACCCAGGACATGGGATTAGACTGGACCCCTCAAACTGCCCGCATTCTCCACCAATTGTAGGGGATCAGAGGGGTGAAGAGCTGTCCCAGAGGCAGTCCAGTAAAATAAAAGTGGCTTTATTCAGCAAAACAGCAAAAAAAAACATAAGACCAGACAGATTTGTCTTATCACACAGATGTGTACACAGGTACAGCTCACAGTTCATCAGCACACAGGTACAGATAACAGTTCATGGCTCCAATCAAAGCTACAGTCTTTTTGTGTTTAAGCTCACCCAGCAGGTACACATCCAGCAATGGACATTTCCACACAGCTGTGCCTCTCTCTCCTACTCAACAGCTCCACACTGACACTTTCAGCACACCTGATAATAAGCAGGTCTGAAGGGGAAGTACCTGCCTTCTTCGATTAACCCCCTCTTAACCCTGCCCCAGGCTGACCGTCTACAGCATTTAATCCTGATTCCCTATATGTGTACAATCAGAACATGCTTGGATCGCTTTTCAACGGCATTTGACAGCTGGTAAAGAGGCAATATGTTGCCTCCTGACTGCCTGTTTTAACCCCTTAAATGCATCATTACTATGCTGTAACTGTGTGCAATGCACACAGTTGCAAAGTGGTTACAGTGCAGCCCCATTTACCTAGGGGTATACTTCAAGAGTGCCCTGACTGAAGAAAAGATTGAGAAACACTAGTATAGAGGAACCGATCTTTCCATTTTCCTCCTGCAGCCACAGAATTCCTGCAGGTGGGACAGGAGGAGAAGCGGTGGGGAAATGGAGAAATCGGTTCCTTTATATGCAGCCACCCACTTGCGACCGGGCCCTGTTGTACCACCACCGGGTTTGGAGAAAAAGTCCCTGTCCGGGGGTCAGGGGGGCCCTTCATGGTCTCTTGCATCAGGGCCCTGAAGGTTCTAGTTACACCACTGCCCCTGACCTCAGCTCATTATTGCGCATCCATTCCATATGCTTGTATGTGACGTCACATACATCACATACATCACATACAAGCAGGTGGGTTGGATGTGAGAGGTGGATCAGCAGGATGAGTGTGCCAGGCAGATAGATGTGTCTCATCTCTGCTTCCTTTCACCACTCTGCATATCATAGATGAGAAGAGTGTACAGCGGTGGAGCAGATGAGTAGGAGGGTACAGCGGTAGGGAAAATGAGCAGAAGGGATTCAGAGGTGGGACAGAAGAGCAGAAGGGTACAGCGGTGGGGAAGATGTGCAGGGAGGTACAGTGGTGGAAGAGATGAGAAGAGGGTTCAGCAGTGGGACAGAAGAGCAATGGGGTTCAGTGTTGGGCCAGATGAGAAGGGGGTTACAGTGGTGGGGCAGATGAGCAGGGGGGTTCAGTGTTGTGTCAGATGAGAAGGGGGTTTAGTGGTGGGACAGAAAAGCAGGGGGGTAGACCAGTGAGGCAGATGTGAAAGGAGGTGTATTGGTGGGACAGAGGAGCAGGGGGTTACAGTGGTGGGGCAGGAGAGCAGGGGGAACAGAGATGAGACAGATGTGCAGGAGGTACATTGGTGGGGCAGTTGAGAAAGCGGGTTACAGTGGGGTGGGGCAGATGAGAAAGTGGGTTACAGTGGTGGGGCAGAAGAGCAGATTGATTCACTATTAGAACAGATGAGTAGCTAATTCAGTAGTGAGACAGAAGAGCATAGGGATACGGCGGTGGAGCAGATGTGCAGGGGGGTACAGTGGTGGGGCAGATGAGAAAAGGGGTACATTGATAGGGCAGATAAGCAAGTGGTGGGAGGGATGAGAAGGGGGTTCAGCAGTGGGACAGAAAAGCAGGGGGTTACAGTGCTGGAAAAGAGGAGCAGGGGGGTTCGGTGTTGGGGCAGATGAGAAAGGGGTACAGCAGTGAGGTAAATGTGAAAGGAGGTGCATTTGTGGGACAAACGAGCAGGAGGTTACAGTGGTTGGGCAGAAGAGCAGGGGGTACAGAGGTGGGGGAGATGTACAGGAGGTACAGTGGTGGCGCAGAGGAGAAAGGAGGTACATTGGTGGTGACTGATGAGTAGGGGGTTACATCGGAGGGGCAGAGAGGCAGGGGGGTACAAAGGTGGGGCAGATGTGCAGAGGGGTGCATAGGAGAAAGCAGGTACATCGGTGGAACACATGAGCAGGGGGTTACAGTGGTGGGGCAGAAGAGCAGGGGGAACCGAGGTGGGACAAATGTGCAGGATGTACAGTGGTGGGGCAGATGAGCAGGGTGGTACAGTGGTGGGGCAGATGTACAGGGGGTCACAGTGGCGGGGCAGATGTACACGTTCGTTCCCATGGTGGAGACGCGCTCTACCTCTCTACCCGTTGTCTCGGCTCTTGATTGGATAGATTGATAGCAGCACAGCCATTCTTTATGAATGGACACAGAAGCAGGACTTGGGAGTGCGCATGTGTATCCACCTTAGGAGAGCCTTCTCCAAAGTGGGCACTCAGCGGAGAGGAGCTACCAGTGCCGCTGGGGGAACCCCAGAAGAGGAGGACTGGGCCACTTTGTGCAAAACTAATTGCACAGTTCAAAGTATGACATTTTGCTATTTGAAAAAAAAATAGGATTTACAACCCATTTAAGTAGTTTACAGTATTTACTTTATAAAAAATCCTTTTCATGATTGAGAGTGTGAAGTTGACATTTTTTTTTTTTATAAAACGGCACGCTTAATTTCTTTGAAAACATTTTTCTGCTCAAGGTTGCCTACCTTATAACGTCCTTCTCTTGGTATTTAGTAACACTAGTTACATCCCCATCTTGTGGCAGATTTGTAGTAGTACAGATTTTATACAATCAAGCTGCACTGTGCTTCCACATCTGTGAATTGTACTAGAAGTACATCTGATAAATTCAAAGGGTACTCCTACTTGTCAGATAAAGTGCACTATAGTAGATTAACACCCCGAAGCCTAAAGGCAAAACAAATTTGAATGTCTTTATGCAGTTTAGCAACTTTGCCATGTGTAAAACAGTACATAGCATTGCAACTACTTAATGCATCCAGGTAAATTATACCTTGATTTTTAGGATAACTTGGACCTAAATGTGGTGGTAAATGGTAATGGAAATGTTTTGATTTTTTTTAATATCAAAAGAAAACTGTCCTTAAACTGTTCTTAAATGTAAAAAAAAAACTACTTGTTTAAATTATAGCTGTATATTTCTTGCCAACACCATGATAAATAAATTCTCTTACTCCTGACATTCATGATGATACCACATATGTGTACATTATTTATTGCTTGTACCCATTGTAGGGCTAAAAACAATACTGTACATTTTGCTTTTGTACCCCCCAAGGAGAAACTGTTTTCTTGGGTCCCCTGTATCCAGAGCCCCAACTCTCCAAGCAGCACCATTCTCTCTGACACACCCAGGCTGAAGAGTGGATATTTATTGCAACAATGCACAATAATTCAACAATCAAAGAATGGAAAATGGCAATAAACACTTCAACAAGTAAGTGAAGTGGTTGCAACATATACACTCAGTAACAAATAAGCAGACCAGTGACTGGCCACTTATCCCTATACTATGGGATGTCCTGTTTAAAGGTAGGTTAATAGTCCAGTAGCCTATAGGGAAAGGTGTCCCCAGTGAGCAATATTATTTTAAGTAGGGTGTGGTAGGGTTTGGCCAGCCGCCTGTAGGTGGGGTGCAGCGTGTTCACCGCCAATAATTCACACAGTCAGGTGCAATGTAAAACTTATATTGAAATAATGCAGCAACAATTCACAACAAACCCGGTGGTACAGGTACCTGGCTGGGGGAACTCACCGTGTAGAAGCAGTTTCAAGCTGGAGTGACAGCGGGGGTTATTTACTAAAGACAAATCCATTTTGCACTGCAAGTGCACTTGAAAGTAAAGGTGCTGTAGATCCAAGGGGGACATGCAAGGAAAATAAAAATCTGCATTTTAGCTTGCACACAATTGGATGTTAAAGTCAGCAGAGCTTCCACTCATTTCAGAGCTACCCCTTAGATGTAAAGCAACTGCACTTGCAGTGCAAAGTGGATTTGCCTTTTTGTAAATAACCCCCAGTGTCTGTAGAGAGGGAGCAGAAAGTGGCCTGACTGTCTAGCCCCCAATCGAGGAGGTGTCCAGAAGAAATGCAACTCTACACTTTCCCTCTCCATCAGGAATATTTCCCTAGTGCTAGTACTGTCCCTCACAGGGGAGGCCCCTCTTAAATTTTGCAGTATGTTTGGCACTGCAGTGACTGCCTGGTCTTTGCAGCTGTAGTTCAGGGAGAGCCTTGGACTGGGATTTTTTTTTAAATCCTACCTAACATACACCAACCCTGACTTTTGACTCTGACACCATCCTAGATTAAACCCATAGTTACATAGTTAGTCAGGTTGAAAAAAGACAAAAGTCCATCTAGTTCAACCAATAAAAAAAAAAAAAAAATATATATATATATATATATATATATATATATATATATATATATATATATATAAATACTATACCCACAGTTGATCCAGAGGAAGGCGGAAAACCCCAACAAAGCATGATCCAATTTGCTACAGCAGAGGAAATAATTCCTTCCTGACCCCCCAAGAGGCAATCTGATTTTTCCTGAATCAACTTCTATAAATGTCAGTACCCAACTATATTATGTACATTTAGGAAAGAATCCAGGGTCTTTTAAAACAATCTACCGCCTCTGGAGGGAGTCTATTCCACATTTTCACAGCTCTTATGCCCCGTACACACGATCGGAAATTCAGCCAGCAAAAGACTGATGAGAGCTTTTGGTCGGAAAAAATGCGACCGTGTGTATGCTCCATCTGACTTTTGCTGGCTGAATTCCCACCAGCAAAAGATTGAGAGCAGGTTCTCAATTTTTCGGTCAGAAAAAGTTCCAATCGGAAATTCCGATCGTCTGTACAAATTCCGACGCGCAAAATTCCTACGCATGCTTGGAGACAATTCCACGCATGCTCGGAAGCATTGATCTTAATTTTCTCGGCTCGTGGTGGTGTTGCATGTCACCGTGTTCTAGATGGTTGAAAGTTCAGCAAACTTTTGTGTGACCGTGTGTATGCAAACCAAGCTTAAGCGGAATTCCGTCGGAATATCCAAGTTTTTTTCCAACAGAAAATCTGCTTGTGTGACAAAAAACTGGCCACTGCCTACACCCATAACTGGCCTTCACAGTAAAGAGCACATGGAGGGTATATACATGTAAGACAAAAACAATTCCATAGCTCAACTCACCAACCAATCTGCTGACCAACCAAATTAACCTGTCTAACCGTCTGTTAAAAGCAGGGGTTTAGTTAGCACACATTTGCAAACACATGTGAAAGCTGTAAATCCGCTTGTGTGTACGAGGTAATACTGTGAAGAAACCTTTCAGTATTTGGAAATCTGTTTTCCTCTAGGCTTAAAGAGTGCCCCATTGTCCTCTGTGATAATCTTAAAGTGAATAACTAAACACCAAATTCCCTATATGGACCCCTTATGTATTTGTACATGTTGATCATATCCCCCTTAATCTCCTCTTCTCAAGAGAAAATAGATTCAGTTCCTCTAATCTTTCCTCATAGCCGAGCTCCTCCATGCCTCTTATCAGATCTACAGACAGACATTTTTTTGTTGTTTGGTTACATTCTTCTCCTCTGGGAGAAAAAGATTCAATGGGATTGATTTACCAATGGTGGCCATAAGCGCATTCATTTTATTATCTGATTGATGTGACACTCAAGAGTGCCAACTATGCCCACTCTTTTCATCCCCTCCTCCATTCATAGATGGTATATTATAGCTTCCATCCATGAAAAGCACTCTATAAATGGAAGACAGGGACCTTATTTATCTGCCAATCCCTCATTCATAAATTGTTCTACCATCCATTTCTAGTCAAGATTAAAAATGATGATATAATCTAGAGATCCCAAAGCATATGTTTTGAGGGGCTTAAGAATGCAGTCCATCATTCTTTGGAATGAGACCGGGGGCCTCATGTAAGAGAACCACAAACTGGTACAGCCCATCTGGTCTGTAAAGCGAACCTGTAATAAACCTTTTATCCTTGACAGCTTCCAGGGAACAAAAATGTTTGCTGTGAGCACGAAGTAGTATTCTCATAACAGAATCGCCATAAAAATACTCTGTTACACATTTAAAATTCTCTACATCTCTGCTTGCATTCACACAAAACAGAGATTACGCTGTTTGTTCACTACCAGCCAGATTTTGCAATACATACTGTAAATACATTCTTTTATTACAAATAATAAAACATACTTTAAAAAATACCCACATTTTCCTAGAGCCATAGAGACCTTTCCCCTTTCCGTTATGTTTATGAATGCACTATTCAATTATATTGGGCACATAATATAATATAAACAGATAGCTGCTTTAGCAAAATTGTTGTAAATCCAGGGAAGTCAATTTATTCTTATAGCATAAAGCTCAATTTTAGCTTAATCTTAAACCATCTGGTTCCAATGTGAGGCTGGAGCATTGCCAAACCTTCACCATGATCTCCTGTTGGAGGACCATTTCTGGTGCAGTCTACTTAACAGCCAGAGTGACCTGCTCCTGCACCGATAAAAATGATTCTGTTGGCTTGTAATTTTAACATAAAATTTTTATAATTTTCCACATAAAAATAAATGTTAACTCATTTACTTTGATATTTTAAGTACCTTACTTAATTTTCATTAGTAATTAAAACATACCTTTTAGCCCTTGTACACACGGTCGGATATTCCGATGGACAATGTCCGATAGGACGGTGTTGTCGGATACTCCGACTGTGTGTGTGCTCCATCAGACTGTTTACATCGGAGTATCCGATGGACCAAGTTTTCCAACTTGTCTATAAAATTTTCTGACAACATGCTCCGATCGGACTTTGTCCGATCATGGGTAGAGAATTCCGATCGGACAAAGTGCCACGCATGCTCAGATCAAATTCCTAGACCAAAGCTATTGGCTACTAGCGTGAACGTAGTCTCGTCGTAACAAAATAACGTTATCACGTTAAGTACGATCGGATTTTCTGAAAACTTTGTCCGACTGTGTGTATGCAACAGTTTCGGACAAAAGATTTGGTTGTCAAAATGTCCGACCGTGTGTACAAGGTCTTACATTTGCAAAAATAATGTATAATATTGAGTAATCTAGACAAAATTTTTAAGGTATATGCATTTCCATATTCTAATTGAGTTACATTTACTTAAAAAAAATGATCTTTTCATTTGACTTAAATTGTGGGACACATGTTTGCCAAATGTGCAACCACACAAGTTTTGATGCTGTATATTTTAACCACTTCAATACTGGGCACTTTGACCTCCTTCCTTCCCAGACTAATTTTCAGCTTTCAGCTCTGTCCCACTTTAAATGACAATTGCGCGGTCATGTAACACTGTACCCAAAATTCATTTTTTACCTTTTTTTTCACACAAGAATAGAGCTTTTTTTTGGTGGTATTTAATCACCGCTGGGGTTTTTATTTTTTACGCTACAAATAAAAAAAGACCGAAAATTTTACAAAAAAAATGCATTTTTCTTAGTTTCTTTTTTTTTTTTAAATTGCAAATAAGTAGGGCTGGGAAAATGAAAGATTAATTCCTCGATTAATCGTACATTTTTTTGATCGATCAAAATTCTTTTGAGTGGTATTCACCTCTCAAGGTCTTCAGGTAGTTCCGTCTGAGATCTGGTGACGTCACAGACATCGACGTCACCAGGCTCCTCCCCCCTTCCCCAAGCGCCTCCAGTTGCTAACGAAGGGATGGGGAGTCCGCTGAAGTTGATGTCCATGATGTCACCAGACAGCCTGGACAGTGATGGTAAATATGGATATGGTTAACTGGGATGATTCAGTGAGCTAAGTGTAGGCAAATTTGATAACCTCCATTTTTAGCATTGTGAAAAAAACAAAAAAATTTAAACTCTGGTATGTCTGCATGACTGGCTAAAGTGATGCCTACTTGCCTACTATAAAGTGACTGACAGTTGATATACTAGATACGTTTTATAATTAAAGTTAAAATAACTTTCTACGTTTTTCTTAAAGTTTAATAAAAAAATTACATCAGTGCTACAGTTTGAATTTAAAACATATTTGTGTGAACTGTGAAATTAAGTCATGGATTGTGGATACTAACTGTCGGGTGATTGTATATAGTGTATACCACATTTACCACTAACTAATGCAGAGTTGCAATGCAAGGAGATCAGCTAAATGTAGTTGGATCTGTATGTGCATTATAATTAATCAAAATTAGTTGATTCATTGATTTAAAAAAACTTGATTAATCGAACACCAAAATTCTAATCAGTAACAGCCCTACAAATAAGTAATTTCTCTGGATAGATTTTGACTAAAAATGATGCTGCTACATTTCTTTGGTAACAATAACCCAAATCAGTGTTTATTTGGCGTTGGCAGTGATGGGGAACAGACAGATTTTTTATTGGGACACAGAAATGTGTATAGGGACATGGGTATATCAGTGGTGCTTGGTGTACTTTGTGGGGTGATCTGTAACAGCTCTCTGTGTAAAATCATCCTCACATAGAGAGCTGCCACAGATCTGCAGATTCCCCCTCCGCACTGAGCTCTTACTGAGCTCGGCGGGGAGACCTTGTCGCAGAAACATGCGTCTCTGTTTACCTTGTGACGGCTGTGATTGGACACAGCCATCAGGTAATCGGGAGGGCCAGTCACAGAGCCCATATCCCGATCTCTGCTCAGCTGGATCCTGTGATCATAATGATCACAGGATCGAGGCACAGCATGCCCCGTGGCCTTACTGCGAGCACTTGTTCTGAGGGATGTTCCTGAATGTCCACTCAGAACGAGGAAAGGACCACCCGGCCGTTTATGTGCAGTGGTCGGGTGGGAAGTAGTTAAAGAGTTTAACATCTTTTGGAACTTTGAAAGCCTGCACAAGTTAGTTCCCATAAGTCTGAGGCCCATCAGGACAAAAGAGCACCACCAGCGACAAGAAGTTTTCCAAGTCACTACAAAGCCATCCAATGACATTGAAAGGTAAGAGTAAACATTGAACAAATTATCGTTCACATGCTTTAAATGTTGCTTAACATACCATCCAAAATGTTTCTTTCATTTGCAGATTAAGATATTTATAATAAATGCACATATGTCCATTGTATACACCTATTGAGGAAACCGGGTCATTAAGGGGCAAATCCTTCCAGGGCTGAAGTGGTTAAAGTGCAAATTACGTTCCTAAAAGGCTTAAAAAAAGTTCATACATTCTGTATTCTATGTTCTTTACAGGTATACTGTATATACATGTGAGTGTGTTTCAGTTTAATTTGGCTGAGAGAGGCATTTTTTTCTTTTTTTCTTTTTTATGTTTACATTTACATTTGATGCTGCTTTAATAATATTACATTTATAACACCTTATAAATAATAAATGTTAATTTGTTTTGAAAGCCTGTTTCATGAGACTATTCCTTTTTTTTAAAACATATTATTGTATTATTTTTATATGAAAACCTTCAAACATATATCAAATACATTTGGAAAATAAGTCTTACCAACTTAGAAAAATTTAGTAAGTTACAAGTTAACACTTTCACCTAGCAGTAAAACTATTGGTGGTTCGAATCCCGACCATGACAATAGCTGCCTGCAGTTTGCATGTTCTCCCAGTGCCTCTGTTGGTTTCCTCCCACACTCCAAAGGCATACTGGTAGGGTAATTGGCTCCTGTGTAAATTGGCCCTAGTATGTGTATATATGAATGTAAGTTAGGGATCGTAGATTGAAAGCTCCTTGATGGCAGGGGCCAATGTGTATGTAGAATGTACATGCAATGCACTCCATAAATTGACAGTGCTATATAAGTACTTGAAATAAATAAGTTAATGTATGTGTTTCTAACTTAAACGGGAAAAAAAATATTTTTTTTGTTTTACTTGAACCTATGGTCTATAAACTGCAACAATTGAGTTGGCGTTACTTAAACCTATGGTCTATAAACTGAAAACATTTAGTTGGCTTCACTTAAACCTATGGTCTATAAACTGGAAAAATGTAGTTGGCTGTAGTTACAGACAAGTTAAGCTGCTTGCTATGGGGGTGCACGTGCAACCTAGCACCTGAGACGGGTTATGTGCATACATAGCACAGTATGGCCCCTCCCCCAGCTACCTCCTCACATGATTTGATTGACAGCAGCACAAGCCAGTGGCTGTAGACAGGCACAGCACTGGATCAAGAAAGAACTAAGGTAAGTATTAGGGGGGTGGGGGGGGGCAATACAAATACTGGGACATTTTATACCTTAATGCAGGAAATGCATTAAGCCTAGTACACACGGGCCGAATGTCAGGCGACATTGGTTGGTTCAGTGGAAACCATTTGGCCCGTGTGTACTACAGTCAGTCCATCAGAAGCCGGCTGGCTTCTGTCAAAGGGGCATGACCAAAAAAGGTCTGCCAATGTGCTCCCGATGAGCTAGTGGCTGAAAGCGCTGACCGGAGTGTATAGGCCGGGGGGACACCCCCCTAATAGAAAACAATAGAACAGCAGGGGATATTACTCTATTAACGTTGTATAATTAACCACTTCAGCCCCGGACCATTTCAGACATGGTCCTTCATGTTAAGGTGACCTTTAAGACCATACCCATCATCCTTGTGAAACCTGTTTGCCACATGAAGTAAAACACGGTAACACATGTTGTCTCTTACAGGTCGGAGGATCTAATGGAAGCGGCAGACTGTGGAGTGCCGAGGCCTATAACCCAGCCAACAACATCTGGACCGAGATTGCCTCCATGTTCAGCCCACGCAGCAACTTCGGGATTGAAGTACTGGAGGATCTCCTTTTTGTGACTGGAGGTTTCAACGGTTTCGAAACAACTTTTGAAGAAGAGTACTATGACAGGAAGACCAATGAATGGTACTGCGTCCACAACATGAACATCCATCGCAGCGCCCTGGACTGCTGCATTTTGCCCGGCCTCCCAAACATGCGGGATTATGCCGCTAGTCGAGACACATTCTACAGAGAGGGAGAAAGGCAGGCATTATCTTTATAAGTGTAACAGAATGAAGTGACTCCTTAGAGAATATCAATATAAACTGTAGTTGGGAATAAATTAGATAACTGAAATGTTACTGTTAGGGGAGGGGCTAGGATGGTGAAGGCACTCGGGCTCTATAGCGATTTGAGGAGCTGATCGAGATTTTGGATGTACGGCTCGATGTTGCATTTTAAATTCATGTCTGTATTAGTATGGAAGCACCCACGTATTTATTGTGAGTACCCTGTACATTTTAATAAACGCATGTTAAGGTGTTTTAAACAATTCAAGCACTATTGGAGTCTATTTCTCTGCATATACTCTGCTGCTGACATCTTGAGGAGGAGATCTTGGGAGAAGTTTAGGAGCCATATGTGTTGGATATCTCACTGAGTCCTGGGGTGGCTCACAGGCGTTGTCTGACCCTGCTTAGTTTGGGGGGTCGCACTCCCAGAGGTGAGCCTATACCCAAGTGAGGTGATTTGTTGGTGATCTGGAAGTTTTACATAGGATTTCAATATTTTTAGTTGTTCATCAATCAACATCCCTTTTTTTAATATGGACTTT
Organism: Lithobates pipiens; assembly: GCF_037356315.1. Classification (NCBI taxonomy): domain Eukaryota; kingdom Metazoa; phylum Chordata; class Amphibia; order Anura; family Ranidae; genus Lithobates; species Lithobates pipiens. The sequence goes on along the minus strand of NW_027507686.1, from coordinate 193,609,036 downwards.
TTTGCACTTTATTGCATGGACATTTATCTATGCACTTTATATGTTGATTGATTCAATGATTTTTGATATTTGTTTATATTTCACGATTTGGTGCTACGCTCTTATACATTGATTTTTATGCATATGGGAATGTGATCAGTGCTAGCAGCTGGTCTTTTGAATACATTACACACACACACACACACACAAACACACACACACACACACACACACACACACACACACACACACACACACACACACACACACACTGTGTTTCTAGTACATACAGTGCCTTGCGAAAGTATTCGGCCCCCTTGAACTTTTCAACCTTTTGCCACATTTCAGGCTTCAAACAAAAAGATATAAAAATTCTTAGTTTTTGTGAAGAATCACCAACAAGTGAGACACAATTGTGAAGTGGAACGAAATCTATTGGATTTTTGAAACTTTTTTAACTAATAAAAAAATGAAAAGTGGGGCGTGCAAAATTATTCGGCCCCCTTGCGTTAATACTTTGTAGAGCCACCTTTTGCTGCGATTACAGCTGCAAGTCGCTTGGGGTATGTCTCTATCAGTTTTGCACATCGAGAGACTGAAATTCTTGCCCATTCTTCCTTGCAAAACAGCTCGCGCTCAGTGAGGTTGGATGGAGAGCGTTTGTGAACAGCAGTTTTGCAGCTCTTTCCACAGATTCTCGATTGGATTCAGGTCTGGACTTTGACTTGGCCATTCTAATACCTGGATACGTTTATTTGTGAACCATTCCTTTGTAGATTTTGCTGTATGTCTTGTTGGAAGATAAATCTCCATCCCAGTTTCAGGTCTTTTGCAGACTCCAACAGGTTTTCATCCAGAATGGTCCTGTATTTGGCTGCATCCATCTTCCCCTCAATTTTAACCATCTTCCCTGTCCCTGCTGAAGAAAAGCAGGCCCAAACCATGATGCTGCCACCACCATGTTTGACAGTGGGGATGGTGTGTTGAGGGTGATGAGCTGTGTTGCTTTTATGCCAAACATATCGTTTTGCATTGTGGGCAAAAAGTTTGATTTTGGTTTCATCTGACCAGAGCACCTTCTTCCACATGTTTGGTGTGTCTCCCAGGTGGCTTGTGGAAAACTTTAGACGAGACTTTTTATGGATATCTTTGAGAAATGGCTTTCTTCTTGCCACTCTTCCATAAAGGCCAGATTTGTGCAGTGTACGACTGATTGTTGTCCTATGGACAGACTCTCCCACCTCAGCTGTAGTTCTCTGCAGTTCATCCAGAGTGATCATGGGCCTCTTGGCTGCATCTCTGATCAGTCTTCTCCTTGTCTGAGCTGAAAGTTTAGAGGGACGGCCAGGTCTTGGTAGATTTGCAGTGGTCTGATACTCCTTCCATTTCAAAATGATCGCTTGCACAGTGCTCCTTGGGATGTTTAAAGCTTGGGAAATCTTTTTGTATCCAAATCCGGCTTTAAACTTCTCCACAACAGTATTACGGACCTGCCTGGTGTGTTCCTTGGTCTGCATGATGCTCTCTGTGCTTTCAACAGAACCCTGAGACTATCACAGAGAAGGTGCATTTATACAGAGACTTGATTACACACAGGTGGATTCTATTTATCACCATCAGTCATTTAGGACAACATTGGATCATTCAGAGATCCTCGCTGAACTTCTGGAGTGAGTTTGCTGCACTGAAAGTAAAGGGGCCGAATAATTTTGCACGCACCACTTTTCAGTTTTTTATTTGCTAAAAAAGTTTAAAATATCCAATAGATTTCGTTCCACTTCACAATTGTGTCCCACTTGTTGGTGATTCTTCACAAAAAATTTAAATTTTATATCTTTATGTTTGAAGCCTGAAATGTGGCAAAAGGTTGAAAAGTTCAAGGGGGCCGAATACTTTCGCAAGGCACTGTACATAATTCATTTTGTTTTTTGGGTAGCAAGAATCTATCACATATACAGTAAGACCTTGGATTGCGAGCATAATTAGTTCTGGAAACATGCTTGTAAGCCAAAGCACTCGTATATCAAAGTGAATTTCCCCATAAGAGATAATGGAAAGTCAGATAGCCACAATTTTGAAAAAAAAAACACAATATTTTTTACTTTTTGCTATAATAAATATCCCCAAAAATGTATAAAAAAATATTTTTTTCCTCAGTTTAGGCCGATATGTATTCTTTTGGTAAAAAAAAATGTATACAGCGATCAGTGCTATAAAAATGCATTGATTACTGTAAAAATGTCACTGGCAGGGAATGGGTTAACACTAGGGGGCGATCAAGGGGTTAACTGTGTTCCCTGGGAGGTGATTCTAACTGAAGCGGGGGGAGGGGAATGTCTAAAGGAGATGACAGATCGCTGTTCATACTTTGTATGAACAGACAATCTGTCTTTTCTTCCCTCAGAGATCAGGAAACTGTGTGCTTACACACACAGATCCCGGTTCTCCGTCTCTCAGCGGCGATCGTGGGAGCCCAGCGGTGATCGTGACCACCGGGCACTTGCATTGGCTTGAGGGGCGAGCGGGTGGTGAGTGAACACCCCTAGTGGCCACAGGACGGAGCGACGTTACATAACGTAGTTTTGCCCAGCCATGCCATTGTGTACAACTCCAGCGGCTTTTCGGCAAGTGGTTAAATGTAACCATATTACACTTAGAGGCGCCTCTCTTCTCTTTTATACCCAGCTGTGACTTGACGCTAGTTGTATGTCAAGACATCGCTTGTATATCAAGTCAACATTTTTTTTTTAATTTTGCTTGTCTTGCAAAATGCTCTTAAACCAAGGTTTTACTGTATATCAAATGTTGCTGTTATTCTTAGCATAATACCTCTCAATCATTTCAGATCAGAAATCATGATATAGAAATGTGGGTAAATGTTGGATTCTGTTCAGGTGACCTAAGCAGACTTCCTGACACCAAGGATGGGATGATGTAACTAGAACAAGGTGTCTTCACCACTTTCACACCTTCCCATACAATTTTTGGACAATCACCGTCTACCTTGACACATTCCATGGTGATTGGATTTATGTATTGGTGCTACCTGTGTGCAGGGCCGGACTGGCCTACTGGGATACCGGGACATTTCCCAATAGGCTGTCTGCCCTGGGGCTGCTTTGAGCTACACTGTGGCTGCAGCATAGCTCAAAGCAGAGTCACGCTGTGTCACGGAGCTCAGTGTGTGAAATGTTTGGCCGCCCTCCTCCTAGACCAGCTTGTGTCTATCACACAATCAGGTCTAGGAGGAGGGCGGGACCTTTGTAACAGCTCTCCTCCTAGACCAGTGAACATTTCCGACTGAGCCCCGTGACACAGCTGGAGATGTGCTCTGTGCGTAATCCACTGGCACAAGCACTGACTGGTGAAGCGGCAATGTTTGGCACGGTAAGGCAGCAGTGATGGGCACAGTATAGCTGCAATGATGGGCATGGTGAGGTGGCAATGATGGGCATGGTGAGGTGGCAATGATGGGCACGGTGAGGTGGCAAGGATGGGCATGGTGAGGCGGAAATGATGGATACGGTGAGGTGGCAGTGATGGGCATGGTAAGGCGGTAATGATGGGCACAGTATAGCTGCAATGCTGGGCACGGTGAGGCAGCAGTGCTGGGCACGGTGAGGTGGCAATGATGGGTATGGTGAGGTGGCAATGATAGGCACGATGAGGTGTCAATGCTGAGCACGGTGAGGTGGCAATAATGGAATGCGGGGGTTTACTTCCTCTTTGTCTCCCTGCAAAGGTAAAGTATAATGGGCTACTATGCATCGCTGGAATTCTGGTTCCTTTACTATTCTCTAGGAATACGTGTGGCACAGTGGTGTAGTGGTTAGCACGCTCACCTAGCAGTAAGAAGGGTCGCTGGTTCAAATCCCAACCATGACATTACCTGCCTGGAGTTTGCATGTTCTCTCTGTACCTGTGTGGGTTTCCTCCCACACTCAAAAAACATGCTGGTAGGTTAATTGGATCCCATCTAAATTGTGCCTAGTATGCAGGGACTATTGAGTACATAGTAGTGTAAGCTCCTTGAGTTTAGGGATTGATGTGAATGTACAATGCACATATAAAGTGCTGCATTAAATAAGTATGTGTATATGGGGTGATTTAGTAGTGTGTGCAGGGCCGCTGTTAGAAATCATGGGGCCCCATACAGCCTACCTGATGGGGCCCCATTGACCCCGCCCACAACCCATCCTGGCTCCGCCCATAACCCCACCCCTGCCTCCACGCTGTCAGGGCAGGAGGCAGGAGCTGGAACATTTAACATTTACAGCGCCCCACCAATCATAACTGCATCTGAATGGGAGAGATGTCAGTGTTTTGACATCTGTGCCCATTCAGTTTGTGTCTTCATACGGAGCTTTCAATCAGGTCTGCATGAAAAAGGACCTAATTGCAAAGCTTGGGTGAAAGGTTATGAAAGGAGAGTGGTTTGGGGGTGGTAAAAATGCAGCTTGGCTATGTATTTTTACTGTCCCTTCCCCATCACATGTGTAAAAGTAGCATCTCACTATGTGCTCATGGTCATTATCATTATGATGATCAGAGCACAGCAGGTGCTGTGTGGCTCTGTCAGTGTAACATGACTGTGTGATGCTGACTTTGTTATGGCTGTGCTGAGTTATAGTCTGTAACACACAGTACAGTCATATATCAGGAAAGTCAGCACCACACAGTCATGTTACACTGACAGAGCCATACAGCACCTACTGTGCCCTGATCATCATAATGATAATAACCATGAGCACACAGAGTCTAGGGACTGCACATGCTACAATAGTGTGACCTGTCAGTGTGTGTGTCTGTGCAGGGGACTGCTTGCCTGTGCACCACTGCCATTGTCCAGATTACTCCTGCTGCTCTGTCTGTCTCAGCCGTCCCAGTGATAAGTCCCTCAAGCTGCAGCACTTACTGGATGAAGGGAGCCGTATAACAGTAATATCCATCCGCCGGAGAGGCATACAGTGAGCAGGAAGAACTTTAGTTTGTGCAGGTATACTGAGAACAGCATGCGGCACAGCATTGTATCCCTGCACCCGAAAATAGAAAAAAAGTCCCTCTTCTGCTTTCACCTCCTGGGCCCCTCTGGTAACCTGATGGGGCCCAGGAAATGAATATATATTCCTTATATATGTTAGTAATCAAGTGGGTGCAGGTTAATATAGTTATTTCGTTTTTTTTTTTTTTTTTTTTTTTTTTTTTTTTTTTAAAGCGGGAGTCCACCGGGACTCCGCGTTTTTTTTTTTTTTTTTTAAAAGCCAGCAGCTACAAATACTGCAGCTGCTGACTTTTAAATAGTGACACTTACCTGTCCAGCGCGCCCGCGATGTCGGCACCCGAAGCCGATCGCTCGCTCGGCTGCCGGGTCCCGCCGCCATCTTGGGTATGGGAATCAGGAAATGGAGCCTTTCGGCTTCATTTCCCGGTTCCCTACTGCGCATGCGCGAGCCGCGCGGCGCAATCCGGACGGTCCCCGCTGCCTCTGGGAGCTGTGTGTTTCCCAGCAGGCAGCGGGGCACTTGCTGAAGGGGGCGGGGCATTGCGGAACGGGGGCGTAACCTACGCTCGTTCCGCAGACAGCTAGCCCGGAAGTGGGTGCAGTTACCTGGATTATCCAGGTAACTGCACCCCCCTCCCCCCTGAAAGGTGCCGATTGTGGCGCCGGAGGGGGGGAGGGATCAGATGAGCGGAGGTCCATTTTAGGGTGGACCTCCGCTTTAAGCTAGAAGTTAAAAGCTGCTCGGGCCCCCCCTGCTGGCCGGGCCCGGTACAACAGGGCTGGTTGTACTGCCCTATCAGCGGCCCTGAGTGTGTGTATATCTATATATATATATATAGTGGGTATAGTAGAAATATATTGCCTGTAGGGTTCACTCTTCCATGGAGCAATCCGCTGGGAACTCAAAGAGGAAGCCCTGCCTCTCAGGAGGGCAGAACAGCAGTTGTTCTCTTGTCCCAGTACTGATCAGAATACAGCAGATTCCCACTGGTCTGTACTACACATGTGCTGAATGGAAACCCAACGCATGTGCACTCAAGGATGGATTTCTCCAGGCCACAGTGCGCATGTGTGGAATGGAAATCTGACACATGCACACTAGAGGGTGGATTTCCCTGGGCTGCACTGCACATGTGCCAAGAGGAAATCCAATGCATGCGCACTAGAGGGCGGATTTCCCCCGGGCCAAATGGAAATCTGATGCATGCGCACTAGAGGTTGCACTGCGCATGTGCGGAACGGAAATCTGCCGCATGCGCACTAGAGGGTGGATTTCCCTGGGCCGCACCGTGAATTTTACGATGGGAGCAAAATATGACACTACATCATGTACGGGTGCAATAGAAAAAAAAATGGGAATTATAGTAACACAGTGCAGAGTACATAGCAGAGCAAACAGGCCAGGGCACAGAGCAGAACCTACCGCACAGAGCAGAACACGCAGAGCAAAGAGCACAGAGCATACTGCACATAGCAAACAGAGCAGAACACACTACAGAGCAAACAGCGAAGAGCATATACTGAGCAGAGCACACTGCAGAGCACACTGCAGAGCACAGAACATACTGCACAGAGTAAACAGAGCAGAGCAGGGGCGTCACTATAGGGGGTGCAGCAGTCGCGACCGCAACCGGGCCCTGTGATGCAAGGGGCCCACGCAGCCCCCTCTACATATGGCCAGCAGCAGCATAGGCAGCTAGGCGTACCAGTGCACCATGCACACGGGTGGCTGGAGGTGGAGAGTGACTAGCAGAGCTCCATGCTCGACTGTCGCACTGGCTGCTCTTTAGTTGTGCATTCCCCGCATGACCTGTGTCCTCAGCCGGCTCCTCATAGTACCCCTATCCTGCTCCATGCATTGCCGCTCAGTCCGATATCTGTTCTCCCCGGCCAGAGTCCCGCCCTCCCCCGAGTCCAGCCCACACTGCACTGCATACTTCTCCCGGGTAAACAAACTTTAAGCACACAGATGCAGTGCAGCCCTATGAGTGCCAGCCCCCCTCCTCCCCCGTCATACACAGATGATGAAAGGTCTTTCTGGGAGATATGCTGATCGACTCATCCAGCACACTGGATGGAGCCCAGGCCAACATGGATGAGTGCGCGGCCTACAGCTTGGTCATGGTGAGTGAGAGGACCCCATCCCCCACACACCATTACATACCCCCTCCCTCTCCCCCTGGGGACAGGGACCCCTTCTTACGTGGGGACAGGGACTCCCACCTCCCCTGGGGACCGGGACCCCTTCTCACCTGGGGCAGTAACTACATCTGCCTGGAGAAAAGGACCTCATCTCTTCTGGGGACAGGGACCCCATCCTGCCTAGGGACAGTCCCCCAATGGGGCACCTAAGAATTAAAAAAAAATTATAAAAAAAAAACTAATGATACCAGTGGTGGAACTACAGGGCTCACAAAGGTCATACCTGTGACCACGCCCTGGAGTTCCACCGCCAGACTCGAAGGGAAGGGCCCTGGCTGGGGTTCAGGGGGGCCCTTCATGGTTTCTTGCATTGGGGCCCTGAAGGTTCTAGTTACGCCACTGGAGCAGAGCACAGAGCAAACAGCGCACACAGAAGGCTTTTTATCCTAATGCATTGCATGCATTAAGCCTAAAAAAAAATCTTTTGCTTTGCAATCACTTTAAAGCTGAACTCCAGCGAACTGCTAAATACATGGATGAAATACATACAAAATAAGGAAGCAGTTTTATCAGTCAAAAGATTTGTATTTCTGACCAACCATTCCTGAGATTTACCCAACCTTGCCTTGCAGAACAGCCAGTTGGGTCAGTGGCATTCTCTTTCCAGCCCTAGTCTACTTACTGGGCAGTGATGCAGCAGCAAAAGGCTAATGTCATATGTTTGCTCACTTTGCTCTCTCCTCCTATCAGCATATTTCTTTTCAACACCATTGCATGCAGCACACCTAATGGACTCCCAGTCCTGTCACTCCCTTCTTAGTGCGGCTGTATAGAGACTTGCAAGAGGCTGAAATCAAGTTACATTTAGAACACTACTCTAAGTGCAACATTTAAAAAATAAAATTAATAGTTTATTACATTAGCTAAATTAAAAAATGATAAATCTAGAAGGAGTGGACTTTATAGGCACCCAAATAAAAAAAAACTAATAAAATGTTTTTCTTATTTTATTAAAAGTAAATATAAACAAAAAAAAAGTACAGTTGTTATCGTAGCATATAAGATACAGTTAGTTAATTATATACCCTATACATATAGACATTGGCATCACAAATTAACAAAATTCATAATCATAAATCAGGACCAGTCCCTAGAGCACTGCCTGATGAGAGTATCTGATGAATTGTGTGTCCGAGTCTACATCCGGGTATATCAAAGATTTCAGTTCAGAGGCTCGACATGTTGCGCGTGAATAACGCTTCCTCAGGAGCAGCAATTTTCATAATGGTAGTAGACTAGAAGTACATAATAGAAGCCACGCAGCCTGGGCAATTGGGGTAATAGAAAACCCATCCAATCTTATAGTGCCTTATCAATAAGACGTATCACCGCTCGGCGTCAAATCATCAGCGTTCGGATAGAGACAATTACCCCTACCTCTGCCTATAAGGAATTGATGGGATCACCTGCCTGCCTCTATAGTCACTTTTATTATGAAAAGTTTTTTGAAGCGTAACCCGCTTGTTTTTTGAGGCTATAGTAGTATATCACATACTTTTACGCTGAGAGTCCTGTGCAATTGCCCAGGCTGCGTGGCTTCTATTATGTACTTCTAGCCTACTACCATTAAAGTTGTCAATTTATATTTATATATTTCTAACACAAAGCATGTACATAGCAAAAATGAAACCCTAAAACATATTCTACTACTTGTCCTGAGTATGGCGGTACCACATGTGTGAGACTTTTACAAAGCCTGGCCACATACAGAGGCCCAACATCTAGAGAGCACCGTCAGTTGTTCTAGGGACATACATTTCAAATCTAATTTGACTACCTATTACACTTTTGTGAGGCACTGTATTGACACTGATGGGCACTGTAGTGGCATGGATGTGGCATAGATGAGAACTGATATGGCATGGATGTGGCACAGATGAGCACTTATGTGACATGGATGAGAACTGATGTGTCATGGATGTGGCACGAGTAAGCACTGATGTGGCATGGATGAGCACTGATGTGGCATGGATGTGGCATGGATGAGCACTGATGCGGCATGGATGTGGCACGGATGAGCACTGATGTGGCATGGATATGGCACGGATGAGGCATGGATGTGGCACGGATGAGCACTGATGTGGCATGGATGTGGCACGGGTAAGCACTGATGTGGCATGGATGAGCACTGATGTGGCATGGATGTGGCACAGATGAGCACTGATGTGGCATGGATGTGGCATGGATGTGCACGGATGTGGCATGGATGAGCACGGATGTGGCATGGATGTGGACGGAATGAGTACTGATGTGGCACGGATTAGTACCTATGTGGCACGGATGAGAACTGATGTGGCACATATGAGCACCTATGTGTCATGTATATAGCACGGATGAGTACTGATGTGGCATGGATGTGGCACAGATGAGAACTGATGTTGCATGGATGAGCACTGATGTGGCATGGATGAGTACTGATGTGGCATGGATGAGTATTGATGTGGCATGGATGTGGCACGGATGAGCACTGATGTGGCATGGATGAGTGATGAATGAGCATGAATGAGCCATGGATGGGGATGGATGAGCATGAATTAGCCATGGATGAGCATGAATGAGCCATGGATGGGGATGGATGAGTCATGGATGGGGATGGATGAGTCATGAATGGGGATAAATGAGAAATGGATGGGGATGGATGAGCATGAATGAGGATGGATGAGCATGAATGAGGATGGATGGATGAGCCATGGATGGGCACAGATCAGCGCTGTGGGAACTTCAGACCCAGCTCACAGCGCTGTTGCACCGACTCCCTCCTCTCCTTGCACACTGTACCAATTGGTGGGGGGAGAAAGGTGGAGCTGAACCGGACATGCTCCGGTTTGTTGACAATGGAAAGATCACGTGGTAAAGGGCCACTGTCATTGGCCCTTTACTCTGATCCATGACGCGCTGGGTCTGAAAGATCGTGGGCATTCCCGGGTGCGTGCCCCAGGGGGAATGCGAGGGGGTGCGATTCTGAGAGGACGTTATATGATGCCCTCCCAGAGTTATTCGACCACGCTGTAGCCATCATTCAGCCATGGCCTGCTCGGCAAATGGTTAAGGTAAAAAAAATGTCTCAGTAGTTATATGGCCCCCCACTGCCCTTTATACTCCTGAGTTCTATCTTGATCCAGCGCTGTGCCCATCTGCAGCGGCACAGTTCTCTGATCCTCTCCTCACAGGACACAGTGGCATCAACAGGGCCTATTGGCTCCTAATGTTGTAATCTAAATCCTGTAAGAATGGATGAGGGGGGCAGGGCCGAGCCATGCTGCCTAGGTCTATGGACACACACAACAGGATTCGGGAGATTGCCCGCTTGTGTGCCTCCATAACACACAGAAGAGGAGGAGACAAGAGCACCTTCAGGTAACTCCAGAAGAGGAGGCAAGGGACAACCCTGTGCAGGTAAGTATACCAGAGGGACAACTCTGTGCGGGTAAGTATATTTTAGGGAAAAAAAATAAGCCTTTGTAGCGCTACCCCCATAGAAGCCAATTGTTAGAATGGGTGCTCTGTTCTTTGCCTCAATTTCTTTAAGAACTTCAGTCCCTCTGACACACCAGGTTGTGTGTACAAAGTATGCAATTTCACAGAAAATCCTTGAAAGTAATGCTTAGTACCTAGTAGCAGTACTATATGAAAGGAAACAGGCACCGAACCAGTTAGTAAGACCCCTTTCATACTGAGGGTGTTTTGCAGGCGCTATAGCGTTAAAAATTACGCCTGCAAAATGCCCTAAAACAGCTGCTCCATGCACTCCAGTGTGAAAGCCCGAGGCCACTGAAATAAATGGGGCAGCGCTACGATACCGCCGGCAAAACGGTGCTCCGGCTGCATTTTGTGGGTGGATTTGACCCCTTTTCAGCCACTAAAACGATGGTAAAGCTAGTAAAAGCTAAAAATAGCACCACTTTACCACTGACACCCTAGGCGGTGCAGTGTGAAAGGGCTCTAAATGCAAACGTAATACATTGGTAATTAAGTAAGCATAGAAATTGATTAACGATGGCAATAACACAATTTAGCAGGGTGATTAAGCAGTATTAAACCCAAAAGCAAACATTATATTGCAGATTACGAATTCTTAGATGTGATGGCTGCATTCGTTTTATTAAAATAGATTTCTTCTATTTTCTAAAACTCAAGCTCCCCAGCAGAATGTATCAATTTACATGGATAAGACAAACCATTTAATACTGGCACGGGTCGTAAAAATGATCACCTTTTATTTATTCATGCAAAATCTTTATCCCAAAAACAATGCTTGCTGTAACTGATTATAAAGTGTTACCTGGAGTTTGGCTTCAATTAGTAAATTTAAAGTGGTTGTAAAGCTTCTAGGTTTTTTTACCTTCATGCATGAAGGTAAAAAAAACTTCTGTGTGCAACAGCCCCCCTAATACTTACCTGAGCCCCATCTCAAACCAGTGATGTGTATGAGAGCCTTGGCTCTCCAGGAACTCTCCCTCCTCATTGGCTGAGACAGCAGCAGGAGCCATTGGCTCCCACTGCTGTCAATCACAGCCAGTGGGCCAATGAGGAGTGAGAGGGGTAAGGGGAGAGCTGCAGCTCTGTGTGTGAATGGACAAGCAGAGCCGTGGCTCGGGAGCGAGCCTGCTCAGATGTTCTTTGCAAGCTGCTTGCTCTGGGGGCACTCGGCAGGAGGGAGTGGTCAAGAGCGTCAGTGGGGGACCAGAAGAGGAAGTTTGGGCTTCTCTGTGACATGTTTGTTATTAAAAAATTAAATAAAAATACCATTAATATCACTTTAAATCTGATAATACATTTACCCCCCCCCCCCCCCGCCTCCTGTGCTTATTCAAGGGTGTCTCGCTAATACAGGAGGTGTATTACTGGCCAGATGATCAGGCCCAAACAGAGGTAAAAAGTCAAAGAAAAGAAAACTGTTGCAGCCACCATATATAATGACCTGTAAGCGGCAATATATAACATTTTTAGTTTTTGGGTTTAATACTGTTTTAGTAATAAGAAATAAGCGTAAGATGACACTTGGTATCCAGATCAGCCTAAACAGTAGCAATGTCACACAAAATACAGTAGTGGGCAGTAATAAAGCTTTTTTTAACGAACACAGGAACTATACTGCCAAAGTGCATTAATGGCGACATTGCTAGGCCTAGACCAACTGAATGTACACTGTGTAGAGAAATTAAGAGAAGGGGACAAAGGAGATTTGCAGGATGGTTTTACAGGAGGAGCAGTCCTTATGTTGTTACTCTGCCAGCCATCATTGGAGCCCTTTAAGAAGCGTTGGTGCACCTAACAACAGTTCTAGTAAACCCGCGTACAGTATAGGTGCAGTGAAGATGTAGAAAAGTTGTGATATAGGTACAGTATGGGTGTCATACAGTTGCAGTGTATAGATGGCATGAAGATGCAGTAAAGGTGCAGTATACTTAATGTCATGCCTCCAGTATCTCAGTCCCTTCTAGGAGTTTGAACAATAGGCAGTGAGCCCTCTCACCAGTCCCTGTGGTGCAGCTGTGAACTCTCGCTGTAGAAAGGGGCCCCCCTCAGTCTCTCCATAGAATGCCTCCAGTGATCAGTGGTGGGAAGAAGAGGGTGAGGCAACAATGCAGATGTGATCGCTGTAGTCTGTGCTGCATTGCCTGGGGTGTTTCTGCCCCTAGGTCTCAGTCTCTGGTCATTCATGTTCACCAGGACCTGTGTACATCTTGGTTTCCGCGCTGCACAGAGATTTCCAGTGTAGTCTGGCAAAAGCTGTTCCACCAGTACCCTTCCTCCTCAATGTTTTATGGGAACTGTATTGTAAAGTCCATAAGTCCCATTCTGTGATTAATGTTTCAGACTACAATTCTTATGATACTCAGTGTCATGAGATAGAAGTCCATAGGCTTTTCTGGCTATAGTTCTCCCTCTGCTGACTGGAAGAGATGCACTGTGCAACACAACAGCCAACATACTAGGCAGAAAGTGAAAGTAAACTGATAGTAAAGAGGGACATTTTTCCTTCTCCGTGTTTCTGTAGTCCGGCACCTGGCTTCACCTTTACAATTGATTTACAATTGATTTACGCTCATTTAACATTCAATGAAATTAAGCATATTTGTAACCTTTTACCTCTTTCCATCTACTGCTGTTCACAAGGAGCTTGGCTGGAAACCTCAATGCACTTGCAAGTTCAAATATCAAATCTGAAGGCTGCTCTGTGGATATCTTCAAACAGTGGTGGAGTCATGTCACATTATACAATCCCAGAATTCTTAGATATGAATTCCCTAAATCCCTAGTTCGGGGAGGAGCAAATAAACAAGAACATCAAGAGAGTTTCATGAATGCTGTATAGGTATGAGCCCATGGTTCGACTCGAACATCGAGTGTTCATTTGTTCTATAATGAACCGAACATATGGGACATTCGTGTAAAATTTGAGCGCTGAGGAACACCCCATAATGCAAGATCACAGTGCATTGCTGGATGATGATTGGCCAAAGCATGCACCTGACCTGCATGCTTTGGCCAATCACAGCGCACTTTGCTGAGAAAGCCATAATTGGCCAAAGGCAAGGTGCCTTTGGCCAATTATGGCTCAGGGGGACTAAGTCAACGCCCCACACTATATAAGGCTGCTTACATAGTGGCCATGTGTAGTGTTGTTGATGTGGACAGAGAGATAGCTTGAGTTAGATTAAGCAGGCAGGTTATTGAGTTAGTGGCAGTGTAGTTGATATATATATATATATATATATATATATATACACACATATATACAGTCAGTCTAGTGTATATATATATATATATATATATATATATATATATATATATATATATATACACACACACACACACACTTCAGGCAGTGTATTAATATATTAATATATATTATATGCATTCAGTTCAGCCTATATATATATATATATATATGTGTGTGTATGTATTCCATAGTGTACAGTTGCTAATACAGTGCAGGCGGTGTACACAGTATCTAATACAGTGTGTACACTTTCTACTACACTTCTGGTGGTGTAAACAGTATACAATACAGTGCAGCCATTGTACAGTTGTTAATACAGTGCAGACAGGGTACACAGTATCTAATACAGTCAGGGCAGGACTTAGGGTGGTGGGGGCCCCTGGGCTTGAGTCACTTTCGGGCCCTACCTTCTATACATTATCGTATTTATCGGCGTACAACACGAGCCGGCATATAACACGCACCCCAAGTTTAGGCCGCAATTTTAAGGAGAAAAACTTTTAGGAGGGAAGTTTGAGTAAAACTTACATTTAAATGCCCATCAATGCAGCTTGATCAGCATCCATCTGCAGCCTTGCCCATCCATCTGCAGCCTTGTCAGTGTCATTTGCAGCCTTGTAAGTGTAGCCTTGTCATTTACAGCCTTGCCCCAGTGTCATTTGCAGGTTGTCATTGCATTCTTGAAGTTTAATGGCACCGCCGAGATACAGAGTCCTGTGAATCTCGGCAGCTCTTGGGTCCTCTCGGCGGCTCTAGGGTCCTCTTGGTGGCTCTCGGGTCCTCTCGCAGTCCCGAGCGGAGCTAAGAGTAGTATACTCGGCTCGGCTGACAGTCACGCCCAGTCCCTGTCCATGTGTTATGTCCATCATAGGGCGGGACTAGGCGTGACTGTGAGCAGAGCTGAGCCGAGTGCACTCGGCTATGTATCTCGGAGGGGCCCCCTATTGGGCGGGGCCCATGGGCTTGAGCCCAGTCAAGCCCAATGGTAAGTCCTGCCCTGAATACAGTGTGTACACTTTCTAATAGATGGGCGTGTATTCATTTATACACAGTCTAGTATATACATATATACTCTGCATTCAGTGTAGCCTATATCTACAGTACATTCTGTGGTGTACTGTTTCTAATACACTTCAGGCAGTGTACACAGTATGTACAATTTCTACTATACTTCTGGTGGTGTGCACAGTATACAATACAGTGCGGCCATTGTACACTTTCTAATACACTTCAGGTGGTGTACACAGTATCTAATACAGTGTAGCGGGGTGTTGCAAAACAATCAATGCATCATGTCCGGAAGGCCACCAAGAAGAGGTAGATGCTCACAGGCCACTAAAAGAGGGAAAGCAGCCTCTGTGTCTACAGTAGAGATGAGCTTCGAGTTTGAATCAAACTCATTGCCTGTTCGCCTGTTCGCCGAACAGTGAACAATTTGGGGTGTTCGTGGCAAATTCGAAAAGCCGCAGAACACCCTGTACAAGTCTATGTGAGAAATCGAAAGTGCTAATTTTAAAGGCTAATATGCAAGTTACTGTCCTAAAAAGTGTTTGGGGACCTGGGTCCTGCCCCAGGGGACATGGATCAATGCAAAAAAAAGTTTTAAAAAGGTCCATTTTTTTGGAGCAGTGATTTTAATAATGATTAAAGTGAAACAATAAAAATGTAATATTCCTTTAAATTTCGTACCTGGGAGGTGTGTATAGTATGCCTGTAAAGGGGTGCATGTTTCCCATGCTTAGAACTGTCCCTGCACAAAGTGTAATTTCTGCAGGAAAAAAAAGTCATTTAAAATCACTCGTGGCTATAATGAATTGTCGGCTCCCGTAATACAGAGATCACTCATTGAAAGTCATTGATAAAAATTTTTTTAAAAAGTGTGGGGTTCCCCCAAATTCAATTACCAGGCCCTTCAGGTCTAGTATGAATATTAAGGGGTACCCCCACGTCAAATTTAAAGAAAAATTGCAGTGGGGGTCCCCCTAAAAATCCATACCAGACCCTTTATTCAAGCACGCAACCTGGCAGGCCACAGGAAAAGAGGGGGGGCGAGAGAGCCCCCCCCTCCTGAACTATATCAGGCCACATGTTGATGGGGACAAGGGCCTCATCCCCACAACCCTGGCCGGTGGTTGTGGGGGTCTGCGTGCGGGGGGCTTATCAGAATATGGAAGCCCCCTTTAACAAGGGGACCCCCAGATCCCAGCCCCCCTGTTTGAAATGGTAAGGGGGTACAAAAGTACCCCTACCATTTCACAAAGAAAGTGTAAGAAATAGTTAAATAAGACAAACACACTTTTGAAAAAACCCTTTATTAAAAATAAAAAAAGATTCCAGTGGTGGTAATCCACTCTTGCTATCCAGCGACAGGTGATCATCTCTCCGGGGTCCAGCAATGGCTGATCTGATCCAGCGATGCGTGATCTCTCAGTCCAGCGCAGCAAATCCATCTTCTGTTTCCACGGAGGAGACACTGCGGGATCCCAGCGGCCTGACGTTTCTTATATGAGGAGGGCAGGGCCAACCGTCACCTGACCCCGCCCCCTCTGACGCAGATGGGGAAGCCGGGCTTCCCCAATGATGTGTGGGTGACCCCGCCCCCCTCTGATGTAACGCAGGTTTCCTTGTTAAAGGGGGCTTCCAGATTCTGATAAGCCCCCCGCCCCCAGACCCCCACAGCCACTGGCCAGGGTTGTGGGGATGAGGCCCTTGTCCCCATCAACATGGGGACATGGTGCTTTGGGGGGACCCCAAAGCATCCTCCCAATGTTGAGGGCATGTGGCCTGGTATGGTTCAGGAGGGGGGGCGCTCTTGCCCCCCCTCTTTTCCTGCGGCCTGCCAGGTTGCATGCTCGGATAAAGGGTCTGGTATGGATTTTTAGGGGGACCCCCACATCAATTTCTTTTTAAAATTTGATGCAGGGTTCCCCTTAATATCCATACCAGACCTGAAAGGCCTGGTAATGGAATTTGGGGGACCCCCACCCTTTTTTATTTTATTTATTTTTTTATCAATGACTTTCAATTAGTGTTCTCTGTATTACGGGAGCCGACAATTAATTATAGCTGCAAGTGATTTTAAATGACTCTTTTTCCTGCAGAAATGACACTTTGTGCAGGGACAGTTCTAAGCATGGGAGTTTTACATTTTGGAACTTGAAATATTTTACTGCCTCTACTCCCTAAGTAGTCATCAATTTCAAATTTCACATTTTAAATTTACCTAGTAATAGTTTCAAAATTTTTTCAAAGGTAAAACTATTACCGGTAGCCCTTGTACACACGGTCGGACATTCCGACAACAAAATCCGTCAGATTTTGTCCGAAACTTGTGTTGCATACACACGGTCGGGCAAAGCTGTAGGAAAATCCGATCGTACGTAACGTGATGACGTTATTTCCTTATGACGGGACTACGTTCAGGCTAGTAGCCAATAGCTTTGGTCTGGGAATTTGATCTGAGCATGCGTGACACTTTGTCCGATCAGAATTCTCTACACACAATCGGACAAAGCCCACACACAGTCGGATTATCCGACAACACGGTCCGATCGGACATTTTCCGTCAGAATGTCCGACCGTGTGTACAAGGGCAAAGGGCTAAAACAGATTTGCAATAGGATGCATTGTGGTTACTGAAACATACATGTTTCACCCTGCGACAATTCATACCTTTAAAAACTTTAAAAACTGTTGTGGAGTGTTGTACAGTTTAATATTTTCTTAGACCTCAATGCCATCTAGTGGTACAATTGCAATAAAGCATGGCAATATTTGGTTCAATCTATTTTATTAGAAATATATATTTTTCCAAAATACAGGAAAACAAAAATACAATGTTGCAAAGGCAGTGGAATCATTCTATCAGCAATCATGTAACCATTGCAACTGACACAATATACAAAGGGAAGGTATCTCAAGATCCCATTTCAAAACATATTATAAGATGATGCATCCCAAAGGTGAGAAGTGATATAGCAAAAAAGATCATTCATCAAGAAAAATATCACTTGGTATATTGTAATGACTAGATAATTCACAGTCTGTGTAAAGAGTGAATGGAAAGACTCTCAATGTCAAAGTCTATTCAAAAAATTGCCAAAGGGTATAATAAAGGGAAATTATATATATATATATATATATATATATATATATATATATATATATATATATAAAATAAAGTATCCCACAAAAGTAAGTACAGCCCTCACATTTTTGTAAATATTTTATTATACCTTTACATGTGACAACACTGAAGAAATGACACTTTGCTACAATGTAAAGTAGTGAATGTACAGCTTGTATAACAGTGTAAATTTGCTGTCCCCTCAGAATAACGCAACACACAGCCATTTATGTCTAAACCGCTGGCAATAAGTAGTAGTAGTAGTGAACCCTTAAGGGAAAATGTCCAAATTGGGCCCAGTTAGGCATGTGACTCGTTAGTGTTACAAGGTCTCAGGTGTGAATGTGGAGCAGGTGTGTTAAATTTGGTATTATCGCTCTCACTCTCTCATACTGGTCTTTGGAAGTTCAATATGGCAACTCATGGCAAAGTACTCTCTGAGGATCTGAAAAAAAGAATTGTTGCGCTACATAAAGATGGCTTAGGCTATAAAAAGATTGCCAAGACCCTGAAACTGAGCTGCAGCACTGTGGCCAAGACCATACAGCGGTTTAACAGGACAGGTTCCCCTCAGAACAAGCCTCGCCATGGTCGACCAAAGAAGCTGAGTGCACGTGCTCAGCGTCGTATCCAGAGGTTGTCTTTGGGAACTAGATGTATGAGTGCTGCCAGCATTACTGCAGAGGTTAAAGGGGCGGGGGCAGCCTGTCAGTGCTCAGACCATACGCCACACACTGCATCAAATTGGTCTGCATGGCTGCCATCCCAGAAGGAAGCCTCCTCTAAAGATGATGCCCAGGAAAGGCCGCAAACAGTTTGCTGAAGACAAGCAGACTAAGGACGTGGATTACTGGAACCATGTCCTGTTGTCTGATGAGACCAAGATAAACTTATTTGGTTCAGATGGTGTCAAGCGTGTGTGGCGGCAACCAGTTGAGGAGTACAAAGACAAGTGTGTCTTGCCTACAGTAAAGCATGGTGGTGGGAATGTCATGGTCTGGGGCTGCATGAGTGCTGTCGGCACTG
Organism: Lithobates pipiens; assembly: GCF_037356315.1. NCBI lineage: Eukaryota > Metazoa > Chordata > Amphibia > Anura > Ranidae > Lithobates > Lithobates pipiens. Next base: position 193,589,974 of record NW_027507686.1, on the reverse strand, counting down.
GGAAGCTACAGTTCACTGTGGGAACCAAGAATGCCAACATGTACTGTGACATACTGAAGCAGAACATGATCCCCTCCCTTTTAGAGACTGGGACGCAGGGCAGCATTCCAACATGATAACATGACAACCACTGCCTTGCTAAAGACGATGAAGGTAAAGGTAATGGACTGGCAAAGCACGTGTCCAGACCTAAACCCTATTGAATATCTGTGGGGCATCCTCAAACGGAAGGTGGAGGAGCGCAAGGTTTCTAACATTCACCATCTCCGTGATGTCGTCATGGAGGAGTTGAAGAGGACTCCAGTGGCAAACTGTGAAGCTCTGCATAGATACTGTATAGTGGGGAAAAGTGGGTTCGAAATACACTAGAATGCATAAGAGAGAGAAGCAGAAAAGAGAGGGAAACACAGAGGATTGAGGGAAGCTAAGAAATTATCACCTAGAGCACTGAAAGAGCACTGAAAAAGATTAGGGCAGATACATTAGGCATTTACTTACAGAGAAAGTCCTTAAACTCTTGTGATTCTCTAAATACCTTCTGGGAAATCCAGGCTCTACAGTAACATTTATAGGTTCCCATTAATTGGGCCAAGAGTGTAAGAAAATGTTGCAACACGCCTCTCTTAGCTTTTTTTATGGCGCCAGAAAGCATAGACAAGAGTACCACCTGTAGGAACAGAAACTCGGTGACCTTAGTATAAAGCTGAATGATCTGGGTGCAAAAAGCTGTATTGCGGGAGCAACTCCACCATATATGAACCAAAGTGCATGCATGAAGAGGGTAGCACCAACATTGATACAACATAGATGGGTAGATTAAATGAAAAAGAACCAGACTCCTGCACCGGCAGGTTCGATGTTTAACACTAGTCCTGTAGGCCTTGCTAGATAGGGAAAGACAAGAGGTTAATATGAAACATTTAATTTCCCAATCCTCAGTCAAATAAGTGGCATCAAGTTCAGCAGCTCATTTATCGACGTATTCCAGTAAATTGAGGTGTACTTGAGATAAAAATTGAATTTTCACCTATTTGATCCAATATATTGAGAAGGTGTTGCGTCATCAATAGGGAAACGGATTGTGATGAACTCCAAGAAAGAGTTCAATCCAGGGAAGCTCCTTAAAGTGGAGCTCCAGGCTCCTTCTGAAAAGAATGAAAAGTCAGCATCTACAAATACCTTGCGGCTTCACAGCCAGCTCCCTATTACACATGTGCAAAGCACGCTGTGCTTTGTAAATGGACCGGCGGGTGGGGAAGGGGGCCGAACTTCCAGATAAGTTTGCCGAACTGAAGTCAGCCAGAAATGTGAGCGGGCACCTGTCAAAACCAGATACCCACTTCCCCCCTCCCCCTAAAAGTGGCCAAATGTAATAGCAGAGGGGGGAGGCAGATAAGCGGAGCTTCCCCTTTTAGGTGGAGCTCCACTTTAAGGTCAAATGTACTGTAAGTAGAGTCTGTTCTATAGCTACGCATTGTTTAGATTGGACATGGTGAAACCAATTAACTAATCTGGTCAAAAGAGCATCTGTATGATACAAAAAAAGGTGGGGAGCTAGAGCACCGCCTTTGAACTTAGGTAGAGACAGGACAGTTCTGAGTGTTGTCGCAAGCTTCTCATCCCTGAACAAGAGTGTATGAGCTTGGGGAGAAGTGGCTGTAAAAGGGATGTTAACATATCAGAGAAATGGGAACTGGAACAGTTTAGAGGGAGCCTTACCAGTGGTGGTGCGCCCATAAGGGTGCATGGGCACTGCCCCCTCTGTTATGCCACCCTTCTATATGTAAAATGGATAGATTCATGCATTGCAATGAATCTTTCCATGGTGGCTGTAGCCACCCCCTATTCAGGCATCTGGCCCCTTTTCGGATGCCAGGCGCCTGAATTCCAGCGGCGGGGGGGGGGTGTTTTTGAAGCACATGGCTGATTAGAGCCATAGGCTTTGAAAAAGGTTGACTTGTGGTGCGGAGCATTGCGCTACGCGCCCACCAAGGTGTGTTAGCAAAGCAAATGAATATTTGCTTTGCTAACACTAAACTGCCTCTCAGCTCAGGTCTAATACTCGTCACCTGATTGGCTGAAGGACACCTAGTGAAATGGAAGAGGAGACACACAGGAACCATGGAGGATGCAGGAGCAGTCACCTGCCCATTCCACAGCTTGCCACGGATGGGGTAAGTGCCGATCTGATGGCGGGCGAGCAGGGGGGGTCACAGTAACTGCATATTATGGGCACAGACGCTGCATATGGTGGGAACAGAGGCTGCATATGAGGAGCACAGGCTGCATCTGATGGGCACAGGAGCTGCATATGGTGGGCACAGAGGCTGCATATGATGGACACAGAAGCTGCATATGGTGGTGTTACCCGTTTACTATATTTGAGATTTAATATCTCTCAGAAATTATTTGGGTTAAATGAGAGAGTATATAGTATATAGTAAAGTATGCCTAGACTAATACACAGCAATCTATCTACCATATTTATCAGTGTATAACACATGCCGGCGTATAACACGCACCCCAAGTTTAGGAGGGAATTTAAAAGAAAAAAAACTTTTAGGAGAGAAGTTTAAGGAAAAAAACTTACATTTAAATGCCCATCAATGCAGCCTTAGGATCCTTTCACACGGGGCGGATCAGTGCTGATCCGCCAAGTGGATATCCGCTTGCTCATCAGGGATCGCTGGAGCGATCTCCGCTGAGCAGGAAGATGACAGGTCCATCTCTGCACACTGTACAGGGATGGACCTGTCACAGTGCCGCTCTCCCCTATGGGAGATCGGGTGACGACAGACCGCAGTGTCCGTTGTCACCCGATCCGATCTGATGATGGATGGAAAAATAGCTTTTTCCTCCGTCACACTTTTTCGGATCGGAGCGGGTCGGATGTCAGCGGACTTGTCACCGCTGACATCCGACACTCCATAGACCTCTATGGAGCATCCATTCAGGTCCGGCTGAATAACTGACATGGGGACCTGAACGGATCGTCCGTGTGAAAGGGGCCTTATCAGTGTCATTTGCAGCCTTGCATTGCAGCCTTGTCAGTCATTTGCAGCCTTGTCAGTCGTATGCAGCCTTTTATTTGCAGCCTTGTCAGTCGTTTGCAGCCTTGTCAGTCATTTGCAGCCTTGCATTTGCAGCCTTGTCAGTCATTTGCAGCCTTGCATTTGTAGCCTTGTCAGTCATTTGCCTTTTAAAAATGGCGCCGGTAGTTCTCGGCCGTTCTCAGACGCTTTTGGGTATTTTCGTCCGCACTCGGCCGCTCTCGGCTATTTTCGGCCACACTCGGCCATTCTCGGCGGCTTTGTGCGGCCGAAGATAGCCGAGAATGGCTGAAGATAGCCGAGAACGGCCGAAGATAGCCGCGAGCGGCCGAGTGCGGCCAAAAATACACGGAAGCCGCAGATAGCGGCAGAAAGCCCTAGCAACAGCGGTGGATCGGCGTATAACACGCACCCCCGATTTCCCCCTGATTTTAGGGGGGAAAAAGTGCGTGTTATACTCTGATAAATACGGTAATTGTACAGAAAAAAGGGTAAAAATCATGGATCACATGAAGGAATACAAAGTATATTCCTTAAAACATTAATCTACAAACAGTAGGACAGAAAAGACATAAGATAAACATATTTAGTTCCAATAGTTACCAAGCTATGACCCACAAAGGTTCCATTCGGGTGATCGCTCCACCAGCGAGTGTGTGTTTCCCTCCCATCTAGTCTGTGTAGATCATTACAGGCTGATACCTCATTGGTTGGCATGGCGTGGCTCTGATTGGTGGGATATTCTAATCCTGGGAAAGGACTGTCTACATCTCCAATCCCTATACTTTGCATAAGTCAGCCCCCTTTAATGCAAATCGTTGTCCCAGACTATTTGGAGCAGGAAATTTAACCTTGTAAGTAGATAGAATTTTCAGGGAAATTAAGTATACATGATGGACTGGCCATGGCCCTTGATTGGATATTTAAACGTGGGATCCTTTGAAGTGAGTATGTGTAGAACAATGAAGTTTGGGCACAGAGGCTGCATATGGTGGACACAGGCTGCATATGATGGGCACAGAGGCTGCATATTATAGGCACAGTGCTGCATATGTGGGGCACAGTGGCTGCATTTTATGGGCACAGCGATGTTTCAATTGATGGCACAGTGAGGTTACAATTGATGTTTTTTTTCTCAGTGTTTTTCAGAATTTTTTGTTTGCGCCCCCAACATTTTTTTTGATCTTTACCTAGATTGTGCCACCCATTTCCAGGTTGTGCTTTCTGGCGCACCCGTGACCTTGGGACGTTATTTCTTTCTGGCTCCCTGCTGTCCACACAGCTTTGGTGGCCACGTCCACTGGTTGGGATGACTACCGTGTCGGGGGGTTCCGAGTGCATGGCGTTGCCCTGCACACCACTCCCCTCCTCTATGGGGCAGTGTGGGGCAACACCGTGCACTCCATTCCCGGAGGATTGACCATAACTGCGCCTTCATTGGCCCTGAGGATGGCAGGGAACTGTTTAGGTGAAGCTTCCCTCCCCCTTCCTCATTAGTAGCGGCTCCAATTGACACAGAGGTGTCTCTATATATACTGTATACATACTTTCTCCTCCCTTCCCCTCCCTCTACATTAGGTGATCCCTGTGCACCCCACGTGGTTTGCCTTCAAGCCAAGAGGATTTCATACTTTTCTGCATATTTGTATTATCCTGACTGGATTCATTACAAATATTGTTTTTACCATTGGTTGATCATGCGCTCTGCATCTATGCCCAGGCACTGTGAGTATTTCCTGTCATGTTTCTCCTTCCCCACCCCTTTCCTTTTCTGTTCTTATCATGCTATGCCACCTATGATCAGCAATGAATGCTCTACTATGTGTTCTGTTATAGACTGTATTTGTCAAGATTGTTAAAACCTTCCCTGAATAAGGAGCTCAAAGGACTCTGAAACGTGTTGATGTTTGGTTTTCTGTATCAATCTCCAGTACCACCATTGAGTGTCTTCATTTCTGTCCCGTGGCTTTTGACCAGTCATTTGTAACTGTGTACCTGTAATATTTTATATCTTTTAAACTACTATTGATAATAATAAATACTTTATATTCATACCTTGTTTTCTCCATGTTTGTACATTCCTCAGAGCCCTAAAAGTCCCAATTGCTAGGGGAATTCTTTTTCTCTCAATCTACCAGGGATGTGGCCAATTTTTAGCAGATTTCAAACCTCTTTTTTTCATACCTAGATTAGGAAGCAGTGGGATCTGAGCTACAAGGGTCTGGGGTAAAATTTTCCACTAAAATCGAACCGTGAGTAAGAAGGGTACAAGGATTTTTGGTTGAAGCCAAGTCTTTTACCAGCTGGAGTAAATGTGATATTATATATATATATATATTATTACTGTGCTTATAGAATGCAGTGATACTATTACTAACTACGCACCACTATGATAGGATGCAATAAAGTGAAAAAAAGTTAGTGAAAAGGATAAATAATAAAAGTACATGTAGCAAGGTCCTGGTCCCCCAGAGGCCTAATGGTGACTTCTGTGCAGAGTGGGTTACGATGCATGTAGTGCAAGGTAGATTGATGGGTGCCAGACACTTCTTGAATGCAAAGAGATTTATTGTCTCTTAAACAGAACTGGAGAGAGGGTTAAGGCCAGGACATCCTTTAGTAGTTGCAATGTTAATTGGCAGACTCCGAGACCTCTGTAAGCAGACAGCCATGCAGGGAAAGGCATCCAACTAGACACCACATCTGCATGAGTAGGACCGCTGTCTCCTACGGCAACAATCTTGTAACAGTTTCTAACAAAGGTTGCTCCTTCACTTGAACTTCACTACGCTGAGCTCCCAGTCTTTTACTAGACTAACAGATCCACTGGATCTCCTGAGCTCTTCCAATCTTCTCAAGTATATTCCTCATTCCATTTTCCTGATGATATGTGCATGAGCGTGAAATGCATTGAAAGTGAAGCTTGACACACATGATACATGAGCTCTTCACTTCCATTGTACCAGCTGAGACGCACGCCACACTTTTCGATTCACTCACTAGTGATGGACCGGCCTCTGCCTTTCTTTCCTAGCTGTGCTACATCCTGCTGTACTTACACAAGATTTGTAAGTAGTTTTAGGGTCCTTTCACAGGGGGCGGATCAGTGCTGATCCGCCCCGTGGATATCCACTTGCTCAGCGGGGATCGCTGGAGCGATCTCCGCTGAGCAGGAAGATGACAGGTCCATCTCTGCACACTGCGCAGGGAGGGACCTGTTACAGCGCCGCTCTTCCCTATGGGAGATCGGGTGACGACGGACCGCAGTGTCCGTCATCACCCGATCCGATGACGGATGGAAAAATAGCTTGTTCCTCCTTCACACGTTTTCAGATCGGAGTGGGTCGGATGTCAGCGGACTTGACACCGCTGACATCCGGCGCTCCATAGACCTCTATGGAGCATCCGTTCAGGTCTGCCTGAAAAACTGACAGGTGGACCTGAACGGATCGTCCGTGTGAAAGGGGCCTTAAAGTTGTTGTAAAGGTAAATATTTTTTCACCTTAATGCATTCTATGCATTAAGGTGAAAAAACATCTCACAGTGCTGGTGCCCCCAGTCCCCCCATTTTACTTACCTGACCCCTCGAAAGTCCCGCGCTCGCCCCCAACATCCTCTTCACCTCTCACCCTGGCCACTGATTGGCTGGAGTGGATGGATTCAAAGCAGTGCAGCCATTGGCTCGCACTGCTGTCAATCACATCCAATGATGCGGCACGCCGGAGGCGGGGCCGAGTGATATAGCGAGCGGCTATAGCCGCTCGCTGTATCACGGGAGCACGCCCGCAAGTGCTTCTCACCATGCTAGGGAGCTTGCATGAACGTGAGAAGTACTTGCGGGAGGAAGCCGAGACAGCCGCCGAGGGACCCCAGAAGAGCAGGTTCAGGGCCACTCTGTGCAAAACGAGCTGCACAGCGGAGGTAAGTATAACATGTTTGTTATTTAAAAAATAAAATAACTTTACAACCCCTTTAAGCTATTAAAGATTATACTACACTATCTATGCTTTTCTGTGGCTCATTTATGGTCGAGCCATATTTCACAGATTAAGTAGAAGGGAGCTGAGGATATATATTCAAGATTATATCTGAATTAAGATCCTACTATTTGATGCCATTTATGATTGGATTGAGATCTGGGCTAATTTCTGGAAGCAGTTGGATAAAGCTGTGTGTCCTGAAGGAACTTAGCCAATGGAGGAAGGAATCCTTTGATTTATATGCCTGGGGGTCACTTTGTGGCCAAAGACATCTGGTGAGCACATTAATTTGTCACTTCGGGTGAAGCACTTTTTTTTCAAGATTTGAAACACATTGCACTTTAGGAGGCACGGTGCTGGAGTTTACATAATAAGACCAGATTTAATACACTGCTATATATTTTAATATTTTGGCTTGTTGTTGGACACATACATATGTTTGAATAGATGATAAGATTTAATATGCATGAATGTCTTGGCACCCACAGATACTTCTCAAGTGTCACCCCGCGGGCTTGCTTGGTCCCTGGCTTTGCACACAAAAATGCTCTGCAAGCGTCACCTCCACTGGCTGGGTCCCTGGCTTGGCACTTGCTGAAGTTTTCCCAATTCTTTGCCATCCCCGGCTGGTGAGAATACTGCTCTGGTACTTGCTTCAACTACTCACAGTGGTCCCCAGTAACAAGGTGGATGGTCTGACCACAACTGGTACTCCGGCCAGCAGAACCGTTACTTATGGTTGGACTGCAAGCCAGTATCCATCAGTATTAAAGAGTCAATCTGCCCAAAAGTTACAGTATATTTTAATTAAAGTGTATGTCCATTCAAAACATTTTTTTCTTAGTTTTAGTAAGATTGGGGAAGGATTAGAACCATTGTCAGGTTTTTACTGCTATTGGGGGTGGGGCTACAGGCTGGGTAGAGGGTTAAAAGAGAAGCATGGGCTTTTTTTGCAGAATCATACTTACCTAAGTGGATGCCACATTGGTCCAATGTTGCATCCTACCCCTACCGGCTCTAACACTGAGAACCAAGTGATCAAACACCACCAATCGCTCGGTTCTTAGAGCTCTGTGAGCAGAGAGCTGGTGACTGTCACTCACCGCTCTTTCTGCTCTGTCCCCGCCCTTGCTCACTGGAGTGCTAGGCTGTGGAAGGGGAAGGAGTGGTCGGCGCAGTCTCTCAGCGGCTCCCTGAGAGGCTAAGCCAGCTGCCAGTCCAGGCATGTGGGCGGATGCCTTGCCTGAGCCTGGACCAGCTCTGTGACATCAGCCGACAATGGGCTTCAGCTCGCTGTCAACTAAAAAAAAGGGGTCACAGGAGTGCAGAATGAGTGCAGTTTTGGCTGTACTTCCCCTTTAAGTGTTTCTTGCTCAGTTACTGGGCTTTTGGTCCTAGGCAGTCTACTTGTACTATAAAAAGAGGATGGCTGAGGTCCAAAAAGGCAGGTAGTGGAGGGTCCAGGAGTTCCAGTATCACCTGTGAGTGCAGTCGTGGGCACTATCAAAGAACTGGGATTAGCAGAGAACATCCAAGTCATGGACAATGCCGTAATGGACTCTCACCTCATGGAGGTATGCCTGGGCTGGGCCACTATGTTATCCTATTTAGGATTAGAGAAAGGACGTTGTTCTTATTGAACTGTATGCCGTCTCATGTTTAGTAAAGTTACATTCACCATTCTAAGCCTGGTCTGAGGTTACTCAAAGGGGTTCATGTTGGTTCTGGCGTACGCCAAAGAATCTATGTCTGTAAAGCGCTACAGGATATGAAGTAACACTACTACAAAAGGTTAACTCAGTAAGGCAAGAAGAGGAGAGTAATTGCTATGGGTAATCAAGTGAAAGAACAAGCTGCAAGCAACCAGACGTTAAGCGTAGTACCTGGTGAAGGTGACAGGTCCTCCAGTAGTGAGGAGATCGATGTTCTGGCTCCCTCCCTAGCAGTTGGTATCCAATAGCAGCCAGATCAGAACCTGTGTTACAGAGATCCAAGGCGTGGTCACGGTACGGAAGGAAATATTTAAGTGAGAGTACGCATGAGGGTCATGCTAGGTGCTCAGCGGAACCCAATTTTGTTCCTGGTAGTGAGGTAACAGAATTACATTAAGTCAGGAGAGTCGGCGCAAGCTCAGCACGTCTCTTCTAATGCAAACATACAATTTACAATGTGTAGTGGCATGGGATGAATTGCTGTTAAAAGGAACTCTGTATTATTGCTGTACACAGTGAGGCCGCGTACACACGGGCGGACTGTTCGCCCAACTTTGTCCGCTGAACAGTGTTTCAGCGGACAGTCCGCTCGTGTGTGGGCTTTCAGCGGACAGTTTCAGCGGACAGTCTGACGAACAAAGTTTTTCGCAATTTCCGTAAAACTGTCCGCTGAAACTTGGTTTGAGCGAACAGTCCGCCCGTGTGTAGGCTTGTTCGTCAAACTAAGTTCCGCGCATACTCAGAAAGAATTTACAGGGCGGAAGCGCTCGGTCTTGTAAAACTAGTGTTCGTATTGAAGCTAGCATATTCGTCATGCTGCTAATTTTGTGTTTTTTTTTAATATAGCCCGTTCTTTTCTTCTTTGTAATGCAAGAAAAGTGAAGTAGCTTTGCTGCTTATATTCACACAGAGTTATACTACATGTTTTTATTCATCCTCATCCTATGATTAATCTTCCAATTATAGCAAAAATATATTCCCAATTTATATAAAAAAAAAAACAACCCAAAAAAATAAAAATAAAAATTATATATATATATATATATATATATATATATATATTTATTTCAGAAAAAAAAATAAAAAACTATTACTATATATTTTTGGAACTACTATTGTTTTTTTTTTTTTTTTTTTTTTTTTTTTTTTGGGTGGGGGGTTTGAAACAAGATGGACTTGCATTTTTTTGGGCCAAGCAGGACTATGCAAGTAGAGATAGATAGATAGATAGATAGATAGATAGATAGATAGATAGATACCCAAACCATCATTTTAGCCTACACATGATTGCATGTTCAAAATCAGCAGAGCTTCCCCTCATTTCAAATGTTAAGCCTCAAATTTACAGCGAATGCACTTCCAAGTGCACTTGCAGTGCTTTAAAAATTGCACTTGAAGTTAGCATATTTACATGAACATGTGTTTTGTAAATAATCCCCAGAGTCTTTTGACATGTATCTGCCTACTCACAAATAAACTTTGTTTTTTTAACCCAAAATTATACAAAAATATTGATAAAAAAAAAAAAAAAAGAAAACATACAAGATTTTTTTGAAATAATAAATTTTTATTTTTCCTCAGAACCAAAAACAAAAAACAAAAGGGAGGCAACACTGGAGACAATTTTGACGTTTGTGAAGCCTTTTGTCCCCCAGGCACACATCAAGTGAGTGGACACCAAAATTCCGAACCTGCGTAGCATGTACATAGGGAGCACAACCAGGTCCTAGAATCCCAAAGACCAGGAACAGCAGCAGATGAGATCTATGTCCCCAGACTGTGGTACTACAACAGCCTGCGTCTTCTTTCAGAGCAGACTGAAGCCAGGCAGTCACTTGTGACTCTTCCGTCTAGCCTTCCTTCCACGCTTCGCTGGAGGCTGTGCCTCTGGTGGTGGAGTTGTGGTAGGAGGAGGAGGAGGAGGAGCAGTAGGGTCTGTTTTGTAGAGCTTCGTGGTGGGTGTGAGCTCACCCTTCAGACCCAGTTGTATGGCATCAAAGAAGATTGCCTCACACATGTTTCTTTGGGGTTTGTCCATTTCTTGGAGCTTGCTAGCCAGATAAGTGGCATAGGCCTCCTGCGGATTGGGGGGTTTGGACAAAATCTGGGTGGCTTGCCGTATCAGCACCAAGGACTCCTCCTCTGTACGGCCCATCCTCCTGGGCCTTTTGCTGGCTAGGCGGAGGGGAGGGACCTGGCTTTCGGTCCGACTCCTGCTGGGCCCAGCTAGCTCCTGCGTGTGGCTGGTCCCGGCCTCCTCCTCCATACCACTGGTCCCGGCCTCCTCCTGGGTGAGCTCATCCTGTGTAAAAAAACAAAGCAATCAATAACTAAAATATGTCTATATTTAGAAATCATCAATCACTAACAATTTTACAGTTCTCACTTGCAAATACATTTGTCTTGAAATACAAAAGGCTATCATTTTGACACCATCATTTTTCCATCAGTTCATTAAGATTTGAGCCACATTTGTGTAAACTACTGTATCCTTCTATCTAATTTAATTTGTGATGAAATCCGAGATTTGGAAGCAATTCAAACATTGAACTTGACATCATTAATATTTGAGCAATCCAAACGTTAGAAACTAAAATATACCTGGCTCCAGCTGGGCGCATCAACCTCGTCCAGCAAGGAAGGGTCTGGATCTTCCAGGGATGGCTCACCTGAGGCGGAGGGAAGGGTGGAGGGAAGGGTAGACGGAAGAGTCGAAAGTGACGGCCTGGCTTCTGACGTGTCATCCAGAAAACGCAGCCTGTCATAATACCACAGCCTAGGTACATAGACCTGACCTGCTGCTGCTCCTGATGTTTGGGACTCTAGGATCTTTCTTTGCTCCCGCCTATACGCGCTACGCAGGTTCTGAATTTTGGCATTCACAAAGACAGTGTCTGCCTGGGGGACTCGGGTTTTCACAAACGCCAAAACTGTCTCCAGTGTCTTCTTCCGGGCAGCACGGATTGGGTATTGGGGGTGTTTTGTATCCCACAGATTGCTGTGGGACTCCACTAGATCTATAAAGGTGGAGAGGAAGGCCTCCTCTTTAAAGGGGTCTGCACTATACTTTTGCATTTTCTGAAAAGAAAAAAAAAAAAAAAAAAGTCAGACCAAATGCACACTATATTGTGACAATGTAGGCGAGACACACACTACTACACATGCTACCCCCCCCCCCCCCACACACACACACACACACACACACACACACACACACACACACTACCCCTCCCACACACACAAACACTCCCCCCCCCCACACACACACACTACCCCTCCCACACACACAAACACTCCCCCCCCCACACACACACACACACACACACTACCCCTCCCACACACACAAACACTCCCCCCCCCACACACACACACACACACACTACCCCTCCCACACACACAAACACTCCCCCCCCCCCACACACACACACACACACACACACTACCCCTCCCACACACACAAACACTCCCCCCCCCCACACACACACACACACACACTACCCCTCCCACACACACAAACACTCCCCCCCCCCCCACACACACTACCCCTCCCACACACACAAACACTCCCCCCCCCCCCCACACACACACACACACACACACACACACACACACACACACTACCCCTCCCACACACACAAACACTCCCCCCCCCCCCCACACACACACAACACACACACACACACACTACCCCTCCCACACACACAAACACTCCCCCCCCCCACACACACACACACACACACACACTACCCCTCCCACACACACAAACACTCCCCCCCCCCCACACACACACACACACACACACACACACACCCACACACACCCCCACACACACCCCCACACACACACCCCCACACACACTAGCCCCACCCCCTATACACCCACCCCCACACTACCACACAAAACACCAAGCCCACTCAACCACCAACCCACATAGAAATCAATTAAACATCAATAAGAATAAAATTCAATATGGATATCCCTAACGCAGGCTTTAAATTAACCGAAAATAAAATGATAACTATCTTACCGTCGCGTGTAGCACTCGCTGCTCCCGTTCGGACAACCGTACGGCCTCGTGGTACCGCTTTATATACGGCGCATGCGCTCAGGCTCCGCCTGCGTCGCCCGCCCCTGACGTTCCTTGCGACCGTGTTTCCCCGCCCCTTTTACCCTCCTTCCGCTGTGGGTGTATGAGAGTGGAAAATGGCGGATGCAAGTTCAATTAGCAGCGTGAGCAGCGCGGAGGAAAGCCATGGGCCCCAAGCAAGGAGGAGATATAAGGCCACCAATATGGCGTTCGAAGAGATGGTGGAGATGGTAGCTATCCTTAAGAGGGATGATTATGATGGGGAACATGGCCCTTACCCAAAACCAAATATAAGGAAAAGCGCCATCTTGGACGAGGTGGTCACAGCCTTGGAGTCAAAATTCGGGGTACGGAGAGGAAAGGACCAGCTGCGGAAAAGATGGTCGGACATCAAGTCCAGGGAGCCGGACCAATATGACCGCATCAAAAAGGTCCTGAAAAAAAGTGAGTAAACTCCGCGTTTCTCGTGACTGTCGGACATAATCGTTTGATTTGATCGTAATCGTTCGTGTAGATAGTGTATGTAAAACTGGCGGATTTGATCGTAATCGTACGTGTAGATAGTGTATGTAAAACTGGCGGATTTGATCGTAATCGTTCATGTAGATAGTGACTGGAAATCTGGCGGATTTATATTAATCGTTCGTGTAGGCGGTTTAAATCTGGTGGATTAGATCGTAATCGTTCGTGTAGGTAGTTTATGAAAATATGGCGCATATGGTTGTTCGTATATGTGGGCGTAAATAGCATGAATTTGTGTATGGTGTAAATTTATCTGGTGTTGGATTAGATTTTAATTAGTTATTTTTTTTTTTGTTCATGATAAACTGAATTGTCACGCTCAGTTTAAAGGATATAAATTTTTAATAAAGTTTCATAAATGTATTCAGTGCAATGTAGACTCAATTAAAAAAAATAGATAGATAGATAGATAAAATGCTGGTTCAACATCTGGACTAGGAAACATTTATAAGTGTAGTTTGGGCCTTCATAGAACATTTTTGACATAATCACACACAGGTACTCCAGGCGTTGATTCGAGTGTGTCCGTCTGTGAAACTTGGACAAAAGATATACAGTATCACAGTTTGGTTAAAGGCTAGGTTCACATTGCTGCAATGTACGAGATCAAATGTGATTTGCACCGCACTGCAGTGCAAATCACATGTGATCTCTGTGTGATGCGATTTCAGCCATGCATGTAGTATGGCTGAATTTACATCGCATCCGGACCAAACTTGTACATGGCCCTTTTTTTAGTCCACAGCCGAATCGGATCACATGGGTGTTCACACCATGTGGTCCGATTCCTGTCCGAGTTTAAAGATTGCACTGTGAAATGATAACTAATTTGGAGGTGTCAATAAAACTTTACACTGATACTCCCAGCAGGTCACATAGGGCAGTGCGAACTCCGCATGCGATGCGTGAAACCACAGTAGATTTGCAGCGTTCACACATCGCAGCAGTCTGAACACAGCCTAACTAAAAAAAAGTCATTTTAAGGATGTATTAAACTAGGATCTTGTAATAACCAGCTAATAATTTTACACCACTTCAAACCAATGTTTCATATTCAAATTTCTGAACTCAAATATCACTATGCTTAAAAGTATTTTTTTTCTTTTTTTTTTTTTTTTTCATTCTCATAGGGAAACAAAGACTCAGACAAGAGGCGGAGCAGCCCAGGACCCCCCGACCTCGCCAGCCTGATTGGGCAATTAGCCCCAGCCCCAGCCCCAGCCCCGTGTCGGTGATGGAGCCATCCAGCCCCGCGCCAGTATTGGAGCTGCCCAGCCCAGTGTCCTCGAGGGAGCAGCCAAGCTCGGTATCCTCCGCTGGACCAAGCTCCGTAGCTCCACTGGATGAGCCCAGCCCAGGGCTAGATGTGGAGGAGGAAGAGCAGGTGGCGTTACACACCCCACAAAGTGAAAGTGAGTGTCTGACAACCAAGCTTAAGGTAAACAATTAATGGCTGTATATTTTAACCAATTTTTTATCTACACATGTTTTTAGGTGATGATCTGGTGGTGGTAGGAGAAGCTGCGGAGCCCTTTTCAGCGGACAGTGCCCAGAGGCTGATAGGGCAGATCATGGCCTGGAATGCCAGGATCGACTTAATGGAGAGCAACATCCAGGCCATGCAACAACAAATCCTGGGCATTCAACAACAGCTGGTCCCTATGAGGCAGGAAATGAAGGACATGATCGATGTTTTAGGGAGACTATAAGCCCCTTTTCCCCTAAACCACAATCGATCATGTCCTTCATTTCCTTGCCCAAAAGTTTTTAAGGTTTTTACAAGATTTTTAGAGGCCAAATTTTGAAGATGCACACGGTGTGTCAACATGTGCTATGTGCCATCAGAGGATCGCAATGGACGCATTTGGTGTTTGCAAACCCTTCCTCCTTCTAGTATGAGAGAGGAAGGGATTGCACACACCAAACACGTCCATTGATCACTCATGATGGTACATAGCACATGTTGACATTACCAATTTTTGGTGTGCATCTTCAAAATTTGGCTTTACCCCTTGTTTTATGTAAATAGTTAAAAATCAGATTTTATTATTTTAAATTTTTGTGATAATTGTATTTTTGATATATTTATATATTTCTATGTTTACCAAAAAAAAAAAAAAAAAATTTTTAAAAACAAAAAAATATATAAAAAAAAATAATTTTTAAAAACCAATTTCACAAAAAAAAAAAAAAAAAAATTAAAAAAAAAAAACACAAAAAAAAGATCTAAATAAGAGCCACTGGTTGTAATGTGCACTATTAAAAAATCAAAAAAAAAAATAAACAAATGTGTGTGTCTACTTCTTTCAATACTCAATACCAGTTTGTAAAGTCATTTTGTGTTTTCTGTCACAAAGGGCCTTATTTCCTATTGTCAAAAACCACTTTGCTATACAAATGCACTAGGACAGGAATATGCAATTAGTGGAAATCCAGCTGTTGCAGAACTACAAGTCCCATGAAGCATAGCAAGACTGACAGCCACAAGCATGAGACCCAGAGGCATGATTGACTTGTAGTTTTGCACCAGCCGGAGGTTGGCCAATTGCATATCCCTGAATTAGGTCAATGTAGGATACAAGCAACGTGAAAAGCAAACAAGAACCAAACTTAAAAATTTGAACAGACAAGACATATTTCAAGAAAAAGATTTTTTTTATTGGTCAGCTGGCATTGGAATAGCCCCCCTACCATTAAAATAGCTGACATAGCGGTCACGCACCTCACGTGCTGTTTGGGGGGCTAAGCCAGGAAGGGCATGATCCAGCCCTGTCAGTTCTGGAAGCCTGAGTCCGGCCTCAGGCCCAATAGGCTGCAGGTACTGGTTACCAGAAAATTTCCTTAAAAAATTGTGAAGAATGCAGCAGCACATAATAACATAGTTGAGTTTATATTCTGCCAGGTTGATGGCTGTCAGCAACAGACGGAACCGGCTGGCCATAATGCCAAAGGCACTCTCCACAACCCTTCTTGCTCTGGCCAGCCGGTAATTAAAAATCCTCCTCTCCGGGGTGAGGGTCCTTTGGGGGAAGGGTCTCATGAGATGTTCACTCAGACCAAACGCTTCATCAGCCAGAAAAACAAACGGGAGCCCCTCCACATTTTCGGCATCTGGTGGCAAGTCCAGGCCACCAGTGGTAAGACGGTGGCAGAACTCGGTCTGCCTAAAGACTCCTCCGTCAGACATCCAGCCGTTCTTCCCCACATCCACATAAAGGAAGTCAAATTGTGCCGACACCACCGCCATTAGCACCACACTATGGAACCCCTTATAATTCCAATAGTAGGACCCCAAATGGGGTGGGGCCACAATCCTCACATGTTTCCCGTCGATGGCCCCTCCGCAGTTGGGGAAGTCCCAACGGGCAGCGAACTGGGAAGCCACAGTCTGCCATTCCTGTGGCGTTGAAGGAAGCTGAAACAAAAAAAAAAAAAAAAATTAGTCATTAAAGAAAAACAATTCATAACAAAGAAAATTCAAAAACATTTTGGAACAACAGTTAAACAGAAATCTTGCTAATTTGTTTTCTGCAAAGAAAAAAAAAAAGTAGGCGGACCAATTCACAGATTAATCAGCCCTCTGATGGACCAGGGGACATAAATTAGGTGGGTAAGTGGGGTGGGGGGGGACTAATTACTAAGTATACAACACATGAACCTAATTTGAGTGGGGTGGGGACTAATTACTAAGTATACAACACATGAACCTAATTTGAGTGGGGTGGGGACTAATTACTAAGTATACAACACATGAACCTAATTTGAGTGGGGTGGGGACTAATTACTAAGTATACAACACATGAACCTAATTTGAGTGGGGGGAATAATTAATGAGTTGACAATCCATATCTCTCTCTATATATCTCTCTCTATATATCTCTCTCTATATTTCTCTCTCTATATATCTCTCTCTATATCTCTCTCTCTCTCTCCACACAGGGTGTATACACAAAAAAGGTAAAAAGCTAAAAAAAAAAAATGACACAAAAAAAAAAAAAAACACATTTAAAGAAAAAAAAAATGACACAAAACAAAAAAACATTTAAAGAAAAAAAAAAAAGTAGGCGGACCAATTCACAGATTAATCAGCCCTCTGATGGACCAGGGGACATAAATTAGGTGGGTAAGTGGGGTGGGGGGGGACTAATTACCAAGTATACAACACATGAACCAAATTTGAGTGGGGGGAATAATTAAATTAATGAGTTGACAATCCATATCTCTATCTATATATCTATATCTATATATCTCTCTCTATATATCTATATATCTCTCTCTATATATCTATCTATCTCTCTCTATATATCTATCTATCTCTCTCTATATATCTATCTATCTCTCTCTATATATCTATCTATCTCTCTCTATATATCTATATCTATATATCTATCTATCTCTCTCTATATATCTATATCTATATATCTATCTATCTCTCTCTATATATCTATATCTATATATCTATCTATCTCTCTCTATATATCTATATCTATATATCTATCTATCTCTCTCTATATATCTATATCTATATATCTATCTATCTCTCTCTATATATCTATATCTATATATCTATCTATCTCTCTCTATATATCTATATCTATATATCTATCTATCTCTCTCTATATATCTATATCTATATATCTATCTATCTCTCTCTATATATCTATATCTATATATCTATCTATCTCTCTCTATATATCTATATCTATATATCTATCTATCTCTCTCTATATATCTATCTATCTCTCTCTATATATCTATATATCTCTCTCTCTATATCTCTCTCTCTCTCTATATCTCTCTATATCTCTCTCTCTATATCTCTCTATATCTCTCTCTATATCTCTCTCTCTATATCTCTCTATATCTCTCTCTCTATATCTCTCTCTCTATATCTCTCTCTCTCTCTCTCTCTCTCTCTCTCTCTCTCTCTCTCTCTCTCTCTCTCTCTCTCTCTCTCTCTCTCTCTCCACACACAGGATGTATACACAAAAAAAAAGGTAAAATGCTAAAAAAATTACACAAAAAAAAAATAATAAATACATTTAAAGAAAAAAAAATGACACCAAAAAAAAAAATATAAAAAAAAAAGTGCATGCATTCATATAAAGGGGACATTCACATCATATTCCTGTCATGGATATTAAAAGTCATGATGAAATTAATACAAACATACAATGCAATATTAAAATAACAAACTTACCTTAATATAGTCCTTCTGCAGGACCCGAATAATGGCAGAACAGGTCTCTGGAATAATGATCCCCAGAGCCTGGGGGGAGATGCCTGTCGAGAACTTGAGGTCCTGAAGGCTTCTCCCTGTCGCCAAGTAGCGCAACGTGGCGACGAGCCTCTGCTCCGGAGTGATGGCTTGCCGCATGCAGGTATCCTGCCTGCTGATATAAGGGGTCAGCAAAGCCAGCAGACGGTGAAAAATGGGGTCCGTCATCCTGAGATAATTCCTGAAATCATCAGGATTATTCTCACGGATCTCACGGAGTAAAGACATATGAGAGAATTGGTCACGCTGGCGCAACCAATTCTTTGTCCATGAACTCCTCCTCACCCTGTTCACAGACTGGGCTCGGGTCAAAGTATTAACCCCAACACCAAGCCCCCATATAGCACGAACTCGTTCCCGAGTACGTCCACACTCCATGGCTTTGAAACGGTCGGCTGGACAGACAAGCTCAACTGAACGCACTGAAGAACAGCCAGACCTATGAAGAACGACCTGAAACCCAGAAACGAGCGGACCAGAAGCGCCTAATAACAGGTACAACTGATCCACGCGTACCGAAAGACAGATACAAACCTCACAGGTAGACTGCGCCGCAGTAAACGGACAAATTAAGCTGAAGTCTGAAAAGCGCGAATCGTCTCTAACCAAACTTCTACTAACGCAAAGTCAGCAGAAGGAGCCCAAAGGGTGCTTTGCTGTGTCTTGGACCTCCTATTTCTAGTCCCGTCGTATGTGACATACGTCATCGCGCACGGTTTCAGCAAACTGTTCGTTCGTCGTGTGTGGCCATGTCCGTCCATGCTAAGTTTGAGCGGACTGTTTGCCGAAACTGTTTGACGGACAAAGTTGGGCGAACAGTCCCCGCGTGTGTACGCGGCCTCAGGGAACTGCCATAATGTTAGATTTTTCACATAACTGCAGTCTCCGCCTGTTCCCAGGCATTCACGAGTGCGGTCCACGTGTGAGGTACCCCCATGTGCACGGGCTCAGATGACCCTACCCAACAACTTGGTAAAGTCAGCTGGAAACACCCACTTCATGCACTTGAAGACCACCCCTACAGAGACCATGGCTGTTTAGTTTGTTTCTAGAACTTGCTCAGAGATTAAAAACGTGACTCCTGCTCTGTGCTTTGGATTGGCTGCCCAGATCTCCACTTGGTTTGCTACTCCTCAGCGTTACCGTATCGTAAAAATTTTGTCCTGGAAGAAACCGATTCCCGTGCTGGTCACAGGCCTTGTGTACTGGCCTTCACAGGATTTGCCCAATGTAGGGTGCGAGGAAGAGATGAGCTATGGGTCATCTGCCCATCTTGCCTCCCTCAATGCAAGGAGTATTACATTTGGACTACTTTCTTAGGTTGTGGCTCCCATATTATTTATATTAATATTTATATTACCGATTGGAAGGAACGGAGGAACAATCCCATCTCAGCTCTGATGAACTGTCAATCTCTCGGTTGTGACTCCTTCCAGCACCTTCATCTCTACAAGGGTGTCAGAAACCATGAAATCAGACCGAGACAGATGTACAGTTAAATCACACTAGTTTAATAATAAAAGTAAATAGAACAAACGTAGTCAAAACATAGCCAATAGTTCTGTAACTGGAACGGATAGTCATCCAAACCAGTTCAGGGATCAGTGTAGTGAAACAGCAAGCAGAATCTGGAGCCAGAAGGGATGTCAGCTAAGCAAGTCTTTAAACAGGAATGCAGGAGATAGTGTCTGTGATGTTGACCAAGATGAAGGCAGAGATCCTCTGGGCTGGACGGCTTAAGTAGGCAGGACTGACGAGCAGGATATCATCAACAGCTGAGTAACTGTATAGAGATAGGAGCTGGCAATTAGCCGACAGCTGAGCAGCCAGCTTAGAGAAGGAAGTGCTGAGCCCAGCCCTGACAAAGGGTTCTGAGCCCACCTGCCTTGCTCACCTCTGATGTTGGCCAGAAAGCATCTGGGTTGGCCTTCCCCAAGGTACCCGGAGTTGAGCTGCCAACTGATCCACCCGTTGCAGGACAACTGCCCATCCAGGCTGCAGAACAGTCTACCACCTGTCTGTAGGAATCTGCCAGCACTTCTGCCGCTGCTCTCTTGGAGCCTACAGTGGCAGCGATACCTTCTGAGTCACTCCTGGATGTCACCAGCACTGTGGTCACGCAGAACGCTGACAAAGACGTGCCATTACCGCTACTCCCAGAAGCTCCGCCTGCTGCAACTTCACCAGGAGTTTCCTCAGCCTTCATCTTCTCGCCCAGGGAAGTTTTAAGGTATCCTGGCGCACTCCCATGTTTGACAGTATAAGAAACTTCCCTCATCCCCTGAGGCTGTCATGTGCTTGCCAATGCCTTGGGTCCCCGAGCCAGCTGCAGCTCCAAAATCAACTGTTCCTACCTCACGGAGCAATTGGCCTTCCAAAAAAACACACATTCCTCCCTCCTAATACAAAGTTACAGTGTGTAGTGACATGGGATAAGTTTCAAAGGAACTCTGTATTGTTGCTGCACACAGTGAAGGCTCATCTCAAAGTCAGGGAACTGCCTTAATGTTAAGCCTACTACACACGATCAGAAAATCGAATGAAAAATACATCTTTTGAAGCGATTGTGTGATAATCTGACCATTAGTAAACAGCTTTTGAGAGTCGACCACAACAGTTCATACGAAATTATTTGAAGGAACAAACACAAACATTTTTATCGTACGATACCAGATCATATGATTTTCGCTTATTCAGTACAGTTTTCATCCGAAAATACATTACAAATACAGTGCAATACATTACATCATTTCTGAATTTTTATGCTTTCGTATGGGAATATTCGTAACTTTAGTCACTTCTTCAATTTCGATATGAGACTAGCTGTGCCAAGGAGGAGACCCAGGGGAGGCCTCTGCTGGAGAGAGCCAGGAAGAAGGCTGGTTTCTCAGAAGGGTCTGGTGACTCACTTAGAGGACGCACTGAAATTTGGGAACGCGCTTACAGTGTTGCCAGGTCAGCTGAAAGGTTATGACACTGTAGCTGAACATTGATCTGGACCTGGAGAGTCTCGTACACACTATAAGAAAATCGGGTGAACATTTTCGTCCAAAGAATTTTTGTACGATTTTCGTATAGTGTGCACTCAACTTTCGACAGCCAATTTCTGAATTTCCGTATGGAAATTCTTGAAGGGACAAACTCCAAAAATGTTCTCCTACGGGAACAGAACAAATGACTTTCAGTTAATGTGTACCGTTTTCGGACGATTTTCGTACAAGAAAAATCTGAGAAGAAAGACTATGCATGATCACAAACAATAAGTGAAAAAAAAAAGCCTTTGGCATATGAGAATTTTCATTCATCAGTTCTGATTTCCTGTAAAGCATTGAGAAAAATTGGACGAACATTCGTCCAATTGTATTATTGTGTGTACAGCACTTAAAGTGGGGTGCCACCTAAAAAAAAACTTTAAAAGTCAGCAGCTACAAATACTGCAGTTGCTGACCTTTAATAATCGTACACTTACCCATCCCAGGGTCCAGCGATGCGGGAGAACAAAGCCCCCCCCCCTCGTTCCCCGCTTCGCTCGCGGCGCCGGCATTCTTACTGTAGGCACCTGGCTGTGGCTTCACAGCCGGGCACCCACTGCGCATGCGCGATCAGCACGTGACAGGTCCCAGATGACTGTGCGGCGCGAGGGGAAGTGATGTCACTAGCCCGGGCATTAAAGAAGGCAGACCACGAGGGACCCCCCAGCAACAGGCGAGTAAAAATTATTATTTTTTTCCAATTACTTATTTATTTATTTTTTTAATGAATTTTCAGCTTTTTTTTTTTTTTTTGGTGGCAACACCACTTTAAGTGATCTGCTATGGTATCTGGGACCCCTAGCCCTCAGCTACTTAAAGTGGAACTACATTCAGACCCTAACTAACTCTAAACCTACTCTCTACCACATTTTAAGCCCAATCTATCTAACCCTGTAAAGCAAAAATCGCTGTACTTACCTATAGCGTCTGCGGTTCAGTCCCAAGTATTTATAATTGAAGGTTGAGTTTAATGCATGTATGTTAATTATTATATACAGTATATTCACAATAAAAGAGCTGGCTTTGATGTGGCCCTGCAGTTTATGCATATTTGCATATGTGTGCAAACTAAGCACCTGATTTAAACAAACTTTTAAAAGGACAATTCAGTTTGTTGCAGACTGGTTGGTAAGTGAGATGGGATTTTTTCCTTGTTGTTTTTTGACATGCATCTGCTTCATGTGCTCCATGCTGCAGAGACGACTAATAGGTGGAGATGAATATTAGTCAGTGGCAGCTGGTGCTCAAAATTTTTGGGGGGGCTCAAACAAACTGAAAAAAAAAACATAAATTGCAGCCACTGTGCCATCAAATGCAGCTATTATGCCCATAAATCGCCATTATTGTGCCATCAACGCAGCTACTGTGCCCATAAATTGCCGTCACTGTGCCCATCAAGCGCAGCCACTGTGCCCATCAAACGCAGTCACTGTGCCATCAAACGCAGCCACTGTGCCATCAAACGCAGCCACTGTGCCATCAAACGCTGCCACTGTGCCCATCAAAGCAGCCACTGTGCCATCAAACGCAGCCACTGTGCCCATCAAACGCAGCCACTGTGCCATCAAACGCAGCTACTGTACCCATTAATTGCTGCCAGTGTGCCCATGAATTGCCACTACTGTGCCCCCTCAAATGCTGCCAGTGTGCTCATCAATTGCCGCTACTGTGTCATCAAACGCAGCCACTGTGCCCATCAAACGCAGCAACTGTGCCCATCAAATGCTGCCACTGTGCCATCAAACGTAGCCACTGTGCCATCAAACACAGCCACTGTGCCATCAAATGCAGCTACTGTACCCATAAATTGCTGCAAGCGTGCCCATCAATTTCCGCTACTGTGTCCTCACAAATGCTGCCAGTGTGCTCATCAATTGCCGCTACTGTGCCCCATCAAATGCTGCCAGTGTGCCCATCAATTGCCGCTACTGTGCCATATCAATTACTGACAGTGTGCCCATCAATTGCCGCTACTGTTCCATATCAAATGCTGCCAGTGTGCCCATAAATTTCCGCTACTGTGCCCCATCCAATGCTGCCAGTGTGTCCATCGATTGCCGCTACTGTCCGAGACTTACCTGTCTCGCAGCGGGTCAGCAGCGGTGTCCTGCACGCTCCTCAATGTCTTCTTCCGTCCTCTCTATCAGGCATCCAATCAGAGCACCTGACGTTTCAGCCAATCAGCTGACAGGTAACAGACTCGAACACCTGATTGACTGAGAGGCGGTTCAGTGTTAGCAAAGCTAATTCCTTTGCTTTGCCAATGACACAGCTGTGTGAACAACGAATGCACAGCATTTTGCCCGCTGTTCATCTTTTTGGGCGACTAATCAGGCGCCGCTGTAATTCAAGTGCCCGGCGCCTGAAAAGGTCCTGGACACCTGAATAGGGGGTGTCAGCAGCAACCATAGATAGATTCATGCAATGCATGAATCTATCTATGGTGATAGAGCAGTGCCAGGAGAGAGGGTGCGGCGCTCCTGCGCCCTTTATGGACACATCGCCACTGTTGTTGGTACTGTTGGTGAATTGGTGAGGAGACACACTGGATACCTTTGCTGCCATTGTGGTGATATTGCTGGTGTCTAGTGAGTTCCTATAAGGGGTGGGCTCCCTTCAGGCAAACCTGCCCTCAATCTATCCATTATTATATATCTGCTCCGACTTTTGGTGGTTCTCAAAATGTATAAAGTTAGGACTGCAGTACTCTAGGGTGCCGTGAAGTGGCCCTGCAGCTTACGCATATATTTGCAAATGTGTGCAAAATAAACCCCTAGCTCTAATGTGAACTATTAGCCCTTGTACACACGGTCGGAGATTCCGTCAGAATGTGTCCGATCGGAGCGTTTTGTCGGATATTCCGACTGTGTGTGGTCTGCATCGGACTGTTTTTCAACTTTTCCAACTTGCCGGAAATATTTTCCGACAAAATGCTCCGATCGGACATACTCCGATCATGTGTAGAGAATTCCGATCGGACAAAGTGCCACGCATGCTCAGATCAAATTCCTACACCAAAGCTATTGGCTACTAGCGTGAACATAGTCCCGTCGTAACGAAATAACGTCATCACGTCGGATTTCCGACAACTTTGTCCAACCGTGTGTATACACAACAGTTTCGGACAAAATCAGTCGGACAAAATCAGTCGGACAAAATCTGACGGATTTGGTTGTCGGAATCTCCGACCGTGTGTACAAGGGCTTAGATAGGACAATTAGGTTTGTTGCAGGCTGGTTGGTAAGTGTATAGGTAAAAGAAAGCTGGCAGCTTGATCTACTATGGATGAGTTTATTATTCCAGGTGTAGTACAAAATAATACAGGGCTTGGGAAGATACAACAGATATGTTCTGCATTATTTATGGTTGGTTAGAGAGCTGGGAATTTTTCCTTGTTTTTTGTTGTTGTATATTAATGAATTTATATACATATATATATATATATATATATATATATATATATATATATATATATATATTTTTTTTTTTTTTTTTTTTTTTTTTTTTTTTACTTAATAATTTTTTTATTCATTTATCTAATAATTTAACACCAAGACCATAGCAATAACAGAAATTACAGTATAAAAAAATAGCAATTATGAAAAATACTTTCTTCACAACATAAATGTTACAATATTCTAAATTATATCAGATAACAATACTATTTCCTCAGCTACCCAAACCCTCCCACCCTCTTCCTAACTTCCCCCCCATTCCTGCACCATATAAGTGTACTTATATCCACTAAATATATTTTTTTGCTGTGAGCCGGGTCATTCCTGCTACTCATCCTGCCTCTTTGTTTACGTTAGCTGTGGGGCAGGAAAGACTGGTGTCCTATCATATAAGGTCCCCCATCGGATAGTGTCTGCTGTGTACTGCGCATGCGCAGTACACAGCAACACAGATTCCGAAAATAGCTGAGGATGAACGGCGCCTGCGCCATGAGTCCAGGTTCTATCCCCACCATCCAAGTGAACATAGAGCAGGAATATAAAAGAGCTGAGCGCAGCGAGGCCGAGCCCGAAGCGTGGCGAGTGAAGCTCGTCTGCGAGGGGCCCTCTAATTTTCCCAACCCTATGTCCGCTTGGATGGTGGGGCTACCACCTCCACTGACGGCGCAGGCGCCATTCAGCTTTGGAGATTTTCCGAAGCTTCTTCTGCCCCGTACTGCGGACACTATATGATGGCAGGACACTATCTGCCAGAACACCGGCCCTCAGATAATTAAAAAAAAAATAGGGCAAGTTCAGCTAGAGGTGAATTTGGAGGACACCCAAGTTCATTTCTAGTCCTTAGGAGAGGAATTCAAGTGTACTCTACAGAGTGCACAGCCTAGCCACTCAATTTTTAATCCAGCCATTGCTATACTACATCAGTCTACTCACTTCCCTTTGTTGGCAATCTTGTGATCTGGAAGTCCCTTTTGCCTATGTATGTGTAATACATAAGGGCCTTCCCAATCAGATTTAAAAGAGAAGTATGGCCAAACCTTTTTTGGCCCTATGTCTCCTATGGATCACAGGAGTGAAGCTCATTCTGCACTCCTGTGATCCAGTTGCAGCTGACAGTGGGCTAAAGCCCATTGTCAGCTGATGTTACTCAGCCAGCCCAGGCTAGGGAAATGCCTGGACCGGCAGCTGGCATAGCGTTTCAACAGAGCCAGCCACTCTATTCCCTCCCCAGCCTAGTGCTCCAATGAAAGCTGGAGGGACAGAGCAGAGAAATGGTGACCAGTGCCAGGACAAGGTCAACCAGTGCCCAAGGCAAAGATGCCAAACTGTGCCCCACCCCTCCCTGTTCATTATGTGGAATCTAAGGGGATCCTACACCCAGAGGTCACTCACTAATTAAAATACCTGCTTCTGTCACTACCCTGTCAGCCTTGCAACAAATTGAAGGCACTCCCAGTAAACCATTGCACCCAGAGCAGCTGCCCCTCCCACCCGCCCCTTGTTCGGGCCCTGCCAGTAAATGACAGTTATGGCTCTCTGCTCAAAGCAGAGGGAGAACTAATCAATCAGTGGTGTTTGATCGCTCAGTTCTCAGTGCAGAATCGGTGGGGGACAGATGCAGCCTTGGATCAATGCTACATTTACCTAAGTGAGTGTAAGGTTTGTTTGTCTTTTTTGTTAACCCCATACTTCACTTTAAAATGTGCCTTGTAATTTTAAATAAGATTTCTGTTACAGCAAGAAGAAAGAGAAAGAAAGCATGGGCTTTAGTATGAAGATGCCTTACCTCCTCATGTACAGAGTCCTCTAGAATTTGGCAGCAGTTGAATAGAAATAAATCTAATTATTTAAAGAGGAAGTAAACCCTGATGGGTTTACTTCCTCTTTGATTCCCTGCAAAGGTAAAGCATAATGGACTACTATGCATCGCATAGTAGTCCATTATGTGTCACTTACCTGACACAGGAGCCAGCGAAGTCACCGCTGTCCCCTGTAGTTCCGACCGTCCATCTTCTTGGTGGGTCTCTGTGGGTCTCGCTGCTCCGGCACTGTGATTCGCCAGAGCAGCGATGACGTCACTCCCGCGCATGTGCATGGGAGCCGACACTCGCGGCATATCGCCGCAATCTGCTGCTTACCCAGTGCGCCTGCGCGCACTGTAGACAGCGGTGGCTGCCTTCAGGTAAATATCTCCTAAACCGTATAGGTTTAGGAGATATTTCTTGGACCTACAGGTAAGCCTTAATCTAGGCTTACCTGTAGGTCAAAGTGGTTTGTAAGGGTTTACAACCACTTTAAAGGGTTGGTTTATCTTTTCACAAAAAAATGGCAAGGTGTAATAACTCGCAACAACCTCTCCCTCGCTCTCGTCCCAGAAAATAGAAGGTTCAGAAGGGATTCCCAGTGGTCCATTCTTCACCAAAGTGCACTCACCACTGCAAGCATTATGTTGCTGCATAGCCCCTGGGGCTGTGCAATAAAGTTTTCAAGTGTCAGGACCATTACACAGGCTGGTATGAGTGACAGGAGATGGTCATCACAGCAACTAAGTGCAGTGAGACTCTTTCCGAGCGTTAATCTCCCAATGATTTGCCTTGTTTGTTTCTTTTCACTTTTGGTGACTTTTCGGGCACTTCTCAGATAGTTCACCCCCCCCCCCCCATTTTCTTCCCTCTATCTCATCTCTCTATTTGCGCACGTTCAAATGCTTTGGTTACAGCAAAATCTAAGTAAATGCAAGCAACGTAAATGCATTTGCATAGATTGAACGGGCGCACCTCTAAACTTGACTTTGATGAGTTTTTTTAAGGATATTTGCACACAGGTCATGTTAGCATTAGGGATGAGCCGGCAATACATATAAAAGTCCATTGTTAAAAAAACAGCATTAAGAATAAAAACAAAATTAAGAAAAAAAAAATGCGTGGGGGTGCCCCGAAATTCCATACCTTGCCCTTCAGGTCTGGCATGGATTTTAAGGGGAACCTCGTACCAAATTTTTTTTAAAAATGGCATGGGGTCCCCATCAAAATCCATACCAAACCCTTATCCGAGCAGGCAACCTGGCAGGCCGCAGAAAAAGAGGGGGGGGGCGAGAGAGCGCACCCCCCTCCTGAACCTACCAGGCCACATGCCCTCAACATTGGGAGGGTGCTTTGGGGGTAGCCCCCCAAAGCACCTTGTCCTCATGTTGATGGGGACAAGGGCCTCATCCCCGCAGCCCTTGCCCAGTGTTGTGGGGGTCTTATCGGAATCTGGAAGCCCCCCTGTGTGAAATGGCAAGGGGGTACATAAGTACCCCTAACATTTCACAAAAAAGTGTCAAAAATGTTAAAAATGACAAGAGCCAGTTCTTCACAATTCCTTTATTTAAAGTCTTCTTCTTTCCATCTTCTTCGGGTCTTCTTCCTTCCTTCATCCTTTGGTTTCTTCCTCCATCTTCTTCCTCTGCTTCTTCCTCTGATCCTCTGCTTCTTGCTCCGGTGTTCTCGCCCGGCATCTTCCTCCGCGGCGTCTTCTTCCTCGCTTCGTTCTTGGGCCACTCCGCATCAATGCGAGGCTCCCGCTGTGTGACGCTTCTCTTCTTCTGACATTTTTATAACAGAACCGTGCGCCAGAGCGGGCGGGGTCGCCCTCCGTTATATATGAACTGTCAGAAGAAGAGAAGCGTCACGCAGCGCCGGTTCACACGCTCAATTAATGATTTATCTGGCGCACCAATTAAGGTATGAACCGGCAAAGCGCATTCATCTTAGTAAATGACCCCCACTGTGTATTTAAAGGGATAAAACATGGGAAATGTGCATGTATTGCAAAGATGTACTCCATATGTTTATTTTTATTAATTTTTTATTTTGCCCAAACATGCACTTATGTGCTGGTTAGAGAGCTGCTCTATTTGCTTATTATTTATATAATATATTCATTAAATATGACATTTATATCTACACTTACTTAATAAACAGTGTGCTGCATACATCAATATAAAAATATCTTCCTTAATTAAATACGTTTATCACCAGGAAGATTACTTATTAACAAAATGGAAATAAAACAGTTGATTGACAGGTGACATGATGAGTTTACAAGATTACCTGAGCATTGACCTTGGCAGTGATGCTGAAGAGTGGCATTATAGCTTTGATTATATAGAGTAATTTTTCCCCAACAGGGAATTTCCCAGCAGCAAAATATTATTTTTAAAAACATTATCCTCCGGGGGCGTCGCGGGATTTTCGAGGGGTCCGGTAAGTAAAACGGGGGACTGGGGGCACAGGCAGTGTCAGATGTTTTTTCACCTTAATGCATAGAATGCATTAGGCTGGGTTCACACTGCTGCGGGGGGAGATCCGGATGTGATTCGCACCGCACTGCAGTGCAAATCACATCCGATCTCCGTAGCGATGCGAGTTCAGCCATACAGATAGTATGGCTGAATTCGCATCGCTCCCGCAGCAAACTCGCACGGGACCCTTTTTTTGGTCCGCAGCAGAATCGGATCGCATGGGTGTTCACACCATCCGATTCCTGTGCGAGTGTGCAGATCGCACTGCGATATGCGGACGGATCTGGGGGTGTCATTAACATATCATTGACACTCCCAGCCGTCCGCATAGGGCAGTGTGAACTGCCGGCGGGAGGTATGCGATGCGGGAAAACGCCGCGGATTTGCGGCGTTCCCGCATCGCTATAGTGTGAACCTAGCCTTAAGGTGAAAAGACATTTACCTTTACGACCCCTTTAATTTTAGGTAAGTTTCACAGAATGCATACTAGCACTTGCATAAGGAATTTGTTTGCTTGTTTGTTCGTTTACTGCTTTAACCACTTGACCTCCAGAAGATTTAACCCCCTTCCTGACCAGGCCATTTTTTGCGATACGTCACTGCGTTACTTTAACTAAAAATTGCGTGGTCATGCAACACTGTACCCAAATAAAATTTATGTCCTTTTTTTCCCACAAATAGAGCATTTTTTCTTTTGGTGGTATTTGATCATCTCTGCGTTTTTTTTTGTTTTTGTTTTTTTTTGCTCAATACACAAAAAAAGGCAGACAATTTTGAAATTTTTTAAAATAATTTTACTTTCTGCTATAAAACATATCCAATAACAAAAAATTGGGAAAATCAAATGTCTTCATAATATGTATTCAGCTACATATTTTTGTTAAAAAAAAATCCCAATAAGTATATAGTGATTGGTTTGCGCACTGAGGCTGCATCTGATGGGACAGTGAGGCACTGAGGCTGCATTTGATGGGACAGCGAGGCACTGAGGCTGCATTTGAAGGAGAGTGAGGCACTGAGGCTGCATTTGATTGGACAGTGAGGCGCTGAGGCTGCATTTGATGGGACAGTGAGGCGCTGAGGTTGCATTTGATGGGACAGTGAGGCACTGAGGCTGCATTTGATGGGACAGTGAGGCACTGAGACTGCATTTGATTGGACAGTGTGGCACTGAGGCTGCATTTGATGGGACAGTGAGGCACTGAGGCTGCATTTGATGGAACAGTGAGGCACTGAGGCTGCATTTGATGGGACAGTGAGGCAATGAGGCTGCATTTGATGGGTCAGTGAGGCACTGAGGCTGCATTTGATGAGACAGTGAGGCACCGAGGCTGAATTTGATGGGACAGTGAGGCTGCATTTGATGGGACAGTGAGGGAGTGAGGCTGCATTTGATGGGACAGTGAGGCACTGATGCTGCATTCGATGGGACAGTGAGGCACTGAGGCTGCGTTTGATGGGACAGTGAGGCTGCATTTTACGGGACAGTGAGGCACTGAGGCTGTATTTGATGGGACAGTGAGGCACTGAGGCTGCAATTGATGGGACATGGAGGCTGCATTTGATGAGACAGTGAGGTACTGAAGTTGCATTTGATGGGACAGTGAGGCTGCATTTGATGGGACAGTGAGGCACTGAGGCTGCATTTGATGGGACAGTGAGGCACTGAGGCTAAAATTGATAGGACAGTGAGACTGAGGCTGTATTTGATAGGACAGTGAGGCACTGAGGCTGCATTTGATGGAACAGTGAGGCACTGAGATGTCATTTTATGGGACAGTGAGGCACTAAGGCTGCATTTGATGGGACAGTAAGGCTCTGAGGCTGCATTGATGGGACAGTAAGGCACTGAGGCTGCGTTTGATGGGACAGTGAGGCTGCATTTTATGGGACAGTGAGGCACTGAGGCTGCATTTGATGGGACAGTGAGGCTGCATTTGATGGGACAGTGAGGCACTGAAGTTGCACTTGATGGGACAGTGAGGCTGCATTTGATGGGACACTGAGGCTGCATTTGATGGGACACAGTGAGGCTGCATTTGATGGGGCACAGTGAGGCTGCATTTGATGGGGCACAGTGAGGCTGCATTTGATGGGGCACAGTGAGGCTGCATTTGATGAGGCACAGTGAGGCTGCATTTGATGGGGCATAGTGAGGCTGCATTTGATGGGGCACAGTGAGCAGGACCGTGTTTAAGGCAGGGCAAAAGGGGCAGCTGCCCTGGCCCCTGTCATTGTTGTGGGGCCCAAAGCAGCTGCCTCATACCTGCCAACTATCCCAGTGAAAATTCCCCTGTCCCTTGAAGTTTTAGTCCTGTACTGTGTCCTGATATGATATCTGATATCCCGATTTGAAGTGATGGTACTAATGCTGCCCAGCTCTGCCTTATTGTTGTGTAGAGGTGACTCACCTGCAGACCCTGTGTTTACATGTAAATAACCGGCATTCATATGTAAATATTGGCAGCATTACTAAGTAAATATATCTGCCTGTCAGCATTGATATGTAAATGAAGGTGGCATTCATATGTGTATCATGCTCCCCTGCAGTGAGGAGATGATATGCTGTAACCTCTAAAAATCAATCAGTGAGCAGTATTACTTAACGGTAATCTCTAGCAACCAATTAACAAGCAGAACTCATTTGCTGTAACCTCTAGCAACTAATCAGTGAGCCTTAATGTGTGCTGTAACCTCTAGCAACCAGTCATTAAGCAGTAATGATATGCTGTAACCACTGGCAACCAATCGTAATTTCTAGATGATCTGATACAGTAAACTGATTTTAAGTCTAGCTGCTATTTATTGTATGTCTCAGAGCAGGTGGAGAACAAAATTGCATGGGGGGGGGGCCAAAAATTTTTTTGCCCAGGGTCCAATCAATATTAAAGACGGCCCTGAGAGTGAGGCTCCATTTAATGAGGCACAGTGAGGCTGCACTTGATGGGCACAGTGGCTGCATTTGATGGGCACAGTGGCTGAAATTGGTGGCACAGTGGCTGCATTTTATCGGCACAGTGGCTGCGTTTGATCGGCACAGTGGCTGCATTTGATCGGCACAGTGGCTGCATTTGATCGGCACAGTGGCTGCATTTGATCGGCACAGTGGCTGTGTTTGATGGGCACAGTGGCTGTGTTTGATGGGCACAGTGGCTGCATTTGCTGGCACAGTGACTGCGATTGATGGGGGTTTTTTTCTGAATTTTTCCGGTTTGTTTGTGCCCCCTCCAAAAAAAATTTAGCACCAGCCGCCCCTGGAGCTGAGGCTGTCATTTACAGGCTCCTGCTAAAGATTCATCCCTGTCACTCTTTTCTCTTGGTGTCAGGAAAACTTGTCAAAAGTGACTCATGCTGATAGCAGAGGAACAAGAGAGCAGACAGAAATAACACTTAGTCCTTTGGATTGAGACAAGAACACACTATAGAGGGATATGCTTTGTTTAGAGGTTTACAAACACTTTAAAGTGGAATTAAACTCCACTTTTGAACTTGATCCTGCAGGTAAACCTATAATAAGGCAAAGTGAATATCTCCTAAATTTAAAAACAACATGCAGCCGATGATGTCACCGGCGCATATGCTCTGAAGGGACGGCATACCATGCCAGACCTTCAGAGCTCCGTGCTGGATCTGAGGGTTCCCGTGCGCATGCACGGAAGTGCTGTCATCGCAGCCCCAGCCAAACATACAACCGGAACCTGCAAACCCAGAAGGCAGACGAGGTGAAGATGGCG
Organism: Lithobates pipiens; assembly: GCF_037356315.1. Lineage (NCBI taxonomy): Eukaryota > Metazoa > Chordata > Amphibia > Anura > Ranidae > Lithobates > Lithobates pipiens. Next base: position 193,556,839 of record NW_027507686.1, on the reverse strand, counting down.
GTACTAGGGAGCTGTGACAGCGCTACGTGTACAGGTAAGTCTGTCATAATGTGCTAGTATGCTGCATACTAGTTCATTATGACCCAAACCTGTAAGGGGGCCCATTTTTTAAAACATTTCTGGCAGTTTACTACTGCTTTAAAGATGAATTCCAAGTGCATACCTCCCAACTTTTTGAGATGGGAATGAGGGACACCTATCAGAAAAAGTATGCAGGCATAGGACACACCCCTTGCCACGCTCCCTTAACTGCTTAAGGACAGCCTCCTGCACATATACGTCGGCAGAATGGCACAGCTGGGCACAATCACGTACCTGTACGTGGCTTTTTAAGTGCCCAGCCATGGGTCGGGAGCTCGGTACTGAGCTCCGTGACCGTGGCCGCGGGACCAGCAGGCCCAATTGCCGCTGGTGTCCCGCGATCGGGTCACAGAGCTGAAGAACGAGGAGAGGCCTGTGTAAACAAACCTCTCCCCGTGCTTCCTACGGTGGCTGTCACCGATCGTCTGTTCCCTGTTATACACACATAACCCCTCCTCGCCCCCTAGTGGTTAACTCCTTCACTGCCAGTGTAATTTACACAGGAATTAGTGCATTTAAATAGCACTGATTGCTGTATAAATGACAATGGTCCCATAAATGTGTCAAAAATGTCCGATGTGTCCGCCGTAATGTCGCAGTCATAATAAAAATCGCTGATCGCCGCCATTACTAGTAAAAAAAAAAATTATAAAAATGCTATAAAACTATCCCCTATTTTGTAAACGCTATAACTTTTGCGCAAACCAATCAATAATTGCTAATTGTGATTTTTTTTACCAAAAATATGTAGAAAAATACGTATCAGCCTAAACTGAGGGAAAAAATTTTTTTTATATATTTTTGGGGACATTTATTATAGCAAAAAGATATTGCATTTTTTTTTCAAATTTGTCACTCTATTTTTGTTTATAGCGCAAAAAATAAAAACCGCAGAGGTGATAAAATACCACCAAAAGAAAGCTCTATTTGTGGGAAAAAAAGGATGCCAATTTTGTTTGGAAGCCACATCGCACGACCGCGCAGTTTTCAGTTAAAGCGATGCAGTGCCGAATCGTAAAAAGGGGCTTGGTCCGTTGGCTGCAAATTTGTCCGGGGCTTAAGTGGTTAAAGGAGAATTGTACAAAAAAACAAGATTGGTTAAATCAAAAAGTGTTTTTTTTTTACCATTACTATTCCTTTATATTTATATTGGCTTTTGGAATTTACAAATGCAGCAATTTAGAAATCAGATAAAAGGTTTAGCGCTGGAAAACACTTTTTGATAGATAAAAAGTACATTTTATATACATCTATATAGATCAGACCAATGAGGGACAAATGAGGAGGACTGAGGGACAGAGAGACATTGCTCAAAATCAGGGACAGTTGGGAGCTATGAGGGTGTGATATATTTTGTATCCTTACTTAGGGGCCAGCATGTTCCAATGTAAGTATGCCTATGTGATATCCAACTGGCCTCCATGGAAGCTGTAGCACTATTTCTATGAATGAAGGAGGGGGCAGAAAAGGTGGGCATAGTTGACATTCTTGATGAGTGCCCAAGAGGGACCAGGAGCGCTAGTGAGGGACCCAAGAAGAGGAAGATCTGGGCTACTCTATGCAAAACCAGTGTACAAGCAAGTAAGAATAACATGTTTGAAAAAAAATAGAAAAAAATAGAAAAAAAAAACTAGACTTTAGTATCACTTTAATCCCTAATAGCACTGGAAGATTTACCACCAGGGGTATGGGGGGGGGGGGGGGGCAGAGTACAAAAGATTTCAACTAACACAGAAGCCACCAGCACATAGGACACTCTGTTATATGTAAATTCCAACCCTGATGCTGATTTAAAAAAAAACAAAAAAAAAAAAACTTAAAGGGGTTGTAAACCCTCGCGTTTTTTTCACCTTAATGCATCCTTTGCATTAAGGTGAAAAAACTTCTTCTAGTGACTGGCCCCCCCAGGCCCCTCATTTTACTCACCTGAGCCCTGTAATTCCCACGCCAGAGACATGCTCTTCCTCTGCCCAGGGAAGATTGGATAGATTGATAGCATTGGCTTCCGCTGCTGTCAATCATATCCAATTACGCGGGGCAGGGCCGAGTCCGGCTTTCTGCATTTATGGACGCAAATGCTGGACTCGGAAACGGACCCACAAGGTAACCCCCAGGGGGAGAACTTCTCCTAGGGGGTTATACGATCTGGGGAGGAGCTACCAGCGCCGCCGGGGAACCCCAGAAGAGGACGTTCGGGGCCACACTGTGCAAAATGAACTGCACAGTGGAGGTAGGTACGACATGTTTGTTATTTATTTATTTTTTTAAACATGAAGCTTTAATCATTTACAAGGGTGTAAATGAAAGTGAAACTACAGCAGAAATAGATCAGGTCTGGTAAAACTTGAGACTGGAGGGACATAACTACAAACCACTTGACAAGTAAAACAGCTAGCTCTCATTCATATATTTCATCTGTGTAGTAAAGTGGAACTAAAGTTGGAAAAAAATTCAAAACAACCTGGCTTTTTATTGCAGAAAAGACATGCAATGTCTCTTCTGCAATAAAATACACTTACCTGCCTGTTACTAATACCCTGAAAAGTGTACATGGAGCTGCGCCAGGATGACTGTAGTCCTATGGGAGTACATTATTCTGCACTGGCCAATCAAAATGACTGAAGACCGGCGCTTGGGCACACCCTGAGAGAAGACGAGGGACCTCGCAGGCATCGGACAGTTAGGGTTGCCACCTGTCCAGGTTTCACCCGGACAGTTTGGGTTTGGAATCATGTGTTCGGGTTTCAGACCGCCTGAAACCTGGACACATTATGTAGACTGGACTATGGCTTCCCAGCAGGGTTGCTGGCTTCAGTTGTCTAAGCTGAGAGTGTCTATTACACTCTTTCACACTGCCCAAAGCCAGCACTAACAATTCCCCTCCCCCCCCCAAACACACAGAGATGGGAGAGAAGAGAGGGCTCGACCTGCACCTCTTCCCCCCACCCCTACCCCTCTGTGTCTTCCCACACTCCAATCCCTGGTGCTGTGCCTCAGAAAAGGAAAGTTGGGTCCGGAAATTTAAATCCACCAGGCTCAGATACATCTGGATTAGAGATGCTGACTGCCAAGGGGTGAGTGAGCTCACCATCCATCCCTGTCTGTGACTGAAGTCTCCTCTCTTCTCTCACCTGCCTCTGAGTGAGTACACTAAGGTAAATCAGGGTTTTCAGAGCACCCCTTTACATCAGAGTTCCCCTTTACACCAGAGGCCAGTGTTTCCCCTTACATCAGGGTTCCCAGAGGATGTGAGAATTATGTTAGAGTCCCCAGAGTTCTCCCTTACTTTAGAGTCTGCAGAGCCTCCCTTACTTTGAAAGGGAGCTCTGCAAGTTCAGATGTAAAAGGGGAACTCTGTGGACTCTGATGTAAAGGGGAACTCTGTGGACTCTGATGTAAAATGTGATCTCTGTGGACTCCGAAGTAAAGAGGGACTCTTGTTATTAACTTCATATGATTAGAAATGTTATTTAATAGCAAAATATATGTATAGTTTACACTATATATAAAAAAAATGATGCGCTGCTAAAGTGTTCGGGTTTGACTTGAAGAAAAGGTGGCAACCCTACGGACAGTTGGAATAGACGTATTACCGCCTTTAGTTCAGCTTTAAGCGGTTTGCCTAGAAATCAAATTATTAATATTATTATTATACAGTATTTATAAAGCACATGTTAGCACAGAGATTATTACAAAATAAAGGAAGGCACTAAAGTTACCGTACAAGCCAAGACAGTAAGATTATGAGGACCTTGCTCATAAAAGCTTACAATCTAGAATGCAAGTTTTAAAGCTGAAAAAAGCTTTGATTACACAAACATTCATGATATAGGGCAACCAACCTGAGAAAACTATTAATTGTACCTGTTAAGCATTTTTTAGGGTCAGTCCACTTTTGCCTAGTGCTTAAAAGAGGCAATCCTAATTTTATATATAATGTATAAATATTTATTGAGCCTCGTTAAAAAAAAATATTAATGGCAGAAAAAGAGGAAAAGTATAAATGACATTTTCCGAGCCAAAAACTGGTGCACTGATAGCGGAACATGAACCTCACACTTGTAATATCATAGTTTGCCATGACAACAGTCTACAAACTTTGAAAGGTAACCAAGCAACAGCAAGCCAATAACAATGATCTAATAGGATGAGTTAGCAACCAGATAAACAAACCCTTATTGTAAACAGCATATTACACATTTGCTATAATCCCACCACAGGAAATTGCATCTATCAAAACATAAAATATTTTATTTCATGTCCTTTTAGTTGGCATGATTTGTTATTTATGTCATAATCAGATTCAAAAGGAAGTTTGGTATTTGATTGTGGTTGCTAGCAATCAGTAAACTTTCGGATGGGAAAATAGAGAAGTGTTCCTTTTCAGTACAAAGAAACAAACAAAAACAAGGCTGCTTATACAATACAATGTAAAACACAAGTATCACGCATGTAGGACTGTTTTATTTCAAAGCAGAACTCAACTGTTTTCTGAGCACCACAAGCTGATAACATTAATCTATTCATTTTTAATATTCGTGTTGTGTATTTACTAAGATTGGAGAGTGCAAAATCTGGTGCAGCTCTGCATAGAAATCAGCTTTCATTTTTTTTTTTTTTTGCCAAAGCTTAATTGAGCAAGCTTTTTGGGAAAAATGTTCAAGAATTAAAAAAAAAAAGCAGTAAAGTTAGCCCAATTTTTTTGTATAATGTGAAAGACGATGTTACGCTGAGTAAATAGTTACCTAACATGTCTCATGGAATGGCGCCAAGATGAAAAATCTCCATAGGCGTGTCTTTAAATTTTTTATAGGTTACATGTTTAGAGTTACAGAGGAGATCTTGGGCTAGAATTGTTGCTTTTACTCTAACGCACGCGGCGATAGCATGCATGTGTGATTTGAAAGCCGATTACACATGTGGGCATGACTTATGTATGCGTTCGCTTCTGTGCGGGGACAGGGGCGCTTTCAATTTTTTTATTTTTTATTATTCTTTATTTTACTTTTTTTTTTTTTTTTTTTTTTTACACTTTCTCTTTAAAAACAAATTTTGTGATCACTTTTATTCCTATTACAGGGAATGTAAACATCCCTCGTAATAGGAATAGTGTTTGACAGGTCCTCTTTATGTAGAGATGTCGGGTCAAAAAGACCCCACATTTCTCCTTCAGGCTGGAAAGGCTGAGATCAAAAAATAAATAAACTCTTTCGGCCTTTCCAGCCGCATCTTTGGCTTTGTTTACTTCTGCCGGCCCAGATGTGACATCATAACGTCACGCCCAGGCCTCCGAAGGTCATAGAGCTGACTGGGGACCATGCGGTCCCCAGAAATCTTTATGTTAAACTTCTGGCGGTGACTGGTTCTTTCTCCGGGTCGTAGATCGCAGGGGCGAGCCGGGAGAAGCACCGGAGGGTGGTGGGAGGGATTTCCCCTCCCACCGCCTGTAAGAATGATCATACGGCTGAACTGCCGCTATGATTGTTCTTACAGTGCACAGAATCACTTACTGAAAAAGATGATACCTGGATGATGCCTGTAGCTGCAGGCATTATTCAGATATCCCCACTATTCAGATATGTTGTTGAGGATTCACTTTGAAAAATACCCCTTGGCATTTCTAGCCATGGCCACCTTGGCCACCAACAAATAATTTAAAGTGAAAAATAAAATAAAAAAGTGGGTAAAAAATGAACTGTCCCTGATTTCAAGGGACTGTCCCTGATTTGGAACAATGTCCCTCTGTCCCTCTTCCCCAGCATTTGTCCCTCATTTTGGTCTGATCTATATAGCTGTATATAAAATGCACATTTTTTTATTTCTAAAAGTGTTTCCCAGTGCTAAAACTTTCATCCAATTTCTAAATTGCTGCATTTGTACATTTTAAAAGCCAATATAAAGGAATAGCAGTGGTAAAAAAAAGTCCTTGTGGATTTGATTAACCTTTTTTTTTGTTAATCCTCCTTGAAGGGGGTGTGGCGGGGGGTGTGTCCTATGCCTACATACTTTTGTTAGTAGGTGTCCCTCATGCCCATCTCAAAATGTTGGGAGGTATAGGTTTTGTATATACTGAAAACAGACAGAGAGCTTAAAATAGAAGATTATGAAAGTGGTTGTAAACCCTTACAGATCACTTTGACCTACAGGTAAGCCTAGATCAAGGCTCACCTGTAGGTCCAAGAAATATCTCCTAAACCTACACGGTTTAGGAGATATTTGCAAAAAGACAGGCACCGCTGTCATCAAACAAATGTTGGATGACAGGCTTTAAAAGTTTCCATGGACAAATGTCTGTTGTCAGATTTTCCGAGCGTGGGTACATAAGTCCGTCGGACAAAAGTGAAAAGTACAAACACACATGAGAGATGGGACATAGTAGGAAAGGCACATCGTGCCTAGGAAAAATTAGACCAGCTTTGGTCTCCAAAGGTTTTTCTTTTTATGTTTTTTTCTGTTTAAGTCTTGTGGTATGTTTAAGTGCTGTCGGTGTTAATTGCAATATAACAGAGATCTTGCTGCTTATAGGGTACTCCCGGGTATGCCCCCAATTACATCCTTGTTTTTCCTTGCCCTCCTTGCTTAATAAAAAAACCATGGATACAGCGAATACATGCTATATACTCTACCTATGCTAGGGGTGTTTTGATTCTTATCCATAAAAACTTCCCATGTACAATTGAAGAAATCCATACTGATCCCCTGGGGAAATTTGCAATAGTAGTGTTCACCCTATGGTCCCAAAGATACGTTGTAATTAACCTATACATCTCCCCTCCTTTTTCACAAGCTATATTGTATGATGTATTAGAAAAAAATCGCACCTTTCTGCCCAGGGAAGGTTTTGCTGATAGGTGATTTTAATGCCACCTTGTCGCCGGACCTAGATAGGCCTACAACGTCTAAAAAACAGTGTACAGACCTCTCTGCCTGGGCTCAGTCGATGGGTCTGGTGGAGGTTTGGAGGTGGGGACACCCCGACACAAGGGCTTATTCCTGTTTTTCAGCATCTTACAAAACGGCATCACGGATAGATTTCGCTTTCTCCAACCCCGCACTGTTAGCGGACGTATTGGAGTCATCCTATCTTTCCAGTGGGCTGTCGGATCATAGCCCTCTGGTGGTGGTGTTTTGCTCTCCGGCTTCCCGGAGTGCTGCGCTTTGGAGGTTGGGCACGCATTGGGTCTCTCACCCTGATCTCTCCGACAAATTACCAACCCTGCTGGCTGAGTATTGGGAAAAGAATGTAGGGTCCTCCTCTCCTGATTATGTCTGAGATGCCTTTAAAGCCTTCACCAGGGGACAGTACATTTCCTGTATTGCGGACATTAAAAAGAAACAATTGAACACGACTCAAATACTGCAACAAAAAATAGCTGAACACACTGACACATACGATGCAGACCCCACCCCCGCCCATTTTGATCTGCTGATGGCAGCTCAAAGGGAACTACAGTTACATCTGAAGTCACACGACTTGAAATGTACAAGGGGAAGCAGAGGGCTTTTGAGCAGGGGGACAGGAATGGTTGCCTGCTGGCCATGTTGGCTCAGCACGACCAGCCTCTTACTCTTGTGTCTACCCTGCGGACCCCAGGAGGTGGAACAGTGTCCTCCCCCTCAGACATTCTACGGACATTTAACACATTCTATGAGACCCTATACTCCTCTAGCCTGCTCTCTGACTTCCAACCAGAAACGCTTGACAGTCTACTAGACCCGTTGGCGCTTGGGTGACTGTCTGACCCTGAAAGGGAGACCCTGGTTCAACCGTTTATGGCTTTGGAGGTCGTTAAGGCCATCCGTCCTTCCCTCCCAGGACAGCCCGTGACCTGACGGGCTCCCGATTGACTTTTATAAGGCTCACGAGGACCTCCTAGCTTCACAACTAGCACAACTGTATACCACATGCCAGGCAGCTGGAGGCTTACCTGCATCCATGTGCCATGCCTATTTGACATTGATCTATAAGGCCCCCAAAGACCATACTTCTTGTGCATCATACCGGCCCATAGCATTGCTCAATTCTGACTTTAAAATCGTGACCAAACTTCTGGCTCTTAGGCTCTATTCCATGCTGCCCTGACCAGACTGGTTTTATGCCCCGTAGATCAATAGATGTAAACCTCAGACGACTTTATACTAACTTACATGCTCAACACTTAAACATGGGAACACGAGCAGGGGCCTCTCTGGATGTGGAAAAGGCCTTTGATACGGTCGAGTGGCCCTTCCTGTGGGAAACATTATGCAGGATGGGTTTCCCTCTGCTTTTTATCAATTGGCTCCATGTAATTTACAGAAGCCCTAGCCCTACCTCGGTGCACTTGGGGGGGGTCTGTCTACACCCTTCAGGCTCTTCAGGGGGACCAGGCAGGGCTGCCCTCTTTCTCCAACTTTATTTGCCCTTGCTATCGAACCAGTGACCTCACCATATGTCAAGGGCCTTCGTATTGGGCTGCTGGAGGAGAGGGTGGCCCTATATGTAGAAGACATGCTGCTTTTTCTTAATGATGCCAGCCCATCATTACAGGGGGGCGCTGACAATCATGGACACTTTCGCTGAGGTCACTGGTCTTAGGGTAAACTGGTCCAAGTCCCTCCTGTTCCCGATTGATCAATCGGCAAAATCTACATCCTTCCCCAACAATCCCCTCACATGGGTAGACTCCTTTAGATACCTAGATACATTTCTATTTCGGCATCAGATTTTGTAACATTAAATCTTACCCCCGTACTCCTAGAGGCCCAAACAAATTTTAAATCATTGAGTAACCTACCATTGTCAGTATGGGGATGAGTAAACCTTCTTAAAATTAAGATTGTTCCCAAGCTCACTTACCTTTTCCGCCATTCCCCACAATGGATACCCAAATTGTTTTTTTTTAAACGGAATCAGGCTTTCTCCCCTTTCATATGGGGCCCCCTACCACCCAGATACCATTCGACAACCTTAATGAGACCACGAACACAGGGGGGTATGGCATTCCCAGACTGCTACAAGTACTACCTTTCTGCACAGTTGGTGACAGCGGCCTGGTGGCTACAACCGGAAAAAACAAACTCATCCACCGTGCTGGAAGCTACGGTTGTTGGTTCCTTAGAAGCTCTCCAGTATCTTCTCTATCGGGGGCCTTGGGCCCCCTACCCACTGACCTCCTCCATGCTTACTACTCTGCGAGCATGGCGGGCAGGACTAGCCATTGAAAAATGTAAACAAAGTGAAATTTCCCCAAATGCCCCGATTTGGTTGAACCCTAGTCTACCTCATATATATAAGATCCCTGACCTATACATATGGACAAGATATGGTATCAAACTCATGTCCCATATAGTGTCACAAAACTCCCTACTTCCCTTCTCTCACCTGTCCTCCCAATATAATTTGCCAAATCACTACCTATTCCAGTATATCCAATTATCTCATGCATTTGCTGTGCAATTCCCACACTCCTCGTGTATCATGGCACAGTTGGAACTGGAGAAGACACTTAGATCTAACTGTGCTGACAAACCCACCTCACATTTATATTCACACCTAATTTACGTGTCGCTACCGACCCTTGACAAACTTTGGACTAGCTGGCAGACTGATATTCCCACACTAGACAATGACGACTGGGATGATGTGTAGGACCTCCCAATGCCTTAGTCTCCATTCATGACCTATTAGTACAATATAAAATCGCCCATAGGGCTTACTATACCCCGCACCGACTTCACAAGATGAACCCCTCCTATTCTCCGGAGTGTTGGCAATGCGGTGCCTTACCTGGAGACTTCCTGCACATTTTTTGGCGATGCCCAATGGTCCAGAAGTACTGGGTAATGGTCCTAAGAGCTAATCAGCAAGGTCACCTTGATCACGGTGCCTTTGGCTATGGAAGTCTGCATACTGGGACTCATAGAAACCATAGTGCCATCAGCTTCCAAGCACACGATGATTAGCCTGCTGCTTTTCTACGCACGTAAGAATATTGCTATGCGATGAACAAAGTCGGAGCCCCCTTCCATAGTGCAATGGAAGTGCCTGGTGAACAGTCTCCCATTATACAAAGAAACACACTCGCACAGGGGCTGCCCACTGAAATATGACAAAGTCTGGCGCACTTGGTTAGATGAGCCCGAAACGGCATGAACAGTTGTGGGTAACTGGGACAAATGCCGGAGTTTCGCCCCCTTCTCCACCACTGAGGGCCCCGAACATATCCAATTTTAGTTGGTCTCCGCAGGGGATTACAGGCCATCTCGCATCAGCTTGAACTGGGGCAATACGAGGTATACCCTAATAATGCAATATATTGTATTGTAACATCTGTTTGCTTTGCAGAAGTCTATTACTCTCTTACAATGTTCCTTGTCCACTTTAAGCACTTAACCCCCGTGGCGGTATTCCCGAGTCTGGCTCGGGGTGGAAGTTCTATACCAAAAACGGTAACCCCGAGCCAGACTCGGGACCGCATTGCTGTATGCAGGAGGAGGTTTACTTACCTTCTCTCCTGGATACAGCGATGTCCCCGCGCTGTACGAGTGGCTCGTCCTCCGCTCGATACATCACAGAGCCGATCTCCGTTCCCTGCAAGCATTGCGACGCACGGGGACGGAGATCGGCACCAAATTCAAAAAGTGAAACACTCACTATACATACAGTATAATGTAATCTTACAGATTACATTGCTGTATGTAATCATTTCACATCCCCTTTGTCCCTAGTGTCCCAGTGTCCTGCATGCAGTTTTATAATATAAAAACTGTTCTTTATGCCTGGAAACTGGAGATTGTCCATAGCAACCAAAACTGTCACTTTACATCAAAAATTATTTTAGACCAGCTAGAAAACAGCGATAATAAATTGGAATCACTCGCAGAATTGAGGGATAGCGATTTGTGGGGAGATCCGTCATCAAATATTGAAAATTAATGACAGTGACAATTCTGCAACTGAGCAAATTTCTGTGTTTTTGATTTGATTACATTATTGAATAATTTTTATAATTGTTATATTATTATTTGGTAAAATTATTTATAGTTATTTATTATATTATAATTTATGATTTCATTTTTCAAACTTTATCATACCCGGGATGTCTGCTAGACTCTCGTTTGGATAGATTTAAGTGAGTTATTCCTAAGAATTACAGGCCTACAATATAAAACGCCAAATTTTCATGCAAAATAATTGTACCGCTTTCAGCACCTAAAATCTGAAATAATCATACCGCCAGGGAGGTTAAGCTGTGTATGTTCTATGTGATGTTAAAACTTAAATAAAAACAATTATATATAAAAAAAATACAAACACGCATGCTCGGAAGCAAGAACAAGCCAGAAACGGTCCGTCTTGTAAACTAGCGTTTGTAATGGGGAATTAACATTCGTGATGTGGCAAATTATTAAATCTCAAAATGCAGCGCACAATTCTCTTTTTCTTTCTTACTGCTTCAGCCCCGGAAGATTTAACCCCCTTCCTGACCAGAGCCTTTTTGCGATTCGGCACTGTGTCGCTTTAACTGACAATTGCACACTCATGCGACGTGGCTCCCAAACAAAATTGATGTCCTTTTTTCCCCACAAATAGAGTTTTCTGGTATTTGATCACCCCTGCATTTTTTATTTTTTGCGCTATAAAAAAAGAGCAACAATTTTGAAAAAAAAAACACATTATTTTTTTACATTTTTCTATAATAAATATCCCCCAAAAATATATATAAAAAAAGTTTTTTTTCCTCAGTTTAGGCTGATACATATTCTTCTACATATTTTTGGTAAAAGAAAATCGCAATTAGCGTTTATTGATTAGTTTGCGCAAAAGTTATAGCGTTTACAAAATAGGGGATAGTTTTATGGCATTTTTATTAATATATATATATATTTTTTTACTACTGGTACTAATGGCGGCCATCTGTAATTTTTATCCTGACTGCGACATTATGGCAGACACATCGGACATTTTTGGGACCATTGTCATTTATACAGCAATCAGTGCTATACAAATGCACTGATTCCTGTGTAAATGACACTTGCAGTGAAGGGATTAACCACTAGGGGCAGTGTAATGGTTAAGTGTGTTCTGGGGAGTGTTTCTAACTGTGGGGGCGTGGCTATGTGTGACACGTCACTGATCTCTGCTCCTGATCACAGGCAGCAGAGATCACTGATATTGTCACTAGACAGAACGGGGAAATGTTTGTTTACATTAGCACCTCCCCGTTCTTCCTCTCCATGAGGCTATCGTGGGTATCCCCACGGCTATCGACTCCGCAGGACCCGCAACCCGACTCACGGAGGACCCGGCCATCGCACACACGTGATGGCACGGTGGCAAATTTAAAGGGACGTACAGGTACGCCCATTTGCCCAGCCATGCCATTCTGCCAACGTACATCAGCGTGCGCCGGTTGGGAACCGGTTAATGGGATAATAATGAAGCTGCTTTGCTGGTGACACTGATGGAGTTCTGCCAAACGTATTTTAAAAGGCTTTTTTTTCTAGTGATATCAAGAATATTATTATGCTTGTTATTTTATTTTTTTGGTGCAAGTTACCACAGCACCATTATCCCGTAGTTTTTAAGATCAAACATACAACTATGTTGGTGTCCCTTGTTAGTTTTGCATTGTGTTTTTTTAAATGTAACTGCCTACTCCCAAACTGTCATTTGAAGTAAAACACATAGCCAAGTATTATTCTACACAATTTTTTTATTGTGCATTAAAAAAAAAAATTAGACATGCTATCTGCTAATAGAACTTAACCAAAAAGTGCATTCTATGCATCCAAAAATATAGAAAATATACCAAATCAAATCATTATTCAACCAAAAAATAAAATAAAAGCTTCATGCATGTGTCTTGCTACTTAATATAGGGGGTAAACAATGCCAAGAGTTGGTGAGGGGGTCCGTCACCTGGAGATAATTCAGAAAATCATCTGGGTTATTCTCCTGGAGCTCCCGCAGCAAAGGCATATGACATAATTGGTCACAATTAATAAAGCAACCAATTTTGGGTCCAAGAACTCCTCCTCCTCCTGTTCCTGGACTGGACTTGGGTCAAAGCAATAACTCCAAGGTCAATAATAAATAACACGTTATCTCCCCCGATACCATAACATGTCTGGTTGACGAATAGCCGTTCAGAAACAAAATGAAAAGCGCAAATCAACACTCACCAAACTTCTACTAACACAAAATTAGCAGAAAGAGCACAAAGGGTGACACCTGACAAATGGATTTCCTTTTTTTCAGCTCGTAGTACGTCTATTACATCACTACATTCATGTTTGTTGGCCGACAATTGTGTACCTTTTGTATGCAAGACGAAATCCAGGCGCACGCCTTCGGACAAAAGTCTGAGGTTTTGTCTGCAGAAAATAAGATTGTGTGTACGAGGCTTTAGTATCAGATTTGTCCGCCAAAAAAAATAGCTGATTGCCACCATAACTAGTAAAAACAATAAAAAAAAAAAAAAAAATTCCATATAAAATCCCATAGTTTGTAGACGCTAGAACTTTTTCGCAAACCAATTAATATACACTTATTGGGATTTTTTTGTTTACCACAAACATGTAGCAGAATACATATTGGCCTAAACTGATGACAAAATTCGATTTTTTACATTTTTTTATTGGATATGTTTTATAGCAGAAAGTAAAACATATTAGGGCTGTTACTGATTAAAATTTTCGTGTTCGATTAATCGTGGACGGAATGTCCGGCCGTGTGTACAGGGCATAAGATTACATTTTTGTGTTCAAACACAAACTACTCACATAAATATGATAAATACACAGCATGTAAAGCCAACAATCGTGTTAGTTCCGTAGGGCAGCAGCGGGTGATGTCATGCGTCGCTCCTCCCCGCTACGTGTTATGTTCTATCAGAACTTCACCACCACTGGGGGAGGAGTCCAGTGACATCGATGTCCGTGACGTCACTGGATCTCCGACGGAACTCCCAGAAGACCCGGAAGCCAGCGGAGAGGTGAGTACCGATTAAAAGAATTTGGATCGATCAAAAAAAATTTATTGATTAATCAAGGAATTAATCTTTAATTTCCACAGCCCTACAGTGTCGCACGACAACGCAATTGTCAGCTAAAATAATGCAGCGCTGTATCGCAAAAAAAATGGCCTGATCACAAAGGGGGGGAGGGGTAATAACCTTCTGGAGCTGTGGGGGTACTTTTTCCTGTAAATTCGTGTTTAGGACATGGCTGCGCAAATATTAAGTGACAGTAAAAAAAAAAAATTGAAGCAGCCACCATTTTATTCTCCAGGGCCTCTGCTTTCAGAAACTATAAAATGTTGGGGGGGGGGGGGTCTAAGTTATCTTCTAGCAAAATATGCTGTATGTGAGAAAGGTCAAAACCAGCCTGGACAGCAAGGGGTTAATCTAAAAAAGTTTGTGTAATATATCTACAGAATAGGAAATGGCTAAAATAAAATAACTGTATTTATGAAGTTTTTTTTTTTTTTTTTACAATTATCACATTATGAAGCCTCATTTAGACAAAAACATAAAAAAACACAAATCCTAATAAAATAAATATAAAAAAAGACTTGGAGAATGCGGGCATCGATCCCGCTACCTCTCGCATGCTAAGCGAGCGCTCTACCATCTGAGCTAATTCCCCGCACTGTAGTTCTCGGAGTGGACCAATCAGACCACGGTATTCCTCATACATTCGATTCACCAGATTATCATCGTCAACCTTCCTTTTCTAGAGAGGAATGGAATACGCGTGTATAATAATAGAATACAGACGTCATTTTGCTCCATAGTGACCATAAAGCTTTATTACTGCCCGGCCTCACGATGAATAAAGCGTTGTCTCACAGCGACCATTCAAGCGGTGATGAAGCGACCCTCACCATCCCCCTTCACTTCTGCCCCGAAACAAGGCAGCCACAGTCCCGCCCTCCCGTCATTTCATTCGCCTACATCCACATCCGGCCGCTAAGCGCCCATTGGACAAGCGCCCCGAGTCTCCCTCGCCCATTGGCTCCTCCAAATGTCAATCCGTGTGACGCACATTTGTTGCTAAGGCCTAGGAGGCTGTAGCTGCGCCAGCCCCAGCCCTTCATTGGAAGAGTTGAAGTTGCACTCCGTGGAAGTTCAACCAATCCTGAGGCGGTGCTTTTTAGTAACGCAACTTTCTTGACGGACGGCCAGGCCGCCCAACCGCGAGCCGAGCTGGGAGCACAATAAGGCGTGCTTTAGAGGATGACAACCGTGTCACCCAATCAGCTCCCTCCATGGTTAAACGAAGGCCTTATGTGTACGCCGATTGGCTGAAGGCTTCTCCTGAAGGAGGAGGGGGAGGTTTGGAAGAGTTGATATGTCCACCATCTTGAAAAGTCGCTTATAGTGCTGAGCAATTTTCCCGCCTGACTGGATTGGGTTGTTTCCCCGATATCAGGTAAAGCTTGTGGGGTGGTGAAGTGTGAGCGGCGATCCGCGGGTCCGGAGGTGGGGCGGGGGCCCGGCGGCGGCCTTTTGTGAGCGGGCGCTGTGCAGGCCGTGGAAGTTGTCCTGTGAGGGGCGCAGGGCTCGGTTTCGGTAGTGGTGCTGGGTATGGAGGCGGAGGGAGGCTTGCCTCTAACGCAGCCAGTGAGGAGCCATTCTTTCCTGTGTGTGGGAGCGCTACTAGGCCTCACTTCAGGGAAGGGACCTCCTGCTGGGTCACAGGTCACCCCCGGCCCACTCTCTGCACTCGACTCCCCGGCCTGGCCTACTCACAGGCCTACCTCACACCTGAGCTCTACAAGGGGCCCTCATTCACCATACCTGACAAAGAACTGTCTGCCCTCACTGCTCACAGCCAATCACAATAAAGCTGCTCTTGTCAGGTGACTGCAGGACTTCAGTAGATCTAAAGACAACTTTCTGTATTAGAAGTATTGTTTATTATTAATAGCTGGAGCAGGAAAGGGTTAAACCTGTCTGTGTTTTTATTTTCTTTATTTTTTATTATTTTGTGTCCCATTGAGAAGATTTTCCTTCAAGTTATAGAACGCTGCAAAAACTGTTGGCACCATATAACTCCTGTATATTAAAGCGGAGGTTCACACAAAAATGGAACCTCCGCTTTTTGGAACCCCCCTTCGTGTCACATTTGGCACCTTACAGGGGGTGAGGGGTGCGGATACCTGTATAAGAAAGGTATTTGCACCCACACGCCTCTACCCCCCCCCCCCCTCCCCGGGCTTTTTGCTGGGAAACATAGGGGTGCCAGAGACAGCAGGGACCACCCTGATTGCGCAGCGTAACTCGCTCATGCGCGGTAGGGAACCAGGAAGTGAATCCACAAGGCTTGACTTCCTGATTCCCTTACCGAAGACAGTGGCAGCGCTAGAGAGCCGAGCAACAGATCGTCTTCGGGCGCTGACATCGTGGGTGCCCTCGTCAGGTAAGTGTCCATATTTTATTTGTAGCTGCTGACTTAAAAAAATAAATGGTGGACCTCCGCTTTAATAGGCTTCATTCTTCGGGGTATAAATAAGAGGTTAAAGCAGTTGTAAACCCTTACATATACCCAGTGATGGGACTTTCCTCAGGTTATACACAGGGAACAAATCCTCCTACATCAGGCCCCTTTCACACTTGTGCGACTCAGGACTTCGAAGCGTGTCACCCCCCCCCCCCCCCCCCCCCCCACATGATTTCCAGTGAGTGCCATTCAGCTCTGTGCCAATCCCTGTACTACTTTGGTCTGACTTTGATGCAAGTTGAGGTCTATAGACCACGTTTACACAGGCTTTCTCTGAAATTGCAGGCAAAAATCATGTGACTTAAGTCACAGCAGTGTGAAAGGGGCCTAAGGTGTACCTGTTTATCTGCAGTCTTCTCTGCATCTCTTAAAAACGAAGAATTTTTATAAAGCTTGTCTGAGATGTCAGAAAAAATAAAAGGGTGATGGAGAGCTGAAGTTGCGCTGCTGAGCTCAGAGGAGAGCTAATTGTAGGGAGAGACGCACACCCCCCTCCACCAAGGAACAGAGCTGATGCTGTCAATCTGCTGGAGGTCCCTCTCCTGTCAATGTTTTTTCTGTTGGTGTCAGGAGTTACTCATGCAGATAAATGACTTAGCCTGGGCTCATGCTAGTGCATGCGGAACACAGCAATGCAATTTCCACAGGAATCAAACATGTACTTGCCTGATTTTGTTTAGTGGTTTTGCATGGAGCACGTCCGATCCACCTCTTCTTGGGTCCCTGGCATGAACTCCTGGCCCCTCCCTCCTTTTTATTCCCCTACAGCAAGCCCAAGCTCCGTGTATGTATTCAGACAGAGCTGTGGTCTGGCCCCTCTCTCTCCTGATTGACTAACTTGAGTTTAACAGCAGCGGGAGCCAATGGCACCGCTGCTGTGTCTCAGCCAATCAAGAGAGAGTTCAGGGTGGCTGAGGCGCTCATGCACATTGCTGGACAGAGATGGGGCTGAGGAGACAAACTGAAGGTTTTTTTTTTTTCTCTGTGCATAGAATGCATGCAGATAAACCACCTGCCTTTTAAAATTCCTCATTTTTTTTTTTTTTAATGTGGTTGTTGGGGGCGTCTTGTGTGGGGTTTTTTTTTTTTTTTTTTCCCTCCTAAACGCCCCTGTATGTTGGGCTGTGTCCATGTACACCTAGGCGTTTAGAGGCAGAACGCTCCCCCCAAACCCCCCCGGCAGCATATTCATGAGCAGTAGATTTTTGGCAGGAAAAAACGTGATGTGTCTAAACGTGTTAATGCTAGGTGTGTTAAGAGCATGAGTGTTAATTTTGGTGGTCAGAATAAATTATTGTGGTGAATTAAAGTCCAAGAGCTTGACACACCTATATTCATTTACAAATGTGTGTTTTATTTTTATTTATTTTTTTGTTTTGTTTTTCTGCCAAAACGCTGCTGCCAGGATGAAAGGCATCTAGCAGAGGTGGGCAAACGTTCAGGGTGCGTGTGGCCTTCCACGTAACCTGTCCTGGACAGAGTAGTCCCTTCCCTTCCTTCTGTCAGATTCTCTGGATGCCCCCTCAGCAAGCTGGGTGCTAAGGGAGCGCACTCCTAGTCCAGGCTGTGTACGTCCATAGGCGCAGACAGTGCAGCTTGGCCGCTCTTCCCGCTCCCTCGTCAGATTTTACTGACAGCTGGGAAAGTCTATGGCCCCCGCTGCTCTGTGTCTCCTGTTAAAGGGGGTGGAAAACCAGTACAACAGAATGCATTAAGGTAAAAAAAAAAAAAACTTGGACAACCACTTTCACTTCCTGTCTTATAGAAACAAGTGATGGGGTATCTACTTAACAAGGGGGACCCCCTCTTGGACAGTGGCCTCATTTTAGAAAATCCCCCTCTTCCTGCTCTGGCATTGGCTGCAGTATTCAGGTTTTTCCTCATTTTTAGTCCCGGTGCCAGTGATCACCAGAACGAATAAAGAGTGCGTTTCCCAAAGACAGCAATAAAAACCTGATGGGGTTCTAGCCTCTCATCACTCTAAAACAAATGAAACAAAAATTGACCCAGGGCCCTGTCAGGTCCACCTGCCTGTTTTTGAAGGCAGACCTGATTGGAAGCTTGCTGTAGATGTATGGGCAGGCTCATGTGAATGGACTACTGCCAAGTTCGTCCAGGTCAAGTGAAAGGAACGGCATCCTTTTTTTGCTTTTCCGGCTCTAAAAGTTATGTATCGGAGGTACCCTGGTGTAAACAAACGCTAATCTGTTTACATCTGGCCACTCGAGCTATCATGGGTAAGGATGAGCTTGAGCGTGTTCGTAACCACACATGGAGAGCCCTCCAGGAAGTCGGCACATCGCTAATCGCAGGCAGTGAGGCATTTCCCGATCTCTGCAGATTGGGAAAAATGTCTCCCTGCTTGTGATGAGCGCTCTGCAGTGCTGACTTCCTGGGGGACTCTGAATCTGTGGTTGCGAACACGCTCAAGCTCATCCCAAAGATTTCAGCAGGGGCATTTGCATAAAAATAACCTTTGCATTGGGGGCCAAAGGGTTAAAGGCTCACTAAAACCAGCCATAGACAGTGTTTTTTCTTTCCCCCGTGGAATCATCATTAGTGCTAGCATCTATAACACCCGCTAGCAATATTTATATGTAAAATCCAGCAAGCTGGTTGTACCCAAGCTAATTGATCAACTTGGGTACATTCAGCCTGCCCAAACATGGTTCCAATCTTAGCTGGTTCCCACTGGAGCCGGCCAAGATTTGAACCGTCTATGGCTGATTTTACTCCAGGGATAGAGGAATAAGGCGTAAAGCCTAGTACACACAGGATGAATGTCGGCTGCTTCATTAGAAACCGATAAATTAATTTAAGGGAAAAGGGGGGAAAAAAAGTGCAAGTTTGTCCACTAATAAAGGATCGCTTTCATTTGACCACAATTGAGTCATTCATCCTTAATTAAGGTATTGGTACCGTAACCTAATGGCATATAGAAAAAAACGCAGTTCGATAGACACGGACTGCAAAAGGGGTTACTTTGGGCACCAAAAAATATTTCAGAATAAGGTTAATTCATTCAAAAATTGTATTTTTATTTTTATATGTTTAATTTCATTATTAACCACAATTAAATTAATAAAAACCAAGAGCAATTCATAAAGAATATCCATATATAGACCATACATATACCATAGTACACACACAACAAACACAAAAATGACGCTGGTCCGGTGTTCTGGCAGATGGTGTCCTGCCATCATATAGCGTCCGCCCCGTACTGCGCATGGGCAGTACGGGTCAGAAGAAGCTTCGGAAAATCTCTGAAGCTGAACAGCGCCTGCGCAGTGAGTGGAGGTGGTAGCCCGACCATCCAAGCGAAAATAGGTCTGTGAAAATTAGACGGCCCCTCGCGGGCAAGATTTGCTCGCCACGCTTCGGGGCTTGGCCTCGCTGTGCTCGGCTCTTTTTTTATTCCTACTGTGTCCACTTGGATGGTGGGGCTAGAACCTGGACTCACGACACAGGCGCCCTTCATCCTCGGCTATTTTCAGAATCTGTGTTGCTGTGTACTGCGCATGCGCAGTACACAGCGGACACTATCTGATGGGGGACCTTATATGATGGGATACCGGACCAATTGCTGTTGGCTGCTGTAACCGATCAATATATATTATTAAACATTGAGAAATACTCAATTGTCTTATTTACCAAGCAGTCAACAGCAAGCTAGGGGGAGAAATGGGTAATTATGCTACATCTGTTGCTATCAGCCTGGTTTCTAACTAGATTTGTAGCAAAGTGTTCATTTACTATGTATAAATATAAGGTGCAAGTTGATTCACCGGCATTAATTTGCCCAAGTCCTGTTTTAATATATTTTCCGTTTAAACCATGCTACTTTGTTTCAAAGAGTTTTCCATGCAAATGTCAGTTCCTACTAGCAGGCTATAACTAAAGCCACACAAGACAAGTGTATTGCAATCAGACAGTCCTTTTCGAACCAGGAGGCTATCGATTTCAATTAAGTCTATAGATGCCGCTATATCCAAATGATTTATCAGCAGATTTTAGCTATTCAAATATGTATCCAATACGTTGCCACAGCTCTCCAGGACGCTATTGTCTGATTCTCTGTTAGGATAAAAAGATCCGGCCATTCAGAACTCGCTCCAGCGGGCATATCGTAAGCGCTATGATCCAATACTTAGCAAAGTCCGCTAAGTGTGCCCCACACAGGCCAACCGCGATCTTCTTGTCCGAGAAGAAGCTACGCTAATAGCCAACGAAACGCGTTAACGTCACACCGTGACGCTGGACGAGCCTTGCATAGGTGGAGATAGGGTATGCAGCTTGGATAGCAGAGTGTTCTTTTCCATAAACCGGCTACAAAGTATCCCATCTCTAAACAGATGACCGGAGCTTCTGACGGCTCATGCGGAGCATATTCAGTGAACTTTGACTACACAGGAATATAGTGCTGATGAAAGCAATCCACTCTGGAAATAAGCGACCGGCGTCACGGTCGGCCTGTGTGGGGCACACTTAGTGGACTTTGCTAAGTATTGGATCATAGCGCTTGCGATATGCCCACTGAGCGAGTTCTGAATGGCTGGATCTTTTTATCCTAACAGAGAATCGGACAATGGTGTCCTGGAGAGCTGTGGTAACGTATTGGATACATAATTTAATAGCTAAAATCTGCCGATAAATCATTTGGATATTGCGGCGTCTATAGACTTAATTGAAATCGATAGCCTCCTGGTTCGGAAAGGACTGTCTGATTGCAATACACTTGTCTTGTGTGGCTTTAGTTATAGCCTGCTAGTAGGAACTGACATTTGCATGGAAAACTCTTTGAAACAAAGTAGCCTGGTTTAAACGGAACTTGGGCAAATTAATGCCGGTGTCCCATCATATAAGGTCCCCCATCAGATAGTGTCCGCTGTGTACTGCGCATGCGCAGCACACAGATTCCGAAAATAGCTGAGGATGAACGGCGCCTGAGCCGTGAGTCCAGGTTCTATCCCCACCATCCAAGTGGCCATAGAGTAGGAATAAAAGAGCCGAGCTCAGCGAGGCTGAGCCCGAAGCATGGCGAGCGAGGGGCCCTCTAATTTTCCCAACCCTATGTCTGCTTGGATGGTGGGGCTACCACCTCCACTCACGGCGCAGGCGCCGTTCAGCTTCGGAAATTTTCCGAAGCTTCTTCTGCCCCGTACTGCACATGCCCACTATCTGCCAGAACACCGGTGAATGAACTTGCACCTTATATTTATACATAGTAAATGAACACTTTGCTACAAATCTAGTTAGAAACCAGGCTAATGGCAACAGATGTAGCATAATTACCTATTTCTCCCCCTAGCTTGCTGTTGACTGCTTGGTAAATGTTAAAAGACAATTTTGAGTATTTTTCAATGTTTAATAATGTATATTGATCGGTTACAGCAGCCAACAGCAATTGGTCCAGACCAGCGTCATTTTTATGTTTGTGTGTGTTTACTATTTATGTATGTCCTGTTGGTAGTCTGTCTTTTATGGTATATGTACTGTCTATTTTATATATGGATATTCTTTATGAATTGCTCTTGGTTTTTATTTATTTAATTGTGGTTAATAATGAAATTAAACATATAAAAATACAATTTTTGAATGAAATTAACTTTATTCTGAAATATTTTTTGGTGCCCAAAGTAACCCCTTTTGCAGTCCGTGTCTAACTGCGTTTTTTCTTTTTCATTAGAAACCGGCTGACATTCGGCCCATATGTACTGCAGCTGGTCTGAAAAAAAGCTGTCTGAAGAGGGCGTGACTTAAAAAAGGTCTGCTGAACAGCACTCCCCTGTCAGAACACAATAGTACAGCAGGGGAGACCACTATATTAACATTGCTTAGTACATCTGCTCCTCTTGCACTGTTAAGTATTTTTTATTTTTTTTGTTTCAGCGCTACAGGCTTAAAGTAATAGTAAACTGCATTATTTTTTTTCCTTTAACCCTATGTCATGGCATAATGTGCTAGTATGCATTGCATGCTAGCACATAATGAAATGCTTACCTTAGAACGAAGCCCTCCTGTGGTACGCTGTCAGTGCTGAAGGCATTTCAATCTTCACCTGGTCTTCCAGGTTTGTTTGTTTTTGTGAAAGTAATTATCGCAAATAGGGAAAACAGGCAATAGACTCCAAACAATTGAGGTTTACGGTGTCGCATGAAAAGGCAAACTTGACCCAACTAAAGAAACCTTAAGGGCGCTTTCACACTGAGGCGATGGCTGCATTAGCGGTAAAGTGCAGCTTGTTTTAACTGTGCTTTTCGTCCTCTAGAGGGGCACTTTTAACCCCTGATAGTGGCCTAAAAAGAGTTGGAAGCGCTTTGCAGGTGCTTTGGCAAATCTTGCCTTTGATTTCAATGATAGGGCGGTTTAGGAGCACTAAATGCAGTGCCCCTCCGCACCTCCCCGAAGATGTCCTGCCCTACAAGTGCATTGTGAAAGCACTTAGGTTTTCACACTGGGGCTTCAGAAGATGCATGTTCACAGGTGATTTTTATTTATTTTTTTTTTTTTTTTTTGCGCAAACGCACCTGTAAAATGCCTGTGTGAAAGTAGATGGATGTTTTATTAACTTATTCCTCCATACACACTATGGATCCTTCCGGCTTGTATTCTGACAGCAGGTACTCTGTGCTGTCAAACGCTGATCCAAGAGAAGAATTCCAACAATCCTTTTTGACAGAAGTCAATCGTTGGATCAACTTTGAGCGGGAACGGCCACAACATGGTTTTAAATTCAGCCAGTCCCTGCTGAAACGGACAAATTTCGGTCCAGCTATTACTAGAAGAGAACTATAGGCCCTTCTTGCTAAGAACTTTAGCGGGATTATAGTTTTGTTCGGTAACCTTGTAGCCCATGTTTTTATGATTGTGTACAGAAGTGATCATTTTGGTGTAGTTCTTTTTATGTACAGTGCATGGAGTAGTATAATGTATGGGTGCATTTCTGCATCCTGAGGATCCCTGGATGTTACAGGACCTTCTAATCATAGCATGTCTGACAGATATCTGAAAGTTGCTGGGACTTGCAGCGCTGCAGTAGCCAAAAACCTGAAGAGGGTCTTAAGAAGCCAAAGCCAATTTATTTGTATAAAAATAAGAGTTTTATACTTAACCTGCTCTGTGAAACAGTATTGCACAGATCAGCCCCTCACCTCTTTAGTGGTCACCTGCTGGTGCTGTCTGCATCTTCTTCCTGTGGGTGCCCCATAACAAGCTGTGTTATGGAGGCACACATGGACAGCTTGGCAATGCTCCCTCCTCACAGGATTTGACCGACAATAGGAGCATGGCTACCAATGCTACCTGAGGCTCCCGTGAGAGCAGCAAATGACGGAAGAAGACCTGCAGCTGAGACGGTGCTGGAATAGTCGGAGGAGAGGGGTAAGTGTTTGGGTGTAGGGGAGGATAGAGAAGGTGGCTAAACATGTTTTACCTTTTTTAACCACTTGCCGATCACTGCACGCTGATATAAGGCATGCCGTGGGAAAATGGGCGTACCTGTACGTCCCCTTTACGAGGCAGGAAACCGACGGACTTGATGTTCCCGGCAATCGTATCTCTGAGCCACAAAATTGTCACTCCTTTTTTGTTTACAGCGCAAAAAATAAACTGCAGAGGTAATCAAACGCCAAAAGAAAGCTCAATTTATGGGGGGGGGGGGGGAAGTACTTCAATTATGTTTGGGTACAACATCGCACGACTGTGCAATTGTCTGTTAAAGTGACGCAGTGCTGAATCGCAAAAAGTGCTCTGGTCAGGAAGAGGGTAAAATCTTTCCTGGGGCTGAAGCTGTGAAAGAGGAGCTTCAGCCTCTTGACAGCCCGTTCACACCTGAACGTTTTGTAGCCCTACGCCTGAAGCTACAAAACGCTGGAGGGGAAAAAAATCCATTATTCTCAATGGAGGTGGTTCACATCTCCACTCCATGTCGCCTGAAGCTCAAACAAGTTCCGGGCCCTTTTTTGTCGCGTGAATTGGGCTGATTTGGGCGTTTTCATTCCCATAGAAACTAATGGAAACGCTCGATTCGAGCGTTTAGCGCGACAACGAGCGTTTCTACGGGCGTTTTGACGCTGTATCTGCTTAAGAAAAAAATAAGCAGATGAAAAATATTTTTCCTATTGGCTGAAAAAAAACGCCAAAGTTAAACGCTCGTTGTCGCGCGTTGTAGTGTGACAAAACGCTCGTTGTCGCGCGACAAAACGCCGGTAAAAACGTTCAAACACGCTACGCTCAGGTGTGAATGCAGCTAAGTGAACATTGAAAAGTTGGCAGCTACAGAAACTTTTTTTTTTTTTTTTTTTTTTTTTTTTTTTTTTTTGTTAGCCACTCACCTTTCCCACAGTCCAGCAGTGTGCTCACCTCAGCCACTTTCTCCCCTTGTCCACTGTTCTCTCTCTCCCCAGCATATTTGCTATGTGACTGCTTGTGGCTTTACAGTTGGGTGCCCACTGTGCATGCGTGAGTGGCATCGTGAATGGTCCTGCAGTCTTTTGGGACCTGTGATGTGCCTAGATGGTGGGAACGGGTACCTGTCAAAATCTGGTAAACTGGGGCCCCCCTTTTCCTCCCCAAAAGCTTTCACAAGCTGGAGTGGGGAGGAGGCCTTAAAGCAGGACTTTAATGCAACGCATGCATTACCCACTTGCTCTTCGAAAGATTTTACTTCCTTCGTGACCAGGCCTTTTTATTTTATTTATTTATTTTTTTAAGCAATGCTGCTCTGCGCTACTTTAATTGGTAATTTGCGTGGTCCTACAACTGACATCACCAGTGACATACAGTGATTCAATATGCTGTCACTGTACTGACACTAGCTGGAAAGGGGTTAACATCTAGGGTGACCAAGGGGTTATCAGTGCCTAACTGTAATTTTGCAGGGATACAGAGCTCTGATTGCACATAGCTGATCATGATGTGCTGGACAGTGAGTCACTTGCTGGCAGGCTCCCACTGTGTACAATCGCAACAGGAGCAGTGTGCGCCGTATACCCGGAAAGCGGTTGTGACATACGGGTACGTCGCCACAGTACTATACATGTCAGGTGAACAGGCAAGGATAACAAAGTTCATAATTTAGAACCACTTTAAAATCAGAAGCATAACACAAACTGAATCAAAATGTGAAATGTAGAGAGATTTGATCATAAATGTGTCTTTTAGCGGTATTTGACTTTGAGTATGTTTGTCAGATCAGATTATATGACGGATCTAATATTTAAGACATCCCTGTATTAGCTGGCTGTTTTGGTTGCAATGTGTGGAGGTGTTGTGTGAAATGTACAATCCAAACGAGAAACTAGAAGAAATAGTAACATGGCTGCTGTAAAGTCTTAAGGCCAGTGAATGCGATCCAAAAATCGGATCAAAAATACCAACGTGATCATACGATAATCGGATCGTTGGTGCAGAGCTTTTTGAGAGCCAATCACTATGATTAATCCGGAAAAAATTATTTTATTTTTTTAGATTGGACAAGCTCAAATTTTTCCTCTTGCGATACCAGAGCGTATGATTTTCGTTTTGGTCAGTACACTTGTCCGAAAATACAAATACATTACTACACATGACGTCACTTCCGATTCTTGTTTTTTGGCCGTCGTACAAGAATTATCCTGAGTTTAGTAACCTATTAAATTTCTACTTGAGTCTATTAAGCGAAAAAAGTCATACGATATTTGGATTGTGTGTACGGCCATTATTTGCAGTTGCTCTCATGCTGCAGTCATTTGACATTGTTGTGCTAGTTTCAGGTGTTTGTGTTCAGTTTTGCCCGCACATGTGATTGCATTTTATTTTTTTTATTTTTTTCGCCAAGTGTTATTGCTCTTGTAAGGCTGGATTCACACCTATGCATTTTTAGTGATTTTTGTATCTTGTGGATTTGCACTACAGTCCATTTAACATGGCTTCCTATGGAACACGTTTTTGTAGTGCAAATCTGCAAAATGCAAAAAACCCTAAATGCATAAGTGTGAATCCAGCCTAAGACCCCTTTCACACCACACCGTGGGCGGTAAAACGCCACTATTTTTAGTGGCGTTTTACCGCCGGATTTGTGGCGCATTTCGGCAGCTAGCGAGGCGCTTTTACCCCGCTAGCGGCCGAGAGGGTTAAAACCGGCGGCAATACGCCGCAATGGCGGCGTTTTGCCGGCGGTATTACAGCGCTGCCCCTTTGATTTCAATGGGGAGAAGTGGTGGAGGAGCGGTAAATGCACCGCTCCAAAGAAGCTGCTGGCAGGACTTTTCCCTGACATTCTGCCAGCGCACTGCTGTAGTGTGAAAGCCCTCGGGGCTTTCACACTACATACAATGGTGCAGCTTTTTTAGGGCGGATTGCAGGCGCTATTTCTAACGCTATAGCGCCTGCAAAACGCCCTGGTTTGAAAGAGGTCTAAGTCATGGGTGGCTGTTTTGCTTGTCTATCTAGCAAGGTTACTTTGCAGTATATGCAAGAAAGCTGAGACCTCTGCCTTGCGTAAATGTGCTTTTACTGAACAAAAATGCTGTACATACAAAAATATTACCTTTTCTGACCGCTCTACCAGCGCACCGCTCCAGTGTGAAAGACCTGGAGTGACTAGAGCCACATGTGTGTGTCTGTCTGTCTGCTGGTCCACTGTGTTTCATCAAGTCCAAATCAGAGTAGCTCGATGGATACTAGATTCCATAACTTTTTACACAGACTAAATATATTCTGATTGGTAGTACAAAAGATTTGTAGCAGAACCCCCTTTTTTTTTTTTTTTTTTTTTTTTCCGTTTTTATATAACACACAAAATATGCTAAAAATTTAATTTGGGTACGTTGTTTTATGCCTGAATAATTGTCGTTCAAAGTGTGACAGAGCTGAGAGATGTAAATTGAGCATTTGGTGCATTACGGTGGTTATGCATTCAGTGAATTAAGATAAAGATCCTTCTGTAACCAGTCACTGCCATATGGCTCACGGCTTGACAAATGCCAGGTCGCAGTTGCGACTAGAAAATGCGGCCTGGCATCTGTGATGTTGTCAGCCCCAGTGACTAGCATGGAGCGTGCAACGTTGCCGGGCGGCCGGGAAGTGTTTTCTGATGCCAGGCATGGAGAATTGCAGTCTCCTCCCTCCCCCGCTGGATACAGGTCTATCGAGCTGTGTGGGGAGATTCCCTGCAGCAGGAACTGATGGCTCTGAATGGACGCAGCAGTAGCACCAAGCCGGTTACTGTATTGCAGAGGATCCCCCCCCTTCCGAGTCAGGTCTACACTTTCTATAACCAATATGTATTTAGAAAAAAATAAAATCCCAGTGGTGATTAATGATGTCATTTGGGTACAGCGTCGCATGACCGCACAATTGTCATTCAAAATGTGACGGTGCTTAAAGACCAAAATTTTTGTCCGGGGCAGGAAGGGGATGATGGTAATCAGCAGGCAAAAAAACTGGCCCCTAACTTTTATTTTTTTTTTTTTTTTTTTTTTGTCTGGCTCCTAGATTCAAAGAATTTGTCTAGCCCTGCCTCTAGCCCAATCTCCATCCAGCACTGTGCTTATAAGCCACAGTGCTTCTCTGTCCCTCTGTCCCTGCAAGAGGCAGGAGCCATTGGCTCCTGCTGCTGTTGATCGCACTTCCAGTGCACTACCACCATAACCATTTATTAAAAACTTTAAATATTTTACTTGCACAAAGTAGAAAAATAAGTAGTAAAATAAAGCTTTTCAAATGTATGGCTCCAGCAGGCAGGACTGGCATCTGCATCTGATGCTACAGTGAAGAAGCTTGCATGTTTTTAGGGGGGTAGGCCCCCCTTAGAGGCATCGGATGAGGATACCTGTCCCAGGAACCCACACAGATGTCAGTCAAATAACCCTTGAAGTCAGACTGGATTGCCGGTTTGAAATCGTGCGAGTTCAACTGAACCCGTACAGTTTCTAACCTGCAGTCAGTGGGAACCTAGGCTGGGTCTGCACATGTCTAGTGCGACTAGTATGTCAGTTTTTTTTCACTGCAAATAAAGCATTTGTTCAATGGTTCTGATGCAAATTTGCAAGGCTCAGGACTGGATTTGTCACAGCATCGATTTTTCGTGCTGGCCAATGCATAGTAGGTAAAGGGTGTCAACTCCTGTAGTAGGAGAGCAAAAATGCACCTGAAATGCTGAACATGGTTCTTCTCACTGTACTTGTGTGAACCCAGCCTTAACCACTTCAATACCAGGCACTTATGCACCTTCCTGCCCAGACCAATTTTCAGCTTTCAGCACTCTCACAATTTGAAAGACAATTACCCAGTCATGTTACACTGTATCCAAACAAAATTGTTATCATTTTCTTCTCGCAAATGGCTTTCTTTGGGTGGTATTTAATCGCCACTTTTTTTTTTTTTTTTTTGTTTCTATTGTAAAATTTTGCAAATAATTTTTCTTCATAAATTTGTGCCAACATTTATACTAGTACATATATTTGGTAAAACCCAAATTGGTGTATATTTGGTCTTTGTGAAAGTTAGTCTACAAACTATGGTGCCAATCACTGAAAATTGATCACACCTGATGTACTGAAGGCCTATGGCCTTTTTCACACGGACTGTGCGTTCAGATCGGCCTGTCAGGTATTTTATTTTATTTTTGCGGACCTGAGCGGACACTCCATAGACCTCTATGGAGCGTTGGATCTGGTGAGGACGGACTCTACGGTCCGACCGTATCCGATTCCCCCAATAGGTAGAGTGGCGCTCTGACAGGTCCGTCCCTGCACTGTATGCAGAGATGGACCTGTCATCTGTCTGCTCAGAGGGGATCCACTGAGCTATACCCCGTTTTACACAAACTGGGCATATTAACAGGTTATTGCTCACGCAGCGTATGCATAATTGCAACTACAGCCCAAAATGCATTCTGCTACTCCTGAGTATGGCGATACCACATGTGTGAGACTTTTACACAGCCTAGCCACAGACAAAGGCCCAACATTGAAGTAGCACTTTCAGGCGTTCTACAAACATAAATTGCACATATCCTTTCTCAACCACCTATTGCACTTTTGAAGGCCCTGGAGCACCAGGACAATAGACTTGTCCACAAAATGACCCCATTTTGGAAAGCGCACACCCTGATGTATAATCTGAGGCATAAGGAGTCTTCTGAACGTGTTTATTTATTTTTTGCACAGTTGTCCATTCATAAGATATTTCTAACACATAGCATGTACATGGCAAAATATGACACCCCAAAATACATTCTGCTACTCTTCCCGAGTCTGCCGATACCACGTGTTCGAGACTTTTACACAGCCTGGCCACATACAGAGGCCCAACATCCAAGTAGCACCTCAAGGCATTCTAGCAGCGTTAATTACACACAACATTTTCTGACTACCAATCACATTTTTGAAGGCCTTTTATATTTCTAACACATAGCAGGTACATACCAAATAACAAAATATTACTTGTGGTCCACAGAGGAGCGTATCAGTCCAGGCAGCAGGCAGGAATGAGGTCAGCAACGGCAATCATCCAGGCAGGAATGCTGTCAGCACAGCAAAGCACAGGTCCAGGTAGCGGTGTCCCTGCAGAAATAGCACTGATTGCTGTATAAGTGACAATGGTCCCAAAAATGTCCGATATGTCTTCCATAATGTTGCATTCACAATAAAAATCGCTGATCGCCACCATTTAACCACTTAAGGACTGCCTTATGCCGATATACGTGGGCAGAAGCACGTACATGTACATTGCCCTTTAAGAGCCCAGCCGTGGGTCGCGCACGTGGCGGCGCATTCACAAACCGGTCCTGAGCTCCAGGCCCCTGTTTGCCTGCGGTGTCTCACGATCGGGTCACAGAGCTCAAGAGCGGGGAGAGGTAAGTGTAAATAAACCTCTCCCCGTGCTTCCTAGTGAGCTTGTCCCTGATCGTCTGTTCCTTGTCATAGGTACGACGATCAGTGACGTCACATGCCAAGTCACGCCCCCTACAGTAAAAAAAACACATTGGGTCACACTTAACCCCTACACTGCCCCCTAGTGGTAACCCCTTCACTGCCAGTGACATTTTTACAGTAAATGCATTTTTAATCACTGTATTAATGCCAATGGTCCCAAAAATGTGCCGCCATTACTAGTAAAAACAAATTATTAATAAAAATGCCATAAAACTATCCCCTATTTTGTAGATGCTATAACTTTTGCGCAAACCAATCAACAAATGCTTATTGCCATTTTTTTTTTTTTTCCCCCCAAAAAAATATGTAGAAGAATACGTATCTGCCTAAACTGAGGAAGAAAAGGGAGAGATAAAAATTTGGGGATTTATTATAGCAAAATGTTAAAGCATATACATTTTTTTTTTTTTTTATAGCGCAAAAAATTAAAACCGCAGGGGTGATGCAATACCACCAAAAAGCTCTATTTGTGGGGAAACAAAGGAAGTCAATTTTGTTTGGGAGCCACGTTGCATGACTGTGCAATTGTCAGTTAAAGCGACGCATTGCTGGATCAAAAAGTGCTCTGGTCAGGAAGGGGGTTAATTCTACCAGGGCTGAAGTGGTTAAAATGGAAATGAAAGGCAAAACCTTTTATGTATAGATAAAAAAGAATAAAATCGTATTTATTTTTAGTGATCACATTCCCTCTGTTTTCAGCTGGGGAGGAGAAACTGCAGCACACGGAGCGGGGAGTGTCAGGGCAAGTCTGATTATTGCACCCTGGGTTCCCAGCAAGCACAGCTAGAGAACTAACCATGGTGTGCTCTCCTGCTTGGAGTGGTCAGGTGTGTTTTTTTGTTTTGTTTTGTTTTTGTTTTTTTTTATATAGGAAAGCAGAGGGACTGGCAGGGACTTTGCTAGGTCTACAAAATATCTGGGGCTATATTCCAATGCTGAGAACCTACACGTAGTACAACGTTTGAACGCAGTCCTCTTAAGGGAGATTCTCTCCTTTTGGTCTTGCTCATTGGTCAGATCTATGGTTTTTGCTGGTTTAGAAGTTTCCCTCATTGTTCCGGTGAAACTACAGGATTAAACAGGAGCACCCGAAATGGTATCTCCATTTATGTACAAAAAATGTTTAACCACTTACCGACCGCCGCGTGATGATGTACGTCCCCTTTTAATTTTATTTTTTTATTATTTTTATTTTTATTTTTTTTGAACAGGGATTTCTCCGTAACGGAAGCAGCTGCTGCCACAACCATTTCATCCATCTCTTCAGTAAACGATAATGGTGGTCTCTGCGGCGAATGCGCGAGGCGATCGGGTCCTGGCGCTTCCTTGGTATGGAGACGAGTGAGGCTAAGATGGCCCCCACCCGTCTCCATACCATAGCAGGGCGGAAGCGACATCAAAACGTCACTTCCGCCCATGCCTCTTAAAGAGGAAGTAAACCCTGATGAGTTTATTTCCTCTTTCATTCCCTGCAAAGGTGAAGCATAATGGATTACTATGCATCGCATAGTAGCCCATTATGTGTCACTTACCTGACCCAGGAGCCAGCGAAGTCACCGCTGTCCCCTGTAGTCCGGTGCATCCATTTTCTCTGTGGGTCTTGTTGCTCCGCCATGACGTCACTCAATCGCATGGGAGCCGCCACGCATGGCATATTTGCCGTTGATGGTGCCGCGCTCAGTGTGCCTGTGTGCCGCTGTCTATGGCGCATGCACTGTAGACAGCGGTGCCTGTCTTTTGGCAAATTTCTCCTAAACCGTGTAGGAGATATTTCTTGGACCTATAGTTAAGCCCTAATCTAGGCTTACCTGTAGGTCAAAGTGTTGTAAGGGTTTACAACCACTTTAACCACTGGAGATCCGCGCTATAGCTGAATGACGGCTACAGCATGGACCTGCTTTGCCGGGGCTACGTCTATTGACGTCCCGTGCACGAGCGGTGTGCTCTGTGATCAGAGAGTGAGACTCGCCTGATCACGGATCTGAGCAAGGGGTTGATCCCGACCCCTTACCACGTGATCAGCTGTCAGCCAATGATTATGTGACACAACAGAGCCGGTAATCGGCTATATATTTTCTCTATCTCTCTCGCCCCTAGTAGCTCGGGTGCAGAAGTGAACACATACGTGAGTAGTGCCCGCATATAAAACTGGTGGTCAAACCTCACATGTAAGATATCGCCGCAATCTTTAGAGCAACAGCCCTAGACCTCCTCTAACTCAAAACATGCAACCTGTAGCATTTTTTTAAGGGTAAAAGTTTGACGCCATTCCACGAGCGGGTGCAATTTTGAAGCGTGACATGTCGGGTATCAATTTACTTGGAGTAACATTATTTTTCACAATATAAAAAAATAAAAATAAATTGGGCTAACTTTACTGTTGTGTTTAAAAAAAAAAAAAAGTAAATTGTTTCCAAAAGTGCGCTTGTAAGACCACTGCGCAGATATGGTGTGACAAAGTATTGCAATGACTGCCATTTTATTCTCTAGGGTGTTAGAAAAAAAAAAGTGTTTGCAGGTTCTAACAAATGTTCTAGCAAAATAGTGTTTTTAACTTGTAAACACGGAGTCTGAAAAAGAGGCCCAGTCCTTAACCACTACAATACAGGGCACTTTCACCCCCTTCCTTCCCAGCCCAATTTTCAGCTTTCATCGCTCTAGCACTTTCAATAACAATTGCGCGGTCATGCTACACTGTACCCAAATGAAATTTTTATCATTTTTGTTCGCACAAATAGAGCTTTATTTTGGTGGTATTTATTCACAACTCCGTTTTTTTTTTTTTTTTTTTTTTGCGATAAGCGCAAAAAAAGCGGAAATTTGGAAAACTATTTTCTTTTTCCATTTTAAAAGAAATCCAATAAAATCTAATTTTGTCATAAATTTAAGCCAAAATGTATTCTGCTACATGTTTTTGGTAAAATAAATTCCATTAAGTGTATAATAATTGGTGTTTGTGATCACGGACATATGTACACAAATGATCATGTACATATGGTGTGCAGGTGATCACGTACATTTGTGTGCAGATAATCATTGGAACATGTGATTTTAGTGGGACATATGTGTGGGGACGTGTGTGTTTACACTGTAGGTTTACACTAGACTGGTGATCAGTTAGTAAAAAGCTTTAAAAAAAACAGCTCACACTCACTGATCACCAGCCGGCTGCAGCGATCTGCTCTCCTCTCCTCAGCGACGACTTCCGTGTGAGGAGAGCCGATTGCCTAGCAACCGGCTGTTTGTTTTAGGGCTGAAACAACGAATCGATTATGAAAATAGTAATCGATTAATTTCATAATCGATTAATCGGCCAGTAACAAAATGGGGTTAAAGTTAATGAGTCTGATGATATTTACCAGATTGACCCTTTAACCACTTTCAGACCGGACCAATTTGCTGGTCAAAGACCAGACCACTTTTTGCGATTCGGCACTGCGTCGCTTTATCTGACAATTGCGCGGTCGTGCGACTTGGCTCCCAAACAAAATTGACGTCCTTTTTTTCCCACAAATAGAGCTTTCTTTTGGTGGTATTTGATCACCCCTGCGGTTTTTATTTTTTGCGCTATAAACAAAAATAGAGCGACAATTTTGAAAAAAACGCATTATTTTTTACTTTTTGTTATAATAAATATCCCCCAAAAATATATAAAACATTTTTTTCCCTCAATTTAGGCCGATACGTATTCTTCTACATATTTTTGGTAAAAAAAATCGCAATAAGCGATTATTGATTGGTTTGCGCAAAAGTTATAGTGTTTACAAAATAGGGATAGTTTTATAGCATTTTTATTAATAATTTTTTATTTTATTTTTTACTAGTAATGGCGGCGATCTGCAATTTTTATTGTGACTGCGACATTGTGGGGGACCCATCGGACATTTTTGACACATTTTTGACACATTTTTGGGACCATTGTAATTTATACAGTAATCACTGCTATATAAATGCAGTGATTCCTGTGTAAATGACACTGGCAGTGAAAGGGTTAACCAGTGGGTGGCAGTGTAGGGGTTAAGTGTTCCTAGGGGTGTGTTACTAACTGTGGGGGGGTTGGGCTTTCATTTAGTGTACACTGATCTCTGCTCCAATCACATGGAGCAGAGATCAGCGTCACTAGTTGCTAGGCAGAATGGAAAAATGTTGTTTATACAGCATTTCCTCCATTCGGCCGCTCCGTGAGACGATCGCGGGGATGCCCGCGGCGATCGAGTCCGCGGGTCCCGCGACCGGACTCACGGGGGTCCCGACCAGCGCGGGAGCGCGCCCCCGGCGGCGCGCTCCCGATGGCAGGGCGGCATCGAATATTGGACGTACATGTACGCCAATATGCCTGCCCGTGCCATTCTGTCGACTTACATCGTCGTGCGCTGGTCGGGAAGTGGTTAATAGTATATCTCTCCTCTAATAGTATATACATTATATTGCTCCTCTCAGTGCTCGACAAAACCCGGTCGCCAGGTCGCATTGGCGACTAGAATCAGCGACCTTGCGCCTGGGGCAGCATAGCTGGGGGTATCCCGTCTCCGTGGACCCCCCCCCCGCGCGATCGCGTCGGGCCGCGCCGCAGGTGGCCGGTAATTGAGCCCCCGGCTTTGAGGCCTTCTGTGATCCTATGGTTCCTTCTGGAATCTGGCGCCCTCTTGTGGTGGCCGTTGGAATTACAACCAACAATGCTAATGGGATTGCCTGCCAGTCTTTCTCCATCCCTTTACTTAGAACCCCTAAACAAAACAAAAAAAAAAAAAAATATATATATATATATATATATATATATATATATATAACACCCTAGAGAGTAAAATGGTGGTCTTGCAATACTGTCTGTCACACCGTATTTGCACAGCGGACTTACAAGCGCACTTTTTTTTGGGGAAAAATTTTTTATTTAATAAAAAAAAAGACAACAGTAAAGTTAGCCCAATTTTTTTTTTTTTTAGATTGTGAAAGATAATGTTACGCCGAATAAATCGATACCCAACATGTCACGCTTCAAAATTGCGCCCGCTCATGGAATGGCGACAAACTTTTACCCTTTAAAATCTCCATAGGCGACGTTTAAAAAATTCTATAGGTTGCACATTTTGAGTTAGAGAGGAGCTCTGGGGCTAGAATTATTGCTCTTACTCTACCGATCGCAGCGATACCTCACATGTGTGGTTTGAACACCGCTTTCATATATGCGTTCGCTTCTGCACGCAAGCTTGGCGAGACAGGGCGCATTTAAAACATTTTTTTTTCTTATTTTAACTTTTATTTTTATTTTTTTCACTGTTCTTTTAAAAAATAAAATAAAAATGTGTGTCACTTTTATTCCTATTACAAGGAATGTAAAAATCCCTTGTAATAGAAAAAAGCATGACAGGTCCTCTTATATATGAGATCTGGGGTCAGAGAGACCTCACATCTCATATTTACACTAAAATGCAATTTAAAAATGTCCCTCTAAGAGCTATGGGCAATGACTTGGAGACAGGTGGGGGGATGGGGGCTATCTTCCCCTCACTCGTCTCCATGTCAGGCCAGGGACAGGTCCAGATTGCCGTCACGGACCTGGCTCCTAACTTTTTTAGCTGGCTCCTAGATTCCAAGCAAATTTGTCAACCCCTGGCTCCTCTAATGGTATATACAGTATATCGCTCCTCTAATAGTATATACACTATATCTCTCTTCTAATGGTATATACAGTATATCTCTAATAGTATATACAGTATATATCCCCTCTAATATATACAGTATATCTCTTCTGTCTGTTATTCTCAGAGTGGATTAGATATTTTGCTCCCTAACCCAGGGCTTGACAAATTAGCTTGGAATCTAGGAGCCAGCTTAAAAAGTTAGGAGCCAGGTCGGTAACGGCGATCCGGACCTGTCCCTGGCCTGACATGGAGACGAGTGAGGGGAAGATAGCGCCGCAGCCCCCCCCCCCCCCCCCCCCCCCTTTTTTTTTTTTTCCTTAATTAAAATAAATTTTTTTTTTACTTTTTACAAAAATTTATATATATATATATATATATATATATATATATATATATATATATATATATATATATATATATATATATATATATATATATATATATATATATATATATATATATATATATGTATATGTATATATGTATATATGAAGCCATTTACCAGCCACCACACTCACCGTTGGGCAAAAGGCGCCAGATGACGCCCGCAATCACTTCCTTCTCTTCACTTTGGGAAGGAAATGGGCGGGCAGTGAAAAACAGGCAGGGGAGCTTCACTCCATTAGGAATTAGCATTATTGGAATAGGGTGTAATTTCTACATCCACCACAAGATGGCGCCAGACTACCGAAAGATTTTAGAAGGCCGCAAAGCCGCGGCCTCAATTACTGGCCGGCGCGGCCCGATGCAATTGCGCGGCGGAGTTCGGGGTCCAAATGGAGACGGGATACCCCAGCAGCGTTGCCCCAGTCGCCAGGACACGAATTCCTATGCGCAAATGCGACCAGGCGCCCGGGGTTTGTCGAGCCCTGCCCTAACCATATAGTTGGTTATTTATATTTACCACTGCATAGAGATATTTAAGAATAAAATTGCCTTTTTTTTTTTAGACTTTACATATTAACTAAATTATACACCACACTTTTTTAAGGTTATTAACCGATTAACCGATTAATCGAAACAATAATCGGTCAACTAATCGATTATGAAAATAATCGTTAGTTGCAGCCCTAGTTCGTTTACATCACATGACGGCCAAGATGCGCTGATCCCCCTCCTTCTGAAGGACGTTCCTGAACGTCCTCTCAGAAGAAGAGGGCTCCCACCCGGCCGTATATGTACATTGGCCGGGTGGGAAGTGGTTAAAGTGGTTGTAAACCCTTACAACCAGCTTTGACCTACAGGTAAGCCTAGATTAAGGCTTGCCTGTAGGTCCAAGAAATATCTCCTAAACCTATACGGTTTAGGAGATATTTACCCGAAGACAGCCACTGCTGTCTACGGTGCATGCGCTATAGACCGCGGCTCACTGGGCAGGCCGCAGATCACAGCGATATGCCGCAAGTGTCGGCTCCTGTGCGCGGGAGTGACTTCATCGCGGCTCCTGCAAATCACAGCGCTGGAGCCGTGAGACCCGGAAGCCACTCCGGGATACATGGCATCGGCGAAGAGGAAGACGGAGGACCGCTTCAGGTGCTTCGTTCTCAGGTAAGTTATTCATAATGAGCTAGTATGCTATGCATACTAGCTAATTATGCCTTTGCCTTACAGTTTGCCTTTACTTCCTCTTTAAGTGATTGAGTTCTTATCATTGCTTAGTATTGGAGGTTAAATGACATGCTTGACCTTTCTTTTTGTATAACCTGCAATCCTTTAAGATTAAAAAAAGAAATCTGGGGCTAGAGCCCATAGCAACAAAGTTAAGACTCATACGCTTGGATAGATTATTATTATCCGCACAACTGAGTGCGCCCCTCCACATTTTTGTAACTATTTTATTATCTTTTCATGTGACAACACTAAAGAAAATTGCACTTTGCTACAATGTAAAGTAGTGAGTGTATAGAACAGTGTAAAGTTGCTGTCGCCTCAAAATAACTGAACACGCAGCTATTGATGTCTAAACTGCTGGCAACACAAATGAGTACACCCCTAAGTGAAAATTGTCCAAACTGGCCATTTCCCTCCCCGGTGTCATTTGACTCGTTAGTGTTACAAGGTCTCAGGTGTGAATGGGGAGTAGGTGTGTTAAATTTGGCGTTATTGCTCTGTCTCTCATACTGGTCACTGGAAGTTCAACATGGCACCTCACGGCAAAGAACCCTCTGAGGATCTGTAAAAAAGAATTGTTGCTCTACATAAAGATGGCCTAGGTTATAGGAAGATTGCCAAGACCCTGAAACTGAGCTGCAGCACGGTGGCCAAGACCATACAGTGGTTTAACAGGACAGGCTCCACTCAGAACAGGCCTCGTCGTATATAGGGCTTGCCATGGTCAACCAAAAAAGTTGAGTGCACGTGCTCAGCGTTATATCCAGAGGTTGTCTTTGGAAAATACATGAGTGCTGCCAGCATTGCTTCAAAGGGTGTGTGTGTGTGTGTGTGTGTGTGTGTGTGTGTGTGTGTGTGGCGCGCGCGTGGGGGGGGGTGTTCAGCCTATCGGTGCTCAGACCATTTGCATCAAATTGGTCTGCATGACTTTTGTCCCAGAAGGAAGCCTCTTCTAAAGATGCACAAGAGAGCCTGCAGACTAAGGACCCTGTGGTCTGAGACCAAGGTTAAATTAGTTCAAATGGTGTCAAGCGTGTGTGGCAGCAACCAGGTGAGGAGTACAAAGACAAGAATCTTGCCTACAGTCAAGTATGGTGGTGGGAGTGTCGTGGTCTGGGACTGTGAATGCTGTCGGCACTGGGGAGCTACAGTTCATTGAGGGAACCATGACTGCCAACATGTACTGTGACATATTGAAGCTCAGCATGATCCCCCTCCCTTTTGAGACTGGACAGTATTCCAACATAGCGGCCCCTAGCACCACCTCCTAGAGGACCACTGCCTTGCTAAAGAAGCTGAGGTTAAAGGTAATGGCCTGGCCAAGCATTTCTGCAGACCTAAACCCTATTGAGCATCTGTGGGGCATCCTCAAACAGAAGGTGGAGAAGCACAAGGTCTCTAACATCCACCAGCTCTGTGATGTCGTGGAAGAGGACTCTGGTGGCAGCCTGTAAAGCTCTGGTGAACTCCATTCTTTGGAGTGTTAAGGCAGTGCAGGAAATGTTGGCCACACAAAATATTGACACTTTGGGCCCAATTTGGACATTTTCGCTCAGGGGTGTACTCACTTTTGCCAGTGCTTTAGACATTAAAGTGGTTGTAAACCCACGAACAAATAAAAACCTTGCAAGACAAAGGCATAATGAGCTAGTATGCATAGCATACTAGCTCATTATAAAATGCTCTCCTTAGATGGAAGCCCCCTCAGCGGTCCCGGAACACTGCTCTGCCTGGCGACACGTCTCCCGGAGCCTTTTATGGATATCGCGGGCTCCGGTGGTGTGATTGGCTGGAGCTGCAAATATGGAACTCCTTCCCATGTGCGTGGGAGCCACTGGTAACAGCACACCAACTAAAGAAAAGTCATGAACGTGCCGTTGCTTCAGTGCACATGTGCTGATGTCAGGGACATCTAAACCACGCAGGTTTAGGAGATATCCACAGTAGCTACAGGTAAGCCTTCTTATAGGCTTACCTGTAGTGAAACTTTGTTTGTAAGGGTTTACAACCACTTTAATGGCTGTGTTGTTTTGAGGGGACAGCAAAGTTTACACTGTTATACAAGCTGCACACTCACTAATTTACATTGTAGCAAAGTGTCATTTCTTCAGTGTTGTCGGAACAAAAGAAAAGATATAACAAAAATGTGAGGGGTGTACTGAGATCTGTACCCACGTATGACTGAGGAATATAGAAACTCAACTGTTAGGGCCGCCTTTACCATATGAGAGCCTCCTCCTTGCATCAATTGGGGCCCCCAGAGCTGCTGCTCCTCTGGCATTAAATATAGGCCTCCTAAAGTTTCTTGCCTTTTTAAATTCACAAGGGGGAAGGGGAAGACTGGGCACTGGCAGCAGTCAGAATGAGAAGGTTCCACCACTAGGAGGGAGCAGAGTTAGACAAACTGTGGTTGATGGCAACCAACCACTCAGACAGTGGGCTGGGAGGTGTGGCAGCAGCCAGGACAGGACTGCAAGCCAGGAAAGTTCTGCTGAATGCCAGGGGTCAAGTGGCCTCCCTGTGGCTTCACAGCCAATTTCCTTGTGCGCATGCGCAAAGAGTGCTGTTTCCTGACTGGCCCGGCGGCAGGGAAGCAGGGGGACCCAGACTTTTGACTATGGACGCACACCCTGGATAGCGAGCTTGCATGTCTGCCCCCGTGGAATTAAACCTGAAAAATTAAACAAAAAGCTGAAAAGTTTTATTTTTATGACCGAAGAGACCCCATTAGTCTCTTCTGTCATCCCTTCTTCTTGCCTGTCGGCGTTTGTATACACTGAGCCATGCATGCACGGCTCTTTGTATGCTTACAGCACAACTGTCATGACGATGTGACTGCGGCACATGTGAGTGAGGCGTCATTGCAGCCTGGCTAATCCAGCAATTGGAACAGCTGAACCTGGAAAGACTGATAGAAGATGGACGTCCCCTTGACAGATAGAAGTACTGACACCGTAGCGCTGGAGGGTAGTGCATGCCAGGCAAGTTGCCCATAATGTGTGACTATGCTGTGCAGACTTGTACACTGTTGAATAAAGCCATATGTGTAAAAAAAAAAAAAAAAATACAGGTCAATGGTTTTTGCGCAGAACCGTCTTGATTATCTTCATCTTGGTTCCCCTGCTGGCACTGCAGGCTCCTCTTTAAGAGACCATAGGAAGCCACATGCTATGGAGGCAGAGGCGTATCTAATGAAAATGGTGCCTATGGCAAGCACTGAAACCGTGCCCCCGTCAAAACTTTTGAAACCCATCTTTTTTAGATGGGGGGGTTTTTTTTTATTTTTTTTTATTTTAAGGTTAACAAAGCTACAAGTCAAGCTCTTCAATTACCCCTTACAACAGAGTCAATAGCGTTCAATCTTATATCGCGTTTCCCCCCTTAGGCGGCGTACACACGCGGGGACTGTCTGCCGAAACTAAGTTCGTCAAACAGTCCGCTCAAACTTTTGAATGAACGAACACGCCCACACACGGCACTTTTTGAGCGGACAAATACGGCAAACTTTGTTCGTCGTACTAAGTCCGCGCAACTTTTGAAATGAGCGGACTCGCCCACACACAAGGCAACAGTCCGCTCATTTCGAGCGCGTGTCAAGGTAGGCGGGGCCCGCGACGGAGACGTCGCGGGCTCCGCCGCCTGGAATGGACTTAAAGGGGAACCCCAACGCCGAAAAAAATCGGTGTGGGGGTCCCCCCAAAGTCCACAACAGACCCTTGTCCGAGCACGCTACCCGGCCGGCCAGGAAAGGGGGGCGAGCGAGCGCGCCCCCCCTCCTGAGCCGTACCAGGCCGCGTGCCCTCAACATGGGGGGTGCCTTGGGGAAGGGGGGGGCCGCGCGGCCCCCCACCCCAAAGCACCTTGTCCCCATGTTGATGACAAGGGCCTCTTCCCGACAACCCTGGCCGTTGGTTGTCGGGGTCTGCGGGCGGGGGGCTTATCGGAATCCGGGAGCCCCCTTTAATAAGGGGGCCCCCGGATACCGGCCCCCCACCCTATGTGAATGAGTATGGGGTACAATGTACCCCTACCCATTCACCTGTAAAATAAAAGTACCCAAAAAAAAAAACACAACACACGAGATAAAATATTTTATTGCACAGCTCCGGGGGTCTTCCGTCTTCGGGGGTCTTCTCGCCGGACTCCTCCGCTATCTTCTTGTAGCTCTTTTGCTAGCGGAGGAGTCCGGCTTTCTTCCTCCCCGCCGCCGGCCTCTTCTCCCGACTTCGGGGGTCTTGTCCCTCTCTTCGGTTCTTCTGCCGGGCCACCGCGCCTTCTTATAGCTCTTTTGCAGGCGGTGGCCCGGTCTTCTGTCGCCGCCGCCTTCCGTTCTTCTTCTTGTTCTTCAGGAGATGTTGACACGTCGCTCTCTCCGGCCGGAATGCCAGAGCCGCGCTGAGCGGCCACTTATATAGTGACAATGGGGCGGTGTCACATGGTATGTCACATGGGTTGGTCACATGGTGACCCCGCCCCATTACGATGTCATAGTCCCCATGTGACATCAACCCATGTGACATATACCATGTGACACCGCCCCATTGTCACTATATAAGTGGCCGCTCAGCGCGGCTCTGGCATTCCGGCCGGAGAGAGCGACGTGTCAACATCTCCTGGAGAAGAACAAGAACGGAAGGCGGCGGCGACAGAAGACCGGGCCACCGCCTGCAAAAGAGCTATAAGAAGGCGCGGTGGCCCGGCAGAAGAACCGAAGAGGGGGACAAGACCCCCGAAGTCGGGAGAAGAGGCCGGCGGCGGGGAGGAAGAAAGCCGGACTCCTCCGCTAGCAAAAGAGCTACAAGAAGATAGCGGAGGAGTCCGGCGAGAAGACCCCCGAAGACGGAAGACCCCCGGAGCTGTGCAATAAAATATTTTATCTCGTGTGTGTTTTTTTTTTTTGGGTACTTTTATTTTACAGGTGAATGGGTAGGGGTACATTGTACCCCATACTCATTCACATAGGGTGGGGGGCCGGTATCCGGGGGCCCCCTTATTAAAGGTGGCTCCCGGATTCCGATAAGCCCCCCGCCCGCAGACCCCGACAACCAACGGCCAGGGTTGTCGGGAAGAGGCCCTTGTGCTCATCAACATGGGGACAAGGTGCTTTGGGGTGGGGGGGGCCGCGCGGCCCCCCCTTCCCCAAGGCACCCCCCATGTTGAGGGCACGCGGCCTGGTACGGCTCAGGAGGGGGGGCGCGCTCGCTCGCCCCCCTTTCCTGGCCGGCCGGGTAGCGTGCTCGGACAAGGGTCTGTTGTGGACTTTGGGGGGACCCCCACGCCGATTTTTTTCGGCGTTGGGGTTCCCCTTTAAGTCCATTCCAGGCGGCGGAGCCCGCGACGTCTCCGTCGTGGGCCCCGCCTACCTGCACACGCGCTCGAAATGAGCAGACTTCCCTCCGAGCGGGAACAGTTTGCTCATTTCGAAAGTGGCCTACACACGGGCGGACTGTTCGCTCAAACCAAGTTTCAGCGGACAGTTTTTCGGAATTTCCGAAAAACTTTGTTCGTCAAACTGTCCGCT
This sequence comes from Lithobates pipiens, assembly GCF_037356315.1. Classification (NCBI taxonomy): domain Eukaryota; kingdom Metazoa; phylum Chordata; class Amphibia; order Anura; family Ranidae; genus Lithobates; species Lithobates pipiens. Next base: position 193,513,574 of record NW_027507686.1, on the reverse strand, counting down.
GAAACTGTCCGCTGAAGCCCCACACACGAGCGGACTGTCCGCTGAAACACTGTTCAGCGGACAAAGTTGAGCCAACAGTCCGCCCGTGTGTACGCGGCCTTAGAGTTCCCAGAGAGCCCCCCTTACATCAGAGTCCACAGAGTTCCCCTTCACACTGGGAAATCTGATCTAAAGAATGCTGTGGACTTTGGTGTAAAGGGGAACTTTGATATAAGGGGAGATCTCTGGTCACCAGAATCCCCACTTACATCAGATTTACCAGCATTCCCTCTTATATCTGGGTTCCCAGAGTCTCCACTTACATCAGAGTCCCCCTTTTTATATACACTGTCTGACACAAAGGGGATCTCTGTGGACTGGGATGTAGGGGGGGGGGGGGTGGTCTCTGGTTACCAGAGATCCCATACACCAGAGTTACCTTTTACCCCAGAGTCTGCAGAGTTCCCCCATAAAGCAGTGAGCCAAACTATACATATTTCTAGAAAGGGGACAGCGCTCTAACAGTACAGAGCCCCCCCCCCCATAGTGTATGTGAGCATTTCCTAGAGCTGCACGATTCTGGCTAAAATGAGAATCGCCATTTTTTTTGCTTGGAGGATAGATCACGATTCTCGCGGCGTAACATCATCTTTCACATTAAAACAAAAAAATTTTTGCTAACTTTACTGTTTTTTTTTTATTTTTTTTATTTTTTTATTATTGAAGTGTTTTTTCCCAAACAATTGCATTTGAAAGACTGCTGGGCAAACAGTGTGACATAAAATATTGCAGCAATTGCCATTGTATAAAGCTTATATATATATATTTTTTTTTTATTATTATTTGGGTGTTCCAAGTAATTTTTTAGCAAAAAATATTTCTTTTTAACTTGAAGTGTCAGAAAAAGATTTAGACTTTAAGGCTAGGTTCACACCAGAGCGATGCGGGAACGCTGCGAATCCGCGGCGTTTTCCCGCATCGCATGCCTCCTGCCGGCAGTTCACACTGCCCTATGTGGACTGCTGGGAGTGTCAGTGAAATGTTAATGACACCCCCAGATCAGTTCGCATATCGCAGTGCGATCTGCAAACTCGGACAGGAATCGGATCGCATGGTGTGAACACCCATGCGATCCGATTCTGCTGCGGACCAAAAAAGGGTCCCGTGCGAGTTTGCGGCGGGTGCGATGAATACTATCTGTATGGCTGAACTCGCATCGCACAGAGATCGGATGTGATTTGCACTGCAGTGCGGTGCGAATCACATCCGGTTCTCGCTGCCGCAGCAGTGTGAACCCAGCCTAAGTGGTTAAACTTCCTGCACTTGGTTGAAAGCTTGGCAGACTACCCAGATTATTTGTTTACACAAGAAGTTCTATGCCTTTGATCTAAGAAGTTAGTTACAATGTTTCATGCAAGTTCTAAACTTGGCAGATTGCCCAGGATGCTTTATTTTGACAGCTGAGTGAGCAGATAATCTCTCCACTTCTTTATATGAAAGAATTGCCTATTCTCAGTGGGAGAGATCGTCAGAGTAGAGAATCGAGATTGCGGTTTTATAACGATTAATCGCTCAGCTCTAGCATTTCCTCATCTCCATGGGATTACAAATTCCAGCATAGTTGGCTGTCCTCTTATTTCTCTGCTGCTCCCCAGTGCCCCTCACAGTGTGACTGAGTATGATGACTGCACTAATATACAAGAGGACACCCTCTCTCCCTGCCTGCTGCACATACACAGCCACTGCCAGAGTGTGTGCCCCGACTCCTGCCCCCCCCCCTTACCAGAAACCAGGGCTGCTGTTGAATATCATGGGGCCCCCTACAGCCTACTTGATGTGGCCCCTCCCCAAGCTTAAGCCAATCCCTGGCCCTACCCCAACCTCAAAAAATAAATTCAGCTGTCTTCAAGTGATATTTATCATCCCTTGTGATTCCTTGGGGTAGTGAAAGATCCTCTTGTGAAGACATCTGGGGTTTATTGGACCCCTGATTCCCTCCAATGCTGATTGGCTGCTTTCTTAGCTGGTACCAGCCAGGTAAATGCAGAACCGATACCGAAGTGGTTGGGGACAGTAAAACACATGAAGTTTTTACCACCCTCCCAAATCAAAGTGTGAGGGGCGGGCACATTCACACAGGGCACAGGCATCCATGTCTCATGCAGAGAAACAAGAAAAGCCGCTCCAGGTGTGTGAGTCTCTGGTTAATCCCCAACTGACATGCTGTGCAACATAAGAAAATGATTCCGGATGGCTACACTTCCAAAAATCCTCTTAAGTGGTTGACCGATGAAGCAGAGAACAAAAAGGTAGACGCATTTTGTGCAAATGTTAGCGCTTAGTCGTTACCTATTGAAACTAATAACCTATATAACTACTGTCATCCATTAGGTTGCAGGTTGGCTAACATTTGCAAGAAAAGCGTCTACCTTTTTGTCCTCTGTCAATCTGTCAACCACTTGTCATATGAAACTTCAATAAAATGATTTTTGGTTTTCTTTCCCTCGATGCTGAGAAGGCGCTCGACAGGTTGGCTTGGGACTATATGCAGACGGTGCTGAAGGGAGTGGGACTCCTTCCATGCATGTGCTCACATAGTGACGCCTTGTATACGAACCCTTTGGCCAAAGTAAGTCAATGGCCTCCTGTCGGGCGCCTTCTCAATCGGCAACGGGACGCGGCAGGGTTGCCCCGTATCGCCCCTAATCTTTGTTCTGTCTCTTGAACCCCTACAAAACAGATTAAGAACCAACCCTGACATAAAAGGATGCTTTATAGGTGATAGAGAGTTTAACCCCTTCCCGCCGAGCGTACGCAGATGTGCGTACTCTGCTTCTGAGGGCTATACCGGGATGATGCCCACATCTGCAGGCATCATCCCGGTACTGATTTTTTAGAGCCGGCGATCAGCTTTCCAGCTATAACAACCGATGCGGTTAAAAGCCACTCGGCTGTTATGCCGGAGGACCCGGCATAACAGCAGTGTTTGCAGCTGCTGACTTTTACATTTCTTTTTTTTTTTTTTTTTTTTTTACTTGTAAACACCAAATGTCAAAAATATGCTTAGTCATGAAAGGGTTAAAGTAGCAGCCTTCGCTGACGATATCTTATTGTCACTTCAATCCCCACGTATTTCCCTACCTAATCTTCTCAGTGATATTAAACATTTCAGGGATTTATCAAACTTTAAAGATCAACTATTCGAAATCATATGCCTTCAACATCTCACTTCTACCACAAGAGGCTATGCACTGTCAGGAGTCCTTCCCATTTAGATGGCAAAAAGATAACCTAACAGATCTAGGTATCCAAATTAGACGAAAAATGTCAGATTTATATAACGGAAATTTTCTACCCGAGCTCACCAAAATTCAGACCTAACTTAAGGACTGGACCAACCTGAATGTCTCATGGTTCGGTAGGGAGGCCTTAATAAAGATGATTGTCCTCCCCGACTCTTATACTTGATGCAGACAATCCCGATTCACCTCCCTCCTTTCTTTGCTTCTTACAAAAAGACTTGCACCGCCTTTATTTGGAAGAACTTGGCCCCACGTAATACTCCTGCTTGAATCAGGCTAAAACTAAGGGAGGAATAGGTCTTCCTGACCTCCCTAAATACCACTTAGCCTGCCACTTAACCAGAGTAGTAGATTGGCGGATCCACAAATCCGGGAAGGCTTTGATTACTCTGGAGGATCATTTTACAAATGGCCGGTTGCACTCCCTTCCCTGGCTTACCCCAAGCCATTGGAACCAGACCGTTAAAACACATCCCCTTATCTTCACCTCACTAGTGGCTTTTAACCAAGCTTTATGCCTCGCCAAAGTGTCCTCGCGTCCAGGTCCTCTGACCCCCCCTTTACGCAACAACCCAGATTTTCACCTGGGGGAATCCTCCTCGTTCTTAAAAAGGGAATGGGGACATGAGGAGGTTTTAGCCCACCACTTTTTCCACAAAGGTTGACCGCGCTCTTATGAAAACTTGGTTGCACTCTCCCCAACTCAAAGCTTCCCTTTCTGGTCTTATAGACAATTGAGACATTTCCTAGCACTTTCCCCACTTGAACGCCTATGTACCAGCAACACTTCTCTGAGAGACTTCATTTCGAGCATATATGTGATACTACAAGACGATTCTGACCAGACAGTCGATACCCACACTTAGCTCCTGGGGAAAAAAAGACTTGCAGATCAACCTTACAAAAGAACAGTGGGAAGACATTTACTTAAACTCATAAAGGTTCGATGAATGTAGCAATACAAGAAAATGGATACAAAATAGCAACTAAATGGTACAGAACCCCTGCTAGGCTACACCAATTCTCCCCCACAATTTCCAATACTTGCTGGAGATGCAAGTCAGCGGTAGGCTCTATGATCCATGTCTGGTGTGAGTGCCCCTTAATAAAACTTTTCTGGCAGGAAGTTAACTCCATTATCTCGCAGGTCACCACTTGCACTTTAAACTATAACCCCGCACGATACCTCCTCCATCATAAAACTCCCTAGACAGACCTACTACAAATTGTTAGCCATGCATATTATCAATGCAGCCACACTCTATTCCTACACACTGGCTATCTACTAATGTCCTCTCCATTTGGGAAGAAAGGCATCCCCCCCCCCTCCAATCAGGGATGCATAACTCACAAAATAAAGGGGTGCGGTGTTGGCGGGAGACATCGCATTATCACCTTTCGGAACCCAAGTTAGACCTGATAATGGTCTCACGGGTTGGGCAGTCATATTTAGCACTACCTGGCATGACTTGAGTGCACCTCTAATACATCATTATATCGGTTATACGTTTGTTAAGTTATGACTATCTTTTTATAGCAATGTCCTATTAACCACGGCCAATGTAACTTTGTTATAGTGACACCTTCTCCACGATACAAAAGAGTCGTGGCAGCACTTTTTGTACTTTATTTTTTTACCTGTCTCACATGTCTGCATAATGTGAATCGTTTAATAAAATAGTTTATGGAAGAAAAAAAATTTTTTTGAAAGTACAGCCGTCAAGAATAATTTTCTTATGTCTCAATCATAGACTTTTAACCGCACAATGTGTGCATCCTTATGCCGATGTTCCATTTCTATTTGGACGTGCACCCTCAAGACATATTGGGGCACAGTGTCTTTGTCCATGCAGCTACGTGTCCTAAAAAATAAATGGGACACTGGCATGAGGATGCATGCAACACTGTACCGGTAAAAGTCCCTGCATGGCAGATGGATGTCTGTGCCTTGTGTGAATGAGGCCCAAGGATGCATTTCACTGTCATCATCACACACAGTACAGGTGATGTGGCTTAAAGCACCTGTACTGTGTGACTATCATAATGAATTATATAGCAACCAAATGTGATCAACTAAGATGATCACATTTAGCTGTGTATAATTGAGCCATGCGCTACAGCCAGGGCATGGCATAGGTGATGGGGGTCTTGACTGTGACTACCTTTTTTGGAGAAAAATAATCCTCTGCAGTTGTCTTGATGGTTCAGACACTGCGCTGCTGATTTCCCCTCAGTCTGAGCCTGCCGTCCTCTCAAACTTATTTGCTGGAGGAATCAGGCAGTGAAGTGGCTACTCGGCATAAGGCAGTACAGCCGTACCTTCTGCTGGGCAGGTGGCTGAGCCCTGCTTTTCCACTGATAGGGCCAGGGCCCAGTACAGTCCCAGCAGGCCCCCCTCACATCATTTGCTTCCATTGACTTCAGGGCAGGAGCAGGGAGGAGAAAGTTACATCATCCTCCTCTGCCAGGGGGGGGGGGCAGACCTGGCAACAAATTAATTTTCAATTTCTCTGTGGTGGACATGGACGCATTACAGTGGCGCATTACAGTGGCAGCGGGCAGGACTTTTTTTTTATGCTCAAAAAAAAAATGGGGTTAATCCGGTCCCAATGCCAGCACTCTAGTCGTGGCTACAGTCAGTGGAATGATATTCAGCTGTCAGAGATGCTATAGCTGGGACTGTAGAAGTAGCATCGGTAAATGCGACCACCTGCCTGCTTACTCCGGAGCCAGTGACTGCACTTTCAGGCGTTGCATAGCCATATGAGAAATAGTCTCACTCACACTGCTGCCATTGTCCATTAGAAAATGTGCTGAAAAGGGGGCCCTCCCTATGCTCGGGAGCTGGGAGGGAGGAAGCGACCCTCAGACCCTGGTAAGTGCCTTGCTGCTCAGCTACCCACCAGCGCCCCCTTCATATGGCATTCATGGCACTTGCCATATGTGCCATACCGTGGATACGCCACTGCATGGTGGCACTCCTGCAGGCTCAATCCCTAGCTGTGCTGTCTGCGTCTATAGATGCAAACAGCATGGCTTGGGCCTGCCTCCACTTCCTCGGCAGTTTGATAGCTGCAAGAGCTAATGGCTCCTGTTGCTATCAGTCTGCCCTGTAAGGAGGGAAAAAGACCAGAGAGCCACTACACTTAGGCACAGTGCTGGCTTCAGATCGGGCTCAGGAAAGTTATAAGGGGGTGGGGGAATCCTGCAGCACGGTATGGGTTTTACCCTAATGCAGAGCAAGCATTAAAGTGGATGTAAACCTGAAAAATTGTTTCTAATTAAGGCTTGCACCTTGTACAGCATAGGATTTCATGTCATCTGTGCCCAGTCTTGCCACAAAGCGTTAATCCAGCTCTGAGCAGTCCTCTTTTCATTATGATTAAAAATTGGCATTCCCGCCTGTGTTGTGAATGACAGGTTATTTTACATACCTCATGCAGGAGTCTGAGAGACCTTCTGTGTACTTTAAATCCCCTCCTCCTCTCTTGTCTAGCTCTCCCAGGATTGGCTGCTCCACCCCTCAGCATGATTGGACATGCTGAAGTCATGTGGTGCCCTTTCTGGGTTTTGACTGGATGTTGGTGACCATAGCAGAAGTTCAGTGTAAGAAATACTCTGGAGAAAATGCATGTGGGCGGGGAGTCTACTGACCTCATAACTCCACCTACCGAGCTTTGGACAACAGACCCATCCACAGAATCTGCAGGTTTTTTGGGTCTCATAACAAAGGGGAGACATTTGACAGGTAAGGATAAATGCAGGAGGCATGTATATCCTTATAGATAATCATTATGGCAGTAGTTTAAAGATTTTACCTTAAAACTCACTCTCATCCTTTCTTAAGTGATATTAAAGGCAATGTTTGTGTGTGGTGCTTGTTAACCACATGCCGACCAGGCCATAGCCGAAAGACGGCTACAGCGCAGTCAGCTTATTCTGGGAGGGTGTCCATGGACGTCCTCCCAGAATGTTGTTCCCGCGCACCTGGGAAAAGAGGACCCGGTGCATCACGGTAAACGGCCGCTGATCGTGGCCATTTACTACGTCAAATGACGGATCGATCACTTGTAAACCGGCATCGCATCATGACACCGGTTCCTCCCTCCCCTATCTGACCAGACTTTTTTGATGGCGCAAAAAAAAAAATCCCAGCAGTGATTAAATGCCACCGAAAGAAAGCTCTATTTGTGTGAAAAAGGACAAAAATTACATTTGGGTACAGTGTTGCATGACTAATTGTCATTCAAAGTGTGAGAGCACTGAAAGCAGAAAATTGGTCTGCTTAGGAAGGGGGTTTAAGTGCCCAGTGGTTAAAAAAAAAATTTCTCGCTCTGTGCAATCATTTTTGGCACAGAGCAGCCCCGTTCCGCCTCCTTCTAGGGTCCTCCCTCTGGCGTTCCTGACGAGTGCCTCCAGAGCAAGCCACTTGCTGTGGGGGCACACAAGTGGGATTGCTCCCAAGCCATCCACACACAGCTGCGGCTCGGCCCCGCTCCTGCTACTGCCTCAGCCAATGAGTGAGTCCCCAGAGAGCCAACAGATTGTTGTTGTATGTGTGTATGTTTGTAGACTATATGGAATAAGTGGCAGACACCTATGAGTTTGCAGGACTAAACTGCCTGTCGGGAACTTCCTTGGCGACATCCATCCAGCACTTTTCAAGTTTTTGGTGGCTTTAGTATTTTAAATATTTGCATCAGTCATATCTATTTATTCATCTATTTTTTATTTTTATTTTCCCTAGAATACCGGCCTGAAGAAATTTTGTCTTTAATGTAGTCGGGATACCCTGTAATGGGCCAGAAGTTGAAGGAGCAAAGTGTGGTTTTATTTTCTTTAATATTTTAACTTTTATCAGGTGAGTGGATTTTTTTTTTCTCTATACTCAATGAGGGAGCATGTCATGAGGTTTAGTATCCTCTTATCTTGTAAGTTGTATCAAACAATTGTTTGAATATTGCAAAGAAAATCTTTCTCTATTCATTAACCTGTCATATCCATCAATTAGTCTACTAATCACACTTCTAGTAATGCATGCATCATTCTAACATATGTCTAGGATATGTAGAGTGGAAAACCCCCTCCTGCTCTGCCAAATTCTCTCTTTATACTACCTATCCCTGACGAGCTGTTTTCACACCGAAAGCTGTTATGAGTCTGCCATGCCTGAGCTTTGGCCACAGAATCCCCTTTTTTAAAACTTATTTTTGACACCGAAGCTGTGCCACATAGGAGAAAATTTAGTAGACATGCTATTACTAAACTGGTCTGAAGATGGTGTGCAGGGTGAGCTGTGTGCTCTTCAAAGTGAAGTAATGTTTTCTAATCGCAGACAAAAGCTGTCAAGCAGGTACCATTTTTAATGCAACGTTTGTTTTCCTGGTGCTACCTGCTAGAGCCCTGCCATACAAATCAAATAGTTAACTCTTATTGTTGCGTGCATTCACTCACCCTTAGACCCCTTTCACACCAGGGCGTTTTGCAGGCGCTATAGTGTTAGAAATAGCGCCTGCAAAACGCCCTAAAGAAGCTGCACCATTGTATGTAGTGTGAAAGCCCGAGGGCTTTCACACTACATCGGTGCGCTGGCAGGACGTCAGAAAAAAAGTCCTGCCAGCAGCTTCTTTGGAGCGGTGTGTTTACCGCTCCTCCACCGCTGCTGCCCATTAAAATCAATGGGGCAGCGCTGTAATGCCGCAGGCAAAACGCCGCTATTGCGGCGTATTGCCGGCGGTTTTAACCCTTTTGTGGCCGCTAGCAGGGGGTAAAAGCGCCCTGCTAGCGGCCGAAATGCGCCGCAAATCCGGCGGTAAAAATAGCGGCGTTTTACCGCCGACACAAGGTGCGGTGTGGTGTGAAAGGGGTCTTACATGAGAGATTGTGTGATGATAGGTCTAATGTTAGGCTCTATGTATGTATTAAATTGTTGGGTGGGACTTGGGGCTGTGTGTTCTTAAATCAGTTTTTGAATTGGCTATAGGCGGCATTAAGAGGCAACAATGTTCGAGAAGGGGACCTACTGACAACTTATATTGTCAGCTGGTAGTGATTTTATCCTGGTCCGTTTTGCTTCCAAAAAAAAAAAAGTTTGCATAAAATATGGTTTCCAGTTGGATGAAAAGGAAGACTCTTTTATTGGCTCATGTATGTGAGTATATTGCAGGTTTACGATTTTATGAAAAAAAAAAAAAAAAACTTGTGCATGCTTGGTTCTCAAGACTGCATATTTATAACAATAAAGGTAGCAAGGGAGTAGAATGACTACATAATTTCTGACATTTCTTGGGGAAAACAATACAAATTGTCAGGAGTTGGGCATCACACTTTCCCTCTGTTTAACAAGTAGTTTTTAGACCTGCTGGTGCCCATAGACAGAAACTTAAAGCGGTTGTATACCCGCTGACACTTTTATTATTTTTTTTTATACCCGTAAGACAAAAGGCATAATGAGCTAGTGTGTACCGCATACTAGCTCATTATGAAATGCTTACCTTTAGAATGAGGCGCCAGCATCCACGAGGCAGCTGAGATGTTCCTCGGTGTGTCTTCCGGGTATCGCGGCTCTGGCGCTGTGAGTGGCCGGAGCCGCGATGTTGTCACTCCTGTGCATGCTCGCAGGAGACTTCTTTCTGGCAGGGTCCGGCTGACAGGCTTTCAGCCGAGAATCCCCTGTACGCATGCGCCGCTGCAGTCAGCTGCTCATTGCGAGGGGGGAACATCTCCTAAACAATACAGGTTTAGGAGATATTCTTTTTACCTACAGTTAAGCCTTTATTATAGGCTTACCTGTAGGTAAAAGTTACAAATTTGACTATACAACCACTTTAAAGCCCAATACAGCTCAAAAGAATCCTTTGGAGTAGGAAATGTGGAAACTGCTATTGACGTCTGGGGGATAGTTGACTCGCTGGAGAGGACAAGGATGATGGTCAAGAATTAAGCCTACACCTTCAACAGATTGGCAATAGCAGCTCCCATTTTCCTTTTTTCACAGGCTACATTAAAGTGTAACTTTGGAGGATAAAAAAAATAATCCTGCCTGGTTCATTAATGTACATTGCAATGATTTTGACTATCTTTGTTGGCAGATTCCTGACTTGGTCTATTGTGAAGAAATGGCTGCTTTACCAAGTCCTTTGCAGAATGATTGTTGACTGGAAGAGTCTGGTTCCTATAACCTGGTCCACTTTCAGTGTTTGAGGAACCTCATTCCTTTTAGTAGTTAACCCTTAGCGTATAATGTCAAAAACAAAACTCCTATGGCAGGGTATGCCTACAATGCTTAATAAAAAAAAATAACATCCATGCAGACTGAGAAATGTTTTAAAAAGCATTCAGAATCGGGTATTTGCCTCAAAATAATTGGCGCTACGTTATTCAATTTTATGACATAAAACATGTTGGCTTTACTGTACTGTTAAGTCAAAGCTAATTTCTCTAAAAGTCTAAGATGCCCAAAATGTTGCCTGTCTTAGTGCAGACATCTGAGAAACTTGGTGAGCCAATCACATAAGCAGGAAATTGCATTTCTGGAGGCATTGTGCATCTGCACCAGCATTGTGCCGAATGCCTCCAGGTTTTTTGTCTGTTTTTTTAGAACCTTGCAGGAGCTATACATTTTAAATGCAAAGGGTCATTTTTTTAAATTACAAAAAAGACTTTTGTGAAGCAATATATACTATATTTTTTAACAGTTTAGGCTTTTAAAAGCATCCCACATAGGTGACAAATCTTATTTCTACAGCCACTGTTTTATCTTCCCTATTTAGTTATGTGCTGAGACAAGTTCTAGTATTCAGGGACAGTCTCTTGCCTCGCTTACAGAACTGACCACGTGGTTCTACTTTTCACAGTTTTTGTTTTTCCTTGTTCCAAGGCACCTGCTTTCTGTTGGAATTTGATGGACTAATCTTTGCCTCCACCTGCCCCCCGTTGACTGAGAATCCCCTAATGTCATCTAGCTTCGGAGCAACATTCTGACATTTCACAGTAACATGTTTGCCGCAGTACGAGCCTTTTATTTCTCCATTTTCATTTAATGTCCTTGTTTTTTATAGTGTTTTTCTAAGTCCGATTGTTCCCTCCATATATTAGAATCAATCTGCTACTTTCCTTTGCACTCTGTATAAGTCATCTATATGCTCCAATGTCATGTGCTTTCATAGATAAGTGAACATTTTTAAGAGGCCATATTAACTCCACAGCTGATTATTCCTCTTATCTTTTGTTTTCCCTAACTAACACATTTTATAGTGATCTTGAATTTTGCAGCAAACATTACCTGTTCTGTTTTGAGGGATCATTCTGATGTTGAAAATGTATACCTGCAGTCTTATTCATGTACAAGATGTACTTTCCTTTTTAGGACCCTATTTGTTTAAAGCTGGACTCCTGGCAGATATAAAAGACAATTGAATTTTTTATTTATTTTTTGCCAGAAAATTACTTGTAGAACTCCCCCCAAAAAATATAAATGTATATCTATATATTTCATGCACTCATGGAATGGTGACAAACTATGGTACTTTAAAAAAAAAGAAATCCATAGGCGACGTTTAAAATGTAACGGTTACCTGTTTAGGGTTACAGGGCTCTTTTTGCTTGAAATTATTGCTCTGATTGTGGGGATAACTCACGTGTGATTTGAACACTGTTTACATTTTGCCGGCACGGCGTGCGTATGCGTTTTTCTTATAGGCAAGCACGTGGGGGTGCTTTAAAAAAAGTTTTATTACTGTCAAAAATTTGGAATGTAAACAATCCCTTGTGAGAGTAATAAGCAGTGACGGGTACTCTTTATGGAGGGATCGGGGATCTAACAGACTCCAAATGCCTCCTTTGCACTTCAAAGTATTCAAAATGCCTAAATTGGCGTTTTGGAATAGACTTTTTTTTTTTTTGGCAGCTGAGACATGACGTCACTTCCAGGTTTTTGCTTCGGGGACACGATCGAATTCCGGCTTTGTTTGTGGGACTCCACACAGTCGGCGGTTGTGGCAGGTGGTCGCTCCAGTCTCCTGGTGGGACGGGAGACCTCGGCTGAGCGACTCATTAGCCACATCAGTATATCATGAGAGAGCCGACCGCTAGCTCTAAAAAAAAAAAGAAGAAAAAAAAAAAAAAAAAAAAAAACTTGGATGATGCCTGAAGATGTCGCCCCCCTGGTATAACCACTTCAACCAAATGACGTACAGGTATGTGATTTGGCATGAAGTGGTTTAATATCATGTTACATCAGATAGCCAAGATTGCCTTCTGTTAAAGCTACCCTCTGCCTCCTGAGGGGAAAGTGTTTCCCCAAAAAGTCCTTTCCTGCTGCTGAGAGTTGCTCTAAATTCTGCTGAGAAACCAACATTTCACGTTTTGTCTTTGATCTCCCACTTTGCTCAATGGTTCCTCAAACTGATATGTTTCACAAGTAGATGTATGCAGTCAGACATATTAACATCCTCCAAATTTCATAGTCTTGCCCTCACTCTTTGTGTTGCTGCAGGATTTCTGGGTGACAGGCTAAGTCATATAAAAAATAAACTTCTGATACCCATGTCTGCTGATTTTGTCATGGCCTGTATTGGGCAGCATGCTGATATGTAACGTAGAGAAGGAAAACACAGGATCTCTGCTGTTCATGTAAATGAGCAAAATGGAATCCCCCATCTTTCTCAAACAGCTGTTGTCTGTCATTTATCAGTGACATACTTGGAAAGTGCTGTATACTCCTGCCATGTGCTTTTGTTAGTGCAGTGTAAATGCTTATAACAAATGTGCTACAAAAAATCATTCACAAGACCACCCAGACATCTGATACTGGGTGTGTTTGTATACCACTGGCTTTCAAAGCATTTTAGGAGTCGGTGGGTTATTTCAGCCAAAATGGAGCCACTATACCAGCCAATTGTGTGGGGTGTATGGTTCCCCCCGGTTCTTTCAGTTTTAGATCGGTTAGGGAAGTAAAGTAAAATGGAGAAATGGGAGGAAGTTTACCCAACCAGAAAACAGTGGTAGGGTTTTACCCCACTCTTTTCATCGCTCCAGAACTTCGGCTGAACTAGAGCGTTAGCTATGCATTTCTCAAATTTTAAATAAATCCTATAAATTAAATTTTTAAAGGCAACAGGCTCACCCTTAACCCTTGTTGCCGTTTCTGTTGTCACTTTGTAATTATGCATTGTGTAATATCTGTGTGTAAAAACTGCTCAGGACTCGGCTAGGAATTGGGTTATGTAAAAGGGCTCCTTCAAATGAAGTTGCAAATACTATAGGGTAATGAACTATGATTTACATCAAGTATATAAGCCTAATCCCACACTTTTTTGTTTTTCTACAGGTTTGGAATTTTGTTTGAAAAAATGTTACTTGCACATTTACATAACTTTTATTTTAGGTTTATTTTCATATGACAAAACCTCTTTCAAATAACTGCATGCATTGACTAACACTTATACATAATTTTTTTTTCCTTCTAACTTGTTTTAACAATAAAATTGCTATGCAAATGCCGACTCATTATAACACGCTTTTATTCTTATTGCAGTTATGTTTACCCCTTAGTTGACCTTATTTCAGTTGGTTATTGACTGTAATTTTAAAGTAATAAGGGTATTTGCAGAGCAAAAAACGATCTGTTTTTGGATGGTCTTACTATAACCTGCTAAAAAGTCTTAAATATTGGCATCTTTTGAGAGGGTACTAGTTATTGGAACTCATTAAAATAGGCATGTTGTGTCAGCCTTGGTAATTAAAGCACAAATCTTGACACCAGAAAGTCCCTCTCATTATAGCCATGGTGTGGGTTGCAGGCTTCAGAGCTCTCACTCACTGAGAGCTACTGAAATCACTGAGATGTACAAGATACTAAGAGCATTGAAGCCTAAATAAAATTTGTTGATAAGCTAGATGGAGATTGAGGGCCCATTCGCACGTTGTCATTCCTGTGCATTGCAACACGTGTTATGATGCGTTAAAGCGGAACTATACCTTCCTGCCTATCCCTTTCAAGAAAGCTGGCACCTTAGCCTCTGATCTGCAGCTACCATGTTGCTGCACATGTCATCTTTTGACCCCAGTCATTTGATGGTTTGACAGTTTGGTTAAGACCACAAGCAAATGGGACAGTTGGCATTCTGGGAATGAAACTGTTTTTGAAACCGTTAAATTGATGGTTTAGTTCCACTTTAATGGCTTTGTGTTTTATACAGCCCGTTAATTTTGAATGAGCTGCCAGTACACAAGAACAGACTGAAAAGGTATGTGCAGCATGCTGACGCTACACAATGCATGGTAGTGTTACTGTTGCAGCTCTCTACAATGCCTGTGCAGTGCAGCTGTGCTCCCTTAGTGCACTTGGGTACCATTCAAAAATAATGGCAGTGCAATGTGCTAATGCATATAATGTGCCATCCCACAGCACAGTAGTGCATTTTTAAAACCATGTGCTACAAGCAAGTTTTAGAAACTTCAGTTGGGCTTGTACTATACAGAATGTACTAAAAGTGAAATGTTTGTTTTGGTAGTCTGGCCTTGTTTACTGTCACTGGTTTTCATTTTAAAACAAAAGCCATGGCCTAAAAAAAGTTAACATTTAACCCTATGCGCTGATATCTGCTGTTTTTAGGAGTTGCACTAAGGCCGGCCATAGACTGTGTTCAAATTTCTGGTTGCAGGAAAGAAATTTGCACGATTCCCCCATCAACACACACGGTGCTTACAAGGGAATCTCTCCTGGAGAGCAGTTGTCTGCTCCCGGCAGGGGAAGCCGTCTCCACTGGGAGAACGGTGACTATTGCTATAACCCGCGCAGTATACAGAGGCAGCGGTTGTACTTGTACGTCAACCAAAACCTTTATTTACCTCATGTCAATGATTGGAAATTTACATATTTAGATGTGTATACTGATATATTACAAATTTTCAGCTCCTTTTCCATCTTTTTATGATTTTCCTTTTGGAAACCTACACCGTTCAGCTATATTATGACCACTCGCCCAATATTTAGTAGGTCCCAGAACAGCCCTGAATCATTGAGGTATGGACTTTAAAGTAATGTCCATGTGAATGGAAGGACCCAAGGTTTCCCAGGAGAACATTGCCCAAAGCATCATACTGCTTCTGTCTGCTGGCAGCCTTCCCGTAGTTTATCCTGATGGCATGTCTTCACCAGGTAAATGACGCAAACGCACCTGGCCATCCATATAATGTAAAATAAAATGCGATTCATCAGGCCAGGCTACCTTCCATTGTTCTGTGATACAGAGCTAATGCTCGAGTGCCCATTGTAGTTACCTTTGCCTGTGGAGACGGTTCAGCATGGGCACTGACTGGTCTGTGTCTATGCAACCCACTACGCATCAAACTTGATGCACTGTGTTCTGACCCTTCCATCAGAACCAGCATTAACTTTTTCAGCAATTTGAGCTACAGTAGCTCTTCTATTGGTCAGACAAAACAAGCCAGCCTTCGCTCCCTATGTGCATGACTGAGCCCTTGTACCCCATGAGCCTTTTCCTTCCTTGGGCCCCTTTTTGGTAGGTCCTGTTCACTGCAGACTAGGAACATCCCACAAGCTGCAGTGTCAGTTTTAAAATAAAAGGTGGCTCTCAAACGACTAAAATATTCTACCAACACTAGAACAGATTTATCCTAAAGAACGTGGTTCCCCCCACAACTGAATGCCAAAAAGGGGGGAGAAGGACCTCTAGGGTCACCCCTACCATGTCCAGAGTTGTACAAGGGAGACCAACTATGGTATAATGAGCCGGTGATGACACTTTATTGAAAAATACAAAATTCTATATATTAAATTGTGTAGGCACAATGGGCCTGCCCTTTCAGACACAGTTTAAAATAGTTTAAGTGACAACATTGTCTGTCTTTTTAACCAAACACTCAGGACGTCCCTCACACATACAATTCATACTGCAAACAGCCTATGCATGGCTTCCAAATATCTGAACCTAGAAGTCCAGGTATGGGGTTGTCAGGCGCCAAGCAATACTTGTCCCAATCAGGGCTAATGGCATCATAGTACCCCCTAAACCTTAAGACCCTTCCAGAATCTTGCAGCACTAGGCTCAATGATGCATATTGGAAGAGCAACTCGGTATGTTGTGAAGTGGTGGTAAAGGGCTCTAGCTGGGTGGGTACCCTGTAGGGTTGCTGCATACCACCAAACGGTGTCCAATATACTGCCTCCAAGATGGTTTGGTAAATGAACATCTGTCCAGAGAGAAAATGCATATAGCAGTGATGGACTTCAAAAATGCCATAGAGTTAACTTCATGCGCATGTCACTTCATCAGCTGAGGATCCACAGTCGTTCTTCAACTTTCAAAGTGCACATAATCGGTGATATTCATTTGGAGTCCTAAATGACTGTACATACCCCCCAGTGGGATCAGGAGAGGGTAGTGGGAAACCACCCCCTGGAGGCTCTCACTGCTCCTGGATATGGGTAACCTTGTTCCACTTGATTCCCAATATCTTTCAGACCACGATTGGCCACAGTAACATAAGTTGGGGCTGTCTT
Source organism: Lithobates pipiens (assembly GCF_037356315.1). Lineage (NCBI taxonomy): Eukaryota > Metazoa > Chordata > Amphibia > Anura > Ranidae > Lithobates > Lithobates pipiens. Next base: position 193,496,765 of record NW_027507686.1, on the reverse strand, counting down.
CCCTGATGGTGGTCTATGATCTCAGCATGGACATCTTGTAGTATAGCTTATGGTCTCAGATTGCAGCTGCCCTCTTGCAGCAGTTGCGGTTTACTAGGGCCGTGTGACAAACACCACCGGTCCACTAGAGTGCATGGTGAGAACAGACGTCCTTTAGTGTTGCAAAACATCAATGCATTTTGGATTCACAGCGTATGCTTCATCAGTGTGCGTTGCTCTGACCCAATCATCTAGCCATTACACTGTGTCCCTTGTCAAAGTCGCTCAGATCCTTACACTTGCCCATTTATTTCTGCTTTTGACACGTCAACTTCAAGGGCAACATGTTCACTTGCTTCCTAGTACACCCCACCCACTTTAATGCCATTGTAAATGTTCACTTTAGCTGTGAGTGGTTATAAAGTTATAGCTGATCGATGTGTATCTTTAACTATGTATCAAATGCCTTACTAAGCAAAGTGGTGGCTACATGCACCTGAGGAATGTTTTGTCACCTTTTTAGGGTTTGCTAGAAATTGTAGATTATAATCCAGTAGTGGAGGCCCACCATAAAATATTGAGCTGCCGTTTTGTTGGCTTGTGTTATTTAAAAGTGCAAGCTCAAAGGCTGTCACACGTCTTTCATTTGCTGCACTTAAATGATAAACGGGACAATCAGTTGTTGGTGCCTCTTGCATCCGTGTGAATAAATCATAGCAGCTAGAATTCGGTCAAGAGAGCTTTACAACTAGTTCATAAAAGAGCAACAAGTATAAAGCACATTGCGGGGTACACATTATTTAAAACTGTACATTGTACAACCCAGTAGGTAAAGTTCATCAGGGGGGATAAAAAATTCTTTAATTTCTGATCTAGAAAGCTTGGAACATAGCTCTGAAGTATGCTGACTCTGTCAAAGTAGTTGTCAGGTGCTCTTCCAGGTTTTGTTAACACTACTCCCCCCCCCCCCCCCCCTTCTTTTTTTTTTTTTTTTTTTTTTTGGTTTAATGTTCCAAGGTATGCCAGTCTTTCTCTTATGCTTAAAGTACAATGAGGCATCACCACAATGTAAATGTAGGCACTTGCGTAGGTGGTGTACAATATCTGTTAGATGTTGAAATGTGACTTTTTCTCATCAGCCAAGTATGTTTTGGAAGTTCGACCTGCATTCTTCATCTCACATAGACACCCTCTTAGAGAGAGATGAAGTGACACTAAAGGAGTTGATGGATGAAGAGGATATATTGCAAGAATGCAAGGCGCAGAATCGTAAACTTGTGGAGTTTTTATTAAAATCCGAGTGCTTGGAAGACTTGGTGACCTATATTACAGAGGAGCCACCCCTAGACATGGATGAGAAAATTCGTTACAAGTAAGATGTGCATTAATCATGTTTACTGTTTCAAAGGGTTGTTCTGGTATACATTGATGGGTATTTCCCAAGATTGGAGCAGACAGAATCTGGAGTAGCTGTGTATGGCAATCAATAAGCTTCTATATTTTTTAAAATTTACTTGAGTAAGCTGAAGTTGTTGGCTGGTTACGTTGCACAGCTATTTCATGATTCCTGCACTACCTTATTGTTTCGAGACCACAAATGTACCTGTCTTATTTATTTATTTTTATTTTTTTTATATATGAGGCTGAATAATTGCATGCCAAGGCTTCCAGCTCTACTGCTGACAGGCAGTGAATGAAGGAAAATTTTCATAGTATATTTAAAAGGCAAAGGTTTCACCTAGAAAGAATTGTATACAGCAATCTAGTCTAAAGACAATGCAACATATTTCCTGAGCAGATTCTTAAAAGGAAACTCCATGACATTCCTGACCTAGCCTAACATTACACAAGGCTTGTGGGAGAGACTTGGTGTATGTAAGGGCAAAAAAAAGACTTCAGTACATCGCTACAGCGCTTGCACATTTTCTTCATGTGTTATCTTTTTAAATGCTACAAGTACACAACAGTTGTTTGTGCCAGAAATCCGGTGTTTCTAATTTTTTAAATTTTTTTTTTTTTTTTTTTTTTTTTACTTTTTGTTCTACCCTCCCTATGCAGCAATGCCTCAGTTATAGGCGGATTACAAACATAAATGGATCCATATTCATATTGTTTGCATATGGGGGTGGGATGAGGAGTGCTTTAAGTATCTAAAGACTCCAAGGGTTACAATGGGGGTATTTGCTTTGACACGCATCCTTCTCCACAGTGACATTATCAGATTAGTAAGTGGCCAGTGGGACCCTTAGAGATTCTCGTGGGCCAGTTCCCAATTTAATTAAATCAACCAAACAATATTTCTTACTTCCAAAATAATTAAAACACACTAATAGCTGTGTAATCTAGTTTGATGAAATTGTTTGCCGTCTTGCTGTGTTTTTCTGCTTCCTTGTAATTTTCTTTTGGGCGCTCCAGAACCTTTTCCCCCTCACCCAATGCACATTGGTTGCGGTCATTGCTCTGTCCACTGCAAACCCCAGTGTACATGCCAGGAGCAAAGAGGGGGGGCTGCGTTCCTACATACTATGGGACTGTGGAGAATGAATGTAGCCATTCTCTGGCAGGAAACTGGATCACCGTACAAATAAAAGCATTTGGAGGAGAATAGGCACTTTTTTAGCAGTTAAAAAGGAGGTAAACTTCCATCACTAAATTGTACCTGTAGAGAAGGTTGAGGCTTGCCTAATGGGTAGTGTAAATGTCTCCTAAACATGCACTGTTTAGGAGATATTTACTGTGCATGCGGCCAGTAACATCACTGACACACATGTACTCTGGAAGATTGGCCACCTTTTTGCCGTTCCTTCAGAGCCCTGTGCTGGGACTGGTGGCTCCCAAACGCATGTGCGGGAGTGAAGTCACCGCGGCTCCAGCCAGTCAGAGCTGCAGTCAGCGAACCCGGAAAGCAAGATGGGTGAAGGTGGAAGCGGCCTCCAGCAATCGCATTGTGGAAAGGCTTAACATAATATGCTAGTGCGCGATGCATACTAGCGCATTATGCCTTTCACAGTGCAGGTAAGGGGGGGGGGGGGTGTGTGTGTAACATCCAGCGGTTTACAACTGCCTAGTGTTATTGTGGTTATTCTGGAATTGATCTACCCTAAATTTACCACATAGATGTTTTTGTAGGACCTGCTGACTTTAAGCATACCTGATAGAGATCAATGTCTCTACCTTGAACAGAAACCAAAAGGCAATTAACCTTTCCCATCCCCTCATCCTCAATTGTTTTGTGTCTTTTACAGAGTAAAGTTGTTCACCCTGGCTCTGGTAATTGTAGTTATCGGGGCTCCCTCGGTGTAGTCGGGGTTACTGTCATACCTCCTTTCCTGAGAGTGTCCTTATATACTTCTGCTTGATCTTGCCTTCCAAAGCGGTGTTTAGCAGCAATGCTGCCAGTACTGCATAGCAGTGTGTCCCCTCTGGCTGTGACGGGGAGCTCTGGAAATTGGCGCTAGCATGCGTTTCTCCTGAGGTCACCACAACCTGCAGGAGAAGGTGTATTGGGCCTGGGGAACCAAGATGGCACCTGTTTTATTCCTGGCACCAGGAAATGTATGAATTCTGGCATGACAAACACGCCTTTCAGCCAGTAGCAAGAGTTCAAGTGCTCTCATCTATATAATTCTGGTCCAGACTTTTAAGCAATTGTGAAGGAGAATCTGCTCACACAAATTACATTTGGTTCCATCTCTGACTGTAGTCTCTGGGTTACTGAATATACACATCATAGTAGAATATACCTTGCAAAAAAAAAAAAAAAAAAAAAAAAAAAAAACTTCTAAAAATGATTTCCTCTGTGAAAAGGAAAAGTTTCTATCTGGCAGTTATTGCAGATTTTAGGATTTATGATGGTGGCAGTCCTTGGTTGTAGTATGGGTCTAGATGCATTCCAGAAGTGTTTAGTGCAGGGGTCTTAAACTAGAGGCTCTCCAGCTGTTACGAAACTGCAAGTCCCATGAAGCACTACAAGGCTGACAGTTACAAGCATGAGTCCCAAAGGAAGAGGCATGATGGGAAATGTAGTTTCACAACAGCTGCAGGGCTGCCAGTTTGAGACACTTGCTTTAGAGTTTCCTGCTGGGGAATGGAATCGCAGGCACAATTTGCTAAATGCTGACCGTAGTACTGAGGGGATTTTATGGGTCTTACTTGGTGGGAAGATCCACAGAATCTGAGCAAATGACCCTTGGCTGGCGTATACCCTTACAGAAAAACTAGGCACCAGTTCATGGGAATAGGGGCTTATTCAAATGGCTTACAGGCCTGTGAAATGTGGAAGCCAGTGTTAATTGGAAAAACCCTACAATTAGATTGCTTCTAGCAATGGGAAGAGTGCTGTTATTCAGAGGAAAACTTTTTTAGAGAAGATGATCTAATGTGTTTTGCAATCCTCCCCAATCCTCTCTAATCTTGGGGTCTGATGTTTACACCCAAATACTCCGCTAATCTGCCTTACCGCTTGGAAGTTGAAAGGGTGATTCTCAGAAGCAAAAGCTTCAAAGACAATAGAGTCCCTTCTCTTCAGCTGTAAGAGTACCAGGAAAATATACGCTAAAGTAGGAAAGACCTTTTGTTGCTGGTATAAACTAGGCAGCTTTGATTCCCACAGTTCTAGATTTTATTTAGGAGGGTGTTTGAAAGATTTTTTATTTTTCTACCTTTAAAGCGGTAGTAAACCCGCATTTTTTTATTTTATTTTTTCTTAACACCTGCAAAGCAAAAGGCATAATGAGCTAGTATGCACCGCATACTAGCTCATTATGAAATACTTACCTTAGAACGAGGCCCCGACATCTGGCCCGATCCACGCCGAGGGAGCTGACATGCTCCCTCTGCGTTTCTTCCGGGTATCGCGGCTCCGGCGCTGTGAGTGGCCGGAGCCGCGATATCGTCACTCCCGCGCATGCGCGCGGGAGATTTCATTCCGGCCGGTCGGCTACTGCCGGATTTTCAGGCCGGGAATCCCCTTGTGCGCATGCGCCGCTGCAGTCAGCGGCGCATACCGAGGGGAATATCTCCTAAACCGTACAGGTTTAGGAGATTTTTTTTACCTACAGGTAAGCCTTATTATAGGCTTTCCTGTAGGTAAGTTTAAAAAATTAGTTTACAGCCACTTTAACCCCCCTCCCCCCATCCTAAGGTACGGGCGACGGCTTTTCTTTTTTTTTTTTTTTTGCAAACCAGGCCTGGGAACTTGACCAGGAGATCCCTTAGATTTCTCGTGGGTAAGGAACTTTGCATGCTTAAGAGGAACCCTAATTGGTTTTACTTCCTTTGTTCCCCTGCAAAGTAAAAGCATAATGGGTTAGTATAAATCACATACTAGCCCATTATGTGTTGCTTGCCTGCAAATGAAGCCCGTGATGTCTCCACTGGTGGTTGCATCCACCTTTTGCCCCTCTTCCTTCCATTGTCGCAGACTCCGGCTCTGTGACTGGCCGGAGCCGTGTGATGTCCCTCCCGCGCATGCGAGATTGAGCCGTCAGTCACGGCACTTACAAGTGAAGAAATGGCAAGGAGGTCCGTTTATTCAGCGCATGTGCCGATGATCTCATCGTTACACTACAAGGTAAATGTCTCCTAAACGGTGCGCGTTTAGGAGATATTTTCACTACCTATAGGTAAGCCTTATTCTAGGCTTGCCTATGGGTAAAACTTTAAAAGCAGATGTTAACAATCTCTTTAAAAGATTTACTACTGCTCCCTGGGATTTGTCCTTGGTACTGAATGCTAAAGAACCTTTAGAACCAATCAATGACTGGGCTATTTAAGCAGAACTAGGGAGGGTACTCACCTTCCCAATGCTGGCATCTTCTCCTGTGTGCAGGGATTTGACCATTTTCTTTGGCTGGTGCGGGATGATTCTTCTGCAATAAAATGCCTGCCAGCTCAGTGTATCATAGTGGAACTTTATTTCAGCTTGTGTTTCTTATGCTTCAATGGTCATTTTGCTGGTGTAACTTCAGTTAGGAGTATTAGACATGCAAACTTTGTCCTGCAAGGATTCCTACTTGACAGTTTAGAAGAGTTATACTTGGATTCTTATTCTCCTTCTCCTCCTTCTCCTTCTTATTCTCCTTCTCCTTCTCGGTGGATTAGAGTGACTATTTCAGCAAACGTCCCATACAGGACAACAATCACTTGCTGAAATTACGGCTCAATCTACCAGGTTGAAGCATCAAGGGCAGATAGCTCAGATGCTTCATGGAAAAGTCTTAAGGCTTCGGTATGGTCTACAAGCCATACTTTTATGCAACGCTATGTGTAGCATGCCAGTTTCTCATTCGTTCATTGACAGACACAGCCTTCATAACGATAGGGTTATACCACCTCCACAGGAGTAGGGCTAGACAGAAACGAAAAAAAAACACTTGGCCACTCCCATGGGATGTCCATAGTCAGTATATAACCCCCTCCCTGCTCCAGGTATTGTGTGGGGGTTGTGGGGTTTTTTTTATTTATTTATTTTTTTCTGCCTAGTCAGGAGTAAGGACTTGGTTCCTTGCTGGGGTCGCTAGTCCTGTGAATATTTGTGGGTTTTCAGGATTTTTTTTTTTGTTTTTTTTTCCAGTAAGCGCTACAATTAACTGGCAGGCTGGGCGACGGACTTGATACATCCAGAGGCTCACCCCAGTCTGGCCAGCGAGCGCGTGCGGACTGCTACTACGCCCTAGGTCGGCCACGGCATAGCCCAACTAGGCAGGGACTGGCCCTGCAAAGCAAGTCTCGTGAGGTCGCATACGACCAGGTCTTGCCCTGTGTCGCAGCGCCCCCCCCCGAGGGCGCATTGCCTGCACAGTTCGCTGTAGAGGTAAGGGTGTCCCCTCCTCTCCTTCCCTGGAGTGGTGAGGGACACGGGACAGGGGCTGCATGCTCACGGTGGGCGACCAGAAATTTGGCTTGCGGCCTACCATGGTCCCCCTGCAGGCCACCAGAAATTTAGACCGTGGCTTCGGCGGCCTGCTAGGCCTTGTGGTGGCTCTGCGGGGGTCAGTGCCCCCTGTGAGGGGCCATGGTCTGTGCGGGCTTGGGTCTGTCTCCCCCTGTGCAGGGCCTCAGTTGACACCCTCTGTGGCCCCCTGTTTTTTTGGTATTGCATTTAGGCTGTTAACCTAGTATAGGGCACTCCTGCCCTCCCCTCCTCCCCTGTTGAACAACCCTATCTGACTCTGCCGCATAAAGGTGGCCACCTTGTGGGCTGGTGGCCATGCTCCCTATCCTGTCAGGGAGTGGGAATGATGGCAGAAGGGCTCAAGGGGGTGCTGGTTGTCGAACTTACATCTGTGCGGGAACCTTTCAGGATGGGGGAGGATACAGCGGTGGCTGCAGGAGAGGGATGGTACCTGCTTGGTTAAGCTGTCTCGCGTGGCAAAAGCGTTCCCCTTCCTTATTTTGACACATTTGTCCAGGAAGGCTGTCAAAAGTGATTCTTGCGTTTCCAAAAAACACTGGCTGTAAGGTACCCCTTTGGGGAGTCCCCCCTCCAGAAGGGTACTGTTAACACCAGTGGCGAACCCCTCTGTTTCTAGGCTGCTAGAGGCAACCAAGGCTCTAATAGAGGAATTTCTGGCTTCTAAGAGTTTAGCTGGCATACCTGGAGGGGGAGCAGAAGTCCCCTGCCTTGCTGCACTTATTGCACTGACTTCATGTCCGGTAATTTTTTTTATTTTTTTCTGTCTGTGTTCCTCCAAAACTGTTTGCTTGTTTCCAATAGTCATCTTTTGCCAGACTGGTTGCTGACCTCTGGGGGGGGGGTCTGTGCATTCCCTGTTGCTACAGAGTGTGATTGTCCTGGTTCTTGTGCTTTAAATGGTCTCAGGGGTTTTAATTGAACCTGGGCACAGTCTAAAAGATGGAGATGGATGGGGGACATCAAATTCGGGACCTCAAGGCCCTGACCTGCCTTGTGTGGGTACAGGAGTTCAGGATGGAGTTCGTCCACGCAGTGGTGGCACTCCATCATGGGGTCTTTCTGACTTCTATGACTTTACGATTGCTTAAGCATTCTGTTATGTGCTCAACTACAGCACTTTCTCCATCTGCTGGGGGTGCGGAGCATTATCGACGCATGTGGTGGCCAGATCAAAGGAACACTCCTCATCCAGGGATTCATGAGGTGTTGATCCTGGATCTGGCATGGTTGCGTCAGTGGGGGTTGACTGTCCTGGGCTGACAGGGCAATCTGCTGTGCAGAATTCTCGTTTAGTGTTCCAAGGTGCAATGTAGTTTCTAGACAGACTTCTCCGATTTCAGTTGGCCTCTATACGATCGGAAGAAGTCTTTGGTCCGGCCAGAACGTTTGCTTTATCTGAGCCTGACCGGACAACAGACTCCAGGAGTAGCATGTAGCGTTTGTTTCATTTACTATCCGGCAGGTGGGATCCTTTGCGGATCCCCATGTGGATGTCAGGTCTGATGATATCTACCCTTTTTTTGTTTTGCAAGGCATTTGCACAATTCCATGTTGGCTCCCTTCGGGAAGATCCTGGCTTAATGGGACATATATCCAAGGTCTTTGAACAATTTGATTTGGCTGAGTCAGGAAAAGGTTTTCTACACTTTATCCTATGGAGGAAAAATTTACTAAGATGTGGGATATACCGGCAGTTGATGCTGCCATTTCCTCCGTAAACAAATGCCTGACTTGTCCTGTTGACAACGCTCAGATGCTTAGGGATCCAACTGATAAAAAATTGGAATTCCTATTAAACGTTTCCTTGGCAGGTTCAGTAGATCAACCTACAGTGGCAGCAATTTGAGTCTGTCAATATTTCAGAGACCATGTTAAAAAGCTGCTTAACCACTTTCAGACCGGACCATTTTGCTGGTAAATGACCAGAGGTCTTTTTACACTTTGGCACTGCGCTGCTTTAACTGGTAATTGCGCGGTCATGCAATGTTGTACCCAAACAAAATTTGCGTCCTTTTCTTCCCACAAATAGAGCTTTCTTTTGATGGTATTTGATTGCCTCTGCGATTTTTATTTTTTGCGATATAAACGTAAAAAGACCGCAAATTTTGAAAAAAAATGATATTTTCTACTTTTTGTTATTAGAAAAATCCAATAAACTCAATTTTAGTCATACATTTAGGCCAAAATGTATTCAGCCACATGTCTTTGGTAAAAAAAAAGTCAATAATTGTATATTTATTGGTTTGCGCAAAAGTTGTCACATCTACAAACTAAGGTACGTTTTCTGGAATTTACGCAGCTTTTAGTTTACGACTGCCTATCTCATTTCTTGAGGTGCTAAAATGGCAGGGCAGTACAAAACCCCCCCAAATGACCCCATTTTGGAAAGTAGACCCCCTAAGGAAATTGATAAGAGGCATGTTGAGCCCATTGAATATTTTATTTTTTTGCCTCAAGCGATTGAATAATGACAAAAAAAAAATTTTTATTTTTTTTTTACACAAAGTTGTCACTAAATGATATATTGCTCACACATGCTATGGGCGTATGTGAAATGACACCCCAAAATAAATTCTGCTGCTTCTCCTGAGTATGGGGATACCACATATGTGGGACTTTTTGGGAGCCTAGCCGCGTACGGGGCCCCGAAAACCAAGCACCGCCTTCAGGCTTTCTAAGGGCGTAAATTTTTGAGTTCACTTCTCACTACCTATTACAGTTTTGAAGGCCATAAAATGCCAAGATGGCACAAAACCCCCACAAATGACCCCATTTTAGAAAGTAGACACCCCAAGCTATTTGCTGAGAGGCATGTTGAGTTCATGGAATATTTTATATTTTGCCACAAGTTGCGGGAAAATTACAAACTTTTTTTTTTTTTTTTTTTTTTTAACAAAGTTGTCACTAAATGATATATTGCTCATGCATGCCATGGGCATATGTGAAATGACACCCCAAAATAAATTCTGCTGCTTCTCCTGAGTACGGGGATACCACATATGTGGGACTTTTTGGGAGCCTAGCCGCGTACGGGGCCCCGAAAACCAAGCACCGCCTTCAGGCTTTCTAAGGGCGTAATTTTTTGATTTCACTCCTCACTACCTATTACAGTTTTGAAGGCCATAAAATGCCAAGATGGCACAAAACCCCCACAAATGACCCCATTTTAGAAAGTAGACACCCCAAGCTATTTGCTGAGAGGCATGTTGAGTCCATGGAATATTTTATATTTTGCCACAAGTTGCGGGAAAATTACAAACTTTTTTTTTTTTTTTTTTTTTTTTTCACAAAGTTGTCACTAAATGATATATTGCTCACGCATGCCATGGGCATATGTGAAATGACACCCCAAAATAAATTCTGCTGCTTCTCCTGAGTATGGGGATACCACATATGTGGGACTTTTTGGGAGCCTAGCCGCGTACGGGGCCCCGAAAACCAAGCACCGCCTTCAGGCTTTCTAAGGGCGTTACAGTTTTGAAGGCCATAAAATGCCAAGATGGCACAAACCCCCCCCCAAATGACCCCATTTTGGAAAGTAGACACCCCTAAATTTAGGGGTACACTAGTGAGACTAGGTAATAAATGGCGGGTGCCCTGAAACTATAAAAAAATAACTAACCAACCAGCGTCACCTGTAACAGTTATATGGTGATCACTGGTGAAAGGGTTAACTAGGGGGCAATTAGGGGGCTTTATGCGGTAGTATATGGGGGTCCCTGGCGCTATAAAAAGCTGCAGCGAACCTAAATACCTACCTGCCTAACTAGCGTCACCTGTGACACTAATACGGCGATCAGAAAAACGATCGCTTATTAGGCTGGGTTCACACTGGAGCGATGCGGGAACGCCACGAATGCGCGGCGGGTTCCCGCATCGCATGCCTCCCGGCGGCAGTTCACACTGCCCTATGCGAACTGCTGGGAGTGTCAGTGAAATGTTACTGACACCCCCAGATCAGTTCGCATATCGCAGTGCGATCTGCAAACTCGGATCGCATGGTGTGAACACCCATGCGATCCGATTCTGCTGCGGGCCAAAAAAAGGGTCCCGTGCGAATTTGCGGCGGGTGCGGCGAATGGCTGAACTCGAATCGCACAGAGATCGGATGTGATTTGCACTGCAGTGCGGTGCGAATCACATCCGTTCTCATAAACCGCTGCAATGTGAACCCAGCCTTAGTGACACTGGCGACGGGGGGTGATCACGGGGTTAAACCTTTATTGGGGGGGTTAGGGGGGTACCTTAGAACTAAAGGGGGCTAACCCTAACTGCCCTAACAGTTATTAGTCACAAATGACACCCGCCGGGTGATCAGGGGGTTAAACCTTTATTAGGTAATAAATGGCGGGTGCCCTGAAACTATAAAAAAATAACTAACCAACCAGCGTCACCTGTAACAGTTATATGGTGATCACTGGTGAAAGGGTTAACTAGGGGGCAATCAGGGGGCTTTATGCGGTAGTATATGGGGGTCCCTGGCGCTATAAAAAGCTGCGGCGAACCTAAATACCTACCTGCCTAACTAGCGTCACCTGTGACACTAATACGGCGATCAGAAAAATGATCGCTTATTAGGCTGGGTTCACACTGGAGCGATGCGGAAACGCCGCGAATCCGCGGCGGGTTCCCGCATCGCATGCCTCCCGGCGGCAGTTCACACTGCCCTATGCGAACTGCTGGGAGTGTCAGTGAAATGTTACTGACACCCCCAGATCAGTTCGCATATCGCAGTGCGATCTGCAAACTCGGATCGCATGGTGTGAACACCCATGCGATCCGATTCTGCTGCGGGCCAAAAAAAGGGTCCCGTGCGAATTTGCGGCGGGTGTGGCGGGTGCGGCGGGTGCGGCGAATGGCTGAACTCGAATCGCACAGAGATCGGATGTGATTTGCACTGCAGTGCGGTGCGAATCACATTCGTTCTCATAAACCGCTGCAATGTGAACCCAGCCTTAGTGACACTGGCGACGGGGGGTGATCACGGGGTTAAACCTTTATTGGGGGGGTTAGGGGGGTACATTAGAACTAAAGGGGGCTAACTCTAACTGCCCTAACAGTTATTACAGTCACAAATGACACCAATGCAAAAAAAAAAAAAAAGACATTGGTGTCACTGTGACTGGGGGGCAGGGGTAATTGGGGGGGTGATCGGGGGGTAAAGGGGGGGTGTGAGTGTGCCTGGCATGTTCTACTGTGTGTGTGAGTGTTGGTGCAACTTACTGATCCGCTCTCCTCCGTGTCGGAACGAAAAATACCGACACGGAGGAGAGAATACATCACTTCCTCTCCTGTGTTTACATTACAGGAGAGGAAGTGATGTCACCGGGGATTTCTATTCGTCGGGAGCGATCGCGAGGGGGTGGCCATGAATGAATGGCCGTCCCCTCGTCCGGGATCGCTCCCGTACGAATACCGACCGCCGCAGGCACCGGGCGGGGGCCCGATCGGGCCCCCGACCCGCGGGAGGCAAGGGACGTACATGTATGTCCTTATGCCTGCCCGTGCCATTGTACCGACGTACATCGGCGTGCGGCGGTCGGCAACTGGTTAAAGCTTTACCTGAACAGCAAGCCCGGGGGTTAGCCAACCTACCAGCGGCTTTTGTATTCAGACCTCTTGCCTTACACTTGGGTTGGTACACATGCGTAAAATCTTATGACTGAAAAATTGGTCAGCCGAATCACCTTGTAAGAAACTCCTGGCAGGATATCCCTTTTGTGGTGCAAAACTGTTTGGAGGGGATTTGGACAATTTTATATCCATAGGATCTCTAGTGGGAAAAGCACCCTTTTTTACCAGTCAAGAAAAGGAGTAAACGTCCCTCCTTTAAATGGGCGCTTTCTCCAGTGCCAGGGTCATCAGCCTCCAGGCAGTCACAACGGCCTCCTCCGTCAGGCTCAAAGGTTAAAACTCGATCAACCCCAGGGACAAAAGTCCTGGGGGAGAAGGTCTTCAAGACAAAATGCTAAGACCTCCTTATGAAGGGGCACCCTTCATAAGACTACTAAAGTTCTCAGGGCTCTGGCAGGAGGAATTTCAGGACAAATGAGTGGTCTCCACAATAACTCTAGGTTACCAACTAGAATTCTGAGAATTCCCTTCTCCTCATTACCTCAGATCAAATGTACCCAGAGAAAAAGTCTCTCCTTCTAGCGTTGGAGCGACTATTGTCGTGAAACGTTATCATGGTAGTTCCTACACAAGAGCAGGGAATGAGGTTTTAGTCCAACCTTTTCACAGTACTAAAGCCAAACGGATGTAGATCTCTTTTGCGTCCAGGTTCAACAAAAAGATCGACAACTTTGTGTCAAGAACGAGGGATCCTCTTGCATGCGGGACAGATGCGTTGGTAACTCTGTGACATCAGTTCCTAATTTATGCATTCCCTCATATTCTGCTACTGCCACAACTTCTTTGCAGGATCAGGCAGAAAGTCTGTGCTTCTGGTGGCCCCAGCATGGCCCAGGAGAGCTTGACATGCAGAAATATTGAAGATGGCGGTAGGCTTTCCTTGGACCCTACCGTCCCGCCCACACCTGCTTTCCCAGGGACTAGTATTCCATCCTACCTTACAAACGCTACATTTAACGGTTTGGCTATTGAAGCCCACATTCTGAAGAATCGTGGGCTTTCGGGCCCTGTGATCTCTGCCTTGATTAATGCAAGAAAGTCAGCTTCCAGAATGGATTTTATCAGAGTCTGGAAAGCATGTCTCCTGGTGTGAATCCAGGGGTTGGCATCCCAGAAATTGTCATGAGCAGAATCCTTGAATTTCTGCAAAATGGGTTAGAGATTAAACTGGCCTTGAGTACCATCAAGGGTCAAGTCTCGGCCTTATCAGTTCTGTTTAAACTTCCACTTGCTTCGCATTCTTTGGTCCGAAGCTTTTATACAAGGGGTAACGTGCCTTAATCCTCCAGTTAAGGCACCTCCTGAACCCCTGGGATCTGAATTTGCAGAAGCAGCCTTTTGAACCGACACATCAAATTCCCTTATGAGGCAAAAATTAAAAACAAGAGCTCACGGGACTTTATATGAAGTACGGGATTAAAAAAGATTTATTATTGTCTATCAAAGCATGATTACATATTAATAATAATAATAATAATCTTTTTTTAGTAGCTTTTTTTTATTTTTTTTTGCCTCATATTGATAGGGATGGAGGCTATGACCTCATTTAAAGTACCAATTTTTCCCTTTTCCCTTTCCCCATTATCTGATTATCAAATTCCCTTAGTTCTGTTGACAAGGAAATACATTTTTCTGGTGGCCATTTCTTCTGCCAGAAGAGTATCAGCATTGGCGGCCCTCTTGTAAAGAGCCGTATCTGATAATGCACAAGGATAGAGTGGTGTTACGCCCTCATCCTAGTTTTCTACCGAAGGTGGTCTCAAATTTTCATCTAAACCAAGATATTGTTCTGCCTTCCTTTTTTTTTTTCTTCCCAAAATCCCCGCTCTATGGAAGAGAAGTCGCTACATTCTTTGGATGTAGTGAGAGCAGTCAAAGCCTATCTGAAAGCGACTGCTCAGGTTCGCAAAACGGATGTTTTGTTCGTTTTGCCAGAGGATCCTAAGAGGACAGGCAGTGTCAATCTACCATTGCTAAATGGATTCGACAAGTAATTGTTAAAGCTTATGGTTTGAAGCAAAATATTCCGCCTTTTCACATCAAGGCACACTCCACTAGGGCTGTTAGTGCATCGTGGGCAGTGTATCACCAGGCCTCCATGGCTCAAATCTGCAAGGCCGCAACCTGGTCATCAGTCCATACATTCACCAAATTTTATCAGGTGGATGTGAGAAGGCATTAAGATATCGCCTTTGGGCATGGTGTGCTGCAGGCAGCTGTACAGGGTCCTCAGGTCTGATTACACCCTATGCTGTGTGGTTTCCCTCCCCTCAGATAGCATTGCTCTGGGACATCCCATCAGTAATTACTGAGTCTGTGTCCCGTGATGTACGAGAAAGAAAATAGGATTTTTATAACAGCTTGCCTGTAAAATCCTTTTTCTTTTGCGGTACATCACGGGACACAGAGGTCCCTCCCCTCTTCTAATACACTTATCTTGCTTTGCTACAAAACTGAGGTACCTCCAGTTGGGGGAGGGGTTATATGGAGGATTGAACTTCCTGTCTAGAGTGTGCCAGTGTCCAATCGCCTAGTGATTACCCTATAACCCATCAGTAATTACGGAGTTTGTGTCCCGTGATGTACCTCCAAAAGAAAAGGATTTTACAGGTAAGCTGTTATAAAAATCCTATTTTTTTTAAAGTTCCGTGGATTTCATTTGAATAAGGACATTGGAGTTGGCTTCTTGTGTCCCTGGTCAGCACATCCTAAGGAATTTGCTTTATCTGGCCGGGATGTAGTTTGGGGGATTCGGCTGTACTTGCCAGCCACTGGGTCTGTTGGTCTGGATGGATTGGACAGAATTTCTCTGTATAAAACAAAACTGGCGCTGGAGAAATAATGAATGATTGAAATTTTGCAGCTGCTGCTAAAATAAAGTGCTAAAACTTCAAAATTTGATATACTAGATTTCACTAGTATATCAGATAATGTCTCTGGGCTATGCTGTCAGGGAGTAGTTCTTCCTTTCCTGGTTATGGTGCCTTCTTCTCGGGCAGTTAGTGCTTCTTGGGCCTTCTGTCATCAGGCGGCCGTTTTGCAAGTTGACAAGGCGGCCACTAATTGTGTACATTTTCACAAGTTCGATGAAGTGGGTGGTTTGGCATCTGCAGGTGCCTCTTTTGGCCGCAAGTTTTTTTTGCAGGCCACTGGTTAGAGGGTCTATTCCCTCTGGAAGGAGCATCGTTCAGGTTGGGATTCAGCTTGTCCTGGGTGAAGTTCCTGTTACCTGGTTGGCTCTTGTATTAGCCTTGGGGATATTTAGTTTTTTCCCACCCCTCATGTTGGCACTGCTTTGGGACGTCCCTATCATTATGAAGGCTGTCTGTGAACTCTGAGAAATTGATTTTACGGTAAGTAAAAAATCCTATTTTTTGGCAGGACAAGTATGATTACGTGTTTATCCACTCAAGGAGCTGTCCTTTAAATATGATTTGGGGACATCACATTTTCCACGGTTAGTCTCTAGATGGAGGTTTTTATCTTGTGGTGATGGTTGTTTTGGTTCCTTATTTCTTTGTGTAAATTGATGATTTTTTGTGTTTTTTTTGTTTTTTTTATCTGAAGGGGGCGGGTTGGACTTTTAAAGTGGTTGTAAACCCTTACAACACACTTTAACCTACAGGTAAGCCTAGATTAACCACTTAAGCCCCGGACCAATTGTCAGCCTAAGGACCAGAGGTCTTTTTACAATTTCGCACTGCACTGCTTTAACTGGTAATTGCGCAGTCATGCAATGTTGTACCCAAACAAAATTTGCGTCCTTTTCTTCTCACAAATAGAGCTTTCTTTTGATGGTATTTGATTGCCTCTGCAATTTTTTTTTATTTTTTACGATCTAAAAGGAAAAAGACTAAAATTTAGTAGAAAATCTTTTTTTTCCTTCAAAATTTTCAGTCATACATTTAGGCCAAAATGTATTCAGCCACATGTCTTTAATAAAGTCAAGCGTATATTTATTGGTTTGCGCAAAAGTTATAACGTCTACAAACTAGAGTACATTTCCTGGAATTTACACAGCTTTTAATTTGACTGCCTATCTCATGTCTTGAGGTGCTAAAATGGCAGGGCAGTACAACCCCCCCAAATGACCCCATTTCCCCAAGGAAATTGCTGAGGGGCATGTTGAGCCCATTGAATGAGGATTTAAATCTAAAACGCTACCAAAAAAAACTGTTAGCGATCGCAGGGATCAGGCCTGACTCTGCGAACGCTGCAGTTATGTGTTTAGTGTTTTGTAAGTGACGGTGATCGATCGATACTGCACTTGGGTGGGCTGGGCGGAGGGGCAAAACGCAGGTGTTAGCAGGTATCTGGGCTGATCCTGCTAACAATGCCTTTTTTTGGAACCCTAAACTGCTGGGGACGCTAGTATAGATCTGATCAGATATTGATCTGTTCAGATACTATACCACTACGGGAAGTGTATGCTTTGCACGTGGGTGTTAGCGGTACTGGCACTAACCTAGCGCTGCCTGGGGCGACGCAGACCCTAAAACCTAATTGATATCACCCGCTGGGTGATCAGGGGGTAATAAATGGTGGGTGCCCTGATGCTATTAAAAAAGCTAACTAACCAGAGTCACCCGTAACACTTATACGGTGATCACTGGTGAAAGGGTTAACTAGGGGCAATCAGGGGGTTAAAATCTTTATTAGGTAGTATATGGGGGTCCCTGACGCTATATAAAAACCTGACAGGGAACCTAAATAACTGGCTAACCAGCATCACCAGTGACACTTACAGTGATCGCTGGTGAAAGGGTTAACTCTAGGGGCAATCAGGGGGTTAAAACCTTTATTGGGTAGTATATGGGGGTACCTAACGCTATAAAAACCTGTCGGTGAACATAAAAAATAACTAGCTACCTAGTGGCACCAGTGACACTAATGCAGCGATCAGAAAAACGATTGCTTAATGACACTGGCAAAAGGGGTGAAAGGGTTAACTCTAGGGGCAATCAGGGGGTTAAACCTTTATTGGGGGGGGGGGGCTACCCTGGACCTAACACTAACTGCCCTGACACTTTTTACTGTCACAACTGACACGAAATGCAGTGATCAGTAAATGATCACTGCAATCGGTGACACTGTGACTGGGAGTGGGGGGGGGGTGATCGGGGGGTGATTTGTGTGCCTGTGTACCTACATGTCAGTGTAGTGTTGGTGCACTTACTATCTCTGCTCTCCTCGCAGTCCGGTCAAGCCCACCCAGAGGAGAATGACATCACTTCCTCCCTGCCTGTGTTTGCACTACACAGGCGGGGGAAGCTTGTCATTCGCCAGGAGCGGTCGAGAGGGGATGGCCAGAAACCAACGGCCATCCCCTTATCCCGGATCGCTCCTGAAGCGAAACGGACCGCCGCAGCCAGCGGGAGGGGGTCCGATCTGACCCCCCCCCCCCCCACCCGCTGGAAGGCAAGCACGTACGTGCTTGTGCCTGTCTGTGCCATTGTGCCGACGTACATTTACATGCGGCGGTCCTTAAGTGGTTAAGGCTTACCTGTAGGTCCAAGAAATATCTCCTAAACCTACATGGTTTAAGAGATATTTGCCGAAAGACAGGCACTGCTGTCTACGGCGCGCACTGAGTGCGGCATAGTCAACGGCGAAGATGCCGTGCGTGTCGGCTCCCGTGCGCATGCGCGGAGTGACGTCATCGCGGCTTCGCCGAATAACAGCGGCGGAGCAGCGAGACCCCCACCAAGAAGATGGCTGCGCCGCACTACAGGGGACAGCGGTGACATCGCTGGCTCCTGTGTCAGGTAAGTGACACATAATGGACTACTATGCGATGCATAGTAGTCAATTATGCTTTGCCTTTGCAGGGAATGAAAGAGGAAGTAAACTCATCAGGGTTCACTTCCTCTTTAATTTCATTCTGGTTTGTTTCCTGTTGAAGGTGGAGCCAGTAATCATTTAAGTAGCCGTCCTGAAGGATCTTTGAAATTTACTGGCATCACTAACATTATTCATAAAATATTTTGAAGTAAACCCCCACAAAGTTGGCGTTTTTCATTATGGTATTTTTTGTTGTTCAAATCTGACTGCAAACTGCATTAGTCAAATTTTTAGGCCCTCATATTGCTCTTTTGCACATTCTAAACTAGCTTATACATGATAGATGGTTATGAACTTTTATTACTGTGCTTTCAGTCAGCATGTTTAGCTTCTGATCTGTTTTCTTCTAGGTACCCCAATTTGTCTTGTGAGTTATTAACCTCAGATGTATCGCAAATAAATGACAGATTAGGAGAGGATGAATCTTTACTAAAGAGGCTCTACAGCTTCCTTTTAAATGACTCTCCGTTGAATCCACTGCTTGCTAGTTTTTTCAGCAAAGTATTGAGCATTTTAATCAGCAGGAAGCCAGAACAGGTATGTGTGAAGTTTTTATTCACCTTGTCCCTTGCCATGATTTTGCATTTTTGGCATCACATGCATACCAAGAAAAAATGATCTGTGTAACTTAATGGAAAAATGATGGCTTCAATCAGCTTTATGATAAATGTGTTTATTTTTATTTTATTTTTTAAGGGTTGCTTTAACAATGTTTCTTGGGTTTATGCTTTACACGTGATTTACATGTAAACCTTTTTGCTTAATTTTACAGATTGTAGCTTTTTTAAAGAAAAAAGATGACTTTGTCGACTTGATAATAAAACATATAGGTACCTCTGCAATTATGGATTTGCTGCTAAGACTTCTCACATGTATTGAGCCACCACAGCTAAGGCAAGATGTCTTGAATGTAAGTTTCGGTAACTTCTGTCCTTTTAGCCAATACTAATGCATGTGTATTAATGCAGGGTGTATGCACCAATTTCCCATAACTTTAAGTATTCAAATAACTTAAAGCAGAGTTCCACCCAAAAGTGCAACTTCTGCTTTAAGCAGTCCTGACCCCCCCGAGATTATTATTTATTTATTTTATTTATTTTTTGGTGTAGGGGAGCAGGTACTTGGATTTTGACAAATCTTGACTTCTGCCTAGGCAGCCACTCCCTCCCACGTCATTGCCTGGCCATTCAAGACATGCAGTGCACACCCGGCTGTGAAGCCGCAAGCTGTCAGACATGTGCCCACAGTAGTGACGCCTATGTTGCAGAGGGAAAAGGAGAAGCAAGGCTTTGGGTGGCCACATTGCTGGACCATGGGGCAGATGGGTGTGTTTTAAGTCGGAGGCTACACTTTTTGTAGCTGCTGACTTTTAATAAACACAGTAACGGGTGAATCACCGCTTTAAAGCGGTGTTCCGCCTGGGGGAAAAGAAAAATTGAAAACCGCTACAAATACTGTAGCTGCTGACTCTTAATATATATATATATAGACACTTACCTGTACAGGGAGCCCGCAATCTGAGCACCCATCCAATTTTCGGATTGGCTGTCTGGTTCTGCCACTTGTTGTATGGGAACTTATTCTTGGCCTTTTATAATGGTGGCGGAGAGGGGGGAAGGGGGGGCGATGAACTTCTGAGGGGTGGCAGAGTCTCCCAAAAGTGAGGAAGGGAGGGTACATGTCAAAACGGGTACCTGTGGAAGTTCCACTTGAACACCGCCTTCTCCCCCATTTTTGAAGGTTTGTTTTCTTTTTGGTAGCGTTTTACATAGTTGTAGCATGTACTTGCTCCCACTTCTTCTCAGAGTAGAAGTTCAACCCAAACAATACACAACACCCCAAATTAACTTTATTTTAATCATTTTTAAAGGGCAACTGTCATCTCTGTCCCGCAGCGGCTCCTCCTCTGACCCGCTGTTAACTCACTGACAGTCCCATTCACTTTACTGGGACGGTGGTGTGGCCGTGACACAAGGTGAGGGACGTGGGGGCAGCAGGTGAGTGGATGCCCGCTAACAGGTGCTTGCATGATGGATCTGAAATGACAGGCGCTCGTTAAATGTAAGGGCTCGTTCTTGCTGGTAGATAAAATATTTAATATTTGCAAACAAATTGAAGTTTTCCCATTTAGAATAAGCTGTCAGGTTAGTAAATATTCCCAAACTGAGTCGTTTACGGCCCGCTGCCATTTTGCTCCTCAAGAGAGGAATAAAGCACTTCAAGCTATGTACAGAAAGATCACAAGGTTTATAAGCTGCTTAGAAGGTTTCACTTTAAAGTGGAGGGCCACCCTGAAAAAAAATACATTAAAAATTTTAAAAAATCATTAAAAAAAAACAAACTTTTAACTTGCCAGAAATGCCTGTTGCTAGGCACATCATCCTAATCTGCCTCTTCCTCCTCCGCGGAGATCTTCTTTCTTCTCTCCCCCGTGCGGCGTCTTCTGGGTAATAGGGCGCTGTGTGTTCTGGGAACTGTGTCCCAGAACACAGCGCGCCCCATTCACAAAGCGCTGCTCGACTCGTGCATGCGCAGTAGGAAACGGGCAGTGAAGCTGCAAGGCTCCACTACCTGTTTCCCTTAGTTGAAATGGCGGCGCGGGCAGCCGAGGGACAGGTCAGCCTCGGGCGGCCATCATTGCGGGCGCCCTGGACAGGCAAGTGTGTTAAGTCAGCAGCTACAGTGTTTGCAGCTGCTGACTTTTAATTTATTTATTTTATTTATTTTTTTAAACCGGCCCTCCTCTTTAACTTTTAATGCTTGCCCTTCCTCCTCACTTACAGCCTGGTACAGATGCATTTCTCTTCAATTGTACAATTTTTAATTTTTTTTTTGTAGTGTACATAGATTTGCAAAACAATGGGATAAAGGAATATTCTTGAACTTTATCTCATATTGTTACTGTGAAATTGTGAGAATGCATCAATGCAGTGCATGTTATGTCAGCTTGTAGAGCTCTCATTCAGTGAATGAGTTTAACAAAAATTTAAAGATTTGCAGAATATACAGCCTCATTCTATCTACATAAGTAAGCTAAATTATTAATGTATCTTAAATGGGAATACTATCTTTAGGTTTAGATGTATAATTTTTTTTTTTAATACTCCAAAAGCATTTTATGAAAAAAAAAATCAAATTTTGATTTTTTTTTTTTTTATTTTTTTTTTTTTAAGTGCCAACATGGCCAAAACTGTACTTGTGCAAGCATATATTCTCTCCAATGTGTGGCAGGATGTTGATCTTTGTACATCTGTTCAACAGATATTTTAGTGCTTTTTTTTTTTTTTTTTTTCTTCAGTGCCGAGAAGAGCTTGCAATCCTCATTGAACAAAGCTTTCATTCTAAGTTATGCACTTTAGGCCAGTAGCTAGATATTTTTTTCCCATTTGTCTCTTCCTTTTTTATAGTGGCTAAACGAAGAGAAGATTATCCAGAGACTTGTAGAGTTAGTGCACCCTTCTCAGGATGAAGATGTAAGTATGACATTCACTTTCCACAGCACTTGCTGCAAAACCCCTCCTAGATGTCTTTATTGTTTTGATAGGTACTTTTATTGACTGCTAATGTTTTTTTGTAAATTAATGTCTTGAAGGAGAAATTGGCATGTTTGCATTAAAACTGGTTATGTAATCCCTATGCCTTTTTGTAAACAAAAAAAAAACTGCAACCTTTTTCTGTGGAAGGAGTCTTATGTGTAGCTGTGCAAGACTAACCTAGGAAAAATGTTATGTGAAAGGAGTTCCCCATGTAGTTCTATGTGTTGGGGAGGAATGGAGATGATGCAAATATACATTACTAGTCTCTGACTGCAGCTATCCTCAGGCCAGCCTTGGAGTGTTGCAACCAGGCTCTTATTGTTTCCGCTCTTATTGACACTACTGATCTGGTCACGGTCCAATAAATGGGAACAACTGGCGTGTGTGTGGAGGGCTCTGTATGTGCGATTTCTCTGGGAGATGGTCTTTTGCAAATTTTATGGTTTTTGAATTTACCAATTTTTAAACATTTACATATAATTGTGTGTTTTTATTTATTTTTTTGACCCAAACTATGACTTTGTCACTTGAGTAACTGCTTTCTACCCAGGTAACCTGTTTACCAGGCTGCTTTTTTTTTTTTTTTTGTGTGTGTGTGCAGTTGTTTGGCTATTTTGACCATGCCGAATAGGTGAGTGGTTAATTGAGTGACAATATTCATTAATAAAACTTGTTGCCTTATGTTTGTCACTGTGGATTGGGCAGTGTGCCATCTTATAGGCCACCAGACCAAAGGAAGACCTCTGTCCTTAAAGCGGAACTTTACCCATATTTTGGTAAAGAGGTTCTTTAGTAAGGAACATATGTTCCACAAGAATAATTGTGCTATAAGTTTCCTCTAGCATTGTTCCTTTTTCTTCTTGCTAGAGGCCACCATTTTGCTAAAGCCTTGAGCCCCAGCAGTAATTCATAAAACGGATCTAAACCATTTGATTTAACAATTTGAAAAAAGTTGCATTCCTGGAATGCTGAGATTGCTAACTTTCACATTTTGCTAGTGTCCTCAACCAAACTGTCAAATGTCTGGTGTCATAACTGATCGAATGTGCAGCACCATGGCAGTTGCAGATCAAACAGAAGCAGCTTCCTTTGCTGTAGACAGGAGGGTTTTATTCTGCTTTATAGTTGTAAGCAGATCAGCCTCTACAAACTTGGCAGTGCCTAAAGAAATTGAAAAAAACTGAGCATGTGCAGAGGTGAGACAGTGGTATTACTGAATTTTAAACTGTATAGACACTTTTTTTAATGTTTTACATAGCTTTATCTGAAAAATGGACCAGCCTGAAGTGATCTCACAGGACTTCATTTTCTGACTAAAGTTCCACTTTAACCTCCCTAGCGGTAATCCCGAGTCTGGCTCGGGTTGGGATTTTAATTACAAGAGCGGTAACCCCGAGCCAGACTCGGGTTTGCACCGCTCGATGCAGGGGAGGACACAGGGATCGTTACTTACCTTGTCCCCTGGATCCAGCGATGTCCGCCGCGCTGTGTGATCGAGCTGTCCTCCGCTCGATTCACAGTGCCGAATGCCGCCGAGCTCCGTTCCCTGCGACGTTACGACGCACGGGAGCGGAGAACGGCGGCAAATTCAAAAAAGTAAAAACACACACAGCACTGTAATCTTACAGATTACAGTGCTGTAGTAAAAAATACACACCCCCTTTGTCCCTAGTGGTTTGTGCAATGCCCTGCATGCACTTTTATATTATAAATACTGTTTTTTTTTTTACTGCTTGGAATTTGGAGATTGTCCATAGCAACCAAAACATGTCCCTTTTTTCATTTTTTTTTTTTGGATTTGATTACATTATTGAATAATTTTTATTATTCTTTATTATATTATAAACTTTATCATACCCGGGATGTCCGCTAGACTCTGGTTTGAAGAGATTTCAGAGCGTTATTCCTAAGAATTGCAGGACTACAAAATAAAAGCCAGATTTCCATGCAAAATAATTGTACCGCTTTCAGCACCTTATTCCAGACTGAATCATACTGCCAGGGAGGTTAAGGAACCAAACAAGCAGTTGGAGACTCTCTAGAGCTCTGTTCTTGCTGGCAGGTCATGTTCGTGTGTCTGTTTATAGCTGTGACTTTGACCAGTCAGCCAAAAGCTTGAAAAAAAAAATCAAAGGCTCTTGGAAAGAATCTGGTCATTTATTGCAGTTGATCCCTTGGTCATAAGACAACTGGAGCAAATGACTATAGCTTTAAACTACAGTTACTGTATGTTGTAAGTAGGGATGAGCCGAACACCCCCTGGTTCGGTTCGCACCAGAACTTTCGAACGGACCGAAAAAGCGTGCGAACTTTAGAACCCCATTGAAGTCTATGGGACTCGAATGTTCAAAATAAAAAGTGCTAATTTGCAATATATTGTCCTAAAAAGAGTTTGGGGACCTGGCTCCTGCCCCAGGGGACATGGGTCAATGCCTAAAATATTTTTAAAAACGGCCGTTTTTCGGGAGCACTGATTTTAATGATTAAAGTGAAAAAAAAAAAAAATGAAATATTCCTTTAAATATCATGCCTGGGGGTTGTCTATAGTACCACTTCACAGGCATACGTGTTTCCTGTGTTTAGAACAGTCCCTGCACAAAATGACATTTAACGGAAAGTCATTTAAAACTGCTTGCGGTTTTAATGTAATATCTGGTTCCGGCAATATGGATTAAAATCATTGAGAAAAATGGCATAGGTAGCCCCCCCCCCTGCCCTGCCCATTACCAGCCCCTTTGGGTCTTGTACGGATATTAAGGGGAACCCCGTACCCATATTAAAAAAGGAAAGGCGTGGGGCCCCCCAGGCCCTATATACTCAGGAGTATACAGGCGGTGAAAACAAGACGGACTGTGTAGGTGTGTGTGTGTGTGTGTGTGTGTGTTAAGTAGAATGTTTGTAATTTTGAACTGGTACATTTTTAAAGTGTAGCTCCTGTCAAAAGATCTATTTTTAAGCTTTTTGGAAAACATAGGGAAGGGTTATCCCTGTATAATTTTTGCCGTCTGTCTTTTTTTTTTTTTTTTTTTCATCTCTCTTCCTGTTGTCTCCTTCTGGAGACTTTGTAAGTTGGATGTTTGAAAGTAGGGGCCTGCCCTATATGCTCTGCAGAAATGGCGGAACAAGGTTTTGGTGTTGTCACAACACTGTAAGCCTTCAAAGTGACTCTTGATGGGCCCTGGAGTGCCCTGCTGTGAATGATTATATCAAGAATTGTAATTACATGCCATTGTTGAACAGTGGTAGAAAAATTGGGCCTTTTGGTGGTTGTGGTGGTGCCACAACACAAGTCCTCAGTTACACTCGGGCACGGGAACAGGCCCTGCTGTGAAATATTATATCAAGAATTGTAATTACATGCCCCTGTTAAACAGACGGTGAACATTTTGGGCCTTAGGCACTGCTTGCTGGTGCCACAACACTGCAACCTCTCCCAGATACTCTATTTGGAGTGCAGGAATGAGCCCTGCTGCAAAGCATTGCATCAAAAATTTTAATTGTTAAACAGGGCTGAAAAATTGGGCTGGTGGCATCACCCAGAACCAAAAAATGTTCTTCCAAGATATCAGTGGAGGAGGAAGAGGATAGACAATCAACATAATAGGACAGTCACTCGGCATCAGCATAGGCAGTCTTGGAGGGATGTGATATTTCAAAAGAAATTAGTCGGTTACATCAGCTTCAGGTGCTTGGTAGCTGGTGGTGATCCAAGACTGATTCATTATGAAGGTCAGTCGATCAACCGAGTCGGTGGACAGGCGCACCCTGTGATCGGTTACAAAGCCACCAGCAGCACTGAAGGTGCGTTCCGAAAGAACGCTGGATGCAGGACAGGCCAGTAGCTCAATTGCATACTGTGCAAGCTCTGGCCAGTGATCCATCCTCAAGACCCAGTAAGCCAGAGGATTTTCGGTGGGAAAGGTGTCCAAGTCTGACCTTGCCATTAGGTATTCCTGCACCCCACGTAAATCAGACGCTGGCAATGGTTGCTGGAACTGATCATACCTTGGGGCTGCGCACTAAAAAATTGTCTGAACTCATCGGTCAGATGGCCACCTTTTCCACCGCTCCTTCTGTGATTGACCGAAGCCTCAGTAACATATTTTCCAGGACCAGGAGTTTGTAACCTCCCGGTCTCTGGGAAACGCATTGCACAGACCTTTCTGCAAGGCCTCCCGGAGATGTCTCATCCTCTGCGACGGCAAGATAAGGTCGGCAACCTTACCCTTGTACCATGGATCAAGGAGAGTGGCCAGCTAGTAATGGTCCCTCTCCTTGATCCGAAGAATACAAGGATCCTTCCGCAGGCTTTTCAGGATCAGGGAGGCCATGCAGTGTAGGTTAGCTGAGGCATTCGGTCCGGAGTCCTCTAGGTCACTAAGGACAACATGATCCACAGCTACCTCCTCCCAGCCACGTACAAGTCCACGGGTTTCTTGGGACTGTAAATCATCCCTACAAAACTTCTGATGCTGAGTGCCAGCCTCCTCCGACAATAGGGGCCCTTGAGAGGCAAGGAAGTCCTCCTCCGATAAAGGGCGCCTTGAGAGGCAATGAACTCCTCCTCCGATAAAGGGGGCCTTGACCACTAGGTTAAGAACGTGAGCCACACAGGGCACATGGATCAGTTGTCCCTGTCGGAGGGCGGAGGGGTTGGTGCCATTGTAAGCCAATCAACCACCTCTCGGCCTACCCCTGCAGAGCTGACAAAATATCTTCCACAGTGTGGCTCCTGTCCCCCAAACAAACTAGTGCAAGCACGGCATGGCATTGTTTTTCCTGCGTACTTGCGTAGCCCCTTGAACGCCTACGGAGCACCGCTGGCTGAGGACAGAGCACTGGAAGAGGCCATGGAGGAAGAAGAGGGGGTGGAGGAGAGGGGTGTGTCACAACCAGTAGTAGCATTTTGGAGGCGTGGTGGCAGAACAACCTCCAACACTCCTGCAGCTTGTCCTGCATCCTTCCCGGCTGCCAGAAGAGTGACCCTATGGGCCGTGAAAGACCGGTAACGTCCCTGTCCATGCCTGCTGGACCATGAGTCAGCGGTAATATGCACCTTACCACTGACCGCCCTGTCCAGCGAGGCAAGGACATTGCCTTCCATATGCCAATAGAGAGCCGGAATCACCTTCCGTGAGAAAAAGTGGAGTTTGGGGACCTGCCACTGAGGAACTGCACATTGCACAAACTCACGGAAGGGGGCAGAGTCTACCAACTGAAAAGGCAGCAGTTGAAGTGCTAGCAATTTAGCCAAACTAGCATTCAACCGCTGGGCATGTGGATGGCTGGGAGTGAACTTCTTTTGACGGTCCAGTAGCTGGGGCAGGGAAATTTGCCTGCTACAATCGGACGTGGGTGTACTGCTAGCAGAGTGCCCGCAAGCACTTGGCTGTGACGCACCTAATTCTACACCTTCATTCCTCTCAGTGCAGGTTTCAGAGAGGACTGAAGATCTAGTGGGGTTTGAGATCCCAGCTGATGAGGAGCAAGGAGAAGTCCGCTTTGTTCTTTGTGGGTCTTTGAGGTAAGCTTGCCAATGAGTTGCATGGCAGGTCAACATATGTCTGGTCAAGCATGTAGTGCCCAAGCAGCTGATGGTTTTGGCCACGCGACATACGCTTGAGACATATGTTGCAAATAACAGCGGTGCGATCTGATGCACTCATCTCAAAAAAGCCCACACCAAATAACTTTTAGAATAACGCGCAGATGCAGCGCCCTGCACAGGCGGAGCTCTGCGGTGTGATTCAGTCGGTGTGCGGCCCCATAAGCTGGCCCCCGGAGGGCATCCTGCCTCATTGGACACGTGCCTCCTCCTCCCTCCTACCGGGCACCCACGTGGAGTCGGTCCCCTCATCATCCCCTACCTCTTCATCACTGGAGCAAACCTGGCAGTATGCTGCAGCTTGTGGAACATGATTGCTGTCCTTCAGCATCCCCTCTCTGCTCTCACGCTACTGCCTTCCTCTGAGTATCCTCATCAGAGCCTACAAAACACTGGGCATACTCCTGGAGCATGTACCCAACACTGCTCAAACAGTTCGGGGGACTCCTCAGGAGGACGTGGTGGGTCTAGGGAAGGAGTCACTGATGATGACATTCAGATGAGGGAAGAGGATGCATTGGCAGCTACTTTGCTAGTACCCTGAGCCTCGGTGGGAGAGGAGGAGGAAGAGGGCTTGGTCACCCACTCTACCAAGTCTTCGGCATGATGCGGCTCAACAAGTCCAGCTGCCGAAAATAAGGACAAGCGTGTCCCATGGCCACATATTGATTACGATGCACCGTGTCCACGACCAGCACTGTTGTCTCTAGACACAGAGCCCGCTTGCCCTCTTTTATTGGCTCGTGCCCGTCTGCCTCTCCTTGTTGGCCTTCAGACATGGTAATGGCCTGCAGGGAGATGGGAAAACCAGCAATTGGGTCGTGTATATTGTGCTGGAAGCACACGACGCCAACTAACTCCTGCAGATGCCTGTATGATAGAACACCAGCAATTAAAGGGTAGATACCGGTGTATACTGTGCTGTGCTGGAGGCACACAACACCAACTAATTCCTGCAGATGGCTCAATTAGAGAACAGCAATAAAGGGTAGATACAGGTGTATTCTGCGTTGAAGGCACACAGACAACACCCACTAACTCCTGCAGGCGCCGAAGCAATACACAAGGCCGCTGCACTGGCGGCCTTGTATAGTGTGGGGCGTGTACTACACAGCCTGAGCTATAATTGGCCACAGACATCCGGCCTGTGGCCAATCATGTCTCTTCTCGGCGCTGTGATTGGCCAAGCATGTGGGGTCACAGTGCATGCTTGGCCAATCATGAGCCAGCAATGCACTGCGATGGCGCAGTGCATTGTGGACTGAGTGCCACGCGAATTTGGCACTAGCGGCCCACAGAGTTCTGGCTTCGCCGAACGGGCGAACAGCCGGTGTTCGAGTCGAACACCAAGCTCATCCCTAGTTGTGAGACACTGGTTAAAGTGTTGGCCTGCAGAACCTGCTTGCTAGAGGTGCTTGCTCTGCATGGTCTTTTGAAGGACATTTCTTTGGTTAAACTCCTTGATGCCTTTATCAAGGATGGCAAGAGCACTTGTTTTCAGCCAAAGAAGCCCAAAACACATGCTCAGAAGTCTTGCTGGAGGCTAAGAAAAGTCCTTTTTGCAGTACAGGACACGGGCAATGTTTTTTGACCTTGGGTTATAGGATCATACCGTTTCGTGACTTGACACTGGCAGAGCTTTGGAGAATATGCCCCCCTGGGCACCTCCCATAGAATGCTATATTTAATAATTTTTTTGTATCCCAAGTTGACTCTTAGTCAGAGAAATCACTTAACTAGGTATTTACCATTCTCTTTCAATTCTTCAGTCAACTCAATGTCTTCTAATGCCACAATATCCATATTGGTGCAACATTGGGAGCCAAACGCAGACCCCATGCTGTGGGGCGGCCGGTAATGTTGCTCCAGGCACTGGATCCTGCATGGGCACTTACTTTGCACTTAGTGCAACATGTGTAATCAGCTGCAGGATGCTATACAGGTCCTGGGCTGTGGTCCATCCCTATGGAACCCACTCCCTGAAGACTCATTTGCGGGTACGACAAGAGGCTGATACAGATAAAGCTTGAACATTGTATACAGTCCTGTGTTCTGAACAAGTCGTGGTCACCCTGTATGCTTCTAAACACTACTGTTAAGACTTTGGCAATATTTGACTTGTCTTCACTACAGTGGAAACTTCAAACTTTGGCACTAAGTGTCACTCAAAGCTTAGTCTGAGATGGATGACCAGGTTTTAAATCGCAACAAGGAAAAAAAATCACTATTTTCTGCCATTTTCTTCTAAAGCCCTTATATGGTACTCGGGCTCTTCTCCCCTTTTACCATGCCACAGGACCATTTACACACTGGGTTGATCCATTCTCCTGGACATGCTTGCCTTTTTTTTTTTTTTTTTTTTTTCCACACCATACTCTGAGTACCTAACAGGAGAATGCCCTCACATGTAGCTATGGAGGAGACCAGGCAAAGGGGAGCCATTGCATAACAGCAGGCAAGTATTCTGCCTGCTGAAGTCTTCCATAACGCCTAGGCCTTGTGCACACTGGACGTTTTTTTAGATGTTTTTACAGCAGCTGTTTTTGGCTTCAGACATTTTTTTACAATCAAACTCCCCATCGTGTTATCCTATATGTCCATGCGCACACAGGCTGTTATCGGCAGTTTTTGGCTGGGGTGTTTTTTTACTTTAAAAAACAAAACAAAAAAAAACTAGTGGGTTCATAGAGGTTTTTCAGCTGTAAAAACGATTCAAAAGCAGATTTTTTATTTTTTTTTTTTTTTTTTTTGCATCTGTATTGCAATTCCTTAGGCAAAAAAGAGCTTTGATACAGCCTTCTCTGACCAGGGCTCAAAAACTCCTCCTCTTCAACACCCATGTCTGTTGTACCTGAATCCAAACCTGATCTGCCTGCCCTAGATGAGACCAGCATAAGGGACTGAAGAGGGTGTTGAGGACTTCTGAGTGATCTATGTACATTGTAGGTATTCTAACAAACTTTGTTGCAGATTCCTAACGTGTTCTGAAAAAAATGGCAGTTTGTCCATGTGCAAATCTGTATGGGAGTGATTTAACCACTTCAGCCCTATACGATTTTACCCCCCTTCCTTACCAGAGCACTTTTTGAGATCCGGCACTTCGTCGCTTTAACTGACAACTGCGCGGTTGTGCAATGTTGCACCCAAACAAAATTGAAATTTTTTTCCCCACCAATAGAGCTTTCTTTTGGTGGTATTTGATCACCTCTGCGGTTTTTATATTTTGCGCTATAAATGAGAGAGCGACAATTTTGAAAAAAAAACACACAATTTTTATTTATTTTTTTTGCTAAAAATATCCCATTTAAAAAAAATAAAAATTCCCGCAGTTTAGGCAGATACGTATTCATATTTATTTGTGGTAAAAATTGCAATAAGCGTATATTTATTGGTTTGCGCAAAAGTTATATTGTCTACAAAATAGGGGATAGATTTATGGCTCCCCCCCTCGTGACTGCGACATTGTGACAGACATATTGGACACTTGACACACTTTTGACACATTTTTGGGATCATTTACACAGCGATTGGTGCTATAAAATTGCACTGATTAATGTGTAAATGTGACTGGCAGGGAAGGGGTTAATATGTTCCCTGTGAGTGATTTCTAACTGTGGGGGGAGGGGACTCACAAGGGGAGGAGACCAATCGGTGTTCCTATGTACTCGGAACACACCATCGGTCTCCTCTCCTCTGACAGGACATGGATCTGTGTGTTTACATACACAGATCCACAGTCCTGTGTTCCTGGGCAGCCGCTGGGCACGCGCGCCAGGTCCCGAGTGACTCCGCTGGTGCCGGCGGCGCGTGCCCCCCCCCCCCCCCCAGGCGACCGGGAGAACTTCATATGACGCCTGCCCAGGATGGGAGATCCCATCTGTGGGCGTCATATTACTATGGGTGGGTAGGGAAGTGGTTAATGGCAATCAGCTGCTGCACCTGCAGGTCTCTGAGAAACTTGGCACGGTCTGCATTCCTATTTAGATATGATTTTTCTTTTAGGAGTATCTCACCAAAAACATTTTTGTTGCAAACCTGATTTGTATCCTAGTGCAGGCTTCTGGGAAAATCAATGAGTCAATCGCACAAACGAGAAAGGACATTTCTGGGGGTCGTTCTGTAAACCATTTTTGTACAGACTGCTTCCAGGTTGCCATATTGCTTTGCATTTTATATAACATTACAGCGCTGCAAATTTAAAAGCAAAGGTAAATTTTATTAACATTCAATTACAATCTGACTGGGTTGTTGTACAAGGTCCCCTCCCACTGCTTATGAAAGATTCAACAGCTAATGAGCCTCTTGGGTCGCTTTTCTGAGAGCCAGCTGAAAAATAAAATACCTGGGTGATGGCTGATGGCTTCAGCCATAACCCTGTTAAACCCCACGTGTGTGTATTTATAAGTACACACCTTTTCTCATGTCCCTGTGTTTTGCAACTATATTGAATCGTTAATTTGTAAGGGCATTCTACAAAGTTCAGAATGGATGTAATTGGTGTGAAGGTTTTGTTGTAGAGCAGGCTGCTGTGCTCCATCGTACATCCTAATTTATACCCCCATCTATTTCCAGAGGGCTTTTTAAAGATACAATTGTTATAGCTTGCATTTGTTTGAGGATCTACAGGAATATGTGTAACTGTTCTTTTCTCCATTCAGAGACATTCTAATGCATCACAGTCCCTTTGTGAGATTATACGTCTGAGCAGGGATCAGTTGTTACAAGTGCAGAACAGCCCGGAACCAGACCCTCTGCTGGCCACGTTAGAAAAGTATGTCTTTTTAGCTCTGTATGTTATTTTAAAAAGAACATTGTGCTTTGTGTGCATTTGTTAGAAGCTTGCCCAAATGGGGAATGATCGGTGCTGATGAAGCTATTTTTGATGCACAAAACTTTGACTCTTAGTTACTATGCAGTACAGTGGCAGTAATTCTACTTTACTGTGACAATATCTCAAATGGCACTCTGGGTGCAGAAACTTCCAATGAGATCCATGCATTTACCTTGCTGCCCCCCCTTGTTACTAAAGCTGACTGAGTTGCATTTCCCTAGATTTCAGAGCCTCTGTTGCAATTCAGTCTTCTAGGCTGCAGCTTTTGAAATGAGAAGCAGGATGTTACGGCTGACTGATTTTTAGAATGATACCATGCGGTCAATTTACTAACCTTTCCCGCATGCGATAAGTAACGTGACTCATTTACATTATCGCATATGATGGTCCAATTCACAAAAAATATATTTACCGTAATATAATTTAAAACCTTTTTTTATTCTTCACCAGGGCTCTGCTGCCGATTTTTATTTTAGGGAGGTATTTGTCAAACAGCGTGGGAATTACTTTCTGAATTAGGCCAAATCTATATATCTGAATTCAGTTCTGATCCCTAATTATGATGGTTTGGGGTTAATGAGGATTTTTATAGTGCCAACAGTTTACGCAGAGCTTTACAACATAAGGGCAGAAGGTACAATTACAATACAGGTTAATACAGTAGGCCCTGCTTGATAGAGCTTATAATCAAGTCTTGGGTTTTTATTTAAATGTATTCTCTGCTGCCCCTCCTAGGAGCCTCATTAGAGATGCAGAAGTCCAGTCCTTCAGTTACATGGTTATGTCTGCTGTTCTGTCTTCCACTAGCATTGTAGGTTTGTGTTTATGGTTTGCGTTCCACAGTGGTAAATAAAGCGGAATTCCACCCAAAAGTGGAACTTCTGCTCATTTGTTTCCTCTCCCTGTCCGGTGCCATAATTGGCACCTTTCAGAGGGGATGGGGGGGGGGGGACAGGATACTGTCTTTTGATACCTGTCTTTTGACAGGTATCCTATTCTCACTTCCGGGAGTCCATGCCGCGGCACTTGAGGTCACCTCGGGGCTCCCCCCTGTCGCTGGGCCAGTAGAAGTGGGGTCTTGCGCATGCGCAGTAGGGTTCCTGGTGTGAAGCCATAAGGCTACACTGCCATGTTCCCTTACCCACAATGGCGGCAGCAGCACCTGAGAACTGATGGAAACATCAGCTGTGGTGCCGACATCGCTGGACTCCAGGACATGTTCCATTACAAACCAGCAGCTGCAGTATGCGTAGCTGCTGGCTTTAAATTTTATTTATTTATTTTTGTGGACCCCCGCTTTAATGTATCAACTACTACTATGGCACAGATGCAGAATGTTTAAAATTTGGTTCTGATTTTGTTTCCTCCTGATCCTATTTATTTTTAGGCAAGAAATTTTAGAGCAACTTTTATCAAATATATTTTTAAAAGAGAAGAATGAATCTGCAATTGTCAGCGCTATCCAAATATTGCTGACTCTACTAGAAACCAGACGGCCAGCGTAAGTGGAAATCTAACCTCTTGTTTCCATGATCTTGTGGTACTGATTTTTCATAAAGACTTGTAAAATTATATAGTTTAGTTGAAAAGGACACAAGTCCATCCAGTTCAACTCACAGGGAGAGAGGGAGAATACACATTTGAAAACCTTTTTCATATACAAAATCTTCTACCCACGGTTGAGCCAGAGAAAGGCAAATAAAAAATAAAGCATGATCCAATGTGCTTGGATCCGATATTCCCTGGATCAGCGTTGCCTAATAAATATTAGTATCCAGTTGTATTTTGTGCTTTTAGGAAATAATCCAGGCTTTTTTTTTTTTAACAGAGCTGGACAGGACTATCTCCTGAGGAAGTCTATTCCATATTTTCACAGCTCTTACTGAGAACCTTTCCATATTTGGAGGTTAAAGCGCTTTTCTTCCAGATGTAAAGAGTGCCCCCTGTCCTCTCTAATGACCTTAAAGTGAATGGCTATGCTCAGTTCACTATATGGACCACTTGTGTATTTATACATGGTGACCATATCCCCCCCCTTATTTTCCCCTCCCCATAGTGGAGCTCCTAAATGCCCCCCTTTGCACTTTCTCCTGGTGCCCAAAACTGAACTGCATATTCCAAATGAGGTCTTAATGCTTTGTACAGGGGCAAATGCTATCTCTCTGAAGTCAATACCTCCTTTGTATTTAAAAAAAAAAAAAAAAAAATTGTTCTCTCTTTGGAAACTGCAGCTTGGTTCTGCATGCTATTAAGCTTGCCTACCAGAACACCCAGATTGTCTATGCCATTGATTCTCCCAGTTGCACTCCAGCCCAGTATGTGTGATTGCTTTGCTTGCATCTATCTAGCAAGGTTACTTTGCGGCATAAGCAACGACGGTGAGATCTCTGCAGTGTGTAAATGTGCTTTCACTGAACAAAAATGTTGTGCATACAAATCTATTAACTATTGGGAATACAGTGCAAGACATATAGAGAGAGGTATGTGTGTGTATATATTACTTTATAGCAAAAATACTGATTTTAACTTTTAAGCAACAAAAGTGAAACATAGGCTTAGGCATGAAAGGGTTGACAAACATAACACAATCATGCATAGTCTTGGCCCCCAAGTGCATAACTACATTTATAAACATCAAATGTCATTTGCTGCATAGTTGCCCAATTAAACAGTGCATTGCGGTAGTCTAAGTTGGAGACCTTCTGTAAGGACATTATTCCACTCTACCCTGACGATATAGGTCCAGGAGACACTGCAACATGGTGCAAGTGGTAATTGTAAAATATGATGTAGTTACAGTGATCAGATTTTATATCACATTTTGTTTTTTCTTGCATGTACTTCAATTTATGCTACTACTTTTTACAGCGTACAAATCTTAAAGTGGGGTACCCCCTAAAAAAAAAAATTAAGTCAGCAGCTACAAATACTGCAGCTGCTGGCTTTTAATAATCGGACACTTACCTGTCCCGGGTTCCAGCGATGCGGGGGAACGAAGCCCCCCCTCGCTCCCCGCTCCGCTCGCGGCGCCGTCATGCATACTGTGGGCACCCGGCTGTGGCTTCACAGCCGGGCACCCACTGCGCATGCGCGAGCGGCGCAGGGCGCCGTGATACGCCGTACAGTCACCTGGGACACGTGACAGGTCCCAGGTGAATGTGCGGCGCGAGGGGAAGTGATGTCACCAGCCCGGGCAATGAAGAAGGCAGACTACGAGGGACCCCCTAGCAACCGGTATTTAGAGGTGAGTAAAAATTTTTTTTTTTGCAAATTATTTTTTTTTTAAGAATTTTAAGTAGTTTTATTTTTTGGGGGGCAACTCCACTTTAAGTCCTGACGGTGTCGAAACGCGTCAGTTTACAATTATTGTACATTATATGCTGCAAATGCTCCCACTTGCGCTGGTGCTTTAATGTTTATATCCCCTGTACCACAGCTCTTATATTAACCAATTATCCTCCCACATTCACTATTTAAAAAAAATCGCAGTTTTTTATTTTTTTTATATTTTGTCTAATAAAATTGAAGTCTATTCTTCCTTCGTATCATATTTTTTTTTCTTTAAATTTCTGCCTAGAAAACCCCATATGGAAGAATTTCCCTCTGACGATTTTCAGGGGTGTGCAGCGTTGTCCTTTTTCTCTGAATTGTGTCCCCTTTTTTATGTTTTGATTATTCCACTACATAGCTTGGTGTCATCTGCAAACACTGAATTGGTACTTTTAATCCCAGACCCAATATCATTTATAAATTAAGGCTCCCAACACTGAACCTTGGGGTACATCACTGATCACCTTAGACCATCCAGAGTAAGAATGCTTAACCTCTTACTCTCTGAATTATTTGGTCTTTTAGCCAGTTTTCTATCAATGTAGAAACAGATCCCCCCCCCCCCAGCCTGTAGACTTTACCTTGCACATTAGCCATGTGTGGGGAACTGTGCCAATATTTTTGCAAAACCCAACGATCTACACAGCTACTCCTTTGTCTAAGGTTTTGCTTAATGTCTTTCATGAATCCTTGCTGTCTATTGAGTTTTGCCTTGGGGGGAAATAAATATATATATACAATTTTTAAAAAGCTTCTATGTGATCTTTAATTTAAACTCTGTAGTTACTTGGTAAAGACTGAAGTTATATAAACTGTCTTCAAATATTGTATAACAAAAACCTAAGGTGGTACTAAACATGAGTTGTAACTAATCTGGTTATCCTCAAGTAGATCTGGATATCCTGGAGTACCTTTTTTAATATGACAAATACATCTTGGCTGCCATTTTTCAGACTTCTGGACTGTGTAATTTTCCTATTATATGTGTCCTTGCTTATATTGATGCTTTTTTTTTATTTTACAGTTTTGAGGGTCATATTGACCTATGTCCACCTGGTCTCAATCACTCTGCATTTTCAGTTAACAAAACGGTCTTGACTGCTATTCAGGAAAAACTTCCATCCTTTCACCAGCTACTCCTGGACCCTCCAAAAGTAATTGCGCTTCCTTACTATGATCTAGCTATGAAACTGCAATCCCCCTTTATCTTATTTGCTGTATTTGTGTTTATTGACCTTATTAATCGTTGGGCATGGGGGCCCTTTATTATGGAAAGCTCAGAGTAAAGTATGCAGTTGTCATTCACCAGGAATATTCTTAGATGGAAATCCAACATTTCATATTCCTGATATGTGCTTGCTGTCCCATGTACTTTTAAAAAAATGTATCCTGTTTTCTTTGTATTCCATTGTGTGAAGTCCCTGGTGTTCCGGCCAGTCCTCCTTAAGTCCTAATAAAACAGACCACACTAGGAATGAGACCAGTGTGGTCAGTTCTCTAGCTTTGCTGAAAACTTGGCTTGCTCTCCTCCAAGTCATCAGTCTTGTTCTGACGTGCGCCCTTCCCTGCACAGCCATTCACTGGGAAGATCATGATGCTGTTCCTCCTCCTCAAGCTCCTTGTGCAGCAGAGAACTGCGCTTGTGTGAGCACTTGTATAAAAAAAGTATTTATAATGTGAGATGGGTATAATATGAAGGGTGACATTTTGATCAAGAAAAATTGGAACTCTGGCCTGTTAACAAAATGTCTAGGATTGATTAAAATTCAGTCAGGTACTTCCTGGAGTTTGGCTTGTATACTTTTGAATCCCTGAACACCAACTAGTGTATATATGTGTATATCGATAGATGGATGGATAGATAGATATATAATATTCTCTAATCTCTATCAAAAGTGAGTACACCCCTAAGTGAAAATGCACAAATTGGGCCGAATTTGCCATTTTCCCTTGCCGGTATCATGGGACTCATTAGTGTTAAAGGGTCTCAGGTGTGAATGGGGAGCAGGTGTGTTAAATTTGGTATCGCGCTCTCACACTGGTCACAAGAAGCTCAACATGGCACCTCATGGCCAAGAACTCTCTGAGGATCTTAAATTGTTGCTCTACATAAAGGTGGCCTAGGCTATAAGAAGACTGCCAAGACCCTTAACCCCTGTTCACACCTATGCGAATTACATGTACATTTCCCCGCATCTAATTCGCATAGTAGGAGAATGTGACTGGCTCCCTATGGAGCCGGATCACATATCTCCGGGGCTGCTGCAGAGCGCACTGCAGAAAAAAACGTGCGTGTCTTTGGCTCAGTTTCAGGGCCGAATTCAGGCATAGAATTAGCCCTGATTCGTCCCTGAAACGGGGAACGGGAACGCACAGCGCTCCTGTGCGTTCCGCAGCAGGATATAGTGTGAACCCAGGCTTAAACTGAACTGCAGCACAGAGGCCTAGACCATACAACGGTTTAACAGGACCGGTTCCACTCAGAACAGGCCTCGCCATGGTCGACCAAAGAAATTGAGTGCACGTGCTCAGCGTCATATCCAGAGGTTGACTTTGGGCAATAGACATATGAATGCTGCCAGCATTGCTGAAGAGGTTGAAGGGTTGGAGGATCAGCCTGTCAGTGCTCGGACCATATGCTGCATCAAATTGGTCTGCATGGCTGTCATCCCAGAAGGGATGATGCACAAGAGAGCCCACAAACAGTTTGCTGAAGACAGCCTAAGGACGTGGATTACTGGAGTACAGACAAGTGTCTTGCCTACAGTTAGCAATGATGGTGTGTGTGTGTGTGTCATGGTGTGGAACTGCGTAAGTGCTGCCGGCACTGGAGAGCTACAGTTCATTGAGGGAAACATGACTGCCAACATGTACTGTGACACTGAAGCAGAGCATGATCCCCTCCCTTCAGAGATTGGGCCGCAGGTTAGTATTCCAACATAATGACCCTAAACACCCCTTCAAGATTACCACTGCCTTGCTAAAGAAGCTGAGGGTAAAGGTGATGGACTGGCCAAGTATGTCTGCAGACCTAAACCCTATTGAGCATCTGTAATGCATTCTCAAACAGAAGGTGAAGGAGCACAAGGTCTCTACCATCCACCAGCTCTGTGATGTCGTCATGGAGGATTGGAAGAGGATTTCGCTGGCAACCTGTGAATCTCGTGTGAACTCCATGCCCAAGAGGGTTAAGGCAGTGCTGGAAAAAATGGTGGCCACACAAAATATTGACACATTGGGCCCAATTTGGACATTTTCACTTAGGGGTGTACTTTATTTTTTACCAAAGTGTAATTTCTTCAGTGTTGTCACATGAAAAGATAGAATAAAATATTTATAAAAATGTGAGGGGTGTACTCACCTTTATGAGATAGTGTGTGTGTGTGTGTGTATATATAATTTTCCTTGTCATTCAATTGTTTTGCATTGAAATAGCTGTGTAAGCTCCCTGTTTCTGTCAAATGTACCCTTCCCTGTGTTGTGCTCATACGTTTACATACTCTGGCAGACTGTATGATCTCTTGGCCATTTTTCAGAGAATATGAATAACACAAAAACAATGTTTTTCACTCAGTTAATGTTTGGCTTAAGCCATTTATTATCAGTCCACTGTTTTTACACTTTATTTTCATATCATGACGACAGGAGCT
Organism: Lithobates pipiens; assembly: GCF_037356315.1. Classification (NCBI taxonomy): domain Eukaryota; kingdom Metazoa; phylum Chordata; class Amphibia; order Anura; family Ranidae; genus Lithobates; species Lithobates pipiens. The sequence continues at coordinate 193,457,443 of NW_027507686.1, read as the reverse complement.
ACCCAAAATACCCTGATCAAAAGTTTACATACCCCAGTTCATAATACTGTGTATTGCCCCCTTTAACATCAGTGACAGCTTGAAGTCTTTTGTGGTATTTGTGGATGAGGCTCTTTATCTTAGATGGTAAAGCTTCCCATTCTTCTTGGCAAAATGCCTCCAGTTCCTGTAAATTTTTGGGCTGTCTTTCATGAACTGCACATTTGAGATCTCCCCAGAGTGGCTCAATGATATTGAAGTCAGGAGACTGAGATGGCCTCTCCAGAACCTTCACTTTTATTCTGCTGTATCCGACAGGTCGACTTGGCCTTGTGTTTTGGATCATTGTCATGTTGGAACGTCCAAGTACGTCCCATGCGCAACTTCCTGGCTGATAAATGCAAATGTATAACCTACTGCATTCGTCTTGCCATCAATATTGACCAAATTTTCCTGTGCCTTTTTTGTAGCTTGCACATCCCCAGAACATCAGCGATCCACCTCCTGTGTTTCACAGTAGAAATGGTGTGTGCCTTTCATCAGGCCTTGTTGACTCCTCTCCAAATGTAGCGTTTATTGTGGCCAAAAAGCTCCATTTTGGTCTTATCACTTCAAATGACTTTGTGCCAGAAGTTTTGTCTTGTCTCTCTGCAGTTTGCCATATTGTAAGCGGGATACTTTGTGACATTTGGGTAGTAATGGCTTTCTTCTGGCGACTCGACCATGCAGCCCAACTATCTTCAAATGTCTCCTTATTGTGCATCTTGAAACAGACACACCACAAGTTTACAGAGTTCTACATTTCACCTTAAGTTTGTGGGTTTTTCTTTGCATCCTGAACAATTTTCCTGGTAGTTGTGGCTGAAATTTTAGTTGGTCTACCTGATCGTTTTTTGGTTTCAGCAGAACCCCTCATTTTCCACGTCTTGATTAGAGTTTGAACACTGATACATTCTGAATTCCTTGGATATCTTTTTATAGCCCTTTCCTGTTTTATACAGTTGAACTAACTTTTCCTGCAGATCTTTTGACAGTTATTTTGCTTTTCCCATGACTCAGAAGCCAAAAACGTGCAGCACTGGATGAAAGATGCAAGGGTCTGTCAGGAGTCCATAAACTCATTTACATTTTAGGCCGGGTTCACACTGGTATGGCAAACACGGACATTGGGAGCTCATGTCGTATGAAAATCAACGTTTCCCTATGGGAGCCTTCTTAACTGGTTTGACACAAGTCGGTCTAACTTTGAAAATGCTCCCTGCACTTCTTTGGTCCAACTTTGATCCTACTTCAGCCCGTTGAATATCAAAGGGATCGCCGTCTTAACTGATCCGGCAAGCGACTTGTGCTCTCATCTTGAAGGGGGAACTACACGCCAAACTTTTTTTTTTTTTTTTTTTTTTTTAACGGCATGGGTTCCCCCTCTAAGAGCATACTAGGCCCTTTTGGTGTGGTATGGATTTTAAGGGCCCCCACCCTATGTGAATGAGTATAGGGTAGATTGTACTCCTACCCGTTCACCAAAAAAAAAAAGTCTCAAAACGCATTACACGTATTTATTAAGTAATTTATGAAGGCAGCTCCGTTGTCTTGTCTCCCCCCCTCTCCAGCTATTCTGCCTCTGTCGGTTCTTCTAGCCCTCTCCGGTCCTCCCCCTGTCCACTGCCTTCTGCCTCTGCCAGGTCTTCTCCGCTGTCTAATTGCTCTTTTGCTGGGTCTTCTCCACTGTCTGCTAGCCCTCTCCGGCTCTTCTCGCTCTTTTTTTTTTTGCAAGGTCTTCTCCCTCTGTTCCTCCGATGCTGACTTGGCGCTCTCTTCTGCTCTAATGCTGGTTGTGCGGTGTTCCCCTACTTATATTAGTATGAGGCGGGGTCGCCGGTTGATGTGACCCGGAGGCCCTGCCCCATATTATGTCACCACCCGGAGCATGATGGACAGTGATGTCATAGGGCACAGGCTCTGTGATTGGCGAGTCTACGAGACTCTCCTGATCACCGATCCGTGCAAGGGGTCGATCCCGACCCCTTATCACGTGATCAGCTGTCAGCCAATGACAGCTGATCATGTGATATAACGGAGCCAGTAATCGGCTATTATTCCTCCTCGTGCTGTCAGCGCGAGGAGAAAAAAAAAAGCCGATCACCGGCGGCCGTGATCGGGACATCAGTCCCCATCACGGCCAGCCCTGCCAGTGCCCACCTGCCCCCTGCTTTGCCTGCCTAAATAAAAAAAAATGTGTCCCCCCCTGTCAGTGCCACCCAGCAGTGCCCACAGTCTGCCTCAACAAAGGTGCTGCACCCCAGTGCCGCCCATCAGAGCCACCTATCAGTGCCCATCAGTCGTACCTATCAGTGCCCCTTAGTGCCACCCATCCGTGCCATCTTATCTTTGCCCATCAGTGCCGCGTTAACTATGCCTATCAGTGCCCACCACTGCAGCCAATCAGTGCCGCCTCATCAGCGCACTTCAATGAAGGAGAAAAATGACCTGTTTGCAAAATTTTATAACAAACTAATAAACATGATTTTTTTTTTTTTTTTTTTGCATCTTTTTTTGTTTGTTTAGCAAAAAATAAAACTCCCAGCTGTGATTAAATACCACCAAAAGAAAGCTCTATTTGTGGGAAAAAATGATAAAAATTTCATTTGGGTACAGTGTTGTATGCCCGCACAATTGTCATTCAAAGTGCATCAGCGCTAAAAGCTGAAAATTGGTCTGGGACTGAGGGGGGGTTAAGTGCCCAGTAAGCAAGTGGTTAAAGAGAAACACAGGTGATTGATAATGGCTTCAGCCAAACGCTAACCATGAGTGAAACAAATTTTTTTTGTTATCATTCATATTCTCTGAAAAAAGGCCAAGAAATCATAAATTCTGCCAGGGTATGTAAGCTTATGAGCACAACTGTACATCAGCTCACTCTAGCATTCTCTCCAATGTACTTCACATGAACTTAGTGTTTTTGTGCAGAGTACACAATTTGTGTGCAAGTGAATTTTAAATGTTTGTTTTTTCTTTTACAGACTGATGTCATGAAGACAACTTGGGGAGTCCTAGATCCTCCTGTAGGAAATACTCGGTTACATGTTATCAGATTGATAGCAAGTTTACTGCAGACAAATACGCACAGCATTAATTTAGAGTTAATTGAGCTAAACACTATAGGAGTCATTCTGGTAAGTGTCCATTAGTTTTATGTTCGATGAAAATATTAAGATGTATAGAGCTGAATACAATTTTAACAATGCTTACATGCTCTGATCTCTGCCTGTTCAAAGGCACCTAGTACATAGCTTTAAATGTTGATGTAGGTATCCTTGTCTAGGTGGCAATTGCCCTTTCTACTTACTGGTATATAATATGTATTTTTAATATATAAATATATATAATTTTTTTTTTTTTTTCTGTTTTCTTTTCAAAGACACGCAAATGCATGCAATAATACCAATTTGAGACACAAATTCTGTGCCAAAAAGCTAACGGTGTAACGGTAGAGGCAGGGATGGGAAAGGGAGGAAGGACCAGGATAAAGGGGGGGTTTGGAAATGGTATTTAAACCCTTGGAGCGGGTGTCTCCCGACCCTTTTAAGGGGTTTAGGATGCTGGGAGGTGGGGCAGGCTTTATGATCATGTGAACACCGTGATTGGCTGTCACATGATTGGAAACGTCTGCTCTGCTTGCCTAGGTAGAGTGCAAGTGGGAGCAAGCACCTGTCAGAAATCTGTACCCATTCCCAGGGGAAAAGTTGACAATGATGAGGAGGTGATGGAGACGGATGAGCAGAACTTCCCTTAAGTGAAGTAACAATTTAAAAATTTTAGCAAATGACTATAGCTTTTGTTCGTGTGTTACTTGTGAAAGAAAAAAACAAATGAATGGTTGCTGTCCATGTTCTAGTGCTGCTAATCTTGGCTCTGTTGCAAAGTTTAGGTAGCCAGTGTTTTCTGCATTCAACATTTTCTGATGGTGTCGGATACCTGGTCCCCCTCTGCATGCTTTTATTTCTTCGGCCACTTTATCGGTACAGGGAACAATAGTGACTCCTGTATTATACCACCCACTCCACAGTTTTGGTGTGCGCTCCATGAAAGTGATCAATGAAGAACCACCAAATGTACTAAGTTGTTGTATTCCCTTGTGACAGGTATTGATGAGTTGAGGCTAGCCCCAAAAATATACAGAGCTGGGAAAAAATCCCTCCATGAGCCCTGTCGCACAAAATATACCTAATATTCGCTGGCCACTTTATTAGGTACACCTTGCTAGTACAGGGTTGGGACCCCCTTTTGCCTTCAGAACTGCTTTAATTCTTTGTGGCATAAATTGAACAAACTTTTGGAAACCTTCCTCGGATTTTGTTCCATATTGACATGATGGCATCACACAGTTGAGGCAGGTGTCAGTTGCAAATCTCCAGTTCCACCACATTCCAAAGGTGTGCTATTTGATGGAGATCTGGTAACTGGAGGCCATTCGCGTACAGTGAACTCATTATCATGTTCAAGAAAAACAGTGGTGAGATAATCTGAGCTGTGTGACATGGTGTATTATCCTGCTGGAAGGAGCCATCAGAATATGGGTACACTGTAGTCCTAAAGGGATGGACAAGGTCAGCAACAATACTCGGGTAGACTGTCATTTAGAGGATGTTCAATTGGTACTAAGGGGCCCAAAGTGTGAAAAACAAATACTCCCTCACCATTATACCAGCACCACCACCAATTTGAAACATTGATACAAGGCAGGATGGATCCATGCTTTCTTGTCAGCTTCTGACCCTACCATCTGAATGTCACAGCTAAAATTGAGACCCTTAAGACCAGACGACGACGTTCCAATCTTCTATTGCCCAATTTTGCTGAGCCTGTGCGAATTGTAGCCTTCGTTTCCTGTTCTTAGCTGACAGAGGCACCCAGTGTGGTATTTGCTGCTGTAGTCCATCTTCAAGGTTCAATGTGTTGTGCATTCAGAGAATGGTAATCTGCATGCCTTGGTTGTAACGGGTGTGTTTTTGAATTACTGTTGCCTTTCTATCATCTCTAACCAGTCAACCCATTATCCTCTGACAGCAAAATTGCATTTTTGTCCACACAACTGCCACTCACTGGATATTTTTTTTTCTTCTGACCATTCTCTGTAAACCAGAGGTGTGTGTGTGTGTGTGTGTGTGTGTGTGTGTGTGTGTGTGTGTGTGTGTGTGTGTTAATCCTAGTAGATTAGTAGTTTTTGAAATACTCAGACCAGCCGTCTGACACCAATAAACATGCCACAGTCAGTCTATTAAAGTGGTTGTAAACCCTTACAAACCACGTTGACCTACAGGTAAGTCTAGATTAAGGCTTGCCTGTAGATCCAAGAATATCTCCTAAACCTACATGGTTTAGGAGATATTTACAAAAAGACAGGCACCGCTGTCTACGGCGCATGCGCCGTAGACAGCGGCGCACAGGCGCACTGAGCGTGCTGCTGTCAACGGCGATATGCCGTGAGTGGCGGCTCCCGTGTACATGCACGGGAATGATGTCATCGCTGCTCTGGCGCTGTGAGTGGCAGGATCAGCGATACCCGGAAGAAGATGGACGCTCCGTGCTACAGGGGACAGCGGTGACATCGCTGGCTCCTGTGTCAGGTAAGGGACACATAATGGACTACTATGCGATGCATAGTAGCCAGCCCATTATGCTTTACCTTTGCAGGCAGACAAAGAGGAAGTAAACCCATTAGGGTTTACTTCCTCTTTAAATTCAATTTCTTCTCCATTCTGATGCTTGGTTTGAACTTCAGCAAGTCGTCTTCACCATGTCTAGATGCCTAAATGTAATGAGTTGCTGCCATGTAATTGGCTGATTAGCAATTTAACAAGCAATTGAGCAGGCGTACTTAATAAAGTGGCCATTAAGTGTATATCTCAAAACACAAACCAGAAGCCCTATAACCACACAATATCTGTCTAATACTGTGAATAACTAAAAATGCAGTAAATGTGAATGATCACAAACAAATCAGGTTTTCCTTTTTCATAATGTGTAAAAAGCCCCAAGAGTAGCACAATCACTGCTTTATATAGACCTAAACTCGGTAATATTTGTTGCCAAACTCAAAATAAAACGTTTAGGCTCGGTTTAGCAAATGCAGTGCGGGTTCCCTCATCGCATGTCTCCCGGTGGCAGTTCACACTGCCCCATGCGAACTGCTGGGAGGAAAAGTTAATGATGGTGTTCACACCCATGTGAACTGATTCTGTTGCGGACCAAAAAAGTCCTGGTCAAGTTTAGACCGAATGCAATGCAGATTCAGTCCTATCTCTGGCTGAAATCGCACAAAGATCACATGTGATTTGCACATCAAACCAGTGAGAACCGGCCCTTGCAGTGTAATACTATCAAAGGAATCCATTTACTAAGTAACTATACTCGCAAATGGGCTTAAAAAAAAAAAAAAATGCACAGTAGACCAGTGTGGTGTTTGGTTACTTTTCAGAGCGTTTGATACATTTTCATTGAAGTATAAATAGGCTACATGGATGATCTGACAGCTGCAGGATTGAGGTCTTCTGAGGGATTTGTCATGCTTGAGAGAGTTTAGCAACATATGTGAGGGTCTGTAGAAGCGATGGTGCACAATTGTGTGAAAAGAGACCTGATTTGCTTGCGCAGAAGTGGATAATAAAACTATTCATCAATCACATTTTGTTTTGTTTGAACTGCATATTTTGGCCATGTATACATGTGTGGTTATTGGGCTTCACATCCTATGTTTTTTTTGAAGATTTTATTGTGTTTTGAGATGTATATTTTGTGTGACTGTCACTGAGGGTTTTTTCAGCTCTGTATATTTTTTGGGACTCGCCTGACTTTATTTGTAATAACTTGTGGATGGAACCACAGAGTGCATTGGGTACCAAGCATCTGACATTCCTGGAAGTGTCAGATGGTGGTGGAGCTTTTTGAGCCAGCTAAGCCTTGTAACAGACTGAAGACAAGCAGCAGTGCAGGTCAGTATTTATCCATTGGGGACACCGTTATTTGGATACAGTGGGGTCTATATTGGTACCTTCAGGAGGTTTGTAAGAGGCCAGTCAGGCTGAAACACTGGGAGCTACCTGACTGCACTGAAGGGCACCTTTTACTTTGTATTCCCAGGGGGGTGGGGGACCCTTAGTGTATTTTTCATCTGAGTTGCCCTCAGGTCCATCAGGTAAGGCAGAATCGCCAGGATTCTCAATTTCTTTGGGATGTACCTGTGCTTTGTGTCTTTTGTTCACCCTAGTGCCCCTTTCTGGTATCCCAATTGCTAGTGCTTGGTATACCTCTGCTATAATTTCTCTTTAGTTCATTGACAGACGCAGCACCTCCTTATTCTTGACCATTGGGTTATATTGCCTCTGCAGGAGTAGGACTAGGCAGAACATAAAACTTGGATACGCCCCATGGGCTGTCCTCAGCCATGGGCTGTCCATCAGGTCCCCTACCTGATCTATGTTTTTTTTTTTTTATTTTTTTTTTTCATGTCTAGTCAGGCGTAAGGACCTAATTGCTTGCTTGGATCTTTTCGTCCTAGCACTTTATTTTTTTCTCCCATCTACAATCAACTGCCCGGCTGGGTGATGGGCAGGATAATCTAGACCCAGTGGTCTCCCCGTCCAGCCAGTGAGCACGTGCAGACCACAGCTATGCGCTAGGTCAGCTGTGGCATAGCCTCAATGGATGGAAGTTTGCCCACAAGTTAAGTCTTGCAGGGTCGAATATGACTAGGCCCTGGTCTGAGTCGCAGTGTCCCCCTGGCCGACAGCCCCCCTACTTAATTTGCGAAGGGGGAAAGTTAAGTACAGTCCTCTCTCCTGTGCAGTGGAGTGGATGCGGGTCCTCTCCAGGGACGGTCGGACCTGCCTGCAGGGTCCCTCAGTTAAGCTGGCTCCCCCACAACCCCCCCCCCCCCCCCGTGCAAATGTTCTCTGAGGGGGGACCCGTGTGCTGCCTTGTTAGTAAAGTTGAGTCTGGTGGGGGTCCCAGTGCGGAGGTTCTCCCCTCCGTCCCGTCTTTTTTGTTGTCCCCTCGGGGGGAGGGGGGGATTTTTCTTGTGTGCCAGTGTGGGTACAGGACCTGGAGGAGGTCCCAATGCTGAGGCTTCTGTGGACTCCAAACGATTTGCCAGGGTTTGGTGTCCGTCTTCCCTTAGTCTGGCTTGGTATTTGGCCAGTGGGCATCTTGGTGTAATCCGTGACATCACAGCACCCATTTTCCCTTAGCATCGTTGGACTATAGACAGGCTGAGCACGTTGCGTGATATACAGAGCTTCCGGGCCCCTCCGTTTTTCCTCCCGGGTTATATACTTGGGGGAGACACTGCCCTGCTGAGTGTTCTGACCTGCCGTTCTCAAGTCTGGTAGTGGCAAGTCCCTGGGGGTCCCTTCTGTTTACTAGCAAGTACCATGGGTAAAAGGTGGGGTGGTCCATAGCAGTGCCAAAACATTTTTTGCTGCAGGGTTTCCCTTATTCCATGGAGCCACAGGGTCACATCCCCCCCCCCCCCCCTCTTGGGGGTGCCTGGTCCCTCAGCACCCCAGCTTCCTGCTAATGTGCTGACAGCGGTCCTAGAGTCACTATTATCCCATGTGGAAGTGGCGTGCAGGCAAAGGCCTGGCAGGAAGCATCCCCCCAACATCTCCTGCTCAGTCTGATTTTGATGCTGCTGTAGATATGGCCCATCCAGTGGGACTTGATACCATGCTCCCTGATCTGTCCGATAGTGACGACTCCTCTACGGTTGCAGCAGCAAAGGAAAAAAATGCTGGTGGATGCACTTGCTACTGCAGGGTGAGAGACTGTCAAAATGGAGGATGTATCTGTCCCTTTTGGTACACACAAGGCACCTCGTGCAGCTAAGATGTTTCATGATCTGCCACATTTTGGCAAGTTTGTCTATAAGGAGTGGGGACAACCAAAGCGACCTTTTTGTGGTCCCTAAATGGTTTGCAGTATGTTGCCCCTTTGAGGAATCTATTTTTCAAAAAGTAGACCAGTTCACCAGTGATGGACCCCCTGGTTTCCAGGTTGAATAAAGCAGGCATGATTCTAGTACAAGATTCCCCATCCTTTAAAGTCCCGCCCAATAGGAAAGCTGAGTCTGCAGCATGCACCAGGTTTGGCATGTGGTCCTGGCCTCGGCCCTGCTGTCTCAGACTTTAACCGAATGGGCCAAGCTCTTGCGTCAATGTCTGGGGAATGAGAACGTTCCTGCTGCTTATGTTGATCTGTGGTGCATCTTTGGGTGAGGCTCCCATGCTGTCCAATCTGTTTCTGTGGTAGTAGATAACATGTGCTATGGCTTGAGAGCTGGTCGGGAGACCAAGCCTCTAATAAAGCTCTCATTGCCCTTTTCAAGGCGATCGCCTGCATGACGTCACTAAGGGTGTCACAGGGGGAAGACACCACAGTTTAACCACTTGCAAAATGACGGCAATAGCGCGGACCCACATTTTCGGGACTACGTCTATTGACGTAGTCCCGGTTACGAGCGGCCTGCGCGCTCTGTGATCGGCGAGTCCGTGAGACTCGCCTGATCACCGATCCGTGTAAGGGGTCGATCCCGACCCCTTATCACGTGATCAGCTGTCAGCCAATGACAGCTGATCATGTGATAAAACGGAGCCGGTAATCGGCTAGAAAAAAAAAAAGCCGATCGCCGGCGGCCGTGTTCGGGACATCAGTCCCGATCACGGCCAGCAATTTAAAAGGACACCTGCCCCCTGCCAGTGCCCACCTGCCACCCGCAGTGCCATCCTGAAATAAAGTAAGTGCCCCCCTGTCAGTGCCACCCAGCAGTGCCCATAGTGCCCACAGTGCCACCCAGCAGTGCCCACAGTGCCACCCAGCAGTGCCCACAGTGCCACCCACAGTGCCACCCACAGTGCCACCCAAAATCTGCCTCAGGTGCTGCACCCCAGTGCCGCCCAGCAGTGCCGCCCATCAGTGCCCAGCAGTGCCACCTATCAGAGCCACCTATCAGTGCCACCTATCAGTGCCCATCAGTCCCATCTATCTGTGGTACCTATCAGTGCCCATCCGTGCCACCCATCCGTGCCATCTTATCTGTGCCCATCTTTGCCCATCAGTGCCGCCTTATCTGTGCCCATCGGTGCCGCCTTATTTGTGCCTATTAGTGCCGCCTTAACTATGCCTATCAGTGCCCACCAGTGCAGCCCATCAGTGCCCACCAATGCAGCCCATCAGTGCCCACCAATGCAGCCCATCAGTGCCCACCAATGCAGCCTATCAGTGCCGCCTAATCAGCGCACTTCAATGAAGGAGAAAAATGACCCGTTTGCAAAATTTTATAACAAACTATTAAAACATGATTTTTTTTTTTTTTTTTTTTTGCATCTTTTTTTGTTTGTTTAGCAAAAAATAAAACTCCGAGCTGTAACTAAATACCACCAAAAGAAAGCTCTATTTGTGGGAAAAAAATGATAAAAAATTCATTTGGGTACAGTGTTGTATGGCCGCGCAATTGTCACTCAAAGTGCATCAGCGCTGAAAGCTGAAAATTGGTCTGGGACTGAGGGGGGTTTAAGTGCCCAGTAAGCAAGTGGTTAAGAAGGGGAAGGGGCCTCGTAAACATGGGCCTTACTACTTGGCCCATAAGAAATGTTTTATTCCGGGCTCCCAGAACTGCAGACAAGGGAAACGGATCTCAATTCTTTCCTGGGAGGTTCCAAGCAATCTTGGTCTGGTATGCCTAAAGCTGGCTTCTCTAGTCCCACAGACGAGACCCCTTTAGCATGAAGATCAGCCCTTGCCCACAAAAGGGGTGGGGAGGATTTATTCACTGGTTTCTGGCTTTGTGGACCCCCTTCGTGAGCATCAAGGGGAGCCACAAATTGATCATTTTGGGGGTTCCAAAGAAGGAGGCAGAGTTGGTCTTCGTGGGCCCTGAGTAGTCTTGTGCGTATATAGTTCCTGTCAAGGTTTGGGTACGTCTGAACCACCTAAAGTCCCCTCTATCCCCGTCCAGGAAATTGAATTACTTAGGCCAGACTCTAGATTGAATACTGACCAGAGTATTTTTTTTATACTCAAACTTCAGCTCCTTCAGTTCAACAGGAAGTTACCGAGACATGTGGCAATGACTCTGGTGGACACCGCAGTAGTCCTAGTGCTGCTATTGGGCAAACCTCTTCCTCTTCTGCGGTGCATGTAAAGGACAGAGGGCAAGTCTTTGGGTCATTCTGGTGGCCACAAACGTCCCTTGGGTGCTACCTCTGAGGGTCAGTTGTCTAGGGGTAAGGCTTTCATCCTGCTTTACAGTTGCTGATTTTGGTGGCTTGGCTGTTTGAAAGTCGGGTACTGAGGGATAGATATTTATCTGGATCAGTGATCCCTACTTTGTTAAAGGCGAGGAACACGGCTTCTAGCAAGATATTACCATCGTACGTGGAAAGCCTTTCTTGGTGTGAGTCGATTGGCGCTAATCCTCACTCCTTTTCTATAGCGCGGATCTTGGCCTTCCTTCAGTGGGGCGTTGAGCAGAGGTTGGCCTTGAGTACCACCAAGGGCCAGGTGTCTGCCTTGGCAGTCTTCTTTCTATGACCCCTAGACACTCGTTCTTTCTTTTTTACCTTCATCCAAGGAGTCTGGCATGTGACTTTGCCTGTGGTCTCTTTTGCTACCATGGGGTTTGAACTTGGTAGAAACCTCCATTCGAGAGAATATTTGGGAGATTCCCTTACCTACGTTGTCCCAAAAGGTGGCATTCTTGGTAGCTATTACATCTGCCCATAGGGTGTCTGAGTTGGCGGCATTAGCCTGTCGTTGTCCAGCGATAAGGTGGTTCTTTGTCCCTGTCCATCGTTCCTACAAAAAGTGGTCTTGGACTTCTATTTAAATGAGGACATTGTGTTGCCTTCCTTGTGTCCCAAGCCAGCTCATCCCAAGGAATTTGCTTTGCATACCTTGGATGTGGGTCATGGGATTCGGGTGTATCTGGCAGTCATGGAGTCCTTTTCGCAGGTCAGACTCACCTTTTGTGGTTACATAAGAACCAAGGAAATGGCTGGCTGCTTTGTCTCCATCTGGAGATAGTAGCCAGACAGTAACTCAGGCCTATTCTGTTAAAGGTCGGGTACCTCCTTTCCCTGCCACAGCGCATTCTACTCGGGCGCTTGGTATTTCTTGAGTACCCCGTTTATCAAGCGTCCATAGCAGTTAAGCAAGGCAGCCACTTGGTCATCCAATGTATACATTCACTAAATTCTATAAAGTAGATATTTTGGCATCTGCGGATGCTTCTTGTGGCCACAAGGTTTTGCAGGCTACTGTTTAAAGAGGGTGGGGTGGGGGTTCCCTCATGATGTGTGGGTTCTTTTTTTTCCTTAAAATTTTTATTTCAAGTGGTGCTCTTGTGTTTTTAGCCTTGAGTTATTTTCCCCACCCCTTATTTTTTGCTGGCACTGCTTTTGGCTGTCCCCACTGGTTAAGATTAAGAAGGCGCTGTGCTGTGTCCATCGAACTAATGAGAAATGGGATTTTTGTTCTCGCTGTGAAATCCATTTCTCCAAGTTCATTGATGGACACATCACCCACCCCTCTATATGGAGTTTTTGATACTTCTATTACTGCTTGCTTCTAAACTGAATACCTAGAGTAGAGAGGAAGTTTAGACTGAGGATGGCCCATGGGGCTGCTTTTTTTAAAAAAAAATTTTAATTTTTTTTTGCCATCCCTGCAAGACTAAGTTTTTAGGTTTAGCAGTATTTCAAAAGTCTGTGAATAGCTACCGTGTTTCCCCCGAAAGTAAGACAGTGTCTTACTTTCTTTTTATCCCCAAAAGCCCCACTATGTCTTACTTTCGGGGTATGTCTTGGAAAAAAATTGTCGAATTTTTTGTTTTAACCATAAAATTAACATTTATTAACAACCTGAACAGTATTGTATTCACCACAAAACAGTTTTATAAAAGGAAGTGCCAAGAATGTCTTGTTACAACATTGCATAACATGTAAAACAATGAAAAATGGTAAGAACTAACAGTGGAATACTGGAAGATAAAACAGATTTATGTGTGATACAGTACCACCTGCTGTATTTAAACCAGTGTGACACCTGCTGATACCCACTGGGTTACATACAGCAGATGATACCCCAGTATGCCAGTGTGTATGTTTTACTGATGTATGATTAATACTGTGTGCATTACCGTATTTTAAGCAGGAGGCGGCAGTGACAAGTGCAGGGGACGGCGCGGTGACGTATGGAGAGGGGGACGGCTCAGGCGTGGGTAGGAGGCGGCACTCATTAAGATCAGAGGGAAATGGCAGATGCGGCGACGTATGGAGAGGGGGACGGTGCGGACGTGGGCAGGAGGCGGCGCGCAGCTAGATGAGAGGGAGGCGGCAATACTTACGACAATCTTACTTTCGGGGTACGGCTTATATTAGCCGACCCCTCTGAAACTCCCGATACGTCTTACAATCGGGGGTGTCTTACTATCGGGGAAACAGGGTACCTATCACTGATGAGTAAGGCTGTGCATCTCAAGCTTCATCTCAACACATCATGCTGAGCATTTCGCCAACAGAAACTGCTCTCCTAAAACTCAGACTTACTAACAGCTAAAACAAACGGTCATTATTAGTGCTGCTCTTACATTTGGACCTCTCTGCTGCCTTTGATAGTTGATCACCCCCTCCTCAAAAAAAACTCAATTTTCTTGGTATCCATGGCTGTGCTCTCCATTGGATCGAATCTTGCCTATCTCGCTGCACCTTTAGTGTTGCTTACAACTCTTCTTCCTCCTCCAACCCCCTCTTACTGTTGGGGTCCCCCCAGGTTCTGTCCTTGGACCTCTACTATTCTCGATCTACACATCCTCCCTGGGTCAGCTGATAGCCTCCCATGGCTTCCACTACCATTTATATGCCGATGACGCCCAAATCTATCGCTCTACCCCTTAGCTCACCCCATCAGTCTCCTCACACATCACTGATTTACAGACATCAGCCTGGATGTCACACCACTTCCTCAAACTGAATCTATCTAAATCCGACCTCCTAATATTTCCTCTCCCACGTGCCCCTTCCCCTGACTTCTGTCAAGATCAATGGCACAACTATCAGTCCATCCCCACATAACTGGGTGCTAGGGATAACCATAGACCCTGAACTGTCCTTTCAAGCCCACATCCAGTCCCTGTCTAAATCATGCCACCTTAACCTTTGCAACATCTCTAGAATACTCCCCCTTTTTTTTTAACTGACACCACCAAGCTTCTACCTCACTCCCTGGTAATCTCTCGCTTTGACTGCTGCAACTCGCTCTTCATTGGACTGCCTTTACATACTCCACCCTCCACCCCCCCCCCCCCCCCCCCCCAGTCCATAATGAATGCTGCTGCAAGACTCATCCACTTCACCAACCATTCAGTGTCCTCCACCCTTCTCTACCAATCCCTGCACTGGCTTCCACTTGCCCAACAAATACAATTCAAAGAACTAATGATAATTTACAAAGCTGTCCAACTCTGCCCCCAGCTACATCACTAACCTAGTCTCAAAATACCAGCCAAGACCTCCTGCTCTCTAGCGCCCTTGTCCTCCCATGCTTGCCTACAGGATTTCTCCAGAGTTTCTCTCGTCCTTTTGGAACTCCCTACCCCAATCTGTCCGCCTGTTCCCTAATTTAGCCATCTTTAGATGATCCCTGAAAAGCCTTCTCTTTGAAGAAGCTTAGCCTGCTTCTAATTTGATACTGTTGTATGTTCTCCATCAGCTCATCCCCCATAGGTATTACCTTTGTATGAATTGACCCTCTCTGCTAGATTGTAAGCTCTAGCGAGCAGGGCCCTGATTCCTCTTGTTGCAAATTGTAATGTAATGTCTGCCTTCATTTTGTTAAGCACTGCGCAAATTGTTAGCGCTATATAAATCCTGTATAATCTCAAGGGCTACTCCTTGGCACTTTGGCAGTAGGCAGATAATTCCCCCATTCAGGCTGTGTTCCTTCAGGTGAAGTTATTTAACACTGGTGGCGCTCTACTTTCATGGTCTTGGCCATCAGGTTGTTCCCTCATTTATTTCTCTCTCAGGGCCGTACTTTGCTGGTGGAGAGGGGGGCCTGTCTCAATCATTTCAGCAGGACAGACTGTACAGCAGCGGTGGGCTGGCGCCGAGCATTGCTGCTGGCACTGCAGAGCCGCTGATGGGGGACAGGGGGCGTCTCATCTCCCTCTCCCTCCTGTGTCGGCTTCAGATGCTGGAGGGAGAGGGAGCGCTCTGGCGCAACTACAATAGGCTGAGCTGTGTGTCTCTCTCACACACAGCTCGGCTGACAGTTCCACTGCTCCTCTTCTTCCCGCCCCTCTAATCTGTCTGCCCCGCCCACACATCCCCGGGGAGATGTGAAGGAAGATTTAAGAGCTGCAGGCAGCCTGGCTGCTCCTGAGCCTCATCCTGGGGTGAGTAAGATCACCCTCTCTCCTGCCTTCTAGTGTGTATAGAAACGTATTTAAGGGGTGTTCTGTGGACTCGTATGCAAGAAGGGGGCTTTGGTGAGCAGAGACCCCCCCTTAAATCAGCGTTCTCCTTTACGTTAGTCTGTGCGGACTCTGATGTAAGGGGGCTCTGTGCGGACTCTGATGTAAGAAAGCAGGGAGCGGGAGTAGCTGGAGATGTGCACAGTGAGTAGAGAGTAAAAGTGTGTGTGTGTGGGGGGGAAGCATGATTGCAGAGATGCTAATATAAAGGGGCACTGTAATCATTACAGTGCAGTCCCCTTTATATTTATATCAGCGCTCCTGCGCATTACAGCGTGGTGGACCAACATCACAAACCACAAACCTCCCGGTCCATGGAAAAATTGGCTGCTCAGTCTAAATTAAAGAAAATTGATGTAAAAAAAAAAAGTTGAAATCCTAACTCTTTAATGAAGGGGGGGGGTGCGCTGATACAGATTCTCGCCAAGGGTGCTGGAGAACCTAGGCTGTGTGTGTATATATGTATGTGTGTGTGTATATGTATATATATATATATAATTAAAAATAATGTCCCACCAACCCCTTTTTGCCCCGATTAGTATTCTCTTGTCTTTGGGTTACATTCAGGTGTTCCTCAGTTGCAGACAGTTTCTGGTCCCCCTTTGAGGACCTGTCTATAGCGCGTTTTTTATTTTTTGTGACCCTTATTTATTGGTGAAGACCATCTGGTGGCAGTATAGCCCAACGTGAATCTAAATCACTGTAAGGTTTAACAGCAGGTAACACTTTTCATGGAACAGCATGTTTTAGTGACATTCATGTTCACCTTAATAAACCACTGAAGTTTTTTTATTTTTTATTTTGAAGGATATGTTTTTCAAATACACCTGGAATAACTTCCTTCACACGCAAGTTGAAATCTGCGTTGCCTTGATTCTTGCTAGTCCTGGTGACAGTACAGACAGCTTGATCAGCGAACAGAACTCCGTAGGAGAGCATATCTTATTAAGACATGTAGGTTCTCCTCTTTCAATTATTATATATATATTTTTTTCTCTTCTATTGTGACTAAATGGTCAATGCAATATTTGTTTTGTAGCTCTTTTTGAAATGCCACTTAATAGACAGAATACTTGAAGCATGGGCCTTGAATGAAAAAAGACAGTAAGTGTGTTTTTTTTGTTTTTTTTTTGTTTTCCCCACCGCCCCTTTCAAATTGTTTGTCTCCTTATCTTAAAGCGAGTCGCGTGCTTTATTCTGAGACTGACAACAGTACTAAACTTTACAAAGTTTAACAGATCTAATATTTCACAGTATCAAGCCTAAATTGTAATATTGGTGTTTCTTCTTGTGCTTAAGGTCTGAAGGCGGTCAACGATGTGGATACATGGGACACTTAACAAGAATAGCAAATTGCATAGTTCACAGCATTGAAAAGGGGCCAAACAGTACACTAGCACATCAGCTTATTAAAGGTACGTAGAGCTTCTGTTCAGTTTTTTGTTTGCCACCTCTTTTAAGATGAAAAATACATACACTCCTATATGACTGCGGCATCATTCCAATGCTGCAGCTGTCCCTGCCAGCTTGAAGACCAAGAACCTGGGCAGTTGTATGACCGCTCAATTCTTTGACAGTCACCACACTCTGCTCAGTGAAGACCATCACCAGCTCGCTACTCTGCCCCTCCAGAGCTCACTGGAGCTCTGCACTGTGGAGGGGGTGCGAGTGGCTGGCTCAAGCTCTCAGCAGCATTCAAATTTAAATGGGGGTGGAGGGGGAGGGAAGGAAGTAAGGAACACACACTTTATCCCACTGCCCACATCTCCTATCTTTGCTCTCATAAAGTAATCCATTGATTGAAGACTCTACAGCATCCTACACTTCAGGGATCATAGGATGCCTGCTCCACCTCTATGCAAAAAAGTGCACTCTGTGACCAGAAAAACCTTTGGCCATACTTTCTTTTTAATATCCTGGTCTAGTTTCAATTTTTGCGTTCTTGCTAGCATTTTACACCTTAAACATAAATATGCTTAGCAATTTCTTGAAGGTTTCAGAAATTCCCTTGACAGATATTATGCATCACCACACGTGACCATGCATTGGTGAAGTGAAGATATTTGCAACATTCATGCGTAATTAAAACTAGACACTAGTAGACAGCCTACAAATTTGCTCTTTGGGGGAATATTTATTTATTTTTTGAGACTTGTAAGTGTGAAGCAGACATTTGATCTGCAAGAAGATAAAGCATCTGTTGTGCATTGAAGGTAGTTACCTAGTTTCACAAGCTTAACGGTACCAACCCCCTTATTTTGGCCCAAAACATCTCGGTAATCAAAGACAACAAGCTATGATGTTTGTTTGAAGTTGCTTATCTTGTTCACAGCTTCATATATCAGAGTAGCTGATTGCACGTTATTTGGGCTTCAAAGAATTGTCAAATGATGTTAAAGGATCAGTCAACTGTAAAGTTATTGGTGGTGCTGGGTGTGCCTGTCGCTTCCTTACTCTACCATAATTCCAGACTGTTTTGCTCACCTGAGAATTGTGTGTTCCTACCCAGCTTTGCATGTATTTCACCAGTTCTGTTACATCTGCAAATTTTATGTGTTAAAGATGCAGTTCACTATACCCCTCAATAACAACTACAGTAGCTCTGCAGACACAGTAGTAACGCAGATGTCTTTCCATTAGAACAGGGTTTTACATATTTTTTTTTTTATATAGGTTTTATATATATATATATATATATATATATATATATATATATATATATAGAGAGATAGAGAGATAGAGAGATAGAGAGATAGAGAGATAGAGATATATAGTCCCTCTCCCTCGGTTTACTTGCAATTTCTAAGGACTACGTACCAAATGGTACCCTGCTGCCCCTTACCTACTATAGTTTAGACAGGAGGCTCTGTGAGAGTGATACAAACAGTTGCATATTCACTGGGTGTGGTAAATGTTCAAGTAAATTGTGGCATTCTTAACGTGTGTTTTTCAAACTTGTTCAAATTAATAGGAGTAGGGGGAAAAATACATGAAATTTAATGAGGAAATTGGTGTTCTTTTTAAATTTGACCTTAAAAATACTTTAATATGTATGTTTCTAAATTGCAGAATTGCCATCTGAAGCTCAGGAAAAATGGGAGACTTTCTGCACAAATTCCTTAAGTGAAACAAACAAGAGGAACACTGTAGATCTAGTAGGTTTCTGCTCTACGTGTCTGATTGTTCATCGTGTTTATGCCTCCAAACACAAGTCTGCAAGGGAGCCTTGCACCAGGCACATAATACTGCCTGAAAGATGGCGCTCTGCAATTGTCATCTCAGCTGATTTATGTCATATCTAAGGAAGGTTTATTTATTTTTTGGATCAATATACAATTACAATTCTTCCTGGTTTGTGCAATAATATACAAGAATTTTAACAAACCTTGTAACATTATAATTTTATAAACTGGGATGAGGATGAATGTAACTATTTCAGAACCCCCCCCCTCTACATAGGCTTTTTTTTTTCTTTTACTGAAATACACTGCGTCACTGGTCACGTACAATAATTTCAATCCGCTCTGTAAACCACCAAAAGTGATCAAGTTGACCTGCAACTAGATAATTTTACAATATCCAAACCCTTGTTAAGTTCATCAATTTTGATCATTTCTGCAGTGGAATGTAGTAGAAGATTGTCACTATTGTCCTGTTTGGTCCCAGCATTATTAATCTTCTGCCAAATAAAAATGAGTGGTAATTTCTAATGTATCCTAAACACTGTTTCAAGGTACTTAGCATTTCTAAAGTGCTAATACAGTTAATATACAATCCAGTTACAGAGATCACCTCTGATTTCCAAAGTTTAATTTTAGTTACGATTCTCAAACCATTATAATGGTTGATACTTTTTTGACCTAGCAAAATGTTAGCTAACCTGAGTGCTTTTGTACAATTACTATTTAAATGACTTTCACCCTATAAGATCTTACACTCACCTGTCGTCAATTTTAGCAAATCTACTCTGTGGCACATTGGAAACCACAAGTCCACCACTGAAAACATTCTGGACACGTCGGTCTTCTGCACATGCATGCACAAAATTCCATTATTTTCCTTTTGGAGAATCTGTCCACCTGGGACTTAATTACTCCCTCACAAAACGTGTATGTATATGTGTGTATGTGTATATGTATGTATTAGGATATCAAGTCCTAATCTGAGAGGAGCTGCATCCACTTTACCTGGTGTTCCCTACCACTCTCCTGGCCCTCTTATGTGCCCTGTTAAATGATGGTTGGGTTCCAGTCAGCGCAATAGCTTTTTCATTTTCTATTCCTTCTCCTGTGAAATGTGTCTATGCACTCACAAAGGCTGTGAGTGATCAGTAGTGTTTTCTGCAGAAACTGTAGTTCTGTGGGCCAGGCTGCTGGCAGCATTGAGTGGCATGTACAAGACCTTGGACAGGAATCCTTATAATAAAAAAAAAAAAAAAAAAAAAAGCTTTTTTGAAAATACTAAACTGGTCTGGTGTTAATTGCAATCACAGCTTGGGAGGAAAATGTTCCATCCTAGCTTATCATTGTTGGCCTGTTTTTAAACCAGGGATCCTTTTGCATTAGGTCCAAATTATTAAAGTGGTTGTAAACCCTTACATCACACTTTGACCTACAGGTAAGCCTAGAATTAAGGCTTACCTGTAGGTCCAAGAAATATCTCCCAAACCTTACACGGTTTAGGATTTGCCGCTCCGCCGAATGACAGCGGCAGAGCGGCTGGATGCGCCGGACTACAGGGGACAGTGGTGACATCGCTGGCTCCTGCGTCAGGTAAGTGACACATAATGGGCTACTATGCGATGCATAGTAGTCCATTATGCTTTACCTTTGCAGGGAATGAAAGGAAGTAAGCCCATTAGGGTTTACTTCCTCTTTAAAAGAGATTCCACTGCAGCACGGAGCTTCACTTTGATAGCTCTCCATCTATGATGAATGGATGCACCAGTGCTCATGGCCTCTGAAAGTAGGAAAGAATAAGTGTCTTCTCACACGTTTCAAGGAGTTCCAGTGTAATTGAACAGATCATAGAAATATAGTTCTTCAGGAAAGACGTTGCTTGGGATGTTTGTACTTGCATTGGAACAGTACTGCGTTCCTGAAGCAGAGATCCTTATAGAGTTAAATAATCTAGTATCTCAATTGAATTTGCTGTTTCATTTGGCTGTAGAAGCCTCATTCAGTTGGCTTTAATTGTTAATGGTCAGTCATGTGATTTTTTTATTTTTTTTGTTCCTGACCTGGTCTTCTTTGTTAGTAGATATGTTGAATGACTTGATGCCACAACTATAGTAGCCAAATGGTTGTCTGGCAGGCTCTTCTGAGGGTGCTTATGACATTTCCAGTTTGCATGGAATCAATATCCCCCTTTAATTTTCTACACGTGGGTTTAGTAAAACCATTTTAAAGAAATGGAGGTTAATTTGTGAAGGAGATAACTGATGGAGGAAAGTGCCCTGAGGTAAGGTGACCACTGTAAATGCAGGCATAATGGAGATGAGATGTAATTAAAAATATATAGAGTAGTACATTACCCATAATATTTAGGACCACTCCAGTGCCGCTCCTAATATTCACCATCAAAAGCACACACACACTTTGCTAAATTTTAATAAAAAAAAAAAAACACACAATGAAGTCTGTTACTGGCACGGAAAGAAGTACAAATTGTATCTTTTAAAATGTCACAAATTTATTATCAAAAATTACACCACTTTAGACGGAAACAAGGTCATAAAAACATCTCTGTACATATTCGTTTCTGCACTTACCTGCTACAACATACACTTGCAAAATTATTCTTAATTTTATTAACCACAGTAATTCTCTCATGTAGAGTCCTCATCGGTCTATGCAATTTCCTATTGCTTCCTCAGGACGTACAGAGGAGCAGTGATGACTAAATAGAAAAATATAAATTATATCATGTTACCATATACAATACATATAATGTAACCTAACCTTAACAGAATGTTAACTTATTTGGATAGAAATTAGTTATTCATGTGTCCAAATTATTATTTCACCGTATAATGGATAGCTGCCATTTTTTATTATCTAAGATACCGTTTGGATATTTATAATTGTTTTAATATTTATTACAACTCAATATAAAATGTTTAGAGGACTTGACTTGATGGGTAAAAAAAATTGCATTTACATAATTTTTATTCTTCTATCCAGACAAAATGGAGCTTTAGGCTCATTTCACGTTCTGTTGTAAAAGGCCTATTACACAAGCAAGCGCGCGCACACACGCGCACGTACATATCAGAGTACGCACTTATCTCCCTTTCTCCCCCTTTACTCTTGCCTTCATGAATGAAAGAACTGAAATCTTAGTACACATGAAAGTGTCAGGAAGTCAGGTTGGAGAAGCAAGGGCTCCCCAGCAGGTTTCTCCAAACTACGGCTCTCCACCTGTTGCAGAACTACCAGTCCCATGAGGCATTGTAAATCTGACATTCATAGGCACGATGGGAATTGTAGTTCTTGAACTGGAGGGCCATAGTTTGGAGACCCCTAGCTTAGATGATGCAGGATGTCCTCCTCCAAATATGAGGTAGGTTCTATGTGATTTGCTACATAAATCATAGTCCTTTCAGTACAGGAAAAGGAGATTGTGCAAGACTTGAGGTAAGGCTGGAGCTCACCTTTAAGCACCAGAAGCTGCATGTTCTGAGAAGTAATTGGATGGGGCCACCTGTTCATGTAGTCCCACAGCAGAAGGTTCAGCCTTGGAGTGAAACTAGTGGTGAAATGATTGGTTAAAAAGACAGTTGAATGTTTGAGCTCTGCGTATAATGCACACTAGTAAAAACTTATCACAAGTTCCTTTTACTAGACCCTGATCCAAAATGAGCCTCTACACAAGGGGTCTGCATTTTAAAATTCAAAGTGCAGTAAAATGATCTGACAGATCCAACACTCAGGTTTGCTCTATAGGACATAGCCTACCCTTCACATCATGGCCCCCTTCACATCAGTGTCCTCCATCTTTTCCTGCTTTACCTTTGCATCATAGTCCCCACCTTAAATCCTTGTCCTGAGCCTTCCTTCCACATCAAAGCCCCTTCTTCAAATTGGTGTCCCCAGTTTCCCTTACATGTCCTCCCCCTTTAACATCAGTTTCCTCCCTTTTCAGATCAGTGTTTACAGTCCCTCTTGAGGGCTAATTCACATCTCGGTTACATAGGAGCACTGTCAACATTCCTGTGTGTTGTGTTTTTTTTTTTTTTTTTTTTTTTTATTTATTTTTTTCTAGCACCTTTATTTGAATAATAAAATTGTGAGTCTTACCTGCCAGTAAAACCCAGTGCAATAAAATGGACAAGTTGGTTGTACTGAACTCGGATCAAGGGATCAACTTCAGTACAACAGGGCTGCCCATATATGGATCAAAATCTTGCTGCCATCTATGACCAGCTTCAGTGTATATTATAGATCTCTGCTTTTTGAAGTGCTGCGATATTCCTGACTTAGAGGAAAAGGGAGTTTTTCCTTAACCTTTTGGAATCCCCCCCCCCCGTGGGTTTCGGTATAACCTGACAGTCTATGTAGTTTCAAAAGTAAACTTTTTTACCTTAATACATTCCCTGCATTAAGATAAAAAAAATCGTACCCCAAATCCTGTATTGATGCAGTCGTTTTCTCTCCTTTCTGTCCTTGCTCTTACAAGCTTGGCTGAGAGCAGCAGGAGCCATTGCTGCCTTCAGTCAAGTGCTGAAAGCAAGGGTGGGGCGGAGCCGCCGCACTGTGTGTCAATAGATGCACACATCACGACTCGGGATCGAGCCTGCACATCTTCCTCCATAACAAGCTCTTGCTGTGGGGGCAGACACAAGAGGGGGTGCAAAGATCGCTGGCGAGGGACCCCAGAAGATGTGGTTTGGGACTGTTCTGTGCAATACAACTTCACTAAATGTCCTTTACAAACACTTTAGTGATGACTTGTGTCCCTCAATGGATGCCAAGAACAGGGCCTTAATGGTGATGGTAGAAGCCTAATTGCACAAGTTTCCTTTACAATCTCTTGCAGTTAATAGTGTAACCCTTAAAAACTTGATAAAATTCCCTAATGCATAAATATAACAAGCCTTACAATCAATAAAAAGAGCAAAAGCTTTATACATGATGATCAAGCAGGACACTATTCATAAACTAAAGCTCAACAAATCTCAAATGTGTGGTTTTTATTTTATTTTTTTACACGGGACACTGGCAACCTCTTCTGAACAATTTTTTTGACAGCTTGAAACTGGGGTTTAAAAATGCCAGTTTAGCTGTTTGTGTGCAGCGTTTTAGATGCGTTTATTTAAGATGACAGAAGACCCTCCCAAAGCACAAAAACTATTTATTACAGCCATTCTGTGAGACCAGAGTGAGTAGCAGCAACAGAGAGCAGCAGTGTATTTGTAGCTACCTCAATTTCGGTGCTTTTGCTATGCATCCCGTAATGAGCATATGTGAGGAAATGCTCCTGACATTGCTATTGAGGCTGGAAAGATGTTGGAAATTGCATGCGAGGGCCAGAGTTCGTTGCTACTGGAGTTTGATGCTTTTTCCAACATATATGTACAGCAATGCTAGTGGTGTATTGGATTCGATCATGGGCTCATTTGGGGTATAGAAATGGTCTATGAAGCATTGCAAGCAAATACAAGTGTGTGTAAAAATTTTTTTTATTTTTTCATAATTTTTCTATCATTAAGTTTTGTAATGTAAAGACACCTTTTTAAACACTTCTAAATGAAAACGCGGCTAAATGCCAGTACCACAATTAGACACGTTTGGCATCTGAACTGAAA
Organism: Lithobates pipiens; assembly: GCF_037356315.1. Taxonomy (NCBI): domain Eukaryota; kingdom Metazoa; phylum Chordata; class Amphibia; order Anura; family Ranidae; genus Lithobates; species Lithobates pipiens. Next base: position 193,433,132 of record NW_027507686.1, on the reverse strand, counting down.
CATTTTTTTTTTGCCTTCAAAGAAAAGCCTCTAAACACAACTGCCTAAAAACGACAAACCTCTGTACATGTACACATAAGATAACATTGGGTGAGTTCAGGGGCAGCTGAAAAAGCAGCCAACTGCCTCTGAACGTCCGTTTACCAGCAGCAGTGTACATGAGGCCTTAACTGCAATCCTCACCACTGCAGGTGCTAACCTGCAACGCTGAATAGTCTATTCAGACGGAGGTCAGCAAGAGGTTTCCCACAACTTTATAACAATAGTTTTCTGTGTCTCATGTTCATCCCAGAATCCTGGGTTAGGCAGGCCATACACTGTTCAAATTTTTGCCTGTTCAGCAGGGACTGGCCATGATTCGAAACAGCGTATGAGCAGGCTGAATGTACCAAGTTGATCGATCAACTTTGGTACAAACAGCATGCCAGGTTTTTTACCTGGGATTATTGCTAGCGGCTGCTACAGCCATTAGCAATAATTACTGTCTTTTCCTGCATCAACACTGTATGTGTTTCTGTGGTTGCAGGAAAGAAATTTGCTCTGTGTATGGCTGGCCTTAAGCCCCTTTCACATGGGGTTTATTCTGTTTGATCAGCAGGGGATCAGCTCAGATTCCCTGCTGTTGGGAGCAGAGGGGGTGGATGACATGTCCATGTTTGCTCAGTTTCTGGGCGACCAGGAGTAAATGGACTTCGTTGTCTGTTTTACATCCAATTACCCTCTGATCTGCCAGATCGGACTCTGAAATAGGCAAGTGTAAACTGACACAAATGCAAGGACCTTCCGATCAAGTCCACCTGAAAACTGCGTTCCAGGGCTGTGCGATTTATTATGCAACATATTTGCATGATATTGGCTTGCTCTACATGATCCGGCATTTTACTGCACAGCGCACTGTGCTGCTGTGCAATGAAATAAATGCAGTGGAACTTTTTTACATAGCATATAAGTTCTGTCAAAATAAAGGATCCACTTCATGCAATAAATGCGCACCGCACTGCCCCACGGCTCAGATTAAAGTGGTTGTAAACCTAGTTACACCGCTTTTTAGGTCCTCGAAATATCTCCTAAGCCTGCATGGTTTAGGAGATATTTACCATGTACGCTTGTGCTGACGTCATCTGAAGAAAGGGCACGATCATGCCCTTTCTAAAGGGCTGTGCTGTGACCAGCGGCTCCTGTGCACATGCGTGTGAGTGACATCATGGGACTTCGGCCAGTTAGAGCTGGAGTCCGCAGCCCCGGAAGTAAGAGGGGTGAAGATGTCCCAGCCACCAGCAGGGACATCACGGGCTTCGTTTGCAAGCAAGTGCAACATAATGGGCTAGTGTGCGACTCATACTAGCCCATTATGCTTTTATTTTGCTGGGGAGGTTAAACCCATCAGGGTTTACTTCCTCTTTAATACGCTGTGTGGGCAACAGTGTTTTGGGCTCCCGGACAGTTCTAATGGGCTTTTTTAGAGTGAATAGCCTCAATAGGGGAGACGGCAATAAAAACCTGAATAGTTTTAACTACTTTAATTATAACTCCTTCACAGCAGGCATATTGAGCGTCTGAATGCAAGGGAGTATATATAGAGAACAATTGTTTCCCATTTACCCCTTTTAACACCATACTGGTGCACTGTAGTGCACTGCGTAGTAATGCATTTCTGAGCAACACAATGCACCTCACCACTTATTACCACACACTGATGCATAGTTGAATGAACTGTCCTTTTTTTGCAACCTAAACAAAATGTTAAAAGATCCAGAAAGTCGACAAAACAAACAAAGATGGCACCGCTCCAAATCAAAACCACTGACAGGCTGCTAGCTCTCCAAATGGGGTTCCAGGTGCAGGCTGATTGCATAAGCCAAATGTGTAGAAACAGAACGAAACTCTGGATAGCCGCACTCCGGATTGTGTAAAAATTAGATGCCTTTATTTCTTCAGTAAGCGCTGTTTGTAGCGTGAAACGCGTTGGCTATTTTATTCAAAAATCCTTTTTTGTTCCCTTTTTGCTGTGACGTTTTGTTCAATGAAGTTTTGCACTTGCATTTTGAAGAAATAAAGGCATCTAATTTTTACACAATCCGGAGTGCGGCTATCCAGAGTTTCGTTCTGTTTCTACACACTAAACAAAATGTTAATAGGGAAAAAAAAGTTTGTAACAGCTCTTCACAATGCACACCCCAGCGGGCATGTGCTATGCACAGGATTAGTCAGTGCTATAGCCGAATGATGGCCTCCCCTTTGCACACTCCCTCTTCAGGGCGTGCACTGTGATCACCGAGATTTGGGTGATCAAAGATCCGAGTAAGGGGCCTCATCCCAATGACAGCTGATCACATGATATAAACAAAAGCTCGGTAATCTTTTTTTCACCGGCTTATCTGCAAGGGACCTCGGCCCCGAAGAGGAAAAGGCAATTCTGCCTCATCTGTGCCAACAGTACCCCCTGCCAGTGACATGTCCACGAGTGCCACCTATCAATGCCCACAAGTGGTGCCAATCAGTATAACCAACCAGTGCTGATCAGTGCCCATCACTGCCACCTATCAATGCCAATCAATGCTTCCTCATCGGCATACATCAATTAAGGAGAAAAAGTTTATAACAAAATATAAAAAAAAAAAAAAATTTATTCGGTCTTTTTAAAATTTAACAAAAAGATAAAAACCCGCAGAGGTGATCAAATGCCACTGAAATACAGCTATTTGTAGGAAAGAAAATGATAAAAAAATTTCATTTGGGGAACAGTGTTGCATGACCGTGCAATTGTCATTCAAAGTTCATCAGAGCTGAAACTTGGCCTGGACCGGAGGGGGATTTAAGTAAGAAAATGGTTAAACAAGCCCCTAATTTTTATTTTAAATACCATACTGGGGAAAGGATATATTTCTAGGCTCACACATGTAAGTGAAAATAAGTGTCTAAAGCCAGCCATACGTGGATATATATTTGGCTGGTTCAGCAGGAACTGGCTGCATTTTGATCCATGTGTGAGCAGGGAGGTTGTACAGAGGGCAATCTATCAATTTGAACAAAATATAACGAAGCATGTATAGCATGCTTTACACGCTGTCTAACTGCTATCTGACCCAATTTGGGGTATATGGAAGCCTGTGTAGGGAAGTTACATTTTTAGCAGACTTGAAAAAAATCGATCCATTTACTTAAATTTGGCAGATTAAAGATTAGTGAAATATAAACCATGACACCCATCTTTGCCTGTTTGCCCTTTCTACATGTTTGAATACATAAACAGCAGCAGTTTAAAGGCACAAAACCTGCTGTGTTTATTTTGCCCGTAACAAAAGGATGTCCATTGTCAAAAAGCTACCATGTGGCTTTACCTGTTGTATTGTGGCAATCCTGATGTTTTGATGAAGTGTGGGTTGTTGAAGAAAAAAAAATCATCCTCTCGCCTCCAGCTGCCTTGATTAACCACTTTCAGACCGGACCATTTTGCTGGTCAATGACCAGAGGTCTTTTTACACTTTGGCACTGCGCTGCTTTAACTGGTAATTGCGCGGTCATGCAATGTTGTACCCAAACAAAATTTGCGTCCTTTTCTTCCCACAAATAGAGCTTTCTTTTGATGGTATTTGATTGCCTCTGCGATTTTTTTTATTTTTTGCGATATAAACGTAAAAAGACCGCAAATTTTGAAAAAAGATATTTTCTACTTTTTGTTATTAGAAAAATCCAATAAACTCAATTTTAGTCATACATTTAGGCCAAAATGTATTCAGCCACATGTCTTTGGTAAAAAAAAAAGTCAATAACTGTATATTTATTGGTTTGCGCAAAAGTTGTCACATCTACAAACTAAGGTACGTTTTCTGGAATTTACGCAGCTTTTAGTTTACGACTGCCTATCTCATTTCTTGAGGTGCTAAAATGGCAGGGCAGTACAAAACCCCCCCAAATGACCCCATTTTGGAAAGTAGACCCCCTAAGGAAATTGATAAGTGGCATGTTGAGCCCATTGAATATTTTTTTTTATTTTTTTGCCTCAAGCGATTGAATAATGACAAAAAAAATTTTTTTTTTTTTTTTTACACAAAGTTGTCACTAAATGATATATTGCTCACACATGCTATGGGCATATGTGAAATGACACCCCAAAATAAATTCTGCTGCTTCTCCTGAGTACGGGGATACTACATATGTGGGACTTTTTGGGAGCCTAGCCGCGTACGGGGCCCCGAAAAACCAAGCACCGCCTTCAGGCTTTCTAAGGGCGTTACAGTTTTGAAGGCCATAAAATGCCAAGATGGCACAAACCCCCCCCCCCCCCCCCCCAAATGACCCCATTTTGGAAAGTAGACACCCCTAAATTTAGGGGTACACTAGTGAGACTAGGTAATAAATGGCGGGTGCCCTGAAACTATAAAAAAATAACTAACCAGCGTCACCTGTAACAGTTATATGGTGATCACTGGTGAAAGGGTTAACTAGGGGGCAATCAGGGGGCTTTATGCGGTAGTATATGGGGGTCCCTGGCGCTATAAAAAGCTGCGGCAAACCTAAATACCTACCTACCTGCCTAACTAGTGTCACCTGTGACACTAATACAGCGATCAGAAAAAACGATCGCTTATTAGGCTGGGTTCATGCGGAAGGAGCGATGCGGGAACGCCACGAATCCGCGGCGGGTTCCCGCATCGCATGCCTCCCGGCGGCAGTTCACACTGCCCTATGCGAACTGCTGGGAGTGTCAGTGAAATGTTAATGACACCCCCAGATCAGTTCGCATATCGCAGTGCGATCTGCAAACTCAGATCGCATGGTGTGAACACCCATGCGATCCGATTCTGCTGCGGACCAAAAAAGGGTCCCGTGCGAATTTGCGGCGGGTGCGACGCAAATTCAGCCATACTATCTGTGTGGCTGAACTCGAATCGCACAGAGATCGGATGTGATTTGCACTGCAGTGCGGTGCGAATCATTCGTTCTCATAAACCGCTGCAATGTGAACCCAGCCTTAGTGACACTGGCGACGGGGGGGTGATCACGGGGTTAAACCTTTTATTGGGGGGGTTAGGGGGGTACATTAGAACTAAAGGGGGCTAACCCTAACTGCCCTAACAGTTATTACAGTCACAAATGACACCAATGCAAAAAAAAAAAAAAAATGACATTGGTGTCACTGTGACTGGGGGGCAGGGGTAATTGGGGGGGGGGGGGGGGTGAGTGTGCCTGGCATGTTCTACTATGTAGTGTCGTGTTGGTGCAACTCACCGATCCTCTCTCCTTGGTGTCGGAACGAAAAATACAGACACGGAGGAGAGATTACATCACTTCCTCTCCTGTGTTTACATTACAGGAGAGGAAGTGATGTCACGGAGCATTTCTATTCGTCGGGAGCGATCGCGAGGGGGTGGCCATGAATGAATGGTCGCCCCCTCATCCCGGATCGCTCCCGAACGAATACCGACCGCCGCAGGCACCGGGGGGGGGGGCCCGATCGGGCCCCCCACCCGCGGGAAGGCAGGGACGTATATATACGCCCATATGCCTGCCCGTGCCATTCTGTCGACGTATATCGTCGTGCGGCGGTCGGCAAGTGGTTAAAATAAAATGAAGCACTCCTGTCCACACTCCTGCATTTACGGGTGTGTTCCTCCCCCACTCCACCACTTATCAAATGGCCTTGGGCCTAGCTCCTTGATTCTGTAGATTGCAGAGTTTGTGTGTGACAATCTGTTGTGCCCCCCCAACTGTTTACTTGTTAAAGCGGGAGTCCACCGGGACTCCGCGTTTTTTGTTTGTTTGTTTGTTTGTTTGTTTTTTTTTTTTTTTTTTTTTTTTAAAAGCCAGCAGCTACAAATACTGCAGCTGCTGACTTTTAAAATAGTGACACTTACCTGTCCAGCGCGCCCGCGATGTCGGCACCCGAAGCCGATCTCTAGGTCGTCTATCGGGTCCTGCCGCCGCCATCTTGGGTATGGGAATCAGGAAATGGAGCCTTTCGGCTTCATTTCCCGGTTCCCTACTGCGCATGCGCGAATCACGCTGCGCAATAAGGACGCTCCCCGCTGCCTCTGGGATCTGTGCGTTTCCCAGCAGGCAGCGGGGCACTTGCGGGAAGGGGCGGGCACTTGCGGAAAGGGGCGTAAGTTACGCCCCTTTCCGCAGAGAGCTATCCCGGAAGTGGGTGCAGTTACCTGGATTATCCAGGTAACTGCACCCCCTCCCCCCTGAAAGGTGCCGATTGTGGCACCGGAGGGGGGGAGGGTTCCGATGAGCGGAAGGTCCACTTTAAGTCCACCTATGCTTGGAATGTTTATATTTCGATACTTTTGTTTTTAATGGGTGTGGTTTGGAATGTTTGCCTGATCATGCTAAAGGTGGTCAGTCCATTTTACATATATATATTTTTTTCTCTTTATATTCACTGACTGACACAGCTCCTCTCTGTAGCTAAATGGGTTGTATAGCCTGCCATTAGGAGAACTAGGCAAAATTGTTACACAATACACACAACTTTTAATCCCACCCCGGGGGGGTGGACCCGGTGCTATCAACCCTCCTCACTGCTCCCAGCAGCTTCAGTTTTTATTTTGCCTAGTAAGAATGACCTAGGAACCCTGCGGGCCCTCTCGGTCCATGGTTTTTGCTGCAGGTTTGCTGTTTTTTGCGCAAGATAGAAGATCCCAGGATCTTTCATCAACTGCCGGCTGGGTGACAGGCTTGTTAATGATATCCTTGTAGTCTCCCTAGTCCGGCCATCAAGCGTGAGCAGGCCGCAGCTAAGGCTCGGCAGGCCACGACATGCCTCAGCTCCAGAGGTGGTCGGGGAGCTTCAATGCCCTGCGGCATACATATGACCAGGCTACTGCTGTCTGGATCACAATATACCGGGCCAACAGCTACCCTGTAACTGCGCAGGAGTAGGTCTGTGATGAAATGTCTCCCAGCTCTTCAAGACTGGTAAGTACGGCTCTCCCTGCCTCGGTGGGGTGAGCAGCTGGGCATTCCCTGGGGGGTTGATTCGGGGGGCCTCCTCATCTCCCTTTCTTCTCTCCCAAGTCTCTATCCCCCCTCTGAAGTGTGTGTGTTCGTTCGCTGGTTTCTCACCTGTGGGGGCTCTGCGGCTGGCGTTGGTCCCGGTCTGGGGGGATCCCAAAAAGTTTGCGGAGGTTGTTCTGGCTGTAGGCAAGCAGCGCATTTCTAGTTTTGTTCTGTCACCGCATGGCGCTGTCCGGCGGCCATCTTGGAGTGGGAAAGCCTGTATTCCCCTGGTGAGCTTTAGAAGCCACCATCTTTAGGATCTCCTATTTGTTTCATTGGCGGCCATTTTCTTGAAGCCTGAGTGCTCTTTTTTTTTTGCCGCAGTTCTCTTGTGGCAGCATTACATGTGCTCTCACTTGCTGTTTCCTGTGTCCACTGTGTACAGAATGCTGGATGGCTCTTTGCTGAACGCTGAAGCTAGTTCTGCAGAACGTTTCACCTCTGTTATAAGCAGCTGCTGCTGACAGTTTTCTCCTCTCTGCAACTGGGAACCTCCTAGGGACTACAGGCACTGCTAGTTGCATTCACAGAACGCCCCAGCGTGGTGAGTCTAGTGCTAAGTACCCACCCCCCCCCAAGTGGCGGCAGGAGGAGGGTGGGGCCTTCTCTGTCCTAAGTCCCCTTGCAGGTGGCAGACAGGCTAGGGTCAGCATGGCTTCAGAAACTGGTGTTTCTTCCCCCGAAATCCAGGCTACAGCAACCGGCTCACCTGCGGTTAGCGCGGTGCGCATGGACACCCTGACTGCGGTCCTTGACTCCTATGTTGCCAAGATAGAGGCGGCACGTGGAATGAAAGGTGCACGTAAGAGACCCCTGCCCCCCTGTCCTCTGGGGAGAGCTCTGACACAGACTCGGGCCCTGCTATGGCTGGTGACCCCTGCTCCGACCTGTCAGACAGCTGACCAGGACCATTCGGACAGTGAGGATGATTTCCCGTCCGGGTCCTGGGGGCTACAAAGCACTTGTTGGTGCACTCATCACAGCTGTGCGTGATACCCTGAAGATTCAGGGGCCAGCGGATCCCTCTGCTGATGTTCCGGTCCCTTTTGGGTCCCACAAGCCAGCACGTTCACCTAAGGTGTTCCTGTATTTGACTTATTTTGCCAAATTCATTTACAGGGAATGGGGTCGCCAGCAACGGACCTTTTCGGTCCCCAAAAATTTGGCGGTGCGTTACCCCTTTCAGGACAGCCTTCTCAAAAAGTGGTCTGCTCCTGTAGTCGTGGTCCTCCCAGTATCTAGGTTAAAAAAAGTAACCACAATCCAGGTTGAGAGGACTCCTGCATTCAAGGATCCCACGGACAGGAAGGCTGAGGCAGTGGCTCGTTTACAGTTGTGGTGTAAGCAGAGCGACCTGTACTGGCATCTGCACTGGTGTCGCAGACACGGACTGAGTGGGCAAAACTTTTGCACCGCGATTTGGGAGAGCAGAACACCTTCCCTGTCTGCGCGGAGCTAGCAGACCAACTAGTGCAAGGCCTTAAGTACGTTTGTGACACGGCCCTGGATACTCTCCCTCTGTTATCCAAGGCTTCCGTGTCAGCTGTGGTGCTGAGGCGCCTAATTTGGTTGAAATGCTGGTCTGCTGACCAGGCATCCAAGAAATTATCTGTGCGGATTATCTGTGCTGCCAGATGCTGGACCCAGGAGAATGGTCGTTGCATCTGGAGATATTCCAGCTGCTGTGCCTGAAATGGGGCATGCCAGATGTGGATCTCTTGGCCTCCCGTCTCAATCGGAAGGTGCCAAGATTCGTGTCCAGGACGAGAAATCCGTGGCCAGATGAGTCAGACGCGCTGGTGGCTCCGTGGGATCAGTACCAGCTGATATGCCTTTCCTCCACTAAAACTGTTGCCACGTCTACTTCGCAGAGTGGAAGCCAAGGGGATTCCAGTAATCCTGGTTGTCCCAGATGGGCCGCTGAGGCCCTGGTACGCAGACCTGGTGCATCTGGTGGCAGTCGCTCCCTGGCGACTGCCACTGCGGAAGGACCTCCTATCTCAAGGTCCAATCTTTCACCCTGCTTTACCATCGCTGGCTTTAATGGCATGGCTATTGAGAGCCAGGTGCTGAGGAACCGGGGTCTGTCGGACTATGTGATTCCAACTATGCTGAGGGCGTGGAAGTCTTCTTCATGGAAGATATACCATCATACCTGGAAGACCTACATCTCCATGTGTGAGGAGAAAGGGTGGCATCTGCGTTCCTTTTCTATATCCAGGATCCTACTGTTTCTTCAGCATGGGGTGGACCAGAAATTGGCATTGAGCACCATTAAGGGCCAAATTTCAGCCCTGGCTGTTTCTTTTTTTTTTTTTTTTTTCCAGCGACCCCCTGGCGTCTCGCTCATTAGAGAGTACCTTTGTTCAGGGGATACGACATGTAGTCCCTCCGGTGCGTCCTCCGTTACCCCCCCATGGGATATGAACCTGGTGTTGGCGCTTCAGAAGCCGCCGTTTAAGAATATCAGGGAGATTCCCCTGTTGACCCTTTCACAAAGTGGTCTTTCTAGTGGCCATCACATCGGCCAGGAGGGTTTCGGAATTGGCAGCTTTTTCCTGCAAGTCGCCTTATCTGGTCATCCACAGGGATAAGGTGGTGTTGCGTCCACAACCGTCCTTTCTACCGAAGATGGTTTCGGCTTTTCATATCAATGAGGACATTGTATTGCCATCATTGTGTCCTAAGCCGAAGCACCCCAAGGAGGTGGCCCTTCACACCCTTGATGTGGTTAGGGCTCTGAAGGTGTACTTGTCTGTCACAGCTCCCTTTTGGAAGTCAGACTCACTGTTTGTTTTCAGTGGCTGGTCCTAAGAAAGGCGTGGCGGTCTCGTCGGCCACCATTTCCAGGTGCATCAGACAGGTTGTAGGCCAAGCCTACGCCTTAAAGGGTCAGGTGCCCCCTCCCCTTTCCAGTCATGGCCCACTCTACAAGAGCAATCGGAACGTCTTGGGCCTTCCGACACCAAGCGTCTGTCACTCTGGTGTGTAAGGCGGCGACCTGGTCGTCTGCCCATACGTTTACCAAGTTCTTTTTTTTTTGTTTTTGTTTTAGATCATCTTTATTATTTTCTTATATAAATTCACCATACAATTACAATTACATTCAGTCCTGAGGCATTGAGGTTTACACAAGTCCCCCAATGTCTTCACATTTACATATATACTTTCCACTGCATATCTATAACAATATTAGGTGGTGGCCCGAGAGGAGGGGATATTTGGAGTGGAGTCAACCGGTGTGTAGGAGAGGGAGAGAAAAAAAAAAATAAGAAGTGGATGTGGAATTTAAATTTCTCCCCAGTGTTATTCCCCTTCTTTATGTGTTTTTTTTGTGCCTTTGTGGTTCCTTATATATATATATATATATATATATATATATATATATATATATATATATATATATATATATATATATATATATATATATATAAAATAAATAATAAGAAGTGGGGGGGAATTTTAAATTTCTCCCCAGTGTTATTTCCCTTCTTTATGTGTGTTTTGTGCCCTTGTGGTTCCTTTTATATAAAAAAAAAAAAAAGAAAATAATTATTTTCTTATTTAATCATTATTGCGTGCTTTTATTCAGTTTGTGACCCCTTGATGTGTTGTTTGTGTTTTGTGCTTAGGAAAGTCCTCGGCTTTCCTTTATGTTTCCTAAAAATTGTGTTGTTTGTTTTGGTGTCTCCCCCACTGGTTGTCTCCCCTCCCATCCCCTTCCCTCAGGCCCCCCCTCCAATTACATTTCCATCATTTATACACTTCCCATATGCCTTCAACCATACTACAGACAACAAAATTTATAAGTTGTGGTTTGGGTTCGTTTTACCCCTTGTACGATGTACCTTTGGAGTGCACGAATTTGCTCAGCAGCTTCTTAATTTTTTCTCTTTCCCTTCCTTTCTCCCTCTCCCTGTCAGGGATCTCTGGGAGACTCCGGAGGGGTTTTTTAATCTGGTATAACTTGCTCTTTCTCTATTTCTCGGGAATAGTGCTTCCAGCCTGCCCATACATTTTTATATTTTTCTTGTTGTTCTTTTATATCGTATATCCATTTTTCAGCTTCCATTATTTTATCTACCTCCCCCTTCCATTCCAATAGAGTGGGACATGTTATCTGTTTCCAATATCTAGGTATTAATATTTTGGCTGCATTCAGCAGATGTGGTATGACTCCTTTTTTGTAAGATTTAATGGATCCTTCTGTCCCATGAAACAGAAATTGTAGGGATGTCATTTCTATTGGTTTTGCTGTTATCCTCCCTATCCATTTAGCCACTCCCTCCCAAAAAATCCCAATTTTTGGGCAGTCCCACCATAGATGAAGGTATGTCCCCTTATCCTTACATCCTCTCCAGCAATGCCCATCCGCTGTTGGATATATCTCTACTATTCTGGCTGGGGTTCGATACCATCTAGCTATAAACTTATATGACATTTCTTGTATTGCTGCGCTTATTGATGTCTCATGCGTCATTTCCATAATTTTTTTTATTTGTGTTGATCTAAATGTGCATTTACCAAGTTCTACAAGGTAGACGTCAGTGCATCAGCTGATGCTTGTTTTGGCCGCAAAGTTTTGCAGGCGGCCTTGTAGTTGCAATTAAGTTATTTTTTATTTATTTTTTTCCTGGTTTTTCAATAAAAACACAGTACTGTTTTGTTAATGCTCTGTTGCATTACCTCTGCACTGTTGCGGTCTTGGGGTTCGCTCCTGTTGAGTATACCCGGTTATATGGTGGAGTTTTTCCACATACTGCTGTTTTGTGTGGGTTTCGTTTCACTAGTTCCCACTTGCCATGGTGGATGAAGTTTTTATGCTGGGTTTTTTTTTTTTCCCCCACCCCTCATTTGGCACTGCTTGGGGACGTCCCATTTAGTTAGAGAGGAGCTGTGTCGGTCGGTGAATATAAGAGAAAATAAGATTTTTGTATTCACCGTAAAATCCTTATCTCTCTAATTCACCGACCGACACAACACCCACCCCTCCTTTTTTCTTCGTTCTACTTCTTGTTGACATACTGAAGCTGCTGGGAGCAGTGAGGAGGGTTGATAGCACAGGGTCCGTCCCTCTGGGACGGGATTAAAAGTTCTGTGTATTGAACAATTTTGCCTAGTTTCTCCTAATGGCAGGCTATACAACCCGTTTAGTTAGAGAGGAGCTGTCGGTCAGTGAATTACATGGAAAAGTATTTTATGGTGAGTACAAAATTTTATTTTATTTTTTTAAACTGTTGTCAATCAAATCAAGACTAGAGCTGGTCATAGATGGATTGCACAGCCGATTCCTGCTGAACTGGCCAGATTTTGTATTTTGTCTATCCATCTGGCTTTGATTTCATGCATTGATTGGGATTATCAAGCTGCTTCTGCAGTGTGAGATGGAGGTTATCGGAACCTTGGGCAGTCAGAAGCCCTCAACGGTCAAAGTATTTGCATATATAACCTCTTAAGTATTGCAGGAAGTACTGGTGCACAGGAGACTTTGTCTTCAAATCAAAAAAAAATAAAATTTCCCCACCTGCTGGTCTCAAATGGTATACCTGTGGTACGTTAAATTCAAGGGTTGTCAGGGCTGCATTTGTTGGGAATTGCTGGGATACTTTTCAAACATCAAAATGCTCTGAAATGTCAGTGAATCTCAGGTTTGTCAGTCATGCATGAACAGGCAGACATCTCACCTGTTTTGATAGATTGACAATAGATGGATTGCCCTCATAATGGCAGGTGAAGACAACTTGCTCATTACTAAACCACTTACCTGCAAAACGGGGCCTAATGCTGTTCTACGTCAAACACATGCACAGTACTTTGATCTTTCTGAGCACCTCAGATTGCTGGATAGATTGTCACATTTGAAATTGCCCAATTGCCATTAATGAACTTGGCTTGTAATTTTTTTTAATCTTCTTTTTTTTTTTATCTTTTTAACAAATTTTTAGATGTTTTAGCATACATTGGTTAAAACTTTAGCATGCATATGTTGTAAGGGTTTTTAAACATTTCCTTATTTCATATTTTTCTGTGTCGGTCTGATGGCAGCCATAGACATAAAGAACTCTGCCAAGTCTATCAGACATCTTGCATCAATGATTAACTTATTTATGCATGCCGTACAACTTTTTTCAGACTTTTCAATGTAATTAGTGTTGTGTTTTTAGAATGAATCACATTTTAGCTGTGTTCTGGAAAGAGACCCATATGGCTCATTCACCCAAAGTCTTTACAAGGATGCACAGAGAACCATTTTATTAATTGTAAATCACAGGACTCCGAGTTGATTCTTGGACCCCCATACACACACACTTAAATTTTCTGCAGATTTTTGTCTTCAGATTTGCCCAAACCATATAATATGAGGTGAAACTTTGAGTTTCAATTTGTATCCAATCGGGCAGGCCCTTGCACTACATGTTTTTGGTAAATCTGAAGCCAAAAATCTTCAGGAAAAATAAGTGTGTATGGGTTATTAGACAATTGGGTTATTCTCCAACTTCTGATAATTTGACTAAGGCAAGGGCTTAACCCCACCCACTCCCTGTGTTGCAGAGAGAGCGGCTCATCATAGACCGACCCTGGCAAAAAGTTACATTACATGAAAGTTAACTTTGTTCTGCTTCTGAGCCTCTGTTTTAAGAACTGCAGTTTGGATCGGTCCCTAAGGATTTTAGTTTTCCTAGAGGAACTGTACCTGATCACTAGTGTAAAGAATGGGGACAGCCTGTAAGCTGCAGCTTTTACTGGATCCTGGGACAAGCGCTCACATTGGCAGGTGGTTGCATCACATGTTAGCTGGAGGGGTGCTAGGTCTAGGTCCATGGTCTGTTACAACATAGCCCAGTTCCTGAGGACCCTGTGGGGTATGCCTAACCTGGAGATTGAGCCCTTTAAGATTGAGCCTTTTAGGGCTCTGTTGCCTTCAGAGTAAGTTTTTCCTACCTGGGATCCTTCATGTTCCTGACATTTTCATGAGGAACATTGTCAAGGTTAGTGTTGTGTCCCCCCGCTGTGCCTTTTGAGGGGGCAGTTGGGTAACATTGCTGGAGGGCGCTGTACTGTGCCAGACTCTATTGGGCCTTGTCTCTATGGCAGTTTTGTAAACTGTTTTTAGGAGCTGGGCATATGTGTCGCCCAGCCTGTGGTGCTTGATGGCCAACAATGGCCTTCAGAGATGTGTCCCTTCCTACTGTGCGTGCATGGCTTGTCCACCTGTGCTATTGCAGTGTGCCGTTCCATGCTGCACATGCGCAAGTGTGTGGGGGCGTCTTGAATCTGTCCCTTTTTGGAACTGGGAACCAGTTGGACAGGATGTACTCCAAGGAAACTGTACGTCTATACAGCAAGGATTTATGGCAGAGCGACAGATGCCAACTTTAAGTTTTCCTTCCCACCCCTTCTATGGTTGAAGGAGAAGAAAAGGTCACAGGAAGCAAACACCTCTGACACAGAAGAATCCCTTGGGGAGCACACTTCAGCCTCCAGCAAATCCCGGGCACAAAGGTCCATAGTGAGCTTAAGTATGTGGTCCAAAAAAATATGAAGCTGTCCTGCCAGAACCTTTCAGGAACTCGGACAACAGGGTTAGAATCATGGAAAGCACCCAAGCTGCCAATCCTTCACCATGCACGATAACGTTGAGATTCTGTGCAAGAACTTGGGCCCATCTGGATAGGGTTTGTGTCTCCCAAGTTGTTTGCCAAACACTATCTGATAAGACTGCTTATGCAAAAAGTGGACTTATTTGAATAAGGCGTATAGTCCCAGTGAACAATGTGCCAGTATTTAAGGACCCGACAGACAAAATGTTTGAAACCATCTTGAAGGTGGTTGTGCAACTCTCCTTTGCGTTCATGATTTAATAGCTTGTCAAGCCTTGCTGGTCAGAGCTAAACGTATAACAAAAGGACCTGGGACCTGAATTTATTTCCTCTAGATAGCCCATAGAGCTCTTTCTCCAAGCCTTATACTTTAGTGGGCATGAGCCTACCATACACGTGTTTGAATCTTCCTGCTTAACTAAGCGAGACTTGAACCATGTATGGTCAGGCTGAATGTACCCAAGTTGATTGCTCAACTTGGCCAGATTTTATATGCAATTAACGGCTAGCAATAAACTGTGTTGTCCCAGCAGGCACTGCGCCCCCCTCTGGGGGGGAATGTAAAGGTGCTCCAAAAGAGGGGTTCACCTGCCAACACTGTCTGTATTTGGGGGAATGGACCTGTGGTTGCAAGAAGAAAATTTCTCAATTTATGGCTGGTCTTAGACTCTCTCCAACAACCATCTAGTCTGGAACTTGTTAGTCCTTATGAGCCTTGTACTATGGCTAAAATGCTGGTCAGCAGCACTCCCCTGCAAGAAGCAGCTGGATTGTACGTTTTTAGAGGACAAACGCATCTTAGGCAATGCCTTGGATACATTAATCAAAAAGCTTATGGGAGGACAAAGCACTCTTACTACTGATGAAGCTGCAGAAGCCTGTGAAGCAAAACCAGGGTTGCCTGGGTTAAAAAGAAAACTCCTTTCACAGCTTGGGCGCTAAGCTGAAGCCATTGAAAAGAAATTTGGGAAACCCAGAGCCCTGTAGACAGCAAACTTTTTCAATGGAGGGGCATCCTCACGTCTACAAATGGTTGTATAACAGCCTTTGCAGTTAAGTAGACCCAAGATGGCTCTGTCTGGGTTCATAATGGTGTGTCCAGAGACTACAAGCGTTGGAGTATCAGGTCTCCCCTCCTTCACACTCCAGCCCTGTTTACAGTGCACATTTCAGGTGCTAAAAATTGCCACGTGGATTTTAAGCCACAAACGACTGGTTCCTCCTCCACCTGGAGTTCTCACGCTTGTCTCCAGTGGGTGACTCCAAACGCTTTCTGGCATCCAGGTTCAACCACAAACTGGATAGGTTTGTGTCCAGGTTGATGTTTGGGCCTCAATGGAGCCTGGTCTTGGTCGTAAGGTCCTCCAGGTGGCCCTGGATGGACTTTTAGTACCTCATTTTGTTGCTTTCAAGTTTCTTCTTGGTGCATCCACAATTATTTTGCTCATGTCTCAGTGATCCAAGAATGAACTGTCCTGTTGTAATCAAATATTAGTTTATGGCAAACTGAGGAAATGCTGGGAATGGGTGGGTCATGCAGGGTTGAGTCGAGCGTTATTTGCCAGTGTCCAATCACTTGAAGGTGGTTCACAACCCAGTGGTTTAAGAATTCATTCTTGTGTTCTGTTTTTTCAAGGAAAGATATTTTTACAGTAAAAAAACCTGACTTTCTATGTTCCCCACTCTCATCATAATGGAGAGGTGTGGGAAAATGAGCAGGACTGCTCCCCCCCCCCCCCCACATCAAAGCTCTCCTGAAGTTGTCATGCATTTCTTTGAACTACTATTGAGCTGCGGTACACAAAATAATGAAATGCCACTATAGCATTTCAATAAAGTGACAATGTAAGGCATAGATTACTATTTAAAACAAGGTAAAGCTATATATATATATATATATATATATATATATATATATATATATATATATATATATAAAAAAAAATCCTCTCTCCCATTTGCAGGTCACAACACGACATATCCACTCCTCCAGCGATGATGAGATTGAGTTTAAAGATCCAGGCTTCTCGCAAGATTCTTCCATACAGCAGGTTAGGAATAATTATAGTTTCAACATCTATTGTGAGGTTGTCTTTTTCAAAATCGTGTGTGTTTTTTTTTTTTTTCCCCACTTATAACCCTGGGCCTAATTTCAACATTGCCTTTTGAATGGGTTCTTTTACAGTAACAGTTTGGAGGCTGGTAAAACCACATGGGTGAGCTGTGTTTTTTACTTTTCTCTCCCTTAGCTGCAAAGGTAGTGGCCAGGGTTGTACACATGCCATGGCAGGGGTTCTACCTCCGTTTGTGTTGGGCACCATCACCTGCCAAACATGATCTACTCAAGTGATTGGATCCGCAATGCACGCGGTTGTGGCATGGTAGTGTGGCATTTAGGGGGTTCGGAAAAGTGAGATGGTTTTATAAAAAGCGATCCCAGCATGATTCCCTTTTTCAGAGGAGGTAGCAGTACTTACTGCTAGCGTAAACAAGCCTTAAAGCAGCAGTAAACCGCCAGAAAAATAAACAATGGGCTTCCCCACTAGTTTTAAGTCATAATGTACTAGCAAGCACTGCATACTAGCACATGGATAGACTTGCCTGTGCACGGAACCCTTCAGCGCGGTGCAGTGGCAGCGTCGGGAGCTGTTACTGCACATTTTCACCTGGTCTTCCTTCCAGGTTCACGGGCTCCAGCTGTACGAGTGGCCGGGGCTGCGATGACGTCCCAGCCGCGCATGCTCACAGGAGCACTCAACTCCAACATGTTATGCCGTCCCTTCAGGCTGTGTGGATATCTCCTAAACTATGCAAATTTAGGAGATATTCACTGTACCTACAGGTAAGCCTTATTATAAGCTTACCTGTAGGTACAAGTTCAAAATTGGAGTTTAATTCCACTTTTAGGAGTGTTATTTATTCACATTTCATTACAAGAGCAAAAAAAGTGTATGTGGTCTGTAATGGTGGTTCTAGGCTGATCTTTATGTACAAGTCTATTATGTGTTGTATGATGAACTCCAGGAATATTCTGTTTTTAATGTTTACATTGGGCCAGCTTGGTTACCTGTAACTATCGATATGTCACATCCAGAGGACAGCAAGAGTCCCCAAATCTTATTCCTGCGGTGCTGGAGAAACTTCTACTCTGGTAAAGTGAATACGGCAAGTCGCTTGTTCGGCACCTCATTTACAAAAAGGTTTTTGTTTGGTTCAGTGAATAATAAACAATTTAGTACTTTCCATGATACTTTCTTTATTTGCACTAACATACAATTTTTCTGGACCAGCTTTCGGCATGTCCCCTTCAAGGACCAGCAGTACTCATTGTTCTGATTGGA
The DNA here is from genome assembly GCF_037356315.1 of Lithobates pipiens. Classification (NCBI taxonomy): domain Eukaryota; kingdom Metazoa; phylum Chordata; class Amphibia; order Anura; family Ranidae; genus Lithobates; species Lithobates pipiens. The sequence continues at coordinate 193,415,185 of NW_027507686.1, read as the reverse complement.
TGGGGTTGGATTGATGTAATCTTCCCATCCTCGCCACCTTGTCAAATCTGAACACCTCACAATATTATCATTGTTATACAAGATTTACATGTGCTAACAGTTTACGTAGCCCTTTACAATATAAAGGGTAACAGTTCAATTACAATACAGTTCTGTTTATAAATCTTTGGCTTTTACAAGTATTGAATATGCAAAAGATCAGCCCACACAGGGGCTAGCTGTGACTATTTATAACCAGTGTTGGCTTGTAAGAAAAGTCAAAAATTAGACTGTGTATACATATACACATATATCACCCCCACCCCGAAAACTGGCACAACAGCAGTAAATAGACAGTTGAGAAGCTGTAAATGCCAAAGGGTCCTGGAGAGGTTTCGCACAACAGGGCTTCCCCCTGGGCCCATCATTATACATACAGTGGTGCAGTATACAGCTTACACAGGTCTAGGATAAGATCAGACTGGTAAACCAAGGGAAGATGGGCAAGAAGGTGAGACTACCCAAAAGGAGACTGCAAACCTAACAAGCAGGGAAACTTAGACAGGACAAGGAAGACGCATGAAAAGGTCGCCAGAGGCGGTAGTTTCATTGGCAGCCCAAGCTGGCTGGAAGGAGGAGAATGAGTAGAAAAGGCATATGACAGCCATGGTTCCCAGATTTCAAAGTGGATGTAAACTGGATTCATGAAATTTGAGATCTATATTTTGTGTGTGTGTATCCTGCAGTGTTTTTGTAATCTTTCTTCAAAGCACTATGTCCCGTAGCTTTGCCATGCTCATTTTTGGGGGAGGTTGCTATAGATTAGCAGATGCTAAACTATTCACAGGCAAGCTCTGTATGCGTGGGGAAGAATGGGTAAAAGGCACACCCCATCGGCTGTCTCTACGTATACCAATAATCTGCTCCTGCAGATGAATGAGGAAATTAAAAATCTAACGGGATGTGCACTTTCTAAAAAGTATATGAAGGTGAAGACAGCAGATAAAAATGTGAAACTTGTATAGGGAAATTTGTTTCATCCCTGTGTATAATCTGAGGCTGTTCACTTCAATGGGTATATGAGGGTTTACATCCACTTTTTAGGAACTTGTCATGGGAGTCGTTGCGGATGGTGGACATCGGTGTGCAGGTCACGCTATCTCACAACCTGAAGGGGGGATGAATTTTTTTATTTTTTTTCCTTTGGCTTGGGCAAGTGTTTAGGCTGACAGGAACAGATGGGCGCATTTCCACTGATGAGCGTACAGACTGGGATTTGGGCAATATAATAGGGCAAACTTGGCTTTTTGTATGGGCAGGTGGAACAAAGTGAATAGGAGGCCAAATACAAAGGACCAAAACCCAAAAAGTGTAGAGCACGTCCACCATGTGTGCACATCACCCTGATGGCCACAACCCTGGAAACAGCAGTCTCTGTAGAACTGATTAGCATGCACAATGCGGGCAGGCACCCAATACCTGTGTAAAAGAACCTTATATGCTGTCTCCAAGGCTACTGTAATAAAGGAGCCTTTGGCAACAGAAGACTAGGCCCCGCTTCAGTGCGCCAAGTCTGTTCCAGTTGACAAGTCTAGTTTCCACTGAGCTACATATAACAGTACAGCTCAATATTGGAATGCCCTGCTCCATTTAGCTTACAATCTAAAGATAGGGGGTGAGGTTGTACAAAAGGTAATGGCTGCAGGAGATTATATGATAGAGGTGACTCAAGTACATTTGTTTGTAGATGGTAGGTAGACTTCCCTGAATAAATAAGTTTTCAAGGATCGCCTAAAGGCAGATAGGGTAGGAGCTGACTGGACATACTGGGGCAGGGTGTTCCAGAGAATTGGAGAGGCTCTGGAGGCGAGCGTGGGAGAAGGTAACAAGGGAGCATGCATTTAAAAGATTACAACACGTCTGAAATGGCAGAGGTGCCAAGCGAGTAACTCTGCGTTTTACTCACTGAGCACTAGCATCATAGAAAAGCACTTCCGGTTTGTGGCACAGACTACTCTAGTGATTTTGAGATCCCCCCTCCCTGCAGGCCTCTTGAGGATGTGACATATCAGTTAGCTGGCCCAATGTAAACTGGTTATTTCCTAGGGTTCAACTTTAAAATATGTTTGGACTAACCGATAGAAAAACTCAAGCAGAAAGTTCTGTCCCGTTAATTTATGATTTTAAATTGGACTTGTGAAATTTGAAAGAACTGCTTGGTGCTGCTAAGGTTTTGGGAATGTGGTGCAAACTGCATTGCTTTGCTTTATCGGACAACAATTAATCAAGTTTTTCATTACAGTGCACCATAGTGATTGTATTAGGGTTAAAAAAAAAATGCCTATAGGCAACGCCCTCCCGAATACCTGATCCTCTCGATCAGCGCTGCTCACTCGTCTCGGCACTGATGCAGGAGCCATTGGTGTCAATCAAATCCTGTGAGGGTGCAGGGGCGAGCTGCGCTTTTTGTTTAAGACAAACTGCCCGGCTCAGGAGCGCACCTGCACAAGTGCCCCCATAGTAAGCGGCTTGCTTTGTGGCACTCAGTAGAAAGGAGGAACCTAGATCGCTGCCGGTGGACCCCAGAAGAGGAAAACCATTGCACAGCGCTGGTAAGTATAACCTAATAAGAAAATAAATCTGTTTACAGTCACTTTAACGCAAAAATGTAACGACTAAAGATTGTTAGTCTTAAAACCCATACTAGATTATTATTACCCTGTGCTAAGGTCATCAACAGTGCTGTTCTTTATGGATCATATGATCCAGTGTGATGCAACGGCAGGAATCTTTAGTTAAGATGGACAAAATCCATTGAGTTGCCAGAAGGCACATGACCCTAGTACTAGCTTTAGTGACACTATTTTTGTTGCATCGGAATGGTACAATTTTTTATTTTAGATTGATTTCTACCATCCGTAATGCTTCCCAGATTGTGTCAAAAGGGCCTAGTGTCTTTATTCCAGTCTGGTTTTAAAGCTGAACGCCAAAATAAGGAGATATTGTGTAAATACAACAGTCGTGTATTATTTGAATCTTGGTGTGCTTAGTGTATGTCTTCCGGTTCTGTGCAATAATCCAATGTGAAACCTTTCCTTTGTACAGGAGCTTCCTGTATTAAAGATCAGTCTCTGTGGTGCGCTTTCCTTGTGCAGGGTGATTGATCTTGTATTTGTCCCCCTCACAAAGGTCTTTGTAGGCAGTCTAAAGTGGGTGAGCCTGCTGGGTCCCTCCTACAGCTATGTTGCATAGTGATGATAACCATGTAATGCCTGAAGTTGCAAAGATGCACACAATTGTTTGATATAATTTTTGATTGTGGCTATTGTATTTAAATACAGTTGTGCTCAAAAGTTTGAATACCCTTGGAGAATTGGTAATGTACAGTATGTACCATGTTTAAAGAAAATGAGTGAGCAGAAAGTGTTATGAGATTTTAAGCTGTAGGTCATAACAGAATGGCAAGATTGTAAAACCTGGCAACAAATTAAGTGACCCCTGTTCAAAAGACTGCATACCCATAGTTCTTAATGCTGTGTGTTGCCCCCTTTAGCATCAATGACAACGTGAAGTCTTTTGTAATGGTTGTCTGTGAGGCTCTGAATTCTTGCGGTTAGTATAGCTGCCAATTTGTCTTGGCAAAATGCCTCCAGGTCATGCAAAGTCTTTGGTCGTCTTGTATGAACCAACATTTAAATCTCCCCAGAGTGGCTCAATTATATTTATTTAGGAGACTGTGAAGGCCACTCCAGAACATTCACCTTTCTCCTGAAACCACTGGAAGGTCAACTTGGCCTTGTGTTTAGGGTTATTGGCATGCTGGAAGGTAAAGGGGCATCAAATACACAGCTTTCATGCAGAAGAATGCAAATGGTCAGCAAGTATTTTCTGTGAACATGCTGCATTCCTCTTTCCATCAATTTTCACAAGATTCCCTGTGCCTTTAGCACTCACACAGCCTCAAAAACACCTGTGAGCCATCACCATGCTTCAGTGGGGATGGTATTCTTAACCGCTTGATGACCACCCACAGTACACATTAAAGCGGAGGTCCACCCTAAAGTGGACCTTCCGCTCATTGGAATCCTCTCTCCCCCTCCCCCTCCGGCGCCACAATTGGCACCTTTCAGGGGGAGGGGGTGCAGGTACCTGTACAGTACAGGTATCTGCACCCACTTCCGGGATATCTCTCTGCGGAAAGGGGCCCCTTTCCGAAAGTCCCACGCTGCCTGCTGGGAAACACACAGATCCCAGAGGCAGCGGGTCCATCCTTATTGCGCAGCGCGACTCGCTCATGCGCAGTAGGGAACCGGGAAATGAAGCCGATGGGCTCCACTTCCTGATTCCCATACGCAAGATGGCAGCGGCAGCACACGAGAGACGATCGAGAGATCAGCTTCGGGTGCCGACATCGCGGGCGCGCTGGGCGGGTAAGTGTCCTTATTTTAAAAGTCAGCAGCTGCAGTATTTGTAGCTGCTGGCTTTAAAAAAAACAAAAAAAAAACGGCAGAACTCCCGGCGGACTCCCGCTTTAATGTGACACTAAGAACGGTTGTTATAGCAGCAGCTAGCTGCCATAACCCAGGTATCTTGTTCTGTGGGCGATTTGTCAACAAAATAGGTGGTCTCAGCAGTGCATTCGCTGTAAGATCACTCTTACAGGTGGCAGGTGAGGTGCCCGCCGCTTCCCCGGAGATGTAGATAGATACATATATATAGAGAGAGAGAGGGAGATTTAATGTGTGTGTAACACTTGCCCCCGAAGGAGCGGCTGCAATTTTTTGGGCTTACCGATTACCTCCTCCAGCTCATACTCATTGTTCTTGTCTAGGGGTTCTCGGGGTTGATGACCCAGTAACTGTAGAGACCGACATTTGAATTCCTTGTTAGGATTTTTATTTTGCATAAAATGGTTGAACAAACTCAGTCTCCAAGTTGAGAATAGACGGTATCGGGGTAGTGTTTAGCCCAGGTGCTTGAAACTGTTGACTTCAGTAAAAGTCTCTCTATGTACACAATCCAGGGAACAGCCGCTCGCAACTGGACTCTTTAAAGTGGTTGTATACTAATTTTTTTAACTTTTACCTACAGGAAAGCCTATAAGGCTTACCTGTAGGTAAAAAAAATCTCCTAAACCTGTACCGTTTAGGAGATATTCCCCTCGGTATGTGCCGCTAACTGCAGCGGCGCATGCGCACAAGGGGATTCTCGGCTGAAAGTCCGGCTGTGGCCGGACCCGGCCGAGATGAAGTCTTCCGCGCGCATGCGCGGGAGTGACGATATCGCGGCTCTGGCCACTCACAGCGCCGGAGCCGCGATACCCGGAAGAAACGCCGAGGGAGCATGTCGGCTCCCTCGGCGTGGATCGGGCCAGATGTCGGGGCCTCGTTCTAAGGTAAGTATTTCATAATCGGCTAGTATGCGGTGCATACTAGCTCATTATGCCTTTTTGCTTTGCAGGTGGTAAAAAAAAATAATAATTTGCGGGTTTACTACCGCTTTAACTGTTGGATAAATCCTTATGTTTTGGGTTTAGCAGCCAACAGGTATTTCTAGCTTTTCAAAGTCTTTCACGCAGACTTGGTTGGAAACTTAATTGCAACTGGAAGGGTAGAAGTAGGAACTTTTCTTACTGTACCAGAATCTTTCAGCCGGTCCGGCGATACCATAAGAATTGTGGATTCAATCAATGTGTGTGGCAGCTCTGCT